>NC_086172.1:63714180-64994180 GCF_023053635.1 Elgaria multicarinata webbii
ATCAGACTCAACGTGAGTTTTCCTCCACCTGCGTTCTAGCCATCTCCCCTCTTGCTCCATTGCCCTCAGCTCAGGTGTATACCAAGGAGCTGGCCGGGCTCTGCTCAGAGGGAGAGGGTGCTTGGGCGCGATTGTGTCAACCGCCCGAGTCATCACTGCATTCCACAGAGCAACCTGGGCTTCGACAGGAGCACCAGCCATACCAGCAGGAAAATCCCCCAGAGCCCTCTGGAATCCATCAGAGTCTATTAGCCTCCGGGGGCGGACCATTTTAATAGCACCCCCTTGCAGAGGGGAAAGGCTGCCGAAAGTCTAAACCTCAATAGAAAGTGATCTGACCATGACAAGGGGGTAGATGTTAATTCCCCCACTTTCAGATCACCATCCTCCTGCTCAGTTGAGAAAACCAAGTCAAGTGTGTGTCCCTTTGCATGTGTTGGGCCGATGACATGTTGAGGCAGCCCCATGGTTGTCATGGCGGCCATGAAGTCCTGAGCCGCCCCGGATACAGGAGCCTCAGCATGGAAGTTGAGATCCCCCAGAATCATCATCCTGGGGGTCCTCAACACCAGGTCCGAGACAACCTCCGTCAGCTCAGGCAGGGAGACTGTTGGGCAGCAGGGTGGACGGTACACCAGCAGAATCCCTAAACTCTCTCGAGTACCCAACACACAGTACAAATACTCCAGACCAGCACTCGACTGAACAGGAAGCCTAGAGAGGGAGATTGTATTTCTATAAACTATGGCAACACCCCCTCCCTGGCCCTCAAGTCGGTGCTGGTGCTGCACCAAATACCCAGGAGGGCAAAGCTGGGTGAGAGTAACCCCTCCCAGTTCACCACCCAGGTCTCCGTGATACATGCCAGGTCGGCCTCCTCATCCAAAATCAAATTATGGCATCTTCTGGACCATTTGGGCTAATAGCTGACAGGATTTTCCTGTCTTTTATTTCTTTAATTATTATTTTTAAATAGGATTGCTAGTGGCTGACTGGGTTACTTGTTCAAAGCAGATTTGGAGAACATTTTTAAAGTTGAGGACAGCATTCCATCCAGGCAAAGTGGTTGGGGGGCACATATGATGGTGGACAGGGTTCATGTCAGTGGGAGATGGAGACAAAGGCAAAAGTGGGTGCCAAATTCTGGGGAACCCTCCCTCTCTTTATCTGCTACCAATTTGTCTCCTGTCTTGACTCTTTCACACACACAACCCTCCCTTCACATCCATCCATCCATCCCAGCCTTTCCCAACATGGTGCCCTCCAGATGTTTTAGAGCTCCATCACACCAGTGTTCTTTAGCATTGTTTTATCACACTGTTGCTCTGTTTACCATTTTGCCACACGACCCTCACAGGACACTGTCCCTGTCCTGCAGTCATTTTGCCTCTTCCCCCTGCCCCATTTCCCATGCTTTTCTTCAGCAGGGAAAGTGTGACATTTCTTCTCCATGCAGGATAAAACCACCCTTCCGTCTGTGTATATTGCCGCCCTTGCAACATCCCTTCTTGGGGGCATGTGCATTGAAGGGAAGTTTTGCTGATGAAAGAGGAAGGCGGAGCAGTTCTCCTCCAGCATGCCGAGATAGTTGAATGGACTACTGCTCAGCTTCACTGTTCCAACCCCACTCTCATTGCTCTATCTTCCACCTGTTTCTACTCCCCTCTTTTTTCTTTTCTTTTTTTGCCTGCTGTACGCCCAGCTGATGAAATGTTAAATCACTAAGCTTTAGATAACAAAACCAGAATGGGGGTGGGGGGAGGCACCCATGCCCATCACGATGTCCATCAACCACAAGTACTGGAGGGAGAAGGAGAATGGGTGGGGTCGGGCAGCAATACCAGGAAGCATAAGCTGGCACAGGTGAAAAGGTAAGCAAGGTGAAATAGCACAACAATGCATGCACATCCAAGTGACCAGTGTTTGACGCGCTAATGAAACAGAGATGAAAAAAATCACAGATGCATACCAGGAAAAAAAAGTATGTGTGATGGAGCTCTTAGACTTGAAGCCACAGGCGGTAACCAATGGTCAGGAATACTGGAAGTTGCAGTTCAAAACATCTAGGGAGAGTACTAGGTTGGGGAAGGCTACTCTAGCCCCCCCACCCCAAATCCATCCACCAGTACTCCCTATTCATATACATCCATCCATAAGCTTTTATATTTTATATTGTTCTATGCTGTACCTTGTGGTTTTAATTTTTGTAAACCACTCAGAGAGCTTCAGCTATGGGGTGATAGTAATGTAATAAATAAATAAATAATCAAACCCATTTACCCACACTCAACTCTTTCACGTACACCCCCCCCCCACACACAAATCAAGGTTTCTGAGGAAGGAAGGTGACATTCAACCTTTCCTTCCCCCAGTAAACCTGATGACAATTGCTCCATTCCCCCTGATGATGCCATTACGCTTAGGAAAAGGCTTAACCCTTCTCTCCCCATGAGGAAAGGTTTAACCCTTCCTTCTCTTGAGAACCCACCCATACTGCCTAGCTTGTCAATAAAACAGAAGCTGAATGGCAGGGAAGAGAGGACAGCAGAGCAACATGTGTGTGGAGGATCATGAAGGTGGGTGATGTTTAACTCTTTCCTTTTCTAAGCTCCCAATAAAGATCACTCCAAGGACAACCATGAGACAATTGCAGGGCAGGGTTAAACCTCTCCTCTACCACATACTGCCCAGCTGTGAAGAACAGCTGAGCAGTGACAAAAAGGCTGCTGGGCTCAGAAAAAGTTAAACTTAATCTGCAGCCCTCCCCTTTTCTCTGCTTCTGACCTGTTTCATGACAGTTGTCTGACTCACTTTTGCCAGTTCAAACATGCTTTTCAAACATGTGACCTGACACCACCTGTAGTTTGGTCCCCGAACTCTGCATCCTTCCCCTTCAGGAAGTATTTGTTAATTAACATGCAAAGTGTTTGGCTTCCTATGTCATTAATCTTGACAATTAGTGCTGTGACTTCTGTAAATGCACAGAAAAAGAGTTCCCATTTTAGAGACAGAAAATTGAAGTGGAGATTTTCCTACTTGCTGGACTCTCTAGGTAGAAATAAGAAAAGTAGCAGTTAGCTTTTAACAAGGATCTCTGCTCACTGAGACATTCATAGGATATGATGGCTTTATGGAGCCATGGATGGGCAGGTTGTTTGCTTCAGCAATCTTTGTTTGTTTTTCTGGATACTAGTTCAGCACTTGAATATGTCATTGTCAACCTATGGTGCAGATGGATGGTGTCAGGGTAGGATTTAAGAGGCTGAGCACAGGTAATTTTCATAGATATGCTTGGGATGTTGACTTGGGACCTGGCTAAATTCCAGTCCTGGATAGTGCAAAGATGGCTGCGGATGGGGTCCAGGTGTTTTAATATTCCTTGATAAATATATTGCATAGATAGCATGAATCAGATAGATCATGTTGAATATTCAAAATGTTTTCGAACTCCTGGTATTGGTAATCTAAAATTTGAAATGCCTATGTGGATATTTCCGTGTTTTTATGCAGAACTTATTTATTCTATCAGCATTCAGATGTTCATCAAGAAAAAAGTAAAACAAGCTATACTTTTAGAAATGGATTGCCTTTCTTCCCTGCCTTTCTTCCATGTGGAACTCAGATTAGTGTATATGGGCTTTCCAGGTGGTCTCCTCTCAAGCACTGAACAGGCCCAGACTGTTTAGCTTCAGTAGGAGTATTGCATCATGTATCTACTGATCATGACTTGGTACATGTACATAACATAGCATGAATAGGACCTTTGGGAAACAAATAGGACTTTTTCATATAAAATTAGGGTTTGGTTTAAACAGTGCTTTTTAAAAAATAATAATTGCCTGCTGCCTTCCATTGCTAAGGTAATAGGTTGATGTTCTCGTTGTTCTAAACATACATGTCACTGAATAAATCATGCAGATCAGCAAAGTCAATGGGGTAGAATTTTGCTTCCAAAGTGCATTGTACTTGGACAAGGAGTTTCAGCCTCTTTTATCTTGCAGATCTGAAGGAAATTCGATTGTGCCTGTTATTGTGGAGAATTAGGCTTTATCTGTCTAACTGTTCCATCCTGCAAAACAACATGTCTATACGCATGTCTGTCTTCAGCAAAACCAGCTAGCAATGGATTGAGTGTTTTGATGGGAACGAAGAAGGGAAGGAGGAGGGGTAAGCAGCAGGCTGGCAGTAGAGGAGAGGATGGAGATTTGGTTGGACTAGGAACTGTCAAGTTATGATCCTCGACTATGTGACTCGTGCAATTCTCTGTGTAATGTGTATTATGAAGGAGCGGTGGTCTGAAATTAAACCTTTCCCTTCCTTAAAGACTATGGGATGGCTCATTAGCCCCCACCCCACACACTTGGCAGGTTTCATTTCAGAGTGGAGCTTGCTAGGCAGTTCTGTAACTTCGCCAGTTGTGTGTGCGTGTTTGTGTGTCTGCGCGCGACTGACAGACTCGGGGATAATAACTTGACAGTTCCTGTTCAAGGCAAGTCTTCCTCCTACCCCCTTCTGCCCGCCCCTCCCCCGTCCATTCCTCACCCCCATCAAAACGCTCGATCCATCCTCAAAAGTGCCTTACCCTGCCTACTCCAAGGGGAAGAGTCAATGGAGCCATTCGAGGAGGAATTCTTAGGAAGTCGTGCAAACCGGGAAGGCTGGGAAAGGTGGGGGAGAGAAGAAGCGGTATAAGCAGCCAGGTAGGCGGCACCACCAGCAGCAGCAGCGTCCCCTATGCCTGGGAGTCCGAATGGTCCATTCCAGCTGAGGAGGGAAAGCGAATGTGCCGCCTGAGGACCAGCAGCGCTGCGCTCCTTTCCCTGCTGTGGAGCTCGCGGCGCCGGGCTGCGGGCTGCAGCTGCTGCCGTGGGAGAAAGCGAGGCAGAGGTCTCTGGCTGCCGGTCCCCTCTCACCCGCTGCCTCTCTGACGGAAGCTCTTCGACCCTGGGACTACGAGCCCCGGCAGCCGCCCCCGCTTGGTCCTGCCGCCGCTCTTGAGGGCACCCAGACTGCAGTAATGCCAGACGGTGCCCGCGTGGGGAGCCAACCCAAGTCCCAGGTGGCTGCCGGCTTGGGGCTGCCGCGCGCTCATTAGCCGCCCCTCCCTTCGGCGCTCTTCACTCCAGCCTTTTGGGCGCGCTTCTCTCTCTCCCTCTGCCTTTCCTCAGTTGGCTTCAGCCTGAGGGAGGGATTGCGGTAGCCGGCGAGCGAGACGCGGGCTGGTTGCCGCCGCCGCCGCCACTCCTGCCTGGCGGGGTTCTCCTCTTCCCCTTGGGGGCTCTCTTCTTCCCAGTCTTTTGCTGCCGCTGCTTTGCCCGTGCAAAGGGGAAGCTTGTGTCATGCAACTGGGGCCGAGAGAAGGGGCTCTCCGACTGCGGGATCAGTAAGAGGAAGTGCAAGCGCCCCCCCCTCCACCTAAGCCCGGACAATGACAGCCATGAAGGAGCAGCAGCAGGCGCAGCCTAACCCAAGCAGCCGGGGGAGCCAGGCTCAGCAGCAAGACCAGGTACGGACTCGGCTGGCTCAGCCCGTTGGGGCTTTGTTTGTTTCTTGTTCCGAGACTGCTTTGCGCTCTCTCTCTCTCTCTCTCTCTCTCTCTCTCTCTCTCTCTCTCTCTCTCTCTCTCTCTCTCTCTCTCCTCCCCCACCCCCCCAGCTGAAGCACAATTCCCACCCAGTTGGGGGCCGGGATGGCCGTGGGCAACCGTTTCCTGTGCAGCAGCCCAAGTTGTGGCAAATAATGGAGCGCGGGTGTTTGGGGCGGGGAGGAAGAAATACAGGGGAAAGTACCGTCTCTCTAGCCGGGCTGAGGGATGCGACCAAGCGCCAAGGCAGCTAGGCTGTGGGGCCAGGTGCTGCCGCCTCCCTTGTAAGCGAAGACTTTCGGACTTGGCTGAGACTGTTGCTTATATGCGCCTAAAGGACCATTTTAGCTTAGCTGGACTGGAAGCGATGGATGGGGTGGGGGTGGGGGACGGCTAGGGGAAAGGGAGGTGACTTGGGTGGGGTGGGAAAGGGAGAATGGGTCTGATCCGAGAGAGGGGAAGAGGAGGACCTGCATGTATTTTCATTTTTTTGCAAGCAAAAGTAGTAAAGGGAGCCTTGCTTTTAGATGCATCTGATTACAAGCCACACACTGACCTTTGATGACCAGAGGAAGGGGGTGTATAGTCAAAAGGAACAGAAGGGTTTAGGCTTAGATGGAGATGGGGGGGAGATTCAAAGGTCTTAAGCCAGGCTTTTAACAAGTGTAGTGTGTTTGTCCTTTGAAAGGTTCTTGGACAAAGTAGTGCATGTGTGTAATAGCATATGGCTACTGGGAAGTGTGCAGGTGCAGGGAGGAGGAAGAGGAAAAGACGGAACATTAGAAAATTCAGGGAGGTGAAAAGGAATACACACAATCATCCTCAGAGCTTCCTTTTATCATCCTAAGGAATGTTTGCTGTCCTCCCATCATCCACCTTTTCTTTCCTGGATGTGGAGTTTTTGTTTTATTTTTCTGGCAAGTCGCACTAAACAAAACCAGCAGATAGAAAGTGCAGACCCTTATTATACACCTGTCATGTTTACATCAATTAATGGCTCTAAGTAGAGGCTGTCAGCTATTAGGTCACTGGTTAATAGTGGCATTCTAGAGAGAGGAAGAGGCTAGAATTACCAGAGATGGTGCTGTGCTCTCAGCATAGACACAAGAATCAGTGAAATTCTCTCTCCTTGTCAGTTACTCTGTCGCCAGAAGCAGGAATGAAAGGAGTGGAATAAACTGGTGTGTGTGTGTGTGTGTGTGTGTGTGTGTGTGTGTGTGTGGAATGGGGGTGGGGTGGGGGAATCTGGTAACGTGTGCCAATCAACACTTGCAAATAGAAAGAGAAGAAAGATGTTAAGGCTTTTATAGGGCTTGGTTTGGAACTTCATTGCTCCTTATCTTTTGCTCCCTATTCTATTTGCAAAAGTGTTCACTGCCTCATGTTGCAGATTGTGAGGGAGAATATTTACTGAAGAAAGCAATTAAGCATTCAGTTGTCAAAACTATTGTTCACTTAATTTCATGCATATAAAGCATTTTCCTTTTCTGCCACCCCATGTTTATATGCTTAAATCAGACTGTTTATTAGAGCACTAAAATGTATCTGCCATTTTTATGGAAACAACAACAAACAATTCCATTCTAAACTATAAAGTGTGGCCAAGATGGGAATGGCTATTTTCAGAAATAATCTTTCAGAACTCACAAAATTCTTAGGTTGCATTACTGTGGGCTGCTGTGCCTCATAATAGCTCACGAATTAAAGAAACTGATTCATTATCAATGTATTGTCCTGTGAATTGTACACACAAAAAGCCCTCTTTTCATTAACCTGTAACACCACCTGGAAAGGCATTGCAGAGTTTGAAAAGGTGGGAGAAAGAGGGGACCTGAGCAGAATGCAGCGGTAGAAATAGGTACCCTTAGCCAGACATATCTGAAGATAGGTCTGTTCAATGTTGCCTACAAAACACAATTCAAGTTCAAGACTTCTGAAAACAGACACTATTCAACATCATGCAGGAATTCAGCATGCACATAATTCTGTCTACATTTTTTGTTTCATTGCACAATTGTTCCCAAAATGTAAAGTACACACGTGACTTAGATTGTTAAGTGTGGCCCTCATCTGCAATTACATGGTATTCTTTTCTAAAAATGGAACTTAATTAGTAAGTTTCAGTGTTGTGAAAAGTCTTTCAATGTTCTGAATAAAATCAATACATTAATTAAACTTGTTTGGAAGAGAATGATTGGGTTATTTCAGTCACTATTTAATGCTTATGCAGGGGAGAGATCGAGTAAATTCATTGGCATTTTAAGAGTTTTACAGAATTCTTTGTACTGAGTAAAGTACTACTACTTTGTTCCTTGAAATTAATTCATTGAGGTTTGCAGTCTGTCCTAATATTTCTTCATCCTACTCAATGTCACAGTTGCATTGTTACATTGCTCGTTCATTGTTCCAGGCTAAGAAATGGTCATTTTTGCCCAAACCACCCAGTGAGGAGTCTGTACTGTGGCAGCTTTTGAATCTAGGTATTTGACTGCAATATGTGAATCACTTTCAGTTTCTGTAAATGAATAGAATTTACTTCTGTGTAATGTCATTATCACTCAAAACCTGATTATAGCTAGTATTTTGCTGTTGTGTGTATGCTATTTCATATGCTCACATAGGAAAATCTAGTGTTACTGATTCTGCTTTTTGCACTGCATTGGAAAGACATTAAGTTTTCACATTGGAAGAAAAAAGTAAGCAGTGGCATTCTCCAGGAATCTGAATTAAGACCAGTACAATTTAACAAATTCATATATGAGTTGCTATGAATACTGAGTTAGCTCACTTTATGTATGATGCCATGGTGAAAAGCATGGGTGCAGAACCTCAGGCCCAGGGGCCTCCAGGGCACCTAACATGATCCTCTAGGGTTCCCCAAAAGAAATGGCTTTCCTTAACTGGCAGTGAGAGCTTTTAATCCAAAATATCCTGTTATTTTGACCCTGCCCATTTCCCCTGTTGACAGTTAACATAGCCTGCTCCCTCTGCTTGATCAAGGTATGGGTGTGCCTGTGGGACATACAGACACACACCTTAATTCCTTATAATGGTCCAGGCATATGTGCTGGAGTTGCTAGACTTGGGGAGTTGGGGAAGCATGAATCTCTTTTGCCTTTTTAAGAAACCCTCATATGTTGGAAACATCATGCTCACATTATGTTTTCTTAGGAGTCAAGAGCCAGATCTACACTACGCAGGATGAAACACTTTGAAATGTTTTGAAGACTGGATAGGGAGTGTGTCCTGGGCCTCAACAGTTGTCACTACTGTCATAAACTGTTTTAAAGCAGTAGTGTAGATCCTGCCCTGATTTCGTTATGAGTATCTGGAATATGGTGACAAATGTATGGAATCCTAGCAATTCAACTTGGGACTGGATCCAAATCTCGATTTGGAAACCTGAAGCTTCACTCCTGCTATCAACTACAGCTGTAAATCAACAAATAGCTGTATCTCCCCACCCACACATTACTGGATAAAACTGGACACTGTTTGCAAGCATAGTAACCTCTTCTGAAGGAAACACCTTGCCAGATTTCAGAGGGATGAGTAGAGGGAGTATATTAAAATTTTGATAATCTTTTTTTTAAAAATAACTTTTATTTCTAGGTAGAATCAAAAGCATGTGAGGGGATGAAGCATGCAAATTTTCAGAGAAAGTGCAAAAGGACAGGGGTGGGTGATGGATGTGGTGCCTATGGGGCCAGAGGCAAAAATCCAGTATTTTCCAAGCAAAGACCCAATGCTATACCTTCGGAGGTCCCAGAAACTCTACCCCAAAACATTTAATACTCCTGCTCTTGGGAGAGAAAACTAGCAAAGCACTCTGGTCACTGGAACAATGCTGTGATGCATAATTTTGACATCCTTCCCCCAAAGCACTGGGATGTAGGGATGGACGGGCGAGGCTGGGGCCCTGCCCACAAGCGCTTGCACCCCCCACTTGTGTGGTCCACTCCAGTGAGCTTGGGTGTGTGAGCCCCTGCTGAGTGCTTGGGAGGCTTGCGAGCCCCCTGAACCATCAGCAACCACCCATCCTTTTCCCCTGTCCAGGCCCACCATTAGCGTGGTGGGTGGAAAATGCAAAATTTCTGGATATTTCATGTTTCCCTCCCTCCTGTGCCAATGGGGTTTTTAAAGGCCCTCTTAACACTTTAAGGCCCCCATTGGCTCAGGTGGATGCACTTTCTGGAGCCTCCGGAAAGTGCACAATTCCCCTTGGCACACTAATGATGGGGGAATTTCACACTTTCCAGAGGCTCCAGAAAGTGTGCTTTTCTGTTCCCCACTGCTGCAATCATGGCCTTAAAGACCCTCTAAAATAATACAAGGTAGCCTTGCATTAAGAGGGTCTTTAAGGCTCTGATTGGAGCACACTTTCCAGAGGATCCAGAAAGCATGCTTTCTCAGGGTAGTAATAATTAATTACTGATTAATTAATACATGTTAAAAGAAATATTTATTTATTCATTAACTTTTATATAGTGTTATCTGCTAAAAAGCTATAAGGCAGTGTGCAACAATTTAAAACAATAAATTTGTTTTATTAAAAATAATAAAACCATTAAAATTACACATCTTAAAAGGCTAAATCAAAAAGATGCCTCTTTACACCTTTTCCAAATGTCAAGAGAGCAAGGGCCAAATATGGCTCTTAAGGGAGTTCATTGGGTCAACACAAGAGAAAGCTTTTTTCACACATCCCCAACAGATGGGTCTTTGCAGCTAATGTTGTCTTCAAAAGAGCGGTTCCTGCAGATCTTAATCCCTTAGCAAGTTTATTGCAAGGCAGACAGTCCCTTAGATAGCCAAGTCCTAAACTATTTAGGACTTTAAAAGCTAAAACCAACAGCTTGAATTGTACCCGGAATACAATTGGTAAGCAGTACAGGACTTTAAGGACAGGTGTAATATGGTCTCAATTCCATGCACCAGTTAGTAGCCTGGCTGCCAGATTTTGCTCTAATTGAAGCTACAGGACACTCTTCAGAGATAGCCCTACATAGGGTGCATTGCAATAATCTAAACATGGCATTTAGACTTACATATACCCAATCTATCAATAAACGAATTGAACAAATAGTACACAAATACATTTGAATTTACACAAAACTTTATATTACAATATCATTTGAACTGGTTGGAAATTTAAGAAAAAGTAAAGCACACATACACGTTAGTTTCCCGATTATGGGTTGTTTTCCAGTATTCAGTGAAAGGGCTTCATCCTTTTATACATTAAGATTTTTGCTATATCTCATTTGTCAAATTCACTGGGGCAGTTCACATGCCAGGCATGTTCCACAGCCTTTTAAAATATTCAACCCACATTTGGACTGACCAGGGCTTGCTATGTGATGTCCAAACTAAGACACTAAAAATTAAACAACCCATATTTAACTTAACTACTAACTGAATATTCAAAATGGCTACAGAATGCACCACAGGGAACTTGCCACTATTATGTATGAACCAGGTCAGAATCCCACTTGATTTTTAATGGTTTTGCTGTCTGTCATATCTGATTTATACATTCTTTGTATGTAAATCAGGGATTTAGCTTTTATGTTGAGATTAAGTATTTTAAATATGGATAAAGAGTGGTTTCGTTATTTCAAAAACAGATAAAAGATAGATATCCTACATTTGTCTTAGCATCACTGGGTATCTTGCAAGGATGCTAGACTAAGTATACTGGGCCCCTTTCTTGTCACATCTTACGTTCATAACAGAGTTAGTTAAAACTGGTTAGATGTTAGGGGTGTGCGCTCCACACCGAAAATCCAGGGCTCCGATGGACCTCCAGAATCACGGTGTGGTTAGGGAGCAGTTTCAAAACTGTCAGAAACCCATGGTGTGGTTAGAAGATTGTTCGGAACACCAAATGGATCTGTAGGTATCCAAAGGTGTTTTTTTTAGGCAACATGAGGGGTCATTTCATGTTCATTGATGGCTAACTGAACACTCCATATTAGGAGGATGCTGAGGGGTGAGGGAGGTGTAGTTTTCAGATTTACATCTGTTACACAGTCTCCTCCCTTTTCCTCCTCCAATCACATTGTTTAGGTGAAGGGATTGCAAATTATATAAGAAAGAGCCCATAGCACTGCTCTTTCATAACATGGCTGAGGCTGACTGAACATCTGGAAATGGGGAAGTTCCATTAGCTTTCCCTAGCACCTTCCTATCTGGGGGCATTTGGAAGCACCGTCTGCCCTTGCCCCACTGGTCCAGTGGGGCCAGTGGCCTGCCTATGGGCACAAGGGGCAGGAGCCTTGCCCACAGCCCTACCGCTGTTGCTGCCAGCCTGAGACTGACTGCTGGCTTGAAAGGTGTGCAGCCTCTTAAGATCTAGCATACCTGGGATCCTCCACCACCAATGAAAAATGATCCCAGGCACTAGATTTGCATTTTGAAGGAAAGGGTGCAGGTGGAACCTCAAGACCACCCACACCCGATTCTGCACTTCAGAAGGACCACCAGCTGAGGGAGAAGAAACACCTCTCCCTCTCCCAACACTGCCAGAGCCAGCTTTCTTTGCTGGGTTTTCTTTATTTGTGTCTGCTTTTATTTGCTTCTTGTAGTACCACCCCATGCTTTCCTTTGTGTGTTAGTGTGTGTGTGTGTGTGTTCTTGTTCCACAGATGGAGATAGGGGACTTTGATTTTTGTAGGAGGTGTCTAGTTTGTCAAACTTCTGCAAGCTCTCTTGAGAGAAGATGAGGTGCATCTGAAATGTTTGTGTATAGGGGTTGGATGGGGATTTTTTTTTTTTTTATTTTTTAAAAAACACCCTAACAATCAAGGGATTAAGGTCCTGTTTCAAATTGGCATGCCTAAAGCCCTACTAAAGCCCTACTAGGGTGCCAAGTTTCATCTCTTTATCTTTAAAAATGACAGATGTTAGCATTAATTTTTGTTAATTCCCATTGACGATAGTAGAGCGGTTCTCCAAAAACAGAGTAGTTTTCCGCTGGGTAATCCAATGGTGTGTGGAGATAGAGCTGCCCCAAAAATTGGGGTGGGGAATTGCCTCATTAGAACTCTGCCCCAAATTTCAGGGAGGAGCAGACCTGCTCTGCACACCCCTATTAGATATCACTTAAAAGATCTGGAGCATATGCTTCCCCCCCCCATTTTTTTTTTTTTTAAAACCACATTTAGTGGACCATGGGCTTCTAGCAAAGATAAAAGAAACCCTCACAAAATAGAAGCCAACTCCTCCTGTTTTGCATCATCCAAGCTTCAGTTGAATTCTAAAACAAATACAACCCCCGCTGATAAAATCACTAAAAGCTACCTTCTAAACCTAAATGAACCCCCTCAAATCTACTTGAAGTATTAATCAAATGGCATTTATCAGCCTGCCATTTGTAGCAACTTTCCACAGTGTCTCAGACAATTGCTTCTAATGAGCATAAGCGAAACCACAGACATTCAATAGCCATCAGACAACATAACAGATTTGGAAAAGGAAAAAAAAACCCCATAATGTACCCGTGAGGCATGCTAGATGATGAATGTTTCTGTTTTTCTGCATGAAAACAATCACATAATTCCTACAGGTATGAACATAGTGAAAACTCTTTTTTTGTTTTGTTTTTAAAAAGAAGCTAAGATGTACCATCTTGTACAGTTTATTGCTGTTTATGCATGCCATCTCAAAAACACACAGGCAGTTTTGTAAACATTTCCCTTGGATTCAATAACATCACATTTAAATACATTTTATAGATTACTTAGATTTCTGTAGTAATTGTGAAAACTCATGTGTGGAAAATAAGTAGTGAGATTAAGATATTTATATGTTATATGTTCTTTGGGCATAAGATTCAGTAAAAAAATCCAGGCTCTACCCATATTTACAAAGATGCTACTTACTGCATTTATATCCTGCCTTTCTTTCTTCACTGAATTCAAGATTACATATGCAAACAATTCCTGCATGGGATTCCATGCAGTATAGTATGGGATTCCATACTATAAAATGGTACCCAGCTTGCAACTACTTCCAAGTATTGGAGGTCAAGAGATAGTTAAACCTGCTGGCTTGAAAATAATTGCACATGCTATTCCCCTTCATCAGTGTTGTTGTCTATCTGCAACTTCCTTTACAGAAGCATTTGGTAGCTTCTAAGGTCATGGAAGTTGCTGCTGGCCCATAACTATAGTCAACAAGTTCATAATTATTGCTCATGCAAACAGGCACTTAGGAACAGGTGGAAATAACCATATAAGCAAAAATCTTAATATTTGTAAAAATCCTAGCAGATAACTGCATAGAATAAACCATAGCTGTATTGACTTTATTCAGGACATTTATTCAAGAATTCTTTCAATCCAATGCAGAGAAATTCAGTAAGAACTGCAGATCACCCAAAGATCCACCAGTAGATCCAGATGCTACCTTATGCCCATCCCTGATTTAGGTAGAATGGTAAATTCCCCCATCCACCTTGTATAAATGGCAGGATTTCATGAATGGAACCCTGGACTCTGCCCACAGGAATTCATGAATGGAACTGTGTAGCAACCAAGCATTTTTATAAATTTGTGTCAATTGTTATTTTCAGAGAAATTTGTTATAACCTTGTTTGCAACTTGTGGGTGTGCTGTTCATGATTCAGGATGGAAAAACACACACCACATATTGACACAACCTTTTGGGTTTTTTTTCTTGTTTTTGAGGTGTCTGAATTATTTCTTGGTATGCAGATATAATTATGGCTAGCAGGTACTTTCCCTAGTGGTAGCAGTTAATTAGATATCGCTTGGAGGTGAGTTATTGGTTCAGTAACCTGCTTTATTGTACTTTGCTGAACTGCTTTAAGTACTTTGCAGAACTGATAAAAGAATAAGGTTTGTGGTCCTAAATTTGATACAGTCATTGCACCCCAATATTGCATCATTCTCGCCTTTGTACAAATGGTATAGGTACCAAACAGCCCATTAGCCATTCAACTCATAATATCACACAACAACTAAGTAATGATTTTTCTTTTAATATGATTTAAGATTTTTTTAAAAAATATTTACTAGGCATTGAACCCAGGAACATAAGCCAGCAACACCCCAAGGTTTGTTGCTTGCTTACAAACCCTAGCTTGTTTAGAAGCAACAAATCAGTATCCTGAGTTCATAGGGCAAACCATCCCTTCTTGGTTAGTTTTACCTTCTCCTACAAGGGGAGGAGCAAAGTAGAAGTGAACTACATGTACTAGCACGCTGTGTGTTCAACAGGAAGACATTGAAAGCCAGGAATCCTGTCTCACCATTATGTGAGAATGCAGCAAATGTGTGGAGTTATTCTACTTCTTAGCAATCTTCTATGTTTGAATACTGCATGTACTTCTCTTTCTCATTTAACATGTTCACTATTACGTGTCATTCAGCTTGGTTAACAATTGCCTTAGGAACTGTTTCTATATGCTCTGCTTGATTCTGTTTTATATTTGCATATGCTTTAAACAAGAAGCAATATTGTAGTACATAAGCAAAACTGCCTTCACAGGTTTTTTGGGTTTTTTAATCTAAATGATTATTTGACTGGTAATATTCAGGTTTGTCAAAAAGTTGGCTTTTTATGTTTTTTTTAAAAAAATTGTGGTATTGGCAAAGGTGGAAAAATAAAGAATAATAGAGGAAAATACCTTTTATTTATAAGTATTTCTTATCAGATGTGAAACATACCATTTCCACTCTAGCCACAAAAATGTTAAAACTTTGTATTTCATGATTCAGTTCTATGAATGACATCCATACCTGGATTCTTAAATAACCCAACAAGTTCTTCTGTTAATGGTGTTACTACAAGAATAGAAGTAGACCTACCATCCTCCAAGTGCTAGAATGAAATATTAAAGACATTTATAGATCAAATGAATATTTTAGTAGCTCTTTCTGCCATCAATCACACATTTCTTGAGAGATGACTATATACTGTACTTTCAGACACATTTCAGAGTCCTAAAAGTCAAAAGGTTAATGGGTAATGGCAGGAAAAATAACACAATTTGTCAAAGAATAATAGGTTTTTAGAAGTTCAAAGGTAATCTAGTTTAATTTTCTACTCTGCTGCAGAATTTTCCATCAAAAACTCCAAGATTCATTGAGGTTATAGGGTGCCATGCCATAAGGACTGGGCCCATGCATATGCTAAGGCTACCTGTAAGGTAGGAATGAGCTGATGGGACAGATACCCTGTATAAATCAAACTGACCAATTTCTATTTTTCCAATGGCTCAGTTATATCTGCAAGAGTGGCCATCTGAAATTATGTAAAATATGCAAATTAATGTTATACATTGCAGTCTGGTACAGCAGCAAGCTTAATGTGTGCAAGAAAACATTTTGTGATGCTTAAAGCACAGGTAGAAATGTCTACCAGTTCTGCTTGTTTAATGCTACCCCATCTCGCACATCCCTTTTGTGGCAACAGATGATTACTCACCCATTTGTAAAAAAATAATGATATCATCTATTTCTATATATTTTAGAGGTTAATATGTATACATTACATATTACATATATTACAGTGTGGTGTAGTGGCTAAAGTGTCGGACTGGGAGTCGGAAGATCCGGGTTCTACTCCCCACTTGGTCATGAAAAAATCCACTGGGTGACTTCGGGCTAGTCACAGACTCTCGGCCCAACCTACCTCACAGAGTTGTTGTTGTGAGGATAAAATGGAGAGGAGAATTATGTATGCTGCCTTGGGTTCCTTGGAGGAAAAAAGGCGGCATATAAATGCAATAATAAATAATAAATAAAATAAAATACATACCCAACACCTGTCTCAGAGGAAGGATTCACCTAGATCATTTCTGACAGTAGCTCGCTCTGAGTAGGCTGTGATGCTTCACATAAAGTATAAAGCAGAACAAAGCACTAGTGAAGTACACCATTCTTGTCAGTCATCTGAAGCTTCAAGCAGTATGGGATTCAGGAACACTCTCTATATTTATTTATTTATTTATTTATTTATTACATTTCTATACCGCCCAATAGCCGGAGCTCTCTGGGTGGTTCACAAAAATTAAAACCATTCAAAGTATAAAACAACAGTATAAAACCATAATATAAAATACAATATAAATGTTGATGGAGCTTGCCTAAAGGAGCTCCACTGACCTGCCTTTTTCCAGAAATGAGTGTTCCTTCTGAATTTTCGGCTTCTGCTTGGAAGTGCTAAATCTCCCTTTCATAAGTCGTGGGTCTCACTTGCGCAATGGAATTGGCAGGACCCACTGCTTGTGGAAAAGAATTGGCAGGGCATAAAGGAATTGGCAGGGGTATAAGCCCACCATTGGATTCTGCCCAATAAAACCAGCATAAAACCAGCAGCAGGGATGAAACAATGCAGCATATAATGAAGACAAAGCAAATTCAGCAGCAAAAAATGGAACAGTACAAAGTTCCAAAAGCACTAAATCTGTACTTTACGTGCCTGGAAAAATAAAAAGGTATTCACCTGATGTAGGAAGACTATAAGGTAGGCACCAGATAATCCTTTCTGAGGACGGCATTCCACAGATGGGATGCCACCATGGAAAAGGCCCCTTATCTTGTAGCCATCTCACTAGCTTTATTTTGTAAGGGCACATGAAGGAGGGCTTCAGATGATTTTCTTAGGGTCCTGGTAGGCAAACATGAGTGGAGATGCTTCTTCCAGTAACTTTGCCCCATAGCCAAACCAAAAACAGCAAGAAGATTTATTTATAAAGAGAAAAAGCATGAGATGGAGCATGGAAGTTGCATGCCTAAGCTATGTACAACTTGTTTGTTTATATTATTCTTAAAGAGGAAGTCTATTGATGAGGCCAGCCTCCAGAACTCTTAAACCTGTCCTTCTTATCCAAATAAAAAAAATCCCTAAATAGTGTGAACGTGTCTCCAAGCAAAACATTATGCTAGGGTGATCATGTTTTGGAAACCAAAAAGGGGGACAATATGTCCGGCCCCCAAGGGGGCACACCCACCAACATGCCCAGCCTCGAAGGGGGTATGTTCAACCTCAAGGGGGCATGCCCACCCAAACATGGCCTTGGTAACATGTCTGATTTCACAGTATACAATTACGACAATCCTGTTCTACGTAACATCTTAATGTTAAAATTGGAAAGAGTATAAAATGCTATTACCCTGCAAACTTTAGCCATGGATCAAGATGGACTAAAGGCTTGCTGAAGTCATGTCTCACTAGCACCTCTTAGTTTGTTTCAACTTCTGGTTTATCAATGAGAAACTAATCTAAAAATATGTAATATTTCTGATTCATTAGCCATGTAAACAAGACCATAGTCAGTAGCAATACTAGAAAATGTCAGAACAGATGCCCATTATCACTATGCTATACTTTTATCCAAATATCTCCTGAATTTACACTGCCTCAGTGTGCAGAGAACAGAAATCCCAATCAGGAATCCAAAGAAATCTCAGAAGCAAGTCTTATTGATTTCAATAAAGCTTATTCCCAGATAAATGAATATAGGATTGCAGCCTCTTCACATCTGTTCACTTACTCTAGCAAGTGCAAGCCCCTCCTGCCAATGAGAACTATGCACTCACCAGAATCTGGCCTTGTGGATCATGCAACCAGCAGGCACTCTCCAGAAAGATGCTTTCAGAGCCTAGGAGATCCAGACATACTCAGACAAGTCAAGACAAGCCACGCTGTGTACTCACATATTATCTTGCTGAGACAGAACAAATCTGGGACAAGACAATACTTCACAATTGACCAGACATAACAGTCTTAAACAAAAAAGAAAAACACACCTACCTCATTGACATAGCAATACATAATGGCAAAAATGTTGCAGAAAACAAAGAAAAGAGAAGAAAATATACAACACTGGCTATGGAAGTTAAAAAACTATGGCAACAGGAAAAAGTTACAATTATTCCATTAGTCACATCAGTCACCAGCATCACATTTTTTTTTTTTTACAGAAAACCTTCATAAACTAAGCCAACCAAAATACATCCACACCAACATCCACAAAGCAGTCATACTTAAAACATGTTCAGTAGTCAGGGAATTTCTGAATCAGTAAAAACCAGCATGATTTAGCAAAGCCTATTATGTTCATCAAGAAAAAACACCATGAGCAAGAAAAGAGAGATAATGATGATAATGGCAACCCTGTTAATTTTTTTAAAGATTTTTTTAAAGAAGGATGAACAATTATCAGCAATTGTTACAAAACAAACGTCATGCCAATCATATCAAAGCAATCTGGAGAGGAAGGTCTATGGGTCAAAATGCATTATTAAAAAAATGAATTACTATCTTCTAGCACCAGCTAGAGACCCACTTCTTCTTTGCACTATGAAGCAAGTAGGCACAAATAACTCAAGCAAGTGTATGCTGCCCTGAGATCCTAGTGATAGAGGGCGGGATACAAATGTTTTAAATAAAATAATTGCATACTGTAGAGG
This sequence comes from Elgaria multicarinata webbii, assembly GCF_023053635.1. Taxonomy (NCBI): domain Eukaryota; kingdom Metazoa; phylum Chordata; class Lepidosauria; order Squamata; family Anguidae; genus Elgaria; species Elgaria multicarinata. The sequence continues at coordinate 63,733,207 of NC_086172.1, forward strand.
ATGGGTTAAAAAAAAATATCTATGTTGGGAAAGAATTTCCTTCATGACTTCCTGATCCCAAGTATGATGACCCAGCAAAGGTTTTAGGAAATCTCACTCTTATTGGCATAGGTTCAGATATTTTGCTGGTCAGAACTTTCATCAGTAGAACTCCAATGGAAATACCTTAATGGGAGACTTGCCAGTGAGATACTGTGGCAAGGAAGCTGTAAAATTCCACCCTCCCTTCAAAGACCCTGGAGTGATGTTGTGCAGCCCAAGCCATTCATATTTACTCAGAATTAAATCCAACGGAGTTCAATGTGATTTACTCTAAGGGTTCCAACTATGTGTACATAGGATTGCTGCCACTTGTTATCACCACTCACCCTCAGTTTTCATTTGCAAAAGCATATTAATGACTCCCATTCCAGAGAGAAGATTCCTGACATGTGAGGCTAGGAGTGCAAAAGGATGAGTTGGAAGAGGGTAACATTTCAATAGGACAGTTCGACTGCAATCCAATTACAATTTCCTGGGTGTAAGCCTCACTGAACATGGGTGGGACTTACTTCTGAGTAAACACCCCGCCGCCCCTCTCCCTTGACCCAGGTCTCTTTCTTACCATTTGCTTTGCTCCTTGGAATTCCCTCCTCCTCTTTTTGCTAAGCATAGTCAGTCAGGCCAGCCCAGTCTCAACATGCATTGGGCGCCAGCATCCTCCTCCTCCTCCTCCTCCCCCACCCCAGAACCCACTCACTCATCCCCTGTCCTTACAGACAGCCCTTATGATGAGGTGGGGGTCTTTGAGCATGCATGCATGAAGGCACACGCAGGAGCAGCCCTGTTTCCCCAGGACTATGGAGTTAAGTTCATGGCAGCTCTGTTTTTATTATACGTATGGCTGCAAAGTACAGCAGCCATAAAGGGCCATTCTTCGTTATGGCCACTGTAGTTTGTGGCTATATATAGAAAAAATTGAGAGCTGCCATGACCTTAACTTCATAGGCCCTTTGGGTGGGGAGGGCAGAAAAATATATGGATTTTTCTTCAAATGTCACAAATCCCTGCTCACGGATTTGTTAGCAAAATTCCTATTAAATCCAGATTTTTCCTGTCATTTGGGCACTCTAATTATACGGTATCCCATTTTAATATGTTGGGTGATGACAAACTTTAGAACTGATTAGGTGATGCTTCCCACATATTCAAGCCAAAGGAAGAAAAATACTAATCAGAGCATATGTTGCTCTGTTAGCTAAGAGGAAGATTGTTTGTCCATTAGCCAGCAATTGTGGCCAGATCCATCTGTCTGGCAACTAAATAAGCTGATAGGAATTTGGTCTTGCTTGAATACTTGTCCTTATAGTAATTTGTTGTCCTTCTGCAAAATAAACAACATAAACATAAACAAACTATCAGGAATGGTTGAAAAGTATTTCCACTGCACCATGTTGGGGTTTTATTAAAACTATAATGCATCAGTTTCGCAAGGGGTGGCCATGTTAATCTGCAGCAAAAGCTCATTTATATATTCTTATGCAAGAATAAATTTGTTGGTCTTTAAGGTGCCACCAAACCAATAATATAACAGTTATGTTACTGAGTGCCATTCTTTAATACGTGAGTTTATGTATTTCAATTTATGTAAGTTTGTGGTTGGTTTTGGTGCAGTTTGTTTTGGTTTTGGTCATTGTATCACTTGTGCGCATGTAGGGGGCAGCGGTTTGTGTAAGAGAGATATCATAAGAGGGTGAATGCATATGTTTGTTTATGCAGGCTGCATATAGATGATACTAACTAAAAACAAGCACATGCTTTACATGATTACATAGTCTTCTTAATTTCCACCTTAAAATTTGGTATATAAAATGCTAGTTTGTTCAGTTGGCCTAAACACAATTATAGCACCATCTTTTCTGCAAGCAAACTCCATTGATATATAAAATGGAGAATTAAGTTGCATCATTATTCCATTTGTGTAAATAATTTTCCCCCATTTTGCTTGTTAAGACTCCAGCCATAAGCACATTTATTTGGTAAGCCTCACTGAATGTTTTTATTGTTCTTAAGTTTTTATCACTTTTAATATTACTTTTAATCCCTTGTGAAGGATTCTGCCCTGAAAGGAGTCCAATAAATTACTACTACTACTACTACAGTAGGACCTGCCTCTGCATAGATGTGCATTGAATTAGACTGTAAATTTAATTTATTCTGACCATGAAGGATCTGATGCAGAGAAGTAAGTGTAACCAACGTGTGGTAGACGTCTATAGTGGTAACATTTTGTTTTTTCATCACTAAGTGGCTAGTGTGGTTTTTCACATTAGGTTCTCACGTTATGTTTGTTCCCTGTCATTCCATATATGGTGGGAGTCTTCTTTGACACACTGTACTGCAGCACATGCAACATTTATATCTCCCTCTTACAGCTTCTTTCATATATTGTGTTTGCACTGAAAGAGTATGACAGGAAGGTGAGAAGTCACTTTCATGTCCATTGCCACTGTTACCCTTTTGTCTCTTAGCAGGAGGTGGATATAATCTGATAACAGATTTTTTCCTCACCATTAAATGGCCTGTGCCACTTTTCAGAGCCATGCAAGTAACCATGAAACATGAGCTGTCTCAATCTCTGTACCTTTTAACTTTTAAACATGCAGTTCTTTTATGCTCCAGTAAGCTAGGTGGAATAATATTCATGAACATAAGATAATAAAAAAGAAAAATGCTGCTGAAGATAAATTACTGCATTTATCCATTACAAAGACAATTGGATGACCTACAGTCTCAAGAGCTGAAGCTAAAAAATAATAATTCTTAATATGGTCAAGAACAGAATCACAGAAACTTATCTTATTCTAATATCCCAGTGCTTTTGCTAAAAAAAATATCTTTTTATACTAGGGAAAAAGTGAAAACAAAATACAGTGCTTAATATTTAACAACAAATGTACATACTCTGAATGTATTGATATAATGTGTACTATTTGGGGGCAAAATACGCAGACTTTTGTGGAAAGGAAACCAGAAGAAACCGTAGGGAGAAAAAAAATGTTTTGTTTCTGCAGGCATCAAAAGGGCAAAAATAATCGATTTGATTTTCAGCATATAAGAGAATGAACAAAGTAAAGTCTGTTTTGTTCCCAAGACTATTTTCAGATCTTTGATGCTGTCAGAAGAATATACAGCTTGTTCATCCAGTCAACCTATGTAGAAGAGCAGCACACTATATATTTTTAAAGCTGCAGAGCAAAGCTGTCTTCTTAAGACATCAGAATACCAAGAATTTGCTTGTGCTCTGGCATAACTGGTATGTTGCTCAAAGCAAAAGTCTAGACAATATCCCTCAAGGCGTTCTACACTGTGATGATTAATTCTAAATTCTAAATCCAACAAGTGTCTTAGAACTATACACTCCCATTGTGCCTTGTTAAATACACATGCACACACACACTGATAATCCTTCATCACAATGGGCAAGGGATGATTTTTGAGAATGGACGCGATTCTCATACGTTTTCTTTTCCTCTTACTACTTTGTTTCCCACTACATTCCCAGACGTTGTCGTCTATTCCCTAGCTCAAAATCCTCCACTAGAATGAATTTTATTTCTAATTGCCATTGATTTGATGATCTGCTCTTTGATATATTTAAATAAAAAAGTATTCATAGTCTTCCCTGCCCCACCCCCCACCCCCGACAGCCTGCAGCAAAGTAACAACACAAAAATAAAAGAAAGCTGTTCATGGGCATACAAAGTAGCTCGTTTGGCTTCTTTTGCTTGCTTGGAGCTGGGCTTGTTTAATACTGTGTTGAAGCTACTAAAAGAGTTCTGCTGGTTGGAGCAGAGCAGTGGTAGCACTTTTGCCATGTTGGCTGGGGTGGATGGGAAATGTAGTACAAATTATCTGGAGGGACCCAGTTGATGATCCAGTCATGACTAATGTAATCTCTGTTTATTTCAATGGGACTAAAGTGTGACTGTGGCCATGGCTAGACCTGCCGACACGATGCACAGGGGATCCTGGGAGTAGGGAGGGATGATCCCTCTCTTGTCCCGGGATATCAGCATAGCCTTTCCCCCACTTTTTCCACAGTCTCTGGATGATCTCGAAACTGTGGAATGTGTGGGTGGGCCTTGCGGGTTGTCCCAGCTCCTCGTGAGTAAGGTGGGGGGAGGAGGATTTTTTTTTAAAAAAAAACACCTTACATTTTGTGATTGAGCACTCCTGCACTCCTTCTTCTTTACAAAAAACAAAACAAAATGGCGGGCGTGATGTCCTCTTCCTTCTAGGATGTCACACGCCACGTGTAGACAGAAGGGGAGATCTCATGCTAATCATATTGTGTGATCCTCCCTCCTCCGTCGTGCTAGACCTGTAGGTCTAGCCATGGCGTTACTCTAGATCAAACCCATCATTTCACAGCCAATGAGAAAGCATTCTTCCATTAGGTTATTGACTGATTGAAGTGTCACCTACTAACATGCTTGGCATAGTTGGTTTGTAAGATGCAGTCTTCCTCTATTTGAATGTCTGACCTAATTCAATTCTGGTTTAAAGATAAAGAACCATTAGAACTGTTGCCCATCAATAGCTATGAACTAGTCAGCAGGTTGAACACGCAGAAGCAAACTTAACCTGGTCAAAATCTTCCACATTATGGCGAGATGTACTGTATTTCTATTTAAATTATAATAGTATGGATTTGCATAGACAAATCGGTGTCATATTTTGCCCTCTTTTTTGGTGTGTGTGTGTGTATGTGTGTGTGTCATTTCATGTTTGTTTAGCAATTCATAAATGCCCACCCAAATGTGGGCACAGCTGCTTCTGCAGAAGAGATCAGCCGTGGCTTCAATGGACCTGTCATTCTGGGTTTCCATTAGCTACACGCACAGCACATTTATAATTATTTAGATGCATGTTGCAGACCCATCCAGTTATCCCTCTCCTCCCCAGGGCTCCAGCTCACAAGTTGTTCCTGCATCATAACCAGAGCTAGCTCCATGTTTTTGAAAGCCCTTGGGCAAGACACCCTCAATGGGCCCCTGACCTCATCATTACTACCACTTGCTTGCTTGATAGGCAAGAAAGCCAGTGAGCAGGTAAACAGTGGCATCTACTGCTCCTCCTCACCACCAACATTGCCTGGAGACAATGGAAGTGAGAGGCAGGGGAACAAATAAGTTGCAATGATGAAGAGGATGAGCAATTCCAGAGTGGTTGTTGTTGTTGTTGTTGTTGTTGTTATTGTTGTTATTGTTATTATTATTATTGGGCCCCTGTTGGAGTGCGGACCATTGGCAAGTACCCAACCGTGCCTACCCCTGCCTATAGTAATTTTTTCTTTACAGCTGTTTCTCTGTTAGCGTACTCTTAGGTCAGATCTACACCAAAAGGCGGTATGAAAGCAGTATATAAGAGGTAGCACAATAAAGCCACACTACTGTTTTATAGTGGTATTGAAGTGCACTGACAACTGTTGAGACCCATTGACACATACCATATACCACTTTCATACCGCTTTCATAGTGTTATATCCTGCTTGGTGTAGATCTAGCCTTGGTCTCTGTTAACAGTGGAAAGTAATGTTGCACTGTAATATTTTAAACATCCACAAATATGAATGTAAAAAGAAAATCCACAAACCCTTAGATTTTTTTTTAAAAAACAACAACTCTAAAGAAGTTGTTTCCTTTAGAAGCTGAAAAATGTTCCTATATTGACATGATATATTGCTTTCCATGTGTTTTTTTTCACAAGGTATTCATTATCTTGTCATATGTGTTGCTAATATACTAGGTTACCATGGCAAGCATACTTTTTATTTAATAGAAGTTGGGCGTAAATGAAGTATAAAGATGTGCCATGTGTTGGCAACACAAGTCAACAATTTTAAAAAGCTGTAGTAAATTGCACACTTAAAAATTGTTCAACTTTCTCTTTTCCTAAATAAGAAACTTGACATGGGAGGTGAGAAAAACTAAACATCCCTGCCAATGCTTGTGTTTAGACATTACTATTTAGACTGATTAGATTTTAAATGCACCACATATGTTCAATTATATGTCTATAAACATATATTTCTAATAAATAGATTATGTGCAGTAATTATTTTTGGTGTTTGGCTGTTGTACATTTTCTTTCCAAATGGAATGGTAGTTTGTATACTGTCCTGAATATCAACATCTGCGCTATAAATATTTTAAGTCATAATACACACACACACACACACACACACACACACACACACACACATATATATATATATATATATTTAAAAAGAAGCCTAGTATAACTGGGGCAGTAGATGGGGATTAATCCATTATTAAGTAGTCAATTAAAATATAACCTAGTTTATTTCTCTCATTTATAAATAATATAAAATGGAAATGTGAGTAAACAAAAGAAAGCTAATGCAATCTTAGGCTGCATTAACAGAAGAATAAGACCATAAGAAGTAATAGATCTACTCTATTCTGACTGCATCTGGAATACTGTGTTGAGTTCTGACACATACCTTCACTAAGACATTGGTAACATGGAATGTGTCCAGAGGATAGTGTTCATGATGGTGAGGGGTTTGGAAACCAAGACTTATCAAGCACTGTTGAGGTAGATGTGTATGTTTAAGCTGGAGGATAGACGTAATAGTTATCTTTGAAATTTGAAGGGCTGTCATACAGGTTTGTTCCCTGTTGATCTAGAGAGCAAGGCTAGAACCAATGGTAGAAATTGTTAAGAAGTACATATCAGCTAAACATTAGGAGAAACTTCCTAATGGTAATAGCTGCTTGATAGTGAAACAGACTGCGACAGGAGGTGATAGGCTCTCCTTTGCTGAAGGTATTTAAGTAGAACTGGGATGGCCATATGTCATGGATGTTGTACTTGCAAGATCCTGCATTGATCAGAGAGTTGGACTAGAGGGCTTCCAAAGTCATCTAAAGTTCTCTGGTTCTCCAAGTCTAAAACTGGCACTGTTTAAAACTGTGCTTTAATGCATCAATTGTAACATTTCTGAATAATATGCATGGGATTACATACAATGGAAGACACAATGGATGACTTGGGGATGGCAGACAAATCTGCCAGGAGGGGGGGTTGAGTTCACTAAGATTTCAGCACATCCCCACCCCCAACTCTGACTCATTTACCTACAAGGTGGCCTGACTTGATCTGTATGGAGTTCGGCCAGCATGCATATTTTGAGGTGCTTTTGTGGATTTTTCGGGGGCAAGTTTTGCAAATTACAGCTGAAATTTGCATGACATGCGAATTGCAGCCACAACTTGCATAAATGCCCAATTTTAAGAGGGGAAAAAATGAAAGTTCTTGGGTTTCAGGAAAAATCCCCCCACTTGGTTTGCAAATGCTCTGGTGAAGTTTGGTGAGCCCCTAAAGGGCCAGATTTCCTCACAATGGCCATAGGTTTCAGCAAAAATGGACCAATTATACAAATAAGTATTCATTTGAAGGTGGTGTCCAAATGCCACCAATTCAAATATGGAAAGTGTTGTAATGCTTTCAATCCATTGCATTATATGAGGTAAGTGTTTATCCTTTCAGTGTTGTAATATCAGCCATTTAGCTGCCAAAAGGGCACACAAAATCCATTTACAATGGCCACATTAATTTCCATGAAGCAGGTAAATAATTTAAGAGAGCATGTACATCAGTGAATATTAAAGACTGTTCCAGTACAAAATGTATTTGTGTAATGACCTCCTCCCAAAAGGAAGCAATTACTGTATATTGCCAAAACTTTTATTTAAAAGTAGCATTAGTAGTATTTCAATGCTAGCAATTAGCTAAATTAGAGAATTCCTTATTAAAGAGGTGTTGCAGTGTCCAATAGACATGAAATAAAAGTTCTTGTTGAATAAGATTCAGCTTAAGATTCATAGATGTGACAGGTAGATGCCAAAGCAATGATCTACTCATTAGGATTTTTTTTGTGAGCCCACAGCAGTTCTCAATTATCCAAATGTGCTCACGGAACAAAAAAGTTGGAGACCCCTGCTATAGGTTATATCCAGTTGCTGTCACTGTTGACAGAGAGCTGAGTTTGATCCAGTGGCGGCTTCTGCCAGTGGAATGGTAAGATGAGTGTTGACACTTCCCTTCCCTTTGCAGCCCTCTGCAATGCTGTTCCAGAGCTTCCCTCAACTAAGGCCACAGCTAGACCTAAGGTTTATCCTGGGATCATCCAGGTTTCGCCCTTGCCTGAGCACTGGATCCCCTGTGTGTCACCTAGATGAACAGGTTTGACCCCTGGATGATCTAGGGATAAACCTTAGGTCTAGCTATGGCCTTAGAGTAGACTTTGGGAGGGCACAGAAGGAGGAACAATTTCACAGTCCGTCCCCATCCCACTGATGACAGCCTCTCCTGGATCAACGAGCCTTCTAACAGTAGAGCGATGCCAACTGGATGCAACTATATAGTTAAATTAGAGGCTTCCTGGTTTAAACATGGCTCACATGAAGGGAGGAGGAATAAAGCGATTCTGTATGTGAGGAAAAGGAACCAAGATAATAAGCTAAAATATGATAGTCTGAAAAGGGCCTACATTAGATTAGTGTTAATAAATTCAAATACATACTACCCACTTTTTATCTCCAAATGCCAATATAAATAAACAAAGAAATCAGATTAATAAAGGGTGGATTTCACAAAACTGCATTCATCTATAATTGCTTGCATTGATATGGAAACAATGTCCATTTAAATTATTTAGGATGTTTCATACCATTTCCTCATCTTTAGAAAGGGTTTTTTAAATTTTATTTTAATGTTGGCAGTTCAATATTAGATGAACCCCAAATGACAGTGATTGAGAATTGTGAATATATTATGTTTGGCATACTTTTAATCCATTGTTTTTAACGTAATCTGATGTACCATCAGATGCAATGATGTTCACAGAAGCATCTGTTGAATAAAACATTTTTGACTGCTACTGTATTCTAACAATATTTTTATGAAGATTTGGCCCATATATCTAATAAAATAATTTTTCCTGTAAGAGCTTTGTTGAATTTTTTGGTACATAAAGAACTATAATGTGAGAATGCATTACTCAGTAAGTAGGTTTGGCTCCCCCTCCCCCTAAGTAATTATAACTTTGGGTGTTTCATCTTTTATGTTCACATTTTACAATGGAAGTTGATTAAACTATGATGAAGACAGGATCACTCAGAAACAGCTAACAATAATACCTTTTTTTGTGATTGATGGCATCATTGAATGTTGTTTGTCATACAGAACACTGAGTGTTTGTCTTCTGTTACAGTTTTCCCTGGTGGCTGCAGGTAGGTAGAAAGAAAACAGATATATCATCTACAAAAGCCCCAGATGTACTTATCTACCTCAGAACACTTCTCCTTCTGTCAAATAAATGATTTGAAGTATGCATTAAGTTATTTAGCGTTCTTATTGACCAATTACATATTACAAAACTCATAATATCCTGCATAAATATAGAAGCAGTTCAAAACCCAGTTTCATTTTGAGGGGGTTAAATACATCATACTAAATAGATACTGTTGTTTTATACTTCTGTTTTTTATATTTTTGGTGGTTTTAAATTTTGTATACTTTTTAAAGTTCACTGTTTTTAACTTTTGTAAACTGCCCAGAGAGCTTCAGCTATGGGGCGGTATATAAACTGAATAAATAAATAAATAAATAAATAAATAAATAAATTTGGGAACTAGAAATCTTAACAGAAATATCACAGAATGGGCAGTATCCAGCTGTGTTATTCCACTAGGGCAAATGCTGTACACAGGAAGAGAATCGAAAATAAAGTTATGTTTGTGCAAGTACAGTTGTGTGACTGCTTGTGCAAGTATAATGCTCAAGTGCTTGGAAAGATTCAACAGAGCTTCATTAGCACTATATGAGTTTGCAGAATGATACTGCCTAATATCAGGATCACATACATTTTAACATAATTAGACTCTCAACAATAAGCGTATACAGTTATTTGCAAATAGCATCGTTATCTTATGTATAGAGCCTTTGTTAGTTGAATACATATATTCTGAACTGTCTGGATGGTTGAGAGTTGGAGGTGCTACTTTGTGGTATAGGCTTGTTTGTATGTGTTTGGATAGTGGATAGCACTGAGCACCACTTGTCTAGCTTTCAGAATTTGTTTCCTGGGATACCGCAAGATTCTCTTTTTTTTACCTATGCTTCTCAACAAAGATATGTTGTTATGGGCAGGGGGAGATTTTCTCTGTATTAGCAACGTAGTATCATCAGAATGTTGATAACACCCAAGTCTATTCTTTTTTATCCCTGTAGATTTGCCGACAACATATCTGGAAATAATTATAGAAAAATAAAACAATTTGAGACCTAATCTAGGCAAGACGGAAACATTGCTGGGTTGATGGATATGTCACAGAGTCTGGAACAGTGTGATACCTCTAGTGATATCACATCCTCTTTAAAATAATAGGTTTTCCAGATCATCATGGATTCTGCTTTGCTCCCTTATTCTAAGGTATTAGGCTCCTTCACTTCTTTGATCACAGTCTTCCCATAACTACTCATGGTTTAGCAACTGTTACTGTATGTTGCACTATGAAACCTACAGGTATATGAGCATTTTCCAGGTTGTGAGCTAGCAAGTCTAATCATAACTAGGTTCTAAATAAATGTATTTAAAACAGGACTGGGCAATTTGGATGGTATAGGGGGCAATTTCCAGCCTTTGGACTCTCCTGTGGGCTATACCCCTGCTGCTACACCACATGCAGCAGTAAGGGGGGGGGGGGAGAAACTCAATTGCAAACTGCTATGGAAAGTCTGTTTGCCTCTGTCTACTGCACAAATCAGAGCAAGGCCTTCATTTGACCTGAGTGATATCATCGGGTAGACAAATCTGATTTGCTACATAGCACAGAAGAAAGACATCCCTAAAATAGTGCCATAGCAGCTGCACAAGGCTGTAAACAATCTTTTAGAATAATAAAAAAATGAAAGAATACTAAGATGGTTGTTAGGGATGGAGGCTGCGTGTTCTTTGGTTGGAGATACACACACACACACACACACACACACCCTTGAAATCCCACTTTTTATCTTGAAGAGGATTGAAAATTAGGTACACCACTAATTTTTTCCTCTCAGTTCTATGCATATATATTATTTAAATTGCTCAAAGACATGTATATATGTTGGGGTTGCTTCAGTGGTTTAGAGTTCCTGGTTGTTGTTTTTCTTAGAGCTCTGTGTATGTATATAACTGAATTTTTCATCTCATTGGATTGCATGTTTTTCAACAGCATACAAGTTATTAACAAATATATTACCTATAACTGCCTTATGTTGTATTTTAGCTGTTTGGGGAACATATAGTTGAGGCTTTTAGGAAGAAATGAATCTCCTTGAAACATGAGCTATAGGCTGACAACTTTTTTCATAGTGATTTAATCAGATTGAAATAGAAGGCAGGTGATTTTCAGAAACTCACTCAAACATCTGTGGAAATTAGAGGATATGTTCCCTCTGAGGGTCAAGCAATGAACCTTATACTGGCACCTTAGGAGCAGAATTTAAAATGCTAGTTTTAACTTCTAAACCCTTAAATGGCTAGAGCCCAGATGACTCAAGGATCACCTTTTCTATGTGACCCGTTTCAATGTTAAGATCTTCCTTGGAAGTCCATTTTGTCAATAACTTACAAGCTAAGAACAGAAAACATGCAATTTCTAAAATTGGTAACCTAATTTATTTCCTTTTTCAGTGTACACTTTAAATTCAGAAAATGAATTTCTATTCAGGAAATACTTTGGTTGCTTAGATACAGTCAAGACAGTTGGTTGTTTTCTTAGTATGCCACATTTCTCTGTGTTGCCCATGCTAATTTTACTTTTGTCACAGAATTTCTTGTTAATCAAATGTAGACATAGGGAATCCTCATGTATCTACAGCTACCTTTGCTATTCATTAAAAATGACTGGTTGTTCTCAGTTCAATTAGAAAATCTGTCATCTAAAAGGGTATGAATATCTTCTTGGTTTAGGACATCCAGGCACCTGGTCGGAATGGCATTGTCACCTTCCATGCCTGCTTGTCAGTATGGGGTGTTTCTCTCCTTTGAAGGATGGGAGACTGGGTGTGGCACACTCCCCTAAAGAGGGGAAGCATCAGCCTAAGGGATCTGGTTTGTGGTGAGGCTTTAAAAGGATGTCCACACTCCAGGTCGAAGCAGTAATCTCTTAGGATATACAAGTGTTGTTTCTATGCAATTTTTCTGTATGTTTGGAGATGTAATGAAATGCATTGGAGAAATATAAATTTTATGTGACAGTGGGCCTGTTCAGACAACATACTAACCCATTGTTAGGCCACTAACCCTTTTGCAGCAAAGGTGGATTCCTGCATTGAGCAAGGGGTTGGACTCAATGGCCTTATTGGCCCCTTCCAACTCTACTATTCTATGATTCTGTGTTTAAACCATGGTTAGTGATGGTTCCCATGACATGCTAAGCAATAATGTTTAGCTCAAATGCTTAACCACTGTGGCTTAGTGTGTCATCTGAACAGGGTCAGTGAGTAACTTGCTCTTTGAAAACAAACTATAATTTTAAAATTTAATTTGCAAATTATGTAAGCTTTGTGGGACATAGGAAAATAGTTCAGGCCTTTGAAGTTCTGACACCCAGTCAGAATCTCTACATCTATCAAGATGAAGTTATGCATTTCTCCTTTAAACACTGGATTCATCCCCAAGGGACAATTTGTACTGATTCAGCCTGTACTGCCAGAGCAACAACACGAAGTCCTAGAGCACAGCTATTCTTTCTTTGCCACCCGTCCTTGCACAACAAACAAACAAACCCTAACAACAACCAGGGAAAAGAAATATTGAGTGAAGGGAGAAGAGAAGTAGCAAAATCAAGCTGAACATGTCAGTGTTCCCCTGGTTTTGTGCTAATCCTGCTTTAGTTTCAGAAAACAATGATGTATAATCTGCCTTCTATATGCAGGCTACATCATCTCCAGATGCAGTATTCTAAGGCTCATGCAGCAATGATTATAGGGGGTCTCAAGAAGGCACATTCAACCCTGATTTTATTATTAGACAATATAAACAGTGGCGTGAATCTAGGCTTCATTGTGAGTTGTTTTATTTTAATATGTCACTGTCAGAAAGTGAATGAGCATGACATACAGTGTCTTCTTAGTGGTGGTGCCAAGGAATGTCCTCCATGTGGAGATTCACTTGGCTCCCTCTTTGATGTCCTTTAGTTTAGACAGAAATTGAAAACGTTTGTTATTCAGGCAGACTTGCGATACTAGCTCTGTTGCTGTTTTATAGATTTCAGTGATTGCTGCTTTTAATTATTGTTTTACCTGTACTTGTATATTGTAATTGTTTTAATACATTTCTTCTTTATAAGCCACTCTCAGTGTTCATTGAGGAGAAAAGTAGGATAGAACTATTGATAACTTAATACTAATAACATCAGTAAGAGGATTTTTAATATCCAAATTTGGAGAGGTCAGGGCCATGTTAAAAAATTTAAAAAAACCAAAAACACGTTTTCATTAATTCTATAAGCAACTAGATTGATTCTTATACTTTTATTTTTATGAAAAATCTATGCTCAAATCCCAAGGATGCAATTACCTCTGTCCAAAATGAATTATATCATGAATTAAAACCATAGCCCTGCTAGATTCTTTACAAATATATCATTTTAAAACATGCTTTCTGAAATTTGCATTGAATTAAGAGGCAAAATATATTTTTGTGTTAGGACATTGGATGTTGTGTTCTGTCAAGATGCTATTGGATTAATAAGGTCTGAAACTCTTTTCCTTTATCACGATGCTATGCTAGTAAAAAAATGAATAAATCACCACATATTTGGTCATATTCTTGTTCTTGTCCTTTTGCTGAACCTTTGTTTTTCAAACTTTTAATCAGAATGTGATAGGGATAAATTGATCTAAGGTAATACATGACAGTTCTGGGAATCTGAATCATGCTCAGTAAGGGGTAGTTCTGTGAAAAAGCTTAATTAAAATGGATGAAGCAAGAGAATTTTGAACCCTGTCACACATCCTGGCACAGACTTACTTATTTCTCAGCAGCATGTGAAAAAGCAGTCCACAAGTTGCTAAGTTTCTTTGATGTCAATATATCTACCTGTCTCTGGGGCTTGAGAAAAATCATGGTCTGGAACGTAACTTTTCCATAAGCATTGTTGCTAAGCCCTTTAGCACAGCTGCCTTCTCGATATGGATTCTATTTAAAAAATCTTAAATTCAGTCCCCGCGGCACTTTCTTCACAAAACCAGATTGTGCATCAAAGGATTGCCCAGAGCTTTCTGATACAACAATTTGTTGAGACTGATTAACATGGTTGAAACTGCTGAATATGAATAAAGAGCATGGCATAAATATTGTACCTTCAAAGAGTTCACTAGAATCCTTTTGTGTTTCCAGAGCAACTAACAGTGAGGCACTGGCACTTGCCATCATTTCATTTTATTTTTGCTTTGCATTCATTTTGTATTTGGATGTTCTGGTCTTGAATCTGCTCCAGCAGCCATTGGACTTGGAAGATAATTCCTGCTGGCTTTATCGCGGTAGAAGGATCTCCAGGCTACAGCACTGTGGTGGACATTACACATATGCCACAACTAAACCTAAGGTTTATCCCTGGATCGTCCAGGGGTCAAACCTGTTCATCTAGGTGACACACAGGGGATCCAGTGCTCAGACATGGGCGAACCCCGGATGATCCCAGGATAAACTTTAGGTCTAGCTGTGGCCATAGTGTACTTTAAATTAAAATCACCTTTTAATTTTTCTTAGAAGGTAATCATATAAGAGTTGTCCTCCATTTGGTTAGATGGCAAATTAATGTCCTGAAAAGATAATCCATGAAGCAGGTGCCACCACAGGGAAGGTTCTATCCTCATTAGCCACCTAACTAACCTCTGAAGCTGGAAGCACCTACAGTAGGACCTCAAATTAGCAACTTAACAAATGGGAAGGTCCACATAAGAGAATGCCTCCTTTCAGATATTTCCATGCCATTATCCTCCACCTATCTTCCAGATTAACTCAGAGAATTTCTAAAATTGATTTTACACTTGCTAGATGGAGAGGTGCATATACATTGATAAAGTCATAGCATTAAACGAAATCTTGAGGTGATACTAAATACTTGATGTGTTTTAATTTGTGTTTTTGTTTTAATTATATTTTTATTTTATCTGTATTTTTATTGAGCACAAGGATATCAGTTTAATAAATACTTACCCCCACACACACACATGCACATGTGCACAGGTGTGTTTTTGTAGCCTTTCAGAAGTGAGCCCCACTGTGCTCAACGGGTCTTAATCTCGTTTAATGGTGCATAGTGTCGCAGGCCACAGCTAGACCTAAGGTTTATCCTGGGATCATCCAGGGTTTGCCCCTGCCTGAGCACTGGATCCCCTGTGTGTCGCCTAGATGAACAGGTTTGACCCCTGGACGATCCAGGGATAAACCTTAGGTCTAGCTATGGCCACAGTCTTTGCAGACACAATTTCCAGGCTTTTGTATGCATGAAAGGGGTTTGTAAGAGTCTCAGTTTCCCCCCATTTTTTAAATTCTGCATTATGAATTATAAAACAATTCTGAGTCAGATGGAGGGGTGGTAGAATATCAGAGTAGTCCTTTCCTAGGCTATATTTCTACTACAGTAAGGCAGGTGGTAAGGAGGAGAATACTCCAAAAGCACAGACTCTCTTCCAAAAGTAGGGCATTTGGTCATAATCTCCTTTCACTATCTTAATTGTTTGTTCTACCAAACTTTACATTAGTAAATGTGTATTCATTTGTTCTTCACGACAGTTTCCACAGCTTTCTTAAGGTGCCATAATTGCACCCATTGACATTAAATAGATATAGATGATTCATTTCAAAGAGTATATCTCAAGCAATCATTATTTCCAAACACAATGCTTTTCTGTTGGTTTTTTGTAAATTCTTATGCAACTAGTAAAACATAATATTATAATGATTTGGAAATCATTGTTGATTTTCAGGGAGCCTTGGTTGGCACATACTAGGGATGTCAGAAAATCTGCAATGGATTCAAATGAATTAAGATTTCTATGAATATGATCTGCTGATTCTCCATTAGACTGGCCCTTTCCAAGTGTCATGGACTTCGTGGACTTGCAGAGTGGTTTTATTTTTTTTACTGGGCTGTGTGAGTGTGTGGATATGGACAAATGTGCATTTGGGCAAGTTCAAAGAAACTCTTGTACTTCCCTAAAAAAAAATCTGATGCCTGACGATCTGCAAAACACAAATGGAATGGATTTAACAAAATCCACACATCCCTATCATGTACTGAAAACATATTTTTGTTAGAAGATAGTAGGGAGTCTTAGGCTTTAGTGTTATTGGAAAAGAGGAAGAACTTAAATAATGAGCGAGACAGATTTAAGTGAATTCTTGAACTTCTTCAAACAAATAGGTTCGGTTACTGAATTAATAAGTGATAGAGTTTACTATAATGGTTATGTATCTCATTCTCAAATCATTGGAAGTCTGAACTAATTTTTTTTCAGGAGAAATGATAAGGCATATGCAACAACATGCAAAATAATTTATTGTAAATTTAAATAGTTTAGAGTGTGTTGTGCTTTTCATTGTTTCAAGTGACATTCTTATCAAAAGAGTCAGTTTTTATTGTTTGCTTCTAGAAGCACTTGCACATTGGATACAATTTTCTGTGCTTTGATCATATTACACTGATATAAAGTCATTGCTTTACTGTGTTGAACCTCTTTGATATCGAACTCTGCTCTGCTAAGATGGAGGTCATTTTGATTATTTTTGCTCACCATCTGAGAAACTAGCTACTTGATTCCTTGTCTCAAGAATCATATTTTCAGCTGAGTCCCAGCGACAAAAGTCCATCATTACTTTATAATCTTACCTGTCACTCAGTGAACAGTATATATGGTCAGTCTCATCCATGCTGTAATAGATGAGATTCTAGCTAACAACAGCTAAAATTCTTTTGTGTATGTGTAGTATAGTGTTCATAGAAAAATGGACTAAAATATTTTATATTCAGTTTCCAATGATATGGTTATAATAGACTGATTTATTTTATTTTTTTATTAATTGATGTTATCTAGCTTTTGAGCACTAGAAAGCCTGAGATGAAAGGGAACACAGCAGCTTGGGCATGCCTGTCGCACCCACCCAAACTAAAAAAGCCAGGGGAATGGTGACTCAGGCATGTCTCTGCAATACATCATAAGAAGTGTGGTAGTGAGGATCAGGTAATGATTATAGCAACTTCTGCTGGGCTCTGAGATGGAATGGAGCTTGCCCAGATATTGCATGTGAAGCAAAAAGAGAGACAACTGCTGCAGCACTATAGAAGCTTAATTAAAATTTAAAAGTTTATTCTGTTGCAGATAATTCATTTAAAGTAGACAATAATGTTGTGGCTCTGGGTAAACAGAGTGATGTTGGCTCAGTTTCTTATTTTCGGGTATAGCTGCCATGTACCCACCATACTGTTCCAGAATATGTCATAACAGAATTGCTACAACTGGAAAAAACCAAAAAACCCTCTTGAATCTGCAGTGCCTTCTTTCAGCCAAACTGCTATCTGAGCTTATGCTGCAGTCTAGCACAAAATAATAATAATAATAATAGATGAACACACATAAAGCTCATTTTGTTAATCAACCTGCCGAGGAGGAGGTAGCTTGCCAAATTGTAAAGTGAATTTTAGCATACGTCAGGCACAGATGTGTGGCAATATGTGATAAGACTATGTTTCAAAATTGCTATTTGTTTTGGTTCATAGATTGGACTGAACTTGGCATGTCAGTGATCAACCCATATTTTGACCACTACACAATATGTGCAGTGCATTCACATAACCGCCTTAGTATGTATTTAAGTGTAAGAACCACATGTTAAAATGAAGTGGTTCTATGAATCAACAAAAACAAAAAGACACAAGGTGTATATTTGTTCCCTTGTGTTTCCTCTTGTTCCAATTTAGTAGAAGTTCTCTGGAATCAAGAAGAAAGGTGGTAAACAAATAACCAGGAAGGCATGAACCAACAGAAAAAAAGTATTGTTGAACAGATGCCAGTAATACTTTCCCATAGGTATTATTTTTTTTATTAAAATAGTGGTCAATGGGGCTAACAATAAAATTATAATGAAACATTAAACTTCATCATATCTGATACAATCACAAATAAAAACACAAAAATATGAATCTGAAGTCATGTCAAGCAGCCTTATAAATCACTCCCAAATGGTACTAGCCTGCCAAAAAATATGTACTAGCCTGCTGGGCAATGGCAGACAAGAGATGGAGAACTGCATTTTTATACAAGGCAGAGAGGAGGAGGAGACTTCCCACCTCTAGCAGCCTGCTTCATTTCTATGGTGGGTAGAACTGGTAGGGGAGGAAGGAGCAAGCACCTTCTCTCCCTCCCCACTCTGAGAGATCCTTCTTCAGAGTGGGACATTGTGGGTGAAGTAACCACTGAGTCCCCCAGAGCTGTCTCACCCCAAATTTCTCATTCTGAGCAAGGACTCCTCAGAGTAAAGCACTGGACCTGGTGGGTATTTGCCTTAGTGAGAAAGCAGCCAGCAAGATATCTGGGGTGCCAATCCATTGCTTTTCTCTAAGGGGTCCTGCTTCAGAGAAAAGCTTTGGTCCAGCTGCAGCAGTGGTAATCCGTAGCATACAGAAGGTGGCAACTGCAGCCAGTAAGGAAAATCCAACCATTAGCAGTGGTTATGGATGGCTCTCCAGGAATTGGCTGGAGGTACAATACTTTACCCTTCCTGATCATCTCACTGAAGAAAGGGTCTCGTCCTGTCTCATGGGATGATCAACCCTGATGGTGGGCACAGTAGAAGGGTGGCATGGTCTATTGCTTCCCCACCAGACCATTAGCTTTCCTGCAAAGAATTGTATGCACTCACCTACATGCAATTTCTCGTCACCTGTAGCTACCATGCTAGTGCTTAAATACAATGCTGAACTCAAGGCATAATTGAATGTTTTTCAGCTTATCAGATAATTCTGTTTGACAATAAATTGACAAAACTGTTTTCAGATGGCCAATTACAGTTGTCTCAATATTTACTTTTTTGTTCCTTAACTTTTTGGAAGATGCAGTTACCTCATTTTGCCTAACTTTCACACATTGCAATAAAATATTAACTCAGCCTCAGTATAACAATCACCATCAGTCCATCATGTGAAGATAAAGTCTATAGTTTGAAAGCTATTATAGTACATCATTGACTTATTATGTGTGCCACAATTTCAGCAGAGCATGTTTTATCTTTTGTGTTTTGTAATTCCTGGTAGTCCATAAATTGCAAAGGTTATTGCAGTAACTTGGTACACCAGTGCAAATTTTATGAAAATAGTTATTTGCTGGAATGAAGCTAGAATGTGTACATGTGAGACAAACACTTTGCACAACTACATAGTGAATATTCAAATAAAGAAGGATATGGAATCGATGCTATTATAGCCAATAGAGTTTTCAAAGCCTTCACAAAACAGAACTTGGATAAGATACAAGAAATTGAAATGAGAAGAGAGATCTAGGTGTGTGATGAATTCTACTAGCTCCCAGTTAGGAAGGACTCTGTGAACAATTTCTAAGAGTTCAGCTTTTGAAAGGTTTGATTTAGACCTGAATTCATATAGCCCGATTCAACTTTAACTAATTTGGAGGCTACTGGCTTTATCTTAGGTTCAAATGTGAATCTTGATAGGGAAATCCAAATCTCCCACTGACTGTCATTGGCAATCAACAAATTGCTATAACCTTTTTTCTGTTTATTATAATTGGATGACATTTGCAGGCACAGGAGTCCCTTATATGGGGACAATGCTTGCCAAATTTCAAACAAATAAGTGCAGGAATTTTTTTCCTACATGCCTTTAAATGTGGATTTTTTTTTTTTTAAAAAAAAGCTTTCATTAACTTTTATTTATTAGCAGAATTGGATAAAATGTTCAGGTAGAGTTATCTCATTCTAAAGGGATCAATTTCACCATCTTTCACATAAATAGATTCAGAGAGACTTTACAGTTTGGAGCTTTCCAAAAAAAAGGATATGCTTATTTCCCTACATTGTTGTGAACACTGTTATGCAAATAACATACAGCATAAAGTGACCCTAGTTAAGGAACATGCACAATTTCAGAAGGATGGGTTCCATGGCCATTAGCATGACCAGGGAAATTTAGCATGACCAGGGAGGCCCAGAAAATGCATTTTCCCATGCCCCTTCCCTCACCCATTGGGGCTGAAAGGCCTCAGTGCCAGTATTAAGAGGCCCTTTCAGGCCTGGATGGATGCAGGGAGAGAAGGAAAGCACACTTTCTAGGCCTCTGGGAAGTGTGCAATTCCTCTGGCCATCTCGACTAGAAGAGGGCCAGTTGGGTAGTACTCAGCAAGCATATGAGGCGAGCTCCCAGGGAGCTTGCCATTCACTAGATATTGATGTCAGGGAAAGTTTTTGGCACTGCAGTGGGTCATTTTTAGCTAAGATTTAATTAGAACTAGTCTAATTAAAGACTAGAGGCTTTGGGCCTATTCAGTCTGTGGAATGTCAGAATTTGTGTGAGTTGATCACTGTCAGCATTCTCAGAGCATGGATGGGGATTTGCCCTACTTCTCACAGCTACCTGCTTGCCCTGGTCCTAGCAGGGAAGCTGTCCATGAGATCCTGATAGAGTTGAAGGGAGGAGTTTGCAGAGGAGTCAGTCAGATTGAAGCATCATCCTGTTGGCCAAAAGCCCTTGTCTGTCAAGTGGTCCGGAGAAGGCCTATGCCTCCGTCTTTAAGCTGATGCAAAGGTGAAGGGCCTTTGCTAGGATCATGTCATCTGCAATGCCTGAAACGCTTCCCTGTTTGGATCCATCCTCGTCTGGGCTTCTGAAAGCATTCTGCACTCTCCTAATTGGAACTTTGTGTTGCTTAGGTCTTGGCATGAAAAATACTGTGAGGATTTTCATAGACTTGAACTCTTGCTTAATGTGGATTGTGTGTCTTTGTTTGTCATCAGCTCAGTGTTCTGGCAGACTTGGTTTGATCTACAGCTGTTGGACTTCTGCCTGGACTCATGTACTGAGGAGCTGCCCATGCAAAAGCAGTGGCATGGAACTCCTTCCATCTCTGTGTTTACTTTTCCTGGATCTTGTTTAAGCCTTGACCATGTTGCCTGGAGTTACCAAGTTATGATCTCTGGTTGGACTAGCTCTCTTTAGGTGGCTTATTAGGCCTTTCAAGAATTTGCTCCTTTGATTGCCTAAGGGATCATGTCAGGAATCATTCCCCTTCCTTGTCTGGGTTTGGAAATTGTCCTTTCCTTGTGTTTGGAACCATGGAGATGGCAACAGGCAAACTACATTGATGGAGATCTCATTACAGAAATAGTGATTAGCTTCCGACTGTTCAGGAATTTCCTGGAGCCTATAACTGTGGGATTTCCTGCAATAAAGAAGTCTTATTGATTTGGGTGTCCCATGTCTGTCTTCCAGAATGTGTGCTTGCGTGAAGGACTTGGAAACCTGCAATTGATGACTATATAATATACAGTAAAATATCAAGAGAACAGTAAGATTCTCAGGTCATTGGACAATAGATGGTGGGTGTTGATCCTTGAAAGCTTGTAGTATAAGTCTCTTTGCAACTATAAGAGTTCTCATAATCCACTGTCACTCCAGCAGGATCTGCACTACAGATTTAAAATGGTTTATAACAGTAGTGACAATTGTTTGGGCCCAGGACACACTCCAGATACAGTTTTCAAACCATTTTCATAGTGTCATATCCTGCTTGGTGTAGATCTGGCCTCCATCTATTAGTTCCCATGCCACAGGAAAATATAATTTAAAAACATGGACATCAGCAAACATCACATATTTTTCCTAACACACAATGAATTTAAATTATAACTTCTGCTGAAAAAGAAGCTGCCACAGAATATTCTCACATCATATGCCTCAAGGGGGCATTTTCCATATTACATCCCCAACATCTAGCAGAGCTAGCCAATGTCTTCTTAATAGGACATTGTGGTTTCCAATATATTTATTTATTTATTGCATTTATATCCCGCCTTTTTTCCTCCAAGGAAGCCAAGGCGGCGTACATAATCCTCCTCTCCATTTTATACTCACAACAACAACCCTGTGAGGTAGTTTGGGCTGAAAGATGTTGGGCTGAAAGTCTGTGACCAAAGTCACCCAGTGGGCTTCCATGGCTGAGTGGAGACTAGAAGCCGGATCTCCTGACTCCCAGTCCGACACTTTAGCCACTACACCACACTGATTCCACAAAATATACCCCAAACATCATTTTTTTGCTGAATCAGTCTCAATTTTAAGTCTAAATAACTAGTACATATTGAAGCTAAGGCAGCTTTTGATTGATTAGGCTGTACAGGACATTCTAACTATTTATTTCATTCAACCCTAATATTCAGAACATTCCAGTAAGTATTTCTAAAGAACTATTATAGGTTTAGGTTTCTGTGGAGATCCAATTAATTCCTATACCAATATAGGCAGTGCTCAACCACTCAGTGCTTATAATTCATAAATAGATACCAGGAGATGCTATAGTTGAAAGATTGCCATTCAGCACTAGTTAGCAATATTAAAAATGGTAAAACAAAAAAGACCACCTTGCTACTTTCAAGTCAGGGTTCCCTCATAATTTAGAATATGGATTATAACTCCTGCTGACAAATAAGCCTATATACACCAGTTACTGGGGAACATGGGCAGGAGAATGCCATTGCATCCATGTCCTCCTTGTGGGTACCTTGTCAACAGCTGATTGGCCACTGTGTGAACAGATTACTGGACTAGATGGATCATCGGTCTGATCCACACATGGCTCTTCTTATGTTATGATCTTACATGCCATACCGCTCTAGTTGCTAATGCTTCTTTCTTTTTTATATACCCAGATCCTAACATTATCCATCCAGAAAGAGGTGCCAAATAAGTTGACTCTAAGGGCTTCACCACACCAGGCCAAAATACCACATCTTTACCAGGGCTTCTGCTTTCAGATTCTTTGCAGGATAAAGATTAGCTCCTTTACATGGGCTGACACACGATTTAAATCAAGGACGCCCTTTCTCTGTACGTTCTATCCTTTCTAAATGTTTCATCATATAGCCACTAGAAGGCATTGCTGGTATTTGGGATTATCTTTGCTTATTAGGTTATCTCTGATCTTTTTGAAATCAGGATAACAGGGGGAAAGCATAGGAGATGTTGGGCATGTCCAGATGGGACAAATGATGCACAGGGGATCCTGGGAGCAGGGAGGAATGATTTCTCCCTTTCCCTGGGATATGACCCTACCCTTCCATCCCAGTTTTTCCCACGGTCTCAGGATGATCCTGAGACTGCAGGATGTGTGGCCTGCTGTCATGGTTTTGTCCCGGCTCCTCATGAGTAAACGCGAGAAGCCAGGACCAGGGCACAGAGCTCTGCAAGCGCTCCATGCCTCTTGGGGTGGGGGCTTTTTCTTTCTTTTCTTTTTCTTTTTTTTAAAAAAACTAAGCTTTGCGCTGGAGTGCTGGTGTGCTCCAGCTCCTGTGCCTTTAAAAAAAATGGTGGCCGCAATGTTCTCTTCTCCCTGGGACAATGGGACATTGCGTGCCACGTGTAGACAAGGGGGACGATCTTGCAATCACAAAATCGTGAGATCATACCCCTCCCCTCCCCTCGTCTAGACATACCTGTTGTGTAAAGGACCCACAAACTTCCATGAGTAGTCAATCACGAGCGTGTAATACATTATTCATGTAGAAATGCTCTACGATAACCCATGGAGAGTTCACAGAACGAGACACCTTCCAATCATTTGTATGAGCTAAAAGGCATGCCTTATGGTGCAAAGCAATAATGATTTTTGATAATGAATTCCAACTTGGTTTCAATCCATGTTTTTCTGCTAAAAGTATTTGGCACACCTTGCCTACAGAAGATACTTTGTCACATAGAACAACTTATCAGTTGCCCACAATGGACTAGTGAACTTCATAAGGTGCCCAAATACATGGGAAATGTTTGATTTAAGGCACTTTAATAATAACAGATATAGAATCTGCATGCCTACCAAACTTCATACAGTGTGGATGGGGAAATGCATAAATAAACCTGATTTTTAGTCTGCTGCAGGTGTAAGTAAAATGTATTCTGTTATATCCAGGAACTAAGAAATTATTACTCCTTTGCTGAACATTAAATGGGCAAAAAGGGCATGTTTTGATAATGTATACATGCACAAAAGTGATTGCACTTGTAAAGATGCAATGAGCACATCCCTTGGGAGACCAAGAGCTGGAAAATTTTAGCTACTTCCCCCAACCCCCCTTTTAATGGAAGAAAGATTTGTAGAGGCTGGATTCTTTTTTACAGTTTTCAAGCATAGGTAATAAAATGTAATATAAAATGAAGTTACTGAAACAGCCATAGAAAACCAATCTATCAAGAGTGATACATTTCTTTACTTGATAAAGTGATGCCATATAGATATGCCAGAGTTGACAGTAACTTGTAGCCCTCCAGGTGTTGTGGGGCTGCAACTCCCATGATTCCTACCATTGGCTATGCTGCTAAGATATAGGCTGAAGCCATACATGCTGCTCTGATTTCACAAGTGCCATGACAACCACGTTGCTGTCCCAGCATGTCATTGCCCAACACATATAGCAGGACATATTCTGAATCTGTTTTTCTTTGTAGGGTGGGACTCTGGAAGTGGGAGATTTCACATCTACCCCCATGTCATCGTTAGATCTCTTCCCGGTGAAGTTTAGCAGCATTCTCCCTTTCCAAGGAGGTAGTGAGGGAGTGGAGATGCTATTAACATTATCTTGCAAGATAGTGAATCCTGAAGTTTCCTGTTGGTATAGCTGCCATTCCTGTCAGAGCTGTGGTTGCACTATGTGATATGGAGATGACTCTGCCACTTGAAACAAACAGGTTCAAGTGCACTTTACCTTTCAGCAGAGCCCCTTAGTATACACCTGAACTGAGGGCAATGAAGCAAGATAGGTGACTCTTAGAATGCAGGTAGAGGAAAACTCATGATGAGTCTGAACATGGGTTATCAATTGCTATCTTGCAAGATAATGATCATTGCTCATTATCAATGGCAGTGATTGTGGCAGACAAAGACTTGTTTTCCAACACCATTTCATCTTCTCGGTGTTTTTCAATAAAGCTTTTCCAGGGTTTTGGTTGTGAGTTGCAATCTGGCCCTGGGAGAAATTTGTTGGAACTCTTAGTAGCACACTGGGACAAGTTTGCTGCAAGGCACTCTGAAGATAGAACCGCTTACATCAGTCAAGGCAGACCTCCAAATTTA
Source organism: Elgaria multicarinata webbii (assembly GCF_023053635.1). Lineage (NCBI taxonomy): Eukaryota > Metazoa > Chordata > Lepidosauria > Squamata > Anguidae > Elgaria > Elgaria multicarinata. The sequence continues at coordinate 63,758,629 of NC_086172.1, forward strand.
ATGCAGCTCCTTTAATGGAGGGATCCAAAGCACCATCTGGTCCAGTTCTTTGGGGTGTGTTGCAGTTATTGAGATTTGGGAATGCTTTCTCCTTGTCCTTCTCAGCTTATTGTCCATCTGGTCTGGGAGGTTGTAAATTTGTCTTTCAGAGGTGGAATTATACTAGCCTCTTTGAAAGAGACAGATGTCAGGTGACACCTGAGGAAACCCAGGAGATTTAAATGACTGTAGGGTAGTTTGCAGAGTGGCTCTGCAATCAGCTCCAGGCACTTTTGGATGAAACTGATATTCTGTATCCATTTCAATCATTCTTTAGGCTTGGTTTTCAAATACAGACAGCATTAGTCATGCTGTAGGATGGCATTTGCCAATAAAGGGGCAGGTAGAGTACCACCCTGTTGGTTCCCTGGGTCCTCTTAATGATCACTCCTGTTTAGGTGGTCATTTCAAGAAGGTTGTTTTGAAGGATTTTTGCTCTGCGCCTGGCAGTTATGCTATTAGATTCCATGGGGGCCTACTTTATCCACTGTGGTATTTTAATGTTAACATGAAACACCTGAGAAAGGAGATTCAGAGATGTTGACTGAATTGCCACTCACATTCAGATCATATCCACTTGTACATTTTCATCTAATCATGGTGAGGTACTGGATGTTCTGAACAAGTGGCATGGTTCTGTAGGAATGCATGAGGGACAATAAACTAAGACTCAGTCCAGACAAGACAGGTGATTCATCTATCTAGCTGGGTAGTGTTCAGCCTGTTCTGAAGGGGTTCTGTTCCCTAAAGGACAAGATTTGCAGTTTGAGATTGTAATTGGCTTATAGGCAGTAAGCCTTTTATATACCAGTTGCTGGGAAACATGGGTGGTAGGGTGCTGTTGCACCCATATCCTGCTTGTGGGTTCCTGGTTGGTAGTTGGTTGCCCCCTGTGTGAACAGAGTGCTGGAGTAGATGGACCCTTGGTCTGATCCAGCATGGCTCTTCTTATGGTCTTACATTCTTACATAATTGCCACTGGAGGACACAAGAGGCTAAGAGTATTTTTTATCAGCTTTGGCCGCTATACTGTGACTCTATCTGGCTATAGATAGCTTTGCTACAGTTATTCCCACTTTGGTAGGCTCTGTTTTGAATTATTGCAATGCACTGAATATGGGATTGGCTTTGGCTATTGCTCAGTATAGAAATGCAATAAACAAATAATACTAGGGTTTCCACATATAGGAGGTATAGCTTTGTCTGGGAATGACCCAAAGAAAATGCAGCTGTCCAGAAATTGTAACTCTCTGAAGAAGCTGAAAAGAATGCAGTAGTCAAGTTGACATATAACCACGAAGACTGTATTTTTGTAATGTGTAGGGAGAAGCAATATTCCTTGATGACAATGTGGTGTGTGGTGTGGGAGAGAAGACTTCATGCTCAAGGCTTCATGCTCAATCAACACAATAGCCGATGATCGTGTTAAAGGATATGGAGAGTATTCCAGGAGAAGACAGCTTATCCAAATATGAAATATGGTCTTGTTAAGTTTGAAATTACAAAACATCGAAGTAGAAATATTAAGTCTGGAAGTTTAGATTGTTTTAATTTGGACTATTTTGTGTGAAATATCCAGTTACAAACTCAATTGTCCAGGAGGTGTAACCTCCTTGAAGAAAATATGTTTGTATTCCATGTAAATTAAGGCTGTGTAGACAGCTGTGTCTACTTCTGCTTTTCAGTGTGCCAATATCAGCCTAGGGCAGTAGTCACCCTAGCCTATTTTCTTAATGAGTATAGCCTTGCTGACACTGTTTTAGACTGTGCGGATACATATGCATAACTATCTGATATTTAAATCACTTAAAAAAATCTCTGTTGAAGGAAACAATGTATGGCCCTTTAAAAATGGCATTTTCAATGTCAATTTAAAACTTGGTAGAATGGGAAGAATCAGTGTGTTAGTTATTCCTAGATAATTATAACTGTGAGATTCAGATGAATAAATTGATACTACAGGCTAAAATACTTTTATTTGTGCTTATAAGATAATAGCACTACCACAGCAGTCAATGTGAAGAGAAAGGGCTAATGTCCTACTGCTTTGCAGGCTACATGAATATTCTTCAGGAATGCCCATATTTCTGGCTAATGTAAATGTATTATATACTAAACCTAATTAAAACAATTTTTAGGACATTTATTCAAGGAAAAATATGCTAATAATTAGGGGTGTGCACGGACCACCTGCTCCGCCCCGTGGGCCGATCCGAAAATTTCGGATCGGCCCGCGCCGCTCCGCGCCGCTCCGCGCCATCTGCCCATACTCTGCTCCTCTTCGCCGTGGAGCTCCAGTTCCGAATCGGAGCTCCGCAGTGGAGGGGAGTGGTGCCAGGTTAGGCAGGGAGAGGAGGGCGGGGGGGGGTTACCGGGCCCTGCTGCTGTCACCCCCCTTTCCAAGGGGGAGGGGGGCCTTACCTGCCTCCGTCCGTGGTCCGTCGGCTTCTTCAATTGAGCCCGCGGTTCAGCCAGGAAGTCTGGGCTGCAAGTGCGGCCTAGACTTCCTAGTTGAACTGCGGGCTCAATTGAAGAAGCTGAGGGACTGTGGACGGAGGCAGGTAAGGGAGAGGAGGGGGGGTTACCGGGCCCTGCTGCTGTCGCCGCATGGGCGACAGCGGCAGGGCCCGGTAAACCCCACTTACCTTTCCGGCGGACCTCGATCCTCTTCGCTACGCTCCACCTCGATCCTCTTCGCTACGCTCCACCAGCCCCCCAATCCTCTTCGCCTCCGCCTTAAGGGGAGGTGAAGCACCCTGCTCCGCTTCTAATTCGCCGGTCCGACTAGAAGCGGAGCACATCCCTACTAATAATAAATGGCTGGTTCCACTGATAATGTGTATTGTAAAATATATAAAAAGAAAATAATAGGAATAGATGTACATGAAATGCACTCCTTCGCCTTTTCATAATATACCTTTCTTATTTAATTCAAGTTTTGTCAAATTTGATAAAACGAACAATCTAAACTATCTGCAAACATTTTAAGTTCTGATGTTGCTTGTACAGTCAGTGATGAAGTAGCTGAGATGTATGTGTAGGAATAGCTGATTATTACTAAATCATTTAAGATGCAATAAATAATTCGGCAGTAGTGAAGCTAGTAGGAATTGCAACTGCTAGGGATGACATTTAGATGGACATCTGTGGTTATATTAATAAGGAAAACTATCGGGCAGGCTTCATTTGTAGCTCTGGTCTGACAGAACGAATGAACAACAACAAAATCTTCTGCCTATATCAAATAAACAGAGCTCTATGCTAAGATATGCAGAAAAACATGGGGGCGAGGCCACATAATTGTGCCTGTTTGCTGCAGCCCTGGTCTACATGTGTTTGCTGAAATACAGATGAAGGGTGCTATGGTCATATGCCTGACAACATCCCTGCTTCCTGCCCAACTGGAACAGCTTGGGCATGGAGTGGCTTTTGCTGGTGGGAAGGAGTGGAAGAAAAATGGCACATGCAAGGTAAGATGGGGAGAGCCTATAAAGGCCAGTCCGGCCAAAACTTGGCCTCTTTAACCTTATAGGTCAGATGGGTTCAGCTGTCCAATGCAGGTAATGATATTTTCCTGCAGCATCTGCATGTGGGCCTGCGGGATTTCCTCTGGGCTGGTGGAGGTAGGGTGCTGAAGCTGAGGCTTGGCACCCTCCACTGGTGCGATGTGCAGGGATTTGCCCTATATTACTCCCTCTCCCCACCCCCAATGGCCAGAATCAGCAGCCAGTTAGTGTTTCTCACTCCCCCAAACATTGTGATTGGAGGAGAACACAGCCAGAGACAGCATCTTCCAAATATGAACACACACACACACACACATGGAGCAGGATAATTACAGAGACTTTAGAAGCACCGATTAGCCGCATCTCCACTCTGAGGTTATTTGGTGGGTTTGGATGTGGCCAATCTCCGCTCTGGAAGATTGAATGCTCCATAGATGTTTGTGGATACCAGATGATTCCGGGGTGGAGTGCACTCCCCTACTACATACTTGGGCCAACTTGCCCAAATTTCTTCAAATTTCAGAGGTTAACTGAATCAGGCAGTCTGGAATCAAAAATTTGTTTTAGAATAAATATATGTTTGTGAAGAGTACAAATCATTTGTAATGCTTTCGAAAAATAAATAAAATGGATTTATATTATAAAAATATTCCTTATCTGAAGAGAAATCCACAAGTGCATATTTGGTACTTGCATTTTCTTTGGTAAGTTTTATTTAACTCTTCTGCAAGTTCCCCTTCGGATGTTACAGGGCAAGGCACCTGCAAATCTTCTAGATACCAGAAGTCGAAATAACTAGTATAACCAAAACTCTTTTTGATTCATTCAGAAATTATTGTTTGTTTTATCTGAGGTAAAATTGGTAGCAGTGTTATTATAAACCACGCTGAAATGATAAATCACTGCAAATTACAAGTGCTGTGTGAATGCTTAACACTGAATCTCTTTCTATGTACAGTCTTGTTAGCCTTAAGAACTGAGTTATTTTCAGAACTTGCATTTATTTATAACAGTGTAATGTTTTATTAAAAGGTTACACTTAAAGATCATATCCTTGGCTGACTTAATTTATTAAAATTTGAATAGTAAAACAGAAAAACTGGGCAAGAGAAATGAAACATGTATACTTTGAATTCATGTTTAATTTAAAAAGAAAATGATGTCATAATTATAATTAGAATCTCTCCTTGCAATGGCCTTCTTAGGGAATCTGTTGAAGGAAGAAATTTACTTATAAATTCCCCAAACTGGCTTGGAATGGATCCTAAGTTTGTCTGCATTTACAGAAGGAGTGTTCTGCTGGTCACAGCAATATCACTTCTACTCACTAAACATCACTTCAGTTTGTTTAAAAGTCTCTTTCAATTAATGAAGCTCATTCCGGTATGAAGTGAAAACTTGGGATCCAAACCACTATGTTCAAAACTGCATCTAAACATTGGGAAACTTCTAAAATGGTGCCTACCACCTAACTGGCTCTCAGGACAATAACATTTTAAAAATTTGCATAAAACACAAAGAACAAAGGAATAAGACCATACAATAACGTGGGCCTTAAGGATTAGCCCAGGCAAATGGAGGGGTCATCCCTGCCTGCTACCAGGATCCCCTGTGTGTCATTTGGATGCACAGGGATGATCCCGGGACAATCCCAGGATATAGGCCTGCTCTAGCCATGGCCATGGTTTCCTTATATTATGTGTGTCTCTGTGTGTGTGAACTGCATTGAGCAGGGGGTTGGACTCGATGGCCTTTTAGGCCCCTTCCAACTCTACTATTCTGTGATTCTAATGCCATATTATCCTGCTCCTGTACATTTTTTATTTATTATTTTATTTAAGGATTTTTATGCCGCCATTCAGCCAAAAAAGGCTCTCATGGCGGCTTACAAAAGTATTTCTTGACAGTCCCTGCCCACAGGCTTACAATCTAAAAGACATGACACAAAAGGAAAGGGAATTGGGAGGGAGGAGGAGGAGGGGGAAAGGAAAGCAAATTCAGGCACTACAATCTTAGTTGGAAAGTTCAGCAGTTACAGTTGGTAGCAGGAGGGAGGGGGCTCTCAGCTGGAGCTGGACCCAGGCACGGTGGAGAGGTGCCTGGCTGCTGCTTCCTCCCTCACTGGTGGCCTCTCCAGAGACAGTTGACAGGAGGAGGGAAGGGGCTCTCAGCTGGAGCTGGACCCAGGCACAGTGGAGAGGTGCCTGGCTGCTGCTTCCTCCCTCTCTGATGGCCTCTGCAGAGACAGTTGGTAGCAGGAGGGAGGGGGCTCTCAGCTGGAGCTGGACCCAGGCACAGTGGAGAGGTGCCTGGCTGCTGCTTCCTCCCTCTCTGATGGCCTCTGCAGAGACAGTTGGTAGCAGGAGGGAGGGGCTATGAGCTGGAGCTGGACCCAGGCACGGTGGAGAGGTGCCTGGCTGCTGCTTCCTCACCCACTGGTGGCCTCTCCAGAGACAGTTGGTAGCAGGAGGGAGGGGGCTCTCAGCTGGAGCTGGACCCAGGCACGGTGGAGAATTATAAACATGAATTTTTTTATACAATTTGGGTCAATGTGAACACAGAAGAACATTGAAGCAAATGGTGTTTAGAGGAGGAAGTTAGACACCTGAGGAAGTCATATATTTTTTTGCAATGGGAATAGCAGGGCATTGTCAACAGTTTCAAACAGATCACCGCAACACACTTTCCAGCAGTTTGTCTGGTCTGCCTAGAATCCCTGCAAGGTGTTTCACTGACCTGGCTAAATAAGGTTTTCTCTCTGCATGATCTCAATTTCCTTGTTGAATTCCTGCAATTATGTCATTCATTAAATTTGTGATCTTTAAAATACTAGTTCTGCTTTCCATCTCTTATTTCTCCACATTGCTTCAAATAACAATTTAGAGTTCACCAGAGTAAAATGATTTTTTTCTTCAGTTTTATGGATTTGGAAAGCATAAATGGATCTTGAAAATTTATCAAGATTTCTTTTAAAATATTTTTAACCTGTGTTCTCCTAAAATCTACTGGATTGTATCACTTGTTAAACATCAGTGCTAATTGCCATGTTGAACAAAATGCAGTTAATGACCATAAAAACACACACCACTCTTTAAAGGATTTGAAAGGTATTGGCTGCAATCCTGTTTCTAGTTATACATAACTAAGTCCAAGTAACATTTGTGCACTTGCTTATGTAACTGGGTGAAGTACTGCATTGGTTTTCAGCATGCCAAAAACTTCCTAGCTTAATTTTGATGCAAAACCATATGCACATGGTGTTCTTAGCAGTGCTGTGTAATTAAATATTTTATGTAAGCAGTTCTGAGTAAGTGCAAGCATCCTTCTCTCCTAATGGAACAATCACAAAGAATTCAGATTCATTCAGCTGAACAAATTGTCACACAGAAAATCTCTCTCTCTCTCTCTCTCTCTCTCTCTCTCTCTCTCTCTCTCTCTCTCACAGACACTCACACAGGTGCTTGTTGATTTTTACTGCAATTGTATGAGTACCTCAACACATTTAATAGTGAAGTGGGTGTATGAGTGATGCAGTTTTGTTCATAGCTTGACTTATTTGCTACTGTCATCAAAGTCAGACACACTAGATACTTGGGTCACAACACAGACAGAGCTAAGTACTTCCAAAGGCTTAACTCTCCCATGTGCTTAACAATCCCCTTGAAATCATTCAGAAGTGCTTCACTTTTGTGGAAACATGTTCTTAGTTCCTATCTTCAAGGTCAGCAATTCACCTTTCAAAGCTGAAACATGGGGATCCACTGCCCAGAGTTATTCTCTTCCAGCCCAGCTTGATTATAAAGTTTTAGTGATAGTGGCATAGAATTGCTTTAGTGCCACTACTGTTGAAAGAGCATGCGTTACTCTACTGTAATTTATTTCTATAGAAATTCCTGTCATACCCTTCTATTGGAGGAGGTGCATTTCCCCTAAATAATCAGGTTTGGGGATACTCTTGGATCCAGCATGGTCACTGGATGCAGCTTTTATCACTTTAGGCTGATATAAACTGTGACCGACAGACATAGGCAGGATCTATACTACTGCTTTATAATGGTATTGAAGTGCACTGACAACTGCTGGGGGCCATGACACAGTCCATATGCTGTTTTCAAACTACCTTCATAGTAATATATCCTGCTTAGTGTAGATCTGGCCATAGTCTTGCTACAGTTGCCCCCACTGTAGTAACTTCTTGCTTAGATAACTGCAATGCTTTGTAGATAGGCTTACATTTGAAAATAGTCCAAAAATTTCATCTGATCCAAAATAGAGTAGCAAGATTGTTAACAGGGACTGGGCTATATTACTATATTATCCCAATATTTTACTATCTGCACCGGCTTCCTATTCAGATTTCTGATATTAATCTTTTGAGCCCTGAACGTCTTGGGACCAGGTTACTGAAGGATAGTCTTCTCCAATATAGACCTACCTGGACCTTAAGATCATTTTCAGAAGCTCTTCTCTATCTGCCCCCTGCCAAATGAAATGTGGTGTGTGGTTATTAAAGAGAGGGTATTTTGATAGTGACCCCATGGCTGTGGAATCCTTCTCCAGAGGGGCTCACCAGGTAACCACGCTGTGGTCCTTTGGGTGCCAGGTGAAGCCTTTTTTTATTTTTGCAGGTGCTTTACTAATAATCACTATGCACTAATCACTTTGCACTAATTTTATTTGCTCTTGCTGTCTTTGGATTTATGCTATTGCTGATTTTATACTATTTTTCAATGATTATGTTTGCATTTTAATTCTTTGCTTTTGTTTTTATTTTACTGTGAACTGCTTCTACAACCTTAATTAATTTACAGTATATAATGGGGCTATCCGAGATATGATGAAGTCTGGATTAAATCCAAAGTAAATAAATAATAACTAAAAATGACTTCATAGGTTAATGCTTGTTGGTGGCAAATACTATTGCTAATGAATTTTGCCTAAAACGAAACTTCAAAGTGAATTTTTAGATTCGCAAGGAGGCAAAACAACTGATGGAAATAAGTGATGGAAACAACAAGTGAAAAGACTTAGAATATTTCTTAGTTGGAAAGAACGTTCCTTACAAACCTGAGACATCTGGGAGACTGCAATTGCTCACAGTGCTAGAGCAGTGGTAAGCAGGAAAATGAGCTGGGCCAACTCAGGACAATCATTGACTCCTTTTCCCCTGGATCAGTCAATGATTGCCAACTAGCCTATGGTGACTAAAGCTTTGAGGTGGATCACATGGGGAATTCCATCCCCATGAGCCATAAATTGAAGCCTCCAACCAGGATGCAGGCTTTCTTGCCTGTTTCTAATGTTCAGACTGACATCTTTTACTGATAGATCCTTTGCACCCCTTCAAAATCTGCTCCCTAGGTTTGGGGGACTCTTTAGAATAGCTTGGTAGGTCTGTGGGGTGCTGCAGGGCAAGGGGAATTGGCACAAATTGCCTCCCTCCCTATTCCACTGATGGAAACCTCCACTGGATCAAGGACCCTTCCATCAGCATAGGGACACCATTGAATACAACCCAATACACTTCTTCCTAAGCATTATTTTCGCACGTCTAACCATAGGGATCTTCTTATTGACTGCTTGACCCTCATAACTGATGATAACAATGAAGAAAGTGTATGTGTTTTCACGTTTCTAATGCTAATCTCACCAGGATACATACAGTTGTATGAAAAAGAAAGTACACCCTCTTGGAATTGTATGATTTTACATATCAGGACATAATAACAATCATCTGTTCCTAGCAGGTCTAAAAATTAGGTAAATACAACCTCAGATGAACAACAACACATGACATATTACACCGTGTCATGATTTATTTAACAGAAATAAAGCCAAAATGGAGAAGCCATGTGTGAAAAATAATTCACCATGTGTACAGCCATGTGTACACCTTTCCTGCTTCCATAGGAATTAAGTTGCTAAGTAGCAGACAGGTGCTGCTAACCAAATGCCCATAATTAATTGATCATCAGCTCTATAAAAGCCAAAGTTTTTTCAGTTTGCTGGTCTGGAGCATTCAATACAATGCCAAGGAGGAAAGACATCAGCAATGATCTTAGAGAAGCAATAGCTGTTGCCCATCAATCTGGGAAAGGTTATAAGGCCATTTCCAAACAATTTAAAGTCCATCATTCTACAGTGAGAAAGATGATTCAAAAGTGGAAAACATTCAAGACTGTTGCCAGTCTTTCCAGGAGAGGATGTCCCAGAAAAATCACCCCAAGGTCAGACCATGCAAAAAACCCAAGAGTTACATCTCAGACTCTATAGGTGTCAGTGAGCATGTTAAATGTTAACGTTCATGACAGTACTATTAGAAAAAGACTGAACAAGTATGGTTTTTTTGGAAGGGTTGCTAGGAGAAAGCCTCTTCTTTCTAAAAAGAATGTGGCAGCACAGCTTAGATTTGCAAAATTTCATCTGAACAAACCACAAGACTTCTGGAACAATGTCCTTTGGAGAAACGAGACCAAAGTGGAGATGTTTGGCCATAATGCACAGCGCCATGTTTGGCGAAAACCAAACACAGCATATCAGCACAAACACCTCATACCAACTGCCAAGCACGGTGGTGGAGGGATGATGATTTGGGCTTGTTTTGCAGCCACAGGACCTGGAAACCTTGCAGACATTGAGTTGATCATGAACTCCTCTGCATACCAAAGTTTTCTAGAGTCAAATGTGAGGCCATCTGTCTGACAGTTAAAGCTTGGCCGAAATTGGGTCATGCAACAGGATAATGATCCCAAGCACACCAACAAATCTACAACAGAATGGCTGAAAAAGAAAAGAATCAAGGTGTTGCAATGGCCCAGTCAAAGTCCAGACCTCAACCCGATTGAATGTTGTGGCGGGACCTTAAGAGAGCTGTGCATAAAGAAATGCCCTCAAACCTCAATGAACTGAAGCAACGTTGTAAAGAAGAGTGGGCCAAAATTCCTCCACAACGATGTGAGAGACTGATAGTCATACAGAAAATGATTACTTCAAGTTATTGTTGCTAAAGGTGGTTCTACAAACTATTGAATCATAAAGTGTACTTACTTTTTCACACATGGCTTCTCCATTTTGGCTTTATTTCTGTTAAATAAATCATGACACGGTGTAATATGTTGTTCATCTGAGGTTGTATTTACCTAATTTTTAGACCTGCTAAGGAACAGATGATTGTTATGTCCTGATATGTAAAATCATACAATTCCAAGAGGGTGTACTTTCTTTTTCACACGACTGTAGTTTCACATGTTACCTTCAGTTTGGCTATTTCCAGAAATTGTGCTAGCGAATGATCTAAAGACACATGATGCTGCGATCAAAACAAAACAGGTCTCAGCCTGTTCATTGCCTAGATAGGAAACTGCATAGAAGTCCCATGTAAGTTTCACTAAAAAAAAATTAAGGAAGAGTTGGAATAAAGAAAACAAAACAAAAGTGATTTAAGGGTTTTCAGATTTCCGCACTGAATTCCAATGATGAAGATATGTGGGCTGCCATCATGTGTGGGATGGTTCAATTAAAAAAGGAGCAACCCCAAGTGCTTTCATCTTGTTAACATTTGAGTAGTTGAAGCTTACAAGGTTGAATGCGTGTTTAAGGAAACAGCAGATTTTATTAAAGCTATAGAGTGCAACCAATCTTTTAGAAATGCATCAAAGCATGCTGCACCCACTTTTGTCCACAGGTATTAGATCTGGACAGATGTCTGTCTTGCAAATGAAATGCTCAAGTGAAACTGTGAAGAATCCACTTGGTGAGATTTACTCTCAACTAGTTAAATTAGTTATTTCAATATCTGTAGCTACCTTCCCCACCCTTTGTTACCTTGCTCTGTAAGTTCAGGCATTTCTTTAGTTTTTATGTGTTTTCGTCTTGTTAGAATTTGATGTCCAAACCCATATCCCCATAGGGAACTTAATAGCTGTCCAAAGTTCCAGGCTGCTGGTGGACCAAAAAAAAGAAAAAAAAAAGGGAATGATATTATTGCACCATGGAGACACCTGGTTTAATGTATTACTCAGGGCTACTGTTCAATTAGGAATTGGTATCTTGTGGTGCTATGAATTGCACAAAGCAGAAAATCATAGGAATAAAACCAAGAGAAATGTGAATATAGAAATTTGCTTGTGATATTATATGCTAGCTAGCACCTAGAGATGTGATAGACTGTGAATCAGTCTAAATGTGTTCACTGTTTGTGACTAATTACCATTTTAGTGTGAAAATGGCTTACTATTCATTTTTAGAAATTTCTGAAGTTCTTAAGCATATGCAGTATTAATAGAAATGGGCACTGGGAATTAAGAGAGATGGGTTTTGGCATGAATCTATGTAACCTGCAAATAGCTTTAGGAGACTGATGATTAATTAAAAAGATGACGGTCAGCAGTTCATACCAACACTAGCTGAATCATTGAGCATACTTGGGTGTTAGTAATATGTTTGGAATGATGAAGTCCATTAGAAACCAAATTAATGCATTAAAACCTAGAAGTACTGTAAGTCTAGTTAAGTTACTAGAGTGTAAATAAAATAGCTGGAAATAAAAACACAAAATTCCAGAGAACTTTAGAACGTTAGTCTGTGTCTCTCTAGATATGGATCTGCTTTATATGTGAACTATTTGAAGTGCTGCATATCATGGGCAGTATCTGACGTGTACTTAGGCCCACTCTGATTCTGTTGTTCAAGTGGTATCCACCACTTGTGCAACAGAGATTTATTAACACTTCCTATAGGAAACGCTGACATGAGCAGAAATGCTCATTTCTGGATTGGGATATGCCAGTGGAGCTCACCTATGTGAGCTCTGTTGACCTGACTTTTTCCAGAAACAAGCATTTTCACTCGTTTACAGTTGCTCCTGGAAGCACCAAATCTCAATTCTGCAAGTGGTAGCACTGCATGTGGAAAGGAATTCCTGGGGTGCAACAGAATCAGGGAAGCTATAGGCACACCTTTGCATACTGTCCCATATATTTTCCAAGAACTATTAGGCAAGTACTTTTCCCACCCTGCTGGCACGGCTAGGGTGGGCGCAGGCTTTTGTGGGAGGGAAGAACGACCCACCTTTCTAAGGTGAGGTGTCGGCGGGTCTTGCCTTTAAATGCGAGCCCCGCATGCACCCAAGGCCTCTTTCGTTGTGCAGGAATCTCAGGACCAGATGACGTTGGTGAGCACTTGTTGGGCACCTTTATGGTGATTGGCAGGTTCTGAGGCCTGGTCCTCTGGGGGTTCAGAGACCCTAGACCCAGGATATGGCCTGCCTCTGGGGGCCTCACTGTCTCACCTACTCAGTGTTAAGCAGCATGAGTGGGGTGCGACGGATGGGGTGGTTTCCTTCAAACACACACGTGTAGCATAAGAAAGGAGCCAGATTTTTACCCGATTCCTGGCTTGGCTGAGTGGCTCACCCATAACCAAGGCTAGTTGCCTAGAGAAAGAGAAAGATTCCAACACTGTCATGTGCAGGTTCAGGGAGGGGTGAATTTACCAATGTTTAATAAAGAGGCCCTAGTTTACCCAAGCTCTGGCTTCTGAGTCATTATTTCCTGACTTCTTCCTCTATCCGCAAAAGACAGGTGGAAACTGAATCATGGATAAAGGTGTTTGCTTAACTGAAAAGATATTAGCAATTAATTCACTGAAAAAAGCAGTCACACTCAGGCATCACTGTATGATTGTTACCTTTCCGTATCTGGCACTAATCAAGCTATGGTATATTGTTTGCAAATCATTTAAGATTCTAGCTAAAGCTTTTTGTGTGAATGTGGCAAGAGGGACAGCAGGACAAAGAGCAAATTAGATTCCCCTCCCTGATCCCAGCAATACATACATAGAAACATGGAGAGGCCACTCTCTCTGTATTAAGCAATGATTTGTTAAAATTGATAGCAAATAATGGAAGGTAGAAGCTACTACTTGGAGTTCTGTTAGTACCACAAAGTGTCTTTTTATTTACTGACTAAAACAACTCTACACCTATTTCCTAATTTGTCAGATTTATGCCTTATTTTGAATTTTGTTTGAACAAAGAGACACTTGCACATGTACAGAACATTCCAGTCAATACTGTACCCTCACCAACCATTATATGTATACTGTAATGGTTTAAAGCTCCCACAAGTACTTCTCACCACATAGAGAGGGACTTCCCAAGATGGTGAAGTGGTGGGGAGTGGCAGGAAGAAGCTCCCATCCAGGGAGCAGAACAGTATAAGGACAATATAAGGTGAGACACCCACATACGATCTATATGAGTTGCATTTGATGATTATAAGAAAGGGGATCAAGGATTTGATTTCATCAGGTTCCTTAAAAATAGAAAGACATCAAGAAGTGGGAGATTCCAATACCACATTGTAATATACATTGTGCACTTACTAATGCACAAATCTATTTCATTGTTGGAGATGTGGGCTGTTCCTCTGCTTTTATAGAACAGTAGGGACCCCTTCCCTGTTACCTCTTATCAAATGGTTAGGTGTCAGAGTCTTAGAAACAAGATCTTAAAAACAGTGATCCAATCCTGACTTGGGGCTCATCTACACCAAGCAGGACATTGCACTACGAAAGCGGTATATAAAAGGCAGGAGCCACACTACTGCTTTATAGCGGTATTGAAGTGCACTGACAACTGTTGGGGCCCATGACGCATATCATATACTACTTTTATACCGCTTTCATAGTGTTACATCCTGCTTGGTGTAGATGTGTCATGGGCCCCAACAGTTGTCAGTGCGCTTCAGTACCACTATAAAGCAGTAGTTTAGATCCTGCAGTGCACTTCAATACTGCTATAAAGCAGTAGTGTGGCTCCTGCCTTTTATATAATGATTTCATACTGCTTTCATTGTGCAATATCCTGCTGGTGTAGATGACCCCTTGGAGAGGCTGAGTATCATACATGAGGAATAATTGTTTAATACCAATTATTTTATACTTCTAACATTTGCCATCATATAATGTCTTCTCAGAAGTAAGGTGTATTGAGTTAGTAGGGCTTGAACCCAGGTAAGCTGGCATATGATTACCGCCTAAAGCACTTAAAAACTACTAGGGACAATGCAAAACTAAAACAGAAGATCAACCTCTTTCCTACATCCCTTTTCTAAAATATGTCCTTGTTTGATTCAGCTCATTATTCTTTTCCCTTTCTCCAAACTGGACAACTTTACCCTAAGTATACATGCTTCTTATTCATAATTGAGAGGAGGTTTTGTTTTTTAATGTATTGATTTTGAAACAAAAAACAGAGAATAAGAATAACCAAACATACCTTCCTTATCTGTCATGAAAATTGGTAAATTACCTAGCAATGTCATTATGTTAAAATGAATTAATGAGCCCATTTGCTCTGAGGCAAAACTCAAACATGGATGGATTTTGGCCAGAACTGCATAAGACGTTCAATGAAAAGTTGTCACCTTGATTAGAATATGTATTATGTCATATATGGGAAACTCGGGGGTGCATTTTTTCTGGGTAACATTAATCATTCTTTTGTTTATAGTATCTTACTGCCATAATATTCACAATTGATCTTAAATGTCAAAAATTAAGAACATTCATCAAAAAGAGAGAGGCTGTTTCTGTGGTTTGCCATGTCTTCATGATGATTGTGAGAGGTGATTTCATTGTGCCCACAGCACAGAGCAGGTGGGGCACAGGAGCAAGAACCTCACATAGGATGAAGTGTATTAAAATGGCAACAACTTCATTGGTTACAGCTCAGAGTTTGGGTGCAACATAGGACAAAGACCTAAACAACCCGACTACTGTCCAATTCCATCCTGGACCACATGCTGGGATATTGTTCATGGGAGTGGCAGGAATCTCAGGCATACTATAACAAAGACTAATACCATGGGCCAACCATGAAGCTGGAGACTTTGCTCCCCCAGTGGAGAGGGGGAACCTTCTCCCACTTACCCCTGCTTTGTATCGAGCCCACCTCACCACCAAACCTAATGCAGCTGCATTAAATGGGCCAAAAAGAATATCACTCAGCCAGACATCATTGCTAACTTCCAAAAGGTTGGGCGCTCTTGCACCTGAGCAATTGTTCTGTTTAAAAGAGATACCCGGATGCTATATCAAATGCCCCGCTCAAGCAACAGACCCATTGACTGGTTCACAGGATCATGAAGGTGGAAACATGATCATGGTGGAGAAGTTTACAACAGCCCATGGGTTCTGAGTTGCTTGTTACCCGTGGCTGGGTTTGCATGACATGACAAGCTGTGCTGTCAAGGGTAATTATGTAAATCCACCTAGCACATGACCAGCACACACACAGGGGTGGGGGAATGAGCCACCATGGCTTATTTCCTCCTCTGTGAACATGCAAACTGGGCCATTACTTTTTCTGTTTTCTTCTTGGCTTGTTTGACTCTTGGGGGGTCAGCAACCCATAATCAAAACCTCTCTTTCCAATAGATATGACATATGATCGTGAGGCTGAGAATTAACTCAATATCCATTCTACATCTAGTTAACCTCAAAGCCTTATCATTGCCATGGGGGAGAGGGTACCATAGCTCATTGGATTATCATCTGGATGAGGCTTTTCTACAACATGCCCCTCTTTCCAAGCCAGAGAACATTCAGCTTATCATTCACATCTAGGTGGGGTGGACCCCCCCTTTTAGATAACTAAAATGTATATGTGCGCAATGAACTATGCTGTGTCCACAAATCATGACCAATGCCATTATCATGCGTTTTATTTATATTCCACTTTTCGAAATTATGCTCAATAGCTCACAAGAACATCTACAATGATACATATATCAAACAGATTTCATAGTATAATACTTAAATTCACATTAGTAAATACTAGAAATAGAATTTACCTAAATAAATTAGGGGAAAAAACACCTTCCTTTCATAAATAAGAACAAGCACACAAAATTCCATATAGGTAGCTAAGAAACCCTTAACCAAATCACTAACAGTGCAACCCAAACCAAAGATTTGTGGGCTGTAGAGTGTATGTAGTGGAAGATGCCTCTGTGTAAGCAAAGAGGAGCTATGCAAGTAAATGGGAGAGGACAATCCTGAATGCCCCAGTTATGCTTACAGATGTAGATCTGCCAGTGGCAGACCTTCCGCCATTAACTGTGGTTAGGCCCAGAAACAGAGCATTCCAGGGATGGAGTGGGAGTGGACTTGGATCTGTTGGATTGAAAACTCCGTCATTCCTTTGAGATGCTTCAAGATTGGGTCCTCAACTACACCAATCTGGAGTTGGCATAGTTAATTCTTCCCCATAGAAATCAATAGCAGAGGGGGTGTTCTGGGGGGGGACTTTTATATATTTTTGTTGCTGCTGTTGAAACTCAACAATAAAAATGAATTAATAATAATAATAATAATAATAATAATAATAATTCACTGACTGAAAAAGAAGAAAAATGCCCTTCCATCCACAAGTTAAAGTCTGTTACAAGTTAAACTCCTGCTGATGGATTGGGAACTGCTGGAAGGTAAACTGTATATCTCATTTTTTCATTAAAGTGCCAGCTCTTAGATCAGTTTTTTTTTTTTTTTACTGCATGGTCAAACAAGGCATAGTCCACTGAGCAAGGCATCATTAACAGATGGCATCATTAATGGAGGACACTTTGTAGTTTGAAAGGCTGTGTATGAGACTGAATTCCCCAGGTGACATTTTTGGAATTATGCCCAGTGGGGGATGGGACGGGATGGATTTGGAATTGGAAGTGAAGAAAAAAAGGACCACTATCCTGCCAGCAACACATTTCTTGGCTATCTGAAGTGCCATACACTCTAATCCTATATACACTTACATGGAAGTAATGAACTTAATAGGGTGTATTTGTGGATAGAAGGAGACTCGAGGAAATAACGACACAGACACCAGAGCTTGGGCATAACTAGGGACTCTTTTTATTAACATGGTAACTCACCCCATCCCTGATCTGCAAGTGAGTGTTTGGGAATCCAAGCATCCTATCTCAGGCAACTAGCCTGCATAAAGGGCGAGCCACTTGGCCAAGCCAGAGTCTGATTGAACCTGGCTCCTTTCTTGAACGTCACGTGAGTGCTCGGGGGAAACCTCACCATGTCGCTTCTGCTTGGGGCTACCAAAGCCCAAGTAAGTGAAAGAGTGAGGTTCCCAACAGCAAGCCATATCCTGGGTCAAGAGCCATACAACTCCTGAGGACCAGGCCCCCGAACCTGCCAATCACCATAAGGTGCCCGACGAGTGCTCACCAACCTCAACTGATATCCCCAGATTCCCACACAAGCCTGCCAATGAATCAACCTATTTAGCCCTCTTTATCTAACTTAAACTAAATTCCAGTATGTAGGCGAAAAACCTGTACACCGCACCAGATATGTGGCATGTAAAATTCCTACTCAGCCCCACTCCAAAGGAGGCGGCTAGCTAATCCCATATTAGAGAAAGGGCGGGAGGGTGGGGGCAAGAAGAACAAAGAGGTCAGGTAAGCGCGGGGGACTTGCTTTTATAGCCTTGCCCCACTGACACAACGCAGCCTACGTGTGGAGCACGCAGCTCATCCTTTCCTCCCCCTCCCCGTCCGCAACAGCCCGCTCCCGCCCTAACCATATTGGCAGGGCAGGAAAACGTCTTCTCTAAACATATACAACACTTCCTAGTGAAACAGAAAGAGAGAGAATGTGATCTGTAATTTTTCCTTTTCAAATGCTTATTTAAATATAAGGTTAAAGGGTGGTTTTTTTGCATAACCTTATAACATTTCTAATTTAATATTTTTACATCATTGCATAACATAAAGTGCACCCCCACACACACACACACCGGGATCTATTCCTGTTTCCAAAATCTCATTGATTCTTCTGGAGGTGGTTTTTCACTCCCCTTAGATAATACATATTCTAGGAACTGATTCCAAATTCCCTCAAAATCATTCGTTTTTGTTATCCCTCTTCTTACTTTTATATTACATGTCAATTTATCATTTATAGCAATATCCCAAATCTCTTTATACCATCCCTCAACATGATAATCTCCTTGCACCTTCCAGTTGATCAACCTTGCTGCTGTCAGCAAATTCATTATCAGTTCTTTTGTTTCTTTATTACATTTTAAATCTCCATATAATGATAGCAATGCCACTGTAGGTGTCTCTTCAATCTCCATTCCCACTATATCATTTATCTCTTTAAACACCATTTTCCACAGTTTTTGAACAAATACACATTCCCACCACATATGTAAATACGTTCCTTTTTCTTTACATCCTCTCCAGCAATTTGCTGAATACAGCTTGTTTATTTTATTTAATCTCACTGGGGTTAGATACCACCTCCATAGAATCTTATAATAGTTCTCTTTTATCCTCACTGAGATACTTCTCAACACTCTTTGTCTCCATATTGCCTCCCAACTCTGTTGCCCTATTTGTATCTTCAAATCCGTTTCCCACACCATCTTGCCCATATTTTCTGCCTCCCCCTTCCCAACCAATATTCTGTATATTTCACTCGTTAAACCTTTTATCATTTTTATTTTCTCCTTTCTCAATTTCTCTTTTTAAGATCATCTCAAATTTCGTTAATTCTCTACACTCTCCATTATCCTTTAACCATTTCTTCGTCCATTGCTCTAATTGAAAATAATGTAACCATGTTAAATTCTTCTCCTTTAAAACCTCTTCTAGTTATTGGAGAAATACTTGGAAGTAACTCCTTTTTATATACACGCCATATTTCTCAGTGATTTTTTAGAAGGGGGTTCTCTATTTCTTCCCCCCATTTTTTATTATATTCTCTAAAAATATATATTTTCCAATTTCCACTCTTTATCCATTCCTTTTCTATCCTCTAACCAACTTAAATCTTCCACTCCTAACATACCTTCTACTATATGTCTTAATCTATTGGCTACATAATATAATTTTATATTTGGGAGTCCTAATACTCCTTCTTTTTGTGTTTAATACTACCTTTTTTATTTATTCTCGCTTTCCTATTCCCATTGCAATAATTATTTAAAATATTTTGCCAACTTTTTATCTCTTTTTCAGATATTCTTATTGGTAACATTCTAAACACAAAATTTACCTTTGGTAATATCTTCATTTTTACTAAAGCTATTCTTCCAAAAGTTAATCCTCTATATTTTTCTATTATTATTATTATTATTATTATTATTATTATTATTATTATTATTAATTTATTTATATAGCACCATCAATGTACATGGTGCTGTACAGAGTAAAACAGTAAATAGCAAGACCCTGCCGCATAGGCTTACAATCTAATAAAATCATAGTAGAACAATAAGGAGGGGAAGAGAATGCAAACAGGCACAAGGTAGGGTAAACAGGCACAGGGTAGGGTAAAACTAACAGTATAAAGTCCAAACAACATCAAGTTTTAAAAGCTTTAGGAAAAAGAAAAGTTTTTAGCTGAGCTTTAAAAGCTGCGATTGAACTTGTAGTTCTCAAATGTTCTGGAAGAGCGTTCCAGGCGTAAGGGGCAGCAGAAGAAAATGGATGAAGCCAAGCAAGGGAAGTAGAGACCCTTGGGCAGGCGAGAAACATGGCATTAGAGGAGCGAAGAGCACGAGCGGGGCAATAGTGTGAGATGAGAGAGGAGAGATAGGAAGGAGCTAGACTGTGAAAAGCTTTGAAGGTCAACAGGAGAAGTTTATATTGGATTCTGAAGTGAATTGGAAGCCAATGAAGATATTTCAGAAGTGGAGTAACATGGTCAGAGCGGCGAGCCAAGAAGATGATCTTCGCGGCAGAGTGGTGAACAGAAACCAACGGACTGATGTGAGAAGAAGGAAGGCCAGAGAGAAGAAGGTTGCAGTAGTCCAACCGAGAAATACCCAGTACATGAACAAGCGTCTTGGCAGAAGAGACAGGCAAAAATGATCGAATCTTGGCAATATTATACAGGAAAAAATGACAGGATTTAGCTACTGCCTCATTATGAGGAATAAAGGAGAGTGAGGAATCAAATATAAAGCCAAGACTACAAGCTTCCTTGACTGGAGTAAGCGTGACATCATTGACAGTAAGAGAGAATGAGAGTTGAGGAGAAGGTTTAGGAGGAAAAACAAGCAATTCAGTCTTTGCCATATTAAGTTTCAAACGACGATGAAGCAGCCAAGCTGAGATATCTGAAAGACATGCCGAGATACAATCGTGAACATCAGGAGAAAATTCCGGAGATGAAAGATATAATTGAGTATCATCGGCATACAGGTGATATTGGAGGCCATGAGATTGAATGAGATTACCCAAGGGCAACATGTATAAAGAAAACAACAACGGGCCAAGCACCGAGCCTTGCGGAACCCCTACTGAAAGGGGAAAAGAGGAAGACGAGCTGCCATTAGCCAACATGCTGAAAGAGCGACCCGCTAGATAGGAGGCAAACCAGTTATAGACAGAGCCACAAAGTCCAAGATCATGAAGGGAATCTAAGAGAAGATCATGATCAACCGTGTCAAAGGCTGCA
The DNA here is from genome assembly GCF_023053635.1 of Elgaria multicarinata webbii. Lineage (NCBI taxonomy): Eukaryota > Metazoa > Chordata > Lepidosauria > Squamata > Anguidae > Elgaria > Elgaria multicarinata. Next base: position 63,779,655 of record NC_086172.1, read on the forward strand.
GTTAGATCAAGGAGAATAAGAACGGAATAAAGGCCTTTAGACTTGGCGGTGAGAAGATCATTGGCGATCTTAGTAAGGGCTGTTTCAGTGGAATGCAAAGGACAGAATCCAGATTGAAAAGGATCCAGAGCAGAGTTACTAGAAAGAAAATCAAGACAACGAGAGTAGACCACATGCTCCAGGATCTTTGAAACAAAAGGCAACAAAGAGACAGGTCGGTAGTTAGACAGAGATAGCCTATCAAGAGTAGGTTTCTTGAGAATAGGAGAGACTGTAGCATGTTTAAAAGCAGAAGGAAATGAACCAGAGGAAAGAGAAAAATTAATAATATGAAGCAAGGAAGGGAGGATAGCGGGAATAAGATTAATAAAGACTCGAGAAGGAATCGGATCACGAGAACAAGTGGAAGGCTTCGAAGAGCGCAGTAATGTAGACAGTTCATCAGCTGAGACCGAAGGAAACGCAGAGAAATTTGCAGGAGGAACTGACAGATGAGGAACAGGAACTGGAAGAGGAGCAGAGCTGGCGAGATCAGAGCGAATAGTTTGGATTTTAGCATTGAAAAAAGAGGCAAAGTCATTAGCAGACAGAGAGGTGGGAAGAGATGGTGGATTAGGCTTCAGAAGAGAGTTGAAGGATGCAAAGAGCCGCTAAGGATGCATAGCATTTGACTGGATCAACGTTGAGTAATACTGCTGTTTGGCCAGTGAAATGGCAGAAGAGAAAGAGGAGAGTACAAATTTGTAATGGACAAAGTCCACCCAGTCCCTGGTCTTACGCCAAAGGCGTTCAGCTGCCCGGGAACAAGAGCGAAGGTAGCGGAGGAAAGAGGTGAGCCACGGTTGGGGTTGAGAAGGGCGAACTATCCGAGTTGTAGATGGAGCAAGATTATCAAGAGTTGAAGATAAGGAGGAATTAAAGAAGGAGACAGCTGAGTCCAGGGAGACAGCCGAAAAGACAGAAGGAAGAGAGGAGGCTAGAGACTGAGAAAAAGCCTCATAATTGATAGATTGCAAGTCACGACAAGAGCGAGAAGCAGGACGTGAAGGAGGAGGAATATGAGTAATATTGAAAGAAACTAGATGATGATCTGACAAGGGAAAGTCAGCAGTAGAAAAGTCCAAAACAGAGCAATTCCGAGTGAGATCAAGATCCAGACATTGTCCAAGGGAATGTGTGGGTACATCAGACCAAAGCTTAAGATCATAAGAGGAAGTTAAAGAGCAAAATCTTAGAGCTGCAGCGTCTTGAGGGTCATCTACATGGATATTGAAGTCACCCAAGATAAGAGTAGGACAGTTATCAGAGAGGAGAAAGGACAGCCACGAATCAAAATCAGAGAGAAATTTTGAGGACGAGCCTGGGGGGCGGTACAAAACTGCAATCCGCAGTCATAATGGAGCGAAGAGCCTCTCCACATGTGCCTCAAAGGAGGAGAAACAATGTGATGGAGGAATGGAAAGAGGCTGGAACTGGCACAAACTAGATAATAAAAGACCCACACCACCACCTCGACCCTCTGGGCGACTCAAGTGAGAGAAAGAGAGACCTCCAAGAGAGAGGGCAGCCGAGATGGCAGTATCATGGGCCATGATATAATAATTTATAATAAATATTATAATTATAACAAGTTATTATAATATAATTATAATTATATATAATTATAAGTTATAACAAGTTATTATAACAAGTTATAATAAATCTATAACTTCTTATTTAAATTGTTTAAATTCTCCTTTTCTAAATCCTCTAAATCTTTTGTAATTTTAATTCCCAAATATTTTATCATCTCTTTAATTTTCATATTCTTCTCCTTACTTTCCCAATCCTTCCCTTCCTTTTTAGTATAATTAAACAACATCATCTCTGATTTTATCCAATTTATTCTCAATCCCGTAACTTCTTCAAAATCCTTCTGAAGATGCTTAATTCTTTCCATTTTTTCTAATGGATTATTAATTGTCAATAATGTGTCATCTGCAATCATTATTATTATTATTATTATTATTGCAACCTATTCCCTCTATAATATCGTCTTCTCTTATCACATTTGCCAATAGTTCTATAACCAATACAAATAGGACCGGTGAGAGTGGACATCCTTGTCTAGTCCCTCGGGCTAGTTGTATCTTTTCTGTAACTCCATCATTTATCACCACTGAAGCTGTGTTTTGTGAGTATAATTGTTCAATTAAACCTTTAAATCTATTTCCAAACCCCATTTTTTCTATTATCCTCTTTAGTGCTTGCCAGCTCACACAATCAAACGCCTTAAATATATCCAACGCTATTATTCCTGCTTTTGTTCTTGTCTTTTTTACCTCTTGTACCATATTTAAAACTCTTCCAACCAAATTAGGCATTTGTCTACCCGCCACAAAGCCACACTGATCTTCCCCAATATATTTACCTATAAAAGTATTCATTCTCCTTGCCAATATAGCTGAAAAGATTTTTGCATCCTGATTTATTAATGAAATTGGTCTATAAGAATCTGGGACTGTTAAGTCCTTATCCGGCTTTGGAATTAATATAATTAATGATTGTTCCCACGATGGTGGTATCCTCTCTCCTTTTATTATTCCAATATATAATTTCATTAATTTTGGTACCAACATTTTTTAAAACGTTTTATAATATTCAGATCCCAACCCATCTAACCCAGGGGATTTACCCCCTCTCAATTTCTCAATAGCTTCCTCTATTTCCTTTTGAGATATATCCTTTTCCTTTAAATCTTTATCCTCTTCTATTAGACCCTTCTTTATATATTTATCTATATATACCTCTATCTTCATCTTTAGTGTGTCTTTCTCTTTATATAATTCTTGGTAAAATTCCTGAAATATCTTTATTTTCTCTTTCATATTACTACATGGTTTTCCTAATTTGTCCTTCACTATCCCTATCGAATTCTTTAACTTTTCCTTTTGTGTGAATCTCGCTAGCACCTTTGAGTTTTTATTACTATTCTCAAAATACTCTCTTTTCATATAAATCAAATTCTTCTGTACTTCTTCTAAATTCTTATTTTCTAATTCTTTATTTTTGCTTGTAATTCTAACAATATTTGTTTATTTCTGCTTTGCAAATACTCTTTTTCCAACTTCTTAATCCCTTCCTCTAAGTTTTTCTGTGTTCCCTCTTGTTACCTCCTTAAATTACACATTTCTCTAATACAGATCCCTCTAGTCACAGCCTTCATTGTAACCCACACAACTGATGGTGAACTTCCCCCGTTTTCGTTAATTTCCCATATTTCCGACATTTCTTTCTGCATTTTTTCTACAACCTTATCATATTTTAAAATCCTAGTGTTCATCTTCCATCTATTTGCTTCCCTATAATCTCTTTTTACTTTAAAATCAAGGCTTACCAATGCATGGTCAGTTACTTTAATTACCCCTACTTTCATATTACACACCTTTATTGCTAGATCCTTTGAGTCAAAAATATGATCTATCCTGGAAAAAGTTTTATGAACTGGAGAATAATACGTAAAACCTGGTTCCCCCCTACTGATTAAATGCTACCCATCCACATAATCCTTCTCTTTTATAATTTTATTTAGAATTGTAATATTATTTCTTATCTCGAACCTGGTAGGGTTGGATCTATCTACCCTATTATCGATAACCATATTAAAATCTCCAGCTAAAATAACATAACCTCTTTTAAATTCATCTATTTCCTTAGACAATCCTTTAAAAAAGTATTTTTGTCTCTCATTTGGGGCATATACATTTATTAAAGTATAATAATTACCTTCCAGTTGCCCTTGTATCATAATAAATCTCCCTTTATCATCCTTTTTACTCTTTTCTATATTAAATCCACTTTTCTTCGAGATTATTATAGCTACCCCATATTTTTTTTTGAAGTCCCCAGGGACTTTTCATAGCACCCTGACCATTTTAAATGTATTTCATTCATACCTTCCTTAGCTTGAAGTGTTTCCTGTAGAAAGATAAAGTCGGCCCCTTCTTTATTTAATAATTGCTCAATTCTCTTCCTTTTAACAACTGCCCCCAGACCTTTGACATTGAGTGTTGAAATTTGTATCTTCTTATGCATATGCTTTTTGATTGAGTTTTTTAGATCCCGTGTGCCCACCCACATTTGTGACAAAAACATAATTTTCAACATATGACAACATATAAACACTTCTTTAATACCCACCCCTCCCCTTCCCCATCTCAAACCCCCTCCCTCCCCTTCCCTCCCCCCTTTCTCCCCTCCTCTGCTCTGTGGGTGTAACACCCCGGTCATGGTCAACCAACCCTAAGGGGGGGGTTTGATGAAGCCCACAGTTCTGATACGGCAAGCCCTTTACTCATTTTTTATTATTGTTATCTCCCTCTTATTAACGCTTTATTCCCCACTTGGGCCTGCACCTTCTCCCTCTCCTTCTTCTTGCTGAGGTGAAATATCACTATCCAACCCCAGACTTCTCAGCAGCTCCAATCCCTGCTCCAGCGATGTTACTATGTGCTGTTTTCCATCTCGCGTAAATCTCAGGAACACTGGATAACCCCATGAATAAGCAATGCCCACCCGCTTAAGCTTTGCCAAAATTGGTTTTACGCTTCTCCAAAGGATAGTTTGCTGACAAAGATCATTGTAGATTTGGACTGGTGTTTCTTGAAACTTCAGCGTTGTTATTGATCTCAATTTTTTCATCAATTGCTCCTTCTTATAATAATTGCCAAATTTGACCAAAATATCTCTTGGCATAGCTCTTGATCTGTTTCCAGCTACTCTATGAATTCTGTCTATGTCCTGTTGGTTTATATCCAAATCTGGAACCAGCTCTTTGAACCATCCAAGAATACTAGATATCAAATTTTCTCCTTGTATTTCTGGAAGATATTTAATTCGAATATTTCCTCTTCGATCTTAATCCTCCAAATGAATCAGCCTCTTCTCATACAGATCAAATTTAATATTTTGCTCAGTTAGCTGTTGTCCATTCAGATCCACTTTTTTTGATATTTGATTAATTTCTATTTTAATCTCTTTAACGTCTTTCTCTGCTTTCACAACTGAAGTATGTAGATTTTCCATCTTTTTAAACACTTCTTCCTTAATTGATTTCATTTCTTGAAGCATTGCCTCATTATTACTTTTGATAAATTCTTTCAAATTCTTCTGCAGTTCATCAAGTGCTGATTTTGGCCCAATGTCAGCTTCTGCTGCCATCTTTTCGCTCTGCTGTTGTTCACTGTTTTGTTTATTTCCCAGACTGTTTTCTTCCCCATTACTGTTACTGGGGATGTCAACTTTCAACAATCTCGCTGCCGAATGATCTGAGGGGTGTGACTTCTCTCTCACCCAGGTGGGATTTTTAGATTTATTCTTCCTTTTTGGCATTTAATCCTCTGACACTCTTCTAATTACTGGGCGGAAGTCGATCACATCAATAACTCACAACTTTTTGATCCTTCCTTCACCTCAGTAAACCTTCACTTCAGGGTTATTTAATACTTTTATCTTTATTTCTTCTAGATAGTGAACAATTACTGTCTCTGCCTCCGGTAACGCTGTGATTTATATTGTGAAATTTTCCCTTTGGAGCTGCTAGGAAATCTTCAAAAACGAAACTAACCCTTCCGCAGCTCTCTGAGAAACATTTCAACTTATCCGCTTACAAAAATATTTCACTGTTCATTATTAAAGACAGTACTCACATAATTGCCAATTAGGAAGAGAATTAGGAAGAGATAATTACGCTTCTTGGCTTCCTTCTCTGGAACTGAGAAAAAAGCCTACCGCTCCATTGAACCGTCAGGCTCCGCCCCCATAAGGTTAAAGGTATAAATCAAAGCATACACAGAAACTCTGTGGTTCTAACAGTAATAAATATATCATCTAATTAATATTTCCTAGGCATTTTAGAAGTAGGTGAATTAAAAATGTTGCCTTATATCAACAGTCACTTGACTCAATATAACTTTTATTACATAACTTTTTCCTAAGTTCTAAAACATTCATGATTCTTTTTCTTTCTTTTTTAAATCCTTTTATACACTTCTGAAGATTATCTAACAGTATGTTGTATTTAGAGTACCAGTGTTATTGAATTCAGATGTCCAAAGATTATCACCAACTCCTTAATAAAAGTACCATCAAATGACCTTAAAGTTTGCTCTTGTTTTTCATATTTCCTGCTTAACATGCTTAATTGTACTTGTTGTCATGGATGCTATATAGTAAAATTTCCATGAAATCTGCCATATTTCTTAATCTGGAAGCCTAATAGTTATGAACTGCCCAAAGAGCTTCGGCTATTGACTGGGATAGAAATGTAATAAATAAATTAAATAAAGCAATGTCATAACAGCATAGCACATACAAGTAGAGTGTGATGGCTACAATCCTGTATCCAGTAAATTTTAATGGATACAGGTTGCTTATGGTTGTAGAAGCAGGGAATACAAGTTTCACTGCAATTTGATGTCATATCTCATGCTCCTCTGGAGGGTTTTCCAATACTCAGAAGCAGCTTTTTGAGCATGTGTAAGGCTGTAATGGGTAGGAGAAACTGATAAAAACAGGAGCCCTGTTACATACTTAAAACTCTTATTTCTTATATTTATTTATTAAAACCGTCCATTAGATGGAAGCCTCCAATCTCAGAGGCTTCCAAAAATCCTATGCCCTGCTGGGCTGTTGTTGGCAGGGTGGGAGAGGGACAGAAGCAACTTTGCTTCCCATTCTTTCTCCTCCTCAAAAATAGAACTGATATCTGAAACCAGCACAATGACCAGTGCTAGCACAGTTGGAGTCCTTGCTCTGGTCTCACAAGTCTGCTCTTCCAGACAGATCCATAGGACACAGTAGTGAATATCCTGTCACAAATGAATAGTTTCACATTATATAGAGCAAAATTGTTTCATAATTTGGTCTAAAAAACAACTTAGTTTTGCCACTCACAAAAGTCCATATTTCATTTTTAATACTATAATGTATTGATGATAATGTTTATTCTCAGATACATTACTTGTGTTTCACTTAATTTATCTTCTTTATTTTTCCAAATTTGTTTCGCAATGAAAGGATTAACTGTCCTCCAGAGCAATGATTGCAAATGTTCTTGCTACTATCCATTTATCCTTGCTAATATTCATTAAAGTATTGATCAATGGTGACTGGGGATGGAGACATTTCAACCCTAAAATGTCACTGTGCAAAAATATCTTCCTATGAACTCTTCTCTTTTCTGTTTATTTGACAATTTGAAAATGGTTCCTGCTGATTTCCCATCAGTTTCTGTAGTTGCAGACAGCAGAGTAAATTACCTGCCTCTAGTTGGTTGTACCAAAATGATTACAGGAAGTTTCTAAAAAATGACTTACCCCATGATGTTCAGGCTGTGATAATTTTTCAGTCCTCCAGAACCTAGTGATTGCCTTGTGGGCAGTCTAGCCATGCCTAAAAATGTTTTTATCTTGAGCTTCAAATGAAAGTTTTCTACAGCACAAAGCCCAGTCAAGTTAACTCCTGTTTCCTACATATCAGTGAATCTATATAGTAAACTCTTGCAAATTCCAACTTAAAAGTTTTGCCTGTGGCTTAGAATTGAGCCTCAGGCACACAAAAATGGTAATACTAACTAGTGTTGTTGCAGGTATGGATTTTACAATATGTACTGGTCACACTAAAACAGAAGAAGATAGTTTGTAGAACTTCAATAAAATGTTTGAAAGTGTATCTACGTACACTAATAGAGGCTTAACTATTGTTTACTTTCCTGTCAAGGACAACCAACCCCTTAGCTTTGTTGATAATTCCTCATTTCTAGGAACAGGCATAGTTATCATATGAGAGCCTTTTTTGGCTGAATGGCGGCATAAAAATACATAAATAAATAAATAAATAAATAAATAAAATAAATAGGCACCAAAGTTGGTAATGGATACTTCAGGCTACCGAGGTCACCTGAGTATCCAGTAACGGATCTAGAAGCATCCCCCAAATTGTAGACCTGTTCCTTCAGAGGGTGTGCCATGCCATCCAGAAAAGGTAAACAACCCAATTCCCGTAACTGGTAACTAGCTAACACTGGGGTATTTATCTTATTAGGAGACAGAGCAGAATATTTGGCCAGAAATTATTTCTCTTTATATATGGCAAGATTGCTGATGTCTGCCAATTCCTACCACTCAGCTACAGTTCAACGCACATCATCACACATTACTCTTAGGGATTCCCCAAACCTGAGGAGCAGCTTTTTGGAAGACATGAGGAGCTGCCGTGGAAAGGAACCAGGAAAGCTCTGATGCACATGCAATGTTTTGTGTGGGATTTCAAAGCAGTGTTTTAAGCACTGAGAAAATTTATAGTGCTAATCAGAGGAAATGGCTTACAGAAAAAATTAGGCTGCAGCTTATCTTTATTTGTTTATTTAATATATTTCTTAGCCACCTTTCAAAACTGGTCTTCCCAGGATTGGAATGGATCCAAATAATCACCTGTATTTCAGACACCATTATCCACTCCAGAATCTTACTCAAAAATAATTAGATCAGAGTACACCTGGCTTTCTTGTGCCAAGAGAACTTGTATAGAACATAATATGAATGTCTTCTTTCAGAACATTGAACCTATGTACAATTCTAGGAAAGAGACATTTTATCATTTTTAACACATCCTTTTCATAATTTGATATGAACCTACCCCCCCATCCCCATTTATGGTTATGTTGGTTATAGAATAGCAACATAATATATACAATATGTTAATTCATATTTGCATTTAACAATTATAGTTAATCTATGTGAGGAAAAAGTCAGCTGTATTGTTTCAAGTCATCATCAAAAACAGTGACTACATAGCGCTGTCTTATTTTGTACTCTATTTTGTACTCTAGGTTTGCAGTTAATTAAGGTCAATCTAATGGTAGGGTTTGTGCGGGAATCAGGGGAAGGCAGAATAGGGAGCACTATGGCACCTTTATGGTGACTGGCAGGTCAGAGGTCCTGCTCCTCACGAGCTTTGCAGCTTGTGTGCCAGGATATGGTTTGCCTTTGGAGTCCCATCATCTACTCAACTATGCAGCCAGAGTGGGGATGATGTGGAGAGGTCTCACCAAACACTCAAGTGTAGTTGAAAGTGGACCCAGGTTACCCGACTCCTGTTTTCAACTGAGTACTCGCCCTGAGGGGCAGGCTAGAGCCTGTAGATAAACCATTAGATTCCCGCACATTCACACACAGGTCCATGGACTGAGCATCTCCATGTGTAAATAAAGAGGCCCTAATTTTACCCCAATGCTATGGTGTCTGTGTCTTTATTTCTGGGAACTTCCTGCTACCCTCGCAACATCATTCCACCATTCCTTTTGGACTTACATCATGATGATCATTGTTAGCAGTATCTAGCTTATGAGAACACCAAGAACTCAAAAATTCTTTCTCTGCCTTCACTTGGAAAATGACATTTCTGCTTAGTAGAATGTCTAAATTCAACTAATGTTGTTTGGCAAGACTGCTGTTCCCTCGCAGCGTGAGATTTTATGTCATGTTAATGCTGCATTTTAATGTATACAGAGTGTAGGCAATTACTACATAGAGATTGTTAAGATTAACTTGAATAAATACTCATATAAACAAAATATACATACACAAAAAATACCTATTGTAGTGTCCACACGATCCCCCCACAACACAGTTCATTAGTTGGTCCTAAGAATAGTCCTAATAATGACATCGAGTCCTAGAAACAACATTTTACTTGTCCTAATGAAGGTATTATCCTATTATGACATTAGGAAATACTGTATTACACTTTTTAATAGTTCTGTAATATGTGTTTCATGAAGTCTGTTCGACAGCAAATAATATACCCTTTCCCCTTAAAGCTCTATACTTTGGGAAAGATCTATAAATTAGAAATTAAAAGGAGACTTTTACACAAGGAAAATCTATGGCCTTGGTTTTTTACTTTATATGAGTGTTCATCAGGGGACGAAAATGTGCAACTACAGCATAGTGACTGCATTTCTCCGTTCCCCTTATAAAATATCCCTTATCCGTCTTTGCCTCACAGCTAATCCATCTTTGCCTCTACATTAAATATTGCTGTACTGAAAACTTCTTCCACATTGTTTTCAACCATTCTCATTCAGTTTGAATAAGAAGAAAGGAAGAAATTGCTTTTGAAAAGAAATTTGAAGAAGGAAAAAATGGAGAATTTTTTATGGGCACAATCTAGGGTACTTGTGTGCACCTTACTGACTAGTTGGCTGAGGAGTAATTGTGGTTATCCTGTCTTTCATTGTGCAATCAAATCTCTGGCAGCCAGTAGTTTCCTCTGCTTCCTTCATTTCAATTAAAGCCCAGAGGAAGATATCATGAGGCAATGCCTCCCATAGGGCTTTCTCAGATCAGAAAGTGCAGGCAGCCTGGGAGGCTGCAAAGCAATGGAGAAATGTGTAATAGAAAGAAAATAGAAAGAGCCAGTGTAGTGTAGTGGCTAGAGTGTTGGACTGGGAGTTGGGAGATCCAGGTTCTAGTCCCCACTCAGCCATGGAAACCCACTGAGTGACTTTGGGCCAGTCACAGGCTCTCAGCCCAACCCACCTCACAGGGTTGTTGTGAGAATAGAAATGGAGAAGAGGAGGATTATGTACACTGCCTTGGGTTCCTTGGAGGAAAAAAGGCAGGATATAAATGCAATAATAAATAATATATAAAATAAAATACATACCCAACACCTTTGGCTACCTTGCAGTGATTAGGTAAGCTCAAAAACACCACCAAAATAAATTCAACATAAATTATAAAATGCCTTCAGATTAAGGCATAAAAATGGAAGCCTATTTCATGTGGGAAAGGAAACTTTCAGGAAATTGGAGAACAGATTTTGGCACAACACTTGCTCCATCTCTTCCCTGGAGCTCTACACAACACTGCCCCCATCACTCCTACAATGTGGAGGAAGCAAAAAGGCCAACACCGTTTACCAACATAATTGTTGCTGTTGCCACTTGCAGTGGCAGTACACACAGAGAAATAAATCTTAAGTAAAAGGAGAAGAAAAAACTGTGCTACAATCCCCTCCAATGTTGGATAATTTCTCTTCCTGCTGGAGAAATTCAGTGAAATTGTCACCACCCCATCAATTTCTCTGATCACAAATAGGGTGGAGTATATTGAAATGCTGTTTGTGCACAGCTCTAGTATTAAACTCATTCACAAATATTTCCTTTCTGAAAAATAGAATCAACATCCCCCTGTTCGTACGTAGCCAAGAAAAAAAGAAATTTCTCTTGGCTATGTAGTATTTCATGCATAATAGCACAAAACCTAAAACTTTTTCCAAAAAGTGAATTTTATCAAATGTTTTCCTTTATTTTGGGTTCAGAAGATAAGATAAGAAATATTCCCTGATCAATGTGTTTAACCTTTAAATGTACTTGTAATTTATTACTTTGTAAATTTTCTTGGCAGCGACCTGCTTGACTGCCAATACTAAAGCATATTCTTCAAGAGGACAAAAGTCACTTTTTCTTCAGGTTTGCTCAATGAAATCTAGCATTGCTTTTTCCTAACAGTCAATATGTGTTACTTAAGATTAAAAATGATCATGTCTTGAATTCTTTTTCAAACCACAGTAATTTGATCTTATGGCATGAAAGTATGTGGGGTTTTTTGGAGGTTTTTTTTGTATAAGTTTACTTTGTCATGAAAGGATATAATGAGTGAGGAGAACAATACTTTCTGGTGACACTTCCATAGATATCAATGACATCTGAACTTTCCTTCAATCATACAGGGTTAAAATACCAGAATACTCTTTCACGTGCATGCCTTCAGTGGGTTCCTGAGATTAATGTGAAATACGGGCATCACTATAAAATGAGAAATAGGGATGTGATGTATGGATACAATATATTCTTAATCCGTGAACTCCAATTGAAATGGTTCTCACAATTGCCATGGCTTAAACAAGCCATGGTGGTTAGTTCAAGCTGCAGTATGTGCCAGGAGCCATTTGTGTAATTACCCACTCGGGTATGGTTTATTGTGTCATCCAAAACCAGGAGGCATGATTTGTTTGAGGGGAAAACAACCCTCAAATGACCCATGGCCTGTTGTGTCCATCCACTGCCATCCATTAGCAGGGGAGATTACCCGCTCCTGTAGCCCCTGCTCACATCACTCAATATTCTCTGCAGGATTGGGGAATCCTCATAAGCAGACTGCAGGTGTGCGGAGGGAGTGCAGGAGGAAGACTGGAGTCACCTCCTGCAATGTAGGATGTAGCCTTATTGGTTTTTAGTTAGTGACGTGCTTTTTAGGAAAGATATTTCAGTAACCTTAAATGCTTGCAATATGATGCATTTGCTTGTGATTGCTTTAAGAACCCAAATTGCACATAGAATATTTTCAGTGTCTGTTATTTCTCTCTCCATTATCCATGATTTAACTTTTCCCCAGGGCCTTCACTCCCAGACAGAATTCACACATTTTGACATGAAGATGACATATTTTTAAATACATTTTAGTAACTATGGTTTATGAAATGCTTTAAGAGTAACGTTGGAATCCTCAAAAGGTTCCTCTTTTGAAAGCCTTTATGCTTGTAAAATAATATTAATATTTTCATATAATGGTCTGAAGAGACAATATTAGTGGAAATAAATCTCCCCCCGTGTGTGTGTGTGTGTATGTGTGTGTGTGTGTGTGTGTGTATGTGTGTATGTGTGTATGTGTATATATATATATATATGAAATCTATTAAGTCCTCTTGCAAAAGTATGTGATCCTTGAAATCTGCTTTATAATACATCATGTGGAAGAATGTATAGTATCTAGCAACAACTGAAAGCTCATAACTCATGCAGTTGAGCTCAGTTTCAGAGTACACCTTGGGCCTCTTTAGACAACACGTTAGTTAGGCTGCTAACCCTTTTGCAGCAAAAAGTTAATGAGTGTGTTTAAACCATGGTTAGGTAACCACCATGGTTAGGAATTGTTCACAGATGCGCTATGCCAGAATGTTTAGCTCAAAATGCTTAACCACCATGGCTTAGTGTGTTGTCTGAATAAGATCAAGGTCACAGGTGTGACTCTCTCTCTCTCTCTCTTAAGGAATAAAGCAGTTTTTTAAAAACCCCACAAAGACTTTTTTAAAAAAGGAATTCTGAGAATAACTAGCCTGAAGACAATTGGAAATTTTGGTAGGGAACTTAATATTCATGTAAAGCAGATAACTGTAGAGAGTGAAGTATCTCCTACTTCAGATCAAGTGAATTTATTCCAAAGAACTCAAAATTAATCAATATAACCCATGAAGCTGATTTGGTGTGTGGTTTCAAGATAGATAAAAAGAAGTACTCCTTTACAAAGTTCATTAAACTACCACAAAATGTAGTGCTGGCTACCAATTTGGATGGCTTTAAAAAGGGAATCGGACAAATCCATGGAGGATATAGTTACCAGAGGCCACTAGTCCTGATGACTATAGGCTACCACCCAATATCAGAGGCAGTATCCCTATGTACGCTAGATGCTGGGGACCAGAACTGGGAGGGTGCTATTGCATTCATGCCCTACTTGGAGGTCAGCTGGCTGGCAAAATTGTGATCAGAGTGCTGGACTAGATGGACCCTTGGTCTGATCCAGCATAGCTCTTCCTATGTTCTTGACTCATGTATTTTGTGTAGTAGATTGCCATTACTCTCATACCTTGTCTCAAGAACTCACACTCGGATTGATCAACCGTGGCTACTCCCACCTGCCAGCTTCTGCTGTTAATCAGCTGCCTTGGCCACCTAGTGATCTGCTGCCTCTTCCACTGCCACCACTGCTCAAAAGTGGACTGGGACAAGTTTCTCCTAACATGCTACTGGCACTGCTTCTGTTTCTGCCACTGCAGCTGATGCCCCAGCCACCAGCTCAGTAATTACTGGAGCCAAGCATGCCCAAGATGAAATGCAGCCCATCTTCTCTTATGTCTGTCTCCCATTTTAAATTTTGTGTGCACATTGTGTTTTTTCACACAGACTAAATAATGGCCTTCTTACTCCCATGCTTGCCGTTATGCATGCATGCATAATGTGTACATCCACAAGACAAGACAGAAAATTAATAAATAACTGGAAAGAAACTAGGTGGAGAAATACAAAACAAGTTAAAACTCCTTCTTGTAGGCAACTGTATTTTATGAACATACAGTTAATGTTTTGTTTTGGTTTTCCCTGCCACAAGAAATACTTATAGAATTCATAGTCCTCAAGGTGAGTAACCAACAGTAAAATGTGCACATGAAAAGAAACCCAAATGTCTTTAATAAACTTTACAAATTGCAGCAATAAAGTGATTCATTTAGTTGTTAAACACATATGCATTTGAATTAGTCCTTTGTAAGTTAAAAAATAATAATTTCTTTCAGATGTCACTTTGCTTTTATATGGATTCCAAAGAAAAGAAAATTTAGTGAAACAAAAAAGGCCTGATACTAAGATATTTTTGTTAAATAGTTTTTACTTTTGTCCCCTTACTCTATTTATTTATTTATTTATTTATTATTATTATTTACATTTTTATACCACCCAATAGCTGAAGCTCCCTGGGCGGTTCACAAAAACTAAAAGATAAAACATAGAGAGATAAAGGCAATTGCTCACCAGGATATACTGTCTTCTGTTGCTTCCTGGTTGAAGAAGAACATGTAAGAGCATTGCTGTGCTGAGCAGGCTATCCCACCATTCATTGCTGACATGTCCAACAGCCAGACACATGATCTCATGTATGCAAAACACACTCACTGTCGCTGCTCTTGGCAAACATGAGAAGGTGATCCATGTTCAGATGTTTAGAATTCCCTCCCTTTTGTTGAGCAGTGCTACACATGCATGTTGGTACACAGACCCCTTCCTCATACATGCTGGACCTGAAAATGAGGGGCATAGACACTGGACATATTAGCAGTGGAGGGTAGGGCTAGCTCACGTGGTTCAATGACTCCCTCAAACATTCTGTGAATGTATGAGAAGGTCACACTCTCCTGGCATGGAGCAGTTATATTCTTCCTTTACCAAGCCCCCTGAAGCTCTTCAAACTTGGTAAACTGAATCAAACTTTCAATCCTTCCCATGATGTCTTTAAAACAATTTTTCATCACCTGTTTTGTCACCATGTTTGCCAACACTTAAAGGGCAAGCTCCAAGGGAAGACTTTAATATCATGCTTCTTTTATAGGTCTGCAAGGCCATTGCCTACTCAATTTGAGGGAATAAGTATCAGCTCTTAGCTGGGGTGTAATTATTATTATTATTATTATTATTTATTTATATAGCACCATCAATGTACATGGTGCTGTACAGAGTAATCTTTCTACTCCTTTAGGAGTGCCTAAAAGGGTTGCAGTGACGATCAGTGAGTGGGATTGGTGAGGGAAATGGCTAGCAGGGATACAGACAATACAGGACTTGTTTAGTGGTGCAGCGCCATTTGGGTGATTAAGAATGATGGTGTAAATATTTTCAAAACGTTGGTCCTACTTCATTATTTATTTATGTGAAATCAGAATAAAGGCAATAAGACTCCATATCTGTAGGGGTTTAATTAGCATGGATGAAATGGCCATACTTTATTTTCCATAATGGGTGGTTTCCTTGGGTGTGATTTCATTATCAGTTGTTTTTTATCATTGTACTGGATGAAATGATCAGTTAATGCTGTATAATTATGCTATGTACATTTCAAATAGGACCCAGGCATGCATAAATGTTGCAGGATTGCAGCCTTGGGAAGGTGCATTGCAGGTTGATTATGTATATAATATATTTACTTGCAGTCTTGACTAATCATCAATTTAAACTTGAAGTTGTGTTTTTAGTGTGTTCATGGCTTGTATAGTGTATGGAAAATTCAAATCTAGGGTACATACCTAAAAGTCTGCTGTCAGCTCTCCCTGTAATCTTAAACGCCATATAAGGGAGCCATAACAGCCATCTGTGGAGTATTGTATGGTATATGCCAAGATGTATGTGTTCAGGATGGTATATGCTGAGATGTATGTATTCATTGGCTTTGCACATATATAACTGAAACCTCTTTTACATGCAAAAACACCAATAGTAAGTTCTGACGGGAATATGCCCGTTTCATTTTGACCAAGACTTGTAAACTTCTTTGCACTTCTGGTCTCGATTAGTTACACACCATGACTAGAAAGCAATAATATGTTTTTTCACTGTATACCACTTACATAGTTAAGTTCTCTCAATTTATTGTAGTTTTTACACCTTTAATTCTAACAATGATAACTGTGAGTGTATACATAGTCCAATAACATTTGTGGTATTCAGTTGTATTGGTGAAATTTGATTTAATATATGTTGAGCTAAAGAACAAGATGTGTGTGTGTGTGTGTGTGTGTGTGTAAGAAATAAAGAGTTCAGATTTCTGTTATTAAAGAATTTTAATCCCCATTGCCTAGTGTGGATATGAGTTGGGCACATATTTCATTTGGGAGGAAATGTACTTAAATGTCCCTGCAATTCTAGAATTACAGCACTTCTTTAATGCTGCCGGTTATGTTGACTTTTTATGAATAATAAGGGAGTAGTTCCTAAACATATTATGATAGAAACAAGAAAATGCTGCTCAATTTAAAACTGAATATGAAGATCCTCTGGCAGTGAGAGTTTTTGATTCTAAATTGGAAGTTTAACATTGCACATTAAAAACCATGTGCATTTAAACCTTTATGACCCATGCCACTTTAGGTAAAATTACAGTAAATTACTATGTTTTATTTCCCTATTTATCTTGTAAAATGCCAGCTTATGTTGTCAGAAAGTTTATCTTCAGTATAGTAAAGCACCAGTCAAATTTTGGATAGCATGTATATTCTCAACTTGATTATCATTTGTATATATGTGTGGTGATTGGTATTTTTTAAAATGAAGGAATTGCACACCTCTAAATAATTAAATGAACTGCTGTGAGAGGAGGCCTGGTAATCAGCTCTCATGCTGTGATTATAACTATGCATGGAATAATTTCTTTTATGGATAATATTTTATATGTAATCATGAATCATTTTTTAACCCCCCCCCCCCCAGGAAATTGGAAGCAACAGCGCACCACAGAGGAACTGGAAGGGAATAGCAATTGCACTGCTGGTGATTCTAGTTGTATGTTCACTGATCACGTTGTCTGTAATTCTTTTAACACCAGGTAGGATTTATTTATTTAGATATTACATATGCATGTGTGATTAGTATTTTATATTTCTTTGTATCACATATTTTCTTCATGTATTTAAACTCTTAAGCAGTTTACACTCAATACTACTCACTTCTATGAAAAATATGCACAAGAGAAACTTGGTGATAAAGACATCCATGATGTTTTCAGTCATTCTCACAGTAAGTCCAGGAAACTTCTACCTGAATTTCCCTGAGTGTACATAAGAACACAAAGCAATAGCCAATAGCCAGTGACATGCTCACTCTAGTTGCATACAGTATACAAGCAGTTCTCAAGAAATGGACAGAAAGGCAACACACTGCCAAATTTCATATCAGGTAGTGGGGTCTGGAAGGTGAGACTAGAACCTTTCAGGGCTGTCAAGAAATGCCTTACTTCCACAGCTGTCACAGCCTGGGCGTAGGGAGGCTATTGCGGGTGGGGTTGGGAGATTAGGCATGGAGGCACACCACAGGCAGTCTCCCCGTGGTGCCATGGGTGGGGGGAGGAGAATTGGAGCCCGTTTATTGGCTCTCACCCCTCCCCTCTTACTCTTTGAAGCATGGCTCCCTCCCTGTCGGCAGTGTGGACTTGCTGGTCATCGTTTTGGGGGCCGAGTAGGAATTTTCTGCTCATAATCTTTCATTGGTTATGAGATTTTTCGCCTACTTCACACTGCAAGGTAGGCTGGGAGAAATAATTAGGTGGATGTGGCATTTTTAACAATTTGGTTACAATTGTGATCGGCAGGTATGTGTGGGCATCTTGGTGAGCATTCAGAGGCACCATTGCATTGATAGGTAATGCCTGAGGCTCCTCAGCTGCAAGTCTTGTGGCCCAGCTGTTCAGGTCAGGGCTACCTTTGAGGCCAACCTTGCCCACTCGGAGCCTCGTGGCAAGAGGGTGTGTGTGACACAGAAGGCCTCCCTATGCCAAAAGGGGAAGCCTTGGAGATGGCGAATGTCAAGGCGCCACTCTTGGGCCATGAATGTCTCATCCAATAAATCAATGGCATGAGTCTGGTTTAAAGAAGATCCCCATTTAGAATTGTCCTTTCTGCAGATCTATTAATAAATGTGGCCCTGTTTTAATCCCAGTCTTGTGTCTGCCTTGTAATTTCACACACTCTGCATTCCCACAAATGGCTACCATTGACAAAGCCATCCTGAACCTCTGTCTAGCTCCCCTACAGATCCAATGCTTTCACAATGACAATGAGTTCTCCATGAAACTCATGATACTTTAGGCATACCATACCTGAATATGTCTTCACAGACTCTGCAGACTATTTACTGATGTCACTGTCATTTACTAGAGGTCACCACTAGGCCTTCAAGGTCTGGGAATGAGCAACAAGGGTCAGCTTGGTTGGTAGCAGAAGTATATCCTGGGCACTATAAGGCCTGCTACATGATGCACATACCTGGTGCAAGCCAGTTCCCATGGAATGTGATAAGCATGGGGTAGGGTTGTAATTTATTTCCCAGCCCTGCTCATTTGAAATGGACTATGGTTATAGTCAGTAAGGTAAATGAATACCTTTCTGTTGGGGAATATTAACTGCACTCTCTTGATTTTCTGTCATAATCTGTAATAGTTGGGCTCTGTGTAGATTTTTACAACATAGAATTCAACTGTGACTTGCTATCTATACTCAGTATCTTATCTTAACTGCAAATGTAAAACTTTATCAGTTAGTTAAGGAACTGGCAAATGTCATACTGTCAATGAATAATTCAATATATTTTTGAAAAGAGATGGAAAAGTTATATCCAATTGTGAAATGTGAGAATAAATATTAAGAAGAAAGGAAGAGGCTTCAGGAAAAGGCAAGAAATGTAAAGTATGCATATGAATTCTTAAAGACATAAATAGAAAAGTTCCCTAATTAGAGCATTCAGAAAGTTTATACAGTAAGAAGAGTGGATGTTTTTTGAACGCATAGAGAAATCATTGTGAATTTCTCAGACTGCAAATGAACAACGAAGAAAATGCTTCAAACTTCTGAACAAAACTTCTACATATCACTTAATAATTAATTAATGGTTTGTTTGTTTTTAAAAAAGAGCTTCTGAAAGTTACAAGGTTATATTGTGGGGGGCTGGTAGGGTTTCAGGAAGTTGCCAGTATAATTTAAGGTTTAGTGATTTGCAAATGAATTTACAAAGTCACATGTTGCAGATTATTGCAAAACAGCAACCCAGAAGCTCAGAAAATGCTGCCAGAAAGAAAAAAACCCAATTAAATAACAGTATATTATGGATGTTAATGCCCCTTTCATGTACAAAGCTGCCATGGCTGATGTAGTTGTGACCGTTGTTTGGGACTCAGTATTTAAAAAAGAAATACTTAAAAGTCATAAAGGTACAGAATTGGCACCAAAGCTTAAAGGTACTCTTCCTTATGAAAAAAACAGTATCAAGATAAATGGCAGTTTAATTAAAGACACTGAGTGGAGAGATCAATGCAGCAAGTATTTAAAGCTGCTGATTACTTGGCTTTGACAAAACAGGGAAAAGACCCTGACTAGATTTCAAAAGAAAAAATAGCTCACATACAATAATTTTATGTGTTATAAAATTCAATTTTAAAAAAAAAAGAAAAGAAAAAAAATAGCTCCATATTTTAAGGTGAAAGTCAGATTTGGTATTTAGTTTGCACAGTCTCTTTTCTTCAAGTTTAGTTTGTGCTTAGTTTTAAAATGTTCAGAGAAAAAGCTAAAACAAGCAATAAAGGCTAAAGGTGGGGAAAACTGGATATCAATTTAGAACATATAATTAAAATTGCTTTTGATCAGGCTCATAAGTTATCAGCTAGTAAAATTGATGACAACCTTTTATTTGGATCAATCAGGAGTGTATCCTGTAGGGACAGACTGATTTAGGACAAAAGGTACACATGTACACTCCTAGCCTAAGGGATCAGTGCAGTCAGATGATGTTCCCCAAATATTCCACAGTGATGTACACTGCCCAACTCATTTGAACTGTACATTGGTATATAATTGTAATTGCAAATTCATGGCACACACTTGCAAAACCCTTAGTGCATATCTATTCATTTATAACATTTATATCCCACCTTTTTTTCCTCTTGCAAGGAACCCTACTCCTCTCCATTTCATCCTCATAACAACCCTGAAGTAGGTTAAGCTGAGGGCCAGTGACTGATCCAAAATCACCCAGTAAGCTTCATGGCTGAGTGGAGACTAGAACCTGAATTTCCTGGTTCCCATGCCAACCCTTTGATCACTACACCACACTGGTTCTATGTCGCTACATCATACCTGTGCATTATCCGTGTCTGTGAACTCATGCTTTATTGCTTAGAATCTCATTCCATGCCACAGGGCTCATCTACACCAAGTAGGATATTCCACTATGAAAATGGTATATAAAAGGCAGGAGGCACACCAAGCAGGATATAGCGGTATGAAAACAGTATATAGTATGTGTCAATGGACCCCAACAGTTGTCAGTGCACTTCAATACCACTGTAAAGCAGTAGTGTGGCTCATGCCTTTTACATACCGCTTTCATAGTGAAATATCCTCTTTGGTGTAGATAAGCCCTTAGAAGCCTACACAGAGTGAAACAAAATCCTCAGAACTGGAAATTTGATAGTACTAATGCAGAAGGGTGTTCAAGCTTCACACAGTAGCCATTACGAACTCCAATAAAACTTTGGCAGTGAGGGATATCTGAGAGAAAGAGAGGGGGAAACCTAGATAGTACAGCAGTCCCTATTAAGAATATCATACTGGACAACTTCTCACATCATAATCCTGACAACTTCACATGACTTGTCAGATTCCCCAACTTGATCTCCACCAAATGTTTGGGGCTATAATTCTCATCAGCCTCCGCCAACATGGCCCCATATACATGGTACTCAGAAATAGGGCCCATTTAGTCTAATGGATCTGACTTCCAACTAATTGGATACAGTCTCTTTGAACAAAGTTATTTCCCCCCCTCCCAAGTAGATATGCTTCCAGGAGAAAACTTAATTTTTTGTTTTTCTTTTCAGATATCCCTAATGATATTTTAATATGCTTTTATTAGGAGTATATGATAATTTTGTTTCTTTTTTTTTAAAAAAATCCCTATTTTGTATTGACAGAGTGGGGCTAATTCAGTGAACAGGGTGATGTCTTGTTTTTAAAAAAGTGATTTGATGTTAAAATGTTGTTTATTTTAGATGAACTGTCAAATTCATCAGAAACAAGATTGTCTTTAGAAGATCTCTTCAGAAAAGAGTTTATAATTCACAGTCCAGAAGCCAAATGGATTAATGGTATGTTGCACATATTGTAATACATTCTGAATAGAAGAATATGGTAATAAGACACAAACCCTATGCTAAACTATCTAATAATTGAATAATGATTTCATAATGTGGGAAGTTTATCATGGTTCAGGAATGGTCTGTACAAGTATTGGGACAGAGTTAAAATTTGTTGGATTGGATCCACACTTTGAGTAGATCCATTGAAATGGGTGTGACTTAAGTTGAGAATGACTAACTTGAATCCCATTGGTTTCAGTGGGATTGGTCTAAGTATGAGGTAAATCTGGATCCATCCCATCTTGTGATGAAACGTGAAATGAATAAAATGTAATTAATGACATCCATACTAGAGTTATGAAAACACAATGTGGTTATGGTACTGATTACTGTTACTGAATAGAATGTTTAGTTGCTCAGGAAACTAAACAGATCACAATCCAGCTTCTCTGAAGGAAGGAAAAATGGTATGTTTGGTTGCAATTAAACCTCATGGAGCAGGTTAAGAACAGGATCAAAAGCCCTAGGACATAGAAAAACTTAGGAACAGGTTGTACAGGGGAAAGAAGGCTCAGGGAAGAAACAGACTAAGAAAAAGGAACCATTGACTAAGAAAAAGGAACTACAAGAAAGGGTAAATTGAAAATGAGGGATGGGAATAATAAGAGGAAGGGTGTTAAAGATTACTTAAAATGGGTGCTTAAAATTTGGAGCAACTGTATGCTATGGGGAAGAGATAGGTGAGTGTAAGAAAGCTGTTCAAGTAAACATAGAGGCTAAAGCAGGGATGGGGAACCTCTGGCCTGCATTACTAGTCTGGCCCATAGAGTTTAGCCCTGAGATCCTAGCGGTTCAAGGGGGGGGGACTTGCACAGCCCTACTTTTTTTACTGAAGTGTGAAAATCATTCGAAATATTTGGATGAACGTGAATGTTGTTAATGCTGTGAAAAACTTGAAATGTGGGATAGACAAATGGATTTGGTTATTGAAATCCAGAGCATTTTTTCATTATTGGTTTTGTGGCTGTTGTTTGGTATTGGTCCCACCCCCCCAGCCATAAAATGTCTTTGTATACAAAACAGGGCAGTATACAAAACAGGGCAGCAAGGTTATTAACAGGGACTGGCCGGCGAGATCACATTACGCCAGTCCTTTTACAACTTCATTGGCTGCCAGTCCAGGTCCGGGCCCAATTCAAAGTGCTGGTATTGACATTTAAAGCCCTAAACGGTTTGGGGCCAGGTTATCTGAAGGAACGCCTCCTCCCATATGTACCTACCCGGACCTTAAGATCATCTACAGGGGCCCTTCTCCGTGAGCCCCTGCCAAAGGAAGTGAGGCAGGTGGCTACTAGGAGGAGGGCTTTCTCCGCTGTGGCACCCCGGTTGTGGAACGAGCTCCCCAGAGAGGTCCGCCTGGCGCCTACACTGTACTGCTTTCGTCGCCAGCTGAAGACCTTTTTATTCACTCAGTATTTTAACACTTAATTTTAACTTAAATTTAAATTTTACTGTTTTAACTCTGTATTTTAATCTTATATCAACTTTGCTGTGTGGTTTTATCCTGGTTGCGCTTTTTATATTGTATTTCATAATTGTGTTTTAACCTGTTGGGTGTTTTACTGTGGTTTTAATTTTTGTGAACCGCCCAGAGAGCTTCGGCTATTGGGCGGTATAAAAATGTAATAAATAAATAAATAAATAAATTTGTGACATTTGAATGTTATAAACTAATACTATATTCTGTATAGTACCTCCATTCATATACATTGGCTTTCATGTTTATGTTAGCAAGAAAAACAAGTATTGTGCTTTATATTAATTAGTAAATATGGAATGCAATGTGTACAGATGTTACATTGCAGAACAATAGCTACATAGATTTGTCCAAAATATTGGACTTAAAAAATAGTGAAATTCAGAAATCATTTTTAAGATATTATTGATTTCTAGAAAGTTTAACTGTAAATGAAACTGTATCTTGCTCACAGCAAAATTTTACAAGAAATCATGCTATATTCTTGCTACTTTAGAAATAATAAACCAAAAACAATTCACTAGGAAATAAGAAATATTGAATGTATCCTAAATGTTTCAATATTTTTTTTTAGCATAAAAGATGTGCTGAAGCAATTTCACTAAGGCCTTTGCTAGACCTAAGTGAATATCTGGAGGAGAGGAGGGGAAACCTCACGTTATGAATAACGAGAGTTCTCGCCCTCGTTTACACACGAGTCGCGAAAAACTCAAGAAGAGAGCCATTGCGCCTGCCATTTTTTTTCTTAAAGAGGCAGGAGCGGTCCATCGATGCTGCGCAAAGTCAAGTGGTTTTTAATTTTTTTTTTACCAATTTTCCACACTCCCCCCATCCTAGCCCTGATGGGCACAGCGCTCCTGAGGAGTGCTGCACCCCGTGTACAGCTCCCGGCTCCACGGGAGTAATCATGCGGAGCTGGGAAAAGCCATGGAAATGGGCCACACGATCATGGTCTTGGGCTTAGCCAGAGACTGCGAGAAAAAGCGGGCCCAAAGTGTAGGGCTTTATTCCGGAACCAGGAAGGGATGATCCCTCCCTGAGCCTGGGATCCCCTGTACATCATTTGGATGCACAGGGGCGATCCCGGGTATCAGCCTGGGATAACCCCTGGTCTATAGGGGGTTATAGGCCATAGTCTATAGACTATGGCAAAGGCCATAGTCAGGTTAAGTGTCTAGGACCACTTCAGATAAAAACAGTGATATGCATTTTGGATAAAAACTGAAAAGTTAATACTAGCCCCTTTAAAGTGTTGTTGTGCACATAGAATGAATAGAGGTGGTGGGAACAGTATCCAAATATAGAAATATTTATTTGCATGCCCGAATAGAGCATTCACACATGCAGGAACATGCAGGAATTCTATGCAGACATTTTAATGAACACACTTAGGTTGGGGAGTAGTAGCAGATCCTTCGGTCTCTCCTCTTCCATGCCTGTTGATGATATACATATAGTATACTATGTGCTAGGTTACTATAGATTACTATGATATACACATAGTAATTTCCAAGCCCAAAGGAAGGTTTGTACTTTGCAGCCCCTGAGAGCAACACGTTTGGGATTAGAGCACATCCTGAAGGAACAGGGAAGGGGTAATCAGGGTCCCAGTTATATTAGACTAGGAGCTGCACTGTTATTTCACTCCATCATTAGTTTATTATCTGTGCTCTGTACAAAGCAGGCTGTCTTGATCAGGAGAGGTGCAGGAAGCAGGATGCTCATCCCTTGTTACACAGAAAATAGCTTTGGTTTCTCACAAACCAAGGCACTATTTTGCACAGTGGAGACTTGTTGGAATTCCTTACATTTGCAGATGGTAAAGCCTTGTTTACTTCTTGATCTTGTCATGCTCACTGTGTGTTGATTACATCAAATAGTAATGATTTTTACAGTAAATTTGAGTAAGCCCAAAGGGATGGAAAAGGGTGATTAGGAAGATGCTTTATTTAGGTCCAGGAACTGCAATGGCTTTCCTCCCAGGACAGCTCACTTTAATAGGGAAGGAAGGTTGAGTGATAGTTGCGGGTCAATGACTTATTGCAGCTATAGCTTGAGAAACACATGTCTAGGGTCCTCATGCAGACAATTATACTTCAAACAGCAAGGATAAAGAAAAGCCACTCATGGAACTCAACATATGTGGTCGTTCGTTGGTACTTTGGCCTCTCTGTGATATTGTGATAATGTTTTATAAGTATATCTTTAAAGCAGACATTAACACTGTTAGTAGGAAGAAAAGGCCATTGAACAAAGCAAATGTGCAAATATGCTTAGTCAATTTGGTTCATGAAACTTAACCCTAAGCAAAAAAGCTAAATACACCACATCCTTCACCCTTACACATTTTTCTCCTAATCCAAACTCATGCATATTAACATGCAGTTGTGGTCAGTGTGGATCCAGAAACACTTGTGTGTAAGGGTGCTGGTGGAAGTTGAGTTCTCCACCCTGTCTTCCCCAGGACAGCCCTCAATACTCCAAAAATATCCTCCAAGGGTCAGATGACCGAGCTGAGTAGCATGGGGGATTGAGGGGGTAGGGAAAAGTCTCAAGAAATGGGACAGAGGCAACTTCTCTTGGGTTCCATGTGCATACCTTTAACTTGATCAAACGCAACAGATGGAAATGCTTTGGGGAATTGTATCTGAAGTTCTCATTGGAACTGAAGATCTGCTTTAGTATTGTTGGGGTGAAAAATATGGTTTCTGTATGTTGATGTTGTATTGCTTAGATCTACCAGAGAGGAAAGTTTTATTCTGCAAGTTATGGTGTTGTTGTAGTTGTGTGTTTTAATTATTACTTTCAATTACAAATTTGTATTTTAATCTATCTATCTATCTATCATCTGTTTATTTGCTTTGTAAGCCACCCATGGCACATCTGTTTATGGATGGAAAATCTAACACAAAATACACAAGGCTATAAGGAATATTAGACCATTGATTTTTCTTCTGGGCAGTATTTAAGAAACCTATATGTCTTCTTCCTTATTTACCCATAAAGAACACAAACAGGAATAAAACCTGAATACAGTCAGGCAAACTGGCAATTTCCTTATGGCACTTACTGGTGTCAATTGGTTGGATAGCTGATAAAATAGGTGCAAGCATAAGTACAGAGCTGAGCCAATAAATACAGTTTTTGATGTTCATTTCCCCCCTAATACATGCAAACAGTTTCAGCAATTCCATTAAACTCTTTACTCAAAAATAAAGGAAAATATTGATGCGAGTGGAGAAGAAAGCATGGAATAAAGACATGAACACCGGATTTTAGGATAAACTAGGACCTCTTTATTTAAACAATAAGGAATATTCAACCCCTCCTGGATCTGCATGTGAAAAGTGTGAAGATCTATATGTCCTTATGTCAGGCAACTTGCCTGGCATTATGGGCAAGCCACTCTCCGAAGCCAGGAGTCGGGTAAACTCGCCCCCTCTCTTATACAAAACTTTGAGAGTGTGGGGAGACCACCTCACATCATCCCAACTCAAAGCCATAAAACTCTGAGTATATGAGGCAGGAAGATCTCCAAAGGCATACCATATCCTGACAGGGGAGCCTTAAAACTCGAGAGGAGCAGGAGCTCTGGACATACCAATCACCAAAAGAGTACCAAAGCCCAAGCCTAAAGTCACAGCGGGGTGAGGGGGAGAGGACACAAACCACTCCCGGGTCTTCCGTCCTCCCACGAATGAAGGGGTCAAAGCTCACAGGAAGTCACTCTGGTGTGCCCATGCCCCTCACGTTGTCTCCCTCAACTCTGCTGCTGCTCCTCAGTCAGCAGCCAAAAAACCCGAGAGGCCAAGTACTGGGTGGGACCAGTCTTTATAGGCTTGGCCCCACCTGTGCCTCATGTGGCTCACGTGTGCCTGCACGTGAGGCCTTTATTCCCCTCCTCCCCACCTCAACTGCCGATTCTCCCACCCAAGCCTGAGTGAGGATAATGGACTTAGTAGCAACTTTTTTAAAAAAATCCTAAGGGAACAATTCAGTCAGTTCTCTATGCATGCTATTAGGTGCTCACTGCCCTGCCATGAAAGCAGTTCTCAGAATATGAAAGGGCTGCTGGAGGGAACGTGGTTGGCCATGGGAATCAGCCCCTTGCAGATCATTACATATTTGACAGATTGTGGAAGTTTCAGAAGGCGATCTATTTAGAAGAAGGTAGTTCATCTTCTAAATACTTTTTAGAATGCTGATAGACACAGTGATGTTTGTTTATTCTGATGATTCTGTGGGAGAGTCTCATATTCTAAGGAAAATACAAAATCTCACAATTTTACATTTGCGGGATTGCATTTATTCTTCTCAATATAATCTCATGATAGTTTGTTACACTGGCATTTTAACTGTATCCCAAGCACTGTACTCAGGATAATTGAACTTGAACTATTCTTAATTTCCTCACAGTATACACCCCATTCCCATTCTTCTGACTGAACAACAACAATGAAAGCTTTTTCCACAAGCTGCTTGCAGGTGTTGCTGTCTAATGTGCTGAATGAAAGATTCAAAAAGCCTGGTTCTGCATGCACATTCCCTTGAAACCATGTAAATGGGTTCTCTGGATTGTGGCCTATGTCTTTTTATGCTATAATTAAATTCCATCAGATCTGCCACTGTTCTCTAATGTGATTCTGAAAAGAGGTCTAGATGTGTGTCAGGTCTTTGAGGATGTTAAATGAGAGTGCATCTACTTTTAGTAGTATTGATTTTCAACATTTAATAAAAAGTGAAAATGTAAAATGCTGCCAGTGAGTGATACAAAATGTTAAGATTAAGGGCACATTGAAAGAGGATAGGATGTGCTACAGAAGTAGAAAGGGGGAAATGGCTTTAATTTGCTTAAACTACAGTGCTGTAATGAATGATTAGGTATTAAAATGGTTATCAGATACTTTAAAATTACAAAAAATCCTTGGCGATTAAAGAAATGCATAGAAATTCACTTGCAAAAACCATGACAAAGTGTAGCTAAATTAGTATGTACATTTATTTATTGCATTTTTATACCATCCAATAGCTGAAGCTCTCTGGGCGGTTCACAAAAATGAAAACCATTCAAAGTATAAAACAAGCAGTATAAAAACCTGATATAAAATATAATATAAAAGCACAACCAGGATAAAAGCAGCAGCAGTGCAGAAATATAAATTTAAAATACAAATTTAAAACAGCCAAGTTAAAATTAAATTTATAGACTGTTAAAATACTGAGAGAATAAAAAGGTCTTCACCTGGCGTCTGAAAGAATATAGTGTAGGTGCCAGGCAAACCTCCTTAGGGATCTCACTCCACAGCCGGGGTGCCACAGCAGAGAAGGCCCTGCTCCTGGTAGCCACCAGCCTCACTTCTTTTGGCAGGGGCTCATGGAGAATGAAACTAACAACTGGGGAAAGGTGATGTGTGGTGGATCTTGGGACCCAATATTGCACCCATGAGTAGTGTTGTCTCCCTGTCAGCTGCCCAAGTGCTTGATCTGCCTCAGGGCTCCTCAAATTCATTTGAGAGCATTAGCTCTTCATTTTGACATGCTATCCTATAGGGATTGTGGTTGCTCTGGCTAAAAAAATGTTTTGTCTATGAGTTGTTTAAGTCATAAAAAATTATCATCAGTTATCTTTTTAAAAACACTCTTCTATGTATTTACTAGCAGCATATTTATATAATGTTTCATTTGAAAATTTTTTTAAGTGATTTCCTGCAACATTACATGTCACATTAGCCATCTATGCTTGCGAAGTTTCCCTGGAAGTAATTCCCATTGAACTTAATGTAACTTATTTCTGAGTAGACATATATAGCAGTTTTAAATGTATGTGTATATTGTATGTTTTTGTGGGTTTTAATTTTTGTATATTGTTTTTAAATGTCTTAAACTTATGTAAACTGCTGAGAGAGCTTACCTAGGGAGGTTGTGGGCTCTCCCACACTAGAGGCATTCAAGAGGCAGCTGGACAACCATTTGTCAGGGATGCTTTAGGGTGGATTCCTGCATTGAGCAGGGGGTTGGACTCGATGGCCTTGTAGGCCCCTTCCAACTCTGCTATTCTATGATTCTATGATGCAGTATACAAATGCAATAAATAATGAGATACTACTACTACTACTAATAACAACAACAACAACAACATAGGATTCACTGTCAGTTTAACCGTCTTGAGGCACATGAAATTATTATTGAGTTTTCCAAATTATACCAATGTAGACCATTTAAAGAAACAAAAAATGCATTCTTATTTGTAAAACAATGGCACATTGTTTTAACTGTTTTAACTGCTTTTACTGCTTTTAAATTATATATTGTTTTAACTTGGATCATGGTTTAATTTGTTTTTAACTGTGCATATTTATTGTTTTATACCGTATGTTTTTATCTGTACGCCGCTCTGAGATCTTAATGATATAGGGCGGGATATAAATGTTTTAAATAAATAAATAAATAATAAAGACATGCAAATATCCATACAATTTAGGGAAGAAATCAAACTTGTCTATTGTGGCTAAGGATGCTTGCAAAGTGGCTGAGCTGGTTCTAAGATTTGTAAAGTTACTAGACTAGAAAAGCAGCACACTTGAATGTTTCTGTGAACCATGATAAATAAATAGCATTTCTCTAGAAGAGGTTATTTTTAGCACTGGCATAGGAGAAGTGTCTCTTTTCCAAAAGGATGCTTTTGAAAGTGAAATTTTGCTTTGGGAGTCTGGGCCAATCAGGCTTGTAGGCCAGGGCTTGCTGTTTTGTGATTGGTCAGTGAGGATGTTAGCTTTGAAGGTATTTGGTTAATTACTAAAGACAAATGGGCACTTACCAGGTGGCCAGGATATATATTCTTTTGAAGAGATGGTGGCAACAGCACTGCTGCTTTTTGTATTGTAACTAATCCAGTTTATTCTAATGACAACATTGCAATTAATTTATAATTTGTGATGGCTGGCTTATCAAATTGTATCCAATAGCTTTCTTCATCAAAACAAGTTGCATGCCTTCTTTTCATAGAATGCAGAGTGTAGCCTGGGGAAACCTTTACAGCTTTAACTGTATATGTATTTCAAGAAGTGTTTCCTAAAGCCTTGGATCTCCTATAGAAAATCTCTGATTATTTCTTTCCAGCATTTTTAAAGACAGTTTCAGTCATAAGAACTGACAAAAACGGTAATTAACCAGTGGTGATTTTTTTTTTTAAGATTCTAATCTTCAGTTCTCAATACTGTAACTTTTCAAATACACTGGATCAAATCCATACTTGGAGTAGAACCATTGAAATCAGTCATGATTAACACTTCACACTGATTTCAGTGGGTCTACTCTAACTACTTTTGTTACTGACCCATTGACTTTGGCATTGACTAATTCATTTAAAAAGCCTTATAAAGATATTTCCCAGAATTTACTTTCCACATGTTGTATGGTATAAATTAAAACATACCATTCAATATGCATCATATGAAAACGGCTCTGCATCATTCATCATTGAGATGACTACTCGGTGGAAATATTGGGCTCATGACTATGCCCAGTTCTTCTTTTCTGCTGTGGTCACTTAAGAGAGTCTGGAAGTAACCCCACTGAACTTAATGTAACTTATTTCTGAGTAGACATATAAAGCATTTTTAAATGTATATGTATGTGTTTTTGTGGTTTCATTTTCTATATATTGTTTTTAAGTGTCTTAATCTTATGTAAACTACCCAGAGAGCTTTAGCTATTGGGCAGTATTTAAATGTAATAAATAAATAAATAAATAAATAAGGCATTTATTTTGCAAGCAGAAAGCAGCAAAATAAAACTTCATAAAAATCTTCTGTTCCTGCCTTCCCTTACTTAAAACATATGTAATGAATAAGTTTGTTTAAAATGAAAGAACGAGGAAAGAAAGAAAAGAGAGAGAAAGGTTCCATGAATTTCATATGTCACACTGCATATAAAAAGAAGAATGGCTGTCATATTCAATCATCTTTATCTTGAGAATTTCAGAGGGACTTTTTCCCCTCTGACTGCCAGGTCTTCCATTACCCAGCATCAATAATAACCCTTGGATTTTGTACATGCTGCTTTGATTATGCTGGAGAAAGTATACCCTTTCAACAGATCCAGCCAAGTTGCCATTGTTTTACCACGCATAAATAATTTTCACAAAATTAAGTACATTCTTTGTGCTGTGGTTTATTAATTTTTAAATAGTTTACTCGCACTCAAACCTTTTCCTTGTTTCAATATTTTCATACTAAACACAATGACTTTCTTTCACAAATTAAATTTATATTCTTCAATCTGCTTGACCTTGTGTGTTTGTCAATGTGAAATTGTAATATTAGCTTTAGGTGGGATCCTAGTTCCTTACTTCTGGTTTAATAATGTAAATGGGGAATTTACATTATTTTCCCTGTAGTGAGACATGTGAGCTGAATCCTCATCTGGGAAGCATGTGTTTCATTGTAGGGGAGATGCCCTAGTTGCTCATTTTAATATGAAGGATTAAAAGAGTATGCATAAGTATAACATACTTCATCTTCCTATTGTCTGCAAACTTAATTTTTATATGCTTTATATGCTTTTAACCATTCAAACTAGCAGAAGTGACAAAATTATTCATGTAATGATCTATATTTATATTAAAATTTATTGTGGATAGAGAGAGAAGCAAGGAAATAACGACATGGACACCAAAGCTTTGGTATAACTAGTGCCTCTTTTTTTAAATGAGGTAAATCACCTCTCCCTGGATCTGCATGTGAGAGTGCGGGAATCCAAGCATCCTGTCTCCAGGCAACTAGCCTGCATAAAGGGCGAGCCACTCGGCCAAACCAGGAGTCAGATTAAAACCCAGCTCCTTTCTTAAGCATCACATGTGTGCTTGGGGGGAGACCTCCCCTTGTCACTTCCGCCTGGAGCCACCTAACCTCAAGTAAGTGAGACAGGTTCCCAAAAGCAAGCCATATCCTGGGTCGAGAGCCATGCAGCCCCTGATGACCAGGTCTCCGAACCTGCCAATCACCATAAGGTGCCCAACGGGTGCTCACCAACCTCATCTGATATCCCAAGATTCCCGCACAACCCTGTCAACAAATCAACTTATTTACCTACCCTCGACTAATATTAAATTCCAGTATGGAGTAGGCAAAAAACCTGTACACCACACTCAATATGTGGCAGGTAAAATTCCTATTCAGCCCCCAAAGGGGGCAAATAGCTAATCCCATACTAGATAAGGGAGGGAGGGTGAGGGCCAGAAAACGAAAGAGGCCAGGCAGGTGCACAGGGCTTGCCTTTATTGGCCAGCCCCGCCCATGCCTTTACGATGGTCTATATTTATATTAAAATTTATAGTCTTCACACACACCTTGATTTTTAAAGTAGTTACGTGGGTAAACGTATTTCGAGTAGCTGCATTGGAGAATCTCCTTCGGGCACAAGCCTATGCATGCTTAGACAGAAAAAAATCCTACAACTCCTAGCATTCCTTGACCAGGCCTCTGACTGCCTGAGGAATGATGAAAGTTGTAGGACCTTTTTTCCTGTCTAAACATGCATAGAATTTCACCCTTCTCCAAGGAATGAACAAAATTAATAACAAATATTTTTTCCATTTCATTGTGATCAATTGTTGGCATCTGTGTGCACTGTAACAAATCAATAAAAGGAAAGCTACTTGTATACAAACAGCTCGGGTCAGCAGTCTGCTTAACTTTTCTTTATAAACAAGTTTTTTTAAACAAAGTCGATTAATGGTTCATTGATTCAGTTTTCCTTTAAGATGTGCAGATATATGTCTGTCTTTTCCTTCCCCACAAATTCACTGGATTTTTATCCTATTCCACTATAGATATCTGCAATTTCTTCTTTTCATTTTTTCTTATTCTGTAAGGAAATCCAACAAAATAATTGTAAAAGTTATGAGTATGTTGTTGGTCTATCCTTGTGAGACAGAGGTCAGTAAATAAAGAGACGACACACAGAACATTGGGTTTAAACAGGGCCACATTTTATTAAAGATCTGCAAAGGGGAACCTAAAGGGGCATCCAGTCTGGCCTGGTTTTCAGACCTTTCTGAGTAGGGCGAGCTATTCATGTCCTGTGGGTTGGCACTGTACAATTTGCCCTCCCACAGGCTGCCCCTTTTGGGGTAGGGAGACTTTCTGGTGTCACCCCCAACTCAGGCCACAAGGCTCAAGGTGGGTGAGAAAGGTTGGTCTCAAAGGTAACCCTTATGTCCCAGCCCGGCCACAGAGCTCAACCTTGGGAACCCTCAGGAATCACCAGTCACCACAACAGTGCCTGTGAATGCTCACCATTACAAAATCCCTCTGGATGCCCGTTCCTTCCTTCCTGCCTACCATCAAATGTGACCAAATTAATAAGCAATGCCAAATCAACCTATTTATACTCCCAGGCTGTCTTACAGTGTGGAGTAGGTGAAAAAACTCATGAACAATTAAGAACATGAACAAAAAATTCCTACTCGGCCCCGAATGGCGACCAGAGAGCTCACACTGCATACAGGGAGGGATGGAGCCGCGTGAACAAGAAGGAAAGTGGGAGGGGTAAGTGCCTCTTTATAGGCCAGCATTATACTCCTCCCTGCTTGGTGGCACCACCTGCTCAGAGCCAATAGCAGAAAGGCTTGTCTCTATTCTTCCCCTGCTCACAAATGCTTCCCCACGCCCAGGCTATGCTGGGTGTGGCAGAATGGCCCATCCTTCACCAGCCATATATGCAGATATGGTCAGCAGAGAGAGTTAAAAATGCTTATAAGTAAGTATCGAGGAGTGCAGCAAGAAGGTTAGGAGTGAGGAGGTAGACCATGAAAGGTTTTATTACTCAGAGTGCCTAAATAGCCCAAGGGTCATACATCCAGTGTTCTCCTCTGTTTTAACAAAGGAACTTTAAAGTGCTTTTCCATTGGAGGATTGACACAATTGGATTTCACCTGATATAAGAGCCACTGTTGTAAAACCTCTGGGGAGTACTACCTATCCCTTTGTGATATGTAGAAAGCTAGACAATGGTTAGCATTTGGCACATGGATCTGATTGTTAGTAGAGTGCTAGTGTCTGGAATTGTCAGACTGAATTTCCAAACGGGATGTTCAGATGCGATAATTTCCAAAATAAGAGTTTGTATTATGCTCTATGGGATTATGACAAACTTTAGATAATTCTTTTAAAACACTTAAATTGTATAAACAAACATATGGGAATCTTAATGTCTTCTGAACTTCTAGATAATCCACAATGATAGTTACATTTGTTTACAGGGAGTTTGCCTATGTAAACTCCGACTTACTATAAGCAGGCTACATGTTTAATAATGAAAGGACACATTTTTCTAGACTTACTAAGATTTCTATAGCAAACCAGTGTATTTTCCCCAAAGTAACACACAAACCTGATATCAAAAGTAGACTGGGCTCAAACATAGCAGCTACCTACCCACCCAGGTTCCTTTTTCTGGCCCTGATCTCCCACTACCTGTCTTATTATCAGCAATATTTCTGCTGTCATCAACTAAATATTAATGCATGTATTGCTGTATGTTTTCAGACCATTGATTTCTTTCATCATTGAATTTTGCAATGAAATGATAGAGTACAGATTTTAAGTAGGGGTGCACAGCTACATAAGCATCCTTGCTTGATTATTTAAAGGAATTGCACTGGCTGCCAATATATTTCCGGTTGGAATTCAAGGTGTTTGTAATGATGTTTAAAGCCTTAAACGGCTTGGGATCTCAATACTTGAAGGAGCGCCTCTCCCTATATCTGCTTGCCCAAGGCCTGAGATCTGTTGGAGGAGCCCTTCTCCATGCCACAACAATGCAAGATAGACATTATGGTGGACATGGGAGAGGGCTTTCTCTGTTGTGGCACCCTAGCTGTGGAATGCCCCTCCCCTGGAGGCTTGACTGGCATTTCGGCACCAGGTTAAGACAAGGCTATTTAACAAAGAATTTGATGGCTAAACCCACAAACTTTCACACTTCCTTGTTTTAATTGAATTTTACTGTTTTAAAAGTTTGTATTGGTTTTTAACATATTAATGGTTTATTTTTATTTTTTTTAGAATTGTATATTTTTTGTTCTATTTTAAATGTATGATTTTATCTGTACGCCACCCTGAGATCCTTATGATATAGGATGGGATATAAATGTTTAAATAAATAAATAAATAAATATTATTTTGAGCAGAGTTGAGGCAGGCACAGGTTGCCTCACACACCCCACCCAGCCTCAATTCTTTTCAGAAGACAACCAGCTGCTATCAACTCCCCGTCCCCAAGGTCAGCCTCTTTTCCTATTGGAAAAGGGGAGAGAATGGCAACTTGTGGAGGGATCAAAGGAAAACAAAAGAAAATGTTCTGCTGAATAACAAAAGCCTTCCTCTCATAGGGCTTCCTCTTACCACAAGAGTTCCATGGGGGGTGGGATTTCCACCCACACCTGTATTTCTGGGTGTAGCTCTACAAAGTGGCACATATGCAGCAAACCATCAGAGAAAAGCATTGGACAGCTGGACTGTGGAAAACTGCTAGGGTAAAAGCATACTCCCAACAGGGGACCATCCTACTCCATGTGCACCCTGTCAGATGGGCTTTTTCTACTGCCAGTTTTCTCCCATCTTTCCAGCAAAGACAAGAGGGGTTGCAATTTTTTTCCTTCTTTCATTTGCAAAGGAAAGCAAAGTGATTGAGTTTTTGCAAGCATTCATCCAAAGTACTTGTAAAAGCCTTCACAGTTTTGTGAATATATGAAAAGAATGCTTGCAAAAAAAACACCTAATCATTTCAGAGGCATATGGGGAATATTTGCCCATCCCTGCTAATTAGTACATCTATTCTAATTCCCCCCCACCCGATCATTAGAATTGCCTGGTGCACAAACAATTGCATTTGAATATATCCTTGGGATATGTAGGAAAAGATGAAGAGTAAAAATAATCTATTTTAACTAGGGCTGTGCTCCGCTTCTCTTCAGTTCTTAGAAGCGATAGTGGAGCAGCCTGATTCACCTCTGTTACAGGTGGAGGAGAAGCAGATCGGGTGGCTAGCGAAGCATGGGGAAGAGAAGCAACTGAAAGTGAATAATTCACTTTTATGCGGAGCGCTCCGCCCACCATTTGGATATTTTCCACATGGGATTGCATTGCAGAAAAGATTAGCGTATAACTTTTTTGTTTTTCAAGCTACATCCTTGAAACTGAATGTGCTTAGAGAGTTGTCGGTGTGGGTCATTTGTGACTATTTTCAGCAGTTTTCGTGTTGCAGTTTGCAAATCAAAAAGAGAAGGTTGCTGAAGTCTGAAAGAGGAGCATGGAAGAAACCATTAGGGTGAAAATGATAAATGGAATCAGAAGGCTTGACTACATTAAGATGTTTGTGCAAATTTAGGGAGGATAAAGAGAAATGGGAAGGGGGAAATATTGGCAGAGACAAAGAGATAGGATGCAGCAGATCTGTGGGAAAATATTTTGGCCTTGGCGTAGTCAGTAAGCAGACTGAAACAGGACCTCAAGATGGGAAACAATCAAGCAGGGCTATTGACAGAAATTTGGGGCAAGCAGCCAGGGAGCCAGGTGCACAAACTTCAAGCCAAGTTGGATACAGAGCTTGAGTGCTCTCTTCAGATTGGGTATCAGGTAGGATAACAGAAATCATAGAAGGAAAATATTAGGGATAAGAGATAAGAAGACAAGGATCAAGTAGCCAGTCAGAATGCATTTAGCCAGCCAGCAGTTAGAACGTCCATAAATAAGTACCTTAATGTACTTAATGTACTTAATGTACTCAAGCTAGGGCATGAGAAAAGCCACAGACATTGATGGTGAAAACATAGAGTGTGTTGGAAAGTTTCTATATGTCTATTTTGAAAAACATTCTAAATGAGTGCAAGATAAATTCATACATTGGAGTGTTTCTTTAATTTAAACAAATGTCTATAAGGAATTTCGCCAGACAAATAGGTATGACAGCTTCTCAATATTCAGTGCAGCTAAGAAGAACTGGGGAAAAGCAGGATGAATACCTCCAGCTTGGAAATGTAGCTTCAAAGTGCAAAAGGTTAAACTGAAGTTCTGAAGAAATTAGGGGTGTGCACAGACCCCCCAATCCGCTTCGTGGCCCAATCCGGAAAATCCGGATCAGGCCCGATCCTCTTTGCGCCGCTCCGCCCATCTCCTGCTCCGCTCCGTGGAGCGAGATCCAGCTTCACCGCTGTCACTATATGGATGGCGGTGGCGGCGCAAGAGAAAACCCCCCCCCACCCCCTTACCTTCCTCCATCGCGGGATTCAATTGAGGCCCCGGTTGAAGCCGGAAGAGGCCTCGGCCTTCACTTCCAGCTTCAACCGGGGCCTCAATTGAAGCCGGCGACGGAGGAAGGTAAGCGTCCCTCCTTCCTGCTCCCTTACCTGGTGCCGCCGCCGCTGCATGGATGGTGGTGCCAACGGCGCCAGGTAGGCCAGGCCCCTGCCCCGCCCCCGGCCCCAGCCCCCGCCCCCTTACCTTCCTCCCTTACCTTCCTCCGTCACTGGCTTCAATTGAGGCCCCGGTTGAAGCCGAAAGAGGCCTCGGCCTTCACTTCCTGCTTCAACTGGGGCCTCAATTGAAGACCGCGATGGAGGAAGGTAAGCGTCCCTCCTCCGTGCTCCCTTACCTGGTGCTGCTGCCGCCGCCACATGGATGGTAGCACCAGCAGCGCCAGATTAGTCCCCCTCCCCCCCACTTACCTTCAGGCGAAGCTCCGGATTGAGGCAATCCTCTTCGCCTCGATCCGCAGCCCCCTTGACTCTCTTCGCCTCCACCTTAAGGGTGGGTGAAGCCCCCCGCTCCGCTCCTACTTCTCCGGTTCGAGGAGAAGCGGAGCACATCCCTAGAAGAAATAGTATTGAACTAGCTTCCTAGCTAAGTTTTGTTTAGGCATTCAGGCAAAAGTGTGTGCATGTGTGTGGGGGAAGGGGCCATGTACGCTGGCTTAAAGGGGCCGTGTACACTGCTCCTGCTTCCTATGCCACCTGAAGTACTGATACAGCCCACCTCAGTTCAGACTTTACCATGTTGAATGATTAAGGTCTGAAAGGGAATTCTACTTGTGTTTGCTTGGGTGCAAATAGAACTTTCCATGCTATCAGGAACCTTGATAAGGCAGGGTCCACAATCACATGGAACATTCTGCTGACATTCAAGTGATCTTGAACGTGGCAAGGGCTGAACTGAGGTTGGTGGGTCTGGCACACTGGGAGAAGTAGGAGGTAGAGCAGCATGTGTGCCCCAATCTTGGATAAAGTGGCAGTTACGGGAACTCTGGGGGAAAGTGACCACGTCATACTTGAATTCTTGATTATGAAGGACACAAAAGTTGAGTGTAGCCATACACGTACTCTGGATTTTAGGAAAGCTGATTTTAATAAACTCAGAACTATGATAAGTAAGGTCCTGTGGAAATGAGCCTAATGAGAAAAGGAGTGCAGGATGGGTGGGAGTATTTAAAAAAGGAAATTTTAAAGGCACAGTTACAAACAATTCCAACAAGGAGAAAAGATAGAAGACAACAGAGGAAACCAATGTGGCTCCACAAAAAGCTTAGAGATAGGGTGACCATATGAAAAGGAGGACAGGACTCTTGTATCTTTAACAGTTGCATAGAAAAGGGAATTTCAGCAGGTGTCATTTGTATATATGGAGATCCTGGTGAAATTCCCTCTTCAGCACCACAGTTAAAGCTGCAGGAGCTATACTAGTGACCAGATTTAAAAGAGGGCAGGGCACTTGCAGCTTTAACTGTTGTGATGAAGAGGAAATTTCCCCAGGTTCCCCATATATACAAATGACACCTGCTGAAATTGCCTTTTCAGTACAACTGTTAAAGATACAGGAGCCCTGTCCTCCTTTTCATATGGTCACCCTATTAGAGATGACCTGAAAACAAAAAAGGATACATATAGGAAGTGGAAGGAAGTCCAGGCTACAAAAGAAGAGTACAGACAGGTAGTGCAGAAGCGCTGAAATGGCGTCAGGAAGGCTAATACTGTTTTTATACTGTTAGTTCTACCCTACCCAGTGCCTGTTTACCCTACCCTGTGCCTGTTTGCATTCTCTTCCCCTCCTTATTGTTTTATTATGATTTTATTAGAATGTAAGCCTATGCGGCAGGGTCTTGCTATTTACTGTTTTACTCTGTACAGCACCATGTACATTGATGGTGCTATATAAATAATAATAATAATAATAATAATAATAATAATAATAATAATAATAATGCTGAGAATGAGCTGAGATTAGCAAGGGATGCTAAAAGCAATAAAAAGGCTTTCTTCAGATACGTGAGTAGTAAAAGACAGAGGAAAGAAATGATGGTTCAACTGCTTAATGAGGATGGCAAATTGATAACAGATTACAAAGAAAAGGCTGAAGTGCTCAATTCCTACTTTGCCTCAGTCTTCTCCCAAAAGCGGGTCTATGACCCCGCTGGAAAAACTGAAGCAGAAGTTGAGGGGGCAGGATTACAGTTTGAGATTGATAAACAAATGGTCAAACAATACCTATTTTCCTTGAATGAGTTCAAATCTCCAGGGCCTGATGAACTGCTTCCTAGAGTAATGAAGGAGCTAGCGGAAGAACTCTCAGAACCTTTGTCTATTATCTTTGCAAAATCATGGAAGACGGGTGAAGTGCCAGATGACTGGAGGAGGGCTAACGTTGTCCCTATCTTCAAAAAGGGCAAAAAGGAGGAACCTGGGAACTACAGACCAGTCAGTCTGACATCCATCCCTGGGAAAATTCTGGAGCAGTTTATAAAAAAGTCAATCTGTAAACACCTTGAAATCAATGCAGTGATCACTAGAAGCCAACATGGATTTGTCAAAAACAAGTCCTGTCAGACTAATTTGATCTCATTTTTTGATCGAGTAACCTCCCTTGTGGACTGTGGGAATGCTGTGGACATCATATATCTTGACTTCAGCAAAGCTTTTGACAAAGTACCACATGACATTCTGTTTAACAAACTAGCTAAAAGTGGGCTAGATGGAACAACTATTCGGTGGATTCATATTTGGCTACAGAATCGGACTCAAAGAGTACTTATCAATGGAACCTTCTCAAACTGGGGAGAGGCAACGAGTGGGGTACCGCAGGGCTCAGTCCTGGGCCCAGGGCTCTTCAACATTTTTATTAATGATTTGGATGAGGAGGTGCAGGGAACGCTTATCAAATTTGCAGATGACACAAAATTGGGTGGGATAGCTAATACCCTGGAAGACAGAAACAAACTTCAAAGTGATTTTGATAGGCTGGAGTGCTGGGCTGAAAACAACAGAATGAAATTTAATAGGGATAACTGCCAAGTTCTACATTTAGGAAATAGAAACCAAATGCATAGTTACAAGATGGGGGATACTTGGCTCAGCAATACTACAAACGAGAAGGATCTTGGAATTGTTGCAGATCACAAGCTGAATATGAGCCAACAGTGTGATATGGCTGCAAGAAGGGCCAATGCTATTTTGGGCTGCATTAATAGAAGTATAGCTTCCAAATCATGTGAGGTACTGGTTCCTCTCTATTCGGCCCTAGTTAGGCCTCATCTAGAGTATTGTGTCCAGCTCTGGGCTCCACACTTCAAGAAGGACACAGACAAGCTGGAGCGTGTTCAGAAGAGGGCAACCAGGATGATCAGGGGTCTGGAAACAAAGCCCTTTGAAGCGAGACTGAAAGAACTGGGCATGTTTAGCCTGGAGAAGAGAAGATGGAGGGGAGACATGATAGCACTCTTCAAATACTTAAAAGGTTGTCACACAGCGGAGGGCCAGGATCTCTTCTCGATCCTCCCAGAGTGCAGGACATGGAATAACGGGCTCAAGTTAAAGGAAGCCAGATTCCAGCTGGACATCAGGAAAAACTACCTGACTGTTAGAGCAGTACGACAATGGAATCAGTT
Source organism: Elgaria multicarinata webbii (assembly GCF_023053635.1). Taxonomy (NCBI): domain Eukaryota; kingdom Metazoa; phylum Chordata; class Lepidosauria; order Squamata; family Anguidae; genus Elgaria; species Elgaria multicarinata. The sequence continues at coordinate 63,820,620 of NC_086172.1, forward strand.
ACCTAGGGAGGTTGTGGGCTCTCCCACACTAGAGGCATTCAAGAGGCAGCTGGACAAGCATCTGTCAGGGATGCTTTAGGGTGGATTCCTAAATTGAGTAGGGGATTGGACTCGGTCTTGTAGGCCCCTTCCAACTCTGCTATTCTATAATTCTATGATTCTATCCACTTTAAGACCTCGTGTATTCACCTCAACAGGGCTCTAGAGAAGCCCGGTACTGACATAACACATCTTAGGTACTCTGTTATTAATTTTATATTTGCTTGTTTCTCCTTACAAAGCATGAAGATGTGACAAATAAGTTAGTCAATTCATTTGCCTTGCAACATATTTAGAAATGATAGGGTATCTGCTATATGGTGAATTGTGCCTACTGTGGGTTTTAAGAGTGTAAAGGTTTGACTTTCCAAACAACATAAGCTTTGTATGCCAAAATACAGAATTTCTATTTTTAATATGCTCATACCTACAAATATCAGCTTTATTTAGCACAACTTAAAACAGCTATACTACATATGTGAAAAATTTGTTGGAAACAATCTGTGCACAAAATATGTGCACACAGATGTTACTATAGCAATACCTTTTGAATTTCATTTTTACTGAATTTTATTTTTAATATGTTGAATTAAAGTTTGCTTTCTTAACTATATTTTAATATAAAGTATTTAGCAATACAGCGTATATTAAAATATACACTGAAGACTGGCCTCCATTAGAGTGCAGGGGGAAAATACATGATTTCCCTAGTAAGGCCCTGATTGGCATGGGGAGGAGAAAGGCAAAGAGCACTTTCCAGGGCTTCCAGGGCCACCATTAGCATGGCTGGAGGAATTATGCAGTTTCTGGAGGCCCTGGAAAGCATGCTTTCCTTCCCCTTCCCCATGCATCAATCGGGCCTAATGCGTGGTCCCAGAAAGTGCACTTTGCCAAGTGCTTGTCCAGCCTGGCTCCTCCGAAGAGGGCCGGACGAACAAGGCTTAGTGAACTCGCAGGTTAAGCCCAACACGGCTTCTCCATTCCCTAGGAGCCGGAAAGCAAAGAGGCCAAGTTTGAGGTGGAGCCTTCCCCAATTATGCTGTGTGTATGTTTAACATGTACCACAGCATTACTTGGTGCTGCTTCTCGCCTGCAAAAGCTGCTCCCCACCTGAGGCATTCTGCAGGGGCAGAAAACAGGCTTGTTATGGGTAGATTTTAAAGTACGCTATACTGAAGATTTTGTTTTTTGTTTTTACTTTATGAGTGTGATAGCAAATTAAACCCCTCTACTTTGGGAATATTAGCATTAATGATGCACTTGGAGGACATTTTCAGTGGTGCCCCCCCCCCCAATTTTGGAATGATCTCCCTGTTGCGGCTTGCCTGGTGCCAACATTGCTATCTTTTTGGCGCCAGGTCAAGACTTTTCTCTTGTCCCAGGCAGTTAACAACATATCCTGAGTTTTTAACTGAACCCAGAATAGTTGTTTTAAATGGATATTGCTGTTTTTATTCTTTTGTTGGTTTTAAATTTTTGTCTATTTGTTTTTAATGCTCACTGTTTTAACCTTTGTAAACCACCCAGAGAGCTTCAACTATGGGGTGTTATATAAATGTAATAAATAAGTAAATAAATAAATAAATTTACTTATATTATGGAAGAGCTGGTAGTTCCCATAATATAAATATCAGGGGGTGGGGAAAATCACAAACATATATGCATTTACCTATTTGCAAGATTGATATACCATTCTACATCCAACAATGGTGAACAATAAAAGAACGAAAACAGAAATAAAATACAATATTGTATTTAAAATCAGATTACAACATTAAAACTGTGACTAGTTAATCAGGAAAGACTTATTTAAATAAAATAAAATAAATCTTCAGCAGCCACCAAAAACAGAACAATGTGGGTGCCTGCCTGACATCAACAGTCAGGAAGTTTCACAAAGACACTGAAAACTCCACTGTGAGTGGACACCAAATGGACAAACGAACATCCTAATTGTACATCTGAATGAATGCCTGAAGACTTGTTTCTGTAAATTACAGTAAGTTCCTATCATACCCAGTGCTGTTGTATACTTGGTAGAATGCTTCTGCAAATTACAGTAAGTGGCCATTCTGCCATGCCCAGCCTAGCCTGAGCATGGGGAGGCGTTTGTGGGCGGGGGAAAGCCGAGACGTGCCCGCATGGGTATTGGTCAGGTGCTGGCATGGTGCCACATGAGGGGAGGGGATGGCGAGTCCATAAAAGGGTGACTCAACCTCCCTGCCCCTTCTTTGCTGTGCGGCTCCCTCCCTCCCTTCCTGTAGGCAGTGTGGGCTTGCTGGTTACTGTTCGGAGCCGAGTAGGAACTTTTTACTCCTGTACTAAATTGTACAGTAGTTTTTTTGCCTACTCCACACTGTAAGACAGCTTGGGTGTATTAATTAGGTTAATCTGTTAATTTAATTTGGTCACATTTGCTATTTAGCGCTAGGTACAGGCATCCAGAGAGGGAGTGGGAATGGTGAGCATTCACATGGCACTCTTCACAGTGACTGGTAAGATCTGAGGCTCCAGGCTTTGAGCCCCGTGGCCTACCTGGGAGATAAGGCTTACCTTTGGGGCCAACTCTACTCACCCACTCTGAGCCAGGTGGCCGGAGATAGGGCGTGACAAAGGAAGGTGCCCCTACCCCACAAGGGGCAGGCCCGGGGAAGGTGAAAGGTGCAGCACCTCCCCTAGGGCCATGAATGACTCACCCAACTTCAGGGGTCCGGCAACAAGCCATACTGGATGCCCGGTAGGTTTTCACCCGCTTTGCAAATCATTGATTAAATGTGGCCCTGTTTAAATCCAGCTGTTGTTGTCTCGTCTCGTTATTTATTGACCTACGCACCACAACTAATCTCATAGCCAGTTCAGTTTGCAATTTGATAGAAAACTTCTATCACATCTTTGCAACAATCTGTTTTCTCTGTACCCCTCTGAGGGAAACCATCTTCAGAAAATGCTGTTTCGGCAGTACATCCTCATCCTCAGGACTAAGGCACACAGATGCAATTTAGCCCTTGGTTATGAATATGTGCAACAAGAACAAAATAAATACTATGAGATTTAGCTGATTAAATTTTTGATGGTCTGACTTAATTACATTTTTAATTTACTGCTGCAAAAGTTGAACGTGGCACACATACTTACTCTAACATCTCAGTGCTATTAAACTGAACCATGGGCAACTGGTATGTATTTGTTTATCCCAGTCTGACAAAGTTTCCAGGCAATTTGTGGAACAGATTTGCCAACTAGTAATGATTATAGAAACCATGTATCTCTTTGCCAAATAAGTAAATGTAGATTGATTTCCATCCATTAATGGGGCTACACAAACTCACATTGTCTCTAGTGAGATAATTAAATTCTGGGCACTTTGTTAAAATAAAATTGCTAAACATTGAAACAGGGGGAAAAAAATGATCAGGTTTTGGAGTGAGTTGGAGTATTGGCTTTCCATACTGATAGGGCTTCATTTCCATCTAAAGTGGATACACACACACACACACACACACACACACACACACACGTTTTGTTCTCAATGACCCATAATGAGAAAACTTTCAATTTTTCAGTTGCTAGGATCAGGCAATTCCCCTAACACAGAGATCTCTTGTACTTTCATCATTAAGGGGTGTTCTCAGTACTTTAGTTATTTTTGTCTGCAGCAGTTTTTTTAATAATTATATTTGTACTACTTCTAAAATATTTTTAATTACTTTATTGGTTAGCTCCAGAATCTGCCTCCAAGGGACAAGAAAATCTTTTCCCATCCACTACAGGCTTCTGATCCAGCAGAGGAATCCTGCTGGAGGAATGGAGAAGGCAGTGATTCATTGATTCTCCATATCCCTTGGTATAGTCTTTGCTCCCCCAATCTGCTGTAAAGGGTTGGGGGAGACCCTAGAACAGCAAAAGGGGTATGATGCAGAGGGAGTGGAAATTGGCAAAGATTCTTTCCCCTTTTGCAGTGGTAGAGTGTTCGGATCCAACCCATTATTGTTGTTTTTCAAAATTTTGTAAGCCGCTCTATGCAGTTCTTTTTTAAACAAACACACACACACACACACACACACACACACACACACACACACACACTATTTCATCTTCTGAAATAAATAAATAACACAAGGCTCAAACACTCATTCATTAATTTAATTTAATTTATCTACACTGCCCAATAGCTCAAACTTATATTTACAGACACACACCACAGCATGAGAACCTCTTCAGAGTGGTGCAATTCTACACTTTCAGGATCTGCATATAAATTGTACAAATACACCACTTGTACCAATGATGTGAATCTTTCCCATGGAATCTCCAACCAGCCAGTGGGAAGGGTGCTGGATCTGTGGAAACAGTTCGTGGCCATGGAATAAGCACTGCCATGTATCTGCACTATTTGCATATGTGTTCTTGCAGTATGAAACCCCATTACACTGAAGTTATTCCCACACTGTAAGGTGCATCTGTGATGGGTTCTAAGTCCTATTGCAGTGGAACTAATTTTTATAAGTTCCAGCAGGAAGATCTGAATGCAACCTTCCTTCCACAGACCATGGAACTATTTTTCTGGCCCTTCTATGGCAAGTATATCCTTGAATTTAGAGTACTAAATCAACATTGTGTGTATGTGTGAGAGAGTGAATTAGCAACTGATGAACATGGTTCAAGCAAAGCTGATCATTCTGCCCTTTGTTTGGAAATAAATAAAATTGATTTCAGTAGTGCTCACAATAAAGTTAACCTGTCTAGGATCACAGCTTAACTCTCAAGCATTTTAAGTACAGACTCTGTCAAGATTTTCCATTAGAAGTGATCAAGGACAAAATATATGTTATATTTTAGAAGTATTATTGAGTTGCAGTTTGTGTGTTGTATTTCAGCTTAGAAATATGGGTCACTTTAACATAATGGCAGAAAACTGTTCTTTCCAGAAATTCTGACTGCCCTTGCAGATTTAATTCCCACTACAATGAAAGACCAACTATAGTGCTCCTTTTTTTCCTTTTTCTTTCTCCCCATATTCTATATTGGGGAATATACAAGATAATTGAACCTCCATGGAAGCATTTTGCCAGAGTTCAGAGACAAGAGTAACAGCACACTTTGGTCAGAGATGTAATAAAATACTGTGGGTTATGAACTATGTGACTGCAGCAATAAGATTTAATATGAAATTCAGTACAGACAATTGGAAAGTGAGGTGCACTTGGAAGAACAATATAAACTAAGACAAATACTAAGACATGGGCCTGAAATTAAGAGGGTAATACACAGAGCATGTTACTCTACATACTAGTCCTGGAGCTAGTATGTACAGTTTACTCCAAACACCATTGCATTGTCTTCAGATGCATTAAAAGGGTAAACTAATTCTATGATAGTTTAATTGATCATTTGTGCATAACTTTACATATGCAATGCCTATTCAAATTTATGCAGAACAGGAATGCAAAGCCAGAGATTCAAATAGATCCCTTCAGATCCATTTTGGCAGCTTTGGGTTCCCATCTAATTCAGTCCTCCTGGCATTCATAAACCCAATAATTTAAATGGGGATCACAACATTATAATGTCATTAGCAATTTTCTGTAAGTATAAAAATATTCCTATGATGACTTCGCCTTGAATGGATTCAACCCCCAAGATTACTATTCTTTTTATTTGTCACTAGCATGCGGCATCAAGAAACCACATTTGTATATTTCTAAAAACATATAGTGCAACCATAATTTAAATTACTATTTTGTTTTATTAAATGGAATTGAAGAATAATTTAATTAAGAAATTTGGTACATACTTGAGAGAAAACCAGAAACTACATATTTCTAATTGAATTTTGTATCCAGTTGCATCCATCTGCCAGTGGAATAGCACCTATCAGCAGAAAGTATAACCATCCCCTCTGCAGGGGAGGGGTAAACACCATGATTACTTTTTGCAAAGGCAGGCATACATTCTCTTCTTCTTCCATTCCTTTTCCATAATAGTCAATTGAATTGTATGAAATCTGTGAATTGACTGATCTCAAATTAATAAGAGCTCTTTAAAAAACCACGTTAATAGAGCTATTTTAGGGTAGCATCTCACTCAGTTTTTAAGGCTGCAATGTAATATATACTTACCTGGATGTAAATTCCCTTGAAAACATTAGACTCATTCCTGCATGCATTCAATATACGTATACTCAATATTTTACATCACCAGATTCATAAGATAGAAGGTGTGGCAAAGGGAAGGCCTTGTCCTATTTCCCACCAATATAGCCTTTAAAGGGCCTCCAAAGTGAGTCTTAAATTATGTAAAGGTTCCTATGGGAGGAAGTGGTCTTTCAGTTATGCTGACACTAAAGCATTAATTTATTTTCCCCATATAGATAGCTTATACCACACACAATCTAAAACTGTAGCATGTGAGGCAAATGTAGATAGTAATATATGAAAACACAGTGCAAGGAGGCACATATCTTATAAGACTGCAAACCTACACGGGTATGTTCAGAATTGAGCCCCATTGAGTTAAGTTGCACTTCCTTCCAGTTAAGTGGATTATTTGTGGTTTGTTTTCCCTTCCAACAAGTCATGCCACCTGGGTTCAGATGACATGACAAGCCATGCCCAGGTGGGTAATTAGGCAAATAGTGCCTGGCACATATTGCAGCTTAAATAAGACATCATGCCCTGTTTATAATACAGTGATTGAGTGAACCAAGTCAATGGGACATACTTCCAAATAAGCATGTATTTGATTGTACTGCAAAGCTTACTGAAGCAGATATGTGGAAAACAAAAGATACTGCTGTGTCATGAAGATAGGGTCAATTATGTAAACAATAACTCATATTACATATGGTTATTCATCAATTAATGATAAGAACATAATTACTTATGTATTTTAATTGAATTCCACTTAAAGTAATGAACACAATAACCACAGCAGGTAGGCAGGATGGCGTTTAAACCTTTCATCCCCTGTTATGGTCCACATGAGAATCATATGTTCAAAGATGCTATTTGCACTAGCCCCAATGGAGGATTTCTTCTCAGGAGAAGTATTTTCACTAAGAAGCAGTTTTAATCTGGAATACAGCATGGAAGTGTTAAGATCCCCATCTTCACCTCCTGCAATTCTGATAATTATAATTCCCCATCCTCACCAAAGGTGATTTTTAAAATAATAATAATAATAATAATAATAATAATAATAATAATAATGTGCAAGCTAAATGCAAAGATGCATTTTATGGGTTGGTTCCAAGGGGGTCATTCTGCTGATGAAACTGCTTCAATCTGGAGAACCAGGTAGGCATGATTTCCTCTCCTGGCCCTACTCAATTTCCCCACAGTCTCGAAGTCTGCTCCAGAGGGCAGGAAAACTTCTAGAGTGGACTTTCCAACCACTATCTTAATGATATATTTGTTTTTGTGTAAATTTTTGTACATACTATTTAACTTCTTTTTCATCACTCTGAAATCTTTTGATGTGGATCAGTTTATAAATCCTATAATGATAGATAGATGGATGGATGGATAGATGGATAGATAGAAGAAAGCATGGAAAATGGGTGAGGGGGTTTCTTTATAACATCCAAAAAAATATAGATAATGCTCTCATGCTGATGCCAGTTTTATATCTCTGTCATTAACATTTTGGAAAAGGCAATAAAAATGCTAGGCTTGGAATAAATTATGCAGAATTTGCAATACTTATATTTTGGCAACAGCTGTGATTGTAGAAGGAAAAATAGCTTTTAGAAAATTATGTCCCCATATTTTCAGTATCTTCACAATCCTGGTTCTAGATACTGACTTTGCACAGAGTAATTGAGCACTTTTCACATAATCTTTTCAACCTTTTGTTGCTTTCCTACTTGTTCCCAAACTCCTTTTTTTGGTCAGAAATACTGACAAATCTGTTATGAACTTCATGGCATAAACTGGTGTACTATTTCATCAGTTCTGAAATAACAGTATGATCACATTGTGACATATAATATCTGGAGATAAGTGTGCCATACTTTTATATAAAAGCTCTGAAGTAGGGGTGAAAATTTTGTGGCTCTGAAGGCCACATGCAGTGTCTACTAGACCACACTCATAACCCCCCCACACACACACACTATTCCCCCCTTGACACACACATACACTCTTCCCCCCTCCTCTCTCTCTCACACACACACTTCTGGGTGCTTGTTCCTAGAGCATCCTCTGGGAAGTAGACCTTCTGAGTGCTGCTTCCTAGTGGTTTGCAGGATTGTGCAACCTCCAATAAAATAAAATGAATCGCTCATATTTGTACTTGGATTAGGAAGGAATCCCCCCACCAGATCAATTCTTGGTGCTTCTGGTGTTTGATGTTGTTGACCTTTCTCTGCAGTGTGTGGCTTGATTCACTAAATAACTCATCTCAAACTATTTGCTTTACAAACACCTTTTGTACCTAGTCAGTGTTTGTGGTACATTGTGGTTTAAATGACAATGATTTTTAAATTTTACATGTTTACATTATTATTTTTATTATTTTATTATGTTATTATTTATGATGATTGTTATTTACATTTTTAAATGACAATGGTTTTTCACTTTTCTTTCCATATAATTTAAATTTTTGTAATGGTTAAAAGCTGAGCACTTCAAGCCACTATGCACTTGGAATTGTTTTCTTCAAAAGGCTTTGTAAATTGTGTCTTCTGCAGCTCCAGTAACAAATTGGTATTATTACAGGGTTTTTTATGGGTTGTTGATAGTTGTATTTCAGATCGTATTAAATATGACCAGGCATGATCCATTGCCACAAAACTATAGTTAAGAATTAAAAAAATCTATGAGAAGCTTATCCAAAGCAGCTAAAAGAATATTGTCTTAATAAATTAATTGCATTGGCTCAAGTCTACCTCCAAAGCCTTTTTCATCTCCCCAAGGTGCTGTATCTTCTGCTGGGGGTACTGATGGAGTTTAAATCAAATATAAACAAGAAATGTGGCAAAGCTAAAGAAATCAATAGAAGGTATTGGAGTTTGAAATTCTAACATGTTTTTCAACGGTTTTTTTAGGAAAACATTTCTGCCTGAGCTGCATAAACCTATGTCTACATAGTAAAGTGTCCAAATGAATCAGGTCAGCAAATAGTACCAAAAAAGGGGAAAAATAGTACAAATGTACACACACACACACACACACACACAGCCTATTAGCATTCCAAGATTTGTGTACAACAACATTTCAGTGATTCTAGAGCAATACAGTAAACAAGGGCTGGGGAACCTGTGGCCCTCCAGATGCTGACGAACCACTACTCTTATTATCCCTCACCATTTCCTAAACTGACTGGAGCTGATGCTCCGTGGAGTCCAACAAGGGCAATAGATTTCCCAGTCCTACAGTAAATACTTAGAGAATGCTGCAGATAGTAGAATGCTACTATCTGCTTTGGCTGATACGCCAGCTGCACCCCTTCCTAGAGTTGGAAGACCTAAAAATGGTAGTGCACACACTGGGAACTTTGAGGCTCAACTTCTGCAATGCACTGTACATAGGGCTACCTTTGCACCTAGTCCAGAAACATCAACTAGTTCAACATATGGCAGCCAGGTTGGTCACCGGTATGCCTAGGGAGACCATTTAACACCAACTTTAAAATCACTACACTGCCTGCCAATTAGTTTCTGGGCAAAGTATAAAGTGTTGGTAATTACCTTTAAAGCCCTACATGGTTTGGGTATAGGTTAGGGTGATCACCGTCTCCCATACAGTCAGCCTTGCACGCTCAGGTCCCCTGGGAAGAATTTACTGCAGTCAGCCAAAACTAGGCTGACAACCATTACCCAGAGGACCTTCTCTTCTGCCGCTCCCAGGCTGTTGAATGGCCTGCCGGGAGGGATCTGCCAGCTTAATAGTCTTTCTGAATTTAAAAACGCTGTAAAGACGGATCTCTTCTGGCAGGCTTACCCAGTCGAATTTTAAACTGTCTAAAAAGATTCTAGGATTTTAATAATATATTGTTTTTATGTCTTTAATCAGTTTTATGTATTTTATATTTTTGTATTCAATGCTGTTCCCCACCTTGATCCAGAAGCGGGGGAAAATAATAATAATAATAATAATAATAATAATAATAATAATAATAATAATAATAATAATATCTTGTTCTGCTCAGTTAAGTACAGTTTGCATTATCTGTTTTCAGTTGTGTGGGGAAATCATCAAGCCCCTGTATTGATTAATACCATAAACATGGATGCTTTACGTGAATGGAAGAAGTGGGATGCCTTACCTCTCAGTAGTGTAGGCAAGGTGAAAAGGTTGCTCCTACTGAACATCATCCTGGCAAGATAGGCTGCTACCATCCTTTACATCCAACTCAGCCTGAGCCAGAGGACTCTCAGACATTACAGGACACCCTTAACTCATACGAACCCTCTATTTCAAAGCCCCATGACTGAAACTTTAAAGAGTAGCAATAACCAAGAGGAAAGCTTTAGACATAGTACCAAGGCTTAATTGGAATGAAGCACAAACATTCAATTATGACAGGTGGTAATTTTATTTATAGAAAGTGAAAAGGGAAAGGGCATAATATACAACAAACAGAGCAATATTTAGAAGCAATGCTTACAGTGATAAGGTCGCCTTCAAATGTTTCATAGCACCATGTGAGCTACTGTCCCATGGGTTCACATCCTCTGTGACATTTAAAGGCCCACAACTGTATGAAATGTGCTGATTTGTGTTGGTATTTCCACAGAATCAGAATCTTGGAAGCATTCATGACAAAGACCAACATAATTTGCTCATGTGGTTGCAGATCTTTACCCCACAATATGTGGAGTGAGCCTATAAAAGATTGGCTCTGATAGTGCTGCTATAATGTTTAAAAGTGATCATTTATAGAACATTTCCAGAGAAGCCTGGATTAAAGCTGTTAAAGTCTATCTCTTATTTTTGTGGTCTTAAAATGATTTGAGTGATTCAACTCACTCTGATTTCTGTGCTACTTTAATTTTATTCTTTAAGCATGCTGTCTTAAACCCCTGAAGTCAAAGGCCATTTTAAAAAAGAATTCAGCCTTTTTGAACTATGCTCTGTGTCTTCTTCAATCCATCTGAACTTGTGATACTAGCAAATCATTGCTGTCATGGATTGTCAAATCAGTAATTGACTTACAAAATTTGTCCTTATATGTTTCATTGAGAGGAAGATACTACAGTGATTGGCTTGACATTAGCCACCAGTTATATTTCTATCCCCAAAATTCCCACTGTGGAGTTAGAACGTTCTGTCCTATCAGATATAAAACACAAAGCAAATTGAGTGAAAGACATAATAGAAAGAGATTGTAAATATGCTGTAAGTGCCTTCAAAGCTTAGAAAGCACACTGACTATGTTTGAACATAGTTTAGCATTACAAGAATGAGCCTCAGACTTGTGAGATTCCCTTTCAACTCTCCTCCTCCAGAGTGTGGGCATTTCAAAACTGGAGATGCTTAGCCATGAATGCAGGATTTTATTTTATTGTTGGAAAACCCTGAGAGCTGAAAACCAACCAAAGAAGGAAGTTATTTTTGTCAACATAAGCAAAACAAACAAACAAACAAAAAACAACAACACCTAAATGGTGTGATTTTAGCTCAATCCTGATTACAATACATTGTCAGCTTCTTTGGTTTGTAGTAGGAGTGTGCACTCTGCACTGAAAATCCATGGTCCTCTGGACCTCCGACAAACCTCCAAAATTGTGGTGTGGTTAGGGGGTGGTTTTAAAACTGCCAGACAATTGTGGTGAAGTTAGAAGATTGTTCAGAACCCTGAATGGATCCGTAGGTCCGAAGGTTTTTTAGGTGACGTGAGGGCACATTTCATGCTGATGGATGGCTAACTGAACCCACTTCCATATTAGGAAGGTGCCGAGGGTTGAGGGGGAGAAGTTTTGAGATTGACATCTGTGGCTAACCAATAGCCACAGTCTCTTCCCTGTCCCCACCTCCAATCACAGTGCTTAGGGGCTAGGATTGCAAATGTTATACCCTATTTGTCCTCTCCCTGGAATCATTCCTTTGCTAGTTTATGGAGCCTTAAGAAGAGAGAGTGTTTGTGAGAGAGAGTGAGAGTCAGAGCTGCAGTGTTTCTCTGCTTTTCTTTGTTTCCCAATTGTCCTTGCCTTGGAACTTATTCCTTTCTCATGGACCATTAGGACTTAGGAGGAAGGAAGATAGAAAAGAGAGAGAGAGAGAGAGAGAGAGAGAGAGAGAGAGAGAGAGAGAGAGAGAGAGCTTCTGTTTGCTGGGTTTAATTTGCAGTCTCTCTCTGTCTGCTTTTATTTGGTGTGTGCTAGACTGCTATTTATTAATAGATCTGCAGAAAGGGAAATTCTAAGTGGGCATCTTCTCTAATCAGGCCTCATACTGTTGTTTTATTGGGCAAGACATTCATCTCCTGAGAGTGGTTCCTCAATGTTCACCATCTCCCAGGCTTTCCCTTTTGGGGTAGGGAGACCTTCCGTGTCACCCCCCTCATGCCGCAGGGCTCTGAGTTAGTGAGGAAGGTTGGCCTCAAAGGTAGCCATTATCTCCGCCAGCTGGGCCATAAAACTCACAGCTGGAGAGCCTCAGGGATTACCTATCACCGCAGTGGTCACCGACCCTAACCCACTCAAATGCTCACCGACCCTAACCCACTCAAGATGCCTGTGCACACCTGCCTATCAGTCAATGTGACCACATTGTTAACAACTAAATCAGCCTAGTTATGTCTCCCCACCTGTCTTACAGTATGAAGTAGGTGAAAAAACTCATAACCATTTAAAGATTATGAGCAAAAATATCCTACTTGACTCCCAAAAGGACAACCAGAGAGCCCACACTGCCTACAGGGAGGGAGGGAGCCACACTTCAAAGAGAAGGGAGGGGCGAGAGCCCATAAATGAGCTCTGATTCCCCCTCCCCCTCCAGTGGTACCATGGGGGGGCGCCTATGGCATGAAAAGAGACATTTTTCTAAAAATCTTATTTTAAAAAAGCATTAGCCAATAATTTAAGGACATTTCCCCATTTCTTCATTAATGTGGATGATACAATCTGAATCATATGCAGAGATACGAGATATAATACTAACCAATTCAGCAAATGTTATCTATACATTTGTCAGTTTCACATCATTTAGGGAAGTACTATGATTCATGAACTAACGTAACTGAACATTAGACCATTTAAATGTAATAAAACTGTATTTTGGTAGTTATAATTATCTAGTACAACAATACTTTGTTTTGCTCAAAGACATCAAATATATTAGAATACATTTTGTGTTCTACAAAATTGCTGTCATAAAAAGGCAGTGCCATAACTATGAATATGGAATAACTTAATTTTAATTTTACCAAAGTGAGAAAGCTATGCAAACAGTAATAATTGTGTTCCTAGATATAAATTGACAAGAAATAATATTCTTCCATTTGGATTAACTACCTGGACTCTCAGTGATCCTATACGGAAATGATCCAAAAGTTCACTAACACTGAAGTAACTGCCATTCTACTCTTTCTTAAAATCTCTCTTAATTCATAAAATGAGTTTATCAATTAAATGTCACAGGAGGAATAGCTACTTGCGTGTATGTGGAGTGTGGGAAATAACGAGGTGGGCACAAAAGTTGGGATTTAAATAGAGCCACGTTTATTAATAAATTTGCAGAAAGGGTAAATCTAAGCGGGCATCTTCTCTAATCCAGCTTCATGCCATTGTTTTATCAGATGAGACATTCATGGCCTGAGAGTGGCACCTCAATGTTTGCCATCTCCCAGGTTTCCCCTTTTGGGGTAGGGAGGCCTTCAGTGTCACCCCCCTCGTGCCATGGGGCTCCGAGTAGGTGAGGAAGGTTGGTCTCAAAGGTAACCCTTATCACCTCCAGCTGGACCACAAGACTCACAACTGGGGAGCCTCAGGGATTATCCATCACTGCAATGGTGCCTCTGAATGCTCACTGACCCTAACCCGCTCAAGAAGCCCGCACATACCTGCCTATCAGCAAATGTGACCAAACTGTTAACACTGCAAATCAACCTAATTAGTTCTCCCCATATATCTTATAGTGTGAAGTAGGTGAAAAAAACTCATAACCACTGAAGGATTATGAGCTAAAAATTCCTACTCGGACCCCAAAGGTTAGTCTGCATAACTAGTCTCAACAACTTCTCCTTAATATAAAATTACATGTTCACAACAAGTCTTGAAAAGACAATGTTCTAAACCGTGCATGTCATCCAAGGCAGAAACCTCATTGGACAGTTTGATGCCTCACCCTGCCAACTAATTGTAGGAAACAAAACATTAGGTTTGAAATCTTGAAACAGGTTTTAGGATTTTGTTAATTTATTTGTACAATTAAATAAAAATTCCATTAAAATCAATGGGAATTACTTTCATGAAGAGATTTAGTTAAAGATATAGTTATGTGCAAAAGTCTTAGGCCACCCAAGAATATTATGTTTAAAGTTGGAAAAAAACACTATATAACATTAGAAGAAATAATAAACATTAATAAACTTAAACAGTAACAAGATTTCCTTGTGTTTTCCAAAAAGTTACTGATATCTTGGGAGATGGCTAGAAGAACAGAGATTTGTTTCCCAAACCTCTCCTCGAGGCACCCCAGCCATTCAATGTACAGTTTCATTCCATGTACTGTATTTGTAAAATTCCACCACCAGCACACCAGATTCAACTCGATTAGCTGAACCAGTTATGCTGGTGGTGGAATTTAACAAATACAGTACATGGAATTGAGGAGAGGTTTGGAAATAGTTAAATTTGACATACACAAAGTCATAGTTTTACATCTACAAGGCAATTCTCAGCAAGCAATAGCTGGCCTAATCAGATTTTCAAGATGTGGTGTTCAAGCTATTATAAAGAATTTTGAAGAAACTGTGCAAAAAATACAGTGGAAGACTCAAAAAGCTGTCCGCATCTGTCGAACAGTACTTAAATGTCACTAACTTGAGGGACAGAAAGAAATCCAGTGAAGTGCTTGCTCAACATCTAGCAGAGACATGTGGCACCAAAGTACATGCTTCTAGAAATGGTCTTGTAGGGCATGTTGCAACTAGGAAACAATTCTTGTAGGAAGGCAACAAGCAGAAGAGATTGCAGTATATGAAAGTCCATAAAGCATGGAGCAATAACCTGTGGCAGAAAGTCTTATGGAGTGATGTGTCCAAATTTGAAATCTTTGGTTCACAAAGATGCCAATATGTCAGAGGAAGACATGGCAAGAAGTACATTAATGCCTGTCAGCAGCTTTCTGTGAAACACGGTGGCAGCTCTGCCATGGCCTGGGGGTGCATTTCAGCCGACGGTGTAGGGGATCTGAAGGAGATCTACACTACTAATAAGTGTGGGGACACATTACACATTCCATATACCATTTTATAGTGTTATTTCCTGCTTTTTATTATTATTATTTATTACATTTTTATACCGCCCAATAGCCGAAGCTCTCTGGGTTGTTCTCAAAAATTAAAACCATAATAAAACAACCAACAGGTTAAAAAGACAAATACAAAATACAGTATAAAAAGCACAACCAGGATAAAACCACGCAGCAAAATTGATATAAGATTAAGCATTTTCATTCCATATTATCCAAACTACTGCAACAAATGTCATTGTATCTCCTATGAGATATAAATTTGCAAAAGGGATATAGCATTACCATGATGGGATCATAACAATTTGACAAGGTGTAGATCTGGCCCTGGTCAAAATTGATGGAATTATAAATGCTGAAAAATATAAACAGATCTTGATCCATCATATTGTACCTTCAAGAATAAAAATGCATTTATTTATTTATTTATTACATTTTTATACCGCCCAATAGCCGAAGCTCTCTGGGTGGTTCGCATTGGAAAAAACTATTTTTCATCATGATAATGACCCCAAACAGTCAGCAAACACGATTAAGACCTACTTAGAGCGGAAGTCTGGAGATGGAACACTCACAGTATTAGACTGGCCACCTCAGAGCCCTGACCTCAACATAATTGAAGCTGTGTGGGATCATTTCGACAGGGAAAAGAACAACAGGCAGTCAATGTCAAAAGAAGACTTATCACAAATCCTGTAAGAAGTCTGAAGAATTTACAACATGACTACTTGAAATAATTACACAACAGTCTACCAAAGCAAATTGCTTCGATTTTGCATTCTAAGGGAGGCCAGACAAAATACTACTTGTTTTAAAAACACAAAAAGTTTTTGTTACTTTTCATTGTATTAATGTTTCTTTATGTGTACTTCAATGTTATATAATGTGTTTTTTCCCGAACAAATGAGCACTTACTGCTCAGATAAATGGCTTTAATTTGCATTTTTTAGAGAAGCCTAAGACTTTTGCATAGTACTGTTTATCACAACAAAAACTATTGCTTTTTTAAAAAGGAGGCCAGGTAGACTTGACACAGTGAAAGAAAACATGCATCACTATTTAACAACATCCCTTTTCAGACATTCTATGAATGTAAGGCAAGGGTTAGTTGGATCACATATGTCCAATGTCTACCGATTTGGGTTAAGGCACCAAATGTGTAGAAAGAGCAATCCACACAAGAACCATCCACATAGTTGTATGTGTGAGGGCACTTTAAGAACTTTATAATGACTACAATCCAACATCCCCATACTCATGCATTCATATAATACCTGAATAGGATTAGGGGGTAAGCATATTGATTTCATTTAGATCAGGGACTAAATTATCATATCTTTAAAAGGGAATTTGTATGCATCTTTAAAAACCAGCCAACCAGCTGTACTATGGAAGGGATATATTGAGTTAAATAGATTTTATTTTTCTTTACTATCATAAAAGATGCCCCTTGTATCCGGGCTGGAACAGGTATCTTAGAGGTAATGGGAAGCCATTTCCTAACTAGAAAATATCTTATATTGTGAGTGGAGAAGAAAGCATGGAATAAAGACACTGACATCAGAGTTTGGGATTACTCCCCACGGCCGGAGTTTGATCCCAGCGGAAGCTGGTTTCAGGCAGCCGGCTTGGGTTGACTCAGCCTTCCATCCTCCCGAGGTCGGTAATATGAGTACCCAGTTAGCTGGGGGAAAGGTAATAACGGCTGGGGAAGGCAACGGCAAACCACCCCGCTATAAGGCCTGCCAAGAAAAGATCAGCAAAAGCTGGCGTCCCTCCAAGAGTCAGTAATGACTCGGTGCTTGCACGAGAGGTTCCTTTCCTTCCTCTAGGACCTCTAATTAAACAATAAAGGAGATTCAACGCCTCCCTGGATCTGCCTGTGAAACTGCAGGAATCTGTGTCCTTTCTCAGGCCACTTGCCTGTCTTTATGGGCAAGCCACTCTCCTAAGCCAGGAGTCAGGTAAACCTGGCTCCTCTCTTATGCAACACTTTGAAAGTGTGGGGGAGACCACCTCACATCACTCCCACTCGGAGCCGTAAAACTCTGAGTAGATGAGGCAGGAGGATCTCCAAAGGCATACCATATCCTGACACGGGAGCTGTAAATACGCGAAGAGCAGGACCTCCAGACATGCCAATCACCAAAAGGTGACAGAGTGGTCACCGTCCCTATTCTGCTATAGCAAATTCCCGCTCATCCCTACAGCAGATCAACCTATTTATCCACCCTCCTCATGTAACCTCCAATATGGAGTAGGAAAAACCTCTTCACCAATTATTGAGAGGAAAAATTCCTACTCAGTTCTTCCTCCAAAGGGAATGGCTGGCTAAATTCCATACTAGATGAAGGGATGGAGGGAAGGAGCCGGAAAGCCAGAGAGGCCAAGTTAAGGTGGGGCCAGTCTTTTATAGGCTCTGCGCCCACTCTTGCCTCATGTGGCCCACATGCACAGGACACACGAGACCGTTATTCAACCTCCTCCCCACCCACAACGCCTGTTTTTCCTGCCCAAGCCATGCCGGCTGGGTGGGTAGCGAATTTTTTAGCAATGTTTTTCACCCTGATAGGAAAATGAAAAATATATACTAACAACACTGAATTTATGTTTCTCTCCACTGAGCACTTGTATTAATCCCGAGTTTTCCCACTAGTATGTCCCTGCTAGCTCATGTGCAAAATAGAAAATGCATACACTCATCTGGGACGATTTAGTTGCAAGAGCAAACCATAATGGCAATAATAGAAAAACTGTGAAGTGATATTGCTAGAGTACTAGATTTTGATGAGGGAGGTCTTGGTTCAAACCCTTGGTCAATATTGAATATTTCTGAGTTTAAGCCAGAATTTCTGTGAACACGAAATGGAATAACCCCATGCACATTGCTGCATCCTCCTTGAAGTAAGGCTATAATAAAAATATGACTACTAATAGGTAGTGCACAACTAGTGGATTTTCGCCAACAGAACTGGAAAATAGATTTCATCTTCTCCTTGCAGCCTGCTGTGTGTCCCCACCACCACCTCCCAAATCTCATCCAGAGCAGACTTGCCCGGGGGGGGGGGGAAGTATACAAAGTGGGGGAAGACTGTGAACTTTACATTATGTGCAGAAGTAGACTTTACAGTGTTAATATCACTTAGTAATAACAATATGAAGCAGCTTGCCCACCTACATTGATTCATGTTATGTTTCCTTGTTTTTTAGACGTCTCATATCATTTCTAGCTCAGTTAGAAAAGATATGTCCTAGATGTTGCTTAAAAGGGAACTATCATATTATCAGAGTGCCATCCATTTGTAAAAAGCATCTGTTTTGCACATCAGATGGAAAAATGGTGTACCCAAATCTTGATAGATATTGCTTTGCTATTTATAAAGGTTGCATTCAGTGTAAAAAAAAATCATTTAAAATAAGAAATAGAGCATAAAGTGGTAATAGTTCTTTAGTATTAACTTGTATACTGTTTTGTCATTTATACTGAACTTAAAAGCAATAAAAAGATTTCAATATCCAAGGTTATTAGCACTGACTGTTGAGATCATTCACCCAGAGAGGTTACAGCTGAATCATTTCCCTTCCATCATCATTTCTCAATCAAGTCTACATCAAGTATATACTCTCATCATTACAAAGACAGTGCAAAAATCTCAGAGGAAGGTGAAACACAGATGGCAACTTTTTAAAGTAGGATATTCAAGGCTTTTCTTTATACAAAAGCATATGAACAAACAACAAGACTGTGTGGTTTGACTACGAGGAGAAAAATGTGTATGCTCTTGAAATCAAGGAAACTATGAGTTATTTATTTTCTAGAAAGAAATATTAGCATGGTAGTGATCTCCCCATCATTTTGTGGGGAAAGCAGTAGCCCCTTATGTAATGCAGGACATATACATTCTATAGGTATTTCAGAGTGATGTCAGAGATAGGTCATATAGCATCCTAAGAGTTGTTTGGTCCAGGGAAGCGATTGTTGGCATAACTTGTGCCTGTATTAATAAGTCACATGATAGTTGGGATGGAATTGGGTTAGCTGATCCCGCTTGCAAAGCAGAAGATGGTTTTCAGTTGCTATACTTGCATTGCTACCACAGAAACATATCTATGATCATGCAACTTGCTGCAACAGATTTGGAAGAGAAATTCTCCATCTAATAAAATAATGTTTAAAAATAAATATATAAATAAAATTTGGCTTCCTTATTTTGATTTATTATATCAATTTGAAATGAAATTATATGTAATAAATATAACTGTTGAAATTCTGGAAGAAAAATCAGTTTATTGTTATTTTATTTGTCCAGGCACACACGAATGTCTCAAGCAATAAGCACCAATTGAGAGGGCCATTGAGTAGGTATTCAGAGGGGGATCGAGACGCAGCAAGAATGGCCCTCTGGATGCTCTGCTGCTGCCCCCCTCCCCAACAGCATGCCCCTGCTCCTGACTGAGTGCAAAAAGGAATTGCTCTGCTGGGAGCCTCTCTGCCAAGAGCCATACTTTAAAGAAGCCAGGAGGAGAGACCCCCACAGGTTAAAATCACCTCGTAAGCCCCTCCTCCTGCCAGTGTCACCACAAAGCTGGGCCCTCCCACAGTCAAGTAAGCCAAACACAGAATAGGGCATCAGTGTCTATAGTGTTTAATAAATAAATGAATGAAAATAATGTCTTCATGATTGAGTATTCAATAAATGTTCATCTTTAAAAAAAATAAAACCTGGATGCACACCCTAAGGAAATGTGCTGCGTGCGCATGCCTATGAACTGTGATAGTTAACAGTAACTTAACAATTAATAGATTAACAGCACAATCTTATGCATGTCTACTTTGAAGTAGATCCCATTGTTTTCAATGGAGCTTACTCCTAGCTAAGCATAGCTAGGATTGCAGCCTAAAGTAGCTAAGTAGGTATTGATTAGCTGCTGAGACAAAACCTAATATCCAGGTAGAATGGTTTGTTTCCTTAGTACAGTTAAACATTCATCTAGGTTTCCTTCCTTATACCATCATTGGAATACATTGCAATCCTTGTTCCATGGACCGTACATGAACCGTACAAGGGATATTTGCCCATAATTTTTTGCTGCACAGAGTATCTATTTATATAAATTACTGGTTAACATCTCCTCAGCTGTAGATGCTGCTGCTGCTCTCCTATAGGCAGCTGGGTCCATGGTGTAAAAGAGAGGATAGCAGAGTAGGCAGCCAGCCAAACATTCCCTGTCAATTTCAATATGATCAGAAATGATAAGGCACATCTGGGTGGTTTTCTAGCCGTTTTCAGCTCCTCCCCACCTCTCTCCAAGGTTCCCACAACTTGTACTAGCTAACGTGAAGCTATAACTCAGTTAGTTAAAGAGGGCAGCAGCAGCCACACCTTGCAGCTTTAAATGTTTCTAAAATGTGGATGCTAAAAGGCAGCTGTCCACATTATCTATGGATATTTTAAGTTTACCTCACTGCATATACTATTAAAACCTTGGCCAAGGCTTGTACTTACTCTAAGTAAAAGTAAAGCAATAGAGGAGACATTTTATTGAAGTTCTTGACGTCCCTCAGTATGATAATTATGGCAAGCCCTGAAGTGGGTAGCAATGAAAACTTAAGAGCCTGTAAAAAAAAAAAAGTAACAGAATAAGTCAGGGAATGCTGCCAATAATTTGATGAATGAGGACCCATGAGGGCAGGAGGCCAGATACTTAAATGCACTCTTTTTCTGAATTGGTAGCACTGGAATCCAAGCCAAAATATGTGACCTTCCATGCAGCCTATGCTCTGGCAAGGTCTGGAACATTGTAGACTCTAATTATTAGATTATTAGATTCATCTAAATGGTTATGTTTATTAGATTCTCTACTGCAGTAATCCACATTTTACTAGGTCATAACATTGGTTCTCATGCATATTGTAACAGCTACTCTGCCTACTTTCCAGAAAAAATAATAATTAAAAACAAAATGAAACAGAAAGCTCAGTAAGTTTGATTTTAAAATGATTGTGAAGTAATACATGTTGATTTTGAAACTTTTGGGCCTTTGAGGTCTAGATACAACCAATAATATAACATCTCCTCCATGTCTGTTAGCTTCAATATAATTATTTATCTCAATTTTTACTCCTTAGCCCAGGCTTCCATAATCTAGTGTGCTCGAGTTGTTTTGGGCTTAAACTCCCGTCACCCCAGCCAGCATGGCCTCTGGTCAGGAATGTTGGGAAACATCTGGAGGGCACCAGGTTGGGGAAGGCTGCTTTATTTAGTCTTTCAATTCTCTTGGGCGGGCGGGGGAGGGAGTGTTCCTTCTCCACTAATTCACAGCAAGTAGTGTCTTTTGGGTTATATGCAGAGTTTAACTTCTAAATCAGATTTGAGTGGCAGTGGTAATGAATAATAATAATAATAATAATAATAATAATAATAATAATAATAATAATAACAACAATGAAACATTATTTATGCAAGTCAGCCACCCACAGCCCACATCTGGAATTAAAAAGATAGTTCTCCAGCACTGATGAAGTTACTTTCATACAGGCTGGAGTCCCTAGCTTTCTCATTTCAGAATCTGAAATTCTACAGCTCATGTGGTACAACTCTCCTAGGACTATACCACTTTGGAATACCAGTGATGAATCACATAACTGAATGCCATATCAAAAATGTATTGCCAATGAAAAGCTAGTTTGACAGGAAAATGATTCTAGCCTAGCCTTCTTCATGCTGTACTGAGTTCAATAGGACTATTTGGAGGGAAAAGTAGCTTCAAGATTTGGTTATTATTAATTATCCTGAAAAAATGTTCCCAGCCATTGTAGCACTTTCAAAGTATGTGAAATTAGATTCTGGCCTTAGCTAGACCTAAGGTTTATCCCGGGATCGTCCCGGGGTCATCCCTGTTCATGTAGATGACACACAGGATATCCCTGGAGCAGGCAGGGACAACCCCGGGATGACCCTGGGATAAACCTTAAGACTAGCTAAGGTCTCTGTCTCTTTCTCTTTTTATTTTGTTTTGCTGTTGAACATTTAATGGTTTATAAATAAAGATTTAAAAGTACAAGACTAGATCAGAGAATGTCCTGTCCTCTCAATATAAAACATGTGATAAACTGGAATCATCTCCTTTCCCCATATTGTATACCACTTACCAATAGCAGTCCATCTTGCCTACCCTTTCTAGGCTTTGGGCTTGTTTTGTGTTTCTTATTTGTTTGGGCTCCTCTAGATCTTGCTTTAACTAAGAGGAGAAAATTGAGTGTGTCAGAAAGCCACAAACTGTTTCTGAAAGTGAATGTTTGGCCTTTGGGGAAGGGTAGAGTTTAATTGTTTATCTTCCTCTGTTAGTCACTAACACCTCTCAGATGTCATTCTTCACTTCCAATGTCTGGATTTTATTTTACTCTTCGTGCTGCCACCACCTTCCTCTTTTGTTCATTTGCTAGAAATGGTACTGTTTAGTTCAAATAGTGAGTCAGACATGCTTGTTTTCTAGCCTTGAGAGAAAGAGAGAGCATGCAGGTTGAAGATGAAAACAAAATAGGAATATTGCCAGTCAAAGTACATTTATTCAGGTTCACAAGATGATTCAGTAATTTAATCCATGTCGTAGTGTTTGTTGTTTTTGCTAATTTGTCACTCATTAACACCAAGGTAATAAGAATATCCCATCCCAACTCAAGATATTATTTTGTCCAAAAAAAGTGGCATTTGTCCCCACACCCCCAAAAAGGACATGAGGCACTATAAAGGATGAACATGGCCACAACCATAAGAGAAAGCAATCCTATGGCCCCTGGGAGAGCATCCATGGAACATAGGATTGTTCAGAATCCCACTCATGAGGCCATAGACACTACTACAACCTTGGAAAGTGGACTTTGAGTTCCCATCCCCCTAACCCACCCTCTCACAACCACCATGGGAAGAACCATGCTGGGTGGTTCCCAAGATCACAAGTGTAGTCATGGAGGAAGGGAAAAGGGGCCGATCCAGTAGGTGGAGAGGAGAGAGGAGAAGAGAGGAGAAATTTAAATCTTCTTACAGTGTGTCTACCACTCTTAAAGACGAGACCTAAGATGATTGCATCCTGTTATTATCCTCCTGGAGGAACCTCCCTTAGTTCCTAGCCTGAGACCAGCTACTTTCAAGGAGTTGAGAGATCTACTGACAGCAGCATTTATCTCATACTGGCTAGTTGTTGAGATCAACTAAGTTATCTATGCTATGAGGAGATTCCTATCCCAGTTGTCTCATGCCAGCCAGCTTTGAAGCTTGGTCTGGGTATTTCTTCCTATACTACAATGGTGCCTCAGGGTGGTAACCAATATCTTCCTATCACTTTCTTCCTCACCCATATTGTACCTACCAATTAGTCGGATAGCCAGGTGTCATCCTTTATAGAGGACTGTCCTATATTTTGAAGGTGTTCTCTATTAGGAGGGCTGTCTAGCCCAATTCTGATTTAAGATAAAGAACCATCAGAAGGAAAAGCTGGGCTTTGAAGATGCCACCCAACAACACCTGGACAGCAAACTGAGCAAGGCACACAAGTTACCTGGTCACAATCTTTCACAATATGGTGAGATGTACTGTATCTCTATTTAACTCACAAGAAGTATTTCTAAATTTGCATCTGTACATATAAATTAGCATTTGCAAATTTATGCAAATCAGTGCCCTCTTTTGTCCTCTTTCTTGGTGATACATTTCCTCTTTTGGGGTGATTCATAAATAGCCATCCAACCAATTGGCCAGTTGTGAGCAAATGTCAGGACTTCCTAAATGATCTCAGTCTCACCTCTGACCAACAGTGTGACCTTGATCAAAACAGAATCCCAATGAAAGTCAATAAGGTGGGGAGCAAAAAAAAACACCCAAAACCCTACTTGACTTTCTTTTGCTCTTAAGAAAGGATCACTAAATATAGATAATTGTTTCTGCACATTTGTTCTGTAAATTTAAAGGGTATCAGTCGATCACAGGGATTTTAGTTGAAAAAGGTAGACAATACAAGACTGGTCAGACTACTCTTGCTGTATTCCAGATTGTTGTATTGGCTACAGCTCTTTAATAGTCTTGTAGACAGAGACCACATCTTTGGAGGTTTTGTAGCATACATTTGATATATATTTTTAGCCATTTAGTTGTTCCCTGTGTTCCCCATATGGATCTTCAATATAGCCTGAAGGTATGTATATATAGGGCAAAAAGTGGAGGCCTGGCTTGTGATAGGATCATGTACCTGTCATACCATTGTTTATTTGGAATTTAAAACTGCATATTATACCTTTGAATGCTACAGAACTGAGGAAGTATGCTATATGTGTTCTAAAGATTTATCAATAACTTGTAGGCTTGCTCCCAGAAAGGCTCATATCCACCTTTTATGTGCTCAGACACAATCTTACCATTTATGCTTTTTTTTTTACTATCCTACTTAATGACAACAATAATCACTTGATTATAGCCCTGTATCAGGAGAGGAGGTAGATGTGAGTTGCTTGAATTTAATGTAGACATTTATCCCATTTATATTTTGCTTTATAAAAATGAAGGCAGGAATCTAAGTAGTACATTATAGTGGCAGTACTGCTGTTATTATCATAGCTGTGTTCCTTTTTCTTGTACCCGAGGATACAGTTATATCTATATATCTGCTGTGTGTGCCATGAAAAAAGGCACTCCATTTCCCGTCCCTTCAAAGAAAAACTGTGGTGCTTTACATAATGAACAACATTATGCAAATACATACATACACTAGGCAGTAAGCTTGACTAAATACTATAGCTTATCACAAAGTTTCAAGTGATATCCCCAACAAAATGCTGCAGATCAGCTAGACAGTATAATGGATTATTTTGTCTTCTTTTTGCATTACCTATGGTATCTATTGAGCTTTCTCCCAAAATATGACCACTTAGAACAACTGCACTTATTTTGCTTAAGGGGTAGAGACAGGATTAATTGCTACATCATTTGTGTGTGTGTTTTTGTTTAAGTTATTAGTCATATGCAGGCATTTGCCCACAACAGAAATAGAAGTAAAGTGGGGAGAGGATGTCAGCGTGCAAGCAATCCTTGCCTCCAATGTTGCAATTTGCGCAGCTGCCTTAGAAATCTTTGCACATTTAGAGCAAAGTTCTGAATTGGGTTGTAAGAGCTGAATGTGCTTACAACGGTACATGCCTTTGGGCCCCTTACCTTATCAAGATTCACACAACATGAACAATATTTTGAGGGATGTTTCAATGTTATGTATTTAAGCAAAGTTCTTTTTTAAAAAACAACAACAACACAACTTAATAATAAGTCCCCAACTATTTATTGATCAAGATTTTTTTTAAAAGACCTACCACAAATCATAAATTCTCTGTTTGCTGCACTATTTCAATAACATGTCACATCTGTTTACAGTAGTATGTGACATGATTGATGTTTGTGGGGCTTCTTGAATAAATAGGGTGTGAATAGCTTCATATCAGTTGAATATAGAACATTAAGGTTTTATATGTTTGAAAAAGACCATGAAAAAACTAGCTTTGATATTTTGGACAATGTTAACTAAGTATTATTATTTTTTCCCATCCTCAACATTATAGACCTTTCATGATTGATATAAATACACAAATGTGGTATCTATGTAGTAGTAAATATTTATCATTTGGCAATTATCATTGCTACTTTGTTAGTCACTGCAATTCATGATGGCAATTTATTAAAAGAGATAACATGAAAATATGTTATAATTGGAGATATCACACAGTGCAAACATTTGATTTAATTGGGTCATGCTAATAAGAGGCCATTTATCCTGTTCCCAAGACAGTTGTACAATCTACAATTGGCTGTGGTCTACAAGCAAATTATAAGATGTAACAAATATTTTAAGTTAATCAGTCTCATTGTTTAAATATGTGCTGAAACTGGGCTACACCTGATACTTTCAATCAGGTGTGACTGGATAGAATTTAATGAGTTTAAAAAATAGTTTACAGATATAACTCCCAGATCTGTATTATTTTTGCTTTCCAAAATCTCCCCAGCTCCTAATGATTTATTAGGTTCAGAGTATATTAAAATTCATTAAACAAAAAACCTATGGTTTATAAAACAACGTTAAGGCTCTATAGTTTTCAACCAAGCACCAAAAAGCAGGGAGTTAAGGCTCATAAGCCTTAACGACACATCCTTCCTAAGGAGGCATAAGTGCAAGTGAAATTCTCCCTCTCCCAAAGCATATAAACCATGAGGACAGGATGGAGAATATGATATGCAGAGGTGACTGTGCGGTTGTGGAAAACTGATGACGAACAACTTAGGGCCACCTACTTCTCTTTTCTTGTTTAGAGCAGCCCTTCCCCAACCTAGTGCCCTCCAAAGGCTACCTGGTGCCCTCCAAAGACTACAGCTCCCATCACTGCAAGTCAGTATGTCCCACAATGCTGGCAGGATATTGACCAAAAGTTGAAGGTTCCTGGCACATGCTCTGGTTCTACATCTGCAACAAGTAGTGCCCCTTTTGTTATCAATCGTGCGGCTATATATGAGATGTGTGTGAGAGAAAAATATTGGACAGACCCTGTATTTGGTAAAGATATAGAACAGCATTCTCCATCCTGCTGCCCTCCAGATGTTTGAGATGTTTGAGTTTACAAGTCCCAGCTTTCCTGACCATGGGACATACTGACTTTGAATGATGGCTGTTGTGGCCCAATACCTTTTGGGGGCACCAGGTTGGGGAAGGGCTGCTCTAAAAAAAAAAAGAGAGAAGTTGTTTGTCATCAGTTTTCCACAGGGAAGGACCAGGAGCCATCTCCCCCAAAGGCCCTGCAGCTGTCTCCCCTATAGGCTTCCCGGTCTGGTGCCAGTACTCGATGTGTCTCCTTGGTTTCTGTGGGCTCTGCTTCCTCCTCTGAGGAGGATTCCTCTAGCAGGGGCATCACACACACACACACACACACACACACACACACACAGTAAGCAAGTTGTTAATTGTAGGATCATTGTGCTGGAAAGGAGAGGAAATTCTCAGAAACATCTCTCAGTCTCCCCCTTCCAAGGTTCCAGGCAGTTTTAAAAAGGCTATAATCCCCTACACATTTACCTGGGAGTAAGACTGTTACACTCAATGGAACTTACTTCTGAGAAGACACTGATGATTCCACTAAGGAAATGTCTGCGCTAGAAGAAGCAGGCGGCCATTTTATTTTCAACATTCTAATCTAGCTGAGGCAGGAGGGAGGGGGAGAGTGACACTACTGAGCATGTGTTATGCTATCCCTGAAGAAGGCCTCTGTATTGACTCTAATAGGATGAATAAATATTAATTAAAAATCAACCAAAGAGAATTTTTTGAAAAAGAAAAGCCATTCCACCCACTACAATGAAGGAAGAAGAAGACATCATCACTGGATTAATTAATAAGGGTGTAATGACTTCAAAAATCATGAGAACAAACCTCGCCAGCCTAAATTCAGTAATCACAGTGAGTGAGAGTTTTTTCTACTTTAAACTGCCCTTCTTCCCTCAATCTTTTACCAAACTTCTTGAAATTTTCAGGGTATGTAAAACCAACTATTCTTTCTGGCACCTGTAAATTTCAGGGAGATTGGTGAAATACTTTCAATTTTATGAATGTTAGAATAACCCCCCAAATACCCCTTTATATTGGAATGCTTTTTTTAAAAAAACTCTTCAACCTTAACTAAAGGGACACTGCCATGTCCCTTTAAAACAAACAAACAAATGGTATCTTTGATCCTATCCCACTGAAATCAATTAATTGGATCTAGACATAGTCATGACTAACATAAGTTTCATTGATTTCAGTGAGTCTACACTGAGAATGACTAAGGGAAAGTCTACAACAGCCATTTATTGCAGGATTGTATCAGAGTCATCACTTATGGGGCACATGATGTTCACCTGCTCCCACGGTGATCTCGGCTCCACCTCTCAGTTATACCGGAATATCTCTGACTGCTTTTGTCATGGTTTTTCCAGCTCTCTCTCATTTTCATTCTGAAGAACGTTTGCGGTGTGCAAACAGTTTTGAGGGGTATGTGCATGGGTATTGGAGGTGTGCAGGAGTGGACCTGTCTGCCATTTCCACCGCACGTTTTGGATGGGTATTGGTGTGTTTTACCACTGATTGTGTGTGTGTGTGTGTTGTTGTTGTTGTTGTTGTTGTTATTATTATTATTATTTATTTATTTATTTATTTATTTATATAGCACCATCTATGTACATGGTGCTGTACAGAGTAAAACAGTAAATAGCAAGACCCTGCCGCATAGGCTTACATTCTATTAAAATCATAGTAAAGCGATAAGGAGGGAAGAGAATGCAAACAGGCACTGGGTAGGGTAAAACAGGCACAGGGTAGGGTAAAACTAACAGTATAAAGTCCAAACAGCATCAAGTTTTAAAAGCTTTAGGGGAAAAAAAAGTTTTTAGCTGAGCTTTAAAAGCTGCGATTGTAGTTGTGGATCTCAGATGTTCTGGAAGTGTGTGTGTGTGTGTTTAATACAAACATATCTCTGTGCAGGAGCACATATTTGATGGAGTTCCTATCTCTCCATGGGTTGCTGTGCATCTGCGCTCATGCACATCCCTCATGAGCCATTATAAAGTGGCCATAGCCACCTGCTTAGTGCTGCCCACTTATAGCGATACACATACGGAAGTGCCATAGTGGGGCCCACTTGCTCCCGGAATGACACTCCTGTAATTGTGAGAAAGATCAGTCATATGTGCCCTGTGAGTGGCGATTGCGGAAGTGGGGAGCATTCAGAAGCATCCCTGTTCTGTAACAAAAGGGCTGCAAGTGTAGATTAGCCCTAAGTCTGGATCCATTAAGTATACCCTTTATTTATTCATTATGTAGGACACAAACTTGTTTAGTAAATATCTCTAAAGCCCTGGAATTCCAAGGGATGAGATGTGATGTGGTTTATATTTTGTTCAGTTATTTACAAAGAATGAATTTTGGTATGTACATGGTTAGGTCAATATTTGGCCCCTTTCCATTCTTTCCCACATATATGGGACTTCTTTCCAAATTCTCAAGTCAATTCTTCCAACATATACCTGGAGGATCTACCCTCACTCACAGGGGATTTGTGTCTGTCTTTTTATCCATATATTGACAGTGCTGCATTTCCAGAATACCAAGGACCAATTGCAAGGACGTATACTGCAATATCACAGCGAGACTGAAGGCTGCAACGCTACTAGTGCAGCAGAGAGACCAATTGCTGTCATACACAGCCAGATTCATTTATTGCCAACATAATGTCAGAGTGGAGCAGGATGTAGATGTAGTCTTTTCTGACACAGTTACATAGAAGCCTAATAGCTTTTAGTGAGAAAGGAACTAGCATGTACAAGTTTCCTTATAGCAAGTGTTTGACAGGGCACTACACTGGCAGAATTCCAAGCCATGCCATGACGAATTTAGAACATAGCTACATCCTAGCACAATGACTTGCTCATACTCGAATGAGAATTGTGAATTTAAGTTCCCTTTGTTTAATATTGATCACATCACGCTTCCTCTGAGGAGCTCAGAGTGGCATGCATAGTTTTATCTAATTTTATAGGTAGAATGACATTGGATAAATCCATGTATGCTAACCTCAGTTCCTCAGAAGTGCAGTGTGATAAATAATTACTAAATAAATAAAAAATCAATTCACATCCCACCTAATATAAACAAATAAATGTGTTGGTATATCACTATGTTTTAAATTTGTAATGATCAACTTGGAATTCTACAGGTGTAATTCCCTATCAAATGCTTGCTCTATGCACACATATTGGGATGTAGGCTCAGATAGCGATTTGCCCAAAGCCATCTAAGAGTTTTATGGCTGACTGGGGATTTGGTCTCATCAGATTCAGTGACCAGTGTTCTATCCATTTTCCAATGGCGGGGAGAACAAATTAGGATTGTAGGCTGCATCTCAACATAATTTAATAAGTAGTCTAAGCCAGGCTGCTTTGTCCTACTTCCTAGGAATTGGATGTTGCTTCAGCTATAATGTTGCAATGCATTGATAAAAACAGATCTATGTGTCTGGCTTCTCTCCCATTTGGACTTGGAATATGTGAACACCAATTGGCAGATTTTTCAAGGATACAAACTAACTTAAGGTTCCATTTTCTTCGGTGGAAAGGGATTATTATTACATTTATTTATTATTTATTACATTACATTTCTATACCCTTTATTAGGTACTCTATTAGATGGAAGAAGAAGGGCTAAATATAAGGAACAACACCTGGCCTATTCAATGTAGTAAAAATCATATTTTCAAGTAGTTCTTCATATTTTAATTTAATAAAAAAAAGTCAGCATGAATATAATGTTATTTATATACTTTCATTCTGCTTGTATGCTAATTTCTGTGGACTAATGAGCCTCATTTAATGAAAATGTTTTGTTCATAAGTCACACTGAGACACCTGTTATTTTACAAAGATCTTGTTAAATAATTAGAAGTATGGAGAACAAATTGCCTGCTTTTGTTTATATCAATAACTTTTTAACATGGATATGACAATTAAAATGTCCCTGTCAATCAAGTAATACTGTGGTATTTTGTTGCGCAAGGTATAAGTTCATTTTAGCATTCTGAGATCAATGCTTCCCTTGTCAGCTTTCCGCAAAGATTTGTTTGTTTGTTTGTTTCTTTGCTACACCCACATTTAAAACAAAATCCAACAAGGGAGGATATATTGCATTTTATGTTTCCTAGCATTTTCATCTTTCTGTGCTGGGGCAGTTCCATGCAGTTTATTCAAAGCAAATATTCAAAATAGTTTTTGCACTGTTAAAAGGTCACAGGGTGCAATTTCAACCCTAAATAATAAATGTCAACGTCTATTTAAAATTATGAAATTAACCACATATTTCCACAAATTTATGTATAACTCATTATTGCATTGATTTAAATAAAAATTGGGAGCACTATATAAGCAAAAGCTGATAGTAAACAAATATGTATATAATTCAGTGCTGCTCAGGGATAGTACAAAATTACCTGCACCTAAAAGATTCAAAATGTTATGTATTGAGAAATTTAGGGAACATCCACTTATAAGTACCAGAGGGATGTGGAAATAAACAGATGAAGTCCCAACATGGGCCAGAAGCTCTAGAGATTAGAAGGACATATTTATCCCAGTTTACCTTGTTTTAATTATCTTGAAATTCACTAAAGTGCTCAGTGCACTTTGCGGTATTTGATAAAGGAGATTAGAAAGGAAGAAGAGATATATGAGCAATTTAAATTTCTTTTCTAATTATTGTAATGAGTTTTGGGACAAGCTGAAGGTCTTACTGCACAACACTTCATTAAAAAGAACATCTGTTATCTTCCAGTCACCTCTTGCCTATAGATGATAAAGGAAGTCAGAGGTCCTCATGTGAGTGGGAAAAACCAGTAGTATATCAGGAGTAGAAGCAATACAGTGCCACTCAAAATAGCTCTTGACAGACCTTAATAACCAACTCATGATTTAATAGCATAGTTCACTTGTAGAAATATTTCATCATTGTGGTGGAGTTCAACTCTTTCCTCTTTTATTGCTTTCCTTGAGTGATGATGGCCAGCTCCTGCTGCTACTAGTCAAAATTTCTGTTTGTTTCTGAGGGAGCCAGGCTGGAAAAAATTGCTCAGAATTGGAGGAATTCATTGTACTTGAATAAGAGATTAGAGCTGATGGTAGTCAGGTTCAGTAGGGAACAGGAGATGGGAACACGAGGAAAGAAATGCCTTTTCATTCAAAGAAAACACTGTGTGTGTGTGTGTGTGTGTGTGTGTGTGTCTGTGTCCTAACTGTTTTTGATTAATATAGTTATATATTTAGGTAAATTGCTATTTCTTCAGGCTAGTGGCAAGCTATATTGGCTGGTGTGTGAGTGTTTTGATGAATCTAGGCTTTTGTTTGGTGTTATGCTGTGACTGGGTGCTGAGTTACACCATATCTGCACTCTGATCTGGAAAGCATTTACATTTTTTAGAATTAATACAGGGCAGCTTTAAAACATTTTCTCCTTTACATTGAAATAAATGACAGGAAAATTCTTTATGGCAGGTCTAGAGCTGGTTGTTGACAGGAGATTTTGTTGTTGACAGGAGGCATAACCACATGGATTGTGTGGCACAAATAATTTTCCTGCCATTTATTTCAGTGGGATGTAGCTGATGAACCTACCCGCAGTATTTGCACAATAATTCAGCTTTTAAAAACTTCCATTGGTGAAAAATGCAGGCATGGGGACATTTTTGGGTGGTCATTGCTCAGAAGGAAGTATTGCCCTTCCCCTGGGTTGCAATCATTCCCAAATATCCCCCAGAGACTAATTAGATTTTAAAAAGCGCAATCGCTGTGTAGGAGCATATTTGAGAAGGTCATTGCTGGGTATGGAAGCATTTCCCTCCCCATGCTATACTACCCATTGCAAAGTTAGCCCCTGCACAGCAATTAAGCTTTTCAAAAACTTCCATTGTGCTAGTGCAGACTTCTTCTTTTTTTAAAAAATGCCTAATTTCTATATGGTGGGGAAATTTTAGGGGAGGGTAACCCACCACTGGATGTGCTATAAGTCCCCAAATTGGCAACCTACAGAGCAATTAGGGTTTTTGGTTTTTTTTTTTAAAAAAAAATGCTTGCATTGGTGCCACTGGGAGGCGTTTTTAACCTAAATGGTGGTGGAAGGGAGGAATTTGGGAAGAGTAAGAGAAGGGGGGAAATAGAGAGAATAATGGAGAGATAGAGAGAATGGAGTGTGTGTGAGAGAGAGATGGGGAGGGAGTCACCCTGTCCCCTTCCACTTTTAGTGGCCCTGCTACATTTGGTTCCAGCTCCACCCACCACTGCCAATCAGCCTCCAGAAAGTTTCCTGTCGGGGAATGTGGGCCATGATCCAAAAGTGTCCATGGTATAGAACATAGGAGAAATGCACTTGTTCCCTGTGCTGCCCACATACTACCCATGACACTGTTCAATTATGGACATTCCACTGCTAGAATGTTCCACTGACATATGTTTCACTGGTGTTTGTTTTGCAGTGGTGACATATCTTGTGTTCAAGTAGTGTAACAAGCTACTGCAAAATCCTATGGCATTTCAACCAGCAGATTTAAGTATAGGATTGCACCCTAAAGCACTGCTTTAATTAATTAGAAAATACTTAATTAGGCAGAGATTTGTTTTGTATCTCATGTTTATTATGTGAGAAATTACTCACTCCTTTTATTAAAACGAACTTTCCTGTAATTTAGTGTAATGCCATCTAGGTCATTCTTCTAATATTTTGCACAGTCAAAATTGACTGACAATTCTATTTACTGTCTCCCCACCCCTCTGCTGCAGATTGATTACATAAATAAAAAATTATCATGTTACTATCTCAATGATAGAACATATGCCTTGGATTGAAATGAACATGGACTATGTTTAGCATTCAAAAGGGAAAAAAACCTTACCAGGGAAACTATTAAGTCCTTAGCTTAAACCTACATTATAATTATCTGTAAAGGCTACATCCTCCTCAGGTTTATGTAAGCCTGGATATCCTCAATGATCTATGCAAATTAATTAATGTGAAAGCATGCGTGTTATCCCCAGTTTACCCAAATACCAGGCCCTGTCCTTACAAAGTCATTTACAGATTTTAGTTATTTGCTTTAGCCTTTATATTTAACGTTGGGATAAAATAATGTTATAATGTTATAGTATATGTTTGTTTTAAAATGTACTTTTCACATGTTTTTATTCTGTTTTATGCTTTTATTCTATTTGTCCACCACTATGAAATTCTTGAATGGGGAGTGGTATATACATATTAGATTGATAGATAGATAGATAGATAGATAGAGAGAGAGATAGAGATAGAGATAGAGATAGAGATAGAGCATAGAGTGTTGGACTGGGAGTCAGGGAATCTTGGTTCTAGTCCCCACTTGGACATGGAAGCTCACTGGATGACTTGGGGCTAATCAGAGACTCTCAGCCCAACCTACCTCACAGGGATGTTGGTGTGAGGACAAAATGGAGAGGATTTCAATAGGTTCACTCTAAGTATGACTAAATCTGGATACAACCGATAAAGTACAAATAAGAGAAACATGGTGATACAATGACACACTATGGAGAGTATGCAATTTGACACTACTGCGAATGTAAATAAGCGGCCTCTAGTGCAACACCAATAGTGTTTGCTGGTGCTTTGGGTTTCACTAGAAAATCCGTCATCCTAACAGATGCTATTGGCGTTGTGCTAGAGGTTGCTTACACTAACTCAACATACTTTATGTTACCAGTAGTATCAAATTAGATACTGCCCTTTGCTTTGAAGTCTAACATTATTGCTGTGAAATAATATATGAACAACAATGATATGTATCCAGAATACCTACTTCAATGTCCTGAATTTCAGTTACCTTTTTTTTTTTTTTTTTTGTAAAATGACAAACTGAGGGGGAAAAACATTCTTTCTCAATGGAAGAGTTAATCTGAACAAAATAAAATGATCTTAAAATATACTGTAGCATTCTGTGCCAACTTCACAACAGTTAAACAATGGACTAAACTTACATAGTTATATGCTTGTATAACTGTTGTTTTCAATACAGTGCTTTTCTGTTGGGTCATGCTGATGTAACTCAGGCGATAATCCGGCCTACAATATTCCCCTTGGAAAATGCATTGTTTTTCCTTTGTGGATTATGGACTCGCGTATTTGAAAGGACAAAAAAATTGAGAGAGATTGATTCCTTTTCATGTTGTGGCATATTGTCCCTGATTCTGAATAGAAGTGTTTTGAGCAGAAAGACCTATGAGGCCAGGCAAACTGTAGCCCTGCGCCTCCTGCTTTTTATCGTTAGCAGTGAACACAATTTTAGAGGTGGTGACCCTCATTTGTCATACTGTCACCAAGCTGCCATTTCTTTACAAGCTTACCTATGAGCCTGAGCTGCACAAAATAAATGGGTGTTCAGGTAAAAAAGAAAAGAAAAAAAGAGCACAGCATCCATAAAGAAACCCTACATTTTCTAGTTTAGAAAACAAATCATTGTTGATTTTATAAGAATTGTCTTTTTGATTCAGATCAAAGGTCTAATGTAAACTGGTGTCTCCAGCAGTGGCTAGCAAGAGTTCCTCTTGGAAATTCAGAAGCAGGGCATGAGGCTAATGATATCCTATAGCAGGTGTAGGTAACCCAATGCCCCCGAGATGTTTTGAGCTACAGCTCCCACAACCCCAAACCATTTGTCCATGCTGCATATGGCTGATGAGAGTTTTAGTCCAAAACATGTGGAGGGCACCAGGTTGCCTACTCCTGCCATATAGGTTATCTAGAAGGTCCAGGGGTCAGATACTGGTATGGCGTCTGAATATATGGACATTTAATTTAATTATCTTTCCTAATATACACTGGTTTGATCATCTTTAAATTCATCTAAGCTAGTGGCCGTAATCACATCTTGTGACAGTGGGCCTGAAGTGAGTTTTGACATCATTCTGATATGGGTTTCCTCACATCTCACAAGCAGTATCTAATAAGAGGAGTGTGGTAGGCAAACTTTTTGTGACATCACCTCATTTTACTTTTTAACAGAGCAACCCTGTGGCCATGTATTTAGGAGTAAGCCCCTCCAATTTCTGTGGGACTGACTTTTGGGTAAACATGTATAGGATTGCACTCTGCCAGTGTGGTGTAGTGGCTAAAGTGTTGGACTGGGAGTTGGACTAAAGTGTTGGACTGGTAGTTGGGAGATCCAGGTTCTAGTCCCCATTCAGCCATGGAAGCTCACTAGGCAACTTTGGGCCAGTCACAGACTCTCAGCCCAACCTACCTCACACGGTTGTTGTTGTGAGGATAAAATGGAGAGAAGGAGGATTATGTTTGCCATGTTGGGTTCCTTGGAGGAAAAAAAGGTGGGATATACATGCAATAGATAAATAATAAATACATTATAATAAATGTTTCTGTGAAGTTGTGGAACTGAGGTGGGAGAAATAAAGCTATGCAGTCATTGTAACATACTGTTTGGATTTCAACCTACTTTTAATCAATTTAAAGAATCAATTCTATTCTTGTCTTTACCTTTATATCTTTTAGTGCATTATTACATGAGAGCATGGTGCATGTTGTTAAGTTTTCCAAGTTCTGTACTTTAAATTGTCTGTGTGCTTCCCATCTGGATTTTATTCACAAGGTCAGCTTTTCATTTCCACCACAGTTATCTATAATATTTTTGCAAACTGCTGTTTGAGAATACAGCCAGACTGAAGTAGCATTGGTACTAAGAATTTATAACAATGATTCATGCTTTGTAAAACCATCTTTATAACAAAGCAGCTCATGTTAAGAAATACTTCTTAAATACACTTTTCAATTAGCGTATGGCCATTTTATGCATTACTTTAAAATATGTTACCTACATGTCAGGATACAACACCCACAATTAGGCAAGCTTCCCTTTCTAGCTAGCTAAAGAGCTAATCATTTTTAAATGCTCTTTCAAAATATGTTTATACTTAAAACAAAGAATTCAAATATTTACAGGGCTTAACCAAAATATTTAGTGAACTTTCAAGTTTACTGTCCTGTTTCCACTATTTCTCAATTCAGCCCACAGATAGGACCTCAGATTTATGTGAGATACAGGCAAACTAGATGTTAGAGATTGTTTGGCTGTTACTAAATCGAACAGTCTTGAATTTCCTTATCTTGTATCCCCCCCCCCCACTACTTGTAGCAACTAATAAACGGTTGATGTAACACAATGGGCTGGTTCACATGAAATGTGCAGCCGCCATTTTGCATATCCAATCCCTGCTCAAGGGTTTTTGTATCCTGCAAACCTGGCAGGTGTGGGCTATGTGTGAGTTAAATAACAGACCCGACTAGAACAGACCATGTTCTAGAGGTTGTTTAACCCTCTCATAACACAATAACCCCAGAGTGGAATTTGGATATACAAAGTGCCTATAGGCACTGCAGCTCATCATGCATTAAATAATAATGCATGATGCATTAAATAATGCATGATGAGCTGTGCCATGGTTATGCAAACCAGGTCACTGGCATTACAAGTTTTCCTAGTCCCACCTCACTTCATTAGTTGATGTTGGGGAATGGGGTCACAACCAGGGAAGAGTGGGAATTTCATTTAGTTTATTTTTTTGATAATAAATTATCAAAATTAGCAGACTTCTTCATAAAGAAGAGGACTCTACATTAAAAAGAGATAGAAAGCAAAACTGACAAATTTGTCAACCAAGGCAGAGAGCTTAGAGTGCTTTAGCTCTCAAAAGTTTTGGTTGAATCCCTGCGTATTATTCAACTGTGCTTGTGATGCTGAATCAGGCTCTCTCTAGGCTGGGAATAACAGTACCTATTGAATTTTGCCAATACAAGTGGATGAACATTTTGTTTGGTTCATTTCTTTAAAAAGAACTTAACAAAATTTGCAAATGAGTACAATGAACTGAATTTGAGATTTTAAAAAAATTGAACATGGGTCCTAACGATCTTAATGCTGACTGATGATCATGTACTCGTGGATTTTTTTTTTCTTTTTGTATAATGACACTGATAATATATTTTTTCAGAGCATGTTCAAAATATGAAGTCAGTCTCCTTCTTAGGGAAGTTATAACTTCTTCTGTAACCAGACCAGTTGTGATTCAATGAATATGGATAGGATCTGCTGGTTGATACTATATTATTATTATTATTAGTAGTAGTAGTAGTAGTATTGCATTTATATCCCACCTTTTTTCCTCCAAGGAACCCAAGGCGGTGTACATAATCCTCCTCCTCTCTATTTTATCCTCACAACAACAACCCTGTGAGGTAGGGCTGTGCACGGACCCCCCGATCCGCTCCGGTTCCCAATCCACAACTTCTGGATCAGGTCCACTCTGCCCCGCGTCGATCCGCCTATGGTCCGCTCCGCTGCAGATCTCCAGATCTGAATCGGAGCTCCGCGGTGGTGCCTGGTAAGGCCCCCTACCTCTTCACAACTTACCTGCCTCCGTCGTGGTCTAGTGGTGGCTTCAACTGAGGCCAAGGACTCAAACTGGAAGGCCAGGCCGCAGCCTCGGCCTGGTCTTCTGGTTTGAATCCTCGGCCTCAGTTGAAGCCGCCGCCAGACTGCGATGGAGCCAGGTAAGCCACCCTCCCCCCTGCCCCTTACCTAGCTCTGCCACCATCGCTGCATGGACTGTGATGGCAGTGGCGCCAGGTAAGGCCCCCTCCCTCCCCCCTTACCTGGCTCCATCACGGTCAGTTGAAGCCACTGCTGGACCGCAATGGAGCTCTGACACCCTCGCTGCACGGACTTCAGCAGCGCCAGGTAAGCCCCAATTACATTTTTTCAGCGCTTCGGATCGAGGCGAAGGATCCGCTTGGTCTTGATCCACTTCATCTCGATCTGCAGCTCCCCCGACCCGATCTGTCTCCACCTTTGTCAGAGGCAAATCAGGCCACCTCGCTATCACTTCTCTGATCTGAAGCGAAGCGGAGCACAGCCCTACTGTGAGGTAGGTTGGGCTGAGAATCTGACTGGCCCAAAGTCACCAAGTGGGTTTCCATGGCCGAGTGGGGACTAGAACTCGGATCTCCCAACTCCCAGTCCAGCACTTTAGCCACTACACTACACTGGATCTGGGTGTATGTTCCTTTGTTGCATTGAGGTTTGGTTGTGTTGTAGTCTTATGGAATGTTGACATTTTCTCCTAGTTTTTGGCTTAAAGTATACTGTGAGCCCACTGCTGCTAAGAGGCAATATTTGCATAAGGCAAAGAGAACTCTAACTACCTGTTGCAAATGAGTGGCAACTAGGGATGGACAAATCTGGCAGTTTTGTTTTCTCTTGCATTCATTTTTTTTTAAAAAAATGGGTTCTTTGAAGAGTGCAAATGTTGGTAAATCCTTATTTTTTTAAAAAATGAACCAAACCAAAATTCGCACCCATCTGCACCAGCCAAATTCAGGTAAGCTATTCCTGGCATGGAGAGGACCATGCTGTCCTTGTCTGCCATATAGCTGTTAAAGATGAGGGGCCTGTCAGAAAAAGGAAGTGGCAACCCTCTTCAGCCTGCCATTTGCTCTGCCCACTTTTATTCTTCCCTTGTCAAATAATCAATGTAATGAAATATTTTAAAAATGCCTATGGTTTTTCTGCTCATCTTTATTAATTTAAATAAATCTATCATTTTGTCAAGTGGCTATCAAATGCTTCATTATCCTGTCTAGGAAGTGTTCTTTATCACACATAGTATCATTCATTGGATTGACACTTTAATAGAAATTAATAGTGATTGCTCATGATTACTATACTTACTCCCAACTGTTACATAATACTTACAAATGCTTTTATTTTAGGATCTCAAAGCACTTTATAGGTATTCATCTACAGTGTTCCACACCCATTTCAAAAAGTAGAGTTTTGTGTTTTGTACAGAAATGGGCATGAAAGCAAGGTCTCCTGCTTTCTGCAGGCATTCTCACTGCTTGTAAACTTCATACTTTTTGGATGAGAAGAATTGGCTCATTGTGTAGCATACCATATTTTGTCCTCTACTGCTTTAAAGTGCTTTAAAGCACTTTATAACAGTTTTGACAAATGTATATGCAGTGTGTCCTGGGCCCCAGCAGTTGTCAAAACTGTTATAAAGCGCTTTAAAGCAGTAGTTTAGATCCTGCCTAAAATTCACTAGCCAAGGATGGAAATTACAAGCAACTGCTCAGGAGTTATATTTAATTGTACCTAGAAATAAAGGATGCATTACTATGAACTACCCAATGATTAGGTTCTGATATGCAAACATATCAGTTGGCATTAGTCATGGGAATTAATTAACTACAAAGTTAACTAAATGGCTAACTTTTAACTTTATGTATTTTTTTCAGCTGGAAATGCTTACTTTACTTTAAAAGGTGGCTAACTTTAACTTTTTAAAAATAAGTATATTAAAACTTTTAAAAATGAAATCTGACTTTTTCAGAGATTCCCCTGACTTAGATATATTTAGGACTCTGTATAAAATGATATTTTTTGTTATTTTTAATCCTAAGACTTCTTGTATGAGAGATAGAGAGTAGTGTGCCTTCCTATGAAATAAGAGATCTTAAGAACTACAAGTCCCATTGTTCCTAAGCTCATGCTGGCACAGTCCAAAGAGGTTTTCTTTGGAAATAGCTTTTGTTTATCACCTGACTATGAATATCTTCTGTTTGAATATTCTGTTATACCAATAATGCATTGATTTTTATAAAGTAGTTTACATGGGGAGAGTAAAAAGGATCTAATATAGGTATTAATACATCATTATTCTGAAAACTGTATGATAAGTAGAACATTGTTTTCAGGTAAAGCAGGGTGAATTCCAAGCAAATTTGTGGGCTTATGGAAAAGAAACCCATTAACTACATTTGAAAAAAAATACTAATAGGCAATTCATTGTCGCACACATTTCTCATGAATCAACTTAACTTTTACTAGTTATGCTGGGGTTTTTTTTAAAAAAAGGACAGGGCATTGCCCAAAGGAGATTACACTGGGTTAAATCTAATGTTGCATAAGTGGACTTCCCCATGCTCTCCTCTCCCCTTAATTCCTTGTGCTCCCTCTCAACATGACCCCCAAATCTGCTCCAGAGGGTGCCCCATCTTCTGAAGGAAATTTGGGGGTGCAGGGGGGGGGACTGCAAGAAGGAGAGAAATCTGTTCTTACAGAGATTTCTGTTCCACTGGCAGACAGCAAGTGTTTTATAGAGATTGGTGAATAAGTAAATAAAATTACTAAAAGTTCTTGCAAATACTTGGTTATGTAACTGTTTTTTTCATAGAAGTGCCATGTGTCCTAGGAATCCATTCTTGATTAACAACCAGTTTACCAAATAAAGGTTTCAGGGTTAAGACAACATGGCCAATGTGACTGCTTTTTCATGGGACAATTGGTCTTGTTTTACACAAAGGAGTAAGACGTGGCTACACTGATGTGGTGGAACCACCTCCATTAGTGAGGTCAGGAAGACTAGAAGCACTGAGACTTTCCAATTATCTCTGGACAAATCCACAAAATTAGATGCTGCTAATGAAATCATTACTTCAACCTAAGGATGTTTTAATGTATTGGAGGGACATCACTTTTCTTCATTGAATAGGTCCATTAACGAAGGACTTATTGCATGGAATGTTTTGCCCTAGCTAATCCTTAATGCATTTTTCTATTAACAGATACAGAAGTGGTGTATAAAAACAGGCATGGACATGTTGTTAAACTGAATGTAGAAACAAATACAACTACATTATTGCTGGAAAATGCAACTTTTGTAAGTATTAATTCTTTATGCTTCATATGAACATATATTGCTGAGTTTTCTCTGAATCATTCAATATGTTATTAAAATCCAGAGAACCACACATCTAAATAAATATCAAGCTCCACAACACCCCAAATAGCAGATATTTTCCCCACCCCCAACCCTGGTTCAAAATCTTAAGGCACAGTTTCAAACACAATTTGCAATATGACATGGGGGACTGCTCCTCACTGCCTGTGGAGCATCTTCACCTTCTTTCCAGACCATTCGAGATCTGTAGATGATGAGATCAAGAAACGAAATCAGGAACAGATAAGTGTATGAACAGACGCTCACTCTCATTGATTGTAACATCAAGTGGTGATTTCCTTGCTTTCCTTCTGAATAATGTACATTGACAGAATTGGGTTCGGTATTGTACCAGTGCCTGCCTGAGTTGAATCGGAATGTGCCTTTCACTGTATGTTCATGCATGCCTGGCTCTAAGATTCTCTCTTTACTTCCCCAGCCCCTTCTCCTATCCATAAAAGTTGCTATCTTCTGCTATCAACCCTCCTCCCTCCATTCCTCTATTTCTCCTTTTCTTCAGGAAAATTGCCAACTTTATGACCTTGCGAGGGGGATTTCAGCCTATGCAGTTCCTCCCTTTAATGTAAACATGGGCACCATAATAACTGTTCTCTGAAATGTAACAACTATGGTGTAATGAAAAAGAGATATGTGCCAACATGACCTCAGATGTAACTGGATTGTAAATAAGCTGATTGTCTCTGTTTACCAAAATATTTAGATATCAATGGGATATCTCAAGACGGTGAGATGGCACAGGAGGCAAGGTCACGACCCCAAAGTGAATTGCGCTGGTTCTGACGGAGAAGAGATTAATGTGATGGCCTCAAAGTTCTGGGAGGAAACTAGATATGCACCAGGCACCCTAAAATTCCTAAATAAGGCATAAAGGTGCCAAATGTTCTCAATAACATCAGACAAGGGGCGCTTAACACCTTGGGATTACCAGGGAGCCAGGAACTGCTATCAAAAGATGCTGTCAATCCATCTAAACAAAGCATTCCAGCCCAGGACGGAACATGATGTATTATAGACAAAAGAGCACCCCGACATCTTCCTCCATGGCCATAAGCCCCAAAGAGGAACCAAGGGTATAAAAACCCTGTGCTCTCTTTGCTCAGGTCTGTGGCATTTTTCTTGGATGGTTCCAGGTGTACCTGAGAACACTACCTCCATCCAAACTTTTTTCAGTGCTGGCTCTTTCTTTGGCCAAGAAGGAAGTTAACTGAAAACCCATGAGTATGTTGTGGATGAATTTTGTGGGTGGAATTCATCATCCAGGGCAAAGGGGGCCGTCTAGCCTCTGTCATACTGCACAATTATTATACCAGTTTATACATCCAGTTTAAGGGAGTGCCAATCTTTTGGTGAGAATTCTCCTGCCTCTGGGTGGGCAGGATCCAAAAGGGCACCATCTCGAGACTCAGGCCTTAGCTAGACCTAAGGTTTATCCTGTGATCATCCTGGGGTCGTCCCTGCCTGCTCCCAGGATCCCTTGTGTGTCATCTAGATGAACAGGGATGACCCCGGGACGATCCCAGGATAAACCTTAGGTCTAGCTAAGGCTTCAGCTAGCTAGCAGTGATTTTATACACCAACAGAGACAACTGTATAAAACAGTGCCACAGTAACCGGGAGCAAACAAGCTCCTTAGGAATCATACTACCAACTGAGGGTCAAGGAGGGGGTTGTTTCTGGCATGAATTTCTTGCCCATTGAAAGCAAGAGGTGATGCAGGTAGCTCTCCTACCAAGACTCAATTGGCTCAGTTGAGACTCAATAGGGTTGTGCTACTGATCAGAAAGAGGGTGAGAGGGATGTCTCTGGTGTGACTCACTTCCTTGCCCATTGAAAGCAAGAGGTGATCCAGCGATCTCTGTTTCTCACTTCCTGATTGGCTGGGCTTGTTCCAAAGTGTTCCAA
This sequence comes from Elgaria multicarinata webbii, assembly GCF_023053635.1. NCBI lineage: Eukaryota > Metazoa > Chordata > Lepidosauria > Squamata > Anguidae > Elgaria > Elgaria multicarinata. The sequence continues at coordinate 63,864,421 of NC_086172.1, forward strand.
AGTGTTCTTGCCCTCAGAGGGTTCGTGTGTAACTCTATGAGTGCTGAAACTAAGATTTCTTTGCCTAGAGGGGGTGTGAGACTCTCTGTGAAATACTTGCGCTTGCTTTTCTTGTATTGTTATATTCATTACTATTCCCCTTCCGCAATTCCCCCAAATAAATCCTTTTGTTTGCTTCACCCGCTGGTTGTGTTCCTGCTTGTTTCACAAACCGGTTGCGTTTCCTGTCTCCCTCTCATAAGTCCAAGCTGTTCCAGCCTGATCAACTGGACAGCTTAGGGGGTTATATAGGGTGACCATATGAAAAGGAGGACAGGGCTCCTGTATCTTTAACAGTTGTATTGAAAAGGAAATTTCAGCAGGTGTCATTTGTATATATGAGGAACCTGGTGAAATTCCGTCTTCATCACAACAGTTAAAGCTGCAGGTGCCCTGCCCTCTTTTAAATCTGGTCACTCTAGTATAGCTCCTGCAGCTTTAACTGCTGTGATGAAGAGGGAATTTCACAAGGTTCTCCACATATACAAATAACACCTGCTGAAAGTCCATTTTCTATGCAACTGTTAAAGATACAGGAGCCCTGTCCTTCTTTTCATATGGTCACCCTAGGGTTATTCAAATCCCTTTTTCACAACATCAGTATTAAACTCAGCCAGACTTACCTCTGAGTAGACATGTATAGGATTGCATTGTCAAGAGATATTCTGGGTCCCATGAAAATCAAGCAAAAGCATCTTGAATCACGCTGTGCCTCGTTATGGCCAATTGTCCCCTAGCAGAAAGCTTAACAGGGGATACAAGTGGCTGCAGAGGGGAGGAAGAAAGTAAAAGTTCACTTCTGTGAGGCCTCTTCTGCTCCCAGTTCTCAGGATCAAACCTGATTGTTCTCAAAAATAGAGGGGGGGGAAAGGTCCTTTGACAGTTTATATCAATTTAAGACTCCTAGCTTGAACAACCTTGGGAGATACACTTGGAATCAGTGTTTAGGCTAATGATGGGTGTTTGTTGTTGTTTTGGTTTCGTTCTGATATTTAAGCTGCTCTGTGGTTAATATCCAAAAAACTACTAATGGACCTGGTTTCTGAGTTTGTTGCCAATGCACTGGATATTTCAGATGCCTAATTATTTAATCTGGGATTTGCAAAAGAGCCTAAATGGAATTAGGCATATACATCTCAATGAATCTCAGTTGGACTGGGAATTTTAACACCCTAAGAGGCTCTTTGAATTTTTTAACTTGTGAATTCTGAAAATATGAATTTGCTGAGATGGCTCCTGGCATGAAGTGTTACTTTTGTTTTTCTTATTAAATATAACACTAAAGGGAGAAAGAACTTTACCTGTTTTCAGTAAATATCAAGTCCTTGACACTCTGCATATAAAATATGAATTAAATGATCCAAAGGCTAGAATTTAGTATAAATAATGTTATTAGATCACTAGCTACATGGTCCTCCTGATATAACCCACTGGACTGTGCACTCTGGAGCATATTAAATTGCACAATTAAATCCAGGAAATCTCATGAATCCAGAATTGTTCTTTCTTTCTAGTTTCTTGATCTTAAACCTTAGCTTTAATATTTGTGCTGTAGAGACAGCTAGTTTGAAATGGTTTTAGAAACAGCATTAAGTTTGAATACTACTCCCTTTCTGATGCCATTTGAACATCAATTCTGGATATTTCTGGATAATACTGAAGATTTGAACCAGGGATGTTTAGTTCAAAGGCTGTGCTCTTAATGACTGTACAGCACAAACCCATAAATGCTATTTCAAGCTGGACAAAACTCCTCTGACAATCCACTTCCCCCAACCACTTCTTCCCTGCTTCCATAGTTGAGAGGAAATCATAGTAATGTTTAACTTCTTTTTTAGATTATGATGGTGGTGGTGGGCTACTCTTTTAATGGTAAAATTGACTGCATACCATAAGTCCCCAAGTGTGTTTGATCATGATGATGACAAATGGAGCACAGTAGTTGAAGGTGAATAAAGAGACAAGACAAGTATTATGGTATCAAATTTGGGCCTCATTTATTGAAGATCTGCAAAGGGAAATTAGTCAGCCCCTAATCTACACTTTCATTTTTACAGTGTAAATATTTGTTAGTTTTATTAAATTGTGCCTACCCAATCCAATATTTGCAGGTTAAATAAAAACAAAGGAGTGTATGTGTTTAAAGCATATAAAACTGATTCAATTTTCTTTGTAATGCAGTTTTCTACACCAATTAGTGATTGTAGGGCAATGTAGAACCACCAAAGATACCTGTAGTTATTTTATAGATTATCAAACTCAGTGTTATGCAGAACTGCTAATAATGGCTGTTATATTTTTACATGGTTACATATCCTAAAATGAAATAGAGACAAGTCAATTATTAAAAAGCTCATTTCTTTGCTTTCTCTGTCCTACACTTTGGTTTGGATCGTCATACAAATATCAAGTATTGACTGGGTTAAGAATGTAAATTCTTACATTCTTACACACTCCACCCCAGAATCATCTGGTAACTGCAAACATCCACGGAACATTTGATCTTCCAGGACAGAGACTGGTCGCTTCCAAACCCATTAATTTCAGAGCGGAGTCGTGCCCAATCGGAGCTTCTAAAGTCTCCAGAATTATCCCTCTGTGTGTGTGTGTGTGTGTGTGTGTGTGTGTGTGTGTGTGTGTGTGTCTAAATTGAATATCTCCATATCTGGAAGATGCTGAGTGGGGTGAGGGGTAGCTTTGATGTTGACTTCTGTGGCTAACCAATTAGGAATAGCCACAGCGCTGCCCCTGACCGTGTTCTTCTCCAATCACAGTCCACCATAACCCCAAGATCTCTTTCTTTGTAGATAACCACCAGCTCAGATCCCATCTGTTTATACTTGAAGTTGATCTATTTTAATGATAGCACAACTGGAAACCAGCTCAGATTAGCCCTTCCAGAAATGAGACAAATTAGTAGTAGGGAGCTAATGCAATGTGTTTAGAACTGTCAGAGAAATAAAGATGTAACTTCTAGTTAATTTTCAAAGTAATGTGTGCTTTTGTGCTACAAAGCTATATACACCTGGGAATAAGTCTCACTTAGCTCCATAGGTCTTACTTCTGAGTAGACAAGTATTGGATAGTGCTGTAAGATGGTATACTTAGCATGGATTCATTAGTAGATCTTAAATCTAGGGTTAGGGGAAACCATGTTATCAGTTTCCTGGATGACCCAAGCCCAGGTGAGACTTTTTTGGAGGTGTCCAATTTCCCAGCACCACCCTCACCTACAATAGACATGGAGCAACCTGAAGGATCCTGTGGTAGGTTTGTCTCACATAAGGTCACCTTTAATCCAGTTCCACTCCAAACTATGGCAAAGGGAAAACAATTCTGGGATTTGTAGTCAAAAATATATGGACTATCCTATACTGCCACTGCATTTACTCTGGTTCTATTGTGCTCACAGGACATACTGTGAGCCCAGCAGGAGCTAGCGTTTCCTAAAGCAACCCCTAGAAATGAACAGAAATACTCATTTCTGGAATGGGAGAGTGTTGGGTTATTGTGCCAGAACTTTTCTCCTTCTGGAACTCTGTTTGTGCTCAGAAACAAACACACATCACACAGGTCTTACACAGCAGAGCTGGTTTATTTCCTTCAGGCTTCTGTGCAGTCCAATTCAGATCAGTTCAGATCAGCACACTGAGGCATACACAGAGAGCAGTGATCAGTAAGCAGTGATCAGATCCATTTTACACAAGTGAGAAACTATATACAGATCTACACAATTCTTATCTACATTACATACAGCTGTGATGAGGCTAACTTAGAATCTTGGCAAGGTTCCCAGAACAGCCTCTATCTCAAGGTAATTGCCCACAGATAGACTTTCTCTGTTTAACCCTGAGATAGCCATACACACACAATTTTAATGACTAAGCAAGTATTTCTTTCATATACTTAACAGTCCTCCTCTTGCGCATGTTGTTTAAATTGTGTTACAATCTGAGACCCAGCTTTAAAACATCTCTTTGTGTTTTACCATTGAACGTTCCACCTGTCCTTTCTCATTTTGTTTTACTTTGAATACCCATTTACAGGTAATGGCTTTACGACCTTCAGGTAAAGGTACTAGCTCCCACATTTCATTTTTTTCCATTGCTCTGATTTCCTCTGACATTGCTTCATGCCAGCCCTGAGCTTCTGTAGGTTCCATTTCCTGAATTTCCTCAAATGAAGTAGGTTCATAGGCTACTAGTAAAGCTCTATGAGAAACCTGTTTGCTTTGGTATTCATCTGAGTAACGAATTGGAGCTTTGCGTTCCCTTTCTGATCGTCTTGGCATAGTTACAGGCATAGTTTCCTCCTCTACAGTTTCTTCCCCCTCTCTCTCTTGCTGAGATTGTTCAGGAATTTCTTCTGTTTCTACAGCTTTCTGTTCTACAGGCAAACTTACATACTGTTTTGTTTCCTGCATTTGTTCATGAAAAACTACATCTCTGCTCACAATTACACTTTTGTGATATGTAGACCACAAACGATAGCCTTTTGTTTGTGTATCATATCCCAACAGTTTACATTCCAAACCTCTTTGAGCTAGCTTTCCTGGTTTGTTTTCTTTCTGAATAAGAGCAAAACATTTACTCCCAAAAACCCTTATATGTGACACTCTAGGTTTTCTTTTGTAAAACATTTCATATGGAGTTTTTTCATGTACAGAGTGGTAAAGCCTGTTTAACAAATAATTTGAGGTGGACAAAGCTTCTGCCCAGAACAGATTAGACAATCCTGACTCTTTCAATAGAGCTCTTAACATGTTCTGCAAGGTTCTGTTTTTTCTTTCTGCAACTCCATTTTGAAATGGTGAATATGGAGCAGTAAGGTCATGTTGTATACCCTCATCACTGAGGAATTTTTTAAATTGGTTGCTAAGAAATTCACCTCCCCGGTCTGTTCTTAGATTAGCTATAGGTTCTTTAAATCTATTTTTACTCCACTTAACAAAGGCTTTAAACTTTCCAAAAGTTTCACTCTTCTGTTTTAACACATACACAAATCCAAATCTACTGTAATCATCAACAATAGACAAGAAAAATCTGTTTCCTCCTTGACTTGTCTCAAAAGGACCTGCAAGATCTGCATGAATTAATTCAAAAATTCTTTTTGTTGTTCTCTCACTATGTTTTGGAATGTTTGACTTATGACACTTGGTTTCACTGCATACATTACATTCTACATAGTTAGAACATGGTTTGATTTTCACCCCTTCACACAATTCTGGAATCTTAGAAATTGTTTTATAGTTAGCATGACCAAACCTTTTATGAGTTAAATGGATACACTCTTGGTGTGGTTTGCAATTGGCTATTGTTTTTGTTGTAACTTTGCTGGCTACAACTTCATGTTCTGTACAAGTATTAATTACATACAAAGATTCTTTCATTATTCCCTGCACACACACCTTGTTTCCCTGTTTTATAGTACAATTTTCTTCAGTAAAACAAACCTCATACCCCATTTCTGTTAACTGAAACACACTTAGAAGGTTTGTTTCTAATTCTGGTACATATAAAACACTTTGTAGTTCAACTCCCAGACAATCAAAATATACATTACCCACACCACAAATCTGGATTTTTGTTCCATTTGCAAGGGTAACACATTTTTGCTCTGAAGTAGAAGTTTCCAAGGTTACAAATGAAAGTTTGTCTTTTGCCATACTTATTGAAGCCCCAGAGTCCAAAAACCAAGGATTCATTGTTTCTTTGACTCTTGCTAGAAGACACTTCTTTGTTGATTCAGCTTCATTCATGTTGTTTTCTTCTCTCCACTTTGCTGTCAACAGCTTCTTCTTCTTCTTGTTGCAATCCCGCCTTAAGTGTTCTGTGGAACCACAATTAAAGCATTTCCTTGCCTTTAATGCAGCCACCACATCAGAAGATTTATGGCTTTGTTGAAATTCAGCCATAGGATGTTTAAGGCTCTGTTGTTTTGAAGCTTGTCTTCTTTCATAGGTTTCCAGTAGTTTTCCAGCTACATACTCGAGGGTTAAATTTTTCTCCTCTTGACTTTCCATCATGGTGACAACCGCGTCGTACGATGAATCAAGACTTGACAAAATCACATAGACTTGGTGTATAGTTGTAAACTCCATCCCTCGTGCCCTGAGTTGATTGAAGATTTCTCTCATGCTTTTCAAATGGTTTGACATAGACTCCCCTGGTTTCAGCTTCATTCCATACAGTTTCCGGGTTAGAATTATTTTACTGCCCGCTGTTTCTCTTTGATATACAGCTTGTAGCGCATTCCAGCACTCTTTTGATGTATTCAAAAACTGAATGAAGGAAATTTGAGAGTCTTCCACAGCTAATGCAATAACTGCCATTGCTTTTGCATCGTCCTTAAACCATTTAGCATTCTGTGGATCTGCTCTATCTGGTGGATCCTCTGTGACTACATACCACAGTTCAGCCTGAATCAGATACATTTGCATTTTGTAAGACCATAATGCATAGTTAGAGTCATTCAGCTTTTCCAACAATTGATGCAAACCAGACATATTAGCTCCTGCCATTTCCTCTGCTTTAGGAATTGGTATCTCACCGTCCTCCTGCTCAGAGTCCTCCTCAGAGTCAGCCGACTGAGATTCTTCCTCACTTTGCAGCACTGGCTTTAGCTTGATGTCTTCCTTCATCAACAGTTTTCTGTTTTAGCAGACTCCTGGTTCTGGTTCTGATACTGCACCATTCCCATCAAGTTCTGGTTCCTCTGCCTGGGTTAGGCTGGCGTAGGCTGGACTAGGCTAGACTGGGCCCATAACCTTTGTTGGGTTATTGTGCCAGAACTTTTCTCCTTCTGGAACTCTGTTTGTGCTCAGAAACAAACACACATCACACAGGTCTTACACAGCAGAGCTGGTTTATTTCCTTCAGGCTTCTGTGCAGTCCAATTCAGATCAGTTCAGATCAGCACACTGAGGCATACACAGAGAGCAGTGATCAGTAAGCAGTGATCAGATCCATTTTACACAAGTGAGAAACTATATACAGATCTACACAATTCTTATCTACATTACATACAGCTGTGATGAGGCTAACTTAGAATCTTGGCAAGGTTCCCAGAACAGCCTCTATCTCAAGGTAATTGCCCACAGATAGACTTTCTCTGTTTAACCCTGAGATAGCCATACACACACAATTTTAATGACTAAGCAAGTATTTCTTTCATATACTTAACAGAGAGGTCAGCAGAGTTCACTTCTGTCATCTCTGCTGACCTGCACCATTCAAGAAATGAATGTTTCAGTTCCTTTCCAATTGGTTCACTAGCTGCTAGGTTCCCATTGTGCTAATGGTAGTTCCTTCTAACAGGGGTGCAATATTTGATATTGTCCCATGTTTGCTACCTCTGCTATACAAGTTAACCTGGCAGTGAGTCCCATTGAACTAAGTTGTACTTACTCTGACAAGGAATACATAGGATGTAGCCTAATATGACAGATGAGACTGAATACTAAAGAAAACTGTAGAGCAATTCCCAAGATTGATACAATAGTTTCAAAGTAGTGGCAATGTTTTGTTAGAATATAGTTTTGTTTTTTGTTTAATGTGATTTTTGACAGTATACCTGCAGAAGGTTTTCACAAAAGGCTAACTGTTGAAATACTTCAGGAATTCATAAGCCCTTTAATGACATCAAATGCTTTGTTTAGAGCCAATTAACCTACCATTCAGAATATAATATGGTTGGCAAGAAACCACTATTAAGAATGTTTTGTTTTGAATTTTAATGGTTTTTATTGGTTTAATTGTGGTTTAAGATTTGTAAGCTAATTTTGTAATCTATTTTTACATGAAAAGGCGGAGTATAATTTGTTTTTAAGGGTTTTGTGGTGAAGTGCCAAAAAGCATATTAAACTACAGTGGCTGATTCAGTATATGTGTTTGTGTGTGCATCTAATCAAGAATGGATGGTGTTTCTTCCACATGAGCCGCCTGGTGATTGTGGTTTGAGGCTATAAGGGTCAACCTTCAGGTTATGTTAAGCATGCTTTATAAAAAACGTGCTTAATGCAGCCTACTTCTTTTTCACAGAAAGAGCAGCTCAAGAGCTCCAATTGAGATTAGGATTGGGTAATACTGAGAGGTGGGATTAACCTTTACACCCTACACCATTTTCTTGCCCAAAAAATGCCTTCAGCTGCTATTTGCCTGTAAAAGTGTTATTTGCAGTAACAGCAAATGGCCGAATGAGGTGATAGTGGCAGCACCAAATAGAAGCACTGTGTGGGTGGGTTGGTTAATATTCAGTGGGAAACCAATACAGGAGGGAGAGGTTAAACCTCCCATTCCTATGCACTGTAGGCCTGATCTGAATTGGAGCCTTTCTGGAAAAAAGTGGCCAACAGGAAAAACATTTTTTTAAAAATGTATGCTTAACTCAACATGTAGGTTCACCCTAAGGGCACTTCTTCAAGTCTCCAGGAAAATTCCCCCCTCCACACACAGAGCCTCAGAAAAGGGCTTGTTTTGGAGGCAGACTCCATAGGGAAGGTTCCCCCCCCCCCCCACACACACACTAACATAGCAGCCGCCATGTGAGTGGAAAAAAGCCTTCCCCTGTACAGTCCATCCCATAACGCAGTCCCTTTCTGAGGTTCCGCAAGAGAGGATTGCTGCTAGCTCCCTGAAGTGGCTGGACTGCTTGGAATTGCCTGGGGATGTTGGTCTTCATGGACTTCCTCTTCATGAGTGTTCCACCAGTAGTTGGTCAGCTGTGTTTCTAGGAGCTGGTCTCTTTGCCCAGCAACTAGCAGCTATTACTGATTATCAGACAAGGGTATAAAGAATTGGGATTGGTACCAATGATGTTGAGACCCATAAGCAGACCACAATAACTGTTTTTTTCCATCCTAATTCTGAGGGAGGAGGGGAATTACCAGTTAATGAATTTCTAAACATTGAGTCCAGACCAGCTGAATAGATTTTGGACTGGTCATTGGGCTCTCGCATAATGAAGACCCTGGTGAGAGATATTACTGAGAATTTCCTCTCCTTTCCATAACAATAACCCTACAATTAACTACTTGCTTACTCTGTGAGTGTGTATGTTCTTTTATTCTTCATTTGATCATTGCTGCTGCTTGATTTTCAATTCAATCCAAGACATGTCTATTCAGAAGTAAATTCTATTGCATGCAATGAATCTCTCTTCCATGCACTAACTTGAAGAGGTGTGTGGATTTTGTTGCAGTTGTCTCTGGAGGTGCTGTGTATTTAGGGACCATGGCTTTTTGTGAATGAAAGGTTTAAGCTTCCTTCCCCCCTCATCCGCAATTCCTTTTTTTAAAAATCCCATGTATTTGATTTTTAAAGATTTTTTTATTCCTTCAGTCCCTATCTGACTTCATAGTGCAAAGGAGCTACTTAAGGAGCCTTAGAGATGATCAGAAGGGAGGTGGGAGGGGTGCAGGAGGAGAGCCCCATTGCACTGGTAAAGCGTAGGAGAAATATTTTAAGGAAAGTTTTCCCCTCATTTACCCACTATACTCTGGCAATCCAGTCTGAAAGGGAATCACAATATGGGTATATACTGCCCGGGCTCTTATTAGCTATGATGGGTTTTAATGATGATGTGGTGTAGGGAGAGATTTGAGGCAGGGGAGTCTTATCATGGAAGAAAAGCATTACCAATTAAAAGAAATATCTTTAAAAAGTGGGAAAGCACTTGAGCCTCAAACAGTGTTCTTCTATTTGGCCATGACTAGGTTTTGTCAAGGAGGTAGCCACTTGTTTTTTGACCTCCTGGGGTTGGTTGAAGTTAGAGCCCCAACTCCCAGCCAGGTTCTGAAAGCAAAGGGAAAGCTAATGTATCCCCTACATAATTTCCATCCCATAGAAATGAAGCTTCCATCCACAAACTTACTTTTGTAAAAGTATGTAATCCAATGCATGGGTGCAGGATCCTCCTCATTAAGAATGGGACACTTCTGGTGGTTTAGAATGCAATGCTAAGTTTTTAGTGTTGGGCTAATAATGCATGCTTACTTGAAGAGTAATTTGGCAAGTCCTACCAAATTCAAAAGACATAGAGTGTCTCTAAGTGCCTCCCTCCTTCCCTGGCATGTGTGCAAAGGATGGGAGGGGATGTCTGCTGTACTGTTTCATCACAGCCCCCAGGAAAGCTAGGCATTAAAGAAATTAAAGATAAAGAGATGAAACTTGGCACCATGGTAGCTGTTAAGCAGGGGTATAGCCATGCTAAATTTGAAACAGATCTGTTCATGCCTTGTTTTTTTTTAGGATTGTTTAAATTTCAAGGGATGAACAGATCTGATGGCTATAATGGGCTGTTTATTCCAACTTTAAAAGTTCCATTGTCTTCAGTGGGCCATACTCCCAAGTAAGTGTTCTGAGGGTCTGAGTAAGTACTGGCTTTCCTGGGGACTTCTTTCTCATTGATCAAGAAAAGGATGTGTTGGAATGAAGATTTGAACATAGAATCTATGCTATCTACTGGATCAGACTTTATTTCCTTTTCTACTCAAGGCTTGCTTTTTCCAGGATAGTCTTGGAATAATGCTGTCAAGTGCTACTTTGTTGGAAAGAGGCCTTTTCAGTTTTCACTTACAAACATAATGCTTTCAGTGCCTGGAAAGGTGTAACATTGGGCTTTGTATATTGAAAATAATTATAGGATTCAGAGATGCTCAATGATACCTTATGTTATTGTCTTTAATAATATTGTTATTGTCAATAAATTAGACATGTGACCAAGGCCACGCCCCCTTGGGGGCAGTTATGTCAGGATGGGCACACCTCCTTGGGGCTGGGCACGTTGGGGTGGGCACACCTCCTTGAAGGTCGACCATGATGTTCTCCTTATTGGTTTCCAAAATGTGGTCATGCTAGGCTGTAATCTTATAAAAACTTAAGTGGGACTAGGGGTCATTGGATGCAGTGAGGCTTAATTCTGAATAAACATGAATAGACTGTTCTGCTAATGCAATATTGATGTGAAAGCTTATCATAGAATCATAGAACAGAATTGAAAGGGGCATATAAGGCCATCGAGTCCAACTCCCTGCTCAATGCAGGAAGCCACTTTAAACCATACCTGACAGATGGCTGTCCAGCTGCATCTTGAATGTCTCTAGTGTGGGAGAGCCCATGACCTCCCAAGGTAATTGTTTCCATTGTCGTACTGCTCTTATAGTCAGGAAGTTTTTCCGGATGTCCAGCTGGAATCTGGCTTCCTGTAATTTAAACCCATTATTCCATGTTCTGCACTCTGGGTTGATTGAGAATAGATCCTGGCCCTCCTCTGTGTGACAATCTTTCAAGTATGTGAAGAGTGCTATCATGTCTCACCTCAGCCTTCTATTCTCAAGTCTAAACATTCCCAGTTCTTTCAGTCAATCCTCATAGGGCTTTGTTTCCAGACCCCTGATCATCCTCGTTGCCCTCCTCTGAATCCCCTGCAGCTTGTCTGCATCCTTCTTGAAGTGTGGTGCCCAGAACTGGACACAATACTCAAGATGAAGCCTAAGCAGTGTTGAATAGAGGGGAACTAGTACTTTGTGCGATTTTTTGTGCAAAGTTATACTAATATATTATATATTAATGCATCCCAAAATAGCATTTGCTTTTTTTGCAGCCACATCACACTGTTGGCTCATGTTCAGCTTGTGGTCTACAACAATTCCAAGATTTTTCTTGCTTGTAGTATTGCTTAGCTAAGTGTCCCCCATCTTGTAACTGTGCATTTTTCCTAGTTGTAGAACTTGGCATTTATCCCTATTAAATTTCATTCTGTTGTTTTCAGCCCAGCACTCCAGCCTATCAAGATCACTTTGAAGTTTGCTTCTGTCTTCCAGGGTATTAGCTATCCCACCTAATATTGTGTCATCTTTTTAAAAAGGATCCTATTGCATATTCTAAATTTCCTATTTCTATGGGGCAAAGAGAGACATTAGCACACATGTAAGCATAACCTGGTTTTGGACATTTTCCTTTTCCATTCTGTTTTTCTTTTTATTTCTAATGTTAGCAGTTTAGCTACAGAGAGGTACTTGATCCATCTTTCCTGCATTTTTGCCTCATGCTTGACCTCCTTGTTCTTTAGAGAGGAAGCATCTTCAGATGCACATAAAATAATTCTATTCAATGGTTCTGTTGCTTCAAGTACACTCTGATCCTTCTTCTACATCAGATCTATTAAATTCATTCTGACATTACCATTACCTTTAGATTAAATTACAGCTTTGAATTCAATTGGGTGTCATGTACTTTCACCTAGATATAAAGCGGTATTAGTTTGATAATACTTCAATCACATTACGCCAGTCCTTTTACAACTTCATTGGCTGCCAGTCCAGGTCCGGGCCCGATTCAAAGTGCTGGTATTGACATTTAAAGCCCTAAACGGTTTGGGGCCAGGTTATTTGAAGGAACGCCTCCTCCCATATGTACCTACCCGGACCTTAAGATCATCTACAGGGGCCCTTCTCTGTGAGCCCCTGCCAAAGGAAGTGAGGCAGGTGGCTACTAGGAGGAGGGCTTTCTCCGCTGTGGCACCCCGGTTGTGGAATGAGCTCCCCAGAGAGGTCCGCCTGGCGCCTACACTGTACTCCTTTCGTCGCCAGCTGAAGACCTTTTTATTCACTCAGTATTTTAACACTTAATTTTAACTTAAATTTAAATTATACTGTTTTAACTCTGTATTTTAACCTTATATCAATTTTGCTGCGTGGTTTTATCCTGGTTGTGCTTTTTATATTGTATTTTGTATTTGTATTTTTAACTTGTTGGTTGTTTTATGATGATTTTAATTTTTGTGAACCGCCCAGAGAGCTTCGGCTATTGGGCGGTATAAAAATGTAATAAATAATAAATAATAAATAAATAATTTCTCTTTTCTCCTCTACTATATTTAACACACCACTGAAGACTGGAAATCTTACACACACGTGTGTGTGTTCTGTAAAATGTTTGTATCATGAACAGAAATAGAAACAGATACATAGCTATCTTATGTTTCTGCAATTTTTTGAGAGATCTTCTCCAAAATATCAAGGGAAAGAAACTGACAGAAGTTATTTAAATTATCTAGATTTGTAGAAGTGTACAAATGTAATCATAATTATTTATATACCATATTTACTTTACAACTTGAACATTTGACTGGGATCTAGAGAGCTATTCTGTGGTACATTCAAGGGGATTCTTTTGCAGGGTGGGATTTTAAAACTTTTATTTTTTTAATAGCAAGCCAACATGTCATATTGCCAATTACCTTGGAAATTGTGTTTATTTTTAAGAACTTTGCTTTCTCTGATGTCTTTAAATGCTCATGTTTTTGAAATTTCTAAGGAAAAGTGTATTTCATGTAACGAAATGACCAATACTACATTCTTTTCTTAGGTAACTTTCAAAGCATCAAGATATTCAGTATCACCAGATTTAAAATATGTTCTCCTTGCATATGACATCAAACAGGTAAGCTAGTAATTGGAAAATACTAGTAACACTAGTAATACTTGTTTAGCTATGAAAAAATTAACCTTTTTCTTGGTTTAATATTAGTAAGCTCCTGTGAGATCAGATAAACCTTTTGCTCTCATTTACATTTTGGATTAAGTTTGGTTAGACTAGAGTTTCGAATAATAACATGTATGTATGGTTGTCCTGATAGATTCACTATTCCTTATGGGTTTGGATAACTGATATTTATGTAGTGTAATTCTGTGGGTGAAACAAGCTGTGGCGTCAGAGATCCAAAATTAAGATATCCTGATTAAAATATATTAATAAAAGTTAATAGCAGCTGGGGCAAGGTGAGAGGGAGAATTGGATCAGGACCAGGACACTGAGGAGAAAAATTTAACCATTCCACCCAATGTCATTATCCTGAGTAGAATTAATCCCACTCAACTGCTATTTGTTTTGCATATATCTACCTACCTGTGCATTTTCTCCTGCATTACAAATAGCAATTTCAGGCTACAATCTTATACATATTTGTCTGGGAGTAAGTAGGTCCAATTGAATTTAATGGGGATTATTTTGAGTAGGCATGTATAAGATCTTATTATCTGTATAATCTTTAACTCAGACTAATTGTTGCACTTCCTGTGCATTTCGGACTTCAGGAGTGGACTGCATGTTTTAATACTCTTCCATATTAAAAAATGAAACAAAACAAAACTTGCCAGCAAGTTCTTTGAAAACATGATGAATGTGTTCCTCTAAAAAATAGCATGTAATCAAGAATTCATGCCATGTGGCATGAGGTATGGCTCCTATTGTCCTTACTGATCACTGCTGGAATTAGTAGAATTCTCAATATTAGAGTGGATTCTATGTTGATAGACTGGAGCAACATCACCACTGCTGCTTGGAGACAGGAAAAAGAACTTAAAGATAACTTTTGCTTGTCTGTTTTTCTAGTTGCCTTATTAGTTATATTCTGTTCCACATTTCTTTCAAGAACTTCAGAGAGGTGTACAGTTCCTAGACAGTTTCCAGTCTAGGATTGACGCAAAGTCCGGTGATCACCAAGACATAGGTCAGCAGTAGGGTAGTTTACAACTCTCATGATCCCTCACCATTGACTATACTGGCTAGGACTGATGGAAACTGTAGGCGAAAACGTCTGGAGCACTGAAAATTCCCCAACCCTAATATAAGTCCTCAGACAGAACATATTTGGGACCCCACCAAAAGAATATTTAGAGTAGTACTTTGTTTTCAAATTGCAAGTGGTGTATTGTTGGGCATAAATATTCTTTAGTGAAGGTGAACTTGTTAAGACATAATATTCCTACATCCCTCCTATCACATATATATTAACTCCCGTTGAATTAAGTGGGACTTGTCCCCAGCTAAGTATGTACAGGACTGCAGACTCATTCTTGTGTAATACACACTATATTTTTGCATGTATTTATTTCATTTCATTTCTATATTACCCAATAGCTGAAGCTTTGCATCAAAACCGTTGCATCAAATAAGCTAGCATTGTTTGAATGAGTTGAAGAGAAAATGGGAGCACATGTTTTATCCAACATTGGCCATGAAATTGTAATTAGTGCCATAGCTATTTTGATGTTTGGATTAAAAATAAACACAGAGTTAAATTAAAAAGCTGAATATGTATTTTTGTTGTCAGCATTTTCTTTTATCTATTTTATGCTTGGAATGGCAAACTTTAATTAAATTTGCAGTTCTTTCAGCACAATTAAAAATATCCTTTATGCATAACGGGATGTAAATTTGCATGAAAATAAGCTGTCTTTGAATACAATAGTAATAATTGAATGAATTCTTTAAATCATGAAGGATAGAATGAGGAAAGCTTTTGATGTGTGCTTTTGATGTATGCTTTTGCAGCTGTTGTGATGTTGCTCTATAAACTTGATTATTAAAATAAATATGTGTTTATTCTTGCTGAAGAAAGTTCATGTCAGGTTATGTATCCATTACTGAAGTTGTTTTTCAATACAGATATTTAGCTACCTTTTCTAAATGTACCCCCTAGAACTAGGTACACTCATCCTACGTGGTATTCTAAGAAATATAGGTGGCAAAATTGTAGGATAGATGTTTCAGCTTGCTGAAGCTCAGTTCATTGATTTTAAAGGGAAAAAAGGTTTCCTTGTATATGTCTATGATTATTCATCATATTTTTTTTTGAGACTGGCTATAAAATTTATCCCATATTAGCTAATCATGAATTAAACTAATGTTAAAGTGAATGCTGAGATGACAAGAGATCATCTAATTGTCATTAACTTTTCAAGGACTATGCATATTTATTCCAGACTGCCCTGTCATGTACCAGGAAAAAGTAGAAGTTTAAATTAGGTTAGGCAGCATTGGGCTACTTGCGGCCCTCCAAATGTTTGGGGCTATAACTCTCATAGCTAGCACAGCCAATGGTGGGGATGAGAGTTGTGGGCCAAAACATTTGCGCTGCCACAAGTTGCCACCCTGAGATATTGTGTCCTTGTTGTTCAGATTAAGTTTGATCAAGCTTCAGGAGTGCTTCTCATAGCAGCCTATACAGTGGTTCAATGGGGTTCCTGAATGGCTAATGGGGTTCCTGGAAATGGAAGACCTTTCATTATTCAGTCTATGTTCACCTTTTCTCCTTCCACTGCCAAATCCTGACATCTTTGTCCAAGTTCAATAATATGAAGTAGTGGTCACTTTACAGAGTAAACATGTAGAGGTGTGAAGAGAATTGCAAATAAGTAGTACATTCTTCAGTGCTGATTTCACTGACATGACTTCCCAATATCTTGATGCTTTTAGGTAAATTAAAAAATCAATCTCTTCCACAATTCAGCAATCAAAATACAATGATGAAAAAACAACAACTGATATCACTACCACTATTGTCTTCAGACTCAGGCCTTTGCTAGATCTAAGTGAAAATCCGGGGGAGAGGAGGGGAGACCTTGCGTTATGAATAATGCGAGATCTCACCCTCGTTTACACGCAAGGCATGATGAGCTCAAGAAGAGAGCCGTCGCGCCCACCATTTTTAATTCTTAAAGGGGCAGGAGCAGTCCATCGATCCTGCGCAAAGGTAAGTGGTTTTTTTAAAAAAATTACCAACTTTCCCCGCTCCCCCCCCCAGCCCTGATGGGCGCAGCACTCCTGAAGAGTGCTGCGCCCTGTGCATGGCTCCCAGCTCCGCGTGAGTAATTGCGCAGAGCTGGGAAAAGCCGCGGAAACTGGCCACATGCTCACGGTCTTGGGCTCAGCCCGAGACCACGAGAAAAAGCAGGCCCAAAGTGTAGGGCTTTATCCTGGGGCCAGGGAGGGATGATCCCTCCCTGAGCCTGAGCCCATGTGCGTCATCTGGATGCACAGGGGCGATCCCAGGTATCAGCCTGGGATAACCCCTGGTCTAGCAAAGGCCTCAGTCACCTTCTTAGATATTCTGTATTAATTGCTCAAAATGGTATATTTACTAATCCCTCAGCCCAAACCTGTAATATGGGGATTCAGCTGAACAATGAATAACAATGCATGGTTATTATACTCTCTCAGCTTCTGCCTATCCCCCAAGTGCAATAGAGATCTAATACCACTAGACAGCACTGCAAGACTCTTGTAAACGAGAGCCTGACCTAAAGTATTCAAAGTGAACCACACTGCAGGGGTGTCATAAATCATTTACTCTCCCAGCCACTGCCTACCCAACCTATTCTATGGAGAATAAACTCTACTTGTTTTGGAATTTGCATTACCAATTTTTTTAAAATAGTTTTGTACACTAAATAACAACTGAAGCAGAAACAGAAAACCCTTTTCTTTGTTGTTTATTTTGGGGAGTGATGTGGGATCAAGCACAGTCACAGCTGCATTTAAATATTGCATTTCTTAATTGATTTATGTGGGAACATGTTTTATAAAGCTTTACAGTATGACTCAGGAAATGATGTTGCCAGACAATTAGATACTTCTCTCTGTACCCTTAAAAAACCAAAAACCTATCTATTGTTTCTTCCTCCCTTTCCAGCCACTCAGCCCAGTTATAGTTCCCCACATGTTTTTTTGTTTTTGTACTTGTATGCCTGATCTACAATTCATGTCGTATTGATATGATCCCATCATGGTAAACACTATATAGTATACTTTATGCCTCTTGCACATTTATACCTCGTAGTGCACGCAATGACATCTGTGGTAGTATTTGGTGGGGGGAACGGAATAAAAAGTGGGAAATAATGCTAGAAAAGATATATATATATATATATATATATATATATATATATATTGTGCCCCAACAGTTATCAGTGCACTTCAATATGGATTTTTTAAAACAACAACAACACCTACCCTAGTGTAGATCTAGTCCTCGACTGTCAATACCTATCTCTTGTATAGGGGTAGTGTGGTTTTGACTATGTAAGCATGAATGCAGGGAGGCTGAAATTGGTATTAGAAGAAATAATGATGTTAGCTTTAGATTTGTTGTTAATATTAGGAAGCCAAAGACTTCTTATTATTCATGAACGTTACATTCTACAAAACACACCTTTTATTGACAGAACCAACATTTACTTTCAATCACATTGACATGATTACTAAACTGCAAAACATTCTCTTAAACACTAATCTGAAGAATATTTGAGGAAAATTCTAAAACCCAACAATACATTTTCAATTATTTTTCTCAAGCTCGATAATTTTAAAGTAAAAGTAAACTTTCTTAAATGTCAGAGTAATTTGCAGAAACTGTTTCCACCAATACAGACTTTCCCACCCACATATTTTTAAGCTGTAGATAACAATATGCTCATCAGCTTTGACAGGTAGGGTTAATAGTTGGTGGTTGAATGAATATCCAGAAGCCCATAGAAGGTTCCTGGGATTCTTCCTTCCAGTATGTGAGCTAGTGGAATTGCTAGGGCTAAGACCTCTCCATGCTTGTATTATGGCGACAGTACAATTTCAGGGAGGAAATGTCAGGCTTTATAAGAACATAGGAAGAGCCATGCTGGATCAGACCAAGAGTCTATCTCGTCCAGCAGACTGTTCTGATAGTGGCCAACCCACTGCCCATAGGAAACCCACAAGCAGGACATGAGTGCAACATTTTATATAGCTTATTTATTTATTTATTTATTTATTGCCTGTCTCTCTCTAAACAAACCATGTAGATCTTTAACTGAAGACTTTTTTATGATCTCTGTTTTCTGTAGTATGCTGGATAGAGCTTTTTTATTATTATAATATCCCACCTCTGAAAAATATTCCATAGGTAGATTTGCCTAGTGCCACCTGTGCTATCCTTTTGACCCCAAATAATATGTTTTACTTACCTAGGGTTGTCAGGATATTTCATTTTGACTAGGGATGGATGGATTACTCTATTTCTGGTCTCTGTCAGTTGCAAACATGGTTTTTTTCCCCTTAAGTGTATTCATTCCATCCTTTTGTTTTAAAAAATCTGTATTAATATTTGAATTTAAATACATATTTTGAATGCATTTTGTCTAAAAAAATGCATTTTATTTATTTATTTACTACATTTCTATACCGCCCAACAGCCATAGCTCTAAAACACACCTTTTTATATGTTATTTGAGCCTTGAACTGTGTTACAACATTTGGAGTTGTAGAGATGTGTTCTGAGCCACACATTAGTCTGTAAAGTGTGTATTGGTCTATTCATTCCACAATGAGGACTGGACAAAAAACCTGAGTACCTGGAGTTTTGATTGATTGTTTTAAATGTTTTATTTTAAATGTGTAGCTATTTAAATGTGTAGCTATTATCATCATATTCTGTTTTATTGTATAAATCTGAATGAGGTTGTACACCTGAAAAGCAATTCATTAAACAAAAATCTACAGTTTACAAAACAATATTAAGGCTCTACAGTTTTCAACCAAGCACCAAAAAAGCAGGGAAATTGGGAGTTAAGGCTTACAAGCCCTAACGCTACATCCTTCCTAAAGAGGAAGAACTATGGCTAGTTCAAATGAATACAGATGAGCAAGGGGCAGAATGATAGTGGCAGCCCTGAACTACATGCATTGATTTCAAGGTGGTTTCACTAGGGTTCCCAATGGCCTCTAGCCCTAAAAAGGAAATGTGTACATAGGGTGGATGAGAAATTAGTTTCAGTTCATTTTTGATCAGAATTTACCCAGTTCGCACCTCTCCAATTGGACACCGACTAGGATGCTTCAGTTGTAATCTCAAACATCTGGAGGACAGCAGGATGGGGAACTATATCCTTACCAAACGCAGGGGCTGCCCGATATTTTTCTCTCACACACATCTCGCATATAGCAGCACGATTGATAACAAAAAGGGCATTATTTGTTGCAGATGTAGAATCAGGGAATGTGCTGGCACTTTCCCCCGGATTTTTTTATTATCTGTATCTGCACAGCTGTGGAGATACAGAAAATAACATTTTTAAAAAGGGGGCGGAATGGCCCCTTCCCTCTCCTCCCCCTTTCTCATTTTTTTTTCCTTTTAAAGAGCGGGAAAGTTCACACTTGTATTCCTTCCCGTGCAGATGCCGGGAAGGAATGCAAGTGTGGGAGCAAGGCAACTTGTGGTGCCAAAGCACTGCCGTAAAGACGGGGGACATGTTGACATCCAATATAAATCAAAGCTAGTGTTATGTGTTGGAACTATTTTTCAAAATAATAAATGAGCCCCAGAAGTTATGCTCTCTCACTTGAAATCTGAGAGGTCTCATTTGAACTTTTCAATAGCCAGTGTCCCGAGATAAAAAGCTTTTTATGACTGCTTCATGAAAAGGAAGCATTTCATGTTTTGTGTCTGTATTTGGAGACAACTTCAATAATTGTTCTACTGGAATTATGGAAGTACCCGAGATGATACAGGAAAATATCCTAAATGAGAATAAGTTACAGTTTAGTATGTTAATTATTATAGCTCATTTTATGCTGCATGCTTTTTCTTCCTGTTGGCATCTTAAAGTAGCAGATTGTGATCAAGTTTTTGGGCAAGTTTCAATGTTGCACAGGCTGCATTTCCATCCCTAGATATTTACTCAGAAGTAAGACCCATTGAATTTCCTTGGTTCTTGAAAAGCAACATACTTGCTTTTAGATTTGCCACTCTTAGCACTCTCTGTGTGCTATGTATGCCTGCTCTGTCTGTCCCTATAGTTCCCTGCAAGGCCAAGCAAGGGAAGGTCAGTAAATTGAACCCAGAGATGGAGGGTTGCTGTTGTTTTCCAAGTGCCTTTTCTAAGGCCATGGCTAGACCAGGCCTATATCCTGGGATTGTCCCGGGATCATCCCTGTGCATCCAAATGACACACAGGGGATCCTGGGAGCAGGCAGGGATGACCCCTCCATTTGCCTGGGATAATCCTTAGGTCTAGCTAAGGCCCGAGTCACTTGAAATTTGCCTGAATTGACTAGGAAGTTACAGACTGGGGAACTTGGGAATCTTGTGGTGTTTTGTTAACTAAGTAGAAATAACATGGTGCATTCTGCACCTGGTACTCAGAAATCACATTCAGGTTCAAAAGTGTGCTGATAATTAATTCTACTGAATAATGACTTTGGCCATGGTTCAAGGAACCATGTAACTTATAGAACAGAGCAGTATGTAAAATTCGTATTTCAAGTATTTCAAATATGAATTTGAAATTCATATTTCAAACATAATGGTCATTATTATTTGAAATATACCCAGAAAATGTATTGAGAGTTTGTATAGGGATTACCCTTTTTCTTCATCATCTTCTGTATTTCGAATTCATATACTTTCCTGATGTTTAATACACAGTTAAGTAATTGGAGTAAGGTTTTTTATCAGCAGTCTTTTAGGCCTTCCTTTGCTTTCTGTGCATACTGAGCAAACTCACTCAAGCCTACCAGAATCGGAGAGGTCAGTGCAATGAAGAGTGCTGATGAATAAATCAATCACTTATGCAGTATCCCTACATTGTCATACAGAGCGCTGAAAAATAATTCCACACAGTGTGTCTGAAAGGCAGTACACGATATAATTAAAGCTATGCATCCATTGGGAATCAGAAGCCACTCCTGAAATCCTCCTGATTTTTAAGAGCAGCATGTTGAGCGTCAGGGGAGCTGCTTTCAGTGACACAACTGTGCATCCAGGAGCTTTCGATGCAATCCTTTGCATCCCAGCACATTTTAATTATCACCACAACCTGTTGTTGTTGTTGGTGGTGGTGGTGTGTGTGTGTGTATATATATATATATATATATCTCCAGGAAACACAGAACACAGCCCTCACAAACAACAGCATAGTTTTCAATTTGCACATTCAAAACATTTAGGAAAATCCAATTTTTAGGAAATGGCCTTTTTAATTGAATGTGTCAGATATTACTGTGTTGTACTTGAAAATCTGCAGTAGTTGGATACAGAGAAGGTGCTGTGTGCTATCTCTCAGTAATTAAATATTTAAACAAGATGCCGTTAGTATTGATGAATTCAGCTGCAAATGAACACTTAATCTTAAAATAGGCATTGATCACCGTATTCTGAATTTTAATCTTGCTGCCAAACAACCATATATTGCTTACAGTCATGAATTTATTCCCAAATGAGAATTTAGTACTTCACGTAAGGTATTGTGAATTACATTTGTAAAAGTAGAAGTGAATAATCTTGCTTTTTTTTAATGAGTTGGATCCAGTATAAGCCTCACATGAACAGAAGGACTCTTTTCACAGCAGGAGACTTTAGATCTGTTGGAGCTTTTCTTCTGGCTGAAAAGGGAAGGACATAATTTTTGCTGATTCTCCATCCCTCTACAGTGGCCTATCTCACCTAGAAATATGTTCCAGATAGCTGGGGTCCCACTTTAATATTAGGAGTGGTGTAGAGGGAAGGAAAATCAGCACACACAAAAAAGTAATAATAATAAAAAAATCAGTTCCTCAACGTTCTGCCAACAGGAGCCTTCTCAGAGAAATTCCACTTGGGAATGCTTGCACTGGTGAAATAAAACTCTGCATCAAACCAACTGTGTTTTGCACTTAAAGAAGAAAAATTGGCATGGCAAATCAAATATCAGATTATCTGTGATTCTATTTTATTGGGTTTTTGCAACTGGTGCAACAATCTAAAGTATCACTGGCATTTTAGTTCTTAAAATATATCTTATCAAGTATAAACCCTGTGTTGCCATGGGGGCTAGTAATGTGAAAATGATTGGATAAAAATATGTTTGCCTGTTTCCATTCTGAATGAAAGAACTATACACTTTTATAATAAATCTACTACAAATAAACTGGCAAAGGTAAACAAACAAAATGTTGTTTTTAAAAGAACATTTATCATTTCTTTAAGTTGAAAGTCTAAACTTCTAGAACCAGAATGTCCAGAGGTCTTTGCATGCCCTTGTTAGAGTATTCCTTCCCCAAACCAATGAGAATGGTTCGGGGGGTCTGAAGCTCATTTTTCCATTCCATAAGCCTCCCCGCCATCACCACCCACCGAAAACTACAACTCCCAGAGTGCTTTGTGCTCATTCACTCGCTCAGATGCCTTTACCTCAGCCTCTTGTCACTGGGCCTGGTTGCTCGTAGTGCACCTCCAACTTCTCCGACTGACTTGTCTGTGTTGGCTGCTTCTTCTGGGCAATCCTCTCTGGGCTGGGCTCGGACCTTCAGGGTAGGCCCTGGACGGGCCTGGGGAGGATGCTGTTGTGCCTGTGTGAATGAAGGCAGCATGCAGCAGGGCTCCTCCTCATTAGGTGCATCCCTGTCCAGCCAAGCACCATGTTGCCCCTGGGCAGCCTCAGGAGCAGGAGGGAATCCCTGGGTGGCCTCACCAGAACTGCCATGTTGGCTATGGGTGGTGACAGTGACAGGAATATGAAAGGGATCACAAAATTTAGATTGCTAGAGGAATAAGAGAGTGTTTGATGTAAAGTGTTTTGGGGAATAGGAAGAGGTGGGGCAGAATCAGAGAATAAAGGCTGAATGCTGAAACCACAGGAGAAGGAGCAAAGAGTTTTGAGAAGAGTCACTGAAGGGAACAACAGGAAAAGAATATAGATTAGAAAATGCAGAAGATGCAAGGAAACACACTGACTGGCTCACTATGAGGACTTAAACAGACCGAGTCAAAGGGAATCACAAAAACTAGGGAATAAAAAGAGGCACAGAAGGAGAATGCCATGGAGGTAAAGTAGATGACTGGATGCTAGGAACAGTAGGAAGTCTCTAAGAACTTGTCAGCTGTGGAAAGAAAACCCTCCAGTGAGCAATTATTCTTACTCTACTGCACAGCTGCCTCTTATCAGTATTGCCTTCAGGGATCCTTCCACAACTCCAGCTTGGGTTGTGTAGTTGTGGGGTGGGGGGAAAGCAGGCTATTGGGCATAAGCCAAACCTCAGACAGAAGTGGCCAGAAAAACACAAGAATGAACGGACAGGAAAAGATTTATCCACTTTTATAACCCACACGTCCTAATCCTTGTTCTTGGTTCCTGCTCCTAAAATATTAGTCTCCTGAACAACTATAGCTACTATCTGAGCTAGCTTTAAAAAAGTTACCTCTCTTTTTCTTTCCAATTGAATAAAGTTAAACAGTTTATAACATAAATGTTACTTATTTGGAGTAGCAACCAACCATTAAGAACCTCTACAGCACCCTGTTGTCCATGATATTAAAAACTTTGCCTTCTATATTTTACAGAACCAAAGATCATGCTTACAACAGTGTTCTGGATCACTATTTCCACAATAAGGAAAAATAAGAAATTACAGGGTTAGGATAAGTGTGTGTGTATAGGTAGATATAGAAATAATAAAATATAAGACATTAACATTTTAAGAATAAACATAACCTCAGAGATAAAAATATATAAATATAAATGCTAATTAAAATTTTGTCATAGTAGAGCTGCCTGACCATCAAAGGTGAACCCAATCAAAACAGTCTGTCAGCAACATGTGTGTGGTTTTTTTTTTTAAAGAATAAACTCAGCAGGAAAGTGACAGCAGGAACAGCTGTTAGTAGACTGAAATTATAAGCCTCCCAAAAGGTTAAAAATAAAGTTTGCAAACAAGAAACACTGTGCACCAAACATATTAATTATATTATTTGTATAACTTTAATATATGAACCTATAACAGCATGGGTATTTGTTGGCTTTAGAATGGAAATTTAATCTTGGAAGCATAATCGTTTTACTTTGACTACGGCCTTAGCTAGATCTAAGGCTTATCCCGGGATCATCCCTGCCTGCTCCTGGGATATCCTGTGTGTCATTTACATGAACAGGGATTACCCTGGGACAATCCCGGGATAAACGTTAGGTCTAGCTAAGGCCTACCACTCAGTCCTGATCCTCTGGCATCACTCTCCCCGGTTCTACCTTTGGCACATCCATAATCAGTATGCCATAGACTAATTTATATGGGATTAATATATACTGTGAATTAAGATGAATTCCGAGGCAGATATTGCCTTCATATTTGCAGTAGATATATGTTGGCTTGGCTCCCTTATATCCCCAAACAGTATTCTTAATAAGCTAATACATTTTGACTAAAATCCAAATTTTATTGATACGAATTCTTTTATTTGTTTTGAGTTACATAAGAGATGTTACTCACTGCATTGTGATCTTATTGTTTCCTAAGGCTATGTCTGCCCTTTCCTCATTCACTCTGATACATTACATTGCAGGATGAAAGCTTGTCTGGGACTTAGTGCCCTACAAAGCAGTAATGATGCTACAATGGAAGACCCAGCAGAAACTCTGCTCTTGTCTAGGGCAGAATGTTTTAGAGTAATTATGTTGGAGATTTTGTTGGATTGATCTGCCATTTAACTTTCAAGAGCCATTTATATTTTGCTCAGTACCTAAATAACAGATCATACAATTTGACATTTGTGGACATGTTCTATAATATTGTAAAGACAGTACTTTTATACTTTACCAGTTTCAGAATCCAATGGGAGATATAGAATGATTGAAATAGTTAGATGAATGTTCAAAGCAGGTGTCCCTTCTATTATTATTATTATTATTATTATCATCATCATCATCATCATCATCATCATCATCATCTATATCCCACCTTTTTTCCTTCAAGGAACCCAAGGTGGTATACATAATCCTCTCTCCATGTTATCCTCACAACAACAACCCTGTGAGGTAGGTTGGGCTGAGAGTATGTGACTGGCTCAAAGTCACCCAGTGGGTTTCTATGGCCAAGTGGGGACTAGAACCTGGATCTTCTGACTCCCAGTCCAACACTTTAGCCACTAAACCACACTGGCTGCACATTTAAAATAATGGGCACATTTAAAATAATGTTCAGATAAACAGTCAGTCCTCCAGGTACTCAGATTTTTTTGTCTAGTCCTCATTGTGGAATGAATAGACCAATAGATTAATGTGTGGATCAGAACACATCTCTACAGCTCCAAATGTCTGGACTAGAACCTGGATCTCCCGACTCCCAGACCATCACCTTAGCCACTACACCACACTGGCTCCTATATAACATGGTCTCTCAAGGACTTCAAGTTGTTAGTTCTTGCTGGCCTTTTCTGTGTACTGGCAGGAGGAATAAATTGTATGTGGCATCTGAAAGGCAGCAGAAGCATGATAATAACCAAGGCACTGATATTGTAGGAACTGTGGGAGTCACTCCTGCAGATGGGATTACAGGCCCCAGAACATATCTGAGTGAAGAGTTGGAGCTCTGGTCTCCAGAGCTTAGAAGAACTGACACCAGATCCCAGGGACAGGTCACAGTGTCTAAGGAGCTTTTGCATGAAGTGCTTTTCCTCACTTTAATATGACCATATATGTAAATTAGAAGTATCTTCCATAAAGGTCAAGGCAGCAAAATCTGACATGTTCAGATTTGTTTAATCCTAATTGAGAAAATGTCTCCTCCAACTTGGTAATATTTTTATTTTTCTGTAACAATTTTTCATGAAATAGCCAACATTCCACCCTCAGATAATATGAATGTGTAACAGAATTTTGAATAGCTAAAGTTCTTGATCTTCAAAAATCTCAAACTTTTTTCAAGAAATAGGCAGATTCTTCTTCTACTCTTTATAAATGTAAGCAAAATTGCTACCATTATTTCCTGAATGACATGTGGAAAACACCAAAAATGCTGCCAAATGTTACATGCCAAATTCTGGCTTTTAAGTCCCGAATTGGGCACAAATTAGCCAAAATGCAACTATTTTAAGTCCCAGTGATTTCAATAGGAAAGAATTATGAACAGGCTTATATGGGGCAGGGTCCAGTGGTGATGTTCCACAAATTCAAATAGCACTATTGGAGCTCCGCTGGGTCTTTCTATTGCGCAGGCGGTTGCCCATTACAATGGGTGCAAGCAGTAGCATAACCAGTTGCCCAATAAGAAAGCACAACATTTTGCACAAGAGTGATGTAAAAACTGCATGCGCAACTGTGCTTGTGCAGACGCAACTTTAGTTGGATTCTTCTCTTGCACATCATTCAGAACCTAGGTTCCGCTAGCACAATGTCATTTACGCCACTGGAATGACACAGTTGGATACTGCTGTGGAATATGAATTTGGCCCTTCTAACTAAAGAAGACAGCTTTGGGTATTGGGTGGTATAATAAAGAAATTGCCATTCCAAACCAGGCTTAAACTCTTTCTAAAGTTCCAGCGCAGATCAAAATGTACCAGAGTGGACTTGTTCTGTCACCAGCCTGCACTGCAGCCAGTGTTGCCACCCCTTCCCCATTTCCACATCAGCTGCATCTGTAAAAGGAACGAGAAGTCAGCATAGTTCTCCTTTGAAGATTTTGGAAGGCTGTTTTTTTTTACTGGGTCTTGAAAGGATATGTATAAATGTATTTTAAATCAGCATAAAATATTATAGTTATTGAAGGTGATATATCTAAAAGTCTTCCTCACTGTGCTTTAAATGAGTACTAATTGGTTCAGGGCATTGATTAATATAACTTAATGGCAGCCTTCTCCAACCTGGTAACCTCCAGATGTGTTGTACTGCAACTTCAGTCATCTTGACCAACTTGGGCTGTTTCTACACCTGCCTTTTCCCTGGGATCATCCCTTTGCATCCAAATGACACACAATGGATCCTGGGAGCAGGCAGGGATAATCCTTAGGTGTAGAAAGGGCCTTGGTCACTGGCTTTGGGTAGTGGGTGTTGTAATTTATTTATTGCATTTCTATACCACCCAATAGCTGAAGCTGTCTGGGCAGTTCACAAAAATTAAAACCACAAAAAGCAGGATAAAATGCAATATAATATAAAACAGCTTAAAACTGCAGTATACTAGTGCTACCAGAGTAGACACCTAGCCACAGTGCAGAGATTTAAGGTGCAATAGGTTAAAAACAGAATCCAAAAAATGCTTTGGAAATTAAGATGGTCTTTACACATCTTGTAATCCAACACATCTGCTTGGTGAAGGCTGCCATAAGCTATATTGATCAATAACCTGAACTCAGCCTGGGGAAGACTGGCTTATGGGCTTAAAGGTTACTGTGTTTCTGTCGACTCCTAGTGTATAAGTTTCTGCCATCTTTTATTTAAATATGGCAGTGTATTTTCTCAACCTTAAATTGCCAGCTTTGTCTTCAAAATTTGCAAGATTTGCAGAAAGCCAGCATATTATTTCAAAAGTTGTTGGTACTTACAAATCTGATATTTGAAAAATGTATGCATTTTTATAAATTTTTGGTAAATGTGGTGTGTTTGGTTACTGAAATTCAGAGCAGAATATTCCTTTTTATTTTATTTTTTAGCAACTGTACTTTAGCAAGCGGAATGTGAATTTCGCCCCTCTAACCAACTCTTCTAAAGTTCCAGACTTGACCTGAATGGACTTGCTTTGTCAAAAGCCAGCCCAAACGGTTTGGAAATGTTAACTACAAAGCTCTACTGTAGCATAAAAAAGTAAAGTAACGTAAAGGCTGTCAATTTTATCTCTTCTTTTTTATATAGACAATATAATAATAGTTGTACCATATGTTTGGGAAGGCAGCGATTGCTGAGATTGTTCTGAAGTTTTTCAGACCCGGTACTGCAATTTTAACTAAGAAGAAAAGTAAGAGCTTCTGTAGCTGATTTCTATTCTTTGAGTCACACACTGAGTACAAGTTCACTGGCATAACATGCTGAGATGTCCTGTGGAGTGGGAATTAATGGAGCCTGATGCAAACAACAATAAAGTTCAAATCTTATTGAAGTGCTTCAGTACCTTGCAAAGATCAGGTTATTAACATTTACTAACATTAAGATTATTGGGTTATAAAGTAGACACAGTGAAGTTTTGGTGCAAAAAGTTTCTCATCCTTATTATTGGGATTATTCAAAATTGCCTATTGAATTTGCTTCATGCAATGAGCATAGGTGAATTGTATTATGCTGAATGCAATTATGTTGAGCCAAGCAGCTGATTAGGCCATGATTGTAAAATGGGTGAGTTGTGAGCCAATTCTGTGTCTTGTGTCATACTTGGTCAGAACTAAGCCAAGTCATTTCCTAAACTTGGGAAATGGTTCAACTAATGTCCAAGCCAATCTAAAGGAAGAGTTCCTCCTGATTTGACATACAGGGGTTTAGAAGCTTCTGTCATTTCTGGCTGTTAAATGTTTCTCTAAGCCAGCAGAATACCTCTCATGGATATGTAAAGCTAACTTTTTATAGCCAGGAATTGGAGTTATGGTGGAATGGGTGATGGAGACAGTCACTTGTTGTCAAATGTAAACGTCTCTCTGTAATTGAGGAGAGTCCCCAGAAGGGAGACTCTTGATGTTGGTAAGTGTCTTTGGGGCTATAGATGGGGCTGGATAGGATACATATCTGAAAACACCTGCTAAGGATTATAGAATCATAGAATAGTAGAGTTGGAAGGGGACTATAAGGCCATTGAGTCCAACCCTCTGCTCATTGCAGGAATCTACCATAAAGCCTACCTGACATTTTCATGTAAGCAGCTTCTCTCTTGGGATGCAAAAGGTCCCACCTCCCAGGAGAATTTGCAGCCAGAATTTGGGGTAAGCTGAAATTCTTTGACTGTGATTAAAGAGTTTTGGAGTTCCTTGTGCTCATCTCTTCTTTGAGGCAAGCACTATGAGCCCCAAAGCTTGTGCTAAGGCCTACTGAATTCTACAAAGCTACAATAAATTCTAAAATTAAAGTAACTAGAGTAAGCTCAGGGTTGCACTCAGGCAAGTACATGATTTAGTTGGACTTTTTAGTACTTACTTTAGATAGCCCTAAAACTATTTAAATGATGTACATTTAGGAGACGAATTCCAAAAATTTGCACCATGAGCAGATAATAGTAACGGACAGGCAATATTAACCATTAGTCTAAGGATAAAGCCTGCAGTTCATTACACCAGGAGTAGATCTCCATATATCAGCTCCCAGCATTTCTGACCATTGGCCATTCTGGCACAGACCTCTGGTAGTTGAAGTTCAAAACATTAGAAGATCTACCTTCTTCCTACTCTTGGTGTTTGCTTTATACACTTACATGGCTGCCGGTTCCATTGAACTTAGTGGTACTTACTTTCAAGTAAACCTGTATATGGTTGGGTTGCATGGGTGCATTGAGACTTTGGGAACCCAGAAGCACACCCCTACTAATGTAGTACAATTACCCTAAAGTTTCATTGTAGGGAGGGTATGCCCACCTTAGGGTAAGCTTGGTAAAAATTACTTGGATGTTATTTTTGGATGTGGAAGGGTGATTGTTCCTTGGCTATGTTTCAGTTACAGTTAGTACTTTCTGCTGATTAATTGCTTCTGGGCGTTTCTCTCCCCTCGTGATGCTTGCCAGCCAGGAAAGCGTCCTCTGGGAGAGAAACACCCACCAAGGATGACAGCGTCGGGCAAGCTCTGCTGCCTGGCATGGCCTGGAATAATCAGCCCATCATGTACTGTGGTCCCATTTGGAGTAAGAAGCCTTATGTGGAAGAACATCAGCATTGTGACATTACTCATATGGGGACTATGGCTTTTGCTAAACCACTCCCACAAATTTTTGTCAAGGTCAGGCCACAGCCCACTTTGGGAGGGGGGACAGCGATGATGATTTGGGGAGGGAGGATTTCACTGTAGATACCTTTCTGGCTCAGGAAGCAAACTTTCAGCTCAGTTGTACTATGACCTGGGAAGTTATTCCAAGGATGATTATGCTTACAACCCTTGCCCCAATTATTCCCCAGAGATTGAAGCTTGGCTTAATCCTTTTACTGTGGGCACAGATGGGCAGTTTGTGGAGGGAGGAATGCTCTCTGACTACAATGCAGAAAATACTTACTAAAGCTCACATAAATGCATAACATGTATTGGAACCAAAATAATAATAAAAGGGTTAAAATGAAACAAAGACTCTGTCTTCTATAGGAAGTGGCTGTTGGTGGTTGGCACAGGAAGCAGGGGAGGAGGAAAAAAAGGGAAGGCAAACCAGCCGAACTAACTTAATGTTAGTACCCACATGTATACCCCCACCCAGAAGCTAGAGGGCGTGGTTGTTGGAGTTGTGGTTCACATAGGGCTTAAGCAGATGTTGGGGATGAAGCTGCAGGAGGGGGGAAAGTAAAGTAAGTCTGGAAGTCTGGTAGATTTCACCCATTTTCCAGGTGTAATAAATATCGGCTAGCAATATCCATGTACTCCCAAGTCTAATATTTTATTTTTTATTTATTTATTAAATTTATATACCGCCCCATAGCCGAAGCTCTCAGGGTGGATAACAAAAGTTAAAAACAGTAAATATTAAAAAGTATACAAAATTTTAAAAACCATATTTCTACTAGAATTTCCTTTTTTAAAAAAAAAAAAAAAAAAGTTTTAAGTAGGGAGTTCATGTAAATGACACACAGGATATGCCAGGAACAGGCAGGGATGACCCCGGGACAATCCCGGGATAAACCTTAGGTCTAGCTAAGGCCATACTGTACTATATGGAAAGATGGTCTAAAGCAGGGGTGGGC
Organism: Elgaria multicarinata webbii; assembly: GCF_023053635.1. Taxonomy (NCBI): domain Eukaryota; kingdom Metazoa; phylum Chordata; class Lepidosauria; order Squamata; family Anguidae; genus Elgaria; species Elgaria multicarinata. Next base: position 63,895,879 of record NC_086172.1, read on the forward strand.
ATCTTGTGGCCCTCCAGATGTTTGGCCTACAACACCCATCATCACTCACAATTGGCTATTCTGGCTAGGACTGATACGAGTTGTAGGTCAAAACAACTGGAGGGCCACAGGTTGACCACAGGTTTCCTTTTCTAAAGTATAAGGCAGTTCCTTATACATGGCATTTACAGATAGGAGCATCAACTATCTGTACATATTTTCATGCCAGCTACTAGAACAGGAAATATGAAAGGCAGAGTAATGGTATTTTTTTATTCCCAAAAGCTAAATGCATAATTGAATGGTGGTTGGCATAAATAGCATAGTTCCTCTGTTGGGGTTGAACTATGTTTGTCGTGAAGTTACCTTGGAGTGCAAGGTCTAAAAATTTCCCTCTGCTATGCCATGGTCCCAATCCCACCTTTATAACTTTTATTTATTTTAATTTTACAGGCCAGAGCTAGCCATGTGGCAAAGACCATATTTAGCTTGTACCTTAGTTTATTTCTGATAGGTAAGCGTTATATATTAACACTTACCCATGAAAATAATAATTATGATTTTGTGTGTGTGGGGGGGGGTTACGTTTGTTATAGACAGTTTAAAAATGTGTCTGTGAAGTAGAATGAGATTATAAAATCTCACTCTATTGCTAGAAAAGGTGAAAAAAAGAGTTACTTTTAATTATATATTATAGTTGCAATAGATAGATAAGCCCTGCTTATCCACATAGTGCATAATTGTTTAATTAAAACCTCCACAGCCACATGCACAGTCAGATCGCATTGTTAGTCAATGGATAATTTGAAACAAAACAATCCAGTATTTTTTTCTGTGACATTTTTGTCTGCTTGATTTTGTTGTATAACTTTTCACAAGACATCTCATTTTTACAGCTGCCTTCAATTTCTTGGGTTAATCTACTTTCTTCTTTTACAATTAAATCATGGTGGTTTGGATCCAGATATGTACTAGCAAAAGAAATTCTTGCCATGATAACCTTCTATAATTTGTTATGCAAGAGCTAGTGGAAAACATTGTACGACTTGTACAAGACTTTGTCTAGAAATTGTATGATGTCTTGTACAAAGAGAAGCGGTCCTTTCGATTTTAGTTCTCTTTTCTAGAAGACGGATCTTATACCAAATCATAAAAATGTTTTCTGCTCATTGAAGGATACCTCTGGATCCAAGCCAAAATGATCAATACTAGTTTCTGCTTTCTCATGTTTGTACAAGAGATTCTCTTTTTTCTTACTTCTCTTTTCTAGAGCAAACATTTTACACCATCATAAAAATCTCTTCTATTTCTGGGAGGGCACCTCTGGATCCAACCCAATATTATCAGCACTACTTTCTGTTTTCTTTCACATTTCCCTTTAACTAATAGACCTTTATTCTCTGAGCTGAATATGAAGGTGAGCTCTTGCGCTCCAGGAGTTGCTGATGGATACGTCATTTAGACATATTACCCAAGATTAAATTGCCACCCACCTCTTCATATATTGTCTCTAGGGATCCCTTTTGCACCATTAGCAATTAGAGCAAATTATTATAAAATGACTGAGTTGTGTGACTTCTCTGTGCACTTTCTCTTGAGTTACAGGTGCCCCACCACCCTTCCCATTAATTGTTGCTATGGGATCCTTAAAACTAACTTCCCGAATGTTTGATATGAAACATCTTTCTTTTTCCTTCTCTTCTGTTTGCACAGTAGAGAATAGCATTTTTATTTATTGTACTACAAAAGAAAATATTTTAGTATTGATTTATACCTGTCAGTTCAATAAATAAAATAAAATATCCTTCTTCCTGCCAGATCATGTTCTCAAAGGAAGTTACTGAAGAGATAATAACAATCTCAAAGGAAGCATTATATTGACAGTGTTCATGAAGTCTTAACAAAAGCTTGTGAATGACAAGCCTGTCCATACTCATATCAAGCCTCTCCAAAAGTTTTATTTTGTTGAGTATTAATTTTAGGTTTCTAAGTTTTGAAGTTTCCTTTATTTTTATGCAAGGAGATAGCTTAAAATATAGCTTAAAATAAGGAATTTTGAAACTTTCTGTTTTTAGTTTTTATGAGAAAGCGTTATGCCATTCTCATATTATTGAGTTTTTATAACTTCCACTGTTTTTATTTTGCATTGGTTTGTTTCATTTGAACGCAAAGCACACAACAAAGGCTTTTGCTAGACCAGGCTACATCCCGGGCTGATACCCGGGATCGCCCTTGTGTGTCCAGATCCCGGGGCCAGATCAACCCTCCCTGGCCCTGGAATATAGCCTACCCATTCTAGCTTGATTTTCCCCACAGTCTCGGACTGAGCTCAAGCCCATGAGCGTGTAGCCCGTTCCGTGGCTTTTCCCGGCTCCATGCAATAACTCGCGTGTAGCTGGGGGAAGATGCGCATGGAGCGCAGTGCTCCCCAGGAGCACTGTGCCCATCGGGGGCAGGGTGGGGGGAGTGGGGAAATGAATTTAATTTTAAAAAAAAACACTTACCGCCCCTTTAACTATGAAAAAATGGCGGATGCGATGGGTCTTTCCTTCAGTTTGTCACGTCTGATGTCTAGACTAGGGCGACAGCCCGCGATAATTGTATCGCAGTCTCTCCCCTCCTCTATCATGGATTTTAAGGAAGGTCTAGCAAAGGCCAAAGTGAGCCTTTCAAATCATTCTGATTTTCACAAAAGTTACAAATTATGTTCAATGTTATATGCAAATAAACGCAAGGCAATGGTGGAGTTAATATGAACAAAAAGAACCACAACAGGTTTGTCGCCTGTTGTGGTTCTTTTTGTTCAACGTTATATACAAGCATTATAGTAAGTTAAGAACAGTATTAAAACTACTTAAAAATATCATCAACATATAAAACAAAATTAATTTATTATGTAGATTAGGGAAGTTGGAGAAATCTGCAACAGAAATGAGTTCAGATTCCTATGATTCTACAGCAGACCAGCCTTTCCCAAGTCACACAGATTTCACAGACTTATGGACAGGTATTTTTTTTTTCCTTTCAGAACTTTACTTATAGAAAAATGCTTAAAAAAAAAAAAACTCTCACTGAAAATGTGTACTCCCCTTCCCTGCCCCCCACAGCCTAAAGTATAAAAATTCACATTTTGGGAGGATTTGCACATTTGAGGAGGGCTTGCACAAACGCAAATTGGAAAAAAGGTAATTCTGTCAATGAGCGAAAAATGGAATGAAAGGCACCTGATAATCCATGAAATGCAGATGGATTTTTTTAAAATGTAAAATCTGTGCATTCCTAATGTAGATAATGATGCAACTGAGGCCAGATCTACACCAAGCAGGATATTGCACTATGAAAGCGGTAAGGAAGTGGTATATAAAAGGCAGGAGCCACACTACTGCTTTATAGGCAGGGTTTTGCTATTTTATTGTTTTACTCTGTACAGCACCATGTACACTGATGGTGCTATATAAATAAATATTATTATTAATAATAATAATAGCAGTATTGAAGTGCACTGACAACTGTTGGGGCCCATTGACATATAGCATATACCACTTTTATAGTGCTATATCCTGCTTGGTGAAGAAATTAAGAAAGCTGTGAATGCTAGCAAAATGCAGAGAGCACAGAAGAAGAGAAAGGCAAAAATTAAACTGACATAATGGAATGGTCTAATGCTAGAACTCTGGCATTGCCTGACTATGCCAGATGCTGATGCCAGGCCAGGGAGAGATATTTTCTCCTTGTGGAGAAACTGCAAAATTCTGAAATAAAAGTTATATAAATGTGGCACATATATTTATCCATAGGAATGCTGTTATAACAGCTCCTTGGTATGTGAACCATTGACGAAATAGGGTAAAAGTTTGCATTTAATGCAAAAGTTTGCATTTAATGTTTACATTTAATGGAAATCTGAGAGATACAATGTAAAGATGACCTACAGTTGGCATTCTGCTAAAAATAGTTACTAAGGAGGTGGTAATGTCTGATATTGGGTTATTGTCAAGGAAAGATTCTAGACACCAGAGCTATTCAGTAGAGCCAGCATACCTAACATTCAGTCAGGGTCTTTAAAATAGCATCAAATCTAATCAATTTCTAAAGAAAATAATGCAGTGTGAATAATTTGGTTGTGTGGACCAATAAGTAACCCTGCTGCTGAATTATGAACAATTGGCAGAGAGGCACTGCTAAAAATCTACATAATGTTCGTTTGTTTGCATGTTTGTTTTGACCACCAAGATTGGCTTGTTATTGCATATCAGTAACAAACATGTAAATTGATAAGATACGAAAGTCCTAGAAACACATTTGATATCCAATATTTCATAGATATACAGGATAGCATATTCCTTCATACTTACTTCATTCTAAATATGGAGATGTTTCATTAATATCAATGAAAGCTTCAAAGATAAATGCTAGCTAATATTATTTGTCAAAATCTTCATGGAGATAATTCTTCCAAAATTGCTATTCAGAGATTGAAATACACATGGCATACTGTGTGATTCCACAGAGGCAGTCGGTTTAATAAAGTGGGTAAAGGATGTATTTCATTTGATTATGTATACCAATACAGCAGAAAATCATTCCTAGCTCTGTGCCCTGTACTTAATGAAAAATTTGATATTAGTTACAACTAGTGCAAGGAACATTGTTTGGTATGAAATGTATTAAGAAGAGACTGTATTTAAGATGTTCTTAAGGTGACCTTTATATTAGAGTTAAGTCTCCACAAGCTGCCCTCAACTGTTGTTACTCACCGGAAACATATAGGTTCAATTAGGGATATCAAAGGAATCTGGTTGGGGTGTGTGTGTGGATTTTGACAAGCTTTCTTCGGAGATAAATGCATTTCTGTAAATGGGGGGGGGGATCTTTTAAAATTTTCCCCAAAATCAGGGGAAAATCTGATTTCCTTCAAAGTGGCCATGCCTAAGGATCTATTTAGAAGCTATCATGGTCCCGTTTTCAAGTTTCTAACTTGAAAACTAAAAAAGTTATAGACATTTTACATTTTCAATGCAAGTCTATGGTGGGGGGGATCCGCCGTGGAGCGGAGTAGAACAGAGGCGGATTGACCTGAAGCGGAGCAAACCCAACCCGAAAGTTGCGGATCGGGGGGTCCATGCACAGCCCTGGAGGAGATGGCTATCCTCCTCAGGGTCCGAGGGTTGTCCCTGAAGAGGGATCACCACTCTCTGAATCTTGTTGGGGTGCTAATCAGAACATGACAGAGGATATGTTTTAAGATGCCAGTATGCTCTAGTGTAATAGAATTCCATGAGTTTTTATTTGAGGGATATCCACCAGCAAAAGCTAGTTGTATACTGCTTTTTATTGATAGTTATCATACACAATGTTAGTGAAAGAACAAAATTCTGCAGAGAACATCTCCATGTGTACTTCCATGAAATCCTAAAGCTTCATGTCTCCTTATTGACTATCATAATGAAATTAACAAATGGCTATAATGTTTTTACTTTTTGCCAAAATTGGAAGAAATTCACAGACATAGAAGTCATTTATTTCATTTCATTTCACATTACATTTTTATACTGCCCAACACCCAAAGCTCTTGGGGGTGGAGTTGTTACAAAGATTAAAAACCTTAAAAATAATATTGTACATAATATAAAAACTATTTACATATAAACAGATAGCACACACCAGACACACACCTAACATTTTTAACAATCAACAATAAGGAATCCAGGAACTGAATTAAAAAAAAAACCTTATCATATGCTGCCAAATGCCTGAGAGTACAGGAGGATCTTAACCTGGTGTCAAAAGTAACAGAGTTGGCATGATGTAGGCATCACCAGGGAGATCATTCCATAATTGAGACTACCACTGAAAAGGTCCCATCCCTTGTTGCCACCTTCTGAGCCTCCCTTGGAGGCAGTTGTTTGTTTGGACCTGGCCACGTTTTGCACAAGCTGTTTTGAAAGGTAGTAAATAAATATGATACCCAGGGTCTAAGACGGGACTGGAATAGAAAACTGGATCACACTATTTTGTCTAATCAGTGGATTGTGGTTTTAGCATCTCTACCTGAAATATCTATGGATCTCAGGCTACACCTCATCCAGCAAACATCTTGTTTCAGGTTTATTGGACTCCATAATGTCTTTTAATAAGGGTTTGCCAGTTCACATAATTTTTGGAGGTGTAATTCACCTAATGCTTCTTTTATCCATATGTTTTGAGAATGCCTTTTGGGAGGAGATCATAATATGGATAAACTTTGTATTGGAACACACTTTAGTATTGAATGATGTACATGTTCTCCTAAATTAATTACCAGTTTCTTGGAAGTAACATATCATCAGCACGAATGAATTTTCCAAGGGCGTTTGACTGCCAAAAGACTGATATTACAATGTTTGAAGATCATTATTAGTCTCACCCAACAGCAGGGATTAGTCTTGCCCATCTGGCTTGGCATCTTCTTCACTTAACTTCTCCCGCCCTACCAAGGAGGGGAAAGCTCTTATCTCCGATCAGCAGCTGATTGAAGATATTTTCCCCCTGCTTAGCACAGAAAATCCTTTTGTCGTTGCTTAGCAGGGAAATCACTTATCTCTGATCAGCTGCTGTTCAGAGATTAATGCTTTAACCAAAGGGCTGAAAGGGCAGGGCAGGAAGTTGCTGAGAGGTTCAGTTCTCTTTTCTTCAGAGCTTTGCCCTGCTTACTTGTTACTAGACATAAAGAGGCTTGCCTCTGAGTAGGTATGCTGTTCATATTTTCTTCTGAGTATACATTGTATTTGAAAGTGCTGCTGAGTGATTTTGTTCTGTTTGCTTCTAATTAGACATGGACAGGCTTGTCCTGCTTACTTCTGAGTAGTCATACTCCCTACTAGAAATAGTTAAAAGTGAACTTATGGGGTTGCCTTTGGCCCCACCCACCATTGGAATGTGGCCCCCAAGAGCTTCTCCAAAAAGGAATTCAAACTCTTTTATTGAAAAAAGGTTAATCACCTGTGCCCTATAGTGTGGTTGTTGGGTTTCCCCTTCTCTTTTGCAGACTGGGAAGAATCTAAACTGAAATATGGCTTCGGGATATAATCTAAAATTATACTTCTAAAGGTATACCAGCAGGACAAAAAGAAGATGAGAGTTAGCTGTTTTTATTGATTGGAATTCAGCTTTCCCATTGATATACCCTGAGAAATATATTAAAAACGGAAGGGTTTGATATGGATACTGTTGCTTCTATGAAGATTTACACTGGGTTGTTTTCTTGGTGATGTGCAGAAGAATCTAAGTATGCTGCTGTGAATCAAAGTATCAGAATATCCTGTGCTTGGTTGCTTTGTCTGTAATGTGTGTTTATGCGCTTGTCTAGTGAAATAAGGATGAGAGGGATTTGCTTCTATCATGCTGTGAGAATCTCTATCTCATACAGAAATACAGAGTAACATATAATTTTATTTAAGGATTTCAAATGCCATTATTAGACTGCCTTTTTGAGGTGATTTGAGTGAAATGGAAAATTGTCTCAATTGTCCTTATATCATCCAGATATAGACATCTAAAAAAAGTGATGGATCTGATGTTATCTTGGACTCTCACTTGGAAACATACTTTTCTACAGCTATATATTTTCATTGCAGTGATCAAGATATTTGGCTTGATAGGATTTTTCTGCCTCTATATTTTCTCCCAAAAATATAAAGGCATTCAACCCAAAAAATGCCCCATTGCTCTGATGGGTAAAAGATTGTGTCTCAAAGCAATGTTTGGTAAACTTTAGCAAACAGATATTGGAAACTATTACTTGTGTTAAATGCCCTTTACTGTTCATTCTTCAAAAGCAAATGTGATTGTTAGTACCATGCCAAAAATTTCTCCCATGTGTAAACCAAGAGGGTGTAAAAGAAGTGACACTTGTGGATAAGTAGTCATAGCATTTTTGTCTGGGCAATACTTAACTGAAGTTTAATAATAATGTAGGTTTCCTTAAATTATGCATTTATGATTTCCTCTGAAACACCAGAACACTGACACAGTTGGAAGCAGGATATTCCATTGATTGGACTGGTGGTAAAGGGATAAGTACATTTGTTCTTCGTGGGTACATGGCTTGGGATATGTTCCCCATATAAGAGGCTAGGAAGAAACGTGTTCATGAGCTAAAAATCTGGAGATCTCTTTATACTTGCCCATATATCATGACAGAAATAGTCTGTTTAGATGGCCTAGCAATGGATTAGTTGCCCTTAAGACACTTTGAACTAGTTTATCATTTATATTCAATTTTTAAAATCATTAATGACCCACTTCTCAATTTGCTCAGAATCTGTCCTGCTATGTTATATATTGCAATCTGATTGCTCATAGGCTATATTCTTCTCTACATTCATGCAAACAAACAAAACGCTATATACAACAAATAATTAAGACTACTAGTAAAATGTCCACCTTATCAAATGGTAATGTTTTAAATATTTTTATAGTTGCACAACAAAGAGGGACAGGTGGCACTCTTTGAACAATGGCAAACAAATGGACCAGACTGCTTCCTTGGTTATTTTCTACCCTGGGTGATTCTCCTTCCCTCACATCATTCAGATTTGGGTTGGGAGCTGAAGGGAGAATTGCCGAAAATCATCCCCTTCCTGGTCTATTAGTGGAGATGTTCACTGGATGAAAAGCCAGTCTGCAGAACAATACTTTCATGGCTTTGGACCACCATACCTGATGGAATGCCTCTACCCGTACACTGCGCTCAACATCTAAGGCCCTCCTCCATGCCTACTCCGAAGGAAGCTCGGAGGATGGCATCAAGAGAGAGGGCCTTCTTAGTGGTGCCCCCCCCCCATTTATGGAATGATCTCCCCGACGAGGCTCACCTGGTGCCAATGTTGGTATCTTTTCGGCACCAGGTCAAGACTTTTCTCCCAGGCTTTTAACGGCATATGTTGAGTTTTTAACTGACCCGAGAATAAGTGTTTTAAATGGATATTGTTTTTCTTTATACTTTTGGTGGTTTTTAATATCTGTTTTTAATGTTCATTATTTTTAACTTTTGTAAACCGCCCAGAGAGCTTCCGCTATGGGGCGGAATATAAATGCAATAAAATAAATAAAATAATAAATAAATAATTCCCCACACCCTGTCCCATTTTTGGGATGTGAAGGTGGCTACAACGAGGAGGAGATGATAGGAAACATTCCTTTTGTTAATTTCATGATATGTATCTTAGGTTCCAAGCAAAGATGTATCCAACCAATTCAGACTTCCTTTTACTTGGGTACATTTATAAAAAGAAAAACTCTGTGGGGTCTTGGGGGGGAAAGAACATCTACTCAGTACATGTTTTGGTCTTTTTATTTCTTATTAGTTTGAAAGCTATGCTTGATCAGTTGTAGATGTCTATCTTATTTCTAATTTCTAATCTAACAGTCTTAGTTAATGGTATCATCTTGGATTTGATGAGGGTAACGTCCATCAGATGCAATCAAAAATGTAATTCATCCAATTTTAAATTATCTTAAGAGTCAGCTACACATAGCTATAACGCACAGAGGCAGAATGCATAATCTGAAAGCAGTACTCACTTTGAAGTTGACATTTCTTTTATGTAGCTGTGATTGCAACTGTAGATATGGAGTAAATGGCATATTATGCAAAATGAACATTTAATTATAATGAGAAACTTCAGTTGAATATTTCCATTTGATTAATAATCTATCAGCAGATAAAATGTCATTTACTCATTTGGATTGTGATATAAGCATTATGGCTGTCGCTGAAAAAAAGCAGAAATTCTATGTTGTTCTGACCACCACTTAACTTTACTCTGTGTTTGTGTTTGATTTTATATATCTGGGTGAGGATCAACATTTGCTATATGGAATAAATTTCATTAAAAAAATCACATCCTTCTTTAAGGGTAGAAGCAGAGAGAAAGAGTCAATTATTTAATACAAACTTAAACACAAATTTCTTTTTCCTTTTCAGGAACTCTCTAATATCCCATGTGAATATCCCCATACAGAAAATATAGATGTACTCTGTTTGTTTGTTTTTGTTTCCCATTGAAACAAAATGTGTTGGATCTAGACTTCACCTTCTGTGTGGGCCCCCTGCATCCACTGAAGCTTTGATTAAGCAGGATTCCTTTAAGGTGGATTCCTGCATTGAGCAGTGGGTTGGACTAGATGGCCTTATAGGCCCCTTCTAACTCTACTATTCTATGATTCTATGATTTTGTTGGCAGAAGAGAAGGATATGAATTTCGCCAGTCCCCCTCCCCGCTTTTCCTGCAGTCGCTAGCATCACCTCCATCCCACACTGTCCTGGAAGGTCACCAAGTTTCCCAAAGCAGATTTTAGAGGGAGCAGGGGACTGCTTGGGGAAGGGGAAATTGGCAAATATCACCACCTGCCTCCAGTTGGACCAAAGTCTGAATCCAAGCCAATGACTGCAAATTCAAGGGACAGTCATCCTTGGATTGATCACCTTAAATTTAATATTTGAGGGCCCAATGCTGATTTTCTGATCAGTCTTGGAAAATTCATAAGTTATATCAAATTTTTAAAATCTTGTTTTTCATAATGTTCCATCTGTCTTCTGTTACATTTTACTTCAACTCCGCTACCTCACCATAACGTGAGACTATTGAGCATGCCAGGTCTTCATGCAATATGCTTCACTTATTCAATTCCTACTATGGACAACTGTTTTGTTCAGACCGAAAACATTGGCAGACTGAAATGTCAGTGTCAGTTTATAATGTTCACTTCTGATTTCAGGTAAAGGGAATTTACGATAAGATTAGGGATGGGTAACTGTTCTGTTCACTTTGCATTTTGATAAGAACTTAACAAGTTTGCATATCCTGCAGATCCAAACTACAATGCACTTATCCTTCAGTAGTTACACTTCTCAGAATTTTGCAGTACTGTTCTCCAAACCAAAAATGTATAGAAAAAAGGCATATATTAGGGGGAAACATGTAGAAAATTATGTATACTAGTGAGAGAAAAACACATAAAAACCAGCATTATATTTAGGAAAACGGCTTGCAAAAATCTATGTAGTTGGCAAACCTGAGTACAAAAATGCATATTATACTGGAGAAAATTCACACAAATATGCACATTATTTTTCAGACTGGCTTAAGAAAAAAAGTTACAAACTGATGCAGGAATAGGACCGAGTGAACTTAGAATCATAGAATAGCAGAGTTGGAAGGGGCCTACAAGGCCATCGAGTCCAACCCCCTGCTCAATGCAGGAATCCACCCTAAAGCATCCCTGACAGATGGTTGTCCAGCTGCCTCTTGAATGCCTCTAGTGTGAGAGAGCCCACAACCTCCCTAGGTAACATGAGAAAAATGAGAAACTAAGAGAAACTGAAACTGACAGATTTGTTTAGGGGTAGACAAGATATTCCCTTTAGTTTAATAGAAGTGGATTTTCATCATTCTTATGATCAACTTAAATCTGTTGGGGGGGGGGGGGAGGCAAGCTATACTAGAGTGACCAGATTTAAAAGAGGGCAGGGCACCTGCAGTTTTAACTGGTGTGATGTAGAGGAAATTTCACCAGGTTCCCCATATATACAAATGACACCTGCTGAAATTCCCTTTTCAATACAACTGTTAGAGATACAGGAGCCCTGTCCTCCTTTTCATATGGTCACCCTACTTCAGAAGGCTACTACTTGCAGAGGCTATGAATCACGGCCTTCAAGCTGTAGCTGTAGCTGTGCACCAGAGGCCCCATTGGCAACAGACTTTCTTTCTTTTTTTACAGCCAGGGGCACTTTGGATCACGTGAAGCTGATACTGCTGTGTGTGTGAGAGAGATTAATATTTACTTTTAATCTGTAGATTTATTTTGTTGATTGGCTTAAAGCAGGAATGTAGAACCTCCAGTTCATTTGCCAAATCTGGCATGTCATTCCCCCTGAAGAAAGGGGAATCTACACTCTCATCTCCAGTTATTGATCAGAGATTACATTGGTGATTCCCAATAGCACACCTCTTGCCTTCCCAACTGAGAGAAATCTGGCCTGTAGAAGGCTCGTGGAGATGTATCATATCCTCCCCACCCATTGGATAAAGTTCCCCACTCATGGATTAAAAGTTAATGTGCCTTGTGCATTCATTGGTTTATTTATTTATTTATTGCATTTATATACCGCCCCATAGCCGAAGCTCTCTGGATGGTTTACAATGTATTGACTTGTACTGATTCATTTGAGTTCTTACCTTTTAAATGGATGCAAATGAAAAATATTAATGGCTTAAAGCAAAGGGAAGTCATTTATATAGTACCAACAGATTCTGAAAATTACAAATCACCTACTTTAACCTCACAGTGGGATTCTTTTCTGAACCTGGTAATAAAGCAATCAGCCTGTAGACAGCTTGAGGATAACAATAAAATAACATATTCATATGAGATGTGCCTTAGATGAAGATGCCTGCTTCCCGCCCTGCCAGAATGGCTTGGACAGGGGCGACTTTTGAGGGTGGGAAGGAGGGGAAGAAAGATGCTGTATGTGCAAGATACACATGGGCAGCATGAGGCATGGGGGAGGCACAGCCTATAAAAGACCTGTCCCATTGCAGTTCAGCCTCTTTCGCTTTCCGGCTCCCACCCTCCCTCCGTTTAACTAGTATGGGATTAGCCAGTAGCTCCCTTTGAAGGGAGGGGGGGGTTGAGTAGAAATTTTACCTGCCATGAATTCACAATTGTGTACAGTTTTTTTGCCTACTCCATACTGGAATTATGATTTGCAAAGGGTCAGGAAATAGGTGGATTGGATTGACAGGGGTGTGCATGAATTTGCACAAATTTACAATAGGGACGGTGAGCCTTTGGCATATCTGGAGGTCCTGCTCCTCAGCGGCTGTTCAGCTCTCGTGTCAGGATAGGGTTTGCTTTTGGGGACCTTCCTGTCTCATCTACTTTGAGCTGTGCAGCACTGAGTGGGGATGATGCAGGCCGGTCTCCCCACACTTTCAAAGTGTCCCATAAGAGAGGGGGCAGGTTTACCAGACTCCTGGCTTTGGAGAGTGGCTCGCTCATAATGGCTAGGTGCCTGAAGAAAGGATCTAATAGATTACTGCACTTTCCCATGCAGATCCAGGGAGGGGTGAAGTTCCCTTGTTTAAATAAAGAGGCCCTAGCTTACCCCAGTCTCTGGTGTCTGTGTCTTTATTCCATGCTTCCTTCTCCACTCATAAGCCTTTTTGCCTGCATAGTTTTGGCAGGCAGGAGAAAGCTGAAGCCAAATAAGAATCTCTTTGAAAAGTGTCTCCTTGCCATATACTTGCATATGGATCCAGCAATATAAGTACAGTAATTACGATCAGTTTCCAAACATTACTATAGTTCTTTCATTATCTTTAAATGTGTCATGTATTTATTACTCAAATATACATATTGCTTCTTTAGCAGTGCTCTCGAAAAATATAACAAGATGGAATCAAGGTACAAATTAAAAGCACCAGCTATTGAGTTAAAAACATGAATGTATTATATAGATTAAAGGCATCTCTATTGAGGCTTTTATTGTGTGATCATGATTGGTCACTCACAGATGTTTGTGGGTCCTTTACACAATGTTGTCAAACTCCAGGGTCCCTCCCAAGCTTTATATCCTTTATCCCATTAAAAAAAGATTGGGGGAAGGCTGGCATTTTTTCTAGAAGTGTGATGAAACACTGCCCCAGCTGTGTGTACTTTCGCTATTCCGCTATATCTCATCACCATCTAGTGGCTGCTTAATGAAACATATGGAACTTGTAGAGAAAGGAAATCACCCTCCAAAAGCACATCAATCCTGCAAAGAATTCAGAAGCACAAGGTAAAGGTGCAGGATAAATCCCTGGTGTAGAAAAGCCCTAAATCCCACCTCAGGAAATGCAAACGCTTAAAAGAATATGTTTTACCTGACTTTTAAAAGCAGCGGAATTGCGGGCAGGCAAACCTAACTGACATGGGAATTTCCCAGTTGGGTATCACCACCAAGTAGGCCTTTTACGCCATAACCAATTGCCATGCCTCTAGTAGTGGAAGCGCTTCTCAATGTATGGAAAGAGGTCTTCCAAGTAAAGAAGGCCCATCCTACATAATATTTTAAATATGATAAACATATTTACCAGGAGCCACTACTCTTCTTTTTTTTTAGTGTGGGTTTAATATTATCCTCCTAGCCAGCCCCAGCAAGGAGACCAGGCATTTTGGAACAGCTGTAGTTTCCCAACAGTCTTGCAATGTAGCCCCTTATAAAGTACATTACCAGGGTCTAAGCTAGAGGCTACTAAGGAATTAATCATGGAGGTCATTTTTTGTTGCCAAGGAATAGGAGATTCCTGGTCCACAATCAAAAGTTTTGGTGCAGCCTTTCACTTTTGCATTCATGTAGATGTTGATGAACATGATATACAGAATAGAAACCTGTGAATAATTTCCAGGGTCTCCTATTAGAAGGAGTCTCCTATTCCACCTTCAGGAATCTGCCTGACAGGTAAAACCAGAAGCCCATGGGCTTTGGGATATTCTTAGCCAAAGCCTATGTAAATCAATGGGGTCATTCACACACAAACTGGTGAAGATCATCCACAGTACAACCAAGCCAATTTCTTTCACAAAATCTGGTCTGTTTTTTATTTATTTACTACATTTCTATACTGTAAGCTGTAGTTCTCTGGGCAGTTCACAACAATGAAAACCATAAAACACAGTGTGAGTGAATATAATATAAAACTTTTTAAAAAAATGACACTGTAAAATTAAGTAAATATTAGTGGCAGTGAAAACATTGAAGTATAGTGCACATGTTAATAAATGATGGTCTCGCCACAATAACAGGAAAAGGAGGAATAAGTTGCTCAGCTTTGAAGGCCGTTCATACTAATACTTGTTGAAGGAAACCAAAAAATTATGGAGACCAAGGCTAGATCTACACTCCTACTTTATAGCAGTATTGAAGTGCATTGATAACTATTGGGGCACATTCCACATTCCATGTGTAATGTGCTGTTTCCTGCTTTTTATTCCCCATTATGTGAAATACCTCAAGAAATTCATTGTTTGTCCTACAAGGTTTAAATGTGCAAGAGGGAAGTAGCATTACCATGATGGGATCATAATGTTTTGATACAAGGTATAGATCTGGCCTAAGATATACAGCTGTTAGTTTAAATTTTTCTCTAATTTTGAGTCTTTTCTTCCTGCTCCAGTTTTTCAAGTTTCCCAATGGGACATCCAGTAGTTTTGAATTGCTGTTTGACCTTTACAGGAGTATCAAATGTTAAAGTTATCCAGACTAGCCAGACTTTTGTGTGTGTGTATATATATATATATATATAGAGAGAGAGAGAGAGAGAGAGAGAGAGAGAGAGAGAGAGAAGAGATGATGAGAAATACATCACACAGAAAAAATACTTAGGCTGCCTTTACAGGAGACAGGGTTTCTCTGTCTCTCTCCCTGGGTTTGTGTGTGTCTGTGTGTGTGTGTGTGTGTTTTGTATTTCCTAAATCTATGTGATGACTTTACTCCCAACTTTCCTATGCAGGTTCAAATGTTTATGTTTTTACACAGTGACCATTTTCTGTGTTTATGTTTTTCTATAGCAGGGGTGGGGGACCTGTAATCCCTCAGATGTTGTTAGACTCCAATTCTTATCAGCCCCAGCCAATATGACCAATAGTCAGAGATTATGGGAATTAGAACCCAGAAACATCTGGAGGGCCACAGGTACAACAGAGTAGAAGTCTCAGATCAGTAATACCAAGAGTGCATTTGTTCACCGGAAAAAGAAAACACATATTCAATCACCATATCTCTACATTTCCGAAGACTACATTTGGATTAAAATGTGGCTGCATTCCCATATCAAATATTACAGTGGGTTTGTGATATTTTTATAAAAAGCAAAAATGGCACGTAAGATAAGAACAGAAATCCATTTATAACAACAGACAGTGGTTATAAAGGGACTTTAACCCTTTGCACCTGCATTGCCAAAAGATGCTCCATTGCACAAATCCCCTTGTGGCAATGCAGACTGGAGATGCAGAGCCTACCATCTGGATTATGATCATAGCAGGGCTAGTATTCCCGGGTTACATCCTTAAAGTACCATGTAGTTTGACACTAAGTATATGGGTCAAAAGTTGGCATCAGGATTTGTCACAGGGCCGAGTACCTGTATTTGTGTCTTTGTTAGGTAGTTTGGTGTTACAGGTGAGTGCCTCCTTTGATTTAGGAGATTGTCTGCTCCTTCTGATCATGACTGCTGTCATGCCAGTGACCTTTCATAATTCTGGTATAAATTTTGTGGGGGGAAAGCCATGAGTTTCTGATGCAGTAACTAATAGGAGCAGTTCTGTAACTTGAACTGCTTTGTTTGAAATGAGTCCTTTAATTTAGCATCCATAGTTCTGTAGATGTAGTGTTGTTTGGCATTTGGAAAAGAATAAAAGGCTATTAAATGCCTAGTTGACAGGTGCAATAACCAAAATGGGCTTCAACACTTACACTTTAACAGCCAGACAGATTCTGCTGCCTATTATAATAATGCATCATTTTACATCGTTCAGGAGTTCATAATTTCATTCATTGCATTTTTTTTTCAACTGAGGTGGAAAGATAATGAGCATTTTTCTGGATTGTGTATGGAAATAAAAGCACTCATCCATTTATATTGTTCTTTTCAACATCAGTGTACCACTGCAGGAACTTTAGGGTGTGTTTTTTTTTTTAACATGCATCCAGCCCCTCACAGAATGGCATTTCTGTACATGTTGTATATGAACATTCCACAGCCCACTAATACAAGTCAGGCTATATTGCCTCTTCTCCTAATAATCAAACACACTCTCTTAAATTCACAGAAGACAGGAAATTCTGAGAAGCAAATCATAGACATTTTAGGTAATCGTCACACTTTTTAATCTAACTGTTCTAACATCTACATGACAATAATGAAAACCATCAGAGATGTTGGCGATTTTGGTATATTCTGGCTTTTAGAAGTGTTAATTTTAGTAATTTGAAGCACAGCCTATTATAGGTCTGCATAACAAGGATGTGCCTTTCAAGAACAAATTGCCTCCTTCAGCAGTTGAGATGGATGGAGCAAAGAAATGATTTACTAGCATGTAGGTTGCCTGCTGATATTGTGATCTCACCTGCTTGCAGTAATATTTCTGCAAAATTACACCCTAACCCCCCCTCAAAACATAAGGGCATTTCCAGGCAATTAAAAAAATAGGATTTCCCTCCACCTTGACACTATCACCATACTTACACAGTGATGTTTGCTTTATATCTTCTTCCTGAGTAATGAAAGGAGATGCTCCTTATTTATTTAGTTAGTTAGTTACATATAATTTTTTTTTAAAAAAAAAACAGTTTACAGTTTTGTCTTTCAAAGGACTGGAAACTAGATGAACTTCCGCCCCTATGTTTTTGGTACTCCCCAAAAAACATTTAGGCTGACTACAGGCCTTCTTCAGATTTTCAAGCAGATAGAAGGAGGGCAATGCTACTTTATTGTAATTTACATATTTTATATGTAAATTGTGTGCTTATGGGCAGAGGTATCATGGAAAGAAGCCAGAAAGAGTTTCATTGAAATCTACATAGTTCAACCAGTAAGTCCCATTCAGTTACTTTCAATGGGATTCAGGCTGCCATTCTAAGAAGTAAATCACACTTAACAATGGAACTTACTTACATTTTAGGATTGACTTTCCGGTCTGCATGTATTGCATAATAAAGGAATACTCTGAAGAAGGCTTAAATCAGGAAGTCCTCTGATTAAGAAAAAAATGCTTTTAAAAATCCTTAAAATTATATGTGCTCGCTTATGGCTCTTAGTTCTTCATATGAGGGATTTGCAGTAATGTTGCAATAAGCAGAGGACCAGCAGTGTTCCTAATTGCCAACAGAATGGGACAGTGGGAATGATACTACATCACGATGTAGCATCATATGTTGGGAATTGCTGGATCTGCTTGTGGCTACCCTCATGGCCATTGGATCCTTCTGAGCAGGAATGAATATGAAGAACTTCCTATTCCAACTGAGCTTTCCTCTAGTAACATGATCATCTGGAGCTGTTTGCCTTTAGTAATTCCTTGGTCTGGTAACCTGGGCTAGATCTATACTATTGCTTTTTATCAGTATTGAAATGCACTGATAACTGTTGGGGCACATGATGTATTCCATACACCACTTTCCTAGTGCTATTAGCTGCTTTTTATTCTGTATTATCTAAAATATCACAAAAAGTTTCATTGTATTTGCTATGAGGTATAAAAATGCAGAAGAGGGATATAATAGTGTCACCATGATGGGATCGTATTGTTATGACCTGTGGTGTAGATCTGGCCCTGGTTTGCTTCCCAGTCCTGGCTGTGGTTTGTCCTCTAGTTCCAACTTGCTGTTGAGTTCTGACTCCGGTTTTGTCCCACAGCTTCTGGTTCGTGTGTCATCTCAGACTACTGCCTACAGCCCTGACACATTGTTGGTTAACACAAACACATACACACAATGGACATGGGAACAATGCTATTTCATGATCTATTTCATGACTGTTCTCATTTGCTGATTTTTCTGGCAGTCAGGAAACCTACTGGACTATTGCTTTTAACAGGTCCGCCACTGCTTGAAGCTGTGGCAATGCTTTAAAAAAAAAAAAAAAAAAAGTGAAAGACTGTGAAACCCTCTCCTACCTTTTCTATTAGGTTAACCAACCTGCCCCCCTCACAACATATAACATTTATCATATCCTCCCAAAAGTCTCTAAAATGTCCCTGCACACTTTTGTGACAGACAAGTGGCACAGTGAAAGGCACAGTATATGTGGGTGGGTGGGTGGGTGGGTGTTAGCCCAGCACAGATTCTTGCAGGGCTGATGTGTCTTTTAAAGCTGCATAGCAGATCTAAGAGCTTCCTCCATCAATACTTCATGCTAGATATAGCTTACATTGCCACTTAACCTGCTATGTCCTTTTAAAGGTCAGAGTAGCCATACCTTGGAAGGAAAAAGAAGAAGAAGGCAATGCCACATAGGAAGAACTTCAAGTTTAACCTGATTGAAACTGAGTTAGCAGTAACCAACCAAAAATGCTGTAAAAAAGGCAAACTCCATAGTAGGCATAATTAGGAAAGGAACTGAGAATAAAACTGCCAATATCATAGTTCTCTTATATAAATCTGTGGTGTGACTACGCTTAGAATACTGTGTATACCACAACTAAAAAAAGATATTGTAGAGATGGTAAAAGTGCAGAAAAAGGCAACTAAATTATTAAGGGGCTGGAGCATCTCCCCTATGAGGGAAGGTTACAATAGCTGGGATTGACTAACTTGGGGGAAAAGGAAGATGAGGGGAGACATTATAGAGATGTACAAAATTGTGTGTATTGTGGAGAATGTGGATAGGGAGACATTTTTCTCCCTCTCCCATAATACCTGAACCCATGCTCCACCAGTGTGGTGTAGTGGCTAAAGTGTTGGACTGGGAGTCGGGAGATCCAGGTTCTAGTTTCCACTCAGCCATGGAAACCCACTGGGTGACTTTGGGTCAGTTATGGACTCTCATCCCAACCTACCTCATAGGGTTGTTGTGAGGATAAAATGGAGAGGAGGAGGAGGATTATGTACACCACCTTGGGTTCCTTGGAGGAAAAAAGGCGGTATATAAATGCAATAATGAATAAATAAATACCATGAAACGGATTGGTGGGAGATTCCGGACAGATGAAAGGAAATACTTCTTCATACAGTGCATAGTTAAATTTTAGAATTCACTACCACAAGAAGTAGTCATGGCCACCAATTTGAATGGCTTTAAAAGGAAGTTGAATAAATTTATGGAGGAGAAGCCTATCAATGGCTACTTGCCCTGATGACCATGTGCTACCTCCAGTATCCAAGGCAGTAAGCCTATATGCACCAGTTGCTGTGGAGCTTGGATAGGAGGGTGCTGTTGAACTGTGTACTCATTTGTGGGTCCCTGGCTGACAACTGGTTGGCCACTGTGTGAACAGAGTGCTGAACTAGATGGACATTCAGTCTGATCCAGCATGACCCTCCTTATGTTCTTATGCAGGAAACAGGATGCTGGACTATATATAGGCCTTTGGTTTGATCCATCAGGGCTCTTCCTATGTTCAGAATTGACGAAGGTAGATATTTCTCAGTAATCTGTGCATACAATTACCAATTTTCCTTGCAAAATGTTATATAAATATGCTAATGTAAGCAAAGTTCTCCATTTATCAGGGTGCTGACAGTTATGGGGGTGCATGAATCTGCCAGTGAGAGAGGCAGGAGGCTGGCAAGGCCATGGTGCCCTTCAGAACTTGGGCAGGCAGGCCAAGGCTGGGGCCAAAAGGGGCAGGCCACAGTGAGAACTTCCCCCTTCGTTTTCACTGTGGTCTACCTGAAAACTATAAAAGACAATCTCCAATGCAACTTCAGTATTGCCTTTACAGACCTTTCCCACCCACCTGCCCTTAGTAGCAATATGTCTTGCAGTGGACAGAAGTTAGATGCAAATTGATGGGGCTTTGAAGGAATTTTTACCTGCATATAAAATTGACAATGAATGGTGTGGGAGTTTTACCCTCCTCATCCCAACGCAGTAGTGGTTGTAGATAAGTTGCTCTGTAATATCTGTTCATTCTTGTGGTTGCTTCAATAGGTAGGCGCTTTATAACAGTTTTAACAACTGTTGGGGCCCAGGACACACTCCATATACAGCACTTCAAAGCGCTTTAAAGCAGTAGTGTAGATCCTTTTACATCAGAGCAGTGAATATGATTCAGCTCAAGGAAATTCTGATATTTGGGACCAAAGCACCCATTTATTTATTTTTATGTCCTGTCCTTAAAAGATCACAATTAAGAGCCCAGCTTAGTAGAAAATATAATTCTACATAGTTTCCCATGATACCATCAAAGAAAATTTTAAATAATATCTACTGAATAAGCCTGTACTTACTGAGAAGCATGAGAAGTTTCATTTGGCTTCATGAGTCATTTATTTTTATTAAGGCTGCGACAAGGAAACAAGGGCACATTTCTAGTTTGTAGATGGTCAAATTAACAACACTACCATTTTTACAACTCCTACCAATTAAATTAAATCTTGCAAAGGATGAATACTATGCATCTCCTCATTGTGTATATAATGATTTCTTGGTTTAAGCCATTATTTTTTCACACCCGAAGCCTTTCATTATTAAAGGCTGTAAATTTACTACCAAACAAGTGGAACCTACACAAAATAGTTGCAGTGTATCGCCCACTCCTAATAAGAAGTGCTTCTTTTCAGGGCTCCAGATAGCCTTAAACAGGAGCCTTGCACTTCTGGTTACGTTTATTTGAGGGAAGAGGGTTCTGGCAGAGGAAGGGGGAAACTGCACGTCTTTTTACTTTCTTCCAAGTCTTCCTGTACTAGATAATAGAAGGCTCAGATTTGGTGTAAACTGCCAAACCTGAATCTGGGATGTAGGGTGGCTGAGGCATTATTAGCCCACTGCTCCTGGCACCCTCAGACTCTTCTTTTGTGGCTCCGTCCCTTCCTCCCTGTATGCAGTGTGGGTTCATCAGGTCGCTCTATTGGGGGCCAAGTAAGAATTTTTGGGTCATAGTCAGGTTGGCTATGTCTATGTGTCTTTTTGCCTACTTCACACTGTAAGTGAGGAGAAAGTGCCTTTAGAAAAAATGATTATATTTTGGCATTAGGTTAATTTGGTCACATTTGCTTGCAGGCTGATAGGGGCAGGCATGCTTAGAGGAAAGGGATAGTAATCATTCTGTGGCACTGTTGTTTGTTCATAGATGATGCCTGAGGCCTTTCTGCTGAGAGTTTTACAGCCCTCTGGGAGTGTGTGTATGTGTGTGACATGGGAAGACCTCACCTCACCCAGGGCCTTGCTAGACCTGCCAGATAAGCCGACAGGGAGGAGGGGCGACAGCGTGCTAGAATTAGCGCGCACCATCGCTGACTTCTAGACGCACGACGGATGGGGCAACAGGAAGCCCCGTAGCATCGGCCATTTTTGTTGTTGTTTAAAGGGGCCATGTGCGCCGGAGAGCCGCCAGACAAGTTAAGTGGGGTTTTTTTAAAAAAAATTAACCCCCCCCGCTCCCCCTGCCCCTGATCCCCCCCAATTCCTGATTTCCCCCCTGCCCACTTGGCCATCCTCCCCCCATCCCCCATCCCTTGTCCCTGGCTCTCCTTCCCTCACCCCCATCCCCGATGCCCGGCTCTCCTTCCCTCGCCCCCATCCCCGATGCCCGGCTCTCCTTCCCTCGCCCCCGTCCCCGATGCCCAGCTCTCCTTCCCTCGCCACTGTCCGCCATCCCTGATGCCCGGCCTTCTCCCCACCTCTCTCCTGCCAGGTCTGGCCTTCCCCCGCCCCCTCTCTTCCCCCCCGGGATCCCCCCCAGCCCGATGGGCACAGCGCTCGTATGAGTGCTGTGCCCAGTCTGTGGCTCTTCCCGGCTACTCGCCAGTAAGCGAGCAGCCACAAAAAGCCACAGACCCTGCTAGACGTTCTGCAGCCCCGGCCTGAGGCCGGGGCTGCGGAAAAGCCAGGCCATAAGCGGATTCGCTTATGCCGGCTTAAGGCAGGTTTTAGCGCGGCCTGACCCCGGATTCCCCTGTGCATCATCTGGATGCACAGGAGGGAAACCGGGCCTCACACCACGCTAACGCCTGGTCTAGCAAGGCCCCCAGTGTTTTAAGGTCTGGGCAGGGGGTGACATGGGAAGGCCTTTCCCCAAAAGGGGTTTGTCCTGGGGGTGGCAATCTTACAGATGCTACTTAGCAGGCAGAGAATGTTTTGCCTGATATAATGCCTAGCTAGTTGCTGGCGTAGATTAGGGCCCGCCCAGTTGTCCCTTTGCAGATCTTCAATAAATGTGGCTCGAATTTTATACCATTTATACTTGTCTTGTCTCTTCATTTTCTCCCCTCCTTTCACCTGCAATGAAATGTTTCTGGTTATGGTTTAAGCTGCTGTTTATTGTAGTTGTTTTTATATTTGTTTGGTAGTTACTTTGTCTTATGTAAGCTGCTCTGTTAACAAAAAACAAAACCCAAGACTTTTATAGATGAATAATTCTGACTAGAATGCAGATGAGATGTATTGGGTTTCCGAGGTTGTGAAATCTCAGGTAGAGAACATTATCTTCTCTTCTACAAATGCAGTTGCTTTGCCAATTATATAATTTGTGTCACTCACTTGACCATCAGCCACCCAAAGCATTATCCCATGTGCATCACTAATAGTTCACTTTTGTTTGCCGTAGAACTGAGCTGTACTGAGGAAAGGTACTTCCCCCTCAGCCCTCCCTCTGGTATCCCATCAGCCATTGTGAGTTCTTGTGGCTGGACTAGAATGGAAACTGCCACTTTGGTCACTCTTGCCAAGGGACTTTGTGGTCTCTGAAAATAACCAACTGCTTGTCATGAAATTTTCAACAGTGCTGGACACAATCAACAGCTATTCAAATAATCAACTCTGCACAGCGTTGTTTATTTGTGTTGGTTATTTCAGCCAAATAACCAACTGTGGTGTGAAAAAGTCCCAACAGATAACACAATAACTCAATGGTGACTATTTAACCCAACAGTGACTATTTCACCCAACGGTGACTACTTAACCCACTGTTGGTTATTGTGTCATCTGAACCCAGTCAAAACATCAATAAGAGCAGGAGTAGACAGAAGGTAGATCCGGATCTACTGGTTGATCTCTGGGTGATTTGCAATAGATCATGAAGTATTTCTGACTCTGATTGTTTAACAATAGAAGCAATAAAATGACACACACATACACCCTGAATTAATACTATTGAGATAAAGAAAGCTTGGGATAACTTGCAAAGACAGTGAGCTCTGTTCAGTTGTGGTACTCAAAATAGGAGTCTGGGCTCAGGATTCTTTAATTCTTAGTATATGTCTTCTGCAGTAGACTCCAGTTGGTAGATCTTAGAGTTCTAGTAAAAAAACAAAGTAGATCCTACAAGCCTGAAGACTTTCCACTTCTGAATAAAAGGATGTATTATTTTCCATAAATATTTATGCTGGAATCATATATACATTTACCTTGGAGTACATTTCATTCAACTCAGTAGGGATTACATCAGGGTAGACAAGTATAGTTAGTTTGAGAACACTAGTTAAAATGTTGAAGCTGGTTTATACCCATATTGCAGGCTTTCTAGCTAGATGATTGAAAATTGTTTTTTTCAAGATTAATCAGCAAAATAGTTTGCTTATCATCAACTCATTCAACAGAGTAATCTTCGGATTCTTTTGGGAATCAAACATCATGAAATATGTATTACTTATTTCACAAATATAGATAACTTAAAACTGGATCCTCAAGTATAAAGTGATTAAGGTTAAGTGGTCACAAGTCGACTTTTTATAGAGAGAGAAGTGTTACAAGGTAGCTTCTGTGAGCAGTACTGACTCCATTTTGAAGCGACCCAAAACCCCACCTACAGACTGAGAGCATTCACAGAAAGCCTAGGTCAAGTAACCATTTCCTGATAGACTTCTTCAAATGCATTCCTCAGAGACAAAGGTAGGGGTAAAACTAAGCAGAATATGAATGCTGGATGGCAAGAGTTTTACCTGGTCATACACATGCTAATATAGCCCTGTTGCTGAACTCCAGGCTGCATCAAGTACAGCCATCATCCCAAATCACCCTCTTTTGTTCCCATAGCAAGTAGATCTTTAGATAAGATCATACAAAAAAACTCAAGTTGGAGAGAAGAGGCAGGCTAGCTCTCTCTCCCTTTTGAACCAGAAGCACAGAATAGACTACACATTCCAGCTTGCGAGAGCAAGCTGCCATGGGTGAGTGCTTTGCCTCGCTGTCTTCTTTTCCTCTTCACTTAAGACTTAGGGCGTTACTAGACGAGGCCTTAGCGCGCCTTCAGACCTGGTTTCCCTGCTGTGCGTCCAGATGACGCACAGGGGAATCCGGCGGCAAGCCGCACTGAGGCCTCGTCTAACGCGCCATAAGCAAAGTCGCTTATGGCGCGCCTTTTCCCCAGCTCCGGCCTCAGGCCGGGGCTGGTGGAAGTCTAGTTACTTCCGTGGCTTAGCTGCGAAAAGCCACAGACCTGGCACAGCGCTCATACGAGCGCTGTGCCCATCGGCCCGGGGGGGGGGAAGAGAGGGGCAGGAAGGATGGCAGGGGGGTGGCAAGGGGGGAGGGCGGGTGACAGAGAGAGCACTGCGCGCCGCCACCCGAGGAAGCAGGCGAGCGGCGCTTGCCCGGGCAAGGCCTGGCATGGGGCGGCATTGCCCGGGCAAGCGCCGCTCGCCTGCTTCCTCGAGCGGCGGCACACGGCGCTCTCTCTATCACCCGCCCTCCCCCCTTGCCACCCCCCTGCCATCCTTCCTGCCCCCCCATTTTTTATAAAAAAACCCTTACCTTACTGGTGTCTTCGGGCCGCACGCGGCCCCTTTAAAAACAAAAAAAATGGCGGACACTGCAGGGATCCGACGTCCCTGCGCGTCCGGCGTCTGGAAGCTGCGGCGGCGCATGCTAATGACAGTGCACTGCCGCCCTGCCGGCATAAGCCGGCAGGTCTAGCAAAGCCCTAAGAGTTGCAACGCTCCCCAGTTCTGCTCTACAGGAAAGGGCTGCAGCCCAAGGAAAGGTATATTGCCTTTAAAGATTCCCTCTACTCTTTCCCCTGCTGTCTGTGTGTGTATGCTCTTAAGTCTCAAAAAGTCTATTTTTCAGTCTTGAAACTGCTTCTAAGCTTCTACTTGCTCAGCTAATTTTCCCCAAACTAGCTTGTACCTTTGTATTTGTTTCAACCTCAATAAATGTGCCATTGTGGCATTATCCCCTTCAATGCTGTAAGTTTCTTAAGTAAGAATCGCCTTACTAAGCCACAGACGCTCTATTGCCAATGTCAAAAGATTCCTTATAAGCGGGTGTAAGTCTCATTAGAATGTGTGCAAGTTTGTACACGGGTCTAATGAGAGCACATCACGTAACAGAAGCATCCTGTGAAAATGGAGCACAGCTTCATAAAATAGCTTCTAGGATGCACTTGAAACCAATTTCACTTGATGAAGGCAAGAAAACCTGCATGTTGACAGATGGGAAATTCAGATTCTATAAATACATCATCAAAATTGTCAAACGTTGAAAGAAGGGAACATGAGCAAAATAAAGTTAATTCTCTGGAGCCCCATATTAATACAGGCTGCACCATCTGTAGGATCAATTTGTGCTGAAATACCTTTGACCTACACATTTGATGTAATGTATTCAGGATCAACTAACATGAAAGCACAACAAAACATAGACAGTTGTTTCATTCTCTAAAAACTCATGCCTTTGCCTTTGGCTTGACAAGGCAATAAATAGAGGAAATGAAGAGAGCTGGTGTCTTCACAGATGTTTCAAAAAATAATGAAGGTTCAGAGTTTCTAATCATGTTGCAGTTTACAAACTGTGTAAAATATAGATCAGTGATGGTCTGCTGGTGGCCATGCACCAAATGCAGTCCTAAAGCATTTTTCTGGTCTCTGCTGGCCCTCTCAAAATGTTTTAAAGTTATAAGGAGTAGAGATCTACACTTAAACTTTTGAGCTCCTTTTTGCAACTTTGTACATAACGTGATTGAGCATATGCACTCCATAAATCTTTGTATATTGTCTGTTTTTATGTTTTTAAATTTTGTATATCAATTTTTAATGTTTAATGTTTTAATCTTTTGTAAACCGCCCAGAGAGCGTTGGCTATGGAGCAGTATAGAAATAATAATAATAATAATAATAATAATAATAATAATAATAATAATAATAATAGGTTCCAGTTTCATTATGGAGTAAAGCACTCTTGCCACCTGTCAATTGTTTAGGATAGGCTTTAGGATCACAGAAATTTGTCATCTTTGGGCCACACTATCCAGAATTACTATGATAGAGTAGCGTTGAGCAGAACCAAGTGGCTCTGTTCCAGTTAGAGAGTTTTGACAGAGAATATAAAAGCATCCATTCTGTCACATCAAAACTCCTGAATAACACCTTGACGATGAAATGGCTGATGCAATTCACTGTGGGCATGCACAAAATGCCCCAACTGTGTGTTGTCAGCAAACAGATGACACTGCACTCCAAATCCCCAAATCACCTAACTCAGCACATAGCTGTTCATTCAGTTATGAATGAACAGCAAAGGAAAATCAGATGAAACCATGACTTCTGGAATCAGCCTTTCAGACGGCAACAGAACTGCTGAAGCACAGTGACCCCAAGTCCCAGCCCAAAAGCCTATCCAGAAGGATAGTATAATCAGTATATTTAATGCCACTAGGAATGCCAAGTGAATTTAACAAGGTCACACTGCCTGTCCTTCTCCCAGTATAAAACACCCAAAACCAGTTTGTGTGAAAAAACCCTGACCCGAAACCAGACTGAAATTGATCCAAATAAATAGTCTGATACATGAGTGCCTGGAGTTGCGTAGCAATAACCCACTCAAACACCTTGCCTTAGAAGGAAATGTTAACAACCAGCCAATAGTTATTACAATCTTTTGTCTTCAAGGAGGGCTTCTTTAGGAATAGCAAAGGGGGGAAGCCAGGTGCAAGGGGTGGAAACAAAGATATATCTTAGAAAATATTTATTGTTTTTGGCAATGCATCTTGGACTTTTAAAGTCCTTCAGGGCAATAATTTCAATTTTCAGAGTATAATTTCAATTTTCTCAAGAGCAAAATGATCTCCTATGGATTATTTTGCTCTAGAGAAAATTGAAATTATACTCTTATTTGAATTGCCTTGGAGAAGGACTTCAAAAGTTCGAAATGTATTGGCAAAAACAATAAATATTTTCTAAGATATATCTTTGTTTCCACCCCTTGCCCTTGGCTTTTTTCTCCTTGCTATTTGGGGTTTTCTTCTCTTTTGGGGGGGCCTTCTTTAGTAATAGCCTCACAACCTTCATTCTGCTGGGAGCACTTTCTGCTTCAAGGAGGCATTAGCTGTCTCCTACACTCAGCCAGTCAGTTTCTCACTGCTGACGAAGTGAGAAGGACAAGAATCAAGCTCACAACTGGTAGACTGCATCTCTCCTTGTAACTTGTCTACATCCTTAGACTACGCAACTGAAATGCGTATAGCAAATGCCTAATTTAACATGAACTAAAATGAGTGAAGTCTGAATATAATTGAAGCATCTTTCTATAGCAATGCCACTTGGGCCAGAAAGGAGAGAATCAAATTATTACGAACCACAAGATTTCTATGGGAACAAAGTGCCTAAATGAGGTTCCAGAATTGAACACTAGGATAGCGATTACAGTGCAGAACAAAGATGCTGAAGGGATGTTATGGCATTTGAATGGGATTCTACTACTCCCCACTGCCCAAGATTTCCCTATAAAGAATAATACTTCTGTACTGATTCAGCCAACTCCTTTCTTTTAGGAACAGGAAGGTCATCATTGCTCTACTAGCCTTCATATTTCATTTAATGATGGAACACTTTTCTCTCTCTCTGCTAGAATATAAAGTCATGCAAAAGAAAGGAAAATCTGCTAGGCACTTTTATGCCTGCGTCTCTAAACACTGCATACCTGAATGTGCCAAAGGGACCCGTTGAAAGAATTGTTGAATAGGGGAATCCCAAGAGAGTAACGGTTAGCTCCAATTCTATGCTACAGATAAACCAAAAATATTTTTGAAAAGTTTATAGAAAGGACTGAAAAAGCTCTAAAATATATTGCAGAGCCAAGGTCTTTTATATCAGATCTGCCACAAGAAATGTTTTAACTATGTGCACACATACATAGAAATATACTATATTAGACAAAGATACATGTTTGATTTGTTGGGCATTAGCTCTACTGTACCCGTCTTAGTTCTAAAATTCCTTACTGGTTTCCCCCCTCCCCACCCCCCATATGCTTTCAGTTAAAAGAGGTTATGAAGTTGTGAAACTCAGTACCTTCATTTCTATTTGTATGCATTTTGTATAAAATGTACATTCATTGTATGCCTTATACTGTTACCCACAGAGAGACAATAACAAACTATTCCTAAGTGCAAATTTTATCCATACTGAGAAACTTTTCTTTCTGCTCGCAGTTACTCAGCTGTAAATTCTTTGTTTATTTTCAAATGAATCTGAAACCTGCTTTTGTCTTATTTATTTATTTATTTATTTATTAAATTTATATACCGCCCCATAGCTGAAGCTCTTCAGGTATGTCTTCAGGTTTGATTCTATCATACTAGATTATTGAAAGATTTAGTACATCTATGCAGTGGTGCCAAGTTTTCTCTTTGTTCTTTTTGTCAGATAATAATGTCAGCCTAAAATAAATAAATGACTCTTTTGGATTATAGTCAAGGGGCTGCATTCTCAGATGAAAATGTGGTAGGAGACTGATAAGCAGTGAGTGGAACCAAAGCAACTTCATCCATTGTCCATTCACTCTTGTTTCCATTCTCTCTCTCTCTCTCTCTCTCTCTCTCTCTCTCTCACGCACACACACACACCATACCAATTTATCCATCATTTCAGGAAGGGCACCTCATGCATACCCAAATTACAGATAAAAAGGGGCATTCTCTCTCTCTCTCTCTCTTTCCCACCATCTCTTCTCTCCCCCCTTCTTTCTTTTTCACATCCATCCATCCACTCTCCATCCACAAACTTCCTTCTATCCACCCCTCTCCCCAATTCCTACACTTCCATCCACATCCTCCTTTTCACAGACTTACCTTACACACTGCTTTCCTTCCATGCTGGGTGACAAAGAAATGAATTACTAAGGCATTTCTCCACTGGCAGTTCGCTTTCTTTCCATGCTGGGCAGGAAAAAGTGGCTCCTCTTTCTCCCAGCCTACCAGGCTGGGAGACAAGCTGCAAGGGTAGGAGGAGAGCTGGGTGGCACTTACAGCTTCATCCCACGTACCCATTTCCCTCAAATTATCCCCATAGCGTAAAGCTGTTGTTGTTGTTAGCTAAATCACACCCTGGGTGGCAGCGCTCCTAAGATCCTTTGCATACCAGGAAAAAGGTTTAAGGGGGAGAAATGTAAAAAACTATAAAAAATCAATGGATGACCCAATCCGATTCAAATTTGGAATGCTTAAAGCCCTCCTTTATATCTATTACTGTGCCAATTTTGATGTCTTTACCTTTAAAACTTACACAGATGTAAGCATTTGTTTAACTTGTACTTTAAACATATCAAATCATCCTCCGAGTGGCCGTTCGGAAAACAACAAAAGATTCGCTCCTAAAGGGGTAGTAAAATACGTCGGTTCTTTTCGCTAAGAAGCACAATTAAAGCAGGATGCATGGGAGTCATACATCCACAGTCAAAGCAGATTATAAGCTGGAAAACTTTGGAGTCCTTTGCACACAATTCGCAGTGATTGCAAAGTATAACGCTGGTGTGATGAAGCACTTAATCAAAGTGTTTGGGAGATGCCTAGGGAGGCACAGTGTGCAAGGCCACAAGCCACATGTTTTCAACCTGTGATCTAAATTGGGGAATGTATTAGTTTGCTTCACTGTGCTTATACTCTTACAAGCTTGATTTTCTGCTTTAGACTTTTCCATTGTTGCCTTTGGTTATTCCAAACATCTAAACCAGATTTCCTATGTTGCTGCTTCTGTGTAAAACATTTTTATTGGGTGAAACCCTTGTTGTTTTAATTAGATTGCCTTCTCACCTATGATATCTTTTTCTTCTTCTTTTTCTTCTTTTTTTTAATATAATTTTTATTATTTAACAACACATAATAAATCATATACATACATAACATAACATTCCTCTTATTTCTTAGCTATACATTCTACTTCTTAACTAACTCATATTAATAAGTTCCCCCCACCCTCGGGATCTTATTCTAGTTTCCAAAATTGCATTGAATCTTCTGGCGGTGTTCCTCTCCCTTTTAACAATACATGTTCTAGGAACAATTTCCATATCTCTTCAAAATCATTGTTTTTTTATTATTCCCCTTCTAAATCTAATAATACATGTTAATTTATCATTTATAGCAATATCCATATTTCTTTATACCAATCTTCTATATCATAATCTCCTTGAACCTTCCAATTTCTGGATATCATTAATCTTGCAGCTGTTAACAGGTTCGTTATTAATTCTTTTTCCATCTGATTACATTTAAGATTTCCATACATTGATAGTAATGCTACACTTGGTGTTTCTTCTAAATCCATTCCAGTTATTTCATTTATTTCTCTATACACCATTTCCCATAATTTTTGTACATGTTCACAAGTCCACCACATATGTATATACGTTCCTTCTCCTGACATCCTCTCCAACAAAGTATCGAGTTCTCTTTATTTATTAAGTTTAATTTTATTGGAGTTAAATACCACCTCCAAATTATCTTATAATAATTTTATTTTATCCTTACAGACATATTTTCCAACACTCTTTGTTTCCATATCCTCCCCCAGTCCTGTTGCTCTATTTTCTCGTTCAAATCTGTTTCTCATACCATCCTAACAGAATCTTCTTGAGTTTCCATTTCCAATAAGATCTTATATATTTCACTCATTAATCCTTTTATCAATTTATTTTCTTCTTTTTCTTTCTCTTTTGGTAAGATCAAATCCTCAAATTTAGTATTCTTTCTGCAATCTCTATTATCCTTTAGCCATTTTTTGTCCCATTGTTCCATTTGGATACAATTGAACCATGATATATTTCCCCCTTTTAATTTTTCTTTTATTTCTTCCTTAGTTCCCATCTTCTCCACCCAATCTCTTATTTTAAGTACTTTCTCATCTTTTAATTTCTTTACCAATCCGTCTTTTACATTTTCAGGAAACTCCCTCATTACCACCACCTTCTCACCTATGATATCATATGGAATATTACCAAGATTATATTGTCACTCACTGGTCATGGAGTTGAGAAGTGTATTCTGATTTCAAATGACCTATTTTGAATGTGCATCATTTTACTATAACACACACACACACACACACACACACACGTATAGTTTGTTAAGGCCTTTCTAATTTAAGATGCACAATAGTCATATTCTGACTTCAGAGCCAGGGAGGGGAGTTCAGCTGTCAGACATATTAAGATGTATCAATATGTATTAATATTTGCATCAGTTGCATGCATTTTTGAAATGTACACATTTTCATGCATCAGTTGTAAACATTTTTGAAATGTACACATTTTTAGGCACATTTTTGTTGTTGCTCTAAGCTAACCACTCGGTTGGAAAGATTGCACTTGGGACCACATTCACTTCTGTGATGAATTGGGATGGGTGGGTGGGGGGAGAAACCTGGTCAAAGATGAACTGATGAATTTCCCACTAAACCCTACTCAGAAGGGTCTTTTTAACAGCAGAATGCAAGGGATGAATGAATAATGCAATATTTATAATATGTTAGAACTTTAATAATTTCTTCTAGCAATTGTGATGTAAACTGTGATGAAAGTGATCTTTATAATACTTGTAAATGGATAAACTGGAGTCCTGATTAATGATGCTGGAAATTTATGCCAGCACCATTAAGATTTATTATAAATATATGAACAATGTGCCTGAAGTTGATCCTTCGTAGAGTTGATGTGATGGTAATTTGCAAGCGCATGCCCTTTTGCTTTTCATATCCACCCATATGGTTTAAAATCTATCCTCCCATACTTGAAATTATGCAATGTAGATTAATGAACCATTAAAACAGTCAGATTTTCCTTTCATTAGCCTATCAGGGCAGTTATAGTACAGTAAAATGGAAGGAGTCCCCCTCAAAAAATGGGTAAAGTTATATGTCTCAAATTCTTATGTTATTCTAGCAGCATGGTGTATTCTGTTTCATTTCCAGATTTCAAGGGGGAAATGACAGAGTAAGTTGTCCTCTTGTGTCTCTGTCTGCCTTTATTTTCTTGGTTTGCACTATCAAAATGAACCACCATGACTTATTTAAACAACATGTATGTGCAGGTTGAGATTTCCATAATCACCGCCCAGGCACTGCTTGTCATGTTATCTGATCCTGGGAGGGGGGTGCATGGCTTTTTGGAGAGGGAAACACCTCTCCAATTATTCTATACTAGCCCGTGGGTTATTGGATGTTTTTGAAAAGATGAGAATTAACATTTTCAAATTAATAAAGAAGATCCCAATTACTTCTTTATATGATATATTCTTTATAAAGACAGGAGCTTTACAAACTAGTCATTTCATATTTGTTTCCATGTATGGATAATTTTACCATGTTGTTCCTGTCCAAGAATAGCATCCCATTCACTCTGCATGGGATGCACAGGATGAATCATATGTGTAAGAAATTAAGATTATCTGTCAGTCTATTTATCTCACGTTTAAATCTGACTTTGAAAGTCTAATGAAAATACTCATAGAGAAGGAATCTAAGGGTTGCATCCAATAGCACCTCCTGCTGATTGAACAGCATCCATCAGTGAAATGTATTCCCCCTCTTCCCTGCCTCCCCAGATCTCCTTTGGAGGCAGGGTGAACCAAAAGCCATTTTGCTGCCTGAGGCAAAGACATGATGATTCCCCCTCTCCATTCCACATCCAGAAGCTGACTGGGCTGGCAGTTTATGGGATGGCATCTTCTGCCCCATCTGAGGCAGCAGGCTAGTTTCTGTGACTTCCCCCAAATCACTAAGAATTGACCTATGGATTTTCAGTATCCAGTACAGCATCCCAGCCACTGCACTACTCTGTTCTCTTTGAGTTCCGAAAGTGTTGTTTTGTGATTCGACTAAAACTGTGCCAGACAAACACATTTATAATCCCAAAGACAGATTGGTTGTATAAAAAAGCTGTCACATGTCATGACTTCAACTGTCCTATGTCATTTATGTAACATATCTATGCATGGAAGCAAAGTATAATGTTACCACCTCTAAGGACTTTGTTCAAATGCCACATTTTAGAATAATTCACTCCATCTTGATATTACCTAAATTTTCACAAGAGCCAATTACAGATTTGGTGCCTTTTCCCAGGGGGCAAAAAATGCTGTTGTTCCTGAGTTGTTGCTTTTTCGTAAACTAATGTTTTGTGGTAACTAAAAAGTAATTTGTGAACAAGATCCATGAACTTTGTCAGGAATTGTGTTCTTTGTATCACCTGATATTAGAACCAGATCCATAACATAGTTTGCCTTTATTTTTCCTGCCATATGACACTACAAAAAACTGCCAATTTTGTTTTTTTATGTAGTAATGGGAAACAGTTTTTGAGCAATTTGTTCATCTTAAATGGTTAGGTATTAAAAGAGAAATGGTTGAAACATATACCCAAATACATAACTGGGGATCTCAGTGCTGTTAAGATGGTAGCAAGCATAGTTTTTTCCCCCCTAGGAATGTTACTGAACTTCAGTGAGTATCAGATTTGAACTCTCGGTTAGCTGCATTGAGTTTAATTGATTATGAATTAATTAACACCCCAATGAAGATGACTTTTTCATGAGATAATTAATCTTAGTGAAAAATGATAAGTAGAGCACCATAAGCCCAGGCAGATTTTCTAGATGTGCTTTTTTTGTTTAGTCTTGGTTGACAGCCTTTTTTCTTGTTAGATGAATTAGTTGTCTAGAAATGTGTCTCTCTCATATTTATTTTGGCTTGGCAACATATCATGGTTATGGCAGTAATATTTCACAGCCAAAAGTGTTAATACTATCCATAAATTCTGCCCAGTGATAAGCAATAGTTGCAATCAATCATGACAAGTAATTGATGTTGATTGAAGGAAATAAATGTGATACTTTAGGAAGTTACGACCTTGTCATTTAACATCATTGTAGCTGTTTGGAATTAACTCTTTTTGGAACTGGTGTAAATTAGAAAGCACAATATGACTTCAGTAGGGATCAACATAACAATGAAGAATCTACTACTTTGCACATCTGAGTACACATGATGACAATGCATGTATGGACAATTTGTGAATGAGATCCATGTAGGCATTTGGAGCTCCTATGCACACAATGGGCTTCCAGGTCAAAGCTTACAGTATCATGTAAATACAAGTGTTCATGTTTTGAACATTGGCTGCCATTGTGATCTGTGCCTCTTTTATCAAAGAAAAATATATTAGCTATGAGTAACAGGAAGTATACAGAATGCACATTAATTCTTCTGGTTATCAATATTAGGACTTAGCAGGAACTTGGAACTTTGTAACTACTATTCTCCAGGAATATGTGTTCAGCAAATCAGAACCTGCTATTAAGTATTTATGTCAGTGGAAACCAATCGTCATCTGGAGGTGTTTAATTTCACCAAAGTATGGGTGGGATGAGGCTTGCACTCTAGAAAGCTGTTTCTCATTGAACATATACTTGCAGACCCATAGGACTATTGCACCAATGCAGTCTGACCATTCCAAGGGTTGTATCTTATCATGATAATGTGCTTCAACATAAAAATGAATGTTAACTTTAATACTGTTATTGATGGCCCTAATAATTTATTTAGTAGATACAATGTGAAGTGGGTTGAAGATTTTCTTCCTATCATCCATCAGTTCTACATTGCCATAGGCAACTGACATGCTGCTACTAATTTCAGTTTATTAACCGCAGCCAATGTTTTAGTAACAGGAAAGCTACAGATCTCCTTTAGACAGAATAAAGAAAAGAATAAGTCATTTTTATTGCTGCTTGAAAATTCTCTGAGTAAATTAAGTACTGATTCTATTTTCTTTATACGGCAATCCTAGTGGTGTCACATATATATAAGTTAAAGCTGAATAAGTTAAGAATATTGCTTTGTTGTATGAATGGAATGGGCCAATAGATTCTTGGAGGAGGTGTTTTATCCTTGGTGTAAGAATGTGGCTTTCTAAGCCATTACCAAAGGCTTTCCTTATCTGTCTCTTCATTCTAGGGCTCAAAACACATCCTGAAAACATTATTTAACATGTTGATCTGAGTTTCACTTCTTTATATCAGAACAAAAATGAAGCAACATCATATCCCATCAGAACTAATCTATGTACGTTTCATGTAAAATACTTACATATATATCTAGAGAAGTTTATTATTGGAGTTGGAAACATAGGGAGCTGATAATGCTTCCTTTATATATGTTTATATTTTATTCTTTGTTCCATATAATTACTTGAATAATTTCTGATCAGAAGCAAAATTTGCAGTCAGGTCTAGTCAGGATTCATTTGTACCATGGCAGCTTCTGTAGAATACCATTGATGAAAACATTTGTTGACAACGTTTGTTTTGGACCTTGAAATACTATTTTAGAATCATCTGGGTTCAGGATGTTGCGCTATGAAACTATATGTTGATTAGTTCAGAATTCTAATGAGATGTTTTGGATTTACCAAAAGTGGCAGTGACCAAATATGCACATCTATCTCTGATCCATCTACCCAAGCACTTTCCTAATGGTTCATCCTTTTATACTGGATTATTCCATATTTGCAGCTATTCCAACTGTATGCCTTTCTCTTTTGCCCAAAATAGTGAAAAGAAAAAAAGGAAAGAACCATGCATTAACATAACAAATGCTTCTCCAACTCATCGTCATTGTGCTTCTGATAGATATAATCCGTGAGGATTTTATTCTCATATAAGATCAGTTTCTATGTCATGACAAGGCACTATGGGTAAATTAGCCCTTGGGACACCACAATGTATGCTGGCCACCATTTTGAATATGCAAACCCTAGCTGGTGGTTGACAAGGCTTGGCTTGCTGAGCAAGCTCAGGTGGCAGGGGTTGTGCAAGGATTCTTGTGCATAGTCCTACAAAAGATTGTGGGTTATGTGAGTATTGTTTAACCTGACACAATCTCTGCTTCCTATATTTTCATGACACAGTAAGCCAACGCAACCGCTGGCCAGAGCTTACATATTCAAAATGGCAGCTGGCATGCACCACAATGGTCCCAGGGGTTAATTGGTGGCTTATCTTGACATGCAAACTTAATCGTACACTAACTTGCCTTAGGCTAGGCAGTCAGTATGTAGCAAAAAAATCCTAAACACATTAGCTATGATCCCTCCCTCCTGTATGCATAACTCAACAGAGCCCCTTCATTCCTCCTACTTTATTAACTCAGAAATCATCCCTCTCCGCATTCCCCAAGGAAGATCTCAGGTAATTTCTCTGTCAGTGAGAGATCTTGAAAAACGTCTGCCACCCCCAATATCTACTATGGTCCCTCAAAGCCTTTCCTGCTAATCCCCCACCTCCATACATGTCAAGTCACAATAGTGCATGAGGAGAGTTATCAGAAGGTGTTTTTTTTTGTCTTTATATTCTTGTCTCCAGTGCTCTTCAGATGAGATTTTAAGGGGGTGTTGAGGGCTGCAGGGAGAATCACCTAAAATCACCCCACTTCCCATTCTGCTGAAGGATGTTTTCCATTAGCAGAACAACTCTTAGTTGGATACCACTCATAACTGCTATCTTAAAGGCTGAAGCAAAATGATAGGATATCTTTGTAGGAAAATTTTCCAGATTATCACTGGTACTTTCAGCAAAACACTCATAAATATTTAAAAGTGTCTACACTAAACATAAAAAAGGAAGAGAAAATTAAGTGGAATATAAAGTACATAAATGTATGGGAAATTAAAAGATGTATCCAAGCATTCAAAAGAGCTTAGTACTTGACAATTTAATACTCAAATGTATTTTACAAGAAATATACTTTTGCTAAATATTGGTTATAAAGAAATTAATAACAGCCTTGTAAATACTAAACAAACAGTTAAACCTATGTTCTTATAAATACACCTCTTCTTTCTACATTCACAGCTAGAAAGGCCACCTTATTAAAATGAGCATGTATTTTTCATCTGATTTCAAGTATAATTTTTGTATATAATATTACATTTAAAAAACAACAACACAAGGACATAAAAGAATGAATATTATAACCTAGACAATTTCAAATTAATAGTTACCTATGGTAATAGCTACCTTCTAAAAATTCCTGCAGCAATATAGGAACAGCTTTACTGTGATGGTCTTCCACATGTTTGGAGACTACATTTGGAAGATGCAGCCATGTGGCTGGGAATGATTGCACTTGTCTTTCTCAAGGTCCTTCATTCTCTTACCAAAAGGATACCAATTCATATTGAAAACACCTACAGGATCACCCCTGTCCACATGGTTGCCTCGTTCAGACAAAGTGCCTTCCCTTCCACATGGAAACAGACCATGGAATAAAAGCTCCCAAATAGATGAGGGTACCAGAAAAGGCATCTACTTCAGATTTGCTGATGAAATCCAATACAGCAGCTTCACATTTTAACCATAATTCAAAACGTTTGTTTGTTGGAGCATGGCAACTTTAAGGTGGGCTACAGCATGTTCTTAAAACAGCAATTCAGTTGCAAATTTCAAACTTTAATTTGTTTTCAAACTTTTCCGGTGTGAAATCCTACATGATGTGAGCAGGTCTGCTCAGGCAGCAAGACTTTTTCTTTCTCTCCTAAGAACATAAGAAGAGCCATGCTGGATCAGACCAAGGGCATAGCTAGACAGAGCGATATCCCGGGGATTGCACATGACGCACAGGGCATCCTGGGAGGGATGTTCCCTCCCTTGGCCCAGTATATCTCCCTACACTTCTGTTGCATTTTTTCCGCAGTTTCGGGATGATCCCGAGACCACAGAACATGTGGCTGGGCATTGCGAGGAACCGCGAGGAACTGGTTGCTGGGCATGGGGCACAGAGCTCCTCAGGACTTCTGTGCCCATCGGGGGTGGGGTGGGGTGAGTGGGGAAATTTATTTTTGTTAAAAAAACACTCACGTTTTGCAAACGAGTGCTTGTGCGCTTCGTCTCCTTTAAAAAAAATGGCACAGCGTCCTCTTCCTCCTAGGATGTCGCGCACCACATGTAGACAGAGGGGGAGATCTCACGCTAACCATATTGCGAGATCCTCCCTCCTCCATTGCTCTAGACCTGGTAGGTCTAGCCATGGCCGAAGGGTCTATCTAGTCCAGCATTCTGTTCACACAATGGCCAGCCAGCTCTCAACAAGCAGGACATAAGTGCAACACCAACCTCCCACCCATGTTCCCCAGCAGCTGGTGCAGATAGGCTTACTGCCTCTTATATTTCTCTTCCTGCACCCCCTAAAAATCCACTCTGGAGTATACCCCAACTTTCAGATTTTGAGGGTGTGCAATGGGCTGCAGCTGGCGGGGAATTGCTTCTTGCCTATTTAGCAGATGGAAGCAGTTCTATCAGTGGAAAAAATTAATTGATTCCTAACACTGGGAATGATTAGATAACTGGAGAAGTAATGATGTATCAACACCCTAAAAACCACTTGCTTTTCCAGAGTTCTGATGGAATAGTTTCCTTATAAATTTGTAGTTATAGTTCTCTGCACGAGTTTAAATTTAAATTAACCTTCAAACTCATGTCTAGTATGCGATCAGCATTATAAATAGGTGTCTTTTGTGTGTGTGGGGGGGGGGTAGGGGTTAAATAAAAGGCTATAATGGGTTCCATACAGATATAAATATGTTTAGATTAAATCATTGTTCTGGGTCAAGAGTCGAAGAACCTGGTTTCCACAGGCAATTATTTATCTTTACTGCAGTTTTAGAGGCATGATTCATAGTGGTCATAGAATTAAACACTGGTACAGCAAGACAAAAATATGGATGCTAGGATTTCTAGGGTGTGCGCTTGTTTATTTGAACAGCACAAGGAAGGAATGATCTAGTACTTGGTCTTTAACACAGAAACCATGTGGTCTCCGGTGCCACATTTATGCCTGACTGGATTCATACATGCATATTCCTCACTTGATTTCTCAAAATTTGGCAAGTGAACACTTGATGACTCACGCTAAATGAACTGCTTCTGCTTAAAAACATTTTGTTACTTTCTTACCTGTGGTATTTGTTCTATGGTACTTATTAAAATGTGCAAGTCACCACTTTTATCCCAATGTGGTCCCTAATGTGAAAAAATGTTATGAACCCTTGCTTTAGGCAATGTGATAAACAACATAACAAATAATAGCTGTCTTCTAACCCCAGATGTCTGCATAAATCCATGATGATGTTCATGTCTGGTTTGTTTTTTGTTTTTCATTTTTGTTTTTCAGGTTTTTCATTATTCTTATACAGCGTCATATGTGATTTATAACATACATACGAGGTAAGCTAACCTTATACATTGATGCAGTTCTTTGCCACATAATGGTGCAAATGTGTTCAAGTAAAATATTTACCTTTTTTCAAGGGAAGTTTTGGAGTTAAACCCTCCGGAAGTAGTGGACTCAGTTTTACAGTATGCAGCGTGGGGTATACAAGGCCAACAACTGGTAAGAACAGCAATTTCCAAGTTCATTTTCTGTGCTGGTCTGTTGTAATGAGTCTGCTAAGTGGGTGATAATATCTAAAGGCAGGATGTTTATTTCTATAGTTTTCTAAGCATTTGTTCATTTGGGTTGTTCCTCCCCTCTCCCAATAAATTCTATTCCCCTCCCCCCACATTTCCTTTACAATTCCAATAAGTGCTTAAGGAGCACACTCCTGAGCAAACTTAGCATTCATGGGATTAGAGAAGAGATCCTCTTATGGATCAATAACTGGCTAAAGAACAGAAAGCAGAGAGTCAAAATAAATGGTAAATTCTTTCAGTGGAGGGATGTGAACAGTGGTGTCCCACAGGGATTTGTATTGTGACCAATGCTTTTCCAGTTGTTTATAAATGATCAGTGAACAGGAGTGAACAGTGAAGTGGTCAAGTTTGATAATGACATCAAATTATTTAGGATGGTTAAAACAAATAGGCAATTTTGAGGAGTTCCAAAATGACCTGTCCAAGCTGGGAGAAAGGACATTTAAATGGCAAATGTGGTTGAATGTAAACAAGTGTAAAGTAATGCACATTGGGTCAAAAATTTCCAACTTCAAGTTTAACCTGATTGAATCTGAGTTAGCAGTAAGTAACCAACCAAAAAAGACATCTTAGGGATGTGGTAGACAGCTTGCTGAAAATGTCAACCCTGTATGCAGCTGCCTTTAAAAAAGGGTGAACTCCATAGTAGGCATAATTAGGAAAGGAACTGAGAATAAAACTGCCATTATCATACTTCCCTTATATAAATCTATGGTGTGACCATACATAGAATACTGTGTATACCACAATGAAAAAAAAAGATATTGTAGAGTTGGTGAAAGAGCAGAAAAGGGCAACTAAATGATTAAGGGGCTGGAGTATCTCCCCTATGAGGGAAGGTTACAATAGCTGGGATTGATTAACTTGGGGAAAAAGGAGGCTGAGGAGAGACATTATAGAGATGTACAAAATTCTGTATTGTGTGGAGAATGTGGATAGTGAGTCATTTTTCTCCCTCTCTCAAAAAACTAGAACCCAGAGTCATCCCATGAAGCAGATTGGTGGGGGATTCAGGACTGATACAAGGAAGTACTTGTTGGAAAACAAAAGGAAAGTGTTTTCTCAGCCAGTGTTAGTCCAAATAGGAAAGAAGTATAGCCAGCATTGCCTACACTGTCACAAACTGGTAGAGGCAGATTGATGATAAATAACTGAGAACTGTTTAAGACTGGGGTCTCCAACATGGTACCCATAGGCACCAATCTAACCTCTTTTGGTGCCCACCAACTTCTTTCCCCTCCTTATATTTATTTTATTTCTTAAGGTTTTTTTAAAAATAATAACAACAACAATAACAATAATAATAATTCAAAAATCCCTGAGAGGATACTGCAAAGTGGAGGGCTGCCTTCCAGCACCATTTTATTTGGCTTCAAACCGTGGCTTTGTATATGGGAGCCATTTTATGAATGGGCAAGCCTGCCAATGGCAGCCATTTTGTAAAAACACACACAGCACTCATTCAAAATTCCAGATGTGCCCGAAAAGGTTAGGGATCCTGGTTTAAGGAGACTGTGTCAGCCCTTAAAATAGTCAGCTGATTCCTCCCTTGCATTGAGCATCACACATGAATCAATTGTGCTCAGCTTCACATCTCCCTGTCCATCATCTTCCCCCAACACCATGTGCAAAGCTGTCTCCCACCAACCCACCATGATGCAGGAGGAAAAAGGAAGGGAATGGGATTTTTATGGATTAACAATTTCTGAGTGTAGCAAGGGACAAGTAATCTAGATAGTGTTAATTATCTCAGTAGACTTCAGTTCATACTCAGTAGCAGAAGTCTGCAAAAACTTTAATAGAAAAATAAGTGACAGGGAATCTGTGTAAAAATTAATTTGATTGGAAAGATGAATATATTTTAAATTCATGGACAAATTATGGGAAAGCTCAACTATGTTGCCTTGCTTGCTAATGATTGCACATTGTATTAGTTTACTGGGGATATGAAGCACTCTGAACACTTTAAAAGTGCTATATAAATGTTCAGCATTGTTAGATTATTATTTTCATTAAATGTGGCATAGATATTTATGCACACTTTTGTCTCAGACCAAAGTTCCATTTATGGACATTCATTTCAATTCTAGGAGTTGATACGTTTCTTTAAATTACTGCTTTGATATGAATAGGGTTTCAATTGAAGGTGGTGGTGCTCTGATGTCCATAAGAAATATACTGATGGTGGAAATTGAATCTTATTCTCCATATTTTTTAAAACAATGGCTGGGACTAAGGAAAGATTATCGTAAAGCTTTGAAGTAACACAGTCAATGGTATGATCAGCAAAAATGAGTATGACTTATTCAAAAATAAGTATGACTCATTTTTGCTTCCGGTGGTGACAAAGCATACATGCAGCTTTCACAGAAATGAAAAATCTGCTGAGAGTCTATAGAATCAAGCATTTGGTAAAGATATACTGTGTTGTGAATCAAGTTGGCATGAATGGGAAAATGCCTCTGGTTAGGATGCATCACATTAAACAAATAGGGGCAGGAAGCAATGTTGAAGTGCGAAGTAATTGCATCCAACTGAAACATGACTGGTAATTTATAAATAATTAACTATGCTAATGTATCAATGTATAACGACAAAATTAAATATAAGAAATATGAGGATTATACATAGCGCAGCGTACTGGAACTGTAACATGTGCGCTCTTGACATAAAAGCAGGTAAAAGCGCAGAAGACATAACTCTTTCGATGTTTATAATGCAGGAAGTTTGCAAGAAGATTCCTAGAGGGCTTATTTCTTTGTGGA
Organism: Elgaria multicarinata webbii; assembly: GCF_023053635.1. NCBI lineage: Eukaryota > Metazoa > Chordata > Lepidosauria > Squamata > Anguidae > Elgaria > Elgaria multicarinata. Next base: position 63,939,051 of record NC_086172.1, read on the forward strand.
AGATTAGTATACTGGAACATAACCAAGAGCATTCTTACTGAGTGATTTTTGCTTCATCAACTTGCAAATCCCACAAATATTTGGATAAGTTGGCATATATCAATATAAGAACACTAGAAAAAAGTATGCTATGGCTATAGATTTTGCATAGATGTAGGGCATGGAACCATAAATGTAAATAGTTGTGTACGGCTAAACCTACTTGCAATGCTAATGTGTCATAGTTTGTGAGGTGTATGCCCCATTGTAAACATTTATTTGGATGAATATTGATAAGTGATAAATTACCATAGTTTACATGTTTGAGTACTTGGTAAACTAGTTGTCTCTATTATAGTTGTGGTAAGAAAAATTTTACTACCCCCATGCTTCCCTTGATTTCTAGCCAAGTACAGAAGTGTGTTGCAGAATAGATTTTCTTAACCACTTGGCAGGACAATACAGAGACAACCAGCTTCTGTATGCACATGGTGGTAACTGGGAAGTGGCCGCTTGTCAAGTGGCAATCAGTATTATTTACCCCTTTGTTTGTGTTGCAAGCTCTATGATCAATCCATTAATCAAGAGAATTTTCATGTAGTTGTCAGTGTGATATGAATACCACCAGATACCATTAAATAGTATCTATATATGTCTCTTCTAGTGACACTAATCTCTCAATGGCTCCTAAACCACAATAAAGCAAGTTCTCAAGGAAATTATTTGGGCACTACAGGGGAAACAGAAGCAGGAACAAGTATTCGTCAAGAGCCTTCTAGAGAGTGTCCCAGAAAGGGGATTCTCTCCAACCTTCTATACTTTCCTTCCCCTTAAATTGAAGAAAGCAAATTCCAGAAAGATGTCTTTCTTCTTCCACTGTACATGCTAACTTCCTCAAAGAGCATTCAAAGTCCCTTAATGTTTAGACTTTTGGTAGGTGTTGAATATTTATTTCTTAACCTCTGATTTTGCAGACAAAATAACTTCTGCCTATCCAGTTGGCTCTTATTCATATCTAGGACCTTGGCAAGTGTCTCAACAGGCTGTCTGCACAGAACTTGGCAGTTTGATATGATATAGACAGATGCAATATGTTCTATCTTTCTATAGGATAGACAAGGAGAGGATGGGTGGGTATGGGACCTCAGCTCGCAAGAGGGATGACATATTATGTATTTTTCTGGTATTATATTTAAATCATTGTGCCTGTGATATATTAAGTGGTTCTGAAGGGAACTCGAGATATTCCTGCGAAGTGAATTAACACAAATAATGAATGATTAATGTAACTACACTTGCCTTTGCATTCTAAATGTGTGGTTTGAACAGAGAAGCAGAGGGAAGTGCTTCACTGTTGAGAATACTGTGTTCGGAAAGGAGAATAAGCTTTCTTTTAACATGATATCATCAGTAAAATGCAAAATGATCAGGAGATACAGTCGAAGATGTTCCAAGTAATTAGTACTCCCCAAGTCGAGATGAGTTTGTAGCTGGTACAAATAAGGACTTTTCAGCTTTGCTCCTCTTTCTGATTCCTATAGTGAAATATTGTAGAAAATGTGTTTCATCTAGCATAGTAGGACAGAGTTTATATAACCCAAGTCCATAGCCTGGTTCACATATAAGGATAATTCTAAAAAATTCTGGCTTTTCATGGATGAGGCAGCATGTTGGAGCATGTTGTTTGCTTCTACTGCAAGCTGGAGCTACTAAACAAATCATGGACTTTCCATCCATGGTTTGCTTACTGTAATGTGTGAACCAGGAGTTCTGGCTTGTCATTCTCTGCAGTCTTAAGCCATGATTTATCATTATGTGCTATGTGCAGTATTCAGAGAAGTGTGAGCATAAGGCTGTTTCCACAAGAGGACTTTCATGCCCATCCTCCTGAATGCAATCCCCTTCATACCACAAAAAAACTGCTACTGTGGATTAGGGGACCCCAGAAGGGTCTTGGGGAGTCTGTAGGGGCAGATGAGAATAGCCAGAATTGGGTGGACCCACCTTGCATTTGCACTAGTGCAGGCTCCCATTCCTGCAGTGTCCTGCACTCAGTGTAATGCGATTCTTCCTAACGCTTCAGTCTCAGTTGAAGTGTCATTCTAGAAGTTCTTAGCCCTCAGGAGCAGTCGGTGGTTTTTCTCACAACCAAGTTCTCCATTATTCTGAGATGTCATTGTGTATATATGAATTGCTGTGAGATGTACATCAACGAATGCCCTATCCTGTGTTCGTGGGTGGGGGGAAATGAGGAGATGTGTGAGTGAGCCCTAGCATTTGTGGGGCTCAGTGACACCAGCCAGAGGAGGAGCTTACAGGGTGTCATTAGCCCTCAGAGCCCTCCTAGCAACCTCTTCAGAGTGTGGCTCCCTCCCTCCCTTTATGCAGTGAGGGGACTTAACTGGTCACTCTTTTTAAGGTGTTTTTGGCACAAAGTCTGGCTGGGCTGTGTGTCTTTTTGCCTGCTTCACACTGTAAGTAGGGTGGGAGCATCTTAAGTTGATTTAGTTTAGGGTGACCATATGACCGGATTTGCCTGGATTTGTCCCAGTTTTTGATGGCAAATCCGGGAGGGGGAGGGGAAATCTCTAATGGGAATTAACAAAAATGCTAATAACTCCATCATTTTTTAAGATAAAGACATGAAACTTGGCACAATGGTAGCTCTTAGGAAGGGCTTTAGTCATACCATTCATTTAATCTGTTTAGTCTGTTCATCCATTGATTTTTTAAGGAATTTTTTAAAAATTGAGGTTTTAAAATTATTATTTTTTAAATCATCATTTTTAAAGATAAAGACATGAAACTTTGCATCATGAAAGGAATTAGCTAGAGCTTTAGCCACACCAAATTTGAAACAGATCCGTTCATCCATTGATTTTTTAGGAATTTTTTTTAAAATTGAGGTTTTAAAATTATTATTTTTAAAATCATCATTTTTAAAGTTAAAGAGATGAAACTTTGTACCATGATAGGATTTAGGTAGAGCTTTAGCCACACCAAATTTGAAACAGATCCGTTCATCCATTGATTTTTTAGGAATTTTTAGGAATTTTGTTCTGACTTTATACTGCTATTTTTACCCTATTATTATTATTTATTATTTATTTATATAGCACCATCAATGTACATGGTGCTACCCTGTGCCTGTTTGGTGCATTCTCTTCCCCTCCTTATTGTTTTATTATGATTTTATTAGAATGTAAGCCTATGTGGCAGGGTCTTGCTATTTACTGTTTTACTCTGTACAGCACCATGTACATTGATGGTGCTATATAAATAAATAATAATAAATAATAATAAATTGAGGTTTTAAAACAACAGCAGCTTTCAATGAGTGAAGATACAGTCAGAAAAGATATTTGAGGGAAGGGGAGAATGTAACACACAGAGTATAGCAAAAGCTTCAAAGTACAGCAAAACCTACAAAAGTAGGAGTGAGTGAAGTTAATTTCAGATACATTGAATCTCTCACTTGTTCTTCATTTCAGTGATTTTAACATTAAGATGTTATGTAGAACAGATTTGTCTTAAATGTGTGCTGTAAAATCAGACATGTGACCAAGGCTATGTTCGGGTGGGCACGCCCCCTTGGTACTGGACACGCCCCCTTGAGGGCGACCATGTTGTCCTCCTTTTTGGTTTCCAAAATATGGTCACCCTAATTTAGTGAGTTTTCTTTTGGTTCACTTGGTCACATTCCCCTAGGTAGACTGGTTTGGGCAGGCTATGTTTGTATGCATGGGGATGCTAATCATTCTGAGGCATCGTTGGTTGTGACAGGTGATGTTGGAGGGCCTCCCGCTGAGGGTTTTGCAGCCCCAGTGGGGGGATAAGGATTGCCTATGGGGCCATCTCCCCTCACACACATGCTGTTCTGCAACCTGGGGGCAGGGGATGTCCCCGCTTTCCCCAAATAGGGGAATCCTGAGGGGTGCCAATTCTATTATCAACAACTATAAGGCAAATAATGTTTTGCCCAATTACATTGCCTGGCTAGTGCCAGCATAGAGGAGGATCCCCTTGAGGAAGCAGCCTTATGCTCACACTTCTCTGAATACTGTACATAGCACATAATGATAAACCATGGCTTAAGAGTGCAGAGAATGACAATCCAGGGATCCCCTTTGCAGATCTGACTCAATAAATGTGGCCCAATTTTCAATCCATACAGTTGTGCCGTCTCTTTATTTTCTCACCTCCTACACTTGAAAAGTGCATCCTGGGAAGTGGATAGCGTGTCATGATATCATGCATCATTACTTTATATTTTCCCCTCCGTTTGGCTGTTTTCGTGTGACTACTGAACCCCCTGGAGCCTGCATGAGTGGCTGTGATGGAAGTGACGTAAGTAGGGTCCCCACCTTGCCTGCCACGCATCCCAAGTTGCACTGCCTCCCATCCAACCTTCTATTCCTTTGATTTCCTTTCCAGTACCCCATACAGTGCCATCCATCAGCACTAAGGTCTAAAGTAAACTTTTACTTACCAAACAAATTAACAGCCCAGTCTGTCCAGGATAGAGAGAAATGGCCTCATCTGAATAGCTAGATACAGAAACAACAACAACAACAACAACAATGCCATGAGTGAAAAAGAGATGTTGAACCAGGGGTGGATAATAACTTGCATGGCTGTTCCTTCAGTTCCTACACTGTGTGGTTTTGAAAACAGCAACTGGATGGTTAAGGGATGTCATTCCACAAGCATGAACATTGCAAACACCAACACTGTATTTTAGGACAAGCAGAAATGGCAGAGTTTAGATGATTTCATTATGCAGTCCACTCATGCGCTCATAATCAATTTTGGTTTGAATGACAAAAATACTGAAGTTTGTTAGATAGCTATTAAGCTCAGTATACATATGGGCATGAGAGTAATGAGCTTGGAACCTAATAGATTCTACAACAAACCTCCTAACTTCAGCATCATCCCTATATTTCTGTCAGAAACTGCAGCTGATTCCAGATTACTTCTGTAAAGTGCAGAATTTACTTCTCATATCCTGCAAATTCTCCACATAAACTGTTTACAAAATCTAGTGTCACATTCCTTGCTTGTGTGTGAATATGCACTTAAGAATCACTATTCCAGATAAATCATTTCATTGTTGAAGGATAATTCCTATTAATGATACCATATATAACATCTTTAAAAATATAATTAGCATACAATGTAATACAGTTGTGTTTTGGAAGAGATTGAGTTGCATATTTATATCATCATAATTAGTATTTAACACCCTTGAAAGATTTAGCAAACTCTCTAGGTAAAAATGTTATTTGCAATTTAAAGGGGGGAAATCTGTCAAAGTTCATGAGCCAAGTGGGAGCTTAATTAATGATAATGAAGCCTCCTTATAAATAAATATATTAAAGGTGTTATTTTTATTTGTGCTATTTCAAAGCCTCTTGCTAAGCATCTAGATGAAACAGTTCCTAGTCATGAATAGAACTATCAAAAGGTTTCCTGTATGCTTCTTTTTCATTTTAGTCCTAATGAGACAAATAGTAATAACTCTGACAGCAAGATAAAATGCTTCTTGAATATATTATGAAAACCATGTGTTGATAACTGAGGTGTAATTAGGAATCAACCCCAGGATTTTTTTTAATGGATGTGGGTAAAGAGTTTCCAGCCATGCTGCCTAATTGCATTTTGTGTGCACTTGTGTTTATATGTGACTTATTGGGGCATCCTTGGGATTATTTGAGTTAAAAATACATAGATAAGGAAGGTTCATCTAATGTGAACCCTTAAGGAGTTGGCAACGTTCCTTCCAGATACATCAAAGCCAGTCTAGCATGAATTAATCATTTACTTGCTTAATTATCTGAATTTCAATTTTTATATAAACTTTCACAAGAAAATAACACAGAGTGTGGAGATCTTACAAAGGGTAGCACATTGTTCTAAGAGCATAGATTCTACAATTTCCAGTAACCCTTACTTTAGGAGGATAAATTCTGTATAGCTGTCATTGCACTGAGACAAGCCCATTTAGCTTTCAATACGGACTGTGCTGCATTCTTCAGACTACCAATTTTATTTTTGCACTGATTATAGCACCTTTCCTGTCTTCAACATTGTATCATCAAATCCTGTCCCAATATATTGTGGTTGGAGTGATTATGCAGCTACAATATATTATTATTATATTTGAGTACTTTGCAAATTGTTACTTAATAACATTTGTTCCATATTCTAATAACTATTTGCAAAGTACTCAGAACATTCTGCATGGATTATTCCAACCTCAGTATATTTGACAATTTATGTCCAAAGACATTCAGGAACTGTGGCCCGTTCAGTCATGTTTTCTGGACAGTGCACCTTGTCTTAGATCTTACTCTCAAGAGGCAAGTGAACTTTGGTAAGTGACACATGCATAACATTTGACAACCTTTCAAGTATTTGAAGAGTGCTATCATGTCTCCCCTCAATCTTCTCTTCTCCAGGCTAAACATGCCCAGTTCTTTCAGTCTCACCTCATAGGGCTTTGTTTCCAGACCCCTGATCCTCGTTGCCCTCCTCTGAACTCCTCCAGCTTGTCTGCACCCTTCTTGAATTGTTGTAACCAGAGTGTCAAGCTTATAGGTTAAAGTATCTTTGAATACCCATGCACAAAAGGATTTAATAAATTGTCTACTTCTGATATATTAAAAAAAAAAATCAGGTAAACACTTTTTCATCCCCAAATCTGTAAAACACCTTGTCCACACTGATTATGCTATAATGCTATCTGTTTTCTATGCTGAGTCCCACTGAGAGAATTTGTGAAGTTAAGAAGATTGGAGACATGTTCACTGAGATATAGAAGACAGTTATACACTGCCAAATTCAAGTCCACATCAACTTTCAAGTAGAAAGAGATGAACAGTTAGGTGTGATACTGAATTTTAGGAGGACAAGAATTTTAATTTTAGGAGGTCAAGAATACCCAGTGGAATGGATATTGCAGATACTCTTAGAGTGCAATCCCATGCATGTTTAGGCAGAAAAAGTCCTACAGAGTTGTAGGATTTTGTTCTGCCTAAACATGATTTGGATTGCATCCTTATATTTCATCCATTTTGAAATGTATCCAGGAAAAATTGGGTCATTCTATTTTTGAGAACATAGTGGAATAGTAAAATGAGCAGAGAGCAGAACATTTTGCAAAGCAGCTTCCTACTATTTTGGAGTCTTTTTTTTTTTTATTGTGCCATTCTCTGAATCGGAAATATGAAGGAACAGGAGATGAAAGTTTGAAAGTTCCAAACTACACCTCTCCAATTTACACACATATCAGAACCCTGAAAGACATCTACATGCAGTCCTCTTAAAGTGTCTCTGAGGATGTCATCTTCAACATGAAATATTTTTATAAGTCAGTTTGAAGGGAGTCTCCTGCAATGGAAGCTTAGAAGCTGATTGTGGGAATGCCCTGGGTGCATTGCACTGTGTGAACCAGCTTTGTGAAATATATGAAAATTTAATTCATTTGTGAAGGATAAAAATATAAATACTACTTTATCATGTCAATTTCCAAATCCAATTATTCTCTGCATATATTACATTAACTTTTTTTAGTTTTAATTATTTTAAATATTTGGGCTAAAAGGTAACTCATAAATACATGAATAAATTAAAATTGTATATTTTAATATTTACATTTGCACTTGATTTTAGGATAAGTAGTTTAATTGAAAATGACCTATTTTATAAAAAGAAATTAATGTAGCTTCTGTGAATCAAAGCTGGCTTGGAACATTTCACACTTGAGATGTTTCACATCGCCTCCTTCTCCTCTGCTGCCGCTTAGCAGCCAGAAAGAACGCGGTCTATGGAGAGTTGCGCCAGGTGGCGCCCCCGGGAAGAGGCTGCACCGGGAAGCCCAAGCAAGAATAAAGCCAAAGTGAGAGTAAATCCCAGGAGCCGTAGCCTAGGCCATGCCAAACCATAGGGTCAGTTGCCAATGCCTGGCCTCCGCCGTTCCTGGTCCACATGCTATCCTCTCGCTCCACTGATGCTCCTGCTCCTTCAAAGCTAGAAACAAAAGAGGCCTGGGATGCATGTGGGGCTTACTTTTAAAGGCAAGCACCACCCACGCCTCACTTTGTTCAGGTGTAAAAACAGGTAGGTCGGCCTTCCTTCTTCTTCCTGCCTGCAAAAGCCTGCTACTGCCCTAGCCGTGCCGGCAGGGTGGGAAAGGGACTTCCATCTCTCTTACTGTATATGCATATATTAATGTTGTTAATATAGGATAGAAGGCAAAAGTTAAGTGAAACATACTGTGACAAATATTTGCTGCAGAAGCCTTTGGATATTGTATGACTTCTGCACCGATCTGCATAATAGACTTCCTTGTACTGTACATATTTATCCAAAATTAAGTCATTTGGTCTTCCACATTTTTCTTATGTGTACCTCTGTCATAAGTTTATAATTTTCATAAAGAAGAAAAGGAAACATTAATGTATATTCCTACATTAAGGTTGCATCAGTTTGATTCTAACAAACAAACAGAAGCATTTGAGCTGACATGTTTTGACTTTTTACTAACGTAGGAGCCTGTTATGGGAAAGGTGAGATTTTCCCAGCTAAACTCAGGAAAGAGCAGCTGGTGTTTCAGATAAGAAAGTTGTGGAAAGGAAGAATAACTGTTTATTAGACAATTTTACATGTTTAAATTATAATGCAAATAAGTGAACAGGAAATATTGTAAGAAGTAAATAGAACTAAGAAACACTGTGTTGATACCAAGAATGTATAAACTACAGATTCCTTGGTGACACTTTGTACCCGGAACATGGCACTGGGTATGTTACCTCCTGACCCATAATCAAAGCTAAAAACAAAAATCCTGTATCATAATATCCCTAGTCAATAACAATTCTGTCACTATACATTCCCCAGAAAATTAGGATTCTACATCATGTGGAGAGCCTCCATGGATAGAAGAAGCTCCTTACTTTAGAAGTGTGCTGTGAACATGATGAGGCCAAAGAGCATGGAGGTGCAGGAGGGAGCTAGAATGTTTGTTCTCAAACTCTATTTTCCCATTTTGTTGTAAGTCAATTTTATTTGGTCTGCTTTTTAATAAAAAAAATATCATAATTGCACATTTATGCATAAGTAGGATGAAAAGAATTGTGAGTTAAAAAAAATCTAGGAGAAAGCAAAATCAGACAGTTCCATCTATTTCTAATAACTGCATTTGATAGAGTTAAGGGTAATGGAGTGCATTTGCCCACATTAATTCTTTATTATCTTTGCCTCTTTCATTTATGTTTGATTCCACTGTCTAATTTTAGTCAGGGACATGAATTATTGTTAATATGACCTTGTGAGGTTCCCTTTATATTAATAATTAACAATTATTGTACAATTAATTGGATGGCTTATTTCAGTTATAGGTTAGCCTCATTTTTTAATCAGCGTACAATAATGTTCACTAAGCAAATAGAACAACACATAATTTTCTTTAAGATTTCTGAAGTGTGCTGAATCTGTTTTAAATAAAACAACTCACTTCCAGGTATAGTATGTGCATAGTACTGCAGTCTTAGGCCTTAGCTAGACCTATCTTATATTCCAGGACGGAGGAGGGAAGATCTCGTGTTGTGTTTAAAAAAAACACTTACTTTCAGCACACGAGCATTAGTGCGCTGCTTCTCCTTTAATTTTTTTTTAAAAATGGCATGTAAACGGAGGAGGGATATTGTGCAAGATCCCTCCTCCGTTTACACGCCATTTTAAAAAAAAAATTAAATGAGAAGCAGTGCACGAATGTTCGTGTGCTAAAGGTGTTTTTTTTAAATTTAATTTAGTTTCCCGACACACAGAACTTTGGGTTTAAACAGGGCCACATTTATTTAAAGATCTGCACAGGGGAACCTAAAGGGGCATCCAGTCTGACCTGGTTCAGACCTTTCTGAGGAGGGCGAGCCATTCATGGCCCGTGGGTTGGTGCTGTAGATTTCATCCTCCCACTAGGCCACCCCTTTTGGGGTAGGGAGACCTTCTGGTGTCACCCCCAACGCATGCCTCAAGGCCATGAGTGGGTGAGAAAGGTTGGGCCCAGAGGTAATCCTTATCTCCCAGCCAGGCCGTGAGGGTCAAAACTGGAAGCCCTCAGGAATTACCAATCACCACAACAGTGCCTGTGAATGCTTACCATTAGAAAATCCCTCTGGATGCCCATTCCTTCCTGCCTATCATCAAATGTGACCAAATTAACAAGCAACGCTAAATTAACCTATTTATATTCCTAGGCTGTCTTACAGTGTGGAGTAGGCAAAAAAAAAAAAAATAACCCATGAACAATTTAGAACATGAGCAAAAAAAATCCTACTTGGCCCCGAATGGTGACCAGAGAACTCACACTGTCTACAGGGAGGGAGGGAGCTGCGTGAACAAAGAGGAAACTGGGAGGGGTAAGAGGCTATTTATAGGCCAACATGCATACCCCTCCCAGCCCAGTGGCACCACCAGCTCCTAGCCAATCGGGGCAAGGCACGTCTCCTTTCTTTCTCCACTTGCAAATACTTCCTCATGCCCAGGCCTTGCTGGGCGTGGCAGAATGGCTCTTCTGCATTCTATGTTTGAAATTTCTAACCCTGTGAATATATTCCAGTCAAGTGGGCTATCTACAGAAGAGTTTGTGTACAGAAGAGTTTGACCTCTTACAGGAGAAGGGCCTTTTGATAGCCAGTCTATGCCTTTCCCTCACATGTCCACTGAGGTAGCTTTTCATCAAGTGTAAAGTGATGTATGTTGGGGCAAAAAATCTCAACTTCACATATTTGCCGATGGGATCTGAGCTAGTGGTGATGGACCAAGAAAGAGATTAGGGTTGTGGTGGAGAGCTTGATAAAAATGTTGACCCAGTGTGTGGCCATTGCTGTGAAAAAAAAGGTAAATTCCATGTTAGCTAGAATTAGAAAAGGAACTGAAAATAAAACTGCCAATATCAAGACTGCACTTACACAAATCTATGGAGTGATCACACTTTGAATACTATGTACAGTTCTGGTCATTGCACCCAAAAAGTATATTGTAGAGTTGGAAAAGGTGCAGAAAAGGGTGATTAAAATTAGGGTGACCATATGACCAGACTTGTCCAGGTTTTTGATGGCAAATCCGGGTGGGGGAGGGGAAATCCGGATTTTTTCCAAAGAGTAGCTCTAATGGGAATTAACAAAAATGCTTATAACTCCATCATTTTTTAAGATAAAGACATGAAACTTGGCACAATGGTAGCTCTTAGGAAGGGCTTTAGTCATACCAAATTTGAAACAGATCCGTTCATCCATTGACTTTTTAGGAATTTTTTTAATAATTGAGGTTTTAAAATTATTATTTTTAATATCGTCATTTTTAAAGATAAAGAGATGAAACTTTGTACCATGATAGGATTTAGGTAGCGCTTTAGCCACACCAAATTTGAAACAGATCCGTTCATCCATTGATTTTTTAGGAATTTTTTTAAAAATGAGGTTTTTTAAAAAAATTAAACTGTCATTTTTAAAGATAAAAAGCTGAAAGTTGGCACCATGATAGCTTTTAGGTAGAGCTTTAGCCATACCAAATTTGAAATAGATCTGGGGCCAGTAGCAAACCCTGTTAACAACAACAGCAGCTTGCAATGAGTGAAGATACAGTCAGAAAAGATGTTTGAGGGAAGGGGAGAATGTAACACACAGAGTATAGCAAAAGCTTCAAAGTACAGCAAAACCTACAAAAGTAGGAGTGAGTGAAGTTAATTTCAGATACATTGACTCTCTCGCTTGTTCTTTATTTCAGTGATTTTAACATTAAGATTTTATGTAGAACAGATTTGTCTTCAATGTGTGCTGTAAAATCAGACATGTGACCAAGGCTATGTTTGGGTGGGTACGCCCCCTTGGTGCTGGACACGCCCCCTTGAGGGCGACCATGTTGTCCTCCTTTTTGGTTTCCAAAATATGGTCACCCTATTAAAATGATCAAGGGGCTGAGGCAACTCCTCTAGGAAGAAAGGTTACAACATCTGGGGCTGTTTAGCTTAATAGTGCACAAAACTATGCATGTTGTGGAGTAAGTGGATAGGGAGACATTTTTCTCCCTCTCAAAATACTAGAACCTATGGTTATCCCATGAAGCTGATCAGTGGGAGGTTCAGGGCAGATAAAAAGAAGTACTTCTGCACACATCACATAGTTTAAATATGCATTCACTTCCACAAGATGTAATGATGGCCACCAATTGGATGGCTTTAAAAGGGGATTGGACCAATTTGATGGCTATCAGTGGCTACTAGTCCTGATGGCTGTGTGCTAGCCCCACTATCAGAAGCAGTATGCCTATCTACACCAGTTGCTGGGGAACATGGGTGGGTGGTGCTGTTGCTCTCATGTCCTGCAGGCAGCTGGCTGGGCACAGTGTGAGCAGAATGCTGGATTAGATAGACCTTGGTCTGATCCCATGGCTCAGCAGAGTTCCACTTGCACTGGGGGCAGGGTGGAAATATTTGCTAATTACTCCTTCCCTGTGCCACCCACTGAGCCTCCTGAAAAGATGCTATGAAGGATTTGAGAACCATCTGGGCAGACTGAGAAGTGATGCTAGGTGCTGCAGGCAAAAGGGGAAAATCACTACCCCACTCCGTTACAGCATTTGTGGAGTGGTAAGTGTGGCTCCAACTCAGAGAAATATGCAAGCAGAACTATCAAGAGCAAAACCAAAACCTGAAGAATATTTTTTTTTTCAGGCATATACTGATGTTCCCATATGTGTATTGCAAAGCACAAAAATGTTTCATTCAGGTCTAAACTCTTGTGTACTCACCATGTCAAGACATAGAACATTTTCTATTTTCTATTAGTCTGGAACATTAAATTTAAAGAGGTTATTAAACTTGATGTGCAGAGGGTAAATTGTCACAAAACCTACTGATCCCTGTAGCTTACAATGCATAATTCCATTATCTTTGATGTATTGTATTTATCTTCCATACCTAAACTATGGAACATTAATTAGAAACACTTTCCCATTCTCTTAGAAAACAAAAGTTCCAGCTAAGTTAATAATTGTCAAATACAGAAATCCAAAGTAATTTAAGGCACAATCTTACGCATGTTTAGACAGAAATAAGTCCTACTACTCCCAGCATCTGCCAGCCAACCAGCTGATTGGATTCTGGGAGTGGTAGGACTTATTTCTGTCAACACATGCATGAGATTGTGCCCTGAAGTCTTAAAAAACGTAGTACCAATGTTTCTATGAAAGAAGCATATTGTTTATCTCTTTGCTTCTTGCGGAAGACATTTATTTATTTATTTATTTTATTGCATTTCTATACCGCCCAATAGCTGAAGCTCTCTGGGCGGTTCACAAAACGAAGACAATTCAAAACAAAACAACAGTATAAAACCTTAATATAAAATACAATATAAAATCACAGCGAAGATAAAAACAGCAGCAATGCAAAAATACAAATTTAAAATACAAATTTAAAACAGCAAGTTTAAAAATTATTTATTTATTTTATTTGGCTCCATCACAAAGAATGATCAGCCAGGATCCTAGAGAATTCTTCTTTATGGCTGGGTTTTCTTCCTGTTTACTTCTGCTTGTTTCTTCCCAGAAGCCGGATCCACTAAGCAAGCTAGGAATGGTTTGGTTTAGTGTGTTGTCCAAATCTGGGATTCTGGCTTGGTACCCCTCTTGGTACCCTAGAGTTTGCTCCTTGTTTACAAATCCTAGCTTGTTTGGAAGCAATAACCCAGGATCACCCAGTTCAGACTCTTTAAACCAGGAGTGTGCAACTCTTTAAACCAGGGGGTCTTCATGTCCCCTGATACCCCCCCCAACCCTTCCACTGTCAAATTCAAAAACAGGGCATATGGGGAGAGCACATTTAGTTTTCAACCAAAATCACACTCCTGGAAGCCTCCCAGGAGTGTTATTTTGCTTCCAGGAAAACTCGATTTCTGTGTTTCATGCCTTTAATACCATTCTCTGTATTTGATTAATATTTGTAGTAGATACTAAGAATCCTTCTCTTTAAGCTCTTGATAAACCAGGAAATTAGCAGTCTAATTTATTTCTATAACAATAAGGGCATTCCAACCAGCAACAGGCTTCCCGGCATTTTGGAGTGGTCAATGAGAATATCATTGCTTTTATATTATCAAAGAAATACCAAGCAATTATTTCAGCTGGATGATCAATGCTCCATTTTATTTTATTATGGAATTATAAATATACAGCATCAGGGAGCCTTTTTTTTAACAGAGTTAAAATATTAATGTAAAAGAGCCCTTAATTCTTCACAGTATCATTAAACAAATGTGATTATTATCAACATTTAATTCTCCTCTAATCCTAACAATTTCTAAGGATCCATTTATTAAATAACACAGAAAGTTACATAACTGGGAGTTACATAGGATATGATCTATGTGACATAACATTAGAATATAAATAATATGAATACTCTCTCTCTGTGTGTGTGTGTGTGTGTGTTTAAATATTTTAAAGTCTCTAATCACTGCAATCCTATTTACATTTACCTCGGAGTAAGCTCAGTAGAATTCCAGTGGACTTACATCTAAGTAGACTTTCCTGTGATTGTGCTGCAAGCCTTGACACAGAGACTGTGAGGAGAAAAGATTAAAAAAAGCATTTTCATGCAAGGTATAGTCTCGTTCCACCTTTTGCCTTTTTCAATTTATTTCTTATCATCATGCCAAAAATCAGGGAAAGCTTTTTAGGCACAAAGCCACCGATAAATTTATGAGAATACACTTGAATCTGTATGATACCATGTTAGCCACTTCTCTTTCGACAATTTTTAAGAGCATTTCAGTTTTACTGTTCTACTGTGTCAGTATAAAATCTAGGACTGCACTGAATATTCTGTAACTTCGATGTTTCCTTTGTAAGTAATGCATTCAATGCAGCCAAACAGAATATACTCATCTCACCAAAAGTTTACAATATTTTGTTACTGTCTGGTGTCCGTGGCTACAGCTGGTACTGCAGGATTTTTTGTAAGGATTAGAACTACATAATGCATCTAGTAGAACACATGAAAGCAACATTCTAAATTTTCATTATCACCATCATCATCAACAACACCATCACCATGATCATCGTTATTATTGTATTGACTGTGGTGACCCACATTATTTTGTCTAAGCACATCCTTGATATCATCATATTAAATGTGGTGTCATGATCGTCAGCAAAATCATATGGAGTTCAATGGGATTTCGTGTTTATAGGATTAACATTGTCCTAGACAGTATTATTTTTTAAATATATAGATTGCTGTCAAACTCCATGGCTGCTGGCCTGCGGTGTCCCACAAGGTTTAATCTTTGTCCCCTGTGTACTTTAGTATTTACATGAAACTGCTGAGAGAAGCAAGGACATAAGAAAAGCCATGCTGAATCAGACCAAATGGCTATTTAGTCTATAAGGTGAAAGGCCTGCACTGGTTCATACAGAGTTCAGTCAGCTGCCTTTGGGGGTCCTACAAGCAGGACTTAGGTGCAATAGCAACCAAGCTTTGGAGTCAAGTGCCACCAATATGCTGATGGTACTTGGCTCTATTGCTCTTTGTCACTTAGCCTTGATACTTGAGTGTTGCCTAGGTTTGATAATGGACTGGATGAGAGTGAACAACCAGAGGTTAAACCCAGTCAAGATGGAGATATTGGTCCATAGGAAGCCCGATGTGGAAATAGGGATTCAAGCTGTTCTGGAAGGGTTTGCACTCCTCCTGAAGGATCATATCCATAGCTGCCCCTGGTGAGACAAGCCAGAGGGAGGGTGGTCAACATGGCCAGTGTGATGGAAAGAGTCGCATGCACTGGAGGAGGTTATTCCCCTTCCAAATATAGTGTGGAAGCTTTTTCTAACAGTTTGAGGAATGAGCTACTTCCTTTCAGAGCCCAAGTCAGCATTGTTGAGCCTGGTGCTTTCATTACACGTGGTGTCCAAAAAATAGAAGAGGACTTCAACACTTTGTGGAATTGGGTGCCTTCTGACATCAGAGAGATCTATGGGCAGCAATATTTTGATGACTTTCAGAAATCACTACAACTCCTCTGGAAGACAAGCAGCAAGACTCTCCACCTGGTCACTGACAGCATAGAACATGCCCTGACATCCTGCTACCCTCGCACTGAATACTCCACAGGCTGAGATGCAAAGCTCTTCTGCATTCCTGTCTCATACTTGTCAACCACAGTGGCAGACCATGGCCTTAGCTAGACCTAAGGTTTATCCCGGGATCGTCCTGGGGTCATCCCTGTTCATGTAAATGACACACAGGATATCCCGGGAGCAGGCAGGGACGACCCCGGGATAAACCTTAGGTCTAGCTAAGGCCTATGTGTTGACCTCCTCTGGAATCAAGCAAGCAGAGGCAGTGTAGATTATTTTGCTATACTTTATGGTTTAAATTGTGAACTGCTCAGAGAGCCTTGGCTATTGGGCAGTATAAAAATGAAATAAATAAATAAATTAGTAGGCAGCACCATGAACTATGCAGCACTGGCAACAACCATTCTATCTGTTGCTGGTATGTTTTGCATAGACTGCTGATAAAGATAATATAAGCTGAGACAGGACATCCACTCATGGTGTAGTATTTCAAGGGTTATAAATCAAGGATCCAATACACAGGATCCCATTGTAACTCACAGGCCTATGTGCATAGTCCCGACATGAGGAAGGAGCTGCTTGGATACACACTGTCAAATGCCTGTGGACATTGTTGTTTGCTTTCCTCTCAAAAGAGAATGTGAAGCTTCATCATAACCAGGACTCTGGATTGCAGCCCAGGTATCCACATTAAGCACATATGCAATCCTTTTAGTTATGTGATGCCTTTCTTAGTCAAAGCTCTATTTTCCTTTGCAAGTGTGTTAATTTTTTTCTTAGATTCCATGACCCTAATCTGAAGGTTTATTGCACAGATAATGCCAAAGGTTATACTCAAATGTCTGCTTTGTATGTGTATCTCTAGGCTTGATTCAGTGTTGTAGTTAATGGGCAAAGCACTTTTGTGTCATCTGAGGATCTGCTTTTGAAGGGCTCTGTAGAAAACTAAATAGAAAACTAGCCAACATTCTGGCCTTCTCTACTCTCCCTCTCTCCAAATTATCAAATTTGCCTTGATCTGAAATTTCTGAAACTATATTGAATTGGGTTAGATTGCCTTTTGTCTCTTTAAAAATATATTTGCTGGATCAGGGCTGGTTCATACAAATAGTTTCTTGGTCATGGAAGTGAGCACTTACCACCATCTCCAAGTATATATTCATTTAACAAATGAAATTGTCTTCTTGGTTTGATTTGAGCTTGTTAATAAACTGCTTTGAACAAAAAACTGTTTGCACAATTGATAGGTTTAAATCTCCTTCCCTGATTTATGAAGAGGAAGGCAAGCACACAAGCCAAGTCTCATGCCATCTCATTCATGTAACAACAAACCATGGTTTGTTAGTATGCCTGGAACCAGCCATTTTATGGCTGTTCCATGGCTTTTATTTATTTATTTGTTTGTTTGTTTAAAGCTTTTATTCCACGCTGTTCAGCTGGAAAGACTCCTAGAGCAGGTTACAAATTAATAAAAACAAGTCAGTCCCCTTCCTCAGGCTTACAGACTAAAACTAGTCTCCCTTATCTGAAAATATAGCTATATTCAAACAGCATTTTTCCAAAAGTTTTGAGATAGTTTTTGATGTCCACAATTAACTTTTAAGGGTGTTCATTTTTAGAATATGTTATTGTAGGTTGATTATATTTATATATGCTGATCTTGAATTGTAAGCTGCCAAAATGTTAGAGTTTTGACTTAATGCATAAATATTACCTCTTTTTTTTAGTCTTTTTGCTGAAATTGCAAACATAGTAGTGAAAATTGAGTCACAAAGTGCTTGTTAACTCCAGTATGAAATACCTTGCGAGTGACAGCTTTAATCTTGATAAAATAAAATTTAAAAAGTCTCGAGGACTGCTTCAGTGCATATCTTCATTACCTTGATACCATCAAATTTATTAAATAACAAGGAGCAGTATCTGAAGAGAAATATGCTTGTATATATTTAACCCAAATAGACACTTCTTTTCTACATAATTAAGCAAGTATATGTTGTTTATGTTTATTTAGTTATTTAAGCTACATCCTGCCTTCCACCAAACATGGTGCTCAAGGCAGTTAATTGGTTCACTTTTCGCTCTTTCTGCTGCACAAAACAGTTTATCCAATTGCATTGGGAATAGCTGGGTTTAGAGTTATTAACACATTGTGCATCATTTATCATACCTGAGAGTTGGGGCCTTACTAGACCAGGGGTTAGCGTGGTGTGAGGCCCGTGCTCGCCCCTGTGTGTCCAAATGACGCACAGGGGATCCCGGCCTCAGCCAGGGCTCGAGCAGCCCTGGAACCGTGCTAACCAGAACTGCCTGTAGCACGGTTCTTCCTGCGGTCCCGGCCTCAGGTCAGGCTGAGGCTGGGACCACACACATGTGGACCAGTCTGCTGCTTTTCCTGGCTACCGCACTTACACGTGAGTAGCCCGGAAAAGCAGTGGATGGCCTGCAGCACTCCCGCCGCAGTATAGAAACCTAGAGAACTGATATCAGAAACTGGCATGGTGAGGCAACTTCTGGAGAGAAATCCCACCACTAATGACACTGGGCTTAATCATCATCATCATCATCATCATCATCATCATCTTTAGGCCATGGTGCTCTGAAGAGAAGCGCTAGGAACCAGGGCTGCAGCCTTGATCTTAATTTTCAGAGAATGCATTTGAGCTTTGACATAAAGCCCAGAGGCATTCTGGAGAAATTAAGATGGCAGTGGCTGTAGCTTATTTTCCCAGCGGTTCTTTCTTCAGTGCCAGTCTTTCCATTGCCACCCATCCACTGATGTCTGCCATGGCAGTGCCACGCACCGTACCACCCCCTTGTAATCTCAGTGGTGCCATCTCTGGGATCCAGCACAGACATAAAGTGTGCAGTAACCAGAACAGGTTCTTGTACAGCTGGGAGCAATAACACAAGTTGTAGGACTTCCAAGGATCTAGAATGGAAAAACTATGTAATATCCTCTTTGCATGCAGAAAGTGCTTTTGCTATGTTCTCCCAGTTTGAGTCGTCCTCCCACATCCTACGTAGTAGCTAGGAGCTCCTCAAAAACAGCAACAAGCAATGCAACATTTGTTCCGTGGAGGAAAAGTGTATTTTGGGCTTATGAGATTGTTGGAAGGAAGGAAAGTAGCAAGATAATCAATACATATTGTTTAGGATGTGGTGCGTGCAACCTTGCTTTCTGTGGTGGTTCATTTGATTTTAGACACATGTCTAAAGTAAATCATATAAGTATGAAAACATGAACAGTAGAAACTGTGTTTCAGGCAATGTATGTGAAAAAATTGCTGATATCTGAAAATATCTGAAAATATTTGCTGATATTATCCTTCTTTCCTAATTTAGATTTATATTTTTGAAAATAACATCTACTACCAGCCTGATGTAAAGAGTAGCTCTTTGCGACTGACATCCTCTGGAAAAGAAGGAATTGTATTTAATGGAATTGCAGACTGGCTATATGAAGGTAAGTTCCACAGATAATAAATTTCTTATGAATACAGAGGGCCTAACCCTGTTCCTATTATCAAGGAAAAATCTATTCATTCTAGGATAATGCTGTTGATTGTTCTTTTTTTCCTTCTGTTTTCTTGCAAAATTGCCTATACTTACAACAAAGCCATGGCTATACACATGGAAGAAGCACAGTTTTTGTTAGCAATCATTTAAAGTGTTAACATCCTGTGTATTTTCTTGCTTCAACTTGAAACAATTGTATGGGAATGGGGAAAGAACACAAAGAACAAATCTTCCCACCTTTTTTTTCTTTTTTAGTAATTAGCCCTGAAAATTATTCTATTTGCTTTTCACAAGCATATAAGCAGTGGTACAGTTAGGTAATTTGAGATTCTGGACTTAAGGGTAATTGCCATAACCCTCCTCTTTGGATGGAAATGTGTATTATGTCACTTACTTCAAAATGTGATAGGATAGCTCTCCTGGGTTTGGGGGCTCCCAAATGACCTTGGAATTCCAAATAGGAATTACTGCAAATGGTCTTCTGAACCTTGCTAACTGCCAGTGGATTGGGATCTTTGGTTCTGTATTGCATATAGCAATTGCTAATTTCGTGGGTTTTAAGAACATTTTTTCCCCAGAGGAGCTGCTGCATTCTCACATTACTCATTGGTGGTCACCCGATGGAGAGAGGCTGGCATTTCTCATGATAAATGACTCATTAGTACCAAACATGGTTATTCCTCGTTTTACTGGATTTCTGTATCCCAGAGGAAAGCAGTATCCATATCCAAAGGTAAGGAAACTTTACATACAATCTTCACTTATATGTGGTTTATAATTTTCCCAATGTGCATTCTTATACATGTCTACTTAAAAGAACGTATCATTATTTTCAGTGGAACTGACTCCCAGCTAAAGGCATATAGGATTGCATCCCAAAGTACTTAAAGAAGAAAAAGAAACCATTTTACTGGCATGTATTTTTAAAATAGAAATTAATATTCAGTTTTCCTCAGAAAGGAACAAAGAGTTTTGCTCATTGTTTGATGAAAAATGCTTAGTTAGAATAAAACAATATGACTTGATATATCATATAGTTCACATATGTCATATAGTTTCATATAATGCACAAGGCTTGTGGGCCCTTTTGAGTGGAAAAGAAAAATATACATAAAATGGTGGCACAATACAGCCAAACATTTGACCTATTCATTTCAGTGGAAAAGTTGAGTGTATACTCACTTTTTTTCCCCATGGATGTCAATTCAACTTAAAAAAATGATTAACTTTTCCATAGTTAACTGAAATACCTTCTGTCTGCATGTGCTTAATTAAGGTTTTAGACAGCTCTGCAGAAATAACAATGTTACAGTGAGTTAAACATTTTTAGGTCTCATTTATTTAAATGGAAGAAAGTTAGGCAAGTGATTTCTCCTGCTGAAATCAATTAGTAATGAGTCAACTCTCTCCATCTCAGAATTGGGCTGCAAGCCAAATTATTTTCCTAAAATAATTCCCTGAAAATAAATTATTTCCCTGGATAAAAGCAGTAAAAGGCTTTTTAAAAAATGGGCAAAAAATAAAATGCAGAAATGAAGGTTAACCCAGTTGCAAATTCTGGCCTTCTTGTACTTCCAATGAGAGTATCACATGGCCAGATACTGCCTCTCAAATCGTACCGTAAGCTCACAATCCCTCATCATTTTCCAGTTTACTGCAAACCCATTTCCCTTTCCGCCTATTTACTTACATTCAATAGGAAAATTACATTTCCCATTGTCTTTGGGACCCAGGATGCTGACCTTAAAGAGTTTCAGGATGTAGGGAAGGAGGGAGTTCTTGAACAGTGCTTCCTTTGTGAGCTAGGTAACGAGATAGGAAGGGAACAGTTCATAGGAAAGGGGAGGAAAGGAATAGAGGCTTCTAGGGGATGCAGAGATGACACCCAGAAACTTCAGCTGAGATTCAGTCTGAGACAGAAGAAAAAAATGGAGGGACAAATGATGCAGAGCACAGGTAGTACGGCAATTTCATATTGGACGTAAACTCATATTAGAAGCTAGGTAGATCCTGGAGATGGATGCAATCCAATGTTCCTCATGCAGATGTCCGCTGGCACAATGGGGCTTCCCAGTGGGACTTCCCAGTTATCTCCTCCCCATGTACTCCAAGTCTGCTCTGGAGGGTCTTCCCTCTCCAAGAAGATTTTGAGAGGTTCAAGGAAGGAGGGAAATCTACTCTGCTGATGGATGTTAGTCTGTCAATGGGCAGACACAATTGGGTTATACCTGATTATATTTACATGATTTCTGATTGGCTAGAATCATTCAGTGAAGAATTAAAAAAACCACAAAGCAGCAGCATATCAGGCCTGCAAATGGATGAAAAATCCTACAGGAAGTTTTTGAAGGTTCATTTTTCACACTTTGAAAGCCTACTTTCACTTTGAAAATGTTTTTAGCACTAGTTTTTTCTTCCAAACTTCAAAAAATAATAAGAAGAGAGAAAACATATCTGTCTATGAAACAATTGTTTTAAATAACTTAAGGCACAATCCTATTCATGCATAGGCATAAAAAGGGCCTATATCTTGCAGCATGCTCCAGCCAGCCATGTAACCTGGGGCATGTTGGGAGTTACAGTCTTAATACACTCCACCTGGTCTGCAGGAATATTTGGTATACCATGTATAGTAATGCATATTTTTAAAACACAGGGTGTAGGGTTGGACCAGTGAATTTTCTGTCTAGACTTGCAGTTGGTGAGAAATTTGTTGGGTTTGTATTTTAATGTGAATTTATAAAGTATGTTCTTCTCAAACTTAAACCCAAATGTAAGTTTACCATCAAAATAATAGATTTCCAAAGTGTGTAGTTTGTCACCAAAAATACACAAAAACAATATGCAAACAGGTGCACAAAAATATGTACAATTCACAAAATGCATATATTGGGGATGAGGGCAGACATTCACCAAGAATACTTATTCTAAGCAAACTTGCTTTAAAAATGTGTACACTGGCAGAAGGGCACACAAAAAGTGCCAATTTTAAAATGCATCCAAAATTCGTATTTTTAAAATAAAAAATGATCAAAAAAATCTGTACAAATTTTAATGTGGACAAAAAATATAATCAAAATCCAACATGGAAACAAGGCATACACTTAAAATGAAAAAAATAGTGAAACGAAGCTTGACAGATTTTCCCATCCCTTAGTCAAGATAAATGAAGCCAACTAATGTATGTTGTGAATAATTATTTTATAGTTGCATGGATCCATGTTTGATGTAGTTTGATGCACATACTGCTATGGTTGTTCTGTGTCTTTACAGCTAAATATGATACCTTTTTATCTATTAATTTTAAAGGCAGGTGAAATGAATCCAACAGTAAAGCTATACGTAGTCAATCTATATGGACCAACACATACATTGGAACTCATGCCACCAGATGGCTTTAAATCAAGGTAAGCAAATTAGATATTTAACCAGGATGGTCAAAAAGCAAATGACCATTGAAATCTTAGCATGCTTTTAAATGATTGTGAAGAGAGGAAAATGGGTGCCCTTAGCAACAGTGTAGTATGAATAAAAGGTTGCTCAGACAGAACATCAGCCTGGCAAGATAGGCTACCCTTTCATCCAATTCAGCCTGAGCCAGAGGACTCTCAGACATTACAGGATGCCCTAAACGTTTATGAAACAAGATCCCAAACCAGCACCCTCTATTTCAAATCCCCAGGACTGAAACCTTTAAACAGTAGCAATAACCAAGAGGAAAGCTCAGGACTTAGTTCCAAGCTTAATTGGAATGAAGCCCACACATTCAATTCTGAGAGGTGTATGTTCATTTATAGAAAGAAAAAAGAGGATAATATAAGTGTCAAATAGAATTTAAAAAACAAGTTTGGAAACAATACTTACAAGGCAAAATAACATAACTAGCTAAAACCTGCCTATACATACCAAAGCACAGTTCTTCAATAGGACAGACCAAACCAGAGACAATTGCAACCCAAGACAAAAGCCAGCTGTAGCCCCTCTGATTATATACTCCAGCCACTGGCAAATCTAAGATGGCCTCATTAGCCAGTCACAGGCTGGCTGGGACAATCTTCCCAGGCCTCTGAGGGGGCGGGGTGAGAGTCACTCAGCTGACATCACTCAGGCCAATTATCCCGGGTTCTGTTTTAACTTTGATGCCAAAGACAGTATGAGATAACACACAGGCTGAGTTCGGACGACACGCTAATCAACTGGGTGGTGGTAGTAATAGGAACAGAATGGGAAACAACTGTTGTGTGTCATCCGAACTGAGCCACAGAGAAAGCTTAACAAATATGACCAGGCTGAACCTGACAGGATGCCGAGACACAGAAGGAAAATGGATGGGTGGATGAAATTTCACCAAATTTCTCCAGGAGAAAGACAGATTTCAACCCCAAAACAGACAATTTCTTTAAATTGCTCCTTGGATTTATATTCTTGTATTCTAATAAACTGTATATAAAAATCCCAATCCTAGAACAGGGATAGTTTAAGTTTCTTTTAAGCAGAAAAGTCCTTCATGGACATTGATATATTCCAGGACTGCAACAAGTCCAGGTCCAGCCCATCTTTTTTTGCCCAGAGCCTTGAAAACCTGCTAATCAACTCCACAGCACCTCCATTTTAATTCCCCCACAACTGAAATGTGGAAGAATTAAAATGGTGATGCCAGTCCAACCACAGGGATTCAACTGCCCTATTGGTGTTGCCATTGGCAGGCTAACCTCGCCTGGAAAAGCATGCTACATCACTGACTGCACTTACCCATGGCCTTCTCGATCTTGGAGCCTAACTCAACTCCTTTGTATTGAATACCACTTCAAATAAGTCAAATGTAGCCCCCCTCATACCTTTATATGACAGACACTGTCACATTGGTTATCCAGAAGAAAAGAATGCTGCATATCTAAGTGGACAGCAATCTCATTTTTTCATCTGTGGTTTGTGCAATCTTACTAAAAATTGCATGCATTTTATGTATTCTCTTTGAGTGCAGATGGGTTTAAAAAAAAATCCATTCTGCTGTCACATCACAGAAGCCTGAAGAAGCATGTGCATTCCTGGAAAAATCAATTTTAATTTTAATTTTACCTATGAAAGCATAATGCCCTAGTTAAAGAAAATTGGAGCTCCACAGCAGTATAAATCAAAAATATATTGAAACAGTATTATTATTATTTTTAAAAAAAATGCATTTGGTTGTCTCCCCACTCTCTCACATAGACACCAGAGAAACAGAGAGGGAGTAAGGGAGATGGATTGTGTCTCCTTATTACAGACACATTGAAAGAAGTCCATAAACTGCAACAGTGTACATTGATATTACTGATGTGCTATGTGCTGCTGGGGCTTGGGTGACCCAGTGTCAGCTCTATAAAACAAAAGAGGAGGACAATGAAACATGGTGGCAGCATTCTGCTTAGCAAAGATATCTGGCAGAAAACTAGCAGAGTGTAGTAACTTAGTTTTGTCAGGTATTGCATGGCGCTTTCCTATGATAAAAGACTCACTAAGTGGATTTGACCAAGACGCTTCCTTCCAGCCTCAGTTCTCTGTTACTAAGCCGATAATGCTTTACCTCAAAACATAATTATGAAGATGACTTAAATCACTTTAAGCATTATGGGTTGTATCCAATTGCAAGTGTATGAGTGGAAATAAAGAGATGAGGCATGTAAGTATGGTATAAAATTGGGCCACATTTATTCAAATTAGATCTGCAAAGGACTAACTGGGCAGGCAGCTAAACACAGCCAGCAACTAGCTGGGCTATTATTGGGTAAAAACATTCCAATCCTATCGAGTGGCATCTGCCGATTGCCACTGACAGGACTGCCTCTTTGGGGGAGGGGTGCCCTTCCCAGGCTGTAAAACACCAGGTGGGTGAGCTGAGTTGGCCTCACAAGTAACCCTTATCCCCCCACTGGGGCTGTAAAATCCTCAGCAGGAGGCCCTCAGAGATTACCTGTCAACGTCACAGTGCCACAGAATGCACACTGAAGTCCCTGAATTCCCTCATCGTGCCCGCCCCCCTGCCTAATTAACTTGTTACCAAATTGATCTAACCATTAAATCAACCAAAAGATTAACCTAAGACACTCCTGCCCCACTTACAGTGTGAAGTAGTCAAAAAGACTCCTACTCAGCTAATTAAATAAGAGTCAAAAATTCCTACTCAGCCCCCAAAAGTCCACGCTGTATCCAGGGAGGGAGCTGCAATCCACGGGCAGTTACAGTGTTGAAGACTCCTCCCGCAGCCTGTGGCACCACTTTGCCACAACCAATGGGGGCAAGGAAAATGTCCCGATCTTCCACACAGCTAGGCAAGCCAGATGCGGGGTATGGCAGTAGTCTCATTTTACAAGGGCAAAACTTCTATTTCTTGCCCAAGGGCCAAACCTAGTACTTTGATTCAGTTTGTGCAAGCCTTTGCAAAAGCACCTTCTCAATTAATCTTGAATGTGTCAAAATTGTTGTTGTTGTTTATCATCAGCATTATGCTTGCTTGCGGAACTGCTAGCAGAACACACAACCACAGGTGGAAAAACAACTCCTCCTGTACATTTTTTACGGAGTTTAATACATTTTCAGCGTTATGCTGGATACACTGCAAAATAAATAAATTATAATGTGGATGCTTAAGACCAAAACTGTTCTAATAGAACCATAAGCCATTCCTGAAGACTAATTTAGATTATGAAATGTATCTGTGCTTGCAGGGTAACACAGCTCCCTTTTCTTTGTTCAGCTTAGTGTCTCTGTTGACTTTATTAAGCACTTATCATAGTAGTCAGTAGGGTAAATTCTTATAGCCTCTTCTGTAGAACTCCAGAATTCTACAGAAAGGTTGTTCATATATTAAGTCATAATAATAAATGCATTGGAAAGCATCTTACAGCACTGTCATATGCATATTTACTCAGAAGTAAGCCCCATTGAATTCAGTAGTGCTTTCTGTCAGGTAAGTATATATAGAATTGCAGCCTAAATGTCATCAGCTAGAATCAATGGGATCGAATTTGCAACTCTTAAAACACTGACTCCGGTGTAGTACCTTTTAAGATGGCCAGTTTTGGAGGCTTGTGATTTTAAATGCTGCTGATTGGAATTGTGAAGGTAAATGCATTCTGTCCACAGTCATGATCAGTGTACTGAACTATGTATGGCAAGCTTCCTAGCCTTGACAGATTGCAGTACGTGTCTAAACAATAACTTCATCATGACAGTCTTACAGGGCTTGTAGAAGGATAGAATTGTTTGTGTCATTGATAAAATGTGCATGTAGGATTCCCTTATTTAGCTAAAACATTTGCAGACAAACAATCTGTCTGGTAGTACACTGCATTTATATTTTATTGTATGTGGCCATGGAAATAGCTGGCTGCATTGTTTACTACTCTTATTGCACAGAATATTTGCAGAATGTCCTTGACATTTTATATTCTTCTTGGCAAGTTTGTAGCATTGAAAGCACTTCTATTTACACATTTGTTCCAAAGTTTATTTTCCTTAGCTTGATAAAACATAAAGCAAAATAAGTTGTCATGTTAATTTTGAATGTGTCAAAATTGTTGTTGTTGTTTATCATCAGCATCAACAATAATAATAAGTTACTAGTGAATTATTATTATTACTATTATTATTATTATTTGTTGTTGTTGTTGTTATTAGTGAATTATGCAACTGCTGTTTTTTCTTGCTTTTTTTTTAAAAAAACTATCTGTATCTCAGAGAATATTATATAATGATGGTGAAGTGGGTCAGCAATACCAAGACTGTAGTGCGCTGGTTAAGCAGACCGCAGGACCTATCCATCCTTACAGTGTGTGAGACGACAACTGGTGCCTGTAGTATGGTATGCAAATTCTTGTGAAATAATTTTTTCACAATTATTGTTTTTATGCACATAAAACAAGCCTTGGAGCTTTATCTGGGGGCAGTAGGGAGTTCATTTCCATTAGTTAAAATTCACCTTGTATTAAAGACACCTTGTGGTAGAGAAAATTATATACATTTGAATGCACCCATACCATGTTTTTGTTAGTTTAAAAGGTTGAGCTTCATGATCATACAGGAAAAGAAGCTGGGTTTCTGTTGAACAAGTATGAGTTCCATGAAGAATTCTCTACTCTATAAACAAGCGAAAGCAGCATTAAGAACTGGTCATGCTTCCACAGATAGATCTGGATTCTGCCAATGATAGCAACTGCTGCAGAGTATTCTTTATGTTTCTGTAGGTGTGATTTATGTCTAAGCAAAATGTGTAAGTTCAATTATTACAATAAGCTGGCAATCAGAAATTAATGCAGGAGATCTAGAACTCCAGTCTTGTAAACAAAACAATCATTTTATGCTGCAATCCAATAGTCCCTTCCAGCCTGCACAGAAACTTCAGTCGCACTTGAACTCCCTCATGACAGTTCAGGAACATGTCATGGGCAGTTGCAGGGATGCTTGGGGCAGAATCCAAGGAGGTGCTTATGCCCCTGCCAATTCCTTTCTGGACCACTAGGGATATCAGAGAAATACAGAACAGAATAAAATGAGTTCAGACTTTTATGAATACGACTCACGGATTCCTAAGCAGACTGGCTTTTCCCAAGTTGGACAGATTTCACAGACTTGCAGGACTGGATTTTTTATTATTATTTATTACATTTAAATCCTGCCTTTTTTCCTCCAAGGAACCCAAGGCGGAATAAATAATCCTCCTCTTCTCCATGTTATCCTCACAACAACCACCCTGTGTCGTAGGTTGGGCTGAGAGTCTGTGACTGGCCCAAAGTCACCCAGTGGGTTTCTATGACCGAGTAGGGACTAGAACCCAGATCTCCTGACTCCCAGTCCAACACCTTAGCCACTACACCACACTAGAAAATTTTACCAAAAAAAATATTCAGGTAAAAATATGTAAAATAAATTTTATAAAACCACTAGCCAAAAATATGCATTTCTCCCATAGTCTAAAGTATGAAAATGCACATTCTGGGGAAGAGCATGAAAGAGCTTTGGAAGTGTTGGAGACTCCAAGGTTACAGCATTCTGACTTTTCTGGTACAATTTTTTGGAAATGTTATTCAAGTACAGGCATGGGCAGAACAATCGTAAGGTTCCTGGGAGGTTATTCCAGAAGTTATAGGATACTGTAGCTTTCTCTGCTCCTGAGGTCATAGTCACAGCTATGATCCGAGGAGGGGAAAATCCAAGATCAGATTTACCTCCATCCCTCAAAGCCACATAAAATTCTGCAGTGGGTCCTCTTCCAAGATTGTTATTGTGACCTTGAAGGGATTTGGGGAGGGATGAGAGATGCGGATCCAGACAATTCATGAGTCACTCCATCACCATCCCTGCCAGCTGAGAGATAAGCGAGCTAGATAGGCAAAGAGGCCTGGCTACCAGAAATCTATGAAAACCAGGAATGCAAGGATGTAAAAGCCTCCACCATTCCACCCACCCTGCCTGCCTCTTACCAGCAATGCATTGGATGGCTCCAAGCTCTTACTCACTTTTTCCCTGTGGCAATTTCAGTGATCTAAACATTTTATAATGCATAATTAACATTCAGGGTGCAGTCCTATGTGTTGCACCCACGATAAGCATAAGTCCCCAGTCTTGGAGGGTTACAATCATCCAATGCAGGGTAGCAGCAGGAGCAGAGGCCCATCTAAAATATCCTGTGACCTCTCAGACACTTTCTAGGGGGCATCAGATTGCTCCCTAAGAAAATATTTAATTGTGATAGCCCAATATAATTCATAAAATTGTACATTATTTTGTAAATGATGCACTGCATCACAAAGGCACAGTAAATAGAAGTGCATTGTTCATTATTTCGTTGCTTCTGGTACACCAACATTAAAATTCTAACTATTGAAAAAGGAGGTTCATATAAAAACATTGCATCAAACAAATAACATAGAGTTGAAAGGCCTCCTGTGTAAGATAGCATTAAAGAAATTAAAGCTTTCCAATAGCTAGATCATAGTATAGTATACAATATGTACCTGCCCAGACCCTAAGGTCATCCTCAGGGGTCCTTCTCCGTGAGCCCCTGCCAAAGGAAGTGAGGCAGGTGGCTACCAGGAGGAGGGCCTTCTCTGCTGTGGCACCCCAGCTGTGGAATGAGCTCCCTAAGGAGGTTCGCTTGGCACCTACATTGTATGCTTTTAGACGCCAGGTGAAGACCTTTTTATTCTCCCAGCATTTTAACAGTCCATAAATAAATTTTAACTTGGTGTTTTAAATTTGTAATTTTGCACTGCTGCTGTTTTTATCTGGTTGAGCTTTTATATTGTATTTTATATTATGGTTTTATACTGTTGTTTTATAGTTTGAATGTTTTTAATTTTTGTGAACCGCCCAGAGAGCTCCGGCTATTGGGTGGTATAGAAATGTAATAAATAAATAAATAAATAAATATGATAACTAATTTGGAATGTCCATCACTGGGATATCCAGTTTTTTTGGGGGGGGGGAGTTTCAATGGATTTCTGCAACTTGTATGACCTGCTTTGCATCTGAAAGCCAAACTGCGGACTGTTTCCTAAACTCCAGGAACCCTTCTGGGCTTTTGGATTGGGGGGGGGGGGGCTTCTGCAGTTGCTCAGAAATCTGCACAAATTATGGTTGAATGTGAGCAAATTATACAAATTTGATAGGAATTTGCATAATATGTGTGAATTTGTCAGTAATTTGCACAAATTGCAAAAACTTCCCCACAAAAAAAGGCAACTTTCCCAGAAAATCTCTGATCCGGCCCAACTTGCTGAAGATTGAGCCAGGTGTTGCAGCAGGATCCGAAACAAAGTCCGATAGGTGAAGCCTAGGAAAACCCATTGAACTGCAACTTTAAAGGGATTTCTCCAACATCCGTATAACTAATCAATAACTATCAAGTGTCATATGCTTTGTGAAGATGCAACCTGTTGTTATACCTGTTTATGGGTATTGAAATAATAACAAAATAAAATTCTATGATTCTCAATTAGCATAACATCTGTATTACATAATTCTAATTATTTTCTTTTTTAGAAATATGAATTTACCTCTGAAGTGTGGCTTTCTAAACAGGTACAGAATTATTAATTGTTTGGAATACAAAATAAACATCTTTAATTGTTGAATATTAATACAATGTCAAAAAAACGCTCATATTTAAAACTAAATGATGTTTAATAAATTAGACTCAATAAAAATTAAGTGTCAATTTAAGAGAAGCCCCCCCCCCAAAAAAAAAGGTCTTGGGAAAAATTCATTGGCTTCACACGACACAACAACCTACCATGGATACCATTCAGCACTTCCCTGAGTCTCAAGCAAGTCCAGAAAGAGGAGATACTGCCTCCGCACCCCACCCCTGCTTTTTGCTGCTTATTTTCAGAGCAGTTACTGAAGACTTGGAGAAGTATTGAGCCTGACAAGTTTCAGTTCAACACTTAAAAGCAAAGTGAGAGATACAGCCCCCACTCCTCCCCCCTGCTTTTTGTCCATGTCCTTCTCTCACTTTGGCACTCTGTTTGACAGCTGAAAAAAACAAGGAAATTGACAAGTCAAGGTCATAAAGTGTGTTCTTGTGCACTTATAAGGAAGAGGAAAAACATTATTAAAAAAAATATACGACCCCATATGTGTACTCCCGAAGAAGTGGGGTGGGGGGAAGCCAGAGAACAAAAAGGGGTAGTGATCAAAGTAGAAGCATAAGGAAACAAGATATTTATTTATTTATTTATTTATTACATTTCTATAGCATCCAATAGCCGGAGATATGTGCCAAGGATATGTGCCAGAGTCAGCATATCTGGCACATATCCTTGGGGTATGTGAGAGGGGAAGTAGGGGAGAAGAAGTCATGGCAAGGCAATCATCTGTCAAGCATGCTGTGGGTTCTGCAAACACAAACTATCATGGCTTATTTGCATTGTGGCTTAGAACGACATGTGAACCCCCACCCCACCCCCATTGTGAGGGTACATCAAGTAGATATTTGTAGTACAGGTGTATAGAGTCAAAGTCAGATTCACTGAGCTACATGATGCTAAATGGTTTTAATGAATCAGGCAAGAATAACATGTATATAGTTATGCTATGTAAGATCTCTATTTAACAGCTTCTATTTAAAAGTGTTAGCCTAAAGAAGACTCATTAAACTTGCTATAAGAACAAAAAAAACTATTTAAAGATGTAGAGCACAGGCAGGTTTCTATCTAGAAAGATAGACTGTTGTTCTTGAAAAACTAAATGGGTTAGTCTTTAAGGGTAAAATCCAACATAAGGCCTATTTAGAGCCATTGAAATGAAAGGGACTTAAGTTAGTCATTAATTTCAATGGGTCTACACTAAGTAGGACTTCTATTGCACTTTACCCTAAGTTACCATAAGATTCTCTATAATTTTGTTTTTGTTTGTTTCTCTTTATTTGGACTAAGTGCTAGTCCCCAAAATCTAGTGCTTAGATCCTAATAACAGTAATGATTAGAGGCAAAGTGTACACATTATTTTTATAAAGCATCTATAGCAGTATCCCCTAGCAACATAGGAAAAGTTCCACAAAATCTCAGTGGAAATTCAACTAATATTACCACCATTTTGTATTGAAGGCATATTTCCAAATCCATTGAAAGATTAAAATATTAAGTGTCATCTGATTTGAACTGATGTCATCAGTTAAATCCTAAGCATGTTTATTTGGTAAGTCCCATGGAATTCAGTGGGATTTACTGTCTTGTAAATCTGTTTAGGATTGCTACTGTTTGGGAAAAGCTCTTTGGAGAAATCTTGGCAATTTATTGCTAGGAAAATGAGTGGTCTCTTGGATTATTTGTCTGTTTTCCTACTTTGACCATTTTTATTATAACATATTGTTTCTCTTCAATACTTTGTGTATTCCTATGCTTTACACATAGCAATGAAGGCTTATATGAAGTAGTGCTTAAGAAAAATGTGAGAATTCTGATTCTATGTTGTTTTTATAGAACGAGGAACCAGTTTTTTCTAAAGATGGCAATAAATTCTTTATGACAGTTCCTGTTAAACAAGGTGGTCGTGGTGAATTCCACCATATTGCCATGTTTAAGGTTCAGGTGAGTTTCTTTTATTTATATTCATATTCTATTCCATGGTGTAACTAGGGCTTGACCTTGAGGCCAAAGTCCAGAGACCTGTAGCCCAGGGGACCCTCAAATGCCCACCCAGAGAGTGGCAGTTAATGGAGGCAATAGCTAATAGGCATGTATACGGTTACAGATGTTCATATTATTATTTTTACTGTTAAATATAGTCTCCGTTTCTACAACAAAATGTTGCTTATTCCCAAGAAATTCCCATGTTTAGCAGCAGGCAAGCAGAAGCGAACTTCATTGTATGTCTGTATTCATGGTGGTGCTATGACTTAAGTGAGCTTAAAATGTGGAGCTGCACATGCTCAGAGTATTTTGTAAAAAACCCAAACAAACAGGCAACAACATTTTGGGTTTGTTTGGGTTTTTTGCTTTAACTCATCAGGAATGTAGAAGCGGTAGTAAAGCATGGGATGGCAGGTGGCGGGGGAGAGGAGAAAAATGAATTGTCACAACTGAAGTAATAGACATGGATAACCAAGTGGGGAAGTCCCCATAAGACCATTATGTCCAGGTCTAAAATCACATAGTTTCCCCCCCCCCTCAATTCTTTTAGTGAGTGCTCCTTCTTTTCGTTTCGTTTTAGTGTTCAGTATACTTCAAATACCACTCAAACACCTTCCTCTCTTTTTGTTCATGTTGTTACATTTGTATAGTAATTAACTGAAGTTTTAGCATACTTTGCAAAAATCTGAAACAGTCTGGCTAATAACTCAAAATATAATTTAAAATATTTTGAATCCTATTAACATTTTTCCTGACATCCCATTCTGCAGAAATTTTAATGTTATCAGTTTTTGTGCTGAAATTTTAAAAGCAAATTATCATCATTTTAACATTTTGATTTTTTAAATACGCTATCCAAATTGGATTTTAAAACGAAATTGCTGTCATGCTTAGACCAACATTTACCTTTCTTACAATAGAAGACAGGGCCTACCCCAGAAGAATTCTGCTAAGGAACACAGATTACATCTGTGATGGCATTATCCTTTTCAAAAGCAAGTGATAATAATTCCCTTTCCATGAGGACATTTCAAAGCTGCTTCCCCATTCACCTTTGCAACAGTAACGACAAATAAGTCTGCACTAGGATAAGTCTGCACTAGGCCGACAGAAAGCTCTGGCATGGGCTGGTCCATGAAATCACGAATAGTCAGAAGCGACTGAACAAATAAACAACAAAGGATGAGTAACCACTGCCTCACACAGTAGAGGATCCCAAGAGTAATATCCTATTGTCCCCCACTTTTCTCTGCCATGTTTCCCCATTGCTGTAGCAAGCACTAGTTAAATTGCACAACCATTGGTTTATCCTAGCACAACTTCATTAGCGCTAGCAATGGGGCACAGCTGTATACTGATAGGGTTCCATGTATATAGTTACAATCCTTTTGGGCTAAGGACAAATAGAAATAGTTTTGACCCTAGTTTTGACCCTGGCCTCAGGAAAGCTCTGTTTGGTCCTGAACTGATTTAATTAGATATGCAAGGGAATTAAAACCTACATTGGTAGCAATACGTAATATAATTCTTTCTTTATTAGACTTTTAGAACTTTGCAGAAAGGAATAAGATACCAAATATTAGGGTAAGTTGGGCATTCCACCCAAACTCCTTAAAGCAACAGCATTCAAAAACACCCCCACACCATTTCCCTAGGAAAGGGCTGGTTAGAAGCATACTGGGCTGTCCTGAACAACTTCAAGTAGTGGCATCTAAACCAGCCCTGTCCTTTCTTGAGAGAAGGGGCCATTGGAGCATGCCCCTCGCCTCACTCACCTGGAGGCAGTGCTGCTGCAGCCACCAGCTTCTTCCTTCCTTCCTTCCTTCCTGGTGGCTGTAATGAACTCCTGCCACCAGGTAAACAGTGATTGACCACAAGAAGGAGACTGATGCCTCACACCAGCCCTTTCACACCTCAGGGGCTTATCCACTGCAGCAGCACTACACACATAGGGTAAACCCATAAGCATGCAAATGACTCTCGCAGCTGCCCGACCTCTCTGCCTCATATTTGCTCATGATCTCACCTAGCGCTAATGCTGCAATGGATCGTCAGCTGAGCAGAGTTTCCGCCATTGCAGAGTTTCTGCCTACAAGTGAAAGAGTTTTCGCACAAGGATCCTGCTGCCAACTGCCCCCACTACATCCCTCTTATGAGTGTGGTGGCTCTATCAGCAGAGATTGGGCAGCATGTGGCAGAGGAACCTGCTCAGTACAGGGGGAAGGCACCAAGGGCAAGCTGGACTTATGCCTGTCTACACTGCATGTCATATTCATGCAAATTGCCCCACCTCCCCCCACAAAAACACACACATTAAACTTGCTGTTGTTTATTAAAACCCTCAGACTTAAAAAGGCACACAGTACAAATAATCCTATTTGTCTGAACTGTCAGTCAGGCTTCAGTCCCTCAGAAGAAGCTACTATACGTGAAGATTCTGTCAAAATAAATAAATAAATAAATAAAGTTATAGGTGTTTGTGGATTTTCCCATTCTGGTCAATCTGGAAGGCATCCAAGGGTTCAGAAAATGAAGCAAGAGGACATTCCACCTCAGGTCTGATGTGATTTGTGAAGTGTATCAAGCCTTTGAGCCTTACCTGAGGCAATGAGATGGGTTCCAAGATGAAACTTTGTTTTTGATATGCACAGCACTAATACATATACAAACAGCATGATTCACAAAATTCAGCGCCGTTGCTTAAAGTTAATTCAAACATTATACGTTGCCAGTTATTTCTTCTTCCCTCTCTTCTCACATGAGTGATTATACTCAAATCACTAATACGAACTGCTGCTGACACTCTAATGCAGTCTTCCCCAACCTGGTGCCTTCAAGATGTTTGGGACTACAACTCCCAGTACTTATAACCATTGCCCATGCTAGCTGAGGCTGATCGAGAATTCATAGTACAGCTGTCTACTCTCCATTATTACAGTAGTAGTATGATGAACTTCCCTGGTTGCAGAAGTTGCTATAACTCCCTTGCATAAATAGACCACTTGCATGAAAAATAAGAAATGACTGACAAATGTTTCACTGAGGCCCAAAGGAATAAGCTATTTTAAGGGCATGTAGACTTTTGTAAGCATTGCGGCTAATAACCAGAATGTCATTGAGGATTCAAAGAAATTAATATTGAGTCTTTTCAGAGAGACAGATGACTTGAGTGTATATGTCAGTTCCACAGCTTCCAGTAAACCCATGGGTTTGCATAAGAATCAGATTCTGTCATATTAACACGTTTAAAAAAGAAATGCAGTCCGTGTCTTTCTCTTTCCCATGATTGCTTGGAAGAAAAGAGGGAGTTAAACATATTTTTGCCCCTAAAATGACCACAGAAGGACAAATTTGGATTCAAAGATTGTACATTCCCCTTCACCTCCAGAGTTATTAGAGAAAATGAGAAAATGGGGTCATGAAGCAGTACTTGCTTCTCTCTGACCCCTTACTTTTTCCCCATATTTCTTCGGAAGCGAAGGCAGACAGACCCAAAGTTTTCTCTTTTCCCCATAGTCAATCTTCAGTGGAAAGGAAAGGAAGTCAGACAATCCTTAGGGAAGGATTTTGGCATAGTGTTTCTGAACCCAATTCTTCTATTCATATTTGCTTTGGCAGGAAAAGGAGGATTCAGCCGCCCTTCATCTCCAAGGTTATCATTGGAGGAGGGATTTACTATTTCTTGTGTATGGTGGGCCTGTTCAGACAACAAGCTAAGCCATGGTAAGGCCACTAACCATTTTGCAGCAAATGATTAGTGAGCCGTCGTTATGTAACCACCATGGATAGGAATGGTTCACATGACACACTAAGCCATAATGTTTAGCTCAAAATGCTTAACCACTGTGGCTTAGCATATTGTCTGAACAGATTTATAGAATTGTCACTGACTGCAATTATGGTGTTTCATTTCAATTTTACTTCACAGTTTCCAATATATGGTCACACACACACACGCACACACACACCTGCCAATTGAGGATAACATTTTGTGCATTTGATGAAGGTGGACTCTAGTCTACCATAATCATCATTTTGCTCATCCCTGCTATAGGCTATAGCTATATCCCAGACCTTGTAGGAGTTTCTTTGTGCATACTTTTGAGCTTAGCAGCAATCCTCATAGTAGCTGGGGGTGGGGGGAACAGATGTTCACAGAAACAAGATATTGTTGGGAGCCATCTTTATTCTAGTGGGGTAGCTTCATCCTGAACAAGTGATTAAGACCCATTAGCTTTGTAAAAGACCTGTTCCTCATAACTGTTAGAACTGTTTTGTTGATATGGATCAGCACTATTGCCTACATTTTTGGACAATCCTTGGGAGCATGACTATGGCGACTGTCGTGATGAGTATCTGCAGTTGAAATGTGACCGCTGCACTACTGGTTAGCAGCCTCCATACACACATGGAATGCAGCACCATCTAGGCAGAGGATAATGACAACTGTCTTCATAATGTTGATTTTTTTGGGGTAAATTACCCATGTTGTTCATTTGAAGCTGTTATAATAAATCATGTGTACTAGCAATCCTGAAGACAAAGGGGGGAAATCTGACTTAACTTTTTGTTTTCCTGCAGACCAAGGGTGAACAATTTAGTATAAGACATCTGACATCTGGAAATTGGGAAGTTATCAAAATTTTGGCATATGATGAAAATACCCAAAAGATGTGAGCATTATTTTTCTTTATCTGTTCAGGTAAAATATCTGTGTTATCAAGATAGAATCCATTTTACTGGAAATAGTATTAACTGTTAACCATGTCTTTTCTTTTTCTTTTCATTTGCAAATGCTAATACAGTCTATAGTCATAAGTACAAAGTGAAACTTTATTCATTTCATAGACTGTGACATCTTCTGGTTCACTACACTGATTGAAATGAAGTAAACTAAAACACTGTGTAAGAATAATGAACACACCAAGACTTTCCTTAAGATCTTATAAATAAAGGAAGGAAAGGAACCTCTCGTGCAAGCACTGCGTCATTACTGACTCTTGGAGGGACGCCAGCTTTCGCTGACGTTTTCTTGGCAGACCTTATAGCGGGTTGGTTTGCCGTTGCCTTCCTCGGCCGTTATTACCTTTCCCCCAGCTAACTGGGTACTCATTTCACCAACCTCGGGAGGATGGAAGGCTGAGTCAACCCGAGCCGGCTGCCTGAAACCAGCTTCCGCTGGGATCGAACTCAGGCCATAGGGAGAGATTAAACCAAATAATAATTACGATTTACAAATAAATCTGTTTACATGCTCAAATCTTCTACAGATTAATTTTGATAATCTTGTTAATTTTGGGAATACTCAAGAATGCATGTTGTACACCTTCAATAACTGTGAATGACAGGGATCTTTTATCTTATAAATAAGAGCATAAGATAATAAGAGCCATGCTGGAACGTACCAAAGGCATAGCTAGCCAACATACTGGCTAACCAGCTGGCCCAGTGGGAAGACCACAAGCAGGACATGAGTACAATAGCAGCAATCTCTTGCTCATGTTATCCGGTAACAGGTGTATAGAGACATACTGCCTCCAATACTGGATGTAACATACATATAGCCGGTTGTCCTCCCAATAATGTCAAGGAAAGGAAGCATGTCAAAAGATCTTGTAAGAAATGTTTCTTTGAACACCGTTCTCCTTTGTTGTTAAGGCTCC
The DNA here is from genome assembly GCF_023053635.1 of Elgaria multicarinata webbii. NCBI lineage: Eukaryota > Metazoa > Chordata > Lepidosauria > Squamata > Anguidae > Elgaria > Elgaria multicarinata. The sequence continues at coordinate 63,977,461 of NC_086172.1, forward strand.
TTATAACTACCTACCTGAAATGAGTGGGACTTACATTTAAGTAGACATGCACTAGATTCCACTATAAGATTGTAGAATTGGCCTCAAGTTCATTTTCCAACAACTGGAGTTATACTGAGTGTAGCAAAATGGTCAGTATGAGAGTCAGTTATGTTACATGGCTTTTTTTAATGGTTTAGAAGAGTTTTCCTTATTTCTGCCTTGTTGTCATATTTGTTGTCATACCTGTGTATGACAACAAATGTGTATGACATTTGTTGTGTATGACATTTATTGTGTATGACAACAAATACACAACAAATGTCATAAAGCAGGCACCCTTGGGATGCCTGCTTTTAAAAAAAACTTCTGAAATTACATATTATAGCAGAAGGCTAGATGGACATTGACAATTCTGCAATGGAAATAGCACATTCTCTAGTCCTCAGGCAAATATTACAAAGAACAGTGGATAACTGTCAAGCTCTGAGTCCCTGGAACCCCTCCTTGTACCAATTGCACGGGCTGGTGGGAAGTGAGTGATCAGATCTTCTCTTCATGTAGCCAGTGGCAAACTGAGCTCAATTTTCTTTCAGCTGTGCCATAGCCCAGGGCCTGACTGTTTCCTCAGGGTGGAACCTTTGAGTGGACATGAGGGAGAACCTCTTTCCTAGGCTTTAAATAAGGGGTGTGATCTAGTGCTTCAGCACTGCCCTCGCCAACTTCCTCACCCAACCACCTGCCATAGTTTTGGGGCTTCTTACCATTTTATACACAAAAGTTAAGCTACCAGTTGACAGGGCTGGCAAGGAATCTTACCTGCATTCAAGATTGGTCTAATCAGGGGTAAACAAGTATAGGATCCCTGCTCCTTGCTATGAGATCACCTTAACTGAACTTGGTTTGTTGCCTTAAGCACCCAATCCAGATTTGGGGATGGCATGCCTGACACACTCCCAATTTGCAACAACAGTCCATGGTAAAATCACATGTCATGGTGGGCCTAAGATTCCTTCAACTACTACACCTGGCTTGGTTAATATCAGTCAACAGACAGGCTGTCTGAGGTCTGGCTCCTTGCCCTATGCTATGCCAAACTCTGTAAGCTGTATCCAATAAAAGTTGCACCCCCACCACTCTTGAGGGCACAGACATTCTCTCCAGCTGTGTACTGAGTTAGGAGAAATCCTTTCACTGTGGAGATGAAAATCACAATGGAAGCAAAAAAAAACGCTTCCATTTTAGTGCTCAATTGGGGGTCGGGCAGGGCTTTGCACAGTTCTCCAAATTCTTACAAGATTTTGGGCATCAATCTAGACATCTAATATAGATGAAAGTGGGCATCCAGTTACCAATAATATTTCCCCCTAATGAATATTACATTGGATAGAAACAGAGATAATGAAGATCCTTGGTACTTTTCTCCATCTGCACAACTATGATATTGACGTTGGAAATCAACTCTAGTAGATTATTTTGACAACCCTAACTGGTGAGCTCCTTTGAGTGTAATTGGCCATACCTGAGACCTGCCTTGCAGGGCTATGAGACCCCTGTGTGGGGTACAGATGGCCTTGTGGCTAACGTGATGCAACCACTCAGAGTTGGGAGGCCCTAGGTGGGATGAATCAGGAAGATCATGCTTCATACCCAGACAATTGCCTGAATAGCTTTCCCCATACTACTTCATTACTTCTCTACAGACCCTGAATTAAATAAATGTGGTCCTTATTTTGATCCATTACTTGTGTCTCATACCTCATTTATCCATCTACATCCATAATGGTGCTTGTGTAAATATATACTGAATAATAAATCAATCGGCCCAGTTAAATTCATTAAAATAAATAAAGTCAGGTTTTAAGCAAGGGTGTACTATGAAGAAAAGGGTTCAATACTATGGGCCATGTTGTTGATATCTTACCGTTCCACCAATATATTTTGTGTTGTTTATGCATTATGGAAACATTTGCCCAGTGGAGGCTGGTGGTTCTGATTTCGGTGGGGCTGTGAATCCATTCTAGGTTTTAGTCAGAACTAGCAAGAACACTAAAGGAATGATTCAAGGTGTTGAACTTATTTTGGGGATAGGGTTCAGCACCTTGGATAGCTCCTTTAGAGTTCTGGCTGGTTCTGACTAAACCCCAGAATGGAATCACAGCCTCACTGAAATCAGAGCCACCAGCCTCTACTGCATTTGCCTTTGAAGAATAGCTTTACACTGCAATCCTATTTATTCTTACTGAAAAATAAGTCCCATCCTTTCAATGGGTCTTTCTCCCTAGCGTATAGGTCTGTATACTATTTATTTATTTATTTATTTATTTATTTATTTATTTATTTATAACCAACCTTTTGGACTGATGACAAGAACATACCCTCCCCAAGGCAGCTGACAATAAGTGAGAATGAATGCATACTAACACATAACATTCTTTTAATGGACAGTAGTGGCTTATGAAGGCTCTGAAGACAATGATGGAAAATGCCCACTAGCCAGACCTATCTGAACTTGCTGCTGGTGGTTGTGTAGTTGTTTCAACTGCTGCTCTCTGAAGGTTCTATGGAGACCAAAGGGGAGAGTAATTCTCCCAGATGTGTGTTACTTAGCAACCAGGGCTCAGTGGCACCAGTTGTTTTAGTCCCTGGGACATTTCCTCATATGGAGAGATGGACAATCTGCAGCTCCTGGCTCTTATTAGTGGCATGTGGGCCTGATGACATCTCTGGGGACACAATAATGGAAAATATCCAGTCCCCAAGGCATACATGCTACTGGTCTCTCACAGCTGTTGAAACGTTGAAATCCTTAGCTAGGATTCTCATTATGTTTATATTTACAGCAAATGGCTGTTACCTGGACTGAATGTATTTAATTTTTTCTTCCTTTGCCAGTTATTTTTTAAGCACTGAGAATTCACCTAGGGGAAGACAACTATATAGGTAAGAAGAACAATGGCAGCATATTTTCTAACTGATTGACAGCACCTGTACCTCTTTGTTTGTTTTTTTAAAAAACCCTGTTATCCTACGTATCAGAAGAGAAATATGACACCAATGCATCATTTTATATGCACAATGTATGTTGTGATGGAAAAACACCCCCTATATACACACACACACACACACCCCTTTCTTCTGAGCCTGATAACTAGTCTAGTTAATATTTTGTTGAAATTAAAATGTTTCGGAGAAATAGAAAAATAAAAAATGAAGTAAGTTGATCAGTTTTGCCCATTTTAAGTTAGAAATTGGTTTTCACAGTCCTGGGTACTGTACATATGTTTAGCTGTACACTGTGAACAATATCCAATGTTATATCAAGGTCTTAAATTCATGCAGTGGGACTTACCCTGCCTCTCCTTTCTCTGCATGCCTCCCAATCTCCCAGAGCAGATTTTGATGGAGCTGCAAGGAAGAGGGGGAATCCATTACTCCAACAGTCTCCATTCAGATGATGGATGGACACCATTGGATTTCACCTTATAATAATGTATTTTAGCATATATTTTGCCAAATATTTACATGTGCTTGATTAATATATATCTTTATATTTGCCACCTCAGTGTATCAACACTTGAATTGTTGAATCGTCATTGCCTTTCATGCAATTTCATGAAAGATCAGTGCACATATTTCAATGCAAAGTTTAGCCCTACAATCAAGTATTTCATTCTCCAATGTAAAGGTAAGCCAACTGCCTCAGTTTAACAGTAGAAGTGTTTCTGATTATTTTTAATATCAAAGTTTGCATTTATATCAGGTACTGTCATGCCATAAGCAACATGAAATAATGGAAAAACAACACCCAGAAAACAATGTAGAATGTGATATTGCAAATAATCACTTCAAAATTCTGTATGCAAATGGAATATTTTAAAGGAATTTATCTTTCCATTTGAAGATTCAGGTTCAGTTTTTATATACTCCAAGATGCACTCCTGAATCTGGATGCCCAAGTTTTGGTAATGGGTAGGAGTGTTTTTACAGCTTAGGGCAGTGCTCCAACTACACCCATTCCTGGAGATGTCAGCCCTGCCTATGGTGATACATACTCAATTACATCCCATTTGGATTACTGTGGTTGTGTTTGAAAACTGTTCAGAAACTTGGTCCATAATCCTGCAGCCAGACTGTTGACTGACACGAGTTATAAAGAAGACACAGATTAATGTGATTGTTCTGAACTGTAAACCGCTATGTGACTTGGCATGGGATATTTGAAAGACCACATTCTCTCATTTGAGCTTGCCTCATTTTTAAGATCCACAAGGGTTCCCTTTCCCTGTCTTGTTAACACTGGGGACCTGCTTGGTAGCAACATGTGAGAGAGTATTCTCAGTGACTGCTCCCAAGAGTATTCTCTGCTGAGGAATGTCACACGAGTTCTATTTCTGTTGTCTTTCCACCACCAACCAAAGACAGTTTTATTCAGACAGCTTTTGGCTTTTAAAGCTGATTTGTTTGCTGCAGTAGGTTGTAACTGTTTCTGGCATTTATTTCTCTTTTATTGATGTGTTTTTAATTGATTGGTTTCCTATTCAGGTTTTAATTATTATTTGCTTTTTTATTTGTATTTTATTATTGTTAGCCTCCTTGACCACTGTTTGTAATGGATATGTCAGCTATAAATTAAATTAAAAAAATAATATGATACATATATTACAGATACAAAACCTAAAAGTTATATAATTCAGTAAGTATCCATTGTATTTTATGCATATTTGCATTCTCCATTGTACATTTCTGTTTGTTGTGCATAAATATGGAGTACCTCTTCCTTCTTTCTCTTTTTTTTTAAACCTAAAATCAATATATAATTGTAAATGGACATTAAGGTTGCAATCTTATGCATGTTTAGACAGAAAAAAGTCCTATGACTCCAAGGATTCAACAGCCAACCATACTGGATAGGGAATGTTGAGAGTTATGTGACTTTTTTTCTGTCTAGAGTCTCTGCAAACTCTGTTCCAAAATCATACAAAATACTGATACAAAATCATACAAAATACTCCTGGCTCAACTCAGGATCTATTCAGGTTTTTCTGGCTTGTCAGAGCAATGCTAAAAACAAAATTAAAACCAGTTAGTTTCTAAGCTTGGAAAATAGAAATGGAGGAAGGCGGAGTAGATAATCCTCACAACAACCCTGAAAGCAATATCAACACTACAAATTCTCTTTCTTGATGGAAGCTACTGGAACAGTGCCCAATGAATAATGAAACCACAGAATAATGGAATGGAATTGTGGGAATCAGCTCACCTCTAGTTGTAAATAGGAAAGAGAGAGGGGTGGGGAATTATGCCCAGAATTATTTGTAAAAGCACAGATGTACTGGTAGTTAGTTTGGCGGAAAGACAGAAATATGTATATGTCATCAAAACCAAATCATAGTTCCAGGAAGCTATATTTCTGATAGCATAGAAGATTCCTCTGCTCTTAACCTGACAGCAGGTTCTGTTTTTAGGGAGGAATAAATATTGGGGCCCAAGATTACCCAGACTCCATTGATTAAGATTATAAAAGATCTAAATGGCCATAGTTGTCCAAAGGATATGTTCAAGTTGTCATTATTAACTGGAATCCCAGGAAGGAGCATAGATTCATGGTAGTAGTGGGGGAAATGCAGATGGAGGAAGCTTCATTTATTGTTTTCATCTCAGCAGCCCACCCTTGCAAAGAGACAAATTCAGAAGGTATCTTGTCTGTTGGGCAGTGGAAATTGCAGAACCCCAAATAGAAAATAGATATCAGACTGCTCTTTTTATTTTGGTAAAGTCATTTGATCCTTGAATCATAAACTGCACAATATAAGTTTTGGACACAATTCTTTTGATATGTTCTTTCATTTCTCTGATGGCCTCCAAATGACCTTCAAAGGCGCTGAATACTCACTGTTTTCTTTTAGATTTAATAGTAACTGCAGGTGCTCCATAATAAGCAGACTCTTAATTGCACTGTGTGTCAGTTTCTCAACTGTACAATTGACATCATCATAATAATAATACCTCAGACTTGTATTATTTCCCAGGAAGCTGTCATAGTAATGCCTTGACATCAATGGGACTACTGATGGACTTAATGTTAAAGCAGATTCATTAATTGTTTTGAGAATTGAGTGCAGATAAGCATATCCTGAGATGCTTTCATTTTATTTTTTCTAGTGAAGTACTGAGAAACCACTAAAAAATGTACCTTTACTAACTTTGTTGTGTGTTTTTTGCTTTGTTTTGGGGTTATTATAGGGCCTGATGTTCCAGTTATAAGTGTGCACAGTACAAGTAATCCTGAAAGTGAGTATACATTAGTTCCTTCAATATTTTCTTGTGGCTTTCCTTCCTGTCTTTTTAAACCTTCAGGGAATTAATTTCTGAAAGCCCATCTTAATTACAACCTAGCAATAAACATGTCTGTAAGTGATAAGAATAGAGGGAAATTAATCAAGTATCTATAACGTACCAGGGATTTCTCAGGCTGATGTCATACTAGATGTTTATCTTTTATCTCCTGTTAATACTTACATTAATTAGGTGGCACAATGGCATGATCTCTTTCACTAGCTATGCAAATTGAGTTCCTGTTAGAGCACCACTGATGTATGCTTTAAAATACTTTAAAGTTGTAATCCAATTAGTTTGGATTAAGGTGCTAGCTTCAGAGTGCTACTTGTCTAATTCAACCTACATGTAATACACCAAATTCTCCTTAAGCATCTTTAAAAATATACTGTGTGATCCTCTGAAATCATATGCAGCCTCTACCCAACTCCCCTGTATATTGTACTTCAATAATTAATTAACACAGATATATTCAACTTTTTTCTTGAAATTTCAAAAATAAATACACAAAACTGTGTGTGCAGTTTTAATATTCCCTTTAAAGTACAATATTCCTGATCACTGTAATTGAACTAGATAGTAGTCAGCACAATGGTTTAATATTCATAAAGAGACTGGGGAAATGACCTGCTCTGATCCCTTTTAGAATTCCCATCTGCAAAAGTGCAAAGGAAATATTCATTTGTAAAGAATATTTTGGAAATAAGATTAAGTAACATCTAGAGAGTATTGTTTACAGTTTGTGATAAAACCAACAATATAGCTAATGCCTGAATGCTAAACAAAGCAAAAAAATCAGGATTGAAATTTACTTTAATTACTGTATCTGCAACTTATTATTAGAACAGTTTGGTTGACTGCCTTGAAATTACATCCTAGATAGATTATCCCTTGTTGCCCTAAATAAGGATTTTAAAACAAGCAAACCCTGTATTAATGAATATTGAAAGCTGAAAGAAACCCAATCAAATAACAGCTGGATTAAAAAGTATTATTTTAAATGGGAGGAGGTGCAGCTTTCCACACGAAGCATAGAGAATAGGTGTCCATGGCAGAAGTGGCAGAATTTTGTACAACAGGCCATTCATGTTATTTTGAGTTCAGATAGCACGTTCTTTCTTACCTAATTCTTCTTTCTTCTTGTTGCTTCAGAATTTTATATATTAGAAAACAATTCTGTATTAAAGGAAGCAGTTCTGAAGAAGAAAAAATTCAGGACAGAAACCAGAATGCTTCATATCGATGACTATGGTAAATATATCTAGAAGTTATTGGAATAAACCCAAACCTTTTCAAATATTCTTTTTTCATCTTTGAAACTACCAGTCTTTAATGTTTTACTCTTTTCTTAAAAGAACTTCCTTTACAGTTGTCATTTCCAAAGGATTTCACAGATCGGAATGCATATCCACTCCTGCTAATAATGTAAGTTTAAAACTGGCATTATTAAAATTAGTCCAATTGATTTATACATTTTTGTCCCTTTGGCATGCTACCTGACCATAAAAATTGGCATTTTAGTTTGTACTAAATGGCCATTTCATGATATGATCCACTAACCCTATACGACATCATACATTTATGGATGCATGATCTTGGTAGGGATTTGATATGGGGCAAAACAACCCCTTCAGTTTCACAGAAAAAAGAATCTTACCAAATATGCAGCATATATTTTCCCCCCCAGAAGCTATCAGATTCAAAGAAGATTTTTTTACTTTGAGGCTGGCTCAGGATATTGCAAAATTATTCCATTCCTAAGCATGAAAGGCTTTCCTGTATCTTTTCCATTTCGTTTCTCATGGAGCTTCTGCAACTTCGGTCACTGCAGAGACTGCACTGTTGTTAATTTATTACATTTTTATACCACCCCATAGCCAAAGATTTGTATGTTGTTTTTTGTATATTTTAAAACAAACAGTACACACAAAGGCAATATACATCTAAAAACAATATTGAGCTATCAGCCGAACCTAAAAACATATCTGGGATTGATTAAAACTCAGTTCTGTTGCTCTTGGAAATAATGCCTTTTGGATGTTAGTGGATTCAGTGTGTTTGTCCACTCTTTCTGGACCAGCATCTTGAATTTTTATCTCAATTTTAGAATTTCTGTAAACCGCCCAGAGAGCTCTGGCTATGGGGGTGGTATATAAGTGAAATAAATAAATAAATAAATAAATAAATAAATAAATAAATAGGTTCATCTTGAAGGCAAGCACTACAGAGAGTGCTAAGATGCAGGGAATCCACTTAATACATGAGTTCCTGATGAATCAAGTAGGTAGGTTAGTGATGAGAGAAAGTCACTGGCCCAACGTCACTATTATGTTTCATGGCTGAGCAGAAATTTAAACTACTGATGCCAATGAGTTTCATAATTAGTTGCCTTATTGGTCAAAATGCGCATGTTTGTAATGCTTATCTTTGTAGTGAGCCTGAATCAATGCAGTGTGAATTTTCTATTAAGTTTAGAATTGATTGGTAGCTTTGGAGCATGGATAGTGAAGTAGCATACAGACCCTTACCCCTGTTGTTAAATGTCCTACCACCTAGACCTCCCCCCACCAAAAAAGCATACTTAAAGCAATCTCATTAGCTGCTTCCCTCATTGCTGGCCTGAGTCCGTGAGAAGAGGAGGGGGAGGAGGATGCCGATGGCTCTGTGGGGTCCCATCTTTATACCAGCAGTGCAGAGTAAGCATCACACAACATCATCATGTATGCAGACCAACTGATCAGGAAGGGAGCACAATGTGGCATGATGTCCTGCTGTACTGTGCAATTCCAAACTACAGCTCCCAAGATGCACCTTTATTTGCTCACATATGAAAACTCTTATACACATAATGAGATTTTTTATTTGTCCAGTCTTACATGGACAAATTTGATACTATCCATGTATATAGTGAATTCACTCAGGATACATTCACCCATCACTAATTTGAACCTGGTTCTTCATTGTCATGGGTTATTTCTCAAGCCACTACATGGCACTAACACACTGCATAATTGAGACCACTGTAAGCCCAGACATGTAGATTGAGGTGGCTTAGATATCTGAAATGGTGTGAATTTACTGTGTGTGGCACCTAGGGATGCAGGTACACTCGGGGTGGGGGAATGATCACAGCAGGCTTTCTGGATCACACCTGTACTTATTAAGCTATGTTCAGCAGTGGCCACGAGTAGATACTTTACAAGAAATCAGGATAATTACGAAGTGATCTCTTCCCTCTCTTGTAGCTCTTATTGTTAACGTATTGGACAGCATGAAAAGGATGGTGCAGTTTTTGACCATCTGGCTAATAGGTATTGGTGCCCCATAAAATATACAGAATGCAATTGCAGAAATGCCTAACAAATTAAAGGTGCTGTTTAAAAACTTCAAGTACCTGGTGATTGGGAAATGGGATCTTCCTAGAACTGAAGCTTTTGAGCTATGAATTATTCAATTATATATAATGACTGAAATAATATATGCAATTAGTAGGTTGACAAATGGTTCTTTGGAGGAGACATGCCAATTTACAGAAATTTAATATCTATCACATCTACACCTGTCTTTTTAAACATTGGTCATTTAGTCATTGAAGTCAATTTGATCAACTTCACTATATATATGAACAATAATAATTTCATCAGGAATTATACAAATCCAATAGTCCTTGCTTATTGCCTGCTGTCATTATCTTCTTTTTGCCATTTAGCCCTTATTTATGTGTGGATAGAATAGTCCATTGTTGTAAAATAATGATGCAATTATCCAGTATATCTGGCTGTGGATATATACACAATCTGTTTACTTAACTGTGAGGTAGCCACCAGTCGTTTCAATAATAACCACCTTTTATCTCTTTTCAAATACTAATAAGTAAAGCAAAGTTGGCAGTGATCTATTGGCTAACTTATAGAACTCTTTTTTTCTGCTTTACAAATCTGCTTGTAGCAACACTCTAATTTATTTCATGTATTAATTATTTATAAATAATACTGAATCTTCAGCACAACAGGTGTTGCCAGGGAAAGTCATAATAAAAGAATAAGGAATAGAATAACTTAATAAAAATCAATAAAGTAATAAGTAGCAGGTCCAAGTTATAGAATAGATTTCACAAGCAGTTTCACCAACTGCATCAGTGCAGCTGATGCTGCTATTTTTCTTTACTTTCATGTTAGCACTTTGAAAGAGAAGGATTTAAACTTCCCTCTCTCCTTCCCCCTGCCCTGAAATTCCACCTTTTGTACTCATTGAGGGATGGAATTTCAGGGAGAAAAGAGGGAAGCTCAAACTCTTTAAGCCTGAAGGGTTTATGAGTATGTAACTCAGGTCACAGCTAGACTGAAGGTTTATCCTGGGATCATCCAGGGTTCGCCCCTGCCTGAGCACTGGATCCCCTGTGTGTCACCTAGATGAACAGGTTTGACCCCTGGACGATCCAGGGATAAACCTTAGGTCTAGCTATGGCCTAAGTGTAGGGAGAAGATGTTATTGATAGCATTTCGATATGTAATTTGATGCAAGGATGCAACCAAAGTTGTCATTGTTAAACATCAGAACCTAGAAGCCAACAAGACGGCCTTTGGAAGAAGAAAGCTCAGACAATTGAAGTAATAATGGATAGATAGTTGGAGTTTTAAGTTCTGTTCAATTCTGAGGATGCAAACTTCACACTCCTTATAACTAACAGAACCTTAACAAAAGGAAATCATTTCTATGGTTTTAAGGTGATTATTTTGTTCTTGCAGCCAAGGGGGAAGCCACATATTGGCCTTTCTGTGTTTCTGTGAAACGTTTTTCTTTCTTTCTGCTGATCCCTTTACCTTTTCAGTGATGCATTTCCACTGTTGGTGTTAACATAAGTTATTTTTAGAAATCTCTTCACAATATAATGAAAAGTCAATACTGAAAATCTGTCAAGAGAGACCTTCTGGGACTGATTTAATTTGTCTTGGATCTTTCAGGAGAGCAGGAGGTGGTAATCCTCAATCCAATTTGCTAGAAGCTCTACCCTGAAACTGCCAAATTAGTCTCTTTTATAATTAAAGATAAGCCAAAGTGGTACCTGAGAATATAGAAGTACTCCTGAGGTCAACATAGTGTGGTAAGGAGGTTATGTCTAAAGTGAATGCAGCGTTAGGTCATTCTGGGAAAACAGCACTTAAAAACAACAACAACCCTTTGTCCACATTCTGACATCTTCCTTCTTTTCATCCTATAAAAACAATGTTGTACTTTCAGGAACAACATCTTAATATCTCAGATGACAGTGAGGTAGTTGCTTTCTATCTACCTCCCCTGTGTGAATTTCTTTGACTTTGGCCTAAGGTGGCCTACACCTAAGGATTATCACAGGAAAATTGAAGGATCATCCCTATCTGCTTCTGGGATCCCCTGTGTGACATTTGCATGCACAGGGATGATCCCGGGACAATCCATGGAAAAAAGGCAGGTGTAGAAACAGCCAAATACTTGAAAATGAAGAAGACAGCCCTCCTTCTAGTACAACTACAACAAGCAACAAGCATATCAAGGCAGTGCAAGGGAACACCATCCATTGGCCTGGTAGATATCTTGATCCAAGTTTCTGCAACACCTTTGGTGACTATGTGGGGGAAGGTACTCTTACAAGGAAGTTCGATAAGGTGCATAAGCATGATTGGGGAAATTATGAAGACCAACCTCAAAAAGCGCAAGAAGGACACTGTTTCTGAGTCACAGCAAGAAGTACCTGATGGGCTCATTAGCACCTCTTCAAAAGTTACTTGTGGGATGGGAGGGGGATCACAACATCCAAACTGATCTCATACTTGAGTTGTGGAAGTCACAAGCTCTCTGCCTGCCTGTGACTGGTTGCGAGTGGAGAAGGAAGCATGGAATAAAGACATGGACACCTGAGTTTGAGTTAAACTAGGGCCTCTATTTAAACAATAAGGGATATTCAACCCCTCCTGAATCTGCATGTGAAAAGTATGGGAATCTATATGTCCTTACCTCTGGCAACTTGCCTGGCATTATGGGTGATCCACTGTCGTAAGCCAGGAGTTGGGTAAACCTGGCCACTCTTTTATACGACACTTTGAGAGTGTGGGGAGACCACCCCATGTCATCCCCACTCAAAGCCATAGAACTCTGAGTAGATGAGGCAGGAGGATCTCCAAAAGCATACCATATCCTGACAGGGGAGCGGTAAAACTCACAAGGAGTAGGAGCTCCGGACATGCCAATCACCAAAAGATACCAGTGTGGTTGCTGTCCCTATTCTGCTAAATCAAATTCCCACACATCCCACCAACAAATCAACCTATTTACCCCACCCACCTAATAAAATCTCCAGTATGAAGTGGGCAAAAAAGCTCTCTACCAACAATGGGAAGGAAAAGATCCTACACAGCCCTCTCCTAAAAGGGAGCAACTGGCTAAGTCCCATACTAGAATAAGCGAGGGAGGGAGCTGAGAAACCAGAGAGGCTAAGAATGGGGCGGGGCCAGCCTTTATAGGCTCAGTCCTGCCTCTGCCTCACATGGCCCATGTGTGCCTGCACATGAGGCCTTTACTCTCCTCCTCCACACTGCAATTACTGATTCTCCTGCTCAAGCCATACTAGCTGAGCGGGGGTAATGGACTTGTGAGTGAAGAAGGAAGCATGGAATAAAGACACAGACACCTGAGACTAGAATAAACTAGGGCCTCTTTATTTAAACAATAAGGGATATTCAACCCTTCCTGGATCTGCATGTGAAAAGTGCGGGAATCTATATGTCCTTACCTCAGGCAACTTGCCTGGCATTACAGGTGAGCCACTCTTCTAAGCCAGGAGTTGGTAAACTCACCCCCTCTCTTATACAACTCTTTGAGAATGTGGGGAGACCACCCCACATCATCCCCACTCAAAGCCTTAGAATTCTGAGTAGATGAGGCAGGAGGATCTCCAAAGGCATGCCATATTCTGACACGGGAGTCATAAAACTCGTGAGGAGCAGGAACTCCAGACATGCCAATCACCAAAAGGTGCCAGAGTGGTCACCATCCCTATTCTGCTACAAATCAACAGAATTCCTCGACTATAGCAGACATAAAGCTGCCTAGTGAGAAGGCAGGACTTTGATACTTCTGCAAGGAATGATGTGTCAGAATTTAACAAAGTTCTAAGTAACCCTCTGTTATATTGAAAATGCAAATGCCATGTGTAGCCCTTGCTATAAGCTATTGCTGTGAGATACTTGGTTGCCCTCCAATATGTATTTTGAAAGGCTGTTCATCATAGCTGGAAGGATTGCATCTGACAGCAGAAATTGTCTTGATACTGCAGAAGGTACATATGTTATCATTGACCCACATGAACCATGCTCTTATTGTCAATGGGAATTAACAAAAATGCATACAGCTCCATCATTTTTAAAGATAAGAGATGAAACTTGGCACCCTGGTAGCTCTTAAGTAGCCATGTCCAGTTTAAAGGAGACCCCTTCATCCCTTGATTTTGAGGATTTTTTTTTTAAAAAAAATCCCTCTCAAACCATCTCTCCCCCCCCCCCCACACACACAAAGCTGCACAGGACCTTTTATCCTCTACTTTACTTGTGCACAGTTGTGCGCCTTCAGTTTATAAAAATAGAGATTTGTTCCCTGACCATTTGCTCTAATGGGATGAAATAGGGGGAGGTGCTCTCCCTATGAGAGGTCAGACAAGGACAAACATAAATATCATACAATAGATAGATAGATAGATAGATATAGATATTTCAAAGCATATAAACTTGAGTCCTGTCTTCAAAACAGGAGATATACTAGTACTAGCAACAGCAAACTTTTCTCTCGCTGCCCCTTCTTCTCTTGACTTTATGCCTTGCTGAGTTGTGTCCATACTTGCAGTACACAGATCAACCTTTGGCACAAGATTCTTTTCTGTATCCTAATATTGACTTGTGGGACTGGATGGATCTACGCTGCCTGCCATCTATCATCACTTCCTGGGACAACTCATTTACATGAAATGTTTTTCATTATTTCCACAATGTGAGCTATTTTTCCTAAATCCTTCCTTTCAGCCAACATCAATTTTTCAAGAAGTGAAGAAAATTAGTTGTAGTTTCATTCTAGTTCAGGCACAGCTGCCATAATTTAAACGCATGGCACCAAGTCGACACACATGGGGGACTCCAATTTTTGTAGGAGGTTCTAGTTTCAGAAAGTTCTGCAAGCTCTCTTGAGAGTAGATGAAGTGCATATTGGGGGGGGGTTGGAACTTGGACTCTTTCCCACTCCATGAGTTAGCAAATGAATGAGTTACAGGGCAGGGGAAATGGGTTATATCATTTATAATCCCTCCCACTAAGCACTGTGATTAGAGGGGTGGCAGGAAGGAGACTTTGGCTATTGGTTAGCCACAGATGTCAATCTCAAAACTATCCCTCCCTCACCCATCAGCAACAGCATCTTCCTAATATGAGTGTTCAGTTAGTTGTCCATCAACATGAAACATGCCCTCACGTTGCCTAAAAAATCTTTGAATACCATTCGGGGCTCTGAACAATCTAACTGCACCATGGGTTTCTGACAGTTTCAAAACTGCCCCCTAACTGCACTGCCGGATTTTCGGTGTGGAGTGCAAACACCCACAGTCCACTATATGGCTATGCAAACCCCAGGTGGGATTTGCTGTGTCATGTTGTGTCATCTAAAACAAGGCAGTGGGGCTTCTCTGAGGGTAAAAACAACCCTTGCATAACTGTAAAAAAGAAAAGAAAAAGATCATGTCTTATGTGAAGGTGGAAAAGTTTGTATATATCATATTTCCAGCATAGCAGTAGTGTTAGCCAATGGCCTAATTCTTGTTATCATCTTTACTTTCTTCCTTCTCTGGAGTTTTGATGCATACACTAAAATGCCAAGTAGTTTGTAAAACTGTGAATTCTTCCATTTGTTCCTCCCATACTAATATGCTTCATGCTCAGTTTCCTTTAACTACATTATATACATTGTAGTCTATAGATTAGAGAGATGTACCATAATTGCCTGAGAGAGTGATTATTATCTCTTTTCTATATAATTAGGATCAAAGGTTAACTTTCAGATCTTTGATTTGTCTCATTAATGTTCACCTTATTCATTTTGAGAGTTGGAAGATACACTCTCTGGTAGCATACAGGAAGTGATTAAGTAGAGTGAAGACTATAGCATTTAATCTGTGTAATAAAAGTGAGAAGTGATAATCATTCTTTATTTTTTCTTTCCAACACAATTAACCTCTTTCCTTTCAAATCTGTAGATAATGCATCTTACGTGTCAGCATTCATTATTTAATAGTATTTGAAAATGTGCAAATTATTAGTGGATATACTGGAACTGCATCAGTACGAATCATCAGGATAAGATGTTCTTTCTCAAACAATGTAGCCAACTTTTCCCTGCATGATTTATGCAGAGGAACAATCATTTAGATCTGGCAAAATTACAGCCATTGGCTACCATGCTTAGCCTTTGTGTTATCAAAATAAAATAAATCACACTGTGGTGAATTTTGGCTGCCTTGAGCAGCAGGATGGAATAATGCATACTACACCATATTGTATATGCATAGCATAGCAGCAACGTCTTAGGAAAACAAAACTATCCAACTGCAATTTGACTTTAGATACAACATTTTGTATTTATTGATTTCTGTTTGCTGCAAGGGTATTCTTAGTGTTGATCAATATGTAATGTATGTGATAATGACAAAACAAAAGATAGCTACATGCTACAGTAGATAAGAACATAAGAAGTGCCCTGATGCTGGATCAGACCGAGGGTCCATCTAGTCCGGCACTCTGTTCACACAGTGGCCAACCAGCCATTGGCCAGGGATGAACAAGCAGGACATGGTGCAACAGCACCCCCCCACCCATGTTCCTCAGCAACTGGTGCACACAGGCTTACTGCCTCGAATACTGGAGGCTAGTAGCCATCGATAGCCTTCGCCTCCAGAATAAAGTTACAGTAGATGCTGTTCTTTCCATTGCTCAAAACTGTATATTTCTGCAATCTAGAAATATATGTGCATCGATGAGAACTGGTTGTGTGCAGTCAGTGTTATTGTGCTTTTGAAGTTTTCCTAGAAAACAGAGCGATAAAACTATGTTTTGAATTATGAACTTAGTGGGGGGAATATCCATTTTCATATGCTTACTTTAATAGGTGAAGATAAATAATTTCCAGTGTCTAGTGTGTATATATATATATATATATATATATATATATATAATGTGCGTGTGTACTTGATTAAAAAAAATAGATATATTTAAAACAAGCCAGACACAACTGTAACAATATGGTAGAGCTACCCATTTTACTTCTAATTTGGTATTGCAGTCTTTTCTTCCATAGCCATTTCGCTTTCTGTTTCTCGACTAAGGCCACAGCTAGACCTAAGGTTTATCCTGGGATCATCCAGGGTTCGCTCCTGCCTGAGCACTGGATCCCCTGTGTGTCACCTAGATGAACAGGTTTGACCCCTGGATGATCCAGGGATAAACCTTAGGTCTAGCTATGGCCTAAGTGAATTTATTGAGACAAAGCAGACACAGTAAATGTTCCTGAAATTTTGAGGTGAGAATAGCCATTTATTCTTCCAGCCAGTGCCAGCTCCAGGTTTTTGAGGGCCCTTGGGTAAGAGGCCCTCCCCTCAGTGAGTCTATGTTATCACCATTGTCACCAGCTGCTACTGTTCTTCAGTTCTCTTTTTCATCATTGCTACCACTTGCTCGAGAGGCAGAGAGCCAATGGCATCTACTGCTCAACACCAACACCAACACCACCATTGTCTGGGCCAGAGCAAGAGGCAGGTGAACAAGCAGGTTGCCATGGTGAAAAAGAGGAGCAAGTCCAGTGGGCCCCTGCTGGGTTTAGTGGCAGCACCAGAAAAAAAAATTCAGGGGAGGGGGACTCTAGTTGAGTGAGGTGTGTCCCATATGTTAAGAACTCTGAAAGAAAAAGAGTGGTATATTATTTATTTATTTATTTATTACATTTTTATACCGCCCAATAGCCGAAGCTCTCTGGGCGGTTCACAAAAATTAAAACCATCATAAAACAACCAACAAGTTAAAAACACAAATACAAAATACAATATAAAAAGCACAACCAGGATAAAACCACGTAGCAAAATTGATATAAGGTTAAAATACAGAGCTAAAACAGTAAAATTTAAATTTAAGTTAAAATTAAGTGTTAAAATACTGAGTGAATAAAAAGGTCTTCAGCTGGCGATGAAAGGAGTACAGTGTAGGCGCCAGGCGGACCTCTCTGGGGAGCTCATTCCACAACCGGGATTACACATTAAAACTTCCATCCTAAACATATTATTTTTGTATGCATTTTGAATGCATGTAGTATGCATTCTCTTCCCCTCCTTATTGTTTTACTATGATTTTATTAGATTGTAAGCCTATGCGGCAGGGTCTTGCTATTTACTGTTTTACTCTGTACAGCACCATGTACATTGATGGTGCTATATAAATAAATAATAATAATAATAATAATTTTTGAAATAAGGGAGATAGGGTTATTTTAAGAGTACACCACAGAAGGGGAAATTAATTTTAATTTTGAAAAATATTAATTTGTGGTTAGAATTATTTTTCTTTCTTTCTTCTACTAGGAACCCCACATATAAATAATATTTAATTCTCTCTCCTGCAAGTCAGATGCTTTCTTTTTCCCTTCAGTGGATGGTCACTGGTCTGTTGGCATCTTGAAGTTGTTGGTAGTTGCAAAATCTGTAGCCTTTGTTGGCTCAAGAGTTTCAGCTGAACTGTAGAACAGCTACGGAAATGATAATATATGAATGTACTTGTATATGTGAAATGTGCCTTTCCTTCAAGTAATGGCAGGAGATCAGCAAAAGGGGAAGTGGGGTGGCAAACTCCTCGTTTCAGGAGGCGTTTACACCCCCCTGCACCCCGTCTAAAGCAGCTGCTGGCTGAGTTATAGACCCACACCAGATGCTCAACAATGTCCACCTTTGATGCCAGCCCTGCTTTTAGCTCATATAAGATTGCATTTTGTTTGTTTGGCTCACTTCCCTCAGTGAATTCACGTAGCTTTTTGTATGTAGCAATGCAGTTTCCAACAGACAAAAGAGGTAGAGCAATTTCATTGCAATCCTGAGGCATGGAATGGTGAAGAAACAGGCTTCAGAACTGTCAGAGCTGAATATTCATTGTAGCAAAGAAGTACATATTCCACTGTGGCGGCATCTCATGACTTCAGGTACCAAATGAAAAGATTCTTTTAAAAATTTAACAGCCAAATGGTGGGCTGCCATTTATTTTTCCTGGTAGTCTGAGGAATGTGGGACTGCAATGCAGGAAGCATGGAAATTACCTGCTAAGGTCCATCATTTTGGTCTATAATTGGTATCATCTGTCTCTTTAAAAGGTACCTCAGCTTCAGCAGAGTTTTTGAATCATAATAAAACCTGCTACCACTGCAACTTCACAAGACATGTATCATTAGTATCTGCAGGCACAGTCTTGGTAGGTGGCGACTTTGCAGACCCAAGAACAGATATAGAACTGCACTGATACAAAGAGCTTCTAATGCAGAAGTAGAAACAACAGAGACTAGCAGAGGATTAAGGAAAAGCAAAAAGCCTCAAAAGGAATGAAATCGTGCTACGAGAAAAGTGGCTCATAAAAATGGAACCAGGGCCTTAGCTAGACCTAAGGTTTATCCCGGGATTGTCCTGGGGTCATCCCTGCCTGCTCCCAGGATCCCCTGTGTGTCACTTACTTGAACAGGGATGACCCCAGGACAATCCCGGGATAAACCTTAGGTCTAGCTAAGGCCCGGGTATCATTTTACACATTTCACTTCTATGTGTTAGAATGTGAAATCTGCAGTGTGTATCATCTGTTGGGAGCGTTCCTGCCACCCCATCTTTTCATTTCCTGGAACTGAACATACTTTATGCCACCTTGTGTGTGTTCAGCAAAGAGCTGGTTCATATATGTATGTACTCCTTGGATTCTTGTACCTTCATTCATCACTGGATGTATGGCTGCTGAATATGAGAGCTGCATTCATGGCAAACTCCATTAATGGCAAACTGCATGAATGTCGTGTTTGTGGTGTTAAATGCTAAAGTCATCATGTAGTGAACATGGCTGTGAATACTCAGGTTATGGATAAAAAAAATCACCAGATGTTAATGGAAGAAAGATGATAATCCATTTTATCCTGAATTATAAATTTGCTGGAGGTTGCGAGTGTTCATTATTTATATCTGTTTTGGTCTAGGTGCAGTATACTAAGGCCTAATCTACACCAAGCAGGATATTGCACTATGAAAGTGGTATGAAAGCGGTAGGTAAGAGGCAGGAGCCACACTACTGCTTTATAGCAGTATTGAAGTGCACTGACAACTGTTGAGGCCCGTTGACACATACCATATACTGCTTTCATACCACTTTCATAATGCAATATTCTGATTGGCATAGATTAGGCCTAAGATTTTAGCATAAGATACAAAGGGTGGCATACTACTGCCCCTGTGCCTCCACTACTCCTTTTGTGCAACCAGACTGCATTTCCTGAAAGAACCCCAGAAAATAGCAGAAATGGAGGTCCTTTTTGTAAGCTCTGTTGATCTGCCCTGTTCTGGAAGCAAGTGTTTACACTCATTTCTGGTAGTTTCAGTAACTTCTAGTTCTGTTGCACTAGCGGCCCATTCCACTAGCACAGGGACACCACAACATACTGACCAAAGGAACCTACAGTTAAACACAGAGGCAAAGTGACCAAGCATGATGTTATGAAACTGAAGAATAGTTAAAGGTTGTCTTATTCACAAAGGTTTTCTCAAAGGTTATTGCGATGCAACCAGCACCCTCAGGTTTGTCTGCCTCCACTTTGGGTCAGTTGTCCCCAGTGACCCACAAGCTTCAGCCCCTATATTCACCAGGTATAACAGACACCCAGTATTGGGAACCAATTGGTTCCCGTTACCCAAACAGGAGAAGCACCCTGGAAATATGAACACTATTGGTAGTGTGGAAAGATGAACAATATATAGGTTTTTATATTTCTCCAAATTCCACTGTTAAAAACTTTCCCAAAAAATGATTGAAAGATTTTTTTTATCATGCTTCACTGTCTCTTGAATTTAGACTTGGGGCCTTGCTAGACCAGGCGTTAGCGCGCTTTGAGGCCCGGTTTCCCTGCTGTGCCTCCACATGATGCACAGGGGAATCCGGGCCCAGGCTGTGCTAAAGCCTCCCTTAACGCACCATAAGTGAAGTCGCTTATGGCGCGCCTTTTCTGCAGCCCCGGCCTGAGGCCGGGGCTGCCGAACGTCTAGCGACTTCCGTGGCTTTTTGCGGCTACTCGCTTACTTGCGAGTAGCCGGGAAAAGCCACGGACGGGGCACAGCGCTCAGCGCTGTGCCCATCGGCCCGGGGGGGATCCCGGGGGGGGGAGAGGGGCAGGGGGAAGGCTGGACCTGCCAGGAGAGAGGGGGGGAAGCTGGACATCGGCAATTGCAAGGGAGGGGGCAAAGATCAGGGACGGCGATTACAAGGGAGGGGGCAAAGATCGGGGACGGCGATTGCAAGGGAGGGGGCAAAGATGGGTACGGCGATGGCAAGGGAGGGGGCAAAGATCGGGGACGGCGATGGCAAGGGAGAGGGGGAGAAGATCGGGGACGGGATCAGGGATGGCGGATGGGGGAAGGACGAGCGAGCAGGCAGGGGGCCATGGGAAGGGATCAGGATTGGATGGGGGTGTTAAGTAAAAAAAAAAGGCTCTTACCTTCTCCGGAGTCTTCGGGCGCATGTGGCCCCTTTAACAAAAAAAAACAAAAAAAATGGCCGACGCTGCAGGGTTTCCGGAGTCCCTGTGCATCGGCCGTCTAGGCGGCGGGGTGGCGTGCGTTATAGTTAGCGCGCCGTCGCCCCGCCTCCAGGCCGGCTGAGTCTAGCAAGGCCCTTGTTTTATTTCTCCTCTATCCTAAGCAGTGTTTTCCTAGATACTGTTCAATTTAATTTCCATACAATGTACAAGCAATGCTATGTTTATTTTATTGTAATTCTAGTAGCATACAGTTTTCACTGAGATATTTTATACTACTTCTTGCTAACTTCTACTATATTTTATACTACTTCTTGCTTAATATATATGGTTGAGGAAAATTATAAACTTAACTTTTCAAAACTAACATTTATTTCATTATCAATTTTTTCAAAAATACTATATGCAGCAATGGTGAAAGAAAATAGCCTATTAGAAGAGAAGTATTACCCTATCCTAGAATTTCTTTACCCCATCACAAAATTAATTACAGTTATTTCAGTATATTGCAAACTTTTAAACTAAAAATGTTTCATTGAATGCTAAATATTAAATGCTAAATACTCTCATGTACAGCAAACATTTAGTTACTTGAGATGGAAGAATATGAGGGGAGGTCATGAGGGGACTTTACTCTCTGGCTCTGAAATTCTCCAAACCACCGATGTCTTTGCACACTCATCAAAACTAAGGGTGAGACAGAAACAGTGAGAGAGGAGATATGAGTAACAAACACATTTTTCTGTCCACCTGGGGTCCTCTGCAGAAGCTTCTATATGTCTTCTATGATGGGATTATCTTGAAAAAGATGCACTGAATATATACATAGTGAACACGGAATCAAAGAAGTGGGTTTATACATATAGGCTGGGGCTAACTTTGCACAAAAACTCAGAATCAAGAGAAGAAAATGCATGAATTACTCATACACCCCCTATTGCTGGTTTTAGCTCACATGCACAGTAGGTATGAAAATACATGACTGAGAATATATGTAATTGGTTCACTGTTGACAGAGTGTGCAGGTTTATGTAGATAGTTTTAAAAATCAACTAAAATTACTTTTTTCTTCCTTCACCTGCTGGTGCTGATTAAGGAAAGACAATATGATTTGCCAAAATTTAGGTAGATTGCCTACAACTTTTCAGGTCCCCCAAAGCACTACAGATAATAATAATAATAATAATAATAATAATAATAATAATAATAATAATAATAATAATAATTTTTAGTTCTAATTAATTGTTTTTAAATGTTACCATATCTTTTTGTTCAGTCTCACATTATCATATGGACCTTTGCCTGGCCATTATTTCCATTATTTCCACTCCTCCCTCATGCAACAACCCCAGCTTCAATCCCTAGGCAAGATGTACGCTACTTCTTTATAATCGTTTATAACAGTAGTGACAACTGTTTAGACCCAGGACACACTCCATATACAGTTTTCAAACAGTTTTCAAAGTGTTATATCCTGCTTGGTGTAGATTTGGTATCTCCAGTTAAAATAATCTGGGTAGCAGGTGAAGGAAAAGATTTCAGTCTGAAGCCCTGTGTTGCCAGAGTGCTGGGCTAGATGGACAAATGAAGGAAGTTCCTTGTGTTCTAGTTTCTTTCTAAGAATGTTACCTTTCTAAGGGCTGGTAAGCACATGTTAATCTAAACAACTTATTTCTGTACAGTTCAAGAAGTTATTTTTAGTTGCTGCTCCCATAAGGGATAGCAGCAGTAGTTAATGTGCTGTTATAGATTAAACTGACAATAATTCAACCAGATTGCATAATTCCCAGTGAACTCTGCCATCCAGGTTAAATAAAATATTGAAGAACTGCAAAGTGCATCACATTGTCAATAGTGTTCGTTTGTGTCTGGTGTGTTGGTATTTACAGCGATGAAGCTCCAGGCAGCCAGTTGGTTACAGATAAATTTCACATTGACTGGGATTCTGTGCTTGTCAACTCTGATAATGTCATCGTAGCTCAGTTTGATGGAAGAGGGAGTGGATTTCAAGGTCTAAAGATTCTGCAAGAAGTCCACCGTTCCTTAGGATCAGTGGAAGTGAAGGACCAGATAGCAGCGGTAGAGTACGTATGTGCAAACGTTTCTTCTATTTCTTAAAAATGAAATTCTTAGCTTGATACAACAGATTGGAAATGTACTGAGCTTTATAAGTTTGCTGCAATGGATCATTATAACACATTTGATGGCAAGGAAAGTTCAATAAAATCATCAAGCCTGATAAAGCAAAATACTAGGCTTAATCTGACTGGTGTACTGCTATCAAATTGGTATTTTTATTGACTGGGGGGGGGAACCGTTGCATGACAGAGAATGCATTCCAGATGCTGTTCATAAATGCCTAAATTGTACCAGGCAACTATGAAGAACACCACTCTGCCCCACTTCCAAGCAGGGAATGCTGTTTCAGCATAATAAACTACTGCAGCACAAACTGATCCACAAACTGATCTTACTTAGGAGTAAGTCCCACTCTATTCAGTGGGGCTTACTTCCAGGTAAGTGTGCATAGGACTGTGGGCTCAAATGCCTTTTCTTTTTCTTTTCTTTTTTTAATGTACCCATCTTAACCAGGATGAACATCCCTCATCCTGGCTAAGACAGACATAAGAATGTAGTGAAAACATATTGTGTGATTTAATAATAATAGGCAAAAAAATGCATGAGATTGTATTTGTACAAAATTCTCTCTCTCTCTCTCTCTCTCTCTCTCTCTCTCTCTCTCTCTCTTACAAAGGCATTTTGTAGCACTCATTGACTGTCCTCTTAGGACTTTTCTATACTTGCCACATAAGTGGCTGCTTGAGGATTGCTCTCTATAGTACTATAACAGCTAGAGCAAAGTTATAATATTGTGCAAATGCCACCCACTCATTACATATAAAGAAATCACATGGAGACTCTCCATGTGATGGAGGATGTCATAGAAGACTGATTAAATTACTGCCACATAGTGATTGCAATCTGAACACTAGCTATACCCTCCTAAAAAGGAGAAGTATGCACAAATTCAAGTTTACCATGTAATGGAAGTTTAATTCCATTAAAACTATGTGAGGGTTTTAATGGAATTGTCTTAATGTGGGTTGAGGGTTTTAATGGAATTGTTTTATATGTTATTGTAAAGCACTTCGATGCCAGAAATGGTGAGGCGGCGCTATAAAAATGCTTTAAATAAATAGATAAATAATAAATAAATAACCATAGGATTATTTAAAGTGGCCAAAGTGGTTAGCATCCATCAAAGTTCAATGCTTGTGTTGTGCTTTGATGGTGTGTTTGCAATGCCCTTTTTCTTCCTTGGGATCCCATGCTTGGGCACCAACAGTTGTGCCCTAGGCTCAACTGTGGGCCTTAGCTAGACTTAAGGATTATCCCAGGCAAATGGAGGGATCATCCCTGCCTGCTCCCGGGATCCCCTGTGTGTCATTTGAATGCACCTGGATGATACCGGGACGATCCCGGTAAAAAAAGGCAGGTGTAGAAACAGCCTGTATCTCTTTAAAGCTTTACCTTTAATTTTTTATCCTCCCATGAGCATTGCTGATGAATTTCCTGTGTGAGATAATTTTGAAGATCATCACAATAAAACTTAGCAGCATCTTGCAGGTATTATTAATGGGATCAAGAAGGAATTTGCATTGTATTTGCAATACAGTGCAGGAATTTGCATTGTATTGCAAAATAATACATATTTTATTTAATTTTCAGTTTTTAACTCTTTACAGTATAGTAGTAACAAATACAAACATTCTTTCTGTAGGAAATACCATTGCTGAAACATGACTTTTGATAAAATCTTACATTACCTCTTACAGATACTTGCTGACGCAACGATTTGTGGACTCTAACAGGCTGAGCATATTTGGAAAGGTAACATTCTTGAATGAATTAGATATTATAATCTGCTCCTGTTAATAGTATGTTGTCTGTTTCTGTAACCTTTGTTGTTTTTATTTTGGGGAAATTCTTGTGGGAGGTACTCGAGTGATGTAGCCCCAAGCACTCCTGGATAAGACCAATTATCTGGATTAATTTCAGTCTGGTTTCAGTTGATTGGATGCTGTGGATCCTTTCCTCCCAGGTCAAAGATGGAGCTCCATACTCGAAGGAGATCTGATTGTTTGATCTCCCCACACCTCCCCACTTCCTCCAGCTCCTTCCCTCCACCACAGAAATCTCCACAGCAGTTCCTTGTTTAAGGTTGTGAAAATGATGGAAGCCAGAGGGCATACTGTAGGTGGCGGAGAGAGGAGAGGTCCTGCCCCACTCTCACCCTGGTTGAAAGGCCTGGCTGGCAGGAATCTTTGCAAAGGAGGAGAGACTGTAAAAGCCTCTGTAGTTCCTCCTGCCCTGTAAGGTTCTTGCATTGGATGGGCAGAGGGCTCCAGTTTCAAAGTTCTCTATATAAAGCGCGGTTATCCTTTAGGATTGAGCTCCTAGGGCTCCATCACACCAATTTTTTCCCCTCTGGTTTGTCTCCAAGTTTTTTACCTCCGTTTCATAAGCACTGCAAGGGCTCCCTCACACACAGCCCCTTTCACATGGGTTTTCACTTGTTTGCTCTTCCACTCCACCTAGCCCCTTCTCCTTCCTCCTCCAGTTCATTGGTTGTGGTACTCTGATGGGTGCGGGCTCTTTCCACAGATAGCTCTGGCTTTGCTATCTAGCAACTACTTTTAAGGTTTCCTCTGGGATCCGTTTCTGCAAGCAATGGGGGGGGGACGTCCATCACCTCACAAGAACCAATGAAGTGGAGGGGGAAGGGCACAATAACGGGAGAGCAAACAAATGAAAAAAGAGTTCCGTCCCCCCCCCCACACCGGTATAGCTACAATGGTGAGAGGGACCAGCACTTGCCCTGCTACAGAAACAGAGGTCAAAATTTTGGGTGTATACCAAGAAAAAAAAAGTAGGTGTTATATAACTTTATTTTATAATTCTTTGACTGTATACTTTGGATATAAATTGCTTATGTCAGATTAACTAAGATTCTGAAAAAAGTCTTTATTTTTAACAAAACAACATGCATTTTTATACATAGGCATTCACAGAGCAGTGAAAGTTCATGCTATCAGGACTCAAAGATGCTTGGAAAACTGTAGTTTTCACTTTGCACAGAGTTATAATTTTTTTTACAAAAATCCACTTTCAAAAATGGTGATTTCCCCCCTCCCAGGATGCATGGAGGGGGAGATGACAGCCTGTTTGTGAGAAATCTACTGTTGGTCATATGTTTTAAATTAGGGTTGCTAGACCTTGAACTCCATCTCTTAGAAGTTTGGAACCAATCTGCACGCTTTTTATATGTATTACTATATCCAGCTAAAGAAAAATAAAATAAACAGAAAGTTGAAAGATTTCTTTTTTAAAAATTGAATTATTTCAACATTTTTTTTCTTCATCAGAAGAAGGATGAAATATATTTTTTCCAGACAGATATTGAATGATGGTCATAGAATGCTGATTGGCAGATATAATATTTATTTGGGTGCACATCAGACACAAAGTGATTTGTGATTGAAAAACCAATGCTTACTTTCTGAAGGTTCAAGTAATATTATGTTGCAGCACTCCTGAGCTTACATGAGCATGGGCAACCTGACCTAAACGTTATAGTTTCTCTCTTAATTGTCACTTTACAGTTCACAGAAGGTCTGGCAGCCATAGAAAAAGATGTAAATGCTGTATAACTGTGTAACAAAAGACAGTTTCATTAAAGCAATTATGGGCACATTTTAACTCACATTAGGTTGTTTTGTAGGGCTATGGAGGATACATTGCATCAATGATTCTAAAGTCCAATGAAAGGCTTTTCAAGTGTGGAGCTGTAATTGCACCAATTACAGACATGAGATTGTATGGTGAGTATTTTGTATAAATCAGTCTATAGGGGTGGTTCATTTTTCCGCCTCTGTGAAATAGTTCAGACATTACGTAAAATATGAAGATAGATGTGGCAAGTAGTTCACACTAGAGGGGACTTGATAGATTCTGTACCCAGTTCCTCATTTCTAAGTTAAATATAATTGGGTCCATAAATGTTAACACACCCCAACTGAAAACAATTTAATAGAAATAATTGACTCCTCTTTCCCACGTACAGCATCAGCTTTTTCAGAAAGATACCTAGGCATTCCATCTAAGGAAGAAAATGCTTATCAGGTGAGCCAGATCTCTTATGGAAGTTTATGGGGTGCCAGGAACATTTGAAATGTAAATCATTCACTGATGTGTACAAATCTGTCTGTTTCTTTCCCAAAGGCATCCAGTGTACTACACAATATTCATGGCTTTAAGGAAGAAAATTTGTTAATCGTCCATGGAACAGCTGATAGTAAGTATTTACATTCGAGCAGTTCCATTTGCAGGTGCAGCTTGTTACATGAACTTCAGCGAAAGACAGGCACGGGGTAGGAATGCATTTTTTGATAATGCTGAGCTTTGTCTGCCCCTGGAGATCCAGTTGTCAGACTCAATTGACAGTTTTAAATCTTAACAGATGACATTTCTCTTAACTGAATATTTGTAACTCTTAGCAGCTGTAGGTACCAATTTGTTTAAATCTTATAAAATATCATGTCATTGGTAGAAGACAACATATATTAATAACCGGCAGCATCAATATTAAATCACCTTTTGAAATTATTCCCAATTCTGCCATTGGCAAAATATACATGTGATATACATAAAGTAACTTATACAAAATTAACCTTTTCTGTGTATTTGTAGCAGCTTGTAAAACAACCATCACTCTAATGGGCTATATTTTTAAAGCTGTCCCTGAGGCTTCTATTCGATACTGTATCTCACCACAACACAAGACCTCAGTTACATGCAAAATGTTTTTATCTCAAACATGCATAGAAAGTTACACATAATATATTAAACACCATGTCTATAGAAAAACACATAACAATCTATTCAGAAGAAACTAGATGCCAGAATCCATTTTGACTGTGTTTATCAAGTTCATATCCTGCATTCTAATTCTTAGAGAAAAACTTTTCTCTTGGAATCCAGTGTGTTGATATCAAGCCGAGATCCTCCCACTCCTCCTGTGATACTTGTACTCTTCCAGCTATAAAACTGTCTACAAAAGATACAAAGCTGACACAACAGTTTAACGTGCAATTATATCACACACGATAATAACAACTTAAATAACACTTATCAACCGAATGTCAAACCAGCTAATATCATGCCAAAGCCTCGGAGACTATTTCTCCCTGTTCTTAATTCTAAGATTAATATCAACACAAGGAAAGAATAAATGCCGTGTCATACTCAACTGAATTTATTACAGACGTGCTAATCATTCTCTTAACAAGACTGAAGTTTTCAAGACATAGCTGATTGTTTGATGTGTGTGTGTGTATTTACTCCCTACATGACTATACCCAAATAAACACTTCATTGCCCTTGGACAACAAAAAAAATTCCTCGCTGCTTTCTCTTTCTCCCGCATAGCATCTGCAGTCATATCCCTACTATTGCAGAGGTTGGGAACCTGTGGTCCTCTAGCTGTTGTTGGACTCCTATTTCCACCAGCCTCAGCCAACAAGGGAGTAGCAGTCAACAAAGATCTGGAAGGTGACAGGTTCTCCACCCCTGCTATGTTGCCTCTTGCAATCTGCATGGGAAATGTAGACCCGTTTCACCTTAGGGTTGTGGCTGGGTTAGTACTTCCTTATCCAACACTTGGGGCATGTCTAGATGGGGCAATATCCCGGGGATCATCCCGGGATCGTCCCTGTGCACATGACACACAGGGGATCCCAGAAGCAGGGAGGGATGATCCCTGCATTTCCCTGGGATATCAGCCTGCCCTTTTATCCAGACTTTTCCTGCAGTCCTGGGATGATCCTGAGACTGCAGGATGTGTGGACGGGCATCTCGTTTTCGTCCCAGCTCCTTGCAAGTAAGTGCAAGGACCCGGGTACAGGGCACGGAGCTCTGCAAGTGCTCCATGGCCATTGGGGGGGGGGAGCAGGGTCAGGGCTTCTTTTTTTTTTTAAAAAAAAAGATTAACCTTTGTGCTGGTGCGCCCCTGCTCCTGTTTCTTTTTTTTTAAAAAAAATGGCTGGCGCCATGTCCTCTTCCTCCTGGGACCTCGCACACCTCTCACAATCATAAAATTGCTAAATCATCCCCCTCCACACACACCCTTGTCTAGCCATGCCCTTGGATAGAGTTCCCGTTGGAAACAGAGTGAACAAAGACACACTGATTGTCATTCCCATCGGTTTTCTCAGCGTTCATGCTCAGATGCTTGCATCCCCCTTATGGAAAAAGAAGGCCTTAGAAGTCAAGCCTGACAAGGAGTTGAAAGCTGGGACCTAAATTTTAGAATATTATATGAATGAGTGGGTTTGCATTATCCAGTAAAATTGCATGGTTGTAGCTTAGAACTGAGCTTTTCTGCAGGATATTTATTTATTCATGTTGCATACAAATAAATAAATAGATGATGATGATGATGATGATATTCATGTTGTTGCTGCTATTATTAGTTAGTTGTTGTTTTCTGAGTAGTGTTTACCCAGCCTGAAACAGGTATTCAAACAGGCAGGAGCATTGAAAATACATATTGGCACACACGGTTGTGACTATTTGAACATAGAATCTGAGACAGCATGTGTGTAACACAATAACAATGATAAAGAACATATAGGATATGTCTGGATAAGGATACCATCAGGAAGGAAGGCTTCTTCATTTTACATGGTTATCTCTCAAGGCCTAGAATCATGGCCAGGTTCAGGTGCCAGGTTCTTGGTCTAATAAAATATGCTTTATTATACTGGGAATGAGCCTACTCTCCTCTCCTGTTCCCTTCCTTTCCCCTTTGTGTGCCCAGCTTTGGCCATGTTATCCTAGTTTTGTATCACACATATGGGTCTGTGCCTACACAGAGTTTCCTTCAGGAACTTTCCATAGCTGAGAAATTGGCGGGAAGAACCCTCCCCAAGGAGTAGTGTGCATGCTCGGAGGGTTCCTGCCCTATTCCTCAGTTCTTCTTCGACCACCATTGGGGCTGCATCGTCGGGAATATATAATCTATATTATTTATTATTATTTATTTATTTATATAGCACCATCAATGTACATGGTGCTGTACAGAGTAAAACAGTAAATAGCAAGACTCTGCCGCATAGGCTTACAATCTAATAAAATCATAGTAAAACAATAAGGAGGGGAAGAGAATGCAAACAGGCACAGGGTAGGGTAAGCAGGCACAGGGTAGGGTAAAACTAACAGTATAAAGTCTGCACAACATCAAGTTTTAAAAGCTTTAGGAAAAAGAAAAGTTTTTAGTTGAGCTTTAAAAGCTGCGATTGAAGTTGTAGTTCTCAAATGTTCTGGAAGAGCGTTCCAGGCGTAAGGGGCAGCAGAAGAAAATGGACGGAGCTGAGCAAGGGAAGTAGAGGCCCTTGGGCAGGTGAGAAACATGGCATTAGAGGAGCGAAGAGCACGAGCGGGGCAATAGTGTGAGATGAGAGAGGAGAGATAGGAAGGAGCTAGACCGTGAAAAGCTTTGAAGGTTAACAGGAGAAGTTTATATTGGATTCTGAAGTGAATTGGAAGCCAATGAAGAGATTTCAGAAGCGGAGTAACATGGTCACTTCATTCTAGTTCTTAGTTCTGCCTCAACTTCTATCTTTCTGTAAAATAATAATAATAATAATAATAATAATAATAATAATAATAATAATAATAGTATTCCTTCGCTCTTGTTCTGTTCTGTATTCTACCCTCAGGGTTGTATGGCCCTCTAAGCCCCGTTTTAAAAGTGTGCCTGCTGTGGGAGCAAATTACCCACATCAGACGGACATACCCTCTGCAACCCAAAATTTCAAATCAGGATCAGATCATCACTGGAAGAGAGCTTTTAAATCATAGTTTCCAGTTTGGATGTGATAAGAAATCATGGTTTAAGAAACCGGGTCATCTTCATCTGCTGCCTGAGGCAACTATCTCAATCTGTCTAATGGGAGGGCCAGCCCTGAATAAAAGCTGATATCTATAGGATGAAGTAAGAGATGAGTTTAATAGCCATACCATATTTGAGAATTCAGAACCAGCCAATATTTATAGTAGTTGTGAATATCTGTGTTAATATAATATCTTTTGAATGTTCAGAGTCTTTCACATAGATTATATCAGTACTCCTTACACTAACACTGTAATATTATCCTCCATATTGCAGGTTGGGTAACCTTATGAAAGACAGACATGGACTGTGGTCATATGCACATTTACCAGGAAGTTTGCTCCACTGAATGTTAATGAGACTTACTTCTCAGTAGGCATGCATAGGATTGTGCTGTAAATTACCTAAGACCATCTAATGAGTTCATAGCTTAGGTGAGATTTGAAGCAGCCTACTCTCTTAGCCACTATGCTATAGCTGTTCTCATGCAGGAAGAAAAATATTTCCCCAAATGCTAGGAAAAGATATTATCATATGCATATCTAAATTGTTTAACAAATAAAAAAACACACCACACCATTAGTCTAGATTGTGTTGCAGCTAATCTGTAAGATCTGATTCACATTAATAGTGCCTTTCACTAACACAGATATGTTGTTGTCTCATAGCTAAAGTCCATTTCCAGCATTCAGCAGAATTAATTAAACATCTAATAAAAGCTGGAGTGAATTACACTATGCAGGTATGTAATATTCAGGAATCTCTATAGCTCTGTGCATCTTTCAACTTGTTTTAATTTTAACCTATTTTAGAAGGTTTATTTTGCTCTTCCTTTGCCTTGCAGGTATTTGAAGCACATACTATAGTAAAATAGTCTCATCTTTGTCTAGTATATGCATATGATTGAAATAATACCTTCAAATTATAGCTTTAATATAATGAATCTGTACTAAATGTAAAGTTGAATGCAGATTTAGGCCTATGCAACTCGGTTGGCAGAAGAGGACTTCCCCGTCCCTTTCCATGCAGCCCTTTCAGACTCCCCGCCTCAATGCTACATGGAAAGCTGGAAGGCCCTGCTGAATGTTGAAGGTTGTGGTGAGGGGGAAAGGGGGGATCCCTTAAAATCACCTTCCCTAAGTAAAGCCAGAGTGACTGCTTCACAGAGGAAGTGGTGGGCCAGTCCAGTTGCACATACCTAAATCTAAATTCTACCCATTGTCTGTAACAGAGGTGGTACAAATAATAAATACTTTAAAAATAATAAAAGCAGAATATTAATTGCAAAATTAATTTGCTTTTTTACAGTAAAACTTTGAAATAATAACAATATGCAAATTCTTCTGATTAAAAAATAAAAAATATAAGATTATTCTTCTACCTAATCCTTAAAAAAATTAGAAGTTCTATTCAAAATAAGTCATTTAGAAATATTTACTATAAATAAGGAGCCATTGTTATATCTGTTTTTAAAACTCTCCATGTTTCTTGTCAGCTATTGACCTGGATGTAGCTAGTTAGATCATGCATTGCTACTATCATTGTTGATAATCATGTCTAACTTAGAGGTAGAAATTTGGAATTGAACACCTGGTGCAACTACCATTCTACAACTACCTCTGGCCCAGTAATAGAGTTCTGTACACTGAACTGGATAAGATCAGAATCTCCTCAGGTCAAACTGTAATGAGTGCTAGAGTCTAAACTTCATTGCTGCTTGGAAATCATGGCTGGTTTGATGTGATCTTTTAAATATTTAGAAACAGAGCACTATTGTGAAGTGGAAAGATAAGCTATGGCATCTTTTAGAACTAAGCTAATGATATCAGCTGTATCCAACATTACACTAATGGAAACATTACAAAACGCTGGTGTTCCGCTAATGGTTGCACAACAGCTAGCAAAACAACTACCACAACTAGCCCAAGCATCCGTAGCTTAATTAAGACATGATAAGTTGTGCAACTCCTTGTGCAATGCCTTGCAGAACAACTGGTGGAACAGATTGTGTAATGGCTTCTGCAGCGCCTTGAGCAATGGCTTGTAGAGCACCTTGTGAAACATTTTGTGAAACGGGTTGCACAATACCTTTCAGAATGCCTTCTACATTGCTTTGTGCAAAGTATTGGATTTGATAGTTGCACAGGAGGAAAATGGGATTAGCACAAACAGTTCAACCTTTGTGTTATCAGAATTCCACCACTGGATACAGTCTTAGGTGCTGTTCTTAAGTACTGTTCTATTAGCTGTCAGATCAGAAAAGCTGCAGTGCAATCCAGAATCATTATCAGGAGCCATTTTCATATGTAAATATTAGTCATACCCAGTATGTGGGTGAAACACAATCAACTGCTTGCCAATAGAACCTATTTCGGATGAGGTTATAATTCATATTAGATCTATACCAGGTTGTATATCAGGTTGATCTAAGGTCTTCAGTTGTTTCCATCAATATTTGATTCAGCTAAGCATCTATTTATCTAAACCATCTTGAAAATCTGAATCAGAAAGGGCATTTAAATAAAAATATGAAAATGGATTTAGTGCTAAAGCTTTCAGTTCAGGACATTAAATGCTGGTTTAAAATATCAAGAATAATATTTTTAGTTTGAATTTTATGAGCTTTCGATGAAGCTGTAACATTACTTCATGCATTCACTCTGTGTTGATGCAAAAGCATTTAAAACAAATAAAAGATCACCATATGATCTGATTTTTAAAGTCTGTTTCTTTCTTTACTTTTCCTCACCTAGATCTACCCAGATGAAGGTCATTACATCACATCAGAGAAGAGTAAATATCACCTTTATAGCACAATTCTCAGCTTCTTTAGTGCTTGTTTAAAGGAGGAAGCACCAATTTTATCACAGGAACCAGAGGAAGATGAATAAAGAAGCCTATTTGTACAGAACTGAGGAGACTTTCAGTGATGCTCACTAAAACCATAAATAAAAGTGACTATAAGACAGCGGATTCCATGGAAGCCGAAGGGCAGCTAGTGGATATACCAGTGGAACAGCACATTTTGTGACAATGAGCTAATAAACTGGGATTTGAATACAAAAGTCCAAATGTAATTACCAAGGGACAAAACATATACCTTTGTGGAAGGCCAAAGGTCAGATGCAGTTTCCTGGAAGAAATTAATTTTGCATAAGAGTAGGATTAGTGCATGTTGATTCTGTTAAGATTCACTGTTTGTTCTGTACGTAGTTGCTCTGGTTTTTTTAATTTAAAATGCACATAATTTCTCAATTTCAGCATAATGCACACCTGTCATAACTATTAAGGCCACGGATATTTGAATAGGACAGCTGCTGTCTAACACTATTGTAATTTTACAATAAGTGCATTTTTTTCACTGTCAAGCATCAAAATATTAAGGAAATTTCATTTTGTTTCAGTTTACATGGGAAAAATATCAGACAGGTCAGGTAACAAGTATGCACATTGGTTTGATTTTTTTTCTCCCCCAAATTCAAGCATTCACTATTATTATGGTACCAACTATAAATCAGTAAGCAGAATTTTGGTAGTATACCCTTGGACTTTATGTATATACACAACACTCCTTTCACACACACACAAGATTTATGTTCTTGAACAAGTTGTTTCAAGCTATAGTTACAACTATGTTAAAATCAGCATCAACAACTAAAATAATTCCCCGGTTAAAAGGTGTATCTTTTTATTTACTAAGAAATGTTTGGGTTGTGTTTTTTTTCGTATTGTTTACAGTAGTCAATAGTTTGCTGGTTACACTCTAATTTTAGAATATGCTACTTTGTCACATGTAAATTAGATACATGAATATTAAATTATAGTTTCAGATAAAGAAATTTTATTAACAATGTAATGACATTGAGTAATACTTTGATGAAATCTTTTGTGAAGCTGTTTCTTGCTTTTCTCTTATAGACGGACTGATATTCCATTCTGAACTTCAATGGTAGCACATCACAGAATTGTCTCAGTTTTTAATCAGAGTCTCACAGCTATCCATTAAGTCTCTTACATGAATGATTTAAATTCAGCTGAGTAACTAGGAAGTAATTCTCTCCCCCCCACACCACCATTTGTTTCCAAGGATGCCTTCAAATAAATGATTTTTTATTTTTTTTATTTCAGGTGAAGGCCCTGAATTGCATCCATACATTTGTCAAGGGGAATAAAAGTACAATTCTAGGCATGACAGAAAAATGTCCTTCATTTTCCAGTATTATCCAGCCAGCATAAAATATGAAAGCTGGTCAAGGAATGCTGGGAGTTGCTGGAGCTTTTTCTGTCTAAACATGCATAGGATTATGCCCCTACAGCCCTAGAAATGACATTATGAAATAAACAATCCAGTCAACTTTGGTCATCAGAGTCTTAACATCCATTATTGAATTCAAGTGCTTTATTCACTTAATTTTAGATATGGTCCAAGAGATACTGCTCTTGCAAAATGTGCATCTCACGTTATTTGTTTATTCGTTCCTAAGAGATGATGATGATGATGATGATGATGATGATGATGATGATGATGATGTCTGAAGGGCAGCTTGCTTTTTTTTGCTTCCAAAAATATTATTTATTTCAGCATATTTTAGAAGTAATTTCAGATTGAAAATCCGTAGTTTTCCTATAATAATAACAACAACAACAACAACAACAACAAACATTACTTATGGGCCACAATAGCATTTTAAGTCCCACTAATTTATTTTAAATCCCATTGCTTAATCCCATTCCAATGAAGTTAGTGTTAGTTAAAAGTTCTTCATTGTTTCTGTTTTGTGTCCATGAACTTTTAAAATTAATATTTTCCCCTTAGCTTGTTTGTTTAGCAACAACTGGAGCTTTTTAGGCATGTACTATATATTATTTTAAAGGCGTATTCTTAATGGAAGATCCGTTAAAGTTTCTTTTGAATTTATAGATTTGAATTTTAGTTGCATTTGACAATGCAAATAGACAGGTATTATGCACAAAGGTGAAAAGAATTACTTTTTTCAGCAACAAAAGTAGATACACTAATATAGGTTCTATTACATGTGAAATAGAGTTTATGATATAATTATTATAGCATTTTTTTAAAAAAACAACACACACCCAGATATGACAGTGTATAGTTTGGGTTAACCCACTGTCTTCCGAGGAAATCAGTATGAACCTGGTTCTCATAAGCCACTGTTCACCCACCTAACACCCGTATTTGATTGTGCTATGTGTTTGACATGATACATATGTACGTACCTTCAGACATGAACAGATTCCCTTGGCATATGAGCTCTCAAAACAAGGACAGGAAACATTTTCAAAGGCACTAGGCAATTTGAACCTATGGGCCAATGTTGGCTACATCAGGCCATTTACAGTGAAATCCTATACGTGCATTCTCAAAATTAAGTCCCCTTTCATTAAAAGGGGTTATTCCCAGGTAAATGGGTTTAGGATTGTAGCCTTAGGCTACAATCCTAAACACATTTAATAGAGTGTATGTCCCACTGAAGTTGCAGGAATTCACTGCTGAGTAAACACATTTAAGATTGTGCTGTTTGTGATTGACTCCCAATACAAAGAGCTATATATGGAGTCACTTGCTGAACAGTAAACTACATCTGAAATTTGGGCAGGTTTCAAATATAGTTTGGGATAGAGTTTGGAGTAGGATAGTGGGGATTCTATTTTCCATGAAAAAGGTTAAAAGTACACAATGCAAGTTTATTAATCCAGTTCTGAATCTGGTGAGATGATGGACAGGGAAGTAAACAGGACCAAAGACAGCTGTGTGCGTTTTTTTAAAAAAAAGTCCTTCTAGGCAGATCCACGCCCTTGGACATGCAGAAAATGGCTCTCTCGAATGTGTCTTTGCATTACAGCAGCTAACAGCCAATGGTTAATACAATGAAGCCAGATTGTTGACAAGTGGTGAAAGTAAGCCAACTCCAGCCAAAATGGCCGAAATATCCTTGAGTACAAAGGGCAGCCGGAAAAACAAAAATACTGATGACTGTTCCTGTGATGGTGGAGGTGCTTGGCACTCCTTTCTGCATTGTACGGACTATTCCTTCTCTTGCACTAAAGTTTGAATTTTGAGAAATGTGCACCCAAATGCATTATTTTCTCAACAGAGGGAGGGAGGAAGCTTGCAATTGGGAATGGTCATTTGGCGCATCAAGCTTTGAGGTGGAATTCAAACATCCTTGACAAGCTAAAGCCTTGTTGATTCTCCCATCCCTAGAAAAGAAGAGAGGTAGAAAAGAAATGAAAAAGACTGGAACATGTATAAAAAAGGTGTGTGTAGAATGGTGTGTAAAAATAACCTGAAGTTTGTAGTGGTATCATAGTCATATTGCCCCAAACAAAAGAAAGATCATCCTCTGCCAGGCCTGAAGAACATTTAACACTCTAAGCCTGTTGGGTTTCAGTAAAATTCTTGGCTCTGATGAAAAAACAGGGGTTATCAAGCACATGGGAGACCACCATATATAGCAGGAGGGCTAGATTGAGTTTTGCCTTCATAACAGATGCCTTGCAACGATTATCAATGGCAAATTATTTCTATTTGGGAGATTGATATCAGGCCCAGAGGTAGCAGGTGAGACAGAAAAAGTGAAGGCACTGCAAGACACTTGCCTACACATTTATTTGGACCTAACCCATAATTTGAAGGTGCAAAAATGTAGAGCAATCAACGCAAAAACCAATGCTACTAAACATTTATAGTACTATTAGGCTGTACTAATGTCTGATACAAGCCACAGATGAATTTAATTCCCACATCAAATTCAGAGTGGAAAAGATTAGGCTGTAATATTTGCAAAGGCATTTCAACTTTTTATTGAAGCTACAAGTGGTGGTGAAACCTTTTTATCATTAAGTACACTGTCTCAGTAAGCTAATTATTCCCACTGTTGTTGTTGGTTTATTAATATAATAATTTATGTGCCCACCACTGTAACATCTGGATATATGTGCATACATTTAATCAAGACATTAATCAATACATTAATCATTCTGCTTTGCAGAGGGAGAAAGCCATATTGGGGGCAGGGAGTGTTTATGACATGGACTGCTGTGAACATTATGAAGCTATCTTATGCCTGAATTAACTAGAAAGGATGACAGATTTTTAGATGAGGGGCAGGATGCACTACTGAAAGGGGCAGGAGGAAGAGCTAAGTGCATGGATGAATTTGGCATATACTGTGCAATTGATGATATTAGGAACTACCCAGAGAGAGAGAGAGAGAGAGAGATTGAGATTCCTGGGAAATCTCCACAAAACATAAGGAAGGCATTCCAGCTCTTCTGGATAGGAGGAATCCAATCACACTGAGAAGAAGATGTGTGTTGGTGGTCAGAGGCTCCCTACTGAGAGGGGCAGAGGCAGCTGTGTGCAAACTTGACATGTCCTCTTGGGAGTGCAGTGGCTTCTTGAAGCATGCATGCATTCAAGAAATGATGGAGAGATTGCCGCAACTTAGACACCTATACATTTCTACCCATCTATGTGGAATGAATAATACAGCCCAAAGAAATCTATGAAGGTCTGCGTAGGAGGAAAGTGAAGGACTTGGCAGCACACGAGTGTTTCCATGCTCCTTCCTCTTGAATAAGTAGAGAAACAGGATAATGGAAGTGAACAGCTGGCTGCAGTTAAGAGGTGATGGAAAGAAGGTGGAACTGCTCAACTCCTGTTTTGCCCTAGTCTTCTCACAAGGGAAATTGTATTTGACTTATGAAAAGAACAAACAATATAAGGAGGAGCTTGAGTAAATAAGAAGATGGTTAGAGAATACCTTGCTTTTTTAAAATGGCTGACCCACTGTCCAGGCTGATCCAGATGAATTACATCCTAGGATACCAAAGTAGAATATGAATATTCTTTCAGAACTTTTAATGATGGTTGGAGAATAGGTAAGATACTGGAAGACTGGAAATGGACAAATACTATCTTCAAAAAGGAGGGAAAGGTATCTCTGTGAAACTACAGACTGGTAAACCTGATATCAATGCCAGGAAAAAGCCAACCTGGATTTATCAAGCCTATATAATAACACATAAACCTTATCTCATTGAGCAGGGTGGGGGGCGGGATAGAGTTCTTTGGTAAATCACACAAACATAGATAGAGTATACATTGGTTTCAGCAAAGCATTTAACAAAGCTTCCTATTTTATCTTTGTTAATAAAATAGTAAGGGCCTTGCTAGACCTACCTGATAATCCGGTGGGGAGTAGGGGCGATGCCGCGATGCAGTTAGCACGGGCCGTCACCCCTAGCTAGATGCAACACACGATGGGGTAAGGAAAAGCCCCGTCGCATCCTCCATTTTTTTTAATTAAAGGGCCATGTGCGCAGGAGCGCACCAACGAGAAGGTAGGTATTTTTTTAAAAAAAAGAAGGGTTCCCTGCTCCCCCTGCCCCCAATTTCCCCCCACAATGTCTGATGCCCCCCACTCACCCGTCTGCTCGCTCGCCCCCTCTCTCGCCCGCCCCCTCTTTCGCCCACTCCCTCGCCCCCTCGCTCGCCTCCTCTCGCCCTCCCCCCGCTCGCCATGTCCACCCCCGCTCGCCACGTCCACCCCCGCTCACCATGTCCACCCCCGCTCACCATGTCCACCCCCCACTCACCATGTCCACACACACCCCGCTCACCATGTCCGATGCCCCCTCCGCCCCGTCCGTGATCTCCCCCTCCCCAGCCCAATGGGCACAGTGCTCTGAGCCCAGAGTGCTGTGCCCAGTGCGCGGCTTCTCCTGGCTACTCGCGAGTAAGCGAGCAGCCAGGAAAAGCCACGGAACTAGCTAGACCTGAAGCCCCGGGCTCAGCCGAGCCACAAGCGGATCCGGCTATCCCGGGTCAAGAGAGGGTTTAGCCCGGCCTGACCCCGGGATCCCCTGTGCGTGCACAGCAGGGAGCCCGGGCCTTGCACCAGGCTAAACCCTTGTCTAGCAACGGCCTAAAATGTCGGCTGGACAATACTACTGTTAGGTTGATACCTAGCTGGTTGAACAGCTGCACCAGCTGAACAGTTGGTGCTTATTAATATCTCTGTATCTTGTACGAACATCTTGAGTGGAGTATCACTCTGTTACAGGCCCTGTACTGTTCAACATTTTTATAAATTACTTAGATGAAGGAGTAAAGGAGACACATCAGATTTGCAAATGACATGAAGCTGAGAGGGGTAGGTAACACCACAGAAGACAGAATCAAGATTCAAAACAATCTTGGCAGGCTGGAACTCAGGAATGATAACCAACAGAATATAATTGAACAGAGATAAATATAATGTTCTGTATTTAG
The DNA here is from genome assembly GCF_023053635.1 of Elgaria multicarinata webbii. Classification (NCBI taxonomy): domain Eukaryota; kingdom Metazoa; phylum Chordata; class Lepidosauria; order Squamata; family Anguidae; genus Elgaria; species Elgaria multicarinata. The sequence goes on from NC_086172.1 coordinate 64,017,858, forward strand.
GTATAAAGAACCAAAGACAAAAGTACCAAATGGGCAAGTCCTGGCTTGGCAGAAGTGCATGTGAAAAGGATTTAGATGTCTTAGTTGATAATAAGCTGAACATCAAGCTGCTAAATATGCAAATGCCGTCTTAGGCTGCATAACAAGAAGTAGAGTGTCCAGATCATGAGAAGCCTATTCTGAACTAGTCAGTCAACATCTAGAGTACTGTGTCCAGGTCTGGGTGCCACATTTTTGGAAGAATATTTGCAAAGGCACCACCATCTGAGATCTCCTAGACTGTGCTATACAGGGTCCCAGGACTCTTGCTTTACCATCTTTGTTTGTTAAGGAAGGAACCTACCGGGCTCCTGGAATAGTGTGCAGTCATGTCCTCACCATTGCCAACGCTGCCATCCAGGCACGACCCTGGAAGCACTCATGTTTATGAGATGGGACTGATATTAATCCAGAGCAACAGCCAAGGAGTGGGTCATGCGCTGTTTTTTAAAGCAACATCTACTCTTCACCCCTTTTAGGACCATGGTTGTATCTAAAAGATAATATCTATATGGAATTGTGCTTTAGGCACTTGGAAATTCTGATGCTAACTTTGGCCTTTCTACACCTAAGGATTATCTCAGGAAAATGGAAGGATCATCCCTGCCTGCTCCTGGGATCCCCTGTGTGTCATTTGGATGTACAGGCATGATCTCGGGAAAATCCCGGAAAAAAGGCAGGTGTAGAAATGGCCTTAGTTGTTGTAAATCATCCAGTAGAAAATATATTGTTATTTTTGCTTCTCTATATCGGCTACTCTATATAATGATAGTAAATTACTACCTAGAATGCTTTACCAGGGATATTAAGCACAGAGTTCAGAAAAACATTGTTTGCCCTGTAACTTCTTTGACTGGTGTCTAGTTGAATGCATTTGTGCAGGATTCTTAACACGATGCCACTTTGCAAATTGGTATATTTCTGTTTACTAGAGATTAAATACAATTAACTAGGCAATGGTAAGAATTGCTCCAAGGATTGCAATTCTCACACTGAACGCTGAATTGCCTAATCCTCAATCTCCAGCAACTAAGGTATAATTCACACATGCATGTTTGTCAGTGGAATGCTACAACTTCAGTTTGTAACATCAAATTGCACAGACAAAGCTGAGCAACTTAAGTGAACTCAAGCACAATCTCTATCAATGGAAGGGATTTCCAAATTTAGATGAGAGTCACTGAGTGATGACACACCAAGTGAGTATGTGTGCGCCTGTATACTACATCATGATCGGTACCTATAATTATGCATGTTGATTGCGATGAAGCTGTTTCCCCTGTCCTGTGCCACAAGACCAAGATGGTGGAGTTGCTGACACCTTGGTGTGTGATGAGAAAGACCCCATGACTTTCAGTTTGTATTCATCTAAGAAGGGGAACCTTCTTAACAAACCTTTCTGGTTGACGATTGCCATGGACCCAATCTGTTATTTCATTTTAACTCTCTTAAGTCTGTAGCATGACTGGCTAGGCACATGAGTGGGATTGATCCATGCGTTAAGCAAAGGATTCAGCCAACACCAGGATTCAAATTACAAATGTTTATATAAAATTACTAAAAGGAGAAATAAATAGTAAAATTAAGCAAAATAAAGAAATAAGTGGCAAAATAAAGTTCTGACTAATCCTATCCTTCGACAGATTTATGTAATATCATAATTATTCTTGCCAGGACAGGAGCATGGGTCTCTCCCTGGTGTTCCATGAGAGAAAACATAAAACAGACCTACCTCCCACTTTTTAATTCAATGGGATCAGGTAGGGGAAAGATGGTCAGGTGGGGGAAATACCATCCATCAGCTCTCAACCTCATGCATGCACTTTAACACTTGAGAGAAGGAAACTGGCCTGGAGATCCTTGATTCACATATCATCACATACGTTAGTAAAGATAATATGAGATTGCAGAAGGGATGTTTTGCTAACCTGGCTGCCAAACTGAAATTGTGTATTTGGTTGGATACTTGTGGATGTGACAGGAATGAACTCATGCATTGGGGATCTCAGCCATTGGGGGCAGAGAGAGAATTTCCAGCAGTGCAGGCTTTGTGTGCTCAGCTCAGCACCACACTAATATACTGTAATAAATAGAATATGCAACATGGATATTACATGTACACCCAAAATATTGAAAGATATACCTTGTAATGTGTACGGGAGCTCTAAATATAAATAAACTCTTCCTGCCCTCACCCCTGAATATTGGTAGTGTTGTGCTATAGCAAACATCTGAGAAGGAAATCCCACAGAATTGGATCAATAGTAGAGAAACCTTATACCGTTCCCTTACTTATGTAACATAATGCGAATGATGTATTTGCATAATTTCTACAAAATTCTGATTTCCTTGGTGTAGAACTTCGATTTTGCTTTTTCGTGTGTGTGTGTGTTTGCAGGGGTGCAGTAATGCACATTGTGTCATATTCTGGCTCCTAACTTCATAATAAAACATACATTTTACAAACATAAAAAACTTACCGAGCAATTATATGCATGTCTACTCAGAGGTACTGTGTCTACTCACAGTATTTAATGGGGCTTACTCCCAGGAAATTTGGTATAGGATTGCAGCCTTAATTGCTACTGGTAAAATAAAATAGTTAATCTAGTGGAATAATAATAATAATAATAATAATAATAATAATAATACAGGTGTCTATGAAGATAATAAGATGTTTTTTCCCCTGACGGATTTAAGTAGATGAGTCTAAATATTGGTCAGTGAGCACATGACTAGGTAGATTGGAGAAGCAGCTATTAGCCATATTTTGGCATTGGTATAACACATTTATGATGCTGTTCTTGGTTCATCTTTGTCCCAATTAACCTGCCACCTTAACAAAATGAAGTTTGTCTGCACATTATCACGCATGACCACCAAATGTAGCTGCAGCTGAATTTGTTGAACAGAAAATTAGCCAATGTACTCTTTATTGTAGCATAAAATTGATTAACTTGTCATTGAACATAGTTTTAAAATGCATCAAAACGTTTTAAAACAAAATATGCAGCCGGACATTCCCATTTGCCAAGCAGGGAGTAAAAGCTGCAAGCTGTTGGTGACATTTAACAGTCGCATTAACATCCCTAATTGTTAATGACAGGGCAATTAAGCTTGAAAAATATCCCAACAAAGTGCCTCGAGCAATTACAAGGGTTCCATCAACTTCGAAAGACCACATTCCATTTAATATGGAGGTGGAGGGGATTGACTGTGGTCTCCGAAGGCTGCCTGACTAGACTGACAGTCCAAATGATCAGTGCCCTGCTTAAGTAGCTGTGTCTAAAGACCACTCTATATCGTTAGTTCACATGACTATTTCAATGGGGGGGGGGAGATTTGTACATGCTGATATTTTGCTTGCTTATTCTGGACTTCATTCCTTTGTACTTCAGGTCTACTGAGAAAGGGGTCCTACGAAACAAAATGGTGGGGGAGTGTCATGCTACTTGAGGAGAACCTGCGCTGCCCAGGAAACCATTTCAGACATCTAAGCATCTTTAAAGTGTTCTGACTGGCAGCAGTGGTGCAATTTCAGTATCAGGGTGACAGACCTTAAATAATAATAGACTCTGGCCTGTTTATGGACATGAGGATGGTCAGATATGGGTCCTGGGCAGGATCTATGCTACAACTTTATAAAAGTATTGAAGTGCACTGACAACCATTTAGGTCCAGGACACATTCCATCCATATACTGTTTTCAAACTGCTTTCAACATGTTATATCCTGCTTATGCAAAACACCAAGTTCCTGGTCGACGGTTGGCCACTGTGTGAACAGAGTGTTGGACTAGATGGACTCTTGGTATGATCCTGCAGGCTTCTGCTTCTGTTCTTATGTTATTAAGTTTAATAAATTTGGACAATGAAAACCTATTACATGTGTCTGGTAGAGAAAATTGCAGCTATATATGAACCAGAATAGGAACAGCAAAAGAAATATATATTCTTCACTGAACACCTCTCCCTTTTAATAGCCTTTTCTAAATAAAGATGATCCACCCCTACAGTATGTAAGAAGCAATTAGCTCCTCTGAATATTAGCAAGTAATTCTCACTAGAAATTGAGAACAATTCTTTATCTAATATGTCCCAATAGAATACAAGAGTAACACTGATTAAAGACGTGCATGCATTGTGTCAATTATTTTTAAAATCCCTCTACATCACATTAGCACCCTGAGAAGGGAAACAGTCCCCAAAAGAAGGGGGGAATATTATACTTACAGGGTGTGGGAAGAGCTCTGAAAATCCTTAGTTGTTCAGTTTTACAACTAGTCTATATCACAATATTCACTTAGGTGCTGTTGTGATGCTTACTGAAGTTGGATGAAAATAATGCCCTTCTAACATTCATATAGGCTATGAAGGAAGCATATATTAATGTCTAGGTTGTAATACTGTAAGACAATGGGTTGGATTCTATACCTTCCATGAATAGTTTCCAAAGAACATCCATGTGAATCCATGGTGTTGTTAGGTGTGCAAACAGGAACCAGCAGTGTCAGGAAAGATGCATTACAACACCAGTTTAATCAAAACAATAACAACAACAACTTAACAAACAAATTTGATAGGTGTAAAAGATCCTATGTGTCCCATTTTCATGCCAAGAAATCAACTGCATACAGAGTGAATACAGATGATCATCTACAAGTTTAGCAACAGTCTGGCAGCACCAATGCCTTATGTTGCCTGGTTTTGCTGGATCAGATGAGCTTTCAGGTGTTCAGTTTGGTATAAAAAAAATTTAATGGCTATTTTCTATGTTGCTTCAAAACCGAACCACCAACAGTCTTTTAGCATTTAAGAAAGCTAGAAAGACTGATCTCTTCTGGCAGGCCTCCAGTGGAATTTTAGGATGCTTTTAGTATGCTTTTAGGATATATTTTTTAGGAAGTTTTAACAAAGTATGCTATGTTTTTAATCAGCATTTTATGTATTTTATACTTAGTGTTGTTCCCTGCCTCTATCAAAATGGAGAGGTGGGTAAGAATTATTATTATTATTATTATTATTATTATTATTATTATTATTATCTCCTCATGTCCCTGGATTGGGGCAGAGTAGGACAAAATATATATCCTTACAGTTACACACTATAAAGGTTTCTCTGACATTTTATTAATTTATAGGGATTGGTATTAGTTGGTTCACAATAATTGGTTCACTAGGCTTCTGTTTCTCAATATACAGAGCCTTCTTAATCTTTCTTTTTCACTTGAGAAGCCTAGTGTGGATGCTAAAGAGGAAATGGTATGGACACTTAGGTTTGTGAACTAAAAGTTTATAGTATGTAAGCTGAGAGTGAGGTTTGGTTAAGCTGTTGAGGGATTAGTGCAGACCTTGAAGGTGAAAGTAAAGTTTTCCTAGAGTGCATTTGAATCATCAGAGAAAACTCTTTTTAACAGTACATGGATCGGTTAGTGATGAAATGCTGAGTATCACCACAGGTCAACAAATTCCCTTCCTTGTAATTCTCAGGATCATGTACTGTGTGTGTGTTGTTCATAAATGTAGTTAAGGTGAGGTAAATCAAAGGATTAGAATGAGGCCTGATGCTGCATTCTGCATTTTTTTATTATTATTCAAAGAAAATCCAACAAGAAAAGCTGTGGGTGAATTAAAATGCCTGTGGCAAAAGCTTCGACCAACTTCTGGTAGAGCTAACGTAATTGAGAATTCTGGTTCCTGTTGTCAGCAGCTCTTTGAAATGGGAGCATGTAGCAAAACTGTTAACTCTACAGTAGAGTTATTGAACCTCACAGTTTTATAAATCAGAAAGCAAATTTCAGACCCTGAGATCTTTCTTTGCCATAAAGGATCCTTTTACTCGATAAGTGTTGATATGATTCAATGGATATCATCAAGAATGTAACAAGAATACCACCTGATGATACAAGGTAAGATGAGAATGCAATAGAAGTAGAACTACAGAGAGCTGAGTTGGAGACCTAGTGTCCCAGCCACTATCTCTGAATAGACAAAAGAAACAGTTGTGATCGAAAGTTATGAGTTTTATTTCCTTTCTTTTCATCTTAAGGTGACTATGTCTATTCCCCCCCCCCCCCCTGCCTAAAGGACTTTTCTTTTTCTTGGAAGCCATTAATATTCCTGACAAACATGTCAAATCATTCAGTGCGCATGTTTGACATTTCTCATGGCTGTCTATGTTCACTGAGCATTTCTTCTTCCTTAATTTCTGCACATTCCTACTTCTGTGGCAATGTTTACAACACTGTGAACATTACCTCCAGCTATTGGGTGGTATAGAAATGTAATAAATAAACGAACACACAAATAATGCCTTAAACCCACCAATGACGATGCATGCTGCAGTATTGTTGAACAGAACATTTGTAGGCTAGTAACGTAAGTTATCCTTTCCCCAAAATTTTGAGAAGAGAGAAGTTTCCCTTTAATCTAATAATTGTATGGTTTGAGCTTGGACATCCAAATGATTCATCCTTGGATATCCAAATGATTCTAATCTTAGAAAAAAATCATAATTTAAAAGGACATTTAAAACAAAACAGGGAAGAAAATACTACCCTTATAATCCACTGTGAGAGACATAGTTTTTACATATGAAGGATGATTGTTCTTAATCTTTCTATTGTTGGGCAATATAAATTGTGCAATCCTATGCACACTTTCCTGGGAGTAAGTCCTTGAATTTAAAGGGCTTTAGTTCTGAGTTGACATGTATAGGATTACATTGCAATAGGGTAAAAACGCGACCACATGCAGTACTATATCCCCATCGGTCCAATGAGTTAAGTGCGCGCTGTCAGGACAATAAATGAACAATCAATATTTTCTCCATTTACAGGGCTATGTCAAACTGGATTAGTTTCCAGTCGAACATATGTCACCGATGAGCTCACATTGTGAGCATATGTGTGGGAAAGCTATGACCAGTTTCATGTTCTCAGGACATGGGCTACACACTCACATGTGCACACATGCGCGCACACACACACACACATACACACACACACACAAGATTAGGGATCTCACGTGCCCTAATCAATAAGTTAATCATGCAATCCTATACATGATTACTCAAATATAAGACAACTTGATTTCAGTGGGACTAACTCCCAGTTAAGGATGTATAGAACCATAGTCTTTGTGGATTAAATTAGCATACATTTTCCTATTAGTTTACAAGGGAGAAAACTTAATTTGTTTTTGGGTGGTGCACCTATGTGTTGTTGCTTTGCAGCAGGCGCTATGAAGAAGCACTCAATCCTGTGTTGAGAGAACACCTCTTGTAAGTTGGGACATATGACTACAGTTTTTATAAGTGCTCTTATTAAAACACATACATCAATTTCATATATTTATATAGTCAAATTAATCGGAATATCCATATAGCCAATCAAAAGTTGTTGGAGTTTTTTATTGTGGAGTGCCCACAATATTTAACCCAGAACTAGATCTGGCACTTTGGAAAACATCCCAGTCCTGCTCAGAATGATTCAGAGGCCATCTGCCTCCCCACTGCTATGTCCAATCAAAGATCACAGCTGGGAGGCTGGGTGGCCTGGGCACTAGGTTTCACCCACATGGGAAGGAGAAGTTGCTCTCCTTGGGGTGGAAGAGTCCTGCCACCCCACCCCTGGTGCTCTCCTCGATGTCCAAGCCCCATCCCCTGGAAGAACCACAAGAGGTGGCACAGGCCAGATTGGGGTGCCCCATGGGTTGGTGGTGGCCCAGAGGCTGGAGGTTCTGCTCTCTGATATAAGAAAACTAGAATGCCCCTCGCATGCCAAAATGTACACTTTTCAAATTTTTGCAGTTCAGCTGGCCACTCAAAAAACAAAAAAATGCATATATTCATGAAACTTCACTTGCAAAAAGGGTGGACAAAAAAAAGGTGGAAAAAATGCAGACATCTGTAAAAAAGAAAAGAAAAAAGGATGAACAAAAATCTACACAAATGTTTGTTCAGAATTCTTTTTGACGAATTTTGGCATATTTGCAAATTGATGCCAAAATGAGCTGAAAGAAACTTGCAGTTGGGGAAATGAGAACATTGGCAAATCCAAAGTGCATAGATTTGCCCATTCTTTGAGAAGAACAGAGTTTTATTTTGCTCAGCTTTCCTCTGCAGGTCATTTTGGTTTTTTAAAAATAAATAATACTGGCAACAGATATGACCATCCATCAGTTCAATGGGACTCAAGTTTTTAGCCCCCCCCCCTAAGTTTAGCTCCATCTGCTATAAATCATATAGGTTTACCATTTAATTTACATAAGGCATAAGCACAAAGGGGTCTATTTTATCTGCCCTACTACCTTTGTGCTCTGTTGCAGTGGGAGGGGGATCAGTTTGATCCAAATTTCACCAGCTCACTTATTTTTCATGCTAGCTTTAAATATTTATGTTTTGTGATTCCCTTCCCTCTCTGACCACCTAATCCATGGGCAAGAGATTTGGCAAATGTTTATTTTTCTATCCTCCGTAGCAAATTTAATTTAATACTTAATCACAGTAGGATCTTAAAGCATGTATTCCTCCCCCATTTGATTCTACTGTGACTTAAACTTGGCCTGTTGGACCAAGAGAGTTAATGTAGGACCCTAAATGCCAGCCTCCACTCTCAATGGGATTGCTTTGCATGAAGAATTGATGGAATATGTCACTTTTTTGTCAGACCTATCAAAGTCTCCTTGATGGTGTCATACTTGCCCGATGTTCCAAAAAAACACTCTTCCAGGGGTTTTTTTTTTAAGTGCAGAAGCTCACCTACTTAAGGGATTAGAATGCCTTTGAAGGACTTTCCTTCACACAGGGGGATCACAGGAAGATGAAACAGGTAAACGTTTAAAAGAAGTGCTCATCCTTAAGCTTCTGTCAGTTTCAGCTCCATTATCTCTTTGGTAAACATCTCCTGCTGATGCCTTTTCCCACTGACAGCTCTGTTTTCTCCTCTCTTGAACACAAAATATTACACAAACTCTGTAATATGTCAAGCCTTTTTTCCCTGGCAGACACAGGCACACACACACACACACACACACACACATACACACACACACACACACACACACACACACAGAGTCATGGGCATGATCTGGTCAAAAGTGAGAGATTTTAAGGTTGCCTTGCTTCTGTCCCCATGGCCCATTTGCCTTCTCCCTCTAGACCCAATTGTACAAATGGACAGAGGGAGAGCACAAGGCAAATGAAGGCTGCTACTCTTAACTTCCCACACTGCCTACATGCTTGGAGAGGACAGATGAATGAGCAGTGAGAACTAAGGGGAGCAACAGGGCCTGGATACTCCGAGGATTGGTAGTGTACCCCCTGGAGTGTGGGTTGGCCTTTGCCCAGTGATGCCTTCCTCTGATGCCAGCCCTGGTCATGGTCTCCATCATTGTGAGGAAAACACCACCCACTTACAAATCTGATGATGATGATGATGATGATGATGATGATGATGATGATGATGATGATGATTGTGAACCATTCTGAGGACCATTCTGGTTGAAGAGTGGTCTACAAATATTGTAAATATAAAATTCTTCAATTAACTTTCTCAGCAGAGGTTAAAGTGCCCTTCCTATTCAGGTACCAATACCAGAGGGGGGTCCCCACTTCATTTATATTGAAAAAAAATGGCCTTAGAACTGAGCCAAAAGTGGGCCATTGTGATAATGGAGAGACTCTACAAATAACAGAAAAAAGGCATTACGATTTGATGCCAATAATGTGCAGTGAACTTTGAGAATTATGGTTAGGGCTGAAGCCTTATTCACAGGTTGTGAAATTGAACCATCCCTTTTAGCCAAGTGGGGAAGAGGGGGAAATAATGAAGCAGAGCCAAGTTCACCAACTGCATATAGCATGAAGAAGGAAGTGTGTGCCACGTTGCCTAAGCAGTGCTCATGTCCCCCTCTTCCTGTGCTGCACTGCAGCTTTGCAGCACTGTGTCCTAAGCTAGGTTAATATCTTTCCATCGCACAGGCAACATGGAGCTATCTGAGGTGCTGAAACCAATCCTCAAAATGGGTTCAGCACCTTGTGTAGCTTCTTTAGAGTGACTGGTTCTTATTGAAAGCCACAGCAGATTTATGGCTCCGCTGACATTGGAGCCACCAGCCTCCACTGCAGCTAGGTAAGCATCCCAGCACTGCACTTAAATTGTGCAGCAGAGGGTACACAAAAGAGATACAAAACAAGTACAATGCAGCAGTGGGATTTTGCATCCCACAAACCACCTTCATTTCATGGTGACTTCTTTTGTTGGTTATATTTCAGCTCACCTACAATCATGGTGACATCATATTACATGGCTTCAGTGCTGCTGTAATTGTGCACAGCTACTCACATGCAACCACTAGCAGTCTAGGCCATGTATGCACATCTCCACCTACATCAAAAGATGTGTCGATGAAGCCCCTGATAAGATTCTAATGAAGAGTCCACATCCAGAATCTGACTTGCAAAAGCAGGGAGGTCATAATAAATGTGACTGGTTTGGAAAGGGGAGGCATAAGAATCAGGGAAGTAGGAAAGTAGGTGCCCCAAGCAGTTAATGATCTTGAGGTGGTGTATAGGGAAGTAACACAGTTAGGCTATTTTTCTCTCTAACACTCAGTAAGCAAGGGAAGTGAAGGCTGAAGAAATGGGAGAAGGCTGAAGAGATAAGGGAAGTGATGATTTAGCATTTTGAATGTTTGTTTTCTATTCAAGCATGGATACACTGGGACAGAAAAGATGAAAGTAATTTTAATGACAATGTCAACATTTTCTAAAAAATACAGTACGCCATTAAAAGTCTGCATTGAACTCTGATATTTAAACACAATTTCATTTCTTCAAATCCAGGATGGGGGGGGGGATTCCTTTCCTCAATAAACTACCAAGTTCCCGGTTCTCAGAGTTATGTTGATGGACAGCTACAGTGTTTGCTTCCTGAAGTGTGCATTTGCATGTACAACTTCAAAGCTGGAAGAACTTCAGGATAAAACAAATATCACCAAATGAGGAGAATTGTCAGCAAATGGTGGTAGTATTTGCACAGCTTTCTAGCATTTACAAGACGGAATTAAATCTACTAAAATAGCTAAGTATAGCAAACGCGCAGATTCTGGTAAAGTTTGAGAATATGTGTGCTTTCAAATCTGTTCTTTTTGTTACAGAACTCTCCAGAAAGTTTAATCACATAATGTTGACATGACTTTTTCTTTTCCTTTTGGTAAGGAAATTACATTCTAACATTCTCTTTCTGCCTTAGCCCCTCATCTACACTATGTGGATACTTGAGTTCACTGATCTATTTCAGTATTGCCTAGGCTTTCCGGCCTACCTGGCCATACTCTCTTGCCTAACAACAGGAAGTATTTACACTGCAAGATCCCAAGAAATTAGATTGCCTACATAGAGTTTCATGTCTTAATGCACTAAATCTTTAGACCACCGAAGAGACAACTCAGCTACCTCCAGAGCTGCATACAACAAATTATGTTAGCTTCCAGGACAACTAGGTAGGTAGGCTTGCCGTTGGAAGTGTCTGCATCCTTTACTGGTTGTGCCAGTCAAAGAATCATAGAATCATAGAATAGCAGAGTTGGAAGGGGCCTACAAGGCCATCGAGTCCAACCCCCTGCTCAATGCAGGAATCCACCCTAAAGCATCCCTGACAGATGGTTGTCCAGCTGCCTCTTGAAGGCCTCTCAAGTCCTGCACAACCAGACAGCACTGCCACTCATGGGCTGCTCAGACTTGTGAATATCCTGCTATGCCCCATCTCTAGCAAGGAGGTTCTTCGCAGCAGGTTCCCTGTGTTCAACATACAACAGGTGTTTTCCCCACCAGCTATAAAACCTTATGCAGTGGAGTATCTTTTTCTGAGACTCCATATTGCTCTGGGTATACAATCCCAGGTAGGGATGGGCAAACGTGATGTTTGAGCTCCATGAGATTCTCCCAATTCCCCCTCAAAGCTCAGCTCACCTCATTCACGTACCTGATCTCGGACATATTTCTTTTCAGTTGGGAAAATTAGTGCTCTGCCAAAAATTTTGACCATTCCATTTTCGGCATTTCATGGGGTGGGGGAAAGTCTAAAACTGGAGTGAAAGAGGCTGGGAGAGGTAAGAATTTCAGAGCGTTTTCTCCTTGGGGAGGGGAATAAGTTTTCCACATACCTTTTTAAATGTAGACAGTTGTTGAGTTGTCTTTCTTTCTTTCTTTTTAGTTTTTTAAAACACCCCCAGAATTTTCAGGAGCCCAGGAGTGTTTACTAGATAATTATTGGAGAGGGTGAGGTCACATGGTCTCCAATAGGAACTAAGAAGTGCTGGGCTCATCCAAATGCTGAAGGAAGGGGGTGATTTATTTATTTTTGAAAAACTAAAAAATAGGAAGAAGGCCCCTCAGCAATTGGCTACACTTTAGAAAGGTATGTGGAAAACTTGTACCCTTCCTCAAGGAGAAAATTCTCTTAAATTTCTTCCCCTCCCTACGAAAGAGGCAGAAAAAATAGGGCCTCTTTTTCAGGGCGAGAGAAAGTTCCCGGATGGCCGCCCAGAACCCCTGCGCTCCCTCCTCGGCCTCAGGATTACTCAATGCCACCCCAGGAGAGGGCAAGCATAGGGTTGAAAAAGGAGGCAGCATCAAGACGGCACTGTGAAGACAGCCCCTAAGAGAGCCAGACAGAAGAGAAATTATGTCTAGGCTTCTCTTGCCGAATTGGCAGTGCATTGCAATTTTTTTGTGCACAGTCCTGCAGAAGAAATGGATGCTAAGTCGTTTATATGCAGCAGTGCTGATGACAACTAAATCCAATTAATCTGAAACTTTAATTAAGTTTATATGAAACAGTAAAAATTGAGGTAATGAAATATTGTTTGGTCCCTTGATTTGTTTGATTTCATTTTATTGATTTGCATGCAGTGATTTATAGGGAATCAGCAGTTCTGGCAAGGAGCTGTACAATAAATCAAACCTGGATGAGGCAAACTGGAAGTTAATATAACATTAAATAATTGGAAATGTTTCTCATTCCATAAAAAATAGGGCACAAGAATGCTGAAGCATGTGACAAAGTGGGTCTTTCATCATGCAGCTATGGTGTATTACTACATTATCAGAGCAAAAATGTTGATGTTTTCAACACATTACAGAGCAGCGCAAATGTGTTCCAGCATGATATGTAGCAAGAGAAAAAGCACCTTAGTAAAGTAGAAGCCTGTAGTTTGAAGCTGTAAAATGTGATCCCTGTTAATAATCCCAATACTTTAGTCCTAAAACAAAAAAGGGAGTCTTACATTTTTCAAGTCACCTTGATTTTCAACGTATTTAGCCTGTAACCCTATGCCCATTTACCTAGGAGTAAGCTCTAATGAATTCAATGGGGCATAACTTTGAGTAGACATGTATTAGATTGGGCCATTAATGTGCTCTTTTTATTTTAGCAGAACTGAAGCCTCCCCCCAGCCACGCCATTTGCGCTTTCCCAGAAAATGCGCTTTCCCACACCTCTCCCCCTCCCTCACTAATTGTTGGAAATGGGCAATGACACTTGTTGCTTGTCTGGAAAGGGTTAACCTGATTAACCTTCTTTTAATTTGTCTTTATTGGCTTAATTGGTTTTGTCTTTTCTTCCGCTCCTATATCTTGACCACTCTCTTTCTAATCTGCTCCGCCTTCACTCCTCCGTTCTTACCTTCTACCTCCTCACTTTGGAATGAGCTTTGTTTTTACTTCTCCAGTATTCAGTGTCTGAGATGACATATGTATATACTTTTTTTACTTAGAATAAAGCTGCATATTGTTTTCTTTTTTACCTTTACTATAAGTCTTAATGAACTGTTTATTGCACCTACTGTCTGTGCATTCACTACGCCTTCTGCATTTATCCTACACCAGTTGGGGTCAAAAGGACCACTTAACCCAAGCATTAAGAGGCCCTTTTAGGCCCAGATGGGTGCAGGGGAGAGGGAGGGAAAGTGCATATCTGAGGCCTCCAGAAAGTGCACAATTCCTCCACCATGCTAATGGCATGCCACGGGAATTGTGCACTTTCTGGACACCTTGGATGATGCACATGACTCCAAGAACTCACCAGTCTGGAAGAGGGCTGGCTGGACAGTGTTCAGTGAACATGCTCAGGGAGCTGCCAGGGAGTTCACCATTCAGTACATGACATTGCCAAGAGTTTCTCCACACCATTGTCTGTATTAGGAAACTCACCATGTGGCAGTATCACATCACAGGATGAGTTATACATAACATAGAACCATAGAATAGTAGAGTTGAAACGGGCCTGTAAGGCCATCGAGTCCAACCCCCTGCTCAATGCAGGAAACCACATTGCAGGGGAGAAAGGAAGAATTAGACATGCAGATGCCATTTTCAGTGGCAGCCCCAAAATCTGTTGCCATGTCCAGTTCTATCCCCAGTCTTCTTTTGGGTTTTGTTGCTGCAAGACTTTTCTTTTTTTCTAGAGCCCATCTCAGGGTAATTTAATGGCTGGGATAGTGAGGTAGAGTTTCTAGTCATCTGGCCTAGAAAGGTAACATGAAAATAAGTTGTTGTTTAAAAAAGTGGTGACTGTATGTATTGTATTAATTCCATTTATAAAATCCAATTAGAGATATTTAAATTTCTATTTTCTATGAAATTGTTTAAAAAGACATGCCACCATTCATAGGTTGTGGTATTCTGTCTTAGGGTATGCGTGTGAAACTAGATAGATGAGTTTTTAATTGATTGCACTCCCACTGAAAAGATTCATCACTCTCATTGTAATTCTTCGAACCTCCTCCAGTGCAATCCATATATGTTAGAGGGCTCACCACAAGCTCAAGGCACCCTTTGTTTCACTTCAGAGCCAAGGAAAAGTATAGATACTGAGGTAAAATTGTGTGAGGCCCTGTGACAACTGCTCCTACCTTTCCTTGTAAATGGCCATGTACTCTCACTGTAGTCCTTTTCCAGCTTCATTGGCTGCCAGTCCAGGTCCGGGCCCAATTCAAAGTGCTGGTATTGACATTTAAAGCCCTAAACAGTTTGGGGCTAGGTTATTTTAAGGAACGCCTCCTCCCATATGTACCTGCCTGGACCTTAAGATCATCTACAGGGATCCTTCTCCGTGAGCCCCTGCCAAAGGAAGTGAGGCAGGTGGCTACTAGGAGGAGGGCTTTCTCTGCTGTGGCACCCCGGTTGTGGAACGAGCTCCCCAGAGAGGTCCGCCTGGCACCTACACTGTACTCTTTTCGTCACCAGCTGAAGACCTTTTTATTCACTCAGTATTTTAACACTTAATTTTAACTTAAATTTAAATTTTACTGTTCTAACTCTGTATTTTAATCTTATATCAATTTTGCTACGTGGTTTTATCCTGGTTGTGCTTTTTATACTGTATTTTGTATTTGTGCTTTTAACATGTTGGTTGTTTTATTATGGTTTTAATTTTTGTGAACCGCCCAGAGAGCTTCAGCTATTGGGCGGTATAAAAATGTAATAAATAAATAAATAAATAAACTGTAAGAGAGAAAAAATGAAAACTAGGACAAAACCTAACTGCGATACCGCCTAAGCCATAGCACTGAAACATGCCCATCAAAGATTTTGTAAAATAGCAGCAAGAGATGCAAAAGCCAGGCATTCACCTTATATCAAAGGCATTCAATTGGCGGATAAATCAATACCCTTTTCCAGAGGCAGCACTGCAGATGAATCAACAGCTTTTCTTCATCTCTGCCATGTGAAAATATTGCCACTTATCACTTTCGATACACTTGCTGTGTAATTATTAACCTTCACCCCTATATTTTCTTGGCCTGCCCTTCCTTCTAAATATAGTAGAAGTGGCTACTAACATGATTTTATACTATTTTGATGGCAGGTTGGTTGACTGGAATTAAATGATGAAGTGATCATAGAGCTTCTGGAGTTCATTAGTAACTTCTTTGATGCATTTTCTGGTGTCATTGGAAGATGAATCCACCGTATAATGGAAGCCTGTTCCCTGGGATTGGACCGGTTGATGATCCTGGATTTGCTTGTTTAGTGGCATCCTGTAACATATAAAGCAATTTACTATCTCCGGAGCCTTTATAAACATTTAGGTGCAAATGCAGACTTTGGACTTTTTTCTGTCTAAACATGCATTGGATTGTGCTCTTAGACACATTCAGATCCAACCAAACCTTGTGATTGAATGAATCATTTCATCTTGTCTCTTTTTCTCCTTATAAATTAAAAGATCCCTTTAATTTTTATAGAACTTAGTGCATCTGCTGTCTTTTTGGAGAGGGATATAGAGCAAGGGTAAAGGAAAAAAAAATTACTGCTTTCACAAGAGTCTAGAGCCTTGTGAAAGTAGTCAAGAATCTATCACACAAGACACTTAGGACATAGGAAGCTGCCTTATAACAGGTCAGGCCATTTGTCCATCACAGCCAATATTGTCTGTTTTGAATGGCACTAGCAAAAATCTTTCACATCACTTTCTCTCTGATCCTTCCCCCCCCCCCAGGCTTTCTTTCTTTTTGCGGGAGAGGGGAGATATCAGGGATGGAAACTGGGACCTTCTGTCTGCCAAGCAAAAGCTCTCCCACTGAACTATAGTTCTTTCCTGTAGTCTTCCCAAGGGCTACTGCAATGGAAATTTAATTAAATACTGGTGCTACAGAATCATTGACTCTTGTTCATCATGCTTTTTATAAAACAATTAGTAAATACTCCATGCATTTGAATATTTCCTAGAGAATTTCTAGAGAACGCAGAATTCAGGCGAATTGTACAAACAAGCTCCTTCTCTTCTCACCTCTCCATCTTTATGTCATATGTCAGATGCGGTGCTTTGAAACATGTACAAAGGCCTCTCCTGAAATCCCAGAGGAGTTGCAAGTGCAGTAGCATCAAACTCTGATGTTTTTCTTCACCATCTTGCTCATTTAAGATACTCTCTCAAGCAGTTAATAATGTTTGTTTGTTTTGATGATTAACGTTTATACCATTTAAATTATTTGGTTGGCAGGTAAAAGCTGCTGTCTTTGTGCACTCAAGAATGGAAAAGCAATAGCACAAATCAAATGAGATGTGAAAAGTTTATCTTTTGTTTTGGGGGAATGTTCATTAGCAATGGCTGGATTCATTTCGCCCTTTGATAGAATGTCTTATTCGGTTTTCTAAATGAAATATACAATCTTTTCTCCCTTCTGCACTAAAGAAAGCAGAGAAATTAACATCTGAACCTAACAGTCCATGCATTAAATGAAGCTTCCATAACACAGATTGTACCAAACCACAAGCCTAAATGTACAGTACAAAATGAGGAGGCAAGGCCTTATGAGGGCTGCACAAAACTATCTTATTTTTTATATATATTTGCTTCAGAATGAGCACATTCAGCATGGCTGAACAGCCTACCAAAAAGTGATGCCTCTTTGTTCTTCTGGCAGCAGCTGCTGCTGTTCTTTGGTGCCATTTTTCTATTCTGCTCTCACGGCCCTTGGTTTCATTTGCTTGCACTACCCATTGACCTGAGATATTGTGGAAACTCATGTTTTACAACGTCACGTCAGATGCAGTATCATGACATCATCAAGAAAAGCACATGGAAATATTCTGATTAATTCCTTACATTACTCCCCCAAAATTCTCAAGGGCTTCCAAGATTTCCCAAGGGCCACTGGGGCCTTTCACCTGGCATACACCTAGTGGACTGAATAGGGAGAAAAGAAGAGACAGAAACATGGCAGAGCTCAGAAAGATCTCGTTGTTCAAGCCAGGCTTAACTGGACCAGGAAGCCCTGCTATCATGGAGCATCCAGCCTGAGTGAGGAGGTGTGGAGCATAAGTCCCAAGCCTGAGGGCACTAAACTGCCTATGCAGAGGGTGCAACAGTTCAGTGGCTCACCACATGGAGCAGCTATACACAAACCAAAAGGCTCTCAGTTGAAATTCAGCAGTTTTAGACAGTCAATCAAAAGCCGACATGCATATCACACAAATGGTCTGATGAACAGGGCAGCTGGCAAGAAATCATATCTGGAAATCCAGAAAACATCTTTTCCCCTATCCATTTCCTCTTGGTAATACGGTGCTCAGAAGCCGGTGGAGATATTTGAGATCGGGAAGGACCTTTCTGTCTCATCCCAGTTTCAGTGTTACAAACCTGGTCAGATTTTTCATGCAGGATTAAGTCTCGGATGGTTATACTTTTCTGCGCAACTGACCTGTCATTGAGTAAGACAACCTTCAGAGTGATGGACAGGTTTTCATCATTAACTGATTCTGTTGAAGAGGCTTAGAACTACACATGGTAGTTACATGTATTTCCTCTTCCCACAATTGCTGTCTCCCTTCCCAAATAGTAACAATGTGGCGCCTATTCTTCTGGACCCAAACTTTCTCCTGAAGGCCAATACGTTATTTTCCAACTGCAGCTGCATGCCCAGCATGATAGGAAGACCTGAAAACCCCAACTCAATCTACCAATAGTAGCTGAAAATATCCAACGAGAAAAAAGTCCGCATGATTTACTGAGTGAAGGCAAATGAAGCCAGTGATGACAAAGAAGAGCAAGAAAGAAATCAGCACTATGTAGAACAGGATCAAGGCAGCATATGTGTTAAAAATCCAGAGGCACTTTTCAATACACTGAAAATGAACACCAAAATAGGTTTTAAAAAAATCATTTTCCCTACAGCCTCACTTAAATTAAGTAAAATACTTAAAATCCTAGCTTCTGTAGTTTAGTTTACTTAGAGAACTGGTGTAATAGCCTATGACCAGAACAATAAAACTTGAAACTTTCCTTTGCCATGTGTCCCAAGATACCTTTCTTGCTGTAATGCAATCAGATAAAAGGGAAAGATAGAAACAAAACATTGTCTTTTCACACCTCATTTCCTTCCTGGTTACTGTAACAGAGCCCGTTCATATAAAATGTAAGATGTCCTTGTTATCTTCCTCCCTTGCTCGTATCTTCCCTGTGGAATAGTAAACAATGTTCATTAAAAGACTGGAGTGATTCACCAAGATAATTTTAAACCATTGCTTTCAGCGCTTCCTTTCAGCTTACAGCTCGTCCCCTGTTGGCTGTGAAGATGGCTACAGTTGGGAGGAATAGATATATTTCACATCCTGATTGCTGAGTCTAAATATTGATTTGTTGGAAGACTCTGTTGTTGAGAGAGCCAGTATGAACTGTGTATGCACTAATGGCAGACAGATTCAGCATGGCTGTGAGAACCTGGGGCATTTGGAAATAATGGACAAGTCCACTCCAGGTGTGGAGCAAAGTCTAGGGGCAATCAGCATTTGCACTGCAGAACCAGGCAGATATACAAGGATGATCAGCGTGTCAGGACATTGGCATTGGAGGGGCACAGCTCCAGCTCCACCTGAGGCTTAAAAAATTGCTGTTTTGCAGGCAGCCTCCCCCTGTGGCCTAGTTACAATATGGCAATAGTAGATACAATGCAGCCAAGTAGGATATTATTATTATTATTATTATTATTATTATTATTATTATTATTATTATTATTAGACACACAGCCACGCATCCTTAGTTAAGGTTCGACATGAAAAAAAATTCTACCATTCTATAAAGGTAATGTTTTTTTGTTTGTTTTTTTGTCATTCTAACATAAAATCAAAATGTTTCACCAATCTTCCTGAAATGGACTTGTGCCAGAAAGAAATATTAGTTTTACATAACCTTGAAATTTCAAGAAGATTAGTGGAAGATTGAGGGAAGGAGGGCAGTTTAAAGTAAGGGGGGGGGGACTCCTTCGGCCGAAGTGTTTGTTTTTTAAAAAAGTAGATTTTTTTTGTCCATCCTTTGTGAGCATATGAGGGCTTACCTAATTAAAATCCTGATGATTTACTTGAGTCATGAGTCCCTTATAAGGTGTACAGAGCTGTCAAAACTCCATCCAACAAGCGTTTTATTGCACGCTCATTTCTGGCCACTCACAGAGTTTGCTCAAGTCCCTCACATAACGTCTGCCTCCCACACGCCCTCCGCCCCTTCTGGCCTTCCTTTTGTGACAAAAAAAACCCCTTGTTAAGTCATATGTATTTTTAAACATGGAATTGCTGCTCTCTCCTCTGTGCACAGGAGAAGAAGCACGATTGGAACAGCATGCTCAATGGGCCTCGTGCTCATTCTGTACTTCCTCTTTTGAAAGAGGAAGTTACTTAAGGAAGGAAAGCATGGGTGGAGAAGCGGAGGTAGGGAGCGTGTTAACCCCCTGTATGATGGATGCTCAATAGCATCTCTGTTTCTCTCCCTCCTCCTCAACTGATAGGAGTTGAGAGGCGAAGGGAAATGGCTGACCCCTCTGTGGTGTGTTTATGTTCTTTTATTCATTTGATCATTGCTGCTGCTTGATTTTCAATTCAATCCTATGCATGTCTACTCAGAAGTAAGTTCCACTGAGTGCAATGAGTCTCATCCCCATGCACTTGCTTGAAGGGGTGTGTGGGTTTTGTTGTAGTTCTCTCTGAGAGCGCTGTGTGTTTAGGGACCAGGGCTTTTTGTGAGAGAAGGGTTTTAGCTTCCTTCTCCCAAAATTCTCCCTTCCCCTGATGAAAAATAATAATAAAAAAGCTTCACTGTTTCCAATGGATCCCTGATCCCTTCCTGCTTGGTAAGCCCCACTGTATTCAATGATGCTTACTCTCATGTAAGTCTGCTTCAAATCACAGCCTTAATTTGCCTTTTTGCCTCCTCTGCAGGTTCTCTGGCATGTTTTGGCCCACATACCTAAGCATACCTACTAGGCTGTAATTTCTAGGGCAATTCAGTGAGATTTACTTGAGAGTATTCACATGCAGAGGATTGTGCTATAAATAAATATGATTTCCAGCCTCTGGTTATCCCACTCAAGTAGGTTTCATTAGTGATTTTTGGTTCCTATATTTACCATGCAATCATATGTAGGTTTACTTGACAATAACTCCCATTGTTTTCAATGAGATTTCCTCCAAGATAAATGTCACAAAGCTTTGTTGTCCCTTCCCCACTAAATAGACACACAAAGCTGTTGTACCCCTCTTGATCTATTTTGTTTTTATAGAAAACAATACAATATGGCAATAAGGGAACTGCATGCAGTGAAAATATGGGAGAACTTGAGAGTGGTAAGCAAGACTTGTTCCATTTTTTCATCTTGGACAACTGATCCTGCAACCATCTAGAAATGAAAAGACATGTTGTTGTTGTTGTAGTTGTTGTTGTTGTAGTTGTTGTTGTTTTAAGTACAAAAACTACAGCTTAGGTGTAAGTACTGAATATGGAGGATCCTATTTGGATCAAGTCCACAGTGCATGGGTAGGGTAGCTAAACTTAGGAACAAATGTCCCTTTGACAGAATGGGACATGTCTTCCTAGTTGTAAAGTGCTGTGTGATGTGCAGCCTGTTTGTATCAAGGCAAAGTTGTCTTTCAAAAACAAAAATGCCATCATATATTTCCTATATTGTCCTCTGTCCAAACGTCACAGGGTCTCAGTAGAGGCTAAGCATTATTGTGATTTTTGTATATGTTATTGTGCCCTTTATTATCTTATATTGATCTTACATTTTACTTCTGGTAATTTTACTTTTTGTAAGCTGATTTATACACTGCAAAAAGTGGGGCAAAATATGTAAATAAGTACTACACTTTTGCTCATGCTTCCTTTACCTTTTTGTTCATATGGCTTCTATTAGTATTCCTTGTGATTGTTGGTTTTTGGTTTAACCACTAAGCCGTGCGGTTTACTCAGGGCAAGTGCTGCAGCCTTAAAGAAATTGTGAATAGGGGAGACGTGATAAAAGTATACAAAATAATGCATGTTGTGCATTTAGTGGATTGGGAGACATTTTCTCCCTTTCTCATAATGTTAGAATGAGGGGGGGGGGGGGCGGGAATCCCACGAAGCTTATTGGTGGGAGATTGAGGACTGATAATTGGAATTATTTCCTTAAACATTCACCAGTTGGTTTCCACAGGGTGCCCCTGTGGCTTCATGACTCCAGATATTTGAGATTACAAGTCCCAGCGTTCATGACCATGGGACATACTGATTTGCAATGATGGGAGATGTAGCCCAACAACTTTGGAGGGCACCAGGTTGGGGAAGGGCTGCTCTAAAATAAAAAGAGAAAAGTAGGTGGCCCTAAGTTGTTTGTCATCAGTTTTCCACAACCCCACAGCCACCTCGGCATAGCCTATTCTCCATGCTGTCCTCATGGTTTTTCTGCTTTGGGAGAATGAGAATTTCACTTGTGCTTTCTGCCTCCTTAAGGAGGATGTGGCATTAAAGCTTTTGAGCCTTAACTTCCAATTTCCCTGCATTTTTGGTGCTTGGCTGAAAGTTGTAGAGCCTTAATGTTGTTTTGTAAACCGTAGGTTTTTTTGTTTAATGAATTATTTTTACTGCGTGTCCAGATCGGCTCAGGGGCTTCAGATTTTTCATGTACTCTGTACATGGGGCACAAAGAATTGGCATTTAATGTGGATGCTGTTAAATAGGGCAGGATTAGCCTCAAAGAGATGGGCAGTGCAGGTAGGGCATCTAGAAATGGAGTGAGCACCTGGAGGCACCATTGAGGGCTTTGGGGCTCTGGGCAGGGGAAGGAGCACCTTTAATTGGACACATGATTAGACTGATGTAACGTGAGGGGCTGAGATTCAGAAGGGCATCCCTCTTACCAAGTTGTGGCCAGAGGGTAGCGTCAGATGCTGTGCTCCCCTCAATTTCAAAGCCAGGCAATACTTTAATAGATAAGGTTAACATATTCGATACAACTTCTACTATTGCACATTTCCTCTATATTAAATTGTGGTCTTAGACCCATAACTCCATCTCCGCCTCTTTATTTCTGGGCCCAGTCACAATTTCCCACACAAGATGAATGCAAATTTCTTTGCTAGAAATGATATCACTGTCAAGAGTAAATGTGTAACCAAGGATGACCTAGGCATGTTTCCTTTCTGAAATTTGAGCACAATAGCTGCCACAAATTCAGAATGGCAGAAAATGGTACATGGGGAACTCAAACCCTTTTCGCATTCCAGTATGGGAGTTCATGAATGCTGATCAGAACAGACAAATGCATGTAGCGTTCTGGTTTCTTTGCCTTGTAGTAGATGAAAGAAAATCATTAATGAATTGAACTGTTGTGCCTACAGGTAACCTCCTTGTTATCTTAAAGGGAGGGAAATCAACACAATGGCAAGTTGCGTTTGTAGTGAAGGCACATCAAACTTTAAAAGAACAACTTCAAAGGCAGAAAAGGAAAATCTTTAAGCATATTTACAACTTCACTGAGCTGTCCGGGGCTTTTCCACTCTTGGAAGTTAAAAAAACTGACAGCACATGCCCTCTGCGGTGGCCTTTGTGCATATCCATATTCATATTCATCAAAGCGAACACTTCAATTGTGTTTGAATGAAGCATTCATCTCTTTGGGATCGTGGCTTTATTCCTGACTCACCACGCCATACTGGCTTTCACTTTCAAGCACTGCTACTTGCAAATCGCCAGTAAGAAAGTTCAAATTAAAGAACGCGATTTTGATTTAACCATGTATTAAGGCCCTTTCAGATTATCAGGTTGCAAGGGGGTGGGGAACCCTGCATTTCTTAACCACTTCCACATCTTGCCTCAAGGAAGCACTTTGTTATAGGGGAAACTGCATTTTTCATAACACAGGAAGCTGCATTTTTGGTGCTGGAAAAATGTGATGCCCACCACCACTGAATAAGAGTACCTATTACAATAGTTTGTATGTACATTTTCTATTGCGGATGTATGAGTGTTATGTGTTGTTGTCATTAATTACATTTCTATACTGCCCATAGCTGAAGCTCTCTGGGAGGTTACAAAGATTAGTTAGATAGGTAGTGTATTTGAAAGGTGTTAGGTAGTGTGTTTGAAAGACAGACCTCCGTGCCTGTTTTTCTTAAAATGGTTTACTTCTTTAAAGGCTGATGTACCACAAAAACACACAATCATTCATAACAAATTTTCTGAACAGCAATCTTTTGGCATTATCTGAAATGTCTTCCTATCTCTCTATCATCTTTGGAGCATGTGACTTTCTCTTCCCAATGTGGGGGTATACCATTTGTACCACCCTTTAAAAAATAAATAAGGCCATTGGAAAGCTATCCCTTCTTTCACTGTCACTGTAAAGCCTGTGTTTAGGTCATCGAGATTGATGGAGTTTAGGGATAGGCTGGGCAGAATGAGGCATCAGAAAAGGCTTGTTTATGGCCTGGAAAAGCAAAACCTTACTTCCAAATGAATGATTTAACAGCTATATCTGGGTTGCATATTAACATTATTTTCATTTTAATAGACATGCACACACATCCTGGAGATAGCAAGGCTAAACTGTCAAGCATCCAGTCACTTTCAATCAAGTATATGGCATTTCAGCATCTCTTGCTCAGGGGGAAGGCCTTGTGCAAAGCCACGCAGGCCTCCAACGGGATACATGGTGTGATGAAGGGAATATATAGAAGACAGAGATGTAACTGAGCTGCACTTGACATGGGTTGGGAGGGGATGGAAATATATGTCCAGTATTTCAATTTTGATTAGATAAGTCAGGCATGTGTTTTGAAACTGGCAGTATTTTCTTGTGTGATGTCCTAGAAACTCCAATTGCTTGTAGGCATTTTGCAGAGGGCTTAGTGACTCTTACTGGCGCTGAGGATGATTTGTGCGGCATATGGTTGGAAAACTCTGAAAGTAGGAACAGGGGAAAGAATAAATATAACATAAAGATCTCTTGAGATGATATGTCTGTGAGTATTCTGATAAGACGGTGGGCTGGGTGTTCCTTCTAATGTCAACATTAGTTTGTTGATGTAGCTGTCACACTTATGCCCATAAAACATTAGACTTCTGCCTGCAAGGAATGTCATAAAAAATGTTCCCCTGAAAAAAAGCACATTTTATATGATTTTGAAAAAGTGGGGATAAGGGTGAGTTGACTGTCCCATTGGCAAAGTAAGACAACTGGATTCTAATTCTGGCATTCTGGTTCTACTGTAGCAGTAAGCAGAATTTCAACCATCCTTAATACCTGCAGAACAAAAGAAATAACCACATTTTGTTTCTGATTTTTGGGGGTGGGGGTGGGGGAATCAACACCTTGATCCAATGATGCCTTGAAGGTGGGATTCCCATAAATGCATCATGCTCTTCCGTCCACCAGGGCATCCCTTTCATTTCCATGGATAAAGAAGCACCGTGCTTATAGGCAAATGCATGAATGAAGCTGCTTCTTCCATAGAAGTGACTGGGAAGTCAACCCATGTGGCGAGTCCATGTTTTTGGCAGCACTCTAAATGAGGAAAACTTTCTTTTTTATCCCCAGAGTTCCAAACTCATTCAGAAGCAACTTTTGATTAATTTCATTGATTAAGCTGGAGCTAATTCAAATGTGACTCTTCTTCCAAGCAACAAATATTGTAACAAAGTATTTATACTACAATCTGTGCTCATTAGGGAAATCATGAATGAAAAGCTAATAAAAATTATATTTATTCACATTTTATGAAAAACAAGAGTAATTGAAATAATATGATGCCCCAAAGTAATGTTTGAGAGTTTCTCTTTGCAATTTTGATCTTATCCTCATGGGATATTGTTATTAGAAGTCATGTTTCATTAATGGCATTTCAGTCTTGGAAAAATCTGCACGGGAGAACTTAGCAATATAGTGGTTAACAGATATAAGAATAAAACAAATGGATAACAAGGAAAAATGAGGAATTGGTGGTATACGGTATCTATTGAAATCTAGCTGTCTTTACAAGCACTTTCTGGTTTCAACCCTTGTAACATTCTCAGTGTAAAAAGCATGGCCTTCTAACGTTCATGGTGAATTGCATATAAACAGTTTATTTTAACATTCTGTACATTCTGATCGCTGTTTGTGCTTTAATTAATGTTGCTGCTTGGGTTGATCATAAAATGCTGTAATAAGAATATAGTCAAACAGGGATTGAACAACTACTGCAAATTAGGAGAGCCTACAAAATACTTGCTCTTCCCATGGTTTTCATAAATTTCTTTCCTAATACTATACGATCCTGGAAACTGATTAGAGCAAAACTGCAATTTATTAAAAATGAATAGGTGGGGAAAAAACTTCCTACGGCATAGTATTGATGGGCCAAATTCAGCTCATCTGAGTTTCTAAGCTGGTCCTCCAGAGGGCCCTGTTGCCTTCATCTGGCCTTACCAATAAATAAAATAATAATAATAATAATAATAAGTGGCCTCTCAAAATTCTCCATCCTATTTGTGGGTAGAGAAATTGGAGGAACAATTTCACCAAATTTCTCCAGAGGGAGGAGAAATTCTCCAACATTTTCTCACAGGTTGGCATCACCTTTGGCAACAGTTGTAGAACAGCTTCTTTATTTTTTTATGAGTTTTTTTTTTTTTTTTTGCACTGCCACTACAAGTGGTGGGGTTGGTAGTCAGGCCCCCATTTTGAATTCTCCACAATGCCCCATATACCTAGCATTACTCCAAGGCATTGAGGGGAAGGAATGCAGCCATCACAAAAAGGAACGGTGAATAAAATGTAGAGAAAGTTCTGAAAAATTTCTTTTATCTCTAGAAGATAAGAAAAGAAAAATCTCAGGAATTTCCTGAAAAATTTCTTTCCCCATGAAACAAAATTTATTTTGTTTTTCTGCCTCGTTCTCAGGGCAGTTTATAATTTATTTTGAATGTGTGTTGGTGGTGTTTTGGACCTTAACTAATCACTGAGAATTGGCTGAGGGTACTGGCTATATGTTTCCTTTTTATTGCACATCTCACTATTGCTCTTCAGCCTCCCAGGCTGCCTGCACTTCCTGATCTGAAAAGGCCCTATGGCAGGAAAAAAATTATGATGTCTTCCCCTGGGCCGGAAGTCTACAGGCTGTCAGAGAGATGACTGTACAATGAAAGACAGGACTCTCAAACACACTCCTCAGTCATCTCATAACTAAGGTAAGCACAAGAACCCTGAACCAAACCCATGAGCATTTCTCCAAAATTTCTCCTTCTTTGAATTTATTTTCAAAAGCAATTTCTTTTCCATCAAATTGAATGAGATGGGTCAAAATTTCCATGGGAATTTTTTTTGGCACAGCACTACTTCCGACCTCTCCCTGAGTGTTGGTTTACCGGATTTCCAGCTTTGACGTGGGATCCCACCCCCCGCCAACATCCTAAATGGTTGGAATGCCTCTCCTAAGGTTTAATTACTAGCAGTAAGAGCCTTAAAGTGAAATACGCTGTTAGTTTTGTTATTTTGGCCCTGCCCCTTTTCCTTTTGCCCCGCCCACCAGTGGAATGTGGGCCCCACAGGCTTCTCTAAAATTGAAGGCAGCTCTCAGACTCAAAGAGGTTGAACATCACCCTTGACCATAGTAGTGTTGCTGGTGGATATAGAGGTTCTAGGTCAGGTGAGAAACATCCAGAAAATTTTGAGGGAAGCAATTTCCACAAGACTAGCAAAACTGGAGAGCATTGGGGTGGGGGGAGAAAGGTTCACATATTCCTTGTTTTCCAGCAAAGTTTGCCAAAAGCAAAAACCCAAGATTAATTTGTGGGTTCCTACTCAAGTATAGCAGATGATGCGTATGACGGGAAGCCAAAAGACTTTAAAGGTACAAAATCACGTCATACATTGGGGCCCTCTAGTCCAGTACTGCCTTCCCTGACTGGCTTTTCAGGGTCTCAAAAAGTAACCCTTTAGCAACCTGCTACATGAGATCCTTATAAGCAGGAGAAACTTGAGACAGCGTCTTGGACTTTCTGTGCTGTACCACTGAGCTCGTGCTCGTCCCCTAGGACTAGTTACATTCCCAACCCCAGACCCCACCAAATTGTACAAATTGGCACTTACAACTCAACCAAAGCAAAATGGCAAACAACCACTGTCTAAATTCATTGTGCATTCCAGTGCAGAGTGGTTCACCACAGTTACACATGTGATTGCTTGAATCTGCTTGCATTCACCTGAAAAGACATGCAGCCCCAGATGGTCAAAATGTCCTTATAAGTATAAACATGAAAATAATAATCCAGGTTTGGACTAATAAAGCAATATGCTTTTTTCCTTCAGCCTATCAAGAGTGCTGAGTTAGCACTTGCTGTACAGAGTACAACATTACATGCTTTTCTTCCCTTTCATCAATAATAATCTGTTCATCCATAATGCGGTTGAATGAAATAGTTCTGCTACCTTCTGTTTGCTGAGCAGTGGTGATCATACCTTAAAAGTTTAATGTTCTTCATGCATTTTTCTCTTGGGTTATCTTTAACATATTTCCCTTCTATGTCTTCAGAGGAGGGCAATGCAGCTGTTGTTGAGTTCCATTTCCTATTCAAAGAGCTCTCTGAATTTTTTTTTCTTATAGACTAGACATTCTTTTCTGTCTACCTTTAAAAAAATGTTTGCAATCTTTTCTACCTTGGAGAGTTGCTTCACTCTTATTAATGCATTATACATGCACACTGGGATCTCCAACCTGCATGAAAAATAAGATGGACTCTCTGACTCTGGCACACTCTGATTATAGGTATACCGCAAGCATGCATTAATTTTATACAACTTGAACGGTCAGCTTTTCTCAAATAATGCTAGGAATAGTAATTTGGTAAAGATGCTGGGAATTCTCCATTAGAGATTCCTAGACCTCTTGCAGAACTACATTTCCCAGGATTCCCTGGAGAAAGTAAATGATAGTTGAACCAGTTCAGTCTACGGTGTACATATGTATCTAAAATGTAGATATTCCACTTCCATGGGAGTTGCCTGTAGTTGTCGAGATGAAAAGGTCCTTTGCACATGCTTAGAGGCACTCTCCTCTCTAGGCAATTTGAAAATTCACAGAACATCCCGGGGTAATGCCTGATGCTTCTTCCAGTACATGGCGAGAACCACAATATCCAGGAAAAGTGCTAGGAAGATTTGGGAGACAGTGGATTTGTCAAAGGTATTAGGATGGAATCCAAGCATTGCCCAAGCTGAAGGCAGCTTGTGCAATAGACCCTTCTGTTCCTTCTTCCTCCCTGCAGGTCCCCTGTACTCCCCGCAAACCCTCTCTAGGCGTTCAGGGGAACCTACAGAACAGTGGGAAGTATTACCCAAAATTGGTTGGAAGGGTGTTCATGCAAGCTTCCTCATTTCAACAGCTCCCCTTTCCCAGTGCATCTTGTGTTTACATGTTAGATTGTCCCACATCCAGAGTTTTAAGATCAATTATAACTCTTAATATTAATGTCACAGGGATTCATTGGAGCGCTGTACATTCCTGGTAAAAAAAATAAAATAATAATCACTGAAATCTAATCTGCTTGCACCAGGAGCAGTTGGGGCTTGATATTTATAACTCTAATATAAGATGCAGAATGTAATGGTGTTATGCCAAGTTCTACCCACTTAGGACCTGGTCCTTTGAGTGCACTGTCATCTAAATCAATCACCCCTTTTGGACTCATTGACTATGAGCTTGCCCTCAATCTATACTCCTTCTGCCACAATGTCACACAGAACAGCCAGAAGACAGAGGGAACTGTCTACATTTTAAAGGGACTGTGCTGTGCTGTGCTGTCCCATCAGATTTCTTCATACACCTGAATCTCATTTTCCATGCACCAGAAGTTCTTTCAATTACTGCCTTACTAGATGATGTACTGCATTATAATGATGATCTTCTGGAGTTTGGGGCTGTAGGGCAAGAGGCTTTAATAACTTCAGTGGGTTCTTAACAGGGAATCTGTGCTGTCAAATAAGAGGACAAATGTGTGGTTTCAGTTTTGAAAATAATAATCATTCTGAATGGCTTAAATCATGTTCACTGTACATGTATATAAAAAGAAGAAACCAAAAACAACAAATGCAATGGCTCAGTGTACGACTGAGTATATGTTTTGGCCCACTCTGTGCCACGTAATTTACTACAAACCTCAGAAAGTTCACAAATGGCTATTTTGAATGACTTTTGAGCTGGGACATAAGATACTTCCGATAAGAACTACAAACAATAATGTCAGTGCAATAGAACAAAACAGTATTTGCAGCATTTTTGTCACGCAGAGGGTACCGTGAGGAGAGATGCATTTGGAAATACACAGAAGCAGTTCTGAAATAAATACCTGGGGGAGCCAATCAGGACCATAATTGGAAATCCGACAGAGCAACCAAGAGCACTGATTTGCTTGCCAACTGCATTCCTAGAGAAATTCATGAGTGATTGAGAAATACCTTAGCCGGACCAGAAAAAGGAAGAGGGCACAGAGAACAGGCAGGCATACTGAGAAGCACTAGCCAGCCCCAGTTCACCTTGCCCCAGTCCCTGCCAGCACTTAGAACTGAGGTTGGGGGAACGCTACACAAAGATCAAATTACTTGGTCTGTGGGGAGAGAACGGTGGCAGGGCACCACTTCCTGCCCTGAATGGTGACCGCTCTTGATTGCAGCTCTCGGATACTATAAAGCTACATAAACTACATAGCCAGCTGCTTTGAGAGGTCAAGAAGTTCTTCATTAACCTTATAGTCTAGATCAGGGGTGGGTGATTTCTGGGGGTTGAGGGGCTGCATTCCACCCCAATCCCACTTGGGGCCGCAACCCTAACCCTACTGTTGCCCTGCCACTGAATTTTCTGCTGAGAATAAGGCGTTCACCTTGTTTTGAAGGAAAATCGTCTTTCTGGGAGATCTCCAAGAATGCAGTAATGCTTCAAAACAAGGCCTGGGTTCTCTGGGTAAAATCCAACATATGTCCTACTTAGACTACAGCCATTGAAATGAATAGGGCTTCAGTTAATCATGACTAACTTAAATCCCATTCATTCCAATGGGTCTATGAAGAACTTATGTTGGATTTTATCCATATGTGCTACACTCCACGTTTGGCTTGCCTAGCCATGGGGCAGGGGTGGGGGCTCATTGCGAGTCGGAGGCAAAGAGACAGACACATGGCTTGTCTCCATTGGTGAAGGCAATGTGGTGCCATCAGCTGGGGAGGGGTCTACAAGGCGTTATTAGCTGTTGGGACCCCACCCTCAGCCTCTTCGGATCGCACCTCCCTCTCTCCCTGTATGCAGTGTTGGGGGCTGCTGGTCATCCTTTTGGGGGCCAAATGGATTTTTTGGCTCATAGTCTGATTGGCCTGAGCTATGAGTCTTTTTGCCTACTTTACACTGTAAGTGGGGCAGGAGTGTCTTAGGCTAATGTGTGGGTTGGTTTTCAATTGTTAGGTCGCCATCTTCCATTAGGCTAGAAGGGGTGGGCACGATGAGGGGCTTCAGGGATGGTGCCCATTCTGGGGCACTGTTATGGCGGCAGGTAATTTTTGAGGGCCTCCTGCTGAGGGTTTTGCAGCCCTGGTGGGGGGATAAGCGTCACCTGTGAGGCCAACTCAGCTCACCCACCTGGTGTTTTCCTCCCGCCTTCCCTAAAGGGGCAGTCCTGGCAGTGGCGGTTTGACAGATGCTATCCAATAGAAATAGAATGTTTTTGCCCGATATAGCCTAGTTAGTTGCTAGCTGAGTTAGTTGCCTGCCCAGTTATTCCTTTGCAGATCTAATTGAATAAATGTGGCTCAGTTTCATACCATACTTGCATGGCTGATCTCTTTATTTCCCCTTATCCATTTGCAAGTGCCGTGTTACTATCCCCATGGCAAATTCAGCAGGGTTGGGTGCATTTGCTGACTTCTGCGACCTTTGTAATTGGACAACCTGACCAAATAGACTTATATTTGGTGAATCACTTCTGTATTTCAATCACACAGTTATCCTGTGTGGTCATTGTATCCCAAAGATATATATATATATATATATATATATATATATATATATATATATTAAAAATCTAATGTGCTACTTGGGAAGAGAGAGGTTGAATTGCTGGGTGACTTCCTGCCATCACTGGTAGGAACGGAAAATGCTCAGGGATGTGGCACAGTCAGCACATATGTAGCACCAAGGAAACCCTTGCAATAGATGAGCTTTCAATCCCCAGCATCTCCAGGTAGGACAAACCCCTGCCTGAAACCTTGGGGAACTGCTGGCAGTCATTGTCAACAATACTGGGCTAGAGGGACCTATGGTGTGACTCAATATAAGGTGCTTCCTATGTTCTTTTAATGCTTGCGAAGAACAGTTGTAAATGCTAAGCCAATTCCGAATTAGACCAAGATGAATTTGCCCATCAGTGTCTCACCCTGGAGCTCTCTGTGTATTGAAGCATTCTCATTCCCCTTTCGAAGGACTTTTAGTTTATGTGCTTTTTGTGGAGAGGGAGAGGGAAAAGAACTCTGAAGAACGTGTGTGTGGAGTATGTGCAAGGGAACTGAATAAAAGAATAAAATACTTTAGTTTGGTAAGAAGTAATCCTATACCGCAGTAAGTTTGCTTTAAAAAGCAAACCAAGAACAAAGGATGGGATCTAAAGAATCCCTTTAGGCATGTGAGATGTTCAAAGCTCTATGCTTCCATTGCCCAGGAGAATGTCTGGGAATTTCATGGGCAGTTTTTCAGGCAGTGGAAGGAGCTGCTTTTATGAGGAAAGAAGGAGCTTACTGCATGACCCTTTGCATCCTGGGCTATAATCTATCAGCTTCCACTAGTCTTATATACAGGGAGATAAAACCTTCTAATTTATGTATATATCTATCACCATAACTTTATTTATATCTGTGCCAGTAGAGTTCTACCATATTCAAGTGCCCTGTCTATAAATACTAGTCAAAGCTGCCACTGTATATTTATATGTAATTAAATTAGGCAAGTTCTGAACCTGGCAACCTTGACAATATCCTTTCAGGCTAGCCACTTTTATACTTGCAGTTATGTAGTGACTGTTTGCAAAAGGTTGCAGTGATATAAATCACAAGGTCAACAGGCTATACAAGGAGGTGCTCAGACATCTGCAGGTAAACAAATGGTTATATTATATTCCCTATGCTTAGTGCAGTTCTGAAACATCACCACCACCTTTGTGGTACCATTTGTGCTCCATGCAAGCGGGGGGAAATTTTGGGTGCTTTCTATGCATTAAGGAGATGGAGTTTTCCATGGCCAGATATACACCAAGTAGGATATGACAGTTTGAAAATGATTTGAAAATTGTATATCGAGTGCGTCCTGGGCCCCAACAGTTGCCACTACTGTTATAAACCGTTTTAAAGCAGTAGGGTAGATCCTGTCCATGATGCACCAAAAGAATTTCCTCAGGTTTTTCAGTGAGTCAGTCACAGTTACATAGGTGGACCAATAGCTTGACATCATAGAAATATAACAACCTGCCTTATGCAGAGGGCATGTCGAGCCAATGCCTTATCCCGGGGATCACCCTGGGATCATCCCTGTGTGTCCACATGATGCACAGGGGATCCCGGGGGCAGAGAGGGATGATCCCTCCATTTCCCCAGGATAACTGGCACCACTTGTATCACGATTTTTCCCCAAAGACTCAGGACCATCCTGAGACCGCTGGAGATGTGGGCCATCATCCCAGTTTTGTCCAAGCTCCTCGCAAGTAAACATGAGGAGCCGGGAACCAGGCATGAGGCACTGAGCTCTTCAGGTGCTCTGTGCCCATCAGGTTTTATTATTGTTGTTATTATTATTACCTTTAATTTTCGCTGCAGCGTTCGTGCGCTCCAGCTCTTCTCGGTTTTTTAAAAAAATGGCCACCGCAACAGGCACTATGCCCAGGATGTCGCGTGGCCCATGTGGACTGAGGGGAGGATCTCACAAGCAGAGTATCGTGAGATCCTACCCCCTCCATCCTGGAACACCGGGAGTTCTAAACATGCCCAGAGTCAGATCATTTGTCCATCAAGGTCAGTATTGTCTACACAGTGGCTCTTCAGAACACCTGGAGATGCCAGGGGTTGGACCTTGGACTGTTGTATGTGAAATTCTGTGTTGTATGTGTTGTATTTGCTCTACAACTGAGGTACCACTCTTTATTACCTTTCCTCCTCTCTCCCTTTACTATAATTTTCTGGCCTGTTCATTTGGGTTCATTCACTGCCAAATCTTTGCATTTTGAAAGGACTCTTTCTTTAAACCCCATCCTTGTATTAGTATGACTTTTGAACGAAACCATTTCTCTGTGTGTGTGTGACAAAGACATCGGAGATCCATTGATTTTCCCTGGGTTCAGTCACAGTGCATAAGGGTAAGTGCACAGGCATCAGGATTAAGATCGAATGTCTCAAAATCTGACGGTGCGAGCAGTCCTGGAGGAGAGCACCTTTTGCTTTTGACCTCAACAGTTCCGCTGCTGCCACTACTTTGCTAAGTGGCATTTCATCCCGTTCTCTTATCTCCCTTGCACTTAGACCACTCTGGAACTGCAATCCACAGTGAAATTAGCGTTGAGTTAAAGAACGAAGGGACAATTCACACAATCAGTTCCGTGTGTCATAAACTGGGTCAGTGCGCTGGTGGGACACAAGGGGAAATAGTTGTCTCAGAATTTCAACCCAAGTACAGACTGGGGAAGAGATGTGTGCTTGTGACAAAGCCTTTGAAGCCTGTTCTGCCTCAAACTGAATTACCGAAACCAGCACAGGTGCATAGGGATATACAAAATGCTTCGTTTTTTAACTCATATTTTCTCTGTACGTATCTCTGAATGCAAACACAAACATCAGGGCATTTTTTTTAGCTCGCATGTTTCTGAACTTGCATTCTTGTTTGAAAAATATACACTTTAAAAATGTGCTTTTTAAAAAAAGGCATTTGCATGCCTTAGTCAGAAGTGTAGGTGTGAGTGTGGATATATATATATATATATATATATATATATATATATATATATATATTCTGAAAGGCAGCCTTTTGTTGTCAATATGAAAAGAAAACCAGATTTTAATTGAAAATGGAAGTGAGGTGGACAGAGTTTTGAGGTGGAACTGGAAGGACCTCAATGACCTTGAGCCTCACTGATTCTCCCATCCCTACAGACTTGACTACTATTCAGTCTTATGCATGCTTACTCAGAAGTCAATTCCATTAGTTTCCATGAGATTTATTCTGAAGCAAGCGTGTTCAATTTACAGCTACACAGTCCAATCCTATATATGTCTACTCAGAACTAAACCCCACTCAATTCAAGGGGACCAACTCCCAGGTAACTATGTATAAGATTGCAGCCTTCATTTTAATGTATGCACTTGCATTTTTTTTAAATTGGAACCAAACAAGACAATGGGAGAGGGGAGAGGTTGTGATCCACATGTTGAGGGGACTCATGACCCTGGCGCAGTCAAGGTTCCCTCTCATGTGAAGGCATCCTATACCCATTCTTCAGTATGTGTGTAGAACCCCTTCCCATGCCTGCTAAATGCAGAGGTAGAAGCTGTAGTTCTGTGCATGTCATCAGTGGTGCTGGGGCTAGACTAAACAGCCTTGTGAACCCACCCCCACCCCCACCCCATGCCTTCCTTCAAGGTGTGACGTGGGTCATCTTAACCCTGTTAATAAATAGCTACATCAGATGAGTGTTTTATTGCACGCTTGTTACTGGGCACTCATAGATTTTCACAGGCCCCTCTCATGACATCGTCCGCCTTCCACCTGACCCCTGCCACTTCTGGCCTTATTTCTGTGACAAAATAAGTCCCCATGAAATCCAACATAGTTTTTCAAAGTGAAATGTGCTGCCATTTCCTGCTGTGTGCAGGAAAAGCAGCGCCATAAAAATGCCCACGTGGTCTTTGCTTACTTCCTCTTCAGTGTGTGAAAGAAAGAGGAAGCTGCTGCCCCAGAAGCATGATTTGCTTTGCAGCTGGATGTGGGGCTGAACCGGGAGGCTGTGCTGCTCCCTGGGGAAGGACCTTGGTGACTGAAGTTAGCTGAGCCGAGGGGGAGGAACTCTGTGTGAGTGAAGGCCCTTTTCTCCTGCCAATGGCGAGCTGGAAATGAATGCTACATTCACCTCATCTCCTGCCCACTCACTCTGCCCCTGAGTTTTCTTTTCTTTCCCCCCCCTTTGCCATGAGTGGGGCCACCTTTGACAGTGGAGCATGTCACTTCTGCTTTCTTCTCCATGATCATCATTCGTGTGAAGGAAGAGGAAGTACTGTGGAACAGCCGGGGGGGTCTGATGACCCCCACTGTCTCAGAACTATTGTAATATACTGATTGATGTTGCCTCCAGATGAGGCTTCCTTTGTGCAATCTCCCTGCTTCATTGAAAGAAATATATGGTGGGAATGAGGGGGGGGGATATTGTCTTGTAACCCTTTTTTGTTTCCCCAGTGCTTCCTCCATCTTCTTACCAGAAAAAAAAATATCTATCACAGAGGGAAAGACAGAACAACTGAACAATGCTGTTTGATCGGTAGCACTATGAGCCCTGCATCTGGAAACATGCTGGGCCTGTTCAGATGACACATTAAGCCATGGTTAGGCCCCTAACACATTTGCAGCAAATGATTAGTGAGTGTGTTTAAACCATGATTATGTAGCCACCATGGTTAGGAAGAGTTTACATAACATGCTAAGTCATGGTTCACATGACATGCTAAGTGATAATGTTTAGCTCAACATGCTTAACCATCATGGCTTAGTGTGGCGTCTGAACAGGGTCACTAAGAAACTTAACGAGGAAACCTCTAGTGCAAGTATTGCCTCTTTCAAGAGGTTTGCCTAAGGTAAGCACCTGCTTTACTTCCTCAGCCTTGCATCAGCAAAATGTGGACAATAATGCTGACCTATTTACAGGGCTATAGAGAAGATTACATTGATGGTGATGATGATGATGATGATGATAAAATAAATACAAATAGATAATATATGTAAAGCACTGCAAAATGTTTCCAATACATAAATATTACTGGTGATGATGCTTAAAATGTGAAGTCTGCCTTCTGATGATTGCGATATGAAAATTCTCCTTTTACGTGATGCTGACTTTGACATCTTTGACTCAGGTCAGGACAACCAGCACAGGGTCTGAACAACCAGCACAGGAAAATAAGAAAGCATACATTCTTTTGTTGTTTCTGGATAATCCTGGAACGCTGTGCCTGAGTTCTGTAATTGCACACTGGTTGAAAGAAAAACAAAAGCATCCTTTCCGAAGTCTTAAGCTTCTTGAATTAATTCAGGAATTTCTGAATTGCGATAACTAAACGTCTGTTCTATAAAGCATATGTGCTCTCCCTGGGTGGGCATGCACTCAGCTCCATCTCAATTTCCCATAACGCTCTCACAGCTGGTGCTTCCTAAGACATGCCAGCCTGCCCATTTAGAAAATTGAAGAGAGATGTGCAAACTCTGTGAGCCTTTTATATCAACATTTGCTTCATGTGGGCATGTTTCCATGGATCCTTCAGCCAGACACTAAAAAGGCCCTTTTCTGCATTTCATTTATAGGCATCAGTGACAAATAAAAACTCATTGAGAAAGTGATGCTTGCCATTGCTGACCCACAGCTAAATGGAGGTGAGGGAGTCTTGATGAAGAATTGCATTAGCTTGGCTCTGGTTACAAATGTGTACCAATGTACACATGTATATAAATGTCTGCGCACCAACTCAGTCAGGGAGCAGCAGCTTCACACTTCCTAAAATGGAATTATTATAGATTGAGACACATCAGACTATGGAATTCAAATGTGGAACCCTGAATAACACAGGCAGATGTGTGTGTGTGCATGCACAGATACACAAAGTAAGCTCCAATGAACTCGGTGGGATTTACTATTGGCTAAACACGCATCGGAGAAGACTAAAACATGACATGTGCTGTCGGTGAGATGGCAAGGTCCTTTCAGTTGCTATGCTATTGTGGAGTGTGTGCATGTGTGAAGGGATCTGTCACATGTGCTAGTGCTCTCTCTCTCTCTCTCTCTCTCTCTCTCTCTCTCTCTCTCTCTCTCTCTCTCTCTCTGCCTGGCACCCTGAAGAGTCATTGCCCATCATATACAATGCTGAGCTCAGGGCTGACATCATAGGCTGGCATGGTCAGGCACTAGCCAAGGGCATACAGTCCAGCAGGCAGTCTACTGACAAGAGCTTCCTCAATCTGCTTCTTCTTTGCATCATTGGAACCTACTTATTCACCTATCTCTATCTGTCTCTCTCTCTGATCCAGGCAATGTGGTTATGTGATGGTGGAGCAGTAGATGCTATTTGCCTGCTTTTTGCAATGGCTCTCTGCATGGACGGAAAGCAGATGGTAGCAGTGATGAGGAAGAAGAGGAACAGCAGCTAGTGCCAATGCTGGTGAGAAGATAGACACTTTTAGGGAGGACCCCCCCCCCATTGAGGATGTGTTGCTGAAGGGCCCTCCAAACCCTGGAGCCAGCATAGATAGGGCTACCTGCACTAATTGTCTGGCCGGGCATAAGGGTGATTCCTTTGTACCTATCCCAGGGTGGTCACCAAAAGAGAGGAAATGCATCACCAAAACAAGAGGACAAAAGAGGATACCAATCAGCATAAAATGTGCATGTGCTAATTTATATGTATAAATGCAAATTAAAAATCATTATTATGACTGAAATTAGGGATGTGCTCCGCGCCGATTAGAATCGGAGAATCAGAAGCGAATTGGCCTGCTCCGCCTTGCCCAGAGGCGGAGTAGAAACGGACCATGGACCCTTAGAAGAAAGGCAAAGAGAAGCACCCATAGGAGAAGCGCTTCTATTTTCGCGGAGCGCTCTGATCGCCATTTTGAAAAATTTCGCCCATAGGATTGCATTGTGGAAAAGAATAGGGGATAACTGTGTTGTTTTTTAAGCTATCTTTCTGAAACTTCTTGTGCTTAGAGAGTCGTGGCTGGGGGTCATTTTGAGCCTACTCTCAGCTCTCTGCGTGGTGCGGTTCGCTTGCTAGAATTTTTGGAAAAATCGGGTAAAAAAAGCGGGAGAGGTACCTTTTTGAAGTGCTGAGAGGCAGATTCATGATCACATGATCCCAAAGTTGGAGGACGGGATAGGCAAAATGGGACTTGGGATACTGGGAAACTTCTCTTTCTTAGTCTGTGAACGGACTTTTCCCAGTGTTTTTTAAAACAGTAGCCCCATCCCTCATGCACAGGGATGATCCCGGGGTGATCCTCAGGATAAGGCATTGGCTAAACATGCCCTAAGGGTATAAAACCCCTGGACTGCCAGCATTCAGGAGGGTCGTGGTGTTTGGATGGTCACATGTGCACATGCCTAGAGGTACCCTTCACTCTTCGTACACACAGTGAATTCCTGGCCAGAACTGAGTTGTGTGGATATGAGTATGTTTTGGGTGAATCTTGTGGGTGGGATCCATCATCCAGGGCATTGATAGTGATCAGCTTCTTTGCCTTGTCATACTTCACATGTTGGTCATTGGATTATACAACCATCTAAGGGGCGAGGGAAGGTGTCTCATTGGCGTGCCTCATGCTTGCCACTGGGCAAGTGCGATGCAAGGAGCTCCATTTCCCAAGACTTATATAATCCAAACAAGGGCTAACTGTATACTTAGTCAACAAAACACCATGGTTTGGGTAACTAAACTTGGAACTAGGAGGCAAGCAACCTCCTAAGGGAAGTGAGAATTGTTTGTACAACCAACTAAGGGGTGATGGAAGGTGTAATCGCTTTCTCTGTTTTGTTTTATTCATTGCTATTTCCCTCCCCCATTTTCCCTAAATAAATCCTGTCCTTGCTTTATAAACTGGTTGCGTTTCCTGACTCTTCCTCATAAAGTCCCAGTTGTCCCAGCCTGATCAACTGGGTAGTTTAGGGATAATTTAAATCCCCTTTTCACACACTCTTCGGCTAGAAGAGCTCCTGGGATGGCACATATCAATAAAAACAAGACAGCCCCTGGCTCTAGTCACTGCCTTTACAAACTAAAATGTCATGACACAAAAGGAAAAGTGGAAGGTGAGGGAAGAGGAAAAGAAAAGAAAAATACTCAGGCACCAATTATACAGATCTTATAGCAAGGATGTAATGCCAGATGTAATGCCATCAGAAGTCATTGCTTTTCTTATGACCAGCTGGAATGGAAAGGATCAGGCCCATATAATATTCAAAACCACACCCGTTGTCTTTTTGTTTAATTAGCCCAACTTAGAGAGAAGGCACTGCTTACTAGGTATCCTTTTACAGCTCTTTGAATTCCCCCCCTAGCAATTCTCTACACAGCACCCAAATTGCTTAGCTTAAACCATTGTCTTTTCCCATGACAAGCTGTGATAAGACTCTATTAGTATGCACACTGACCCTTCACATATTCATTAAACATCTGTGAGATTTGTGCCTCCAGAGATCTCTTTGTTTCTAGACCAAAGAAAA
The DNA here is from genome assembly GCF_023053635.1 of Elgaria multicarinata webbii. Taxonomy (NCBI): domain Eukaryota; kingdom Metazoa; phylum Chordata; class Lepidosauria; order Squamata; family Anguidae; genus Elgaria; species Elgaria multicarinata. The sequence continues at coordinate 64,058,191 of NC_086172.1, forward strand.
TGGATACTTAAAACATATGCAAATTCTTTATGGACTCAAAATACCAAATGAATTCCCAGCTATCTTGTAATGTGTTAGAAATCCATAATCATCTTATTACACAGTTAGCTCTCATGGGAAGAAGCATAGACTACAATTAATAGAGCTTTGTCATTTGCCATGTAAATAAAAATAGGATTTCACACAACCTCCCTATAAATAAACTATTTCAGAATATGCTCTACTTTTCCCAATTGGTGTAATGCTTATACCATCAAAAACTGGTATAAACCCTCTGAAATATTTCTAAATTAATAGTGAAGAGACTAATTTTGAAGTGCTGACACACTTTGCAAAATTATGAGAAATATTCTAACTATTTGTAAATGTTAGTGTGACTCATAGAATCATAGAATAGTAAAGTTGGAAGGGGCCTATAAGGCCATCAAGTCCAACCCCCTGCTCAATGCAGGAATCCACCCTAAACCATACCTGACAGATGGTTGTCCAGCTGCCTCTTGAATGCCTCTAGTGTGGGAGAGCCCACAACATCCCTAGATAACTGGTTCCATTGTCGTACTGCTCTAACAGTCAGGAAATTTTTCCTGATGTCCAGCTGGAATCTGGCTTCTTTTAACTTGAGCCTGTTATTCCGTGTCCTGCACTCTGGGATGATCGAGAAGAGATCCTGGCCCTCCTCTGTGTGACAACCTTTCAAGTATTTGAAGAGTGCTATCATGTTTCCAGGCTAAACATGCCCAGTTCTTTCAGTCTCTCTTCATAGGGCTTTGTTTCCAGACCCCTGATCATCCTGGTTGCCCTCCTCTGAACATGCTCCAGCTTGTCTGCATCCTTCTTAAAGTGTGGTGCCCAGAACTGGATGCAATACTCTAGATGAGGCCTAACCAGGGCCGAATAGAGAGGAACCAGTACCTCACGCGATTTGGAAGCTATACTTCTATTAATGCAGCCCAAAATAGCATTTGCCTTTCTTGCAGCCATATTGTACTGTTGGCTTATATTCAGCTTGTGATCTACAACAATTCCAAGATCTTTCTTGTTTGTAGTGTTGTTGAGCCAAGTATCCCCCATCTTGTAACTGTGCCTTTGGTTTCTATTTCCTAGATGTAGAACTTGGCTCTGTTCATAAATTATGTGATAAAATGGGACATTTCTCCCCCCCCCTTCCCATTGTACAAGGAGGATCACCCATCGTACAAGTCACATTCATTTTCTAATAAAACTGAAGGCCAGGTTGTGCAGCTTTTTGTGTCATTGCTGTTTACACAAAAATGAAGCCGATCAATTAGCAAGTAGAATATTTATTTCTAAGGGATGGTAATGATATCATGTAAACTGTGGTTCAGGGATTTGAAACAGTCATTGGCCGCTAAAATAGAGTTTAAGTGGGGTTAATCAGAAGCTTGGATAGAGATGGTAGGAGAAACCTGCTTAGATGCTGATGCATGTGGATCAAGAGCCTGGAAGTTAGTGAGCATGTAATCATGTCTCCCAATTCTTATCCCTTCACTCTAGTTAACATCACACATGGTGAGGTCTTGTGTGTCAATTCATTAGAATGTGGAATGAAAAGCAGGAAATAATACCATGAAAGTGATATATGGAATGTGGTTTGTGCCCCAATAGTTAGTGCACTTCAATACTGCTATAAAGCAGTACTGTAGATCTAGCCCACATGACAGCTCCCACATAGGGTAGTCAAATCATCTGTTTGAAGGGTAGATGATAGTCCTCGCTTTGGAGGGCTGCCCAGTCCAAAACCAATTTAAAGATAAAGATTATTTTTCCCCATGTATATTTTCCAGCATGGTATATGTCTCAGGAGAAACTTGGGTATTTTCCTGCAAATAAATTTGCATAAATTTTGGAAAAGTTTTTTTTTAAAAAAAAACAAACCCAAAAGTCCACAGCCTGGGGAGGCCAGCCCACTGTGTGTTCCACAGGTCAGATTTGAAGAAATCTGAGCTCATTTTAGTCTATCTTGAATTTCTCCAGCCTCATCTCCTTGGTAGCAAGATCCCAACAATGAGACTGGGAGGTTGACTTTTACAGCAGACATGTAAAACTGAAACAGCACAGGCTCAAATTCCGTCCTATTTAATCTCTCTTGTCTTCATTCTAGGGATTGGTGGCAATTGACTTTAGGTGCAGGTGTGGAATGATTTGCTACATGTGGTCTGCATGGTAATTATATCCATCTTCAACATTGCCACATGCATGTGTCATGAATGATGGTGGATTTGACTATCTAGTCCATTCATTCATTTATGTGGTGGTGGACATTGACACCTCTGTATGATCCCTGATGAGGCCCTGGTCATGCAGGTGCTAACAGATTCACAATTAAACCGGGCACAAAGCAAGATGTTTTGCTCAGCGTATCGTGGGGTTTATGTCCCCTTTCCCACTAGTCCTGAGGCCTGGTATGCATCTCTAAAAGCATCATTGGAAATGAAGATAAACCTTTCTGACAAGTTTACTGTATATTTACCTCAGCAAATTAGTTACAGTGTGTGAAAGAAATGTTGAATGCTCTTCCGCACTAGAAAATGATGAAGTGATGATGTTTCACAGATTTCTTAGAAATTACTACTTTCTATAATAATCAACAAATGCCCGAATTATCCAAAGATAAATCTGAAAATTCAACATACTGTATAAATGGGTTGGTTTGGGCATGAACCTGTCCTGTCAGCAATGTTGATGCAAACGTCTTTTGATTAATACAGAGGTAGGTAACCTGGTGTCCTCCAGATGTTTTCTGCTACAACTCTATTAGCTCCAGCCAGCCAGCATGGCTAATTAGGGAGCTGTAATCCCAAACTGTACCAGGTTCCCTACTCCTAGTTTAACATAACCTCACATTTCAAGTGATCAAAACATCCACTTACATTATCTTGGTAATCCTTAAAAAAAGCCCTGTTAGGTAGAGGAGGAAAACTTTCAATTAGAAGGGGGAGCAAAGAGATCCATGAAGTATCATCTTTGCCATTTGTGTCCCCATAGATAATCTGTGTAGTACACACAGAGTCCGGATATCATTCGAAGCAAAATGCCACTGTCTCCAAGCTTTGCCTCTCTCTTTGCACTAAGAGCATAGCGAAATTAGATCCTGAAAATGCATGTCAACATTCAATGGCATTTGGATCGTATTTATCAATGTGTGCACATGGCTGCTTTTGACATTTTGGGGTTATGTGTGCAGGGAAGAGCAGGGTAGATTCTTGTAGAAATAGCACTGTGAACTATGAGAGCTGCCAAGTTAATCCCTGGTTGTGTAATAAAAGGCATTGGCTCAGCTTCAGCAGTGTACAGGGAGAAGGGAATACACTAGAGCTGAAGGTCAATGACATCTTAAGAGCCTCAAGTTCCTTCAAGTTTCTTCCTGTTCAATGAAAGTTAGGACAAGTTTAGAGGGATGGGATCAGGGATGCTGTGAAACCTTTCCTTCTGTTGAAGAAGTATCTCTAGAGAAAACCTGATGAAATCGATTTCTGACATCCCACTGCATGATTGCAGCACAACTGGAAGGTGGCAGGGGGTAAAAAGAAAAGCCATTTAGGTGCTCCCCTTCTGGTTCCCACCTTTGATGGTAGAAGACAGATAGATGGAGAGCAGCAAACTGGGGTAAAGTAATAGCAGGAAAATGTCTTTTCAGATTTTAAATACAGGTGTTCAGTGTCTAATACCAGCAGAATCAATATTTACAAACCCTTGAAATTCCTTGGATTACCCCATTTTGCCATCCAAACATGGGAACAAGAAATGCCAATGCAAAATTCAAATTTCCCTTTAGAATGTGACATTTTAAATGCCAATTTCAAATCTGAAATTCTGTAGCCATGTTGGCATTCTTAATTGATTTGATTCTGGCCCGCTTCAACTATGAATCCAGAAGTTGTCAATTGACCGTTATATGAATGGCCACTGCATATAGAGGATTGGGTCCGGGATCTGTCTTCTCCTGATTCCCAAGGATGCCCCCTCCCTACCTCTGCACCACAGCTCAGCAGGTCCCCTGACTCCCTGTGTTGTACCTTCAGGGAGCCGGAAAGGCTGCTGTGGGAATGAGGGGACAGGGAAGTCTGTTTCCATCTGTACAATTGCACAGGCCTAAATCTGGACCAAACCCTATTTATCAAACCCAATAAGTCCAACCCCGTCCCTCCCCAGTTCATGCTAACTATGAGATGTTAAATGTGATTGCTTGTAGGGCTTGCCAAATCTAAAATATTTTCAAATGTGATACACCAATGATTTTCAAATTATCTTCTGGATAATCCTTTCCCGGGGGTGGGGTGGGGGTCAGCTTATTAAGGATTTCTCAATAAATGAGTAGTTGAAGGATGGCTTTGTCTCCACTGCTGATCTTCCTCTTCAGCACATGGCCACATTCACAATAGTGATAGGCGATTGCGGGAGAAAAGAGGGGAGAAAATAAAGAGCAGAGACAAGTATGAATGGTAAAAAAAATTCAGGCCACATTTATTGAAGATCTGCAAAGGGAAAACTGGGCGAACACTAATCTACGCCACCAACTAGCGGGCGAATATCGGGCAAAACATTCTCTGCCTGCTGAGTAGCGTCTGTAAGATCACCACCCCCAGAACAAACCCTTTTTGGGGAGGGGAGGCCTTCCTGTGTCACACACACACACCCTGCCCAGGCTGTAAAACACTGGATGAGGTGAGCTGAGTTGGTCTCACAAGGTGACCTTTATCCCTCTGGGGGCCATAAAACCCTCATTGGAAAGGCCTCAGGCATCACCTGTCACCAAACATGTGCAGGTGTTGTGCATGTTTTTTTAAAAAACAGCAGCAGCAGCAGCAACAACAACAACCCATAAATAAAACTGCATGGAATTGCTTTTTAATTTGCACATTTTTGTGTGCATTTTTCAAATGTTACACATTTTTGTTGCATCCATTCATTGACTAAAGCATGATTGTGCGATTTCTTGAAATGTATCCATTTTCATTTGTGCATTCTTCAAATGTGCACATTTTATCAGACATGTTTTTTCCTGCAGATCTGGAAATGTACAGATTTCGAAACACACAATGTGTCATGTAGAAGCCACACAACTGCAGAAGCCACACAACTGCTTTATAGTGATATTGAAGAAGTTGAGGGGGCATGATTGCAGTTTGAGATTGATAAACAAATGGTCAAAGAACACCTAATTTCCTTGAATGAGTTCAAATCTCCAGGGCCCGATGAACTGCATCCTAGAGTAATGAAGGAGCTAGCAGAAGAACTCTCAGAACCTTTGTCTATTATCTTTGCAAAATCATGGAAGACGGGTGAGGTGCTGGATGACTGGAGAAGGGCTAACGTTGTCCCTATCTTCAAAAAGGGCAAAAAGGAGGAACCTGGGAACTACAGACCAGTCAGTCTGACATCCATCCCTGGGAAAATTCTGGAGCAGATTATAAAGAAGTCAATCTGTAAACACCTTGAAATCAATGCAGTGATTACTAGAAGCCAACATGGATTTTTCAGGAACAAATCCTGTCAGACTAATTTGATCTCATGCTTGCACGAGACCTTCCTTTCCTTTCCTAACCTCCCTTGTGGACCGTGGGAATGCTGTGGACGTCATATATCTTGACTTCAGCAAAGCTTTTGACAAAGTGCCCCATGATATTCTGATTAACAAACTAGCTAAAAGTGGGCTAGATGGAACAACTATTAGGTGGATTCACAGTTGGCTACAGAATCGGACTCAAAGAGTACTTATCAATGGAAACTTCTCAAACAGGGGAGAGGCAACGAGTGGGGTGCCGCAGGGCTCAGTCCTGGACCCAGTGCTCTTCAACATTTTTATTAATAATTTGGACGAGGAGGTGCAGGGAACGCTGATCAAATTTGCAGATGACACAAAATTGGGTGGGATAGCTAATACCCTGGAAGACAGAAACAAACTTCAAAGTGATCTTGATAGGCTGGAGTGCTGGGCTGAAAACAACAGGATGAAATTTAATAGGGATAAATGCCAAGTTCTACATTTAGAAAATAGAAACCAAATGCACAGTTACAAGATTGGGGATACTTGGCTCAGCAATACTACAAACGAGAAGGATCTTGGAATTGTTGTAGATCACAAGCTGAATATGAGCCAACAGTGTAATATGGCTGCAAGAAAGGCAAATGCTATTTTGGGCTGCATTAATAAAAGTATAGCTTCCAAATCACGTGAGGTACTGGTTCTTCTCTATTCGGCCCTGGTTAGGCCTCATCTAGAGTATTGCGTCCAGTTCTGGGCTCCACAATTCAAGAAGGATGCAGACAAGCTGGAGCGTGTTCAGAGGAGGGCAACCAGGATGATCAGGGGTCTGGAAACAAAGCCCTATGAAGAGAGACTGAAAGAACTGGACATGTTTAGCCTGAAGAAGAGAAAATTGAGGGGAGACATGATAGCACTCTTCAAATACTTAAAAGGTTGTCACTCATGACGGCCAGGATCTCTTCTTGATCCTCCCAGAGTGCAGGACACGGAATAACGGGCTCAAGTTAAAGGAAGCCAGATTCCAGCTGGACATCAGGAAAAAACTTCCTGACTGTTAGAGCAATACGACAATGGAATCAGTTACCTAGGGAGGTTGTGGACTCTCCCACACTAGAGGCATTCAAGAGGCAGCTGGACAACCATCTGTCAGGGATGCTTTAGGGTGGATTCCTGCATTGAGCAGGGGGTTGGACTCGATGGCCTTGTAGGCCCCTTCCAACTCTACTATTCTATGATTCTATGATTCTATGTCGACATCTGTATAAGGTTTAATGGGTATATCCATTTTAAAAATCTGATGATGCGGATCGCTCACACATCCCTAATTTACAGTCAGCAGTGAAGAGGTGAAATAGGAAACCATGTGAACCACTTCAATCTCATTTGCTCCCTTACAACATTTCAAACAGTTTCCCCTTATGTGGAATCCGATTCCAGCAACATTTACTCATAGCAGTACAAACAACAGCAATAAAACAAGCCTAGGATATTCTGTATATAGGCAGCGTATAAATTGAATAAATAATGTTTATAATAATTAGCCCTACTTGCCTGTGACTTGCCTATGGATAGTATTTGAGAAACAAAATTTAGAATGAAGAGCTGATTATTATTATTATTATTAATAATAATAATAATAATTACTTTATAACTAAAATAAGAATCCTGCTTACTCTTTCCTACTATGCTTGAGTGTGTTTGCTTTGTTTTACACAAAATCAGCATTGAAATTCTTTAAAAGAGCAACCTTCCCTGTCTCTGTGGAGAACTCTGAGGTCAGAGCCTCTGAGTTATCTAAATGCTTGTCAGTGCAATTCCAGCAGGGCAGAAAATAGAAAGGAGAGCATGGATTCCCACACCGCCATCACTGTTCCCGGGTTCCGGGTTTCTTCTTCTTCCTTGTCCCCAGTTTCACTCCCATTAGCCCAAATAAGAAGGTCAGCTCCAGGGCTGCCATAGTTCTCTCCCCTACTGGGAGCATTTTTTGAAACTCTGGATTCAAGGCCTCTACCAGCATGCCCAAGGAACACCCATTTTCCTCTCTCTCCAGTGTTGCAAGTAAGGTCTGTCCAGATTTTTGCAGGAGCTGGGAATGAGGCTCAAAGTTCTGATATCCCTCCCCAGGATCATGCATTTCTCTCCTATTTTCTTTCTGCCCTTGGAGGGGGAAATCCATTTTACCCTATGGCTCAGTGGATGCCCTCCCAGAGACATAGGATTGCACCTTCAGACTATGGGCTTATGTACACCAAGCAGGATATTCCACTATGAAAGTGGTGTGAAAACTAGGGGTGTGATCCGCTCCGATTAGGAGCGTAGAAGCAGTAGCGGATTGGCCTGCTCCGCCTTACCCAGAGGCGGAGTAGGAGTGGACCGCGGACCCCCTAGAAGCAAGGCGAAGAGAAGCGCCCATTTTTCGGAGCTCCTAGTTCAGGCGGAGCGCTCCGGTCGCCATCTTGAAAACATTTCGCCATAGGATTGCATTGCGGCAAATAATCGCGCATAACTAGGTTGTTTTTGAAGCTATCGTTCTAGAAATTCTTGTGCTCAGAGAGTCGTGGATGGGGGTCATTTTGAGACCACTCTCACCTCTCTGCGTTGTCTGGGTCGCGTGCTATATTTTTGTGAAAATCGGGTCAACCGCGCGGCTCAAACGGCGTTTTCGGCTTTTCGCCCATAGGATTGCATTGAGGGAAAGAATCGGGGATAACTGGGGGGGGGTTTAAGCTATCATTCTGAAAATTCTTGTGCACAGAGAGTCGTGGATGGGGGTCATTTTGAGACCACTCTCACCTCTCTGCATTGTCTGGGTCGCGTGCTATATTTTTGTGAAAATCGGGTCAACCGCGCGGCTCAAACGGCGTTTTCGGCTTTTCGCCCATAGGATTGCATTGAGGGAAAGAATCGGGGATAACTGGGGGGGGTTTAAGCTATCGTTCTGAAAATTCTTGTGCACAGAGAGTCGTGGATGGGGGTCATTTTGAGACTACTCTCAACTTTCTGCGTCGTACGGGTCGCGCGCTAGAAGTTTTTAAAAAATCGGCGGGAAAAATACCTTTTTCAAAGGGCTGAGGGGCAGAGTCAGCTCCCGGTCATGATGATCCCAAAGTTGGAGGAGGGCATAGGCAAAACAGGTAACTTGGGATTCTGGGAAACTTCTCTTTCTTCATCTGAACGGGCTTTTCCCCGTGTTTTTTAACACAGTAGCCCCACCAAATGCACAAACACAACCTGAAATCATATACTAAGCCAAGAATAAGAGATAGAAACACAGCACTGCTCCCCACCCTAACCTTGGTGAACAACTGAATCGATGTGGTGCAAGGGGATGAGCTCCCCTAGGGCATCTCATCGTGGACGTGCCCCCACTCTCTCCTGCACTGGAAGGCCATTAGAGCCTTCCAAAGAGAGTAAAACGGTGGAGCAATGCCTATCATGAGTTGAAGTGAATGGTCACTTTTCAGTGGTAGAGCAATGCCTGTTATGAGTTGAAGTGAGCGTTTTACTTCTTCTCAGAGCTGTTGGTGGCTGTCTTGAACTGGCAGCTACTTCCCCCTCCCCCGGGCACGTCCCCCTATTGCTGGTAAAAGACAGATATAGCCTTTTTAAAAAAATTCTTCTTGCTGTTTATTGAGCAACACTGCTGCTTTTAATTCCACCCCTCCTTTGTTTATTTATTGATTTATTCCATTTTATATGCATTACTGGCTTATCCTTGGCTCACTTCCTTATGCCCCCAGAAATGCCAGCTGCATGCCTGCCTGCCTTCCCTCCCTCCTCCCCTGCCCACCTCGCAGGGATGTTGTGTGTGGGGTGCCCGATTTTCAAAAAATCGCCAAAAATCAGGGGATGATGGGATTGCTTTGAAACTTGGCGTGCGTGTGTATATCCCCATGAGGTGTCATGGTGCCAAACATGAGGTTTCTAACTTGAACAGAAAAAAAGTTGTATAATTTTTTAGCTTTCAATGCAAGCCTATGGGGGGGGGGGAAACGGAGCTCCGGATCTGGATCCGGAGCTCCGAGCGGAGCGGAGCGGAAGTGGGCGGAGCGGCCCGATCCGGAAAATGGCGGATCTGCAAGTGAAGCGGAGCGGGGGGTCCGTGCACACCCCTAGTGAAAACGGTATATAAAAGGCAGACGCCACACAACTACTTTATAGTGATATTGAAGTTCACTGACAACTATTGGGGCCCATTATCACAGACCATATACCACTTTCATACCACTTTCATAGTGCTATATCCTGCTTGGTGTAGATGTGTCATAGGTTCCAATAGTTGTCAGTGCACTTCAATACCACTATAAAGTAGAAGTGTGGCTCCTGCCTTTTATATACTGCTTTCATAGTGGAATATTCTGCTTGGTGTAGATGAGCCCTATGTGTGATGAAAAAAAAGCATCTCTATTCACTGTAGAGCTATTCTGTGAGGGCCAGAATCTTTTGAATGCAACTGCTGATACCTGGAATGTCTTGCTACAAATGGAGGTTTCCTATGAAACCTGGGCCAGAGCTACACTACAGCCTTTTAGCAGTATTGAAATATTTATTTATTTATTACATTTTATCCTGCCTAATAGCCAAAGCTCTCTGGGTGGTTCACATGCGCACTGATAACTTTTGGGACACAGGACACATTCCATATACCACTTTTGTGGTGTTATTTCCTGCTTTTTATTCCACCTTCATAATGATTGGCCAGATCTACACCTTGTAATGAATCCTCCTTCTAAAAATATGCTTTATTATCTGACGAGTTGGCATATTTGTATAATTTTCTAAAAAGAGATAGTTGGCTTTGGTTCCCTAGCCAGGTATGATTCTTCTTGAGAAGCCTCAATTTTTTTTTAGAACTGCAAATTACTAGCAACAGATTAATGTGCATTAAATGTAGCTACAACAAGTCTACAACGGGGCTAACATGAATAACAATAGCAATTTTGAATTGTGCAAAACAATTATATTTCCCAATTACTTGGACCATGGATATGCCCAAATGACAATCACTGATAAGTAACTTGTCTGTCATTTTAGCTGGCAATCTCATATTTTGGAGGTCAGCCTTTCCTGAAAGCCGTTTTCATATCTTAAGGGGTAAATGTCAAAGTGTGGCAGTTCGGTTCAGTTTAATGGAATCATCTCTGCTTTGAAATGGCACCGTGTAATTGGGTTTCCAAATTTTAAGAAGCTCCTTGCATCTATCAGTTGTCAAACTTCATTGTGTCTTAGATTCCAGGCTTCTAAAAGGATGAGCTGCAAATGCTTTATGGTAGATAAAGCACAGGATGTTGACAAGCCCTGCCCTTCTTAACCATGCTGGCGCTGAAAAATGGATGGAATGAAACACTTACTCACTTGTCTGCCTTCCGCTGCCGTCTTTAAGAAAGGCAAAAAGGTATGAACATGGTGGGGGCAGACATTTCACTGATTTTTCCCCCCACGGGGAGGAGAAATTCTCAACAGTTTTTCACAGGTAGAGCACACCGTTAGCAGGGGTGGAAGCACAGCTTCTTTCTGATTTTCCTAATGGTTTTTAGGGGTGAGCCAGTTGTGCTGCTACTGCAAGTGGCAGCAACAGCATCAACTGTGTTGGCAGTCTGCCCACGTTCCCAAATGTTACATCTACCCCAATGCACATGTGAGAACGGCAATGTGGTGTCTAGCTTCAGGGAAAAGGTAGAGTTAGAGTGGCGCCAGAAATCTGTCCTCCAATTTCTTGAATGTTTTCTTCTCCCATGGAAGAGGCTTATTTTGCCTCTTAGAGTTTTTTAAAAATATATTTTTATTGTGACATTGAGCTTACCTAATCACTGCAAGGTGGGCAAGGTTGCTGTGAGTGTGTTTTCCTTCTAATACACACCTCCCCATTGTCCTGCAGCCTCCCAGGCTGCCTACACTTCCTGAGCTGAAAAGCACCATGGGAGGAATTACCTCATGATGTCTTTCCCTGTGCTTAAATTGAAATCGGGAAATCCAATGAGGCTACAGGTGGCCAGAGAATTCATAAAATCAGAATCAAAGCATAGAAGAGTTGGAAGGGGCCTGTAAGACCATCGAGTCCAACCCCCTGCTCAATTCAGGAATCCACCTTAAAGCATACGTGACAGATGGTTGTCCAGCTGTATCTTGAACATCTCTAGATGCAGCTGGAAATCCATCTGATTATACAATGGGGCATTTTCCTGTACACCGCTTAGCCACCTCCTAAGTAAGGTAAGCACAAGAAACCTGAACTCAACCCATGAGAATTTCTCTGACATTCGTCTTTGAATTTCTTTTGGAAATGAATTTCTTTTCTATCAAATTGAATGAGAATGGTAAAAAAAAAAAAAAAGTGGGAGAATTTTTTTGGCACAGCACTAATCTATCTAAACCTCTTCTTCATGCCAAGCATTTATCTTCCTCCAACACTTAACTTATTGCTTTCAGTTTACATCATTCCGAAGTTTAGTTGAGCCTCTTGCAATGTAATCTACATTTTCTTTCTACTTCTGTAGCCCAAGCACAAAAGAGAAGTCATCCATCATAGGCCTACTTAACATACCTAACTACTTTGAATGGTGGGTCTATAGCTTTTGCACACTCCATTTATGTCATCACAAATCTTGGAAAGTGAGCTGGGAACACTGAGTTACATGTAAGCAGCCTAGAACGCATTGGAGAATTGGCTTTGCAGATGCTTATTTATGGCAATGACAGACTGTTTTCCCGTTTATTCTTCTCTGCCAAAGTGAGACATGATTTTGTTCTCAACTCCACCATCATTCTTGATAGAAATATTTCAAAGAGGTTTGTAAATTCAAGCAATCCATTTCTCGTCTAGTTAAAACTGCGTCAATGGGCTTCCCTAACCCCCCACGTCCTCCATGCTGGATGTAGCTCTATTCTTTCCAACTTGAAATCTCTAGATGCTCCTATTCAAAAAAAGTTATAAATGGGTAGAAAAAAATGTTCATTTTATAGCAGTATCAGTGCTCTGTCCATGGTGGAATGTGCCAGGTTTTCTTTTTTTCCTTAGGCAGTAACAATAAATAAATGTTGGTGACATTTCTTGCAATTCCATCTCGGAGTGAAACTTATATATTGCATTATAAATACTGTCTTACATTTAGTCCCAAGTGCACCTCTTGTGTGGAAATGAAACAGATAGCAGAGTCATTATTCAACGTAATTTGCAATGTTTATTATCCTCAGTAGAAAAGAGTGTGTTAGTTACAACCACAATAAATGACCTTTGGGTTCCTGAAGGATGTGAAGAAAACATTTTATGCAGTCAATAAGTCCCCACTCCACCCTTTCTTTTTACCACTGCATTCTTCCTATATTTCTATATTCATATATCCCACCTGTTTTTGGTTTTGTGAGGAAGGACAGGATAGGAACAAAATCAATCAATAAAATAACACACATGCTTTTCATTATTTCCAGGCCCCAGGCAATTTTATTCAATGGGACCTGAACCTGCAACTAGCCATGATATTCTAATAATGCAACCATACAATTAACTCTTTGGCACAAGCCCCAAACAGATAGGGAACATTAGGACTGTTCTCTGTGACCAACAAAGCTGTCAAGACATCTTTCTGCTTCAGGCAAAGGATAAGATGGCACTCCCCTCCACATTCCACATACAAAACCCCTGGACTGGCAGTCAAAACTTACTTCAACACGGGCAACCAGATAGTGTCGTCCACCACAGCTGAAGCAGTAAGTTAGTTTAGGGGACCTAGGGCAGGTTGTACAGCATATACAGCTCTGTCATCCAATGGAGGGGGACTGCTGCGAAGTTCATGAAGAACAGCTGGAATGCTACCACCACTGCCCCCCCCAATATCTGCTGTCTGACGCAATTGCCTCATTCTGCCTAATGGTAGGGACAGCCCTGGCAACTTAGCTCTAATCTAGACCAGAACTATTAGTTGTTATCGCATCACTAGTTATCAATTCATTATTTAATACAGGGAAGGGTCCATAGCTCAATAGTAAAGAACAAACATTGCATTCATAGGGTGCCAGATCAAATTATTAGCACCCACAGTTAAAAAGTATGTCAGGCAGAAGGTTGGGGAAAGCCCTGCATGGCTACTTCCAATTAGAAATATTATAAACCATCAAAGGACAAGTGGAATAGGAGCTTAAACATCACCAGGGATGAGACTAGTCTCACCTACCATAGTAGGGAATCCCAGAACCTGGGTGCTGCCAAAGAAATGGCCCTGTGTTATTTTCCCACCAGTTGAACCTTTTGTGGTGGTAGAACGTATAGAACAGGGCTTCTAAAGAACATCTCAACCTTCAGGCAGGTTCAGATGGTGGATTTTAGATATCCTGGTCCTTGATTGTTTAGAGCTTTATAGGTAAACACCAGCACTTTGAAAAATGTCTAGAAACACATTGGAAGCTAGTGCAGTTGACATAAGACTGGTGTAATGTGATATAAAAAGCATGTACCAGAGAGCAATCTGGCTGCTGCATTTTCACCAGCTTGTTTCCAAACACTTTTCAAGGGCTGTTCCACATACTGCACATTCCAATAATCTAAACTGCGTTCACTTAATTGGAGTTTACCTGAAAGGCAGACCGATTATATATCAAGTGCTCTGTCTCTGGAGCTATGAAGATATCCGACAGTCATGATGAAGCATAACAATGGCATCTTCCAATGGCATCTTCCTTAAAGAAATCTCATACAACCTGTTTGACAAACTGCTATGCCTTGTACCCACAAATAATATGAATACTTAGTAATTGAAAGGAAATGTCCTTTATGAACATGGACACATCTCATTAGCTGCAGCAAGATTTCCCCTACTCATATAAAAGAGGAAGAAAAATATTTCCAAATATGGGCCTCATTGCATGCAACTGGATTCACTGGATCACAGATATTTATTGTATTTTATATTATGGTTTTATACTGTTGTTTTATACTTTGAATGTGTTTAATTTTTGTTAATCGCCCAGAGAGCTCCGGCTATTGGGTGGTATAGAAATGTAATAAATAAATAAATAAATAAATAAATAAATAAATAAATATTTTATTGGTTTATATACTGCTTACCATAACTAAAAATGTTTTTATTGAAACTGTTTACATAATCAGGCACAAAATACAGCTGTTTATGTATATATAATGAAAAATAGTATAGAAATCTTCTGAAATAAATAAACAAATAAACTTTGTAATAAATGCAAATACCCAGCAGTCAAGACACTTAAAACCAAAAAGCTTGAAAGACAACAGTTGACGAATGAACTGGCCAGCACCATCAATCAGGAAAGTCTTGGGAAAAAAGATGAGTTTAACAGGTACCAAAAATAAACTACATTCCATAAAGTGGGTGACATCATGGAGGAGGCTGCCTTCCAGATTCCCATCAGATGGCAACAACTGCAGGGTGCAGCACTACTAGCAAGGCCTTGTCTAATTATCTTAGGCCTTAGCTAGACCAAAGGTTTATCCCGGGATCGTCCTGGGGTCATCCCTGTTCATGTAAATGACACAGGATATCCCGGGAGTAGGCAGGGATGACCCTGGAACGATCCCGGGATATACCTTAGGTCTAGCTAAGGCCTGAGTGAGCTTATAGGTCTATATTGGGAAAGGCAATCCAAAAGGTAACCTGGTCCCAAATTGTTCAGGGGTTTGAACTTGGCTTGGTAGCTAATAGATAGTAAGTGCAGTTGCTTCAACGTGGGTGTAACAGATTACAAAAGACATTGGTTTAGATGATTGATGTCATGGGGAACAATAAGTTGGATACATTAATAGCAGTGCTAAATCTCTTACTCTTATTCTGGGTATTTTGCAATTAGATGCACTGGATTAAGATTACAGATCAGTATACTTTTGTTAAAGAGCTAAATTGTCAGTATACATTGTCAGATATATCTTCCACTGTGTTCCTTTAATTTAGTTCTCAAGAGATAAATTCAATTTGATGTCAATCACAATAAATCAAAGAGATCTGTGAGAGGTTGTCATTGTTTAGATGTTGGAAATTTACAGAATAACACAATTTCCCTTAATTACCTTTGTTCTTGTCATGTTTGAAGACAAGTATTTAATCAGGCAATTGTATATGGCAAGTAAGCCTTTAATCTCTTCTAACATTATGTTTCTACACAAAGGTTTCCAGTTAAAAGTACATAACTAACCTTACTGGGGATCACTTAATATCAGGGCATGGTGTGGGCAGTGAACAGAGAGAAGTGCATACTGTGGGTTCTGGATTGGTGTGGTAAAACTAAGCCAAGACTCAACGTAGTATGGAAGCAGATGAGGCAATAGGATAGCATCACAATTTAATATGAAGTTCAAATAAACAGATGTGCTGTCTGCAGTAGTAAAAGCAGTAAGCCTATGTACACCAGTTGTTGGGGAACATGGGTGGGAAGATGCTGTTGCACTCATGCCCTGCTTGTAAGTCACTGTGTGAACACAATGCTGGACTAGATGGACCCTTGATCTGATCCAACATGGTTCTTCTTATGTTCTTATTTCATTCAGAAATAAATTCACACAGCTGTTACTTGTGTCATAGGGCAGTCTCCTGGGAATCCTGTCACACCAACTAACCCAATTGTCATTACACAATTGTCATTGCTAGCACAATGAGATTTGCATTAGTGGATTGCATTATGGATATTGCCCATAATCTTGGCCAGTTACAGGAAACTATGGCATAGTGGGGAAGGGTGATTTAGCATGGATGTCTCCTTTACAGCCTTGTGATTCTTGTTTGTAAGTTTGTGGTCTGGACAATAGAAGTGGCCAAACTTGTTTTAGGTCTAGCTTGTTTTAGGTCAAAGAGTGGCCTCCTTTCCTTTTGTTAACTAGTTTATAAATGTGGACTCTTCTGGAAGGAAGTCAAGGAAGTGACTATCACTTCCCTGCTGATGTCATCAAGTCTTTTTTGAAGGACCTGGAAGTTGTGTAGTTTCAGCTGGAGAGCTTGTAGCTTGTGTGATGTCAGATGTAGACCAGTGTGAATATATGTTGTTGTACTACCAGTGTTAACACATAATTTCCAGTGTTAACACACAAACACAGACACTCACAACATCCCTCAGAAATCATGTTGCAGTGGGTATATTTTGCCAAATTCATATATTCCCCATGTGAAGGAATTACGATTCCTAAATATGCAAAGATTCATCATGTTGACAATGCGAAGCCACAAGAATAAAAATTTGAATTGATACAGTTCCGCCACAGCAGAGACAAAATATCATTCATAAAATCCCTTCTCCATTGTGCATTTGTGTCAAAATAAAGACAGTCCAAAGTATTAAGCCTATTCAAGGGTGAGCACTGGAAATCACAAGCTATAAAACATTTGTGGATAGAGAAATAGGGAGAGGAGAAATTCCCAACAATTTCTCACAGGAAGGCATCACCTGGCAAGGGTTGCGGAACAGCTTCTTTCTTTGTGGGTTTTTTGTTTTGCAATGCCAATGAAAGTGTCAACAACATCAACTGTTGGCAGCCTCCATGTTTCATCCTCCATATACCTAGGATTCCCCACAGGACATTGAGGGAAGGGAATGCAGCCACTACCAAAAATAATGGTAAAGAAAATGTGAGAAAATTCTGAAAAGTATC
Organism: Elgaria multicarinata webbii; assembly: GCF_023053635.1. Taxonomy (NCBI): domain Eukaryota; kingdom Metazoa; phylum Chordata; class Lepidosauria; order Squamata; family Anguidae; genus Elgaria; species Elgaria multicarinata. The sequence continues at coordinate 64,075,305 of NC_086172.1, forward strand.
CTTTTATTTCTTGGGGGTAAGAAAAGAAAAATCTCAGGAGTTTCCTGAAAGTTTTCTTTCCCCATGAAATGGACCTCCATTTTTCTGCCTCCTTTTCAGATCATTTCATAATATATTTTGAATGTGTGTTGGTGCCGTTTTTTTTACCATAACTAATCACTGTGAGGTAGCTGAGGGTACTGTCTATATTTTTCTTTCTATTACACATCTCACCACTGCTCTACAGACTCCCAGACTCCCTGCACTTCCTAATCTGAAAAGGCCCTATGGGAGGAATAAATTTATAATGTTTCCCCCCTGGGCAGGAAATGCAGGAAGCCAAGGAGGCTACAGGCTGTCAGAGAGATGACTGTACAGTGAAAGACAGGACACTTACACACTCCTCAGTCATCTCATAAGTAAGCACAAGAACCCTGAACCCATGAGTATTTCTCCAAAATATCTTCTCCTTTGAATTTCTTTTCAAAAGCAATTTCTTTTCTATCAAATTGAATGAGAATGGCCAACATTATTGTAGGAGTAATTTTTGGCACAACACTTTTTAAAAAAATGTTATTTAAGTTTTAACTTTTTAAACAATTTAGAGAGCAATTCTAAGCTTCTGGGGAGGTTGGCTGAGAGGGTATGGGATGTTGCTGCCCTCTATCTCTCCTTCAGAAAAATACATCTATGAACACCCCTCCCCTCTAAAAAATATATAAGTATTTTGTTATTACTTTTTCAAACTACCCTTCCTCCAAGGTATTCAAGGCAGCATAGGTCCTCCCATGACCCAAATTTTATCTCCAGAATAATCCTGTCCTGTTACCTAAAACAATGTTGTTTCCCTGTAATTATAAATCAAGGACAAAACTAATTGATATTACTTTTTTCGCTTCTATTTTTTGCTGCTTGATTTTTATGTTATTTTTTTAAAAGGATAGCTGTATTTGTTTGTTTTGGCCTTTTATCCTTTTTAAAAGCACTGTAATATATTGAGGGGAAATTAAGTTTAATGTTTTACTTTAGTTAAAAAAAAATTAGGGAGAAATTTTACCTTACGGTGCAATCTTTTTAACTACTTGTGGCAGAGAATTCTCCTTACCTTCACCACCTGTAAAAGGAAAATTGTACACAGCAGTTTTAATTTATTCTAGGATTTAATGCATTTTTCTGTGTTGTCTCAATGCATACAGTGAAATAAAAGCATGTTATCTGCAAATGTGATTGTTGTTGTTGTTTTAAAAAACACCACCACCATTTTATATCACTGTGCCCTTGTAAATATTCAAGTAAGATGTATGTTTTGTGTTTTTCTGAATACAGAAGCTATATCACTGGGTCTTTGTTGAAAGAAATGCAAATGGAAGCTACACCCAAGATGCCTTATCCACCACTGTTGGGTCTCAGGCCTTAGCTAGACCTAAGGTTTATCCCGGGATCGTCCCAGGATCATCCCTGTTCAGGCAGGGACAGCCTTGGGATGACCCCGGGATAAACCTTAAGTCTAGCTAAGGCCTCAGACTTCCAGGGTGACCCTGAATGAGTTTCTCAGCCTTTCCGTGGCTCATTTTCTCCCCATCTGCTTTATACTTCTTTCACTGAATGTTGTGAGGTTTAATTGCTGCTGGGAGCCATATTATTTATGTTTGTAAAAGACTTTGAAAGCTCAGATGAGAAGGAACCAAGTAAAAGACATTACTATTATCATTATCATTCTAAACCATTTAATTCAAATCAGTAGTAACACATCATTCATTGATTGACTGACAGAGTTAAGTTGTATATTCCTTGGGAGATAAGACCCCTAAAATTCAGCAATGTTCATCTATTATTGGGCCACTTACTGGAGGGGGGTTTCTAATGTGCAACGTGACCTTTGTAGTCCAGGTGAGACAGAAATCTTTAACAAAATCAGATTTTCTTTTCCAGATGCAAGCAAATGAGCATTATTATAGGTGACCTTTGTCTTAATGAGTATACAGTATAATTTCTTCTTTGAGCCTGTAAAGATATTCAGCTGGAAATGTCTGATTACAACAAATTAAGGTTATCTGTAGCTTCAGTTGTTGGATTTTAGCTCATGCTTGTTAAATGAATTTCTTTTAGGCTAGGACATCTTCTTGAAAAAGAAACCTGGAATTTCTGAGACAAATTCTTGATAGCCAGCAATTATTGAACTGCATCTTCCATTTCCAGACATTAAAAATATGTATTCTCTCCATCCCATGGATAATTGTAAAATGTACAGTTGTCATTAGAACCAGAAAATCAGGATGCAGAAGTGTTACCATTCTCTCCCCAGCCATGATCCCAATGAAAATTATTCCCCCCCCCCCCACCCGCCCTGCACAGCAAGTAACCTTAGGAAAAAATACTGTAAGGAACAGATTGATACTGAATTTATGCTTAGTTGGCTAAAAGTTGATAGGAATAACAAATAAAGGGAAACTGTAGTGTGTCCAACAAGTGGGTAGATGCATCTTTGAAATCAGTGGCATTGCCGAATTTCACACCTACCTAGACTGGAGTGGGAATTCACCCAGTTTTTAATACATGGCTGCATTACCAATGGAGCCTCATTTGTCCTGAAAAGTTTTTTCATCTCAGTTTTTAAATCAAAGCATGGGACAAAAAGATAGCAACAAGTATGGGCCTGTGGGTCAAACCCCTCCATTCATGAGCTGATATTGGATACAAGAATTTGCAAGGGTTTTTTTGATCACTAACAGTGCAATCCTATGCATGCTTACTCAGAAGTAAGTCTCATGATTTTCAATAGAGCTTATTCCCAGGATTGCAGTTTAAGACACTTTTAAAAAACAAAACAACTATTGCTACTTCACACTCATTGTTATTACACACATACACAAATGCATCTCTCGGTGTGATATCATAGGTCACACTTTGCTATCCATTCACATTTTTGCAATTCCTCCACTGAGTGGAGGGGATGGTAAAACTTTTGTGAGCTCTAAAGCATACAAATGCTACTCATATAATGCTAAATTCTTGAAATTGGCCATGGAAACCCAGGGTTAATATTTGAATTCCAAATGTAATCAAATATAAGTGAAAATTCATTTAATCCTAATGCTAGGAAACTGAAAAGGGCTGTGGCTACTCTTTTTTAAAAAAATTAAACGAAGGATTACCCATTTTATCACCATTTAAGATATGTCAATCATAGTCCCACTCTCCACTGATGAAATCATGAAGCAAAATAATCCTGACAACTTTACCATTTTAGGTAAAGGACAACAAAATGCCCAATAGAATCTGAGGTTGAGAAGTCACAATTGGCCCCTGTGTAAGGTTTGCTGACAGCTTGTGATAATTTCTCCAAATCTTGTTGCAGCATATAAATATCCATGTAATTTACAGTCTTAGGCAAACAAATGGAAATATATTTTCAAAAGGAAATGGGTTGACCTTAGCCTCCTGCTCATTAAGCACCAAATCCACGAAATAAACTGTCAGAAAGAGAGGGGTTCTTTTTATCATTTTGCATATTGTTTGACTTTATCCAAACTGCTTGGAGATCCCATGAGGCAGAGAGATAAGCACTCAGAGTAACTATCAAGTTACTTTGAGTGCTTATCTGAGGAGAAAAACTGAGAGTTCACTATACTAAATCTGAAAAGACTGGTCTTTGAGGGAAATGCTGCTAGTATCACACTTAAAATCTGTGAACAAAGATAAAGATGAGGTCAATGTTTTCTCTGACCTAGATGGTTGATTATCTTCTTCCTAACACTGGAATTTTGCTATTAATCACTACAAATATCACCCAGCTATTTAAATCCCTTATAATTGCATTCTAAAAAGGAAATGCAATGGTGATAGCATCAATAATTTCATGCTTATTATAAAAAGCAGTCATCCTATGCTGAACGTAAGAACATAAGAAGAGCCATGCTGGAGCAGACCAAGGGTCCATCTAGTCCAGCACTCTGTTCATGTAGGAGGGCTTCTTCTCATGAGTGAAATAAGGCATGGTTGTGACTGGACACTCATGGAAGTTCATGGTTCCCGTTGACGCTGCTGGAAACCTCCTGCATATTTCCTGTGCCTTTCCCCAATTATTCCATTAAAAAACCAAACTGTGATATCCCGATTCTGCTGAAATATCCCAGGATGACCTACCTTATACAGGGGAAGTGTGCTACAAATCACCCACTAGAGAGCACTGGTCCCATTCAGGGCTATGAGCAGTGAGGGGAGGGGAAGTTTCCCATTGTAGACCATGTCGTCATCCTTCTCCAGCCGTGTGAAGCGGCCCTATTATGATTGTGCAAGAGAAGCAGGAAGCAAAGCCTGGTAAAGAAACACAATTTCCCCTTAATCTAAAGAAGCCCACAGTGGCCAACCAGCTGCCCACAGGAAGCCCACAAGCAGGACATGTTCCTAAGCAACTGATGTACATAAACATACTGCCTCTGATAATGGAGGCTGCACATAGCCATCAGGACTTGTAGCCATTGATAGCCTTCTCCTCCAGAAATTTGTCTAATCCCATTTTAAAGCCATCCAAAATGGTGCCATTACTATGACTTGTGGTAGTGAGTTCCATAGTTTAACTATGCACTGTGTGAAGAAGTACTTCCTTTTATCTGTCCTGAATCTCCCACTAGTCAGCATTACAGGATGATCCCAGGGACCAGTATAGTGCAATGACTGTATTGTTGAACTTGGACATGAAAACTACCTTCGGTTCCCCATTCAGCACTAAAGATTCTTTGGCGACTATGGGAAATTCACTGTCTCTCAGTCTCATCTTTCTCACAGGACTGTGAGGAAATTTACTTATTCATTTATATTTCCTGACTCTGGCCTCCATACTGTAAGTTCACCCATATATTGGTGAGACCCACACCCATGAAAAATATCTAGGAAATTGTAAGCAAGACTCGTAAAATTGAATTGCATTCTAAAGAGACTCCTACTGTAAATATTGTGATGTCCAATCAATATTTTTATCCCTATCTTTTACAGTTATGCACAAATGGCACCTCACAATTCTCCACTCAATTTGTAGGCAGAGAAATTTTGGGGACAATTTCATCATATTTCTTTAGAAGGAGGAGCAATTCTCTAACAGTATCTCAGGCATGAGGCCGGAAGCAGAGCATTTCTTTCTTTCTTTCTTTCTTTCTTTCTTTCTTTCTTTCTTTCTTTCTTCCAAGCCAGTAGCAACTGTCTAAGAAGGCTGGCCACTGTTTTGAATTTCCCACAATGGCCTGAACCTAGGTGCGGGAAACCAATGGGAGGGGATATCACGGCCCCAGATATCATGGCCACCACCAGAGTCATCTTCAGAGTGGAGCCAGAACCTTCAGAGCTAGTTGGCCCCTCAGAAGCCCCTGGCACTACTCCAGACCGTCTGGGACCTTCCCATCTGCCTCCCGGAGAGGTACACAGTTTGGCAGAGGGGGATGCTGGGCCACCACCTAGCCCTCGTGAACTCAAGCAACTTAATATCTATGATAGGGTGGTGACCAGGCAAAGGAGTGCTTGCTTACCGAAGAGGGCTATTCATGAGTTGAGCTTTCCTCAACATGATGCAGTTGAGCACTGTGTGAGGAGCTAGTAGCTCTAGCTATATCAGCTGTCACTGGTAACTTGAGAGCTCCTGGAAAGAATGACTGATTTTCAGCTGTAGTCTCTGTATCTTGTTTGCTTCCTGACCTGGCTGTGTGTTTGGACCTCTGTGCTTCTGACCCCTGGATTTTTACCTGGCTCTGCTTTTAAATTGTTTGATTGATTTTTCAGGCTCTGCTTTACCTGATCCTGCTTTTGGACTGTTGATTGATTTCCTGTCTTTTTATATCGGCAGTGCCTTGGACATTGCTTCTGAAAAAAATCCTATGTGCCTGGTAAACTGTGCTTGACTAGGGATGGCACAAGCGCCTGACTGCGTCTGGGAGTCTGGCAAGCTGTCCCACGCCTGGCCACCCAGACCCTGCTCACTGAGCTACAGGTCCAACAGTGCCCCATAGCCACCTGCTTCTCCCTGTGAGCCACCATTTTAATGGATGATCGGGGCTCCAGACATTACAAATATCTAATATTGCACAAAATGGCAGCCATACAGGGCCATCTCTGCAATGTTAGGGGCTTGACCATTTGCCTGCTAAATTGACTTCTCTGTGTACATCCCTGAATTTCCTTAGCAAAGAGCCATGACTCAGTTTAAATCTGATAGTTAATGGTAGCTCCCCCGCCCCTCACCAGAAATAGTGTAGAAAACTTGAAGAAAAATTGGCAAAGTGGCCTTCTTTTCTAGGGGGGTAAGAAAAAGAGAAATCTCAGTGAGTTCCCCACAAAAATGTTTTCTTATAGTTTTCCACTCAGCTCTACTATCTCCCCACTAATGTGCCGTCAATTAGCCTACATGCAAAAGTGTGTGTGGTGGTGGGAGATACATCGCTAGGAACAGTCAAGATTTTGAAGAAGAGTGTTCTTATCTTGTTTTTGCTGCAGTGTGAAGTTCATAGTCAAAGCGACACGTTGTTTTAGTGCTCAAACCATTTGATACAGTCCCAAGTGATCAAATGCATTCTAGATGCTTCCCCACCATTCCATATTAATTGTCAAGGGAGTGCTACTGTAGAACTAATGGTATATTTTTCACAAGCCTAACAGTGCAATCCTATGCATGTCTACTGAGAAGTAAGATCCATTGATTTCAGTGTGCCTTTTGCTAGCTAAGTATGTATAGGATCGCATAATAAAAAGATTTAACCTTTCAGATACCAACTTCTATGAATTCTTTCTAGGGGAAATTTTGTATTAATATTTGGCAATACTGCAAGATTTCTTTAATATCTTAAACGGATTGCTCTTTTAGTCTTTTTGTGTAATGTTTAAGTCTCTAAGTTTTATAGGACTGATTTACAAACACAGAGAAAACTAGTGGTGACCATGAAAATAAAAATAAAAATGTATTTCCATAATCTCAGTTACAGCTCAATTTGTAGCATGTTTACTCAGACGTAAGTCCCATTGTGTCCAGTGGGACTTACAGAGCAACCTAAAGAGGGGTTAGGGAGGAGCAGAGTGGTATATCTTCCACCCCTTCTGAAGCCCTGACAGTTGAAGCCCCGCAAATGATGGGGCATTATTTTTGTGGTTTTTAACTGGGTGGATCTTGTCTCTTTAAATCTAACACCACCACCCCCATTTAAAGCAGTGGGAGTAATTAAGTGCACCAGCTCCAGGTTGTTGTAGCTGAGGGGCCTGAATGGAGCAGATTTGGATCCAATGGATCTAAAAATGGCCCCGTTCCACCGTGACCCTGGAATGCCACAGTGCCCTTTATTTTCTACTGCCAGTGGGAACACCACCAGCAGGAGCTTTCTGCCTGGAAACCTTTCCACAGCTGCTTGGGAGGCAGCATTGGATCCAATAATACCTTCCAGCAGACAACATTAGAGAGTCAGGACTGCGTTAGGACTGTGATTTTGCTTAGGATTGCAGGTTTACATATTCCAGCAGCATAGTTCTTAATATATCAATCCCATCTTCCCTTCAAGAGGACGTCAAACAAATAAAAATTGGTACAACTGGAATGTGTATAATAAAAAATAGCATGAATTATTGACTTCAATAATTGAAACTAAAATAATGGATTATTGCAGATCATACTACATACTTCCAGTAACAATTTTGCCATTGAAGCTAAAGTGGGATGCACTGATTATAAAGTCTCCATGCTTGGTCTGTAATAATAAAAAATAAATTATCTCATTTAAAAACTAACAGTTAAGTCACGAAATAATATTGAATGGCCACATTATCTTAGCGATGGGTATCATGGGAGAAATATATGAAGAAAAGTGACAAGACAGCAAAAAGCTCATTTTACTGAAAGGACATAAATCTTGCAGGCAGAAATGTGAAATTATTTCAGTTGCTGTGGCCTGCTTGGAGAGATTAGGCTCACTTCCTGTTTGCATGACTTTTGCTAAACATGGCTAATAATATTTAGCAGATTTAGCAGAAGGCAGTGGAGGCTAGTGGCTCTGATTTTGGTGAGCTCTCATTCCATTCTAGGTTTCAGTCAGAAACAGCAAAGACTCTAAAGGAGTTATCAAAAGTGATGAACCCATTTTGGGGACAGAGCTCGGCACTTTGCACTTGGAATAGAGTTAGGTGGCTGGCAGATGTCTGGTGAGTGGTGCATGAGACAGGGTCTGGAGAGTTGGGCCATTCCTTAACAGGCATGATTAACAAGCTAGTGGAGGAGAAGAGGGGCTAGAGACCTTATGCTCATCCTCTCTTCTGGTTCTTCTTTCAACCAGATGGTTCCTGGCTGCCTTACCAACTTGCCCTAAGGTCTGGTGCTGTTGTTGCTAAATGCCAGGTCAGTCCAAAACAAAATCTCCATCGTCCATGCTTTCATTGTTAATAAGAGGGCTGACCTGGTTACCTTGTGTATCAAGGTATCAAGGACAGGCTAGGCATTCTGATGGTGTATGACCTACTCCTCTGCCCTTCAATCTCCCTGACTGAGCTGTCAAGAGAGGTCTTGGATTTGGTGTTGATGACAATGAGAATGAAGGTTCTATGGGATTTCAACATCCATGCTGAGGCTGCCAGATCCAGGGCAGCCTGGGACTTCATAGCCACCATGACAACCATGGGCTGTCTCAACAATGTTGTCAAGGTTCTTGGCCAAGTTTACTCAACCACTTGTGTGCTTGACCCCTACCCTTCATGGCTTATTAAATCTAATATGGAGCAGATGTCCAGAAGCTTGTCCATTCCTCCTTGAGAGAAGGGGTGTACTAGGCTCTTTAAAGGAAGTGGTAATTAGGCCACCCCTGAAAAAGCCTAACCTGAACACAGATAATGCTAACAACCATAGGCCATTAGCCAACATTGCCTTCCTGGGTAAGGTGCTTGAACAAGTGGTTGCTGGTCAACTCCAGGCACGCTTGGATGAAACTGATTATCTAGGCCCACTTCAGTAAGACTTGGACCTTAGCTAGATGGGGCTTTATCCTGGGGTGAACCCCGGGATCATCCCTGTGCACCCACATGACGCACAGGGGATCCCGGGCTCAGGGAGGGATCAACCCTCCCTTGCCCTGGGATAACGGGCACCACTTGTAGCCCATTTTTTCTCATGGTCTCGGGCTGAGCCCAAGACTGCAAGCATGTGGCCCCTCTAGCAAGTGGTTTCCCCGGCTCCTTACAATTACTCGTAAGGAGCCGGGAGCCACAGATGGGGCCAGAGAAGGAGATTGCGGATGGGGGGAAGGAGATTTTTTTTTTAAAAAAAACCACCACCTTATCTTTGCACAGGAGTGCTCCTGCACATCCGGCCCCTCCTGAAAAAAAAAAAATGCTGGGCGTGTGTAGACTAGGGTGAGATCCCGCAATATTTGCATCATGGGATCTCCCCTGGTCAGGCCCAGATTTACCAGTAGGTCTAGCAAAGGCCTTGGTTTAGGAATGGAAAATGCCTTGGGAGATAACCTCTGCCACAAGGGAGGCAGGGGAAATGCAACCTTCTTTATTCTCTTGACATGATAACCTTCTGAATAGCTTGTCTGGATTGGGAGTTGGAGGCACTATGCTGAAGTGGGTCAACTTCTACTTGGATGATGATTCTAGAAGGTGATGCTGAGGAACAATTGCTCTGTGCCTTGGCAGCTATGCTATGGTCTCTATTCTATCCCCCATACTTCTTAGCAGCTATATGAAACTGCTTGGGAAAGTTGTCTGGAGGTGTGGGCTGAAGTGTCATTAATATGCAGATGAAACCCAGCTCTATCTCTCTTTTTCATCAAATCCAGGTGAGGCAATGCTGTTCAGAATCAGTACACAGGCATGGTAATGGACTGAATAAGGGTCAAAAAACTGAGACTCAATCAAAACAAGGCAAAGGTACTATTAGTGGGTGGTTCATCTGACTGGCTAAATGATGTTCAGCCTGTTTCAGAGGGGGTTGCACTCCTTCAAAAGGATCAGGTTCATAGTTTTGGGGTGCTCTTAGATCAAGCACTATCACTCTGTGGCCTCGGTGGCACAGAGCAACTTTTATACCAAATAAATCCTTATTTGGACATTATCCATGCTCGGACTTTACCTTGGGGGAGCTAGGGGTGGTGACAGCTGACAGAAAGCTCTGGTCACAAAGAGTCAGAAGCGACTGAACGAATAAACTACAATGTGTTATATGTGGGTTTGCCTTTAAAAACAGTCCAGAAACTTCAGCTGGTCCAAAATAGGGCAGCTAAATTGTGATCATGTATGCCAGTATTTTTCCATCTGTACTGGCTCCCAGTCCATTTCTGAGTCCTATTCAAAGAGCTAATATTAAGATTCAAAACCCTAAAATGGCTTGGAGCCTGAAGGATCATCTCCTCCCATTTACACCAGCCCAGACCCTAACTTCATTCTCAACAGTCTTTCTCCGGGAGGCCCCTGCCAAAGGAAATGAGGTAAGCAGCTATGAAGAACAGGGCCTTTTCTGTGATGGCACACTCGTTGTGAAATGAATTTCCCAGAGAGACTCACCTGGTGCCCACTTTGTGGTCTTTTTGGTGCCAGAAGAAAACTTTATTTTCTCAGGCATTTTAGTCTTTCTTTTTCTGTTGTTTTAAATCTGTTATGCTAGCTTAAATCTCTGCACTACTACTAGGTTTTATTTTGTGTTTTATTTTTAATTTGGGGTTTATACTGTAGTTTTAAATGTTTAATCTTCTATATCATATTTTTTGGGGATGTCATATGTCATCATTTTAATTGTTGTGAACCATCTAGAGAGCTTTGGCAAGTGGGTGGTATAGAAATGTAACAAATAAATACACAAATAAAGTATGCCTTATGGCTACTTTCAGTCCAAAAGATCAGAATGAAATCATGGTACTTTGCAAGCAAAGAATATATCGTGCCTTAGGTAAAGATGCAGCTTAGTCCTGGTAGCTAGAGAAGGAAATAAAAAGGGGACCTTGCCCTATTTAGTAACCATTGGCTACAGTAGCATTGGACAGACCATAGCTGACTTTGGTTTCTGAGCTGGAGTCATGGACAATGGTAGCAAGATCTCTATAGGCTGGGGAGGTGGTGGCAGAAGGTGCTTCTGATGGGGAGGAATTGTCTGACATTGGTGCTGAGGGTAATTCCCCTCCCCCACTCTGGGAGTTGTCTTCATGGCTCTGGGTTGGTGCCATGTCCCTCAAAAAGCTGTGCTTTCCCCTCCTGGGGTGGTGTCAGGTAATCCCAATGCCAAGGAGGGAGTGTGAAGTTTCTGGGCGACCACCCATGGACCACAGCCACCACCACCCTCTTCCTAGTTGAAGATGACCAACCACAGGTTGCCTTCCAGCAGGCATCACCCAGCCATGCCTTTGCTGTGACTCCGAAGCAAGGCTTTGGGGCTGTCTTGATGCCTTCTTGCACGTCCTTGCCTCTTTCCAGAGAAAAAAGTCAGGGGAGATTTTCTCTGCAGCTGCGGTGGAAAGCCCCGAGGTGGGTGTGCGATTGCAGCAGGGTCGTATAGTTGAATCCGTGCCACCGCGCACCCACCCTAGGACTTTCCGAGCATTTAGACAGCCCCTCGGCCTCTTCTCTGGAATCCACAACCCCTTAAAAATGTCAGAACACTGAAAATAGCAGCAATCCCACGGAGTGCTTTGTATGTCCTAGAGCCCTGTCTGTACACTGAGGATGATGAATCGGAGTGCGTAGATGCTACTAATATGAGCTTCCAGTAGAAAATGTAAAAGAGTAATAAGACTGTGTATCTTTATCTTAGGCTGTGTAATGATTTCTATTCTGGGGTAGTTATAATTCGTATGGCTTTGAGACTTGTGCAAATTTAATAAACATCTTGGTCTGTGGCATGGGTACATGGCCATGTGTTCGCGACAAACTGAAATATGCTGCAATATGGGTTCTTTCCACAGTTGGCCATGTGACAGAAGTGTTGCTCCAAGTTCCATTACGTGGGCTTTATGTTCCTTTGCATAATGTGCTCAAACTAAACAATGGCAACTTTCCATAAGTTAAGGGAGTGATGGTTTGCCATTTGAAATGACTGAAGATGAGATGGATGCACTGAGCATGGAAACTGCTTAACAATGAGGAGCATGAAAAATGCTAAATAATATATATGGATAGAAATCTGGCAGGCCCAGCCTCCCCTTTGCCAAGAACACTACAAGGTCTTACTTGAAATGCAGTACCTGCAATTCAAACATATAAAATTGATAAGGCTGTAAAAAAAAAAAAAAGATTCGAAAAAGTTCTTGCCAGGGGTCCCAATAAATATTGGATGTATGATGAAGCATCCGTCCCATTGTGAAAGTTTGCTACCTGGATTCCAAAGAAAGTTCATTTGATTCAATCACACTGCATTTTTGCAATTTGCTTCAAGGTTAATGTGAATTAAGATAACTTCACTACTGAATTGCTTTTTGTGTGTACTTGCTATGATGGGAGTCATTGAAGGAGTAGGGTTGCAGGAGACAGGAGAACTGCCAAGGGCCATGCTGCTTTCTGCAGCTGACGCTCAGCCCTCTGGTGATGGGTCATCTATTCCTCCGTCACAATGGAAGTGCCATTTTATTTTCAGACTGAGAACAGGACCACGTTGTTCCAGGAGTAGCTATGGGCTGTGCCGAATTTTCTCAGGGTTTTCTTGGCACAATTTATTTATTTATTTATTTATTTATTTAGAATATTTATATACCACTCCCCATTGAAAAATTTCGGAGCGGTGTACAAGGTAAAATGAAAATAAAAACAGAAAAAAACAGTTAAAACAAAATTTAAAAAGAAGCAAAAAACAACAACACAGAAATCCAAGGCTGCATGTTAAAGAAAGGCTTCTTGGAATAAAGATGTTTTCAGGAGGCGCCGAAAGGAGTACAAGGTTGGCACCTGCCTGACCTCCAGAGGCAGGGAATTCCACAGGAGGGGCACCACCACGCTGAAGGCTCTTCCCCTGGTGGATTCCAATCGGAGGATGGATCTAGGTGGAACCACCAGGAGCAGGCCCTCGGATGACCTTAGTGACTGGGCAGGTTGGTAAGAGAGAATGCACTCTCTCAGGTATCCTGGTCCCAAGTTGTTTAGGGCTTTGTACACAAGTACAAGAACCTTAAACCTGGCCCGGTAGTGAATAGGCAGCCAGTGCAGTTCCCTCAGCAGAGGAGTTACATGCTGGAAAGGGGCAGCTCCAGACAACAGCCGAGGTGCAGCATTCTGCACTAGCTCCAGCTTCCGGAGCAGCTTCAAGGGCAGCCCCACATAGAGCGCGTTGCAGTAATCCAATCTTGATGTTACCAATGCCTGTACCACCGTGGTCAAGCTATCCCTGTCCAGGAGAGGCCGTAGTTGGCAAACCAACCGAAGATGGTAAAAGGCACTCCGAGCCATGGTGGCTACTTGAGCCTCCAACGATAGAAATGGGTCTAAGAGTACCCCCAAACTACGAATCTGTTCTTTCAGAGGCAGAACAACCCCATCCAGAACAGGCAATGAGCCTGTCTCCCGGACTCGGGAACCACTCACCCACAGGGCTTCCGTCTTGCCAGGATTCAATCTCAGTTTATTCAGTTGTAGGAGGTAGGGGAGGCAAAAGGGTTTTAAAACATGAGACAGAGAACTTCTGATAACTGTATGGGCATTTTCAGGGGGAATTTTTATTTTTGTTGTAGAGTATCTTTTTGTAGTGAGAGACAGCAGTAATCAGAGGTACCCACATTATTTGTTCCTGCCTTAAATTAAACAGTTTTGAAAATTTGGAAATAGAGAACTGTAATTACACCTTTCTAGGTATGCTTTCCTTCCTCTTGCTCAGGTTCTCATTAGCTCTGGATGATGCTCGAAGCTAGAGTGGCCAGATGGCTTCTTTTGTCCTGGATTGCCCTCTGTTGTTAGCCCTTCCCAGTTTTTTGTCCAAATTCCAATGTGTCTTCCAAAATTCTGGACTTCTGAATGCTATTGTGGAATTAAAATCTACACCTCTTCTATCTGTAGGGGTTAAGTTTTCAGCAAACACAGGCAGAACTGATTTAACAAAATTTGCACATCGCTATCTACTCTTAACTTTTGCTATGGGTTTCAGGTAGACAAGATTTATTTATTTATTTATTGTATTTTTGTGTCACAAGTCACACTCTCCCCACTCTGCCTAGGCTTCCGCTGTGGATTGCAGTTAGAAATACAACATGATGAAGTATGACATGTAGCGTGTAAGGACCTACATCCTCAGCAAAGCGCCAGCCAATCTCCTCAGCTGCTATTTAGAAAATCATTTGAGTGCACAAGCAAAATAGTTGCCTCTGGAATTTGAGGAGAATTTAATGATTTACTTGTCATAGAGCGGGTAATGAACTCTACTTCCTTCTGGCCCTCCAGAGGTGGCAATGTGTGCTTGAATATTGATGACTACCTTTTATACTATTAACCAAAGAAATTTACTTGTCTGACATCTAAATACTGGTAAATACAAATATATATTTTAATGGAGTTCGATAACGGAGCGGAACACTCTGTGTCCGGATGAGAATATACACAAAAACCTCCTTAGTTGCTATTGTGTCTACTGAAGGTTATCTGTGCAGGTCTACATTGCATACTGATGTACACAACGTCCAAAAATTCAATGAGAGGGAACATTACATGGTGGAAGCAATACAAGAACCCCTGTGGAAGGAGATCTGAAAGATAACATTTTGGTAATTAGCTCTTAAGAGGAACAATGGAATGCTGGCAGCTCTCCTGGAAGCTAAAATCAAGATTTCATGGTATTTACAGCTAATTAATTGTACAACCAATGCTATTCAGAGAGATTTGTGGATGTCTCTTGAATAAACGACTGAGTTTGGAGGGGAAATCCAAGTCGGAATTTTGCATGGTAAATTAATTTAGATATTTACAGTGTCATTTAACTGCAGCAATGACTGCTGTTATTGATAAGTGAGCTTGTGCATTATCCCAACCTTGGATTAATTGCATAATGATTTACTTCTAAGGACTTTATTTTTGGTTTCATTGACTAATTGTTGAAGTCACCCAATTCTCTGCAGCAGACTTTGTGGGCTGCAAGAGGGACTGCAGAATTAAGGAGTTCTGCAGTTCCTCTTGGTGTTCACCAATAGAACACTCCACCAACAGTGGCTGTTTTATTGGTGGGGGCTATTTTTGGCAGCGCCTGCCTGGTCTCACACTTTTGCCCAATTCAGTGTCCCCGCATATACGAGAAGTGTCATCTCTGCAGATAAAGGATAATGTTTTGTCTGTTGTAGCAACAGCTTTGTATAACTGTTTCTACTGAAATTCCCAGTTGCTTGAGACGCTTGCGGATAGAGGAAGAAGTGAGGGGCCTCTTTATTTAAACTGGGTAACTCACCCCTCCCAGGATCTGCATGTGAGAGTATGGGAGTGCAGCCTGTCTCCAGCCAACTAGCCTGCATAAAGGGCGAGCCACTTGGCCAAGGCAGGAGTCGGATGAAAACCCGGCTCCTTTCTTAAGCTACCCATGTGTGCTTGGGGGAAAATCCCCCCGTGTTGCTCCCGCTTGGAGCCGCATAACACCAAGTCAGTGAGACAGTGAGGTCCCCAAAGGCAAGTCATATCCTGGGTCGAGAGCCCCACAGCCCCCGAGGACCAGGCCTCAGAACCTGCCAATCACCATAAAGGTGCCCAACGAGTGATCACCAACCTCCACTGATATCCTCAGATTCCCGCACAACCCTGCCAATGAATCAACCTATTTAACCACCCTCGACTAATCTTAAATTCCAATATGGAGTAGGCAAAAAACCTGTACACCGCACCCAATATGTGACAGGTAAAATTCCTACTCAGCTCCCCCCTCTAAAGGGGGCAACTAGCTAATCCCTTACTATATAAGGGCGGGAGAGTGGGGGCCATGAAACGAAAGAGGCTGGGTAGATGCACAGCGCTTGCCTTTATAGGCCAGCCCTGCACATGCCTTTAGGATGGAGATGTGCAAAGGCACGTGTACTGTTCTTTTCTCCATCTCCCCTGCCCACAACAGCCTGTCCCTGCCACAGCCATACTGACAGGACAGAAAAGGTCTTCCTTATAAAAATACAAACCAAAAACAATGTGTTCTATATCTCTTTTTCCATATTTTAAATGGATCCTCCCCCTTTTGATATCATCCAGTGGTGTTTACGTTTTCTAAATTACAAAGAGCTAAGGCTCACTTTAAGTGAGTCAGTATATAAGTATTATAATAAATGAAACAACATTCACAAAGAGTTGTGAGAGGCCAGCATGGTGTTCCGAAAGCACTGTAGTGAGGCACAGAATCTCTTCCAGCCTGTCAAATCCAAGACAACTAGCATCAGATTTCAGTGGTGCTGATCCAGCCAGGTCAAGCAGCACTGCAGTCAGTTCAAGAATGGACAGGCAAGGTGGGAGCTGAGCCATCCCATGGCATTTTAAAGAACCTTGCTATCTTTTTTATAACATTGTTTTTAAAACATTGCCCATCTTCCAGCAACATTGTTCCTTGATGAAGAAAGGGGAGCATGAATGTGGGACATTATATACAAGCTTAAGAGCATTCTCATGCAATGGTCTTTGTTTGTCTCATGGTCAACCAACAGTTTATAAGCATGAGGGCTTGACTGGAGAGGAAGAATGGTGATCAATGGTTTTCTGTTGTTGAAATCAATACAGTGCATACAGTGAGAAGAAGAGTGGCTTGGAGAAGCCAATATCATGTGAATGAAACTACTCTTGCATGACAGGACTTCTGGCTTGTGCAGTGGGACTTCTCATCCTCTCCCCCACTTTGGAGTCCCCCTCTTTGCCACCCTGGACAGTGCAGCTATCTGGGCTTCCCCAGTTAGCTCAGAGTCCAAGAAGATTCCCAGACTGTGCACTTGACCTTTCAGGGAGGGGGGAGTGCAACCCCAAGACCAGTTGTAAACTTCCATCTGAAGTAGTTGAATTCCCAATGGTTTCAGATGGAGAACCATGTGAGCCACCTGGGTTCCTTGCAAGAGGAAAAAAGGTGGGATATAAAAGGAATAATAATAAAAAAGAAATAAAACAAGTTAGGGTTGAGCCACATAGTACAGGCTTGAACCTATTAAATAGTGTATGTAGAATGCAAAGGCTTGTATCAAATTGATGTGGGTGGCATAACTGAATAAGGGGGGAGCTTAAAGAGAAAAGGCAGTAGGTTACTATGGTGTTACAGAGTCAAGGAGAGTCAGTGGGAGACTCTAAATGAGAGATTTATTACACACTCGTGATTGACCACTCATGGAAGTTTGCAGGTCCATTACATAATGTTGTCAATGTTCAGGACATCTCCCATGTTATCCCCTGGAAATCCCACTATTAAAAGGACCACAGATAATGTTGTAATATCCAGAAAAAAAGTGGGATCTCCCAGTGTGTAACTCTGGCATTGCACAATAATTCTGCCACTTGATGGCATTGTCTCAACGGAAGTGAATGGAGCATGTAGAGAGGGGAACCACTCAGTCCAAACCACGTGGCCACCTGTGTAATTGAGCTGATTGCAATCCCAGAAAGAAAGTGGAACAGAAAACCCTGGTAATGCAGAGGACTTAAAAAAAATGTAGAGAAGCTTGAAGTCAAGCATGACAAAGAACCAGCAGAAAATAGAAAGGTCTGGGGCACTGCCAAGGCGCTCTAGCTGGAGCTGTTGACCATCCGACAGCATTGTCTTCCTGCTCGCTTTAGCACAGCTGTAAGGCTGGAATCACATGGAACAGGTATTAGCTCAAATGGTATCTGGTGACCGTAAATTCCAAGGCAGGGAAAGGCTGAGAATTAAGGATAGATTCCTGGAAGACTGCTAAGAATGGTGGTGGTAGCAGTGGAGAGATCTAAGGAAAAGCTCAGTGTTATTAAACATGGTGGTCCTGATGAATAAGCAGAGCAGCTCAGCATTGAAATAGTTGGTGAACACATGTCTTCCCTCCTAGGGGGAAAAAGTGACTTTTTTTCTCAACTACAACCATGCCACCACTGGTAATTTCTTGCTGTGCTGCTTCAAGCTGTGAAAACAAAGTGAGATAATGAGAACTTATTCTTCATCCAGCAAGAGCAATGCATAATGGACAGGTGCGAGGAGGAATGATCCTGCCTCTGTAGCATCAGCAGGACTGTATATATTCATACTTTGGTGCTGAAGCTATTCATTTGTCTCTCTGATAACTTCAGTGATATTCATCTGCTGGGACAATGGACACCGATCAGGCAGAGGAATCTGGTATACACTTAAGAGTTGAAAATGTCTCAGCACAGTCACAGGGGTTGGTCTGAAGAACCCTTGCTGAAGCTAAGCAGAGCTAGGATTGGTCAGTACCTGGGTGGGAGACCACCTGGGGCTCACATGAACACAACCTTGAGTTGCATGATGGAAGAAAGGTAGGACCTAAAGGAAACATAATATAATTTAAAAACTATGACTCATGGAAATGACACTGCAGAACATTGTACTACAGAGCACCACCGAGGAGCATGTTGCATTCTACGTGGAAGACAGAACTGTGATACGAGTTTTAAAATATCTCAAGGCCCCAGATGTTTGCTTGAAAGAGAAACACTCTACAAGCTGAATCATAAACTCCTCTGGTCC
This sequence comes from Elgaria multicarinata webbii, assembly GCF_023053635.1. Taxonomy (NCBI): domain Eukaryota; kingdom Metazoa; phylum Chordata; class Lepidosauria; order Squamata; family Anguidae; genus Elgaria; species Elgaria multicarinata. Next base: position 64,093,894 of record NC_086172.1, read on the forward strand.
TGTAAACTCAAGCTGAAAGTCTCATTAGGATGGGATTAGACATCCCTTTTTCACCTCCTCAGCACAATCGGAGAATGAATAGCTCCCCTGGCAGCATTTAGGGCAGCAGGAACCTTCTTAATGATGCTAAAGCTGAGCAGCCTACTCTTTTATTCTTTAAATAAATCTGACAACGGATGCAGAGAGCCTTGCTTCTAGCATTTATTTATTTATTTGCTGGGCTGAGCGCTACTCTCACTGCTAAAGACCCCAAAGTGATGCCCCAAGCATCTATCGGAAACCTTTAGATCAGACAAGAGAAATACCAGACGCTGTTCAGATGTTCTCAGGATGATCTGTCTTTGGCTCTGACAGCTGCTTTTAAAAAATAAATAAATTGAATAGGGATTCCACACATCATGAAACAGAGTCTACAGTTAAAACGTGAAAGCATTTTATTTACCTCAGTGCTCTTCTCTGCTCTTGTTTTCTTTCATGTTTCTATTGTCCTCCTCCTCTGAATCCTTGTGCTGAATGCTGATGAGGCGATACTCATTACGACTCTCTGGGAAAGGGAGAGAGAGAGAGAGATTACAGCTCTCTGGGAAAACTTCCTCAGTAGTCCAATATATTACTCAGACTTGTTATTTGTCTGCACACTTCAAGAAGGATGCAGACAAGCTGGAGCGTGTTCAGAGGAGGGCAACCAGGATGATCAGGGGTCTCGAAACAAAGCTCTATGAAGAAAGACTGATAGAGCTGGGCATGTTTAGCCTGGTTAAGAGAAGATTGAGGGGAGACATGATAGCACTCTTCAAATACTTAAAAGGTTGTCACACAGAGGAGGGCCAGGATCTCTTCTTGATCATCCCAGAGTGCAGGACACAGAATAATGGGCTCAAGTTAGAGGAAGCCAGATTCCGGCTGGACATCAGGAAAAACTTCCTGACTGTTAGAGCAGTATGACAATGGAACCAGTAACCTCAGGAGGTTGTGGGCTTCTCCCACACTAGAGGCATTCAAGAGGCAGCTGGACAACCAACTGCCAAGTATGCTTTAGGGTGGATTCCTGCATTGAGCAGGGGGTTGGACTCGATGGCCTTGTAGGCCCCTTCCAACTCTACTATTTTATAATTCTATGATAATTTTTCCTATAGTGTTCATTATGAAAATAGTCTAGTATTGTGGAACCACTGTGAGGCTTTAAATAAAAATAAAGGGTTGGATCCATATGTATACTGGATCAACTGCTCTGGTAGAAGTGGACTTTCCTGACCCCATGGCAGCCCCTCAAGCCTTCCCATGAAAATGCTACACAGAGCATCAGTAGACTCTGATGAATGGGATAAACTGTGGAATGTGCAGGAGGAGTGATTCCCCCAAATCAGGCAGATAAACCATCTGTGAGTGGAGTCATTTGTCTCACGAAAGGCACATCCTGGATCCAACACAATATGTTCTTAGAAATGGGGGGCATATATAATTGCAGATGTATTTATCCTTTTAGGCCTATCAAAGTATTTCAGGATATATGTCTGAGCCATAGCACAAGGGCGCTATGGGTGCAGTGTATTTTTGCACAGTACTGTGAGGAACTTGCCTGCCAGCTACTTCTTGATGCTTACAGATATAGGATTGGATCCAAAGGGAGCATTGCTCAGGCAGCCCAGGCCTGCTGGTGGCGGCATGCCCACAGCCTCTACTGCTGGTGGCCACAATATAGCACAACCAGGGGCAAGTGCTGAAACGAGTGGAAACACACATTTTTGAATGGAACAAGTCACACTCCTTCCAAAAATGAGCTTTTCTTCTAGTTTTCGTGCTTGCTCCCAGAAGTACTACACCACAGCACCGCATACACACTACCATTAGTGTGGCTAGGCCACCTGTGCAAGGCCTTTGTTGAATTCAACCCATTGGTTAACTCAATTACCCCACAGCAGTTGCAGATAGTTTCATCTAGCACCTCATTGGCTGCTGCCGAATATATCTTTAGTTGAAGCCAATAGAAACTGAATGAAGACCAAGCAGCTCTTCTCCCTCATCCGCAACTTTAGAAACCATTACAGGGCGGCTGGCATAGGTGGCATCAGAGTGCTTTTCTTCCCTTTCGATGTAGAGATGGCCACACTCGCCTCCAAAACACAACAAACAGATATAATTGTAGAAAAATGAAAACAGAAGCTTCAAACAGAGTTAATAGTAAATACCCAGATAACACAAGCTGAAACTCGGGACAGATTCAGCAGAGATCTGATTACGCCACCATCTCCAACCGGAAGGAAGTATTTCTAACTATATATCAGCCATGTTCAACTTGTGACCCATCAAATTATGGGTCTCTAAGAGCTTGATTACATCTTGTTTTGTTGCCTGCCTCTGACTATAAATCCACAAGTACGATTGTTCACACCTGTCACACCACAATAATTGGACTGTGGGCTGCATACAGCACTGTGTGTCACAAGTAACGCAGAACGCTTTTAAGTGGGCCTAACCAACTGAACTCCAAAACTTCAAAGAATAGCACTGGGTAAGATTGGTAATTTGGGGTGCTTTCAGATGGAGGGTTCCTAGCAGTACCAATTAGAAGACATTGTGGACCTACTCCATCTTTTCTCTCTTAATTGATTTTCTGCAGAAAATGGCGGGGAAAAGACCACAGTGCTTAATTATATACATTTATGTGTATTTATTTATTTATTTATTACATTTATATACCACCCCACAGCTGAAGCTCTCTGGGCAGTTTACAAAAGTTAAAAACAGTGAATATTAAAAACAAATATACAAAAAATTAAAAGCATATAAACAGCATCTTAAGTTGGTATCTAGTATATAACATCTGTGCTTGCAGATCAAAAATACCTCACTCCCCAAATGAAGGGCCATGGCACTGCAGCATTTCTAAGCCTGTAATTAGTATATTATTTTACTCCTCACAACCAATTAGTCCTTCTCATGACTTTTGATATCCCATATCAATTAAAAGATAACAAGTTTGTTCATTTGTGGTGGTATTTTTTTTTTTAAAAAAAAAAAATCAGTCTTTTGTTATTAATTCCAGCAAACTTGCTACACTTTCTCAAAGTGTAGGTGCCACAGCAGCTATTTCTGGCTTGTATCTTTCCCCAATTCCCTGCATGCCAAAACTACTGAACAGTGGTTTCATTTCTTAAACAATGATCAGTACTCACCTCAGGAAATAAAACCTCTTTATTTTCTGGGAGAAAATAGATAACGTACCATTTTCTTTCCCCACCATCATTCGCTATCCCGGGGAATCAGTTTTCCTTTTTAATAATCATAAAGAGTGTATCACCTAACCCACCCACCTCACAAAAGTCACAGTTTTTCATGCTAGCATAGCTCCGCACCAAGTCTGTTAGACATATAACAGCTCCTCCATCATTAAAAGCGTTTAATGTCAGCAACATAAAACTCCTTTTATTACAAAATAATGGATGCTTTTTGATAAGCGTGGGAAGTATACAAGGTTAGAGTAACAGGAAGGCTGGGTTTTTTTTTACACTTTTGAAAATAAAGCTATTAAGGCATCAGAAAGGCAGGTGGCAAACCAAAATTAAGGGCCAGTGCAAACATGCATATTTATCACTTGGTGACTGCAGCACCAAGTGGAGATTTGCACATGTGCATAAGCCATACCACAGGTAAAAGTTTTATATCACTTCCTCTTATCTCAAATGTAGTCCTTTCCAGTTTCAACTCAGTTCACACCTTTCATGGAAACCAGGAAATTATAGCTATTGGCATAAAATAAAGATGCACTACATAAATATACTGTAACAGCACGCAAGTTGTTTGTGCAAACATTACGACGTTGTTATGCAACGAATGGGCCATTGGCCAGTCATAAATTGTCTCAAAGATACTTCCCCCTTGGATATGTGTCATACTTTATGAGTGAGCCATGTTTGGAAAGATAATCATTGAGATGCATCTTTCTCTTCATTCACCAGTTCTGATTGTCTACATCATGGGTGTAAACCCCTTTCAGCCCAAGGGCCTAATTGAATTTCAGAGAGACTCTTGGGAGCCACATTCCAAAGACAAAGGGCACAAAGGCAACCCCCACTCCCCTGTGGCATTACACCCCACAAGTCAGTTCCCTAATGAAGGTCTATGATTTGTAAGTCTATTGTGTTTAGAATGTTGACCTGAGTGGGTGGAGATTGAATATCTTAGGAGGGGGGAGGAGGATATATAAGGGAATGACTGAGGTGATAAGGTGTGTTTTTAAAGTACTTTGGTTCAAGGGAGAATTAGAGGAGCAGGGTAAAGAGGGTTATCTTTTGAGTGTAGTGTGTAGATAGTCAGTTGGTATATATTAAACAATCCTGATAATAAAGAAAGTTCAAGAGTGAAGGTGTGAGAGAAAGGAAAGCGTGTATGAGAAGAGAGAAAGGATTGGATGAGAGGTTTTAACAAGGGTCTGAAAAGTTTTATTATGAAACAAAGTTTGTGAATATTGAAATAAATTTTTATTCAGTTTGTTTTACTACCACAAAAATCCCACGTGTCTCCTTGGCATTTATCATCTGCAGTTATATACATATAACACCCGTTCTGACATTAATTCACCATCAGCTCATATAATTCACAGCGCATTATTTTATTCCTGAAATTATTCCTGTTTAACCCCTTTCTCCACATAGTTTGTAGAAAGGTGGTGTTTGTCCCTCACCTCAGGCTCATAAAGTGGTGGCGCTTAGCTTGAGCAGGGAGCGTCCGCATACAGGCCTGTTGTAAAGAGCCTGTGTCATGGCACACACACATACACACAGCATATAGTAGCATACTACCATTAATTAAGTTGTAGGAGAGAAATTTCAGCCATTTAGAACAAGGTAACAAATACGCAAATCTGGGAAACCACCAATGCCTGGGATCACAGGCAGGGTAGATTTGGTCAGCAGCATGAGATTTGACACCCCTGGTCTATATGCACAGATTGTTCTTCTTGCTATAGTTTTAACCAATTGCCCAACACATACAGGAACCTCTGCATGTGTTCTGTATATTTGCAGATACCATGTTTATGGTCATTGGTTGATTAATTGATAAATCGCCTGCTGGCTGGACTAGAGGTTGAGACATAAAGATCAGAAGACACAATTTTGCAAAGATAGGCTGAACCTCTTTAACAAGGCAAATTCATTTGTTACACCAGCAGACACCCACAAACTCATTAAAGATGGAACCTGATTATTCTTTTTGCAAACAAGTATGCGTGATGGAAGTGTTTTGGTGGAATGCCAGGAGGGCTGTTTTGAAAATGAACACTGAAAGTTGGGGGAAATGGGTAATCTTGCTGTATCTTCTGCTGAAAGGATAATTCAGTTTCACATCTGTGAAAATGCACATTTCATTTTGGTATATGTTTCTTCAACATCATTTAGGAACATAGGAAGCCTTCAATGTTCCTCAAGTTAAAGGAAGCCAGATTCCAGCTGGACATCAGGAAAAACTTCCTGACTGTTAGAGCAGTATGACAATGGAATCAGTTACCTAGAGAGGTTGTGGGCTCTCCCACACTAGAGGCATTCAAGAGGCAGCTGGACAACCATCTGTCAGGGCTGCTTTAGGGTGGATTCCTGCACTGAGCAGGGGGTTTGACTCAATGGCCTTGTAGGCCCCATCCAACTCTGCTATTCTATGATTCTATGATTCTTCTTCTGAGTAAGACTATTGCTCCATCTACCCCAAAATTGTGGACACTGACTGGCAGTAGCTCTCCAGAGTTTCAGAAGATGAGTTTTTCAAACCCTACATGGGGCTGCTAACAAAGATGTAATGCATATGCTCTGCCATGAAGCCAGAGTATCAAATACAACAAAGAACACAGGTGAACACTTGGAGGCACCAAGATGGTGAAAGGGGCTCCTATGGTCCTGAGACTGTACTCTCTTGGGCTAAATTAGCTCATATACCTGAAGTTGAGGGGCTCAGGAAGGACCTCCTCAAACACCTCAAAGGGTATGGACAGATGGGGAGGAGATAAGCAATACCTTGCCCTAAGGGCCAGGTTAGGCTCACCCAAAAGTTAATGAAGGGATACTTACATGGGCATTTCCTACATTATTATACAATCCAAAATGGTCATACATTATGGTACTAAACTTGGTTTATGTACAAAGTTATGCTTTAATTTTCAGTGCTTGATATTATTATTATTATTATTGTTAATGTTATTGTTATTATTATTATTCTCTGTTATTTTATGTCTTAACTCTTGAGTCGGGAGTAGAGTGATTCAGCTGAACAACAATAGCAACATGTGACAGACATGGCATAGAAACTAATGGATTTTGCAGGTCATAGCTCACCATCTTAGCCACTATCTTTATTGGATTTGTAGCCTGCTTTTCTACAAAAAATGGCACTCAGTGATCCTACAATACATCTTCAGTTGGTATCAGCTCTAGTGGAAGTTACACATAGTAATTTCTCTGGAACAATGAGCTCTTAGAAAGAGGATGCGTGCAAATATGTAATGGTCCTTCATACTGTGCATTGGGTGATGTTGTCCTATGACATATATTGGAAAGCCCAAGTTTTACACTGTAGTGATTTATGGCTTCCTAGATGCATTATCTCTCTAACTGCTAATATAACCACATGGAACTGTTCTGCACTTTCTAAATTCCAGAGGGTGATTGTTTCATACATTACTTATGCAAGATTCATGTCATGCCCCATCTTGTAAGGGTCTAAAACCTGACTCTGCGGTTAATGGGATTTAAGGTTGCTCAGCCCTTTCCAGATTACACTTATTACCTGGATGCTTATCCATCTGAGTTGAGTGTGCAAATATAATTTGCACGTATAGGTCAGAGCTGTAGACATATGGGCTTAAGCAAAGATTATGTGTGAGCTGACTAAACCATGTAGTCTAGCTAACTAGGATGTAAAATATGAAGAACATGCACAAAAAATCTATGTTGCTAGTTAACAAGCCAATTGACACACAGATTAAACTCTGTGCCCTTTTTGGTGGGCCAGGATTTTCTGATACCATCCTGCTTGTGTGGAAAAGCCAAATGAACTGGGAAAATCTGTTCCAAACAAATTCCAAACAAATTTAAGTACCTTGGCTTATTCATTTATTTGGAACATTTATTAGTTGTGCATTAGCTGACACTTTCAGAACAGTTAAAAAGGATTGAAACAATAAAATACCTAACAACAAAACACAGCAGCAATAAAACTCCAGCCTAATATAAAATAGGCATGTGCTCCGCTCCGATTAGAAGCGGAGAATCAGAAGCAAAATTGGCCTGCTCCGCCTTGCCCAGAGGCAGAGTAGAAGCGGACCAGGGACCCGTAGAAGCACGGCGAAGAGAAGCACCCATACACGGAGCGCTTCTCTTTTCGCGGACCAATGCGATTGCCATTTTGAAAAATTTCGCCCATAGGATTGCATTGCGGAAAAGAATAGGGGATAACTGTGTTGTTTTTAAAGCTATCTTTCTGAAAGTTCGTGTGCTTAGAGAGTCGTGGCTGGGGGTCATTTTGAGCCTACTCTCAGCTCTCTGCGTGCTGCGGTTCGCTTGCTAAAATTTTTGGAAAAATCAGGTAAAACAGTGGGAAAATACCTTTTTCGAAGGGCTGAGGGGCAGAGTCAACTCCCGGTCATGATCACATGATCCCAAAGTTGGAGGAGGGGATAGGCAAAATGGGTAACTTGGGATTCTGGGAAATTCTCTTTCTTTGTCTGAACAGGCTTTTCCCAGTGTTTTTTTAAAACTGTAGCCCCACCAAATGCACAAACACAACCTGAAATCATATACTAAGCCAAGAATAAGAGATAGAAAAAGCACAGCACTGCTACCCACCCTAACTTTGGGGAACAACTGAATAGATGTGGTGCAAGGGGATGAGCTCCCCTAGGGCATGTGGACGTGCCCAGTGCACTCTCCTGACCTTGGAGGGCCATCAGAGCCCTCCAAAGGTTAACCCGTGGCGACAATGCCTGTCATGCTTCTTAAAGAGTGATCCCTAGACAGGGACAGTCAAAATTGGCACATGTTTCCCCCTCTCCCTGGGCACGTCCACTCCCCTCTTACTGGTAAAAGACAGATATAGCCTTTTTTAAAAAAAATCTTCTTGTTGTTTATTCAGCAACACTACTGCTTTTAATTCCACCCCTCCTTTGTTTATTTATTTATTCCATTTTATATTATTTACACCCCATAGCCCAAGCTCTACTGGCTTTTTCTCTTCAGTGAAGTCAGGCAGGGTGGTTCAACTCCTTATTGTTGTTGTTGTTGTTGTTGCTATTAATATTAATTAGTACTGCTATTAACATTATTATTTTGTTGTTTAGTAATGGCTGTGATCACAGTGCAGTCAATCAACTCTGAAGCAAGGATCACAAAGCTTTACTCTTATCCTCCTAGCCTCCTAGTAGTTATGGGATGCAAAAGAAAAGGCATCTCTCTGTGCTGCTCCCACCTCACAGGGATGGTTTGCAATGCATTACTGGCTTTGAAACTATCCTTGGCTCACTTCCTTGTGCCCCGAGAAATGTCTGCTGCCTGCCTACCTTCCCTCCCTCCTCCCCTGCCAACCTCGCAGGGAGGGTTTGTGTGTGTCTTGCTTTGACTCAGGGGAGAAGTCCTTCCTGTGCTCAAGTTCCAAATCAATTTTTCAAGTGTGGAAGAAGATTCATATTTAGGTTTATCTCTACTCCCCAATTCATGGCATGTTGAGATGTCCTTTGAAATGGCCCCATCTAAATCCCTGAGATACTGGGGTGTCCGATTTTCATAAATTCCCCAAAAAACAGGGGATGATGGGATTGCCAAAAGTCTCAGCGTGCATGGGTATCCCTGGATAAGCTATCATGGTGCTGAGTTTGAGGTTTCTAACGTGAACATTGACGGAGCTATCGAAAGGGGTGTGAATTGGGGTTATGGGTGGTGCGTTAGAGGTTAGAGCCCCGCCAAAAATCAGGGGATGATGGGATTGCCTTGAGTCTTGGTGTGCATGTGTATTCCTGGATAAGCTATCATGGTGCCGAGTTTGAGGTTTCTAACGTGAACATTGACGGAGCTATCGAAAGGGGTGTGAATTGGGGTTATGGGTGGTGCGTTATTATTATTATTATTTATTATTATTTATTTATATAGCACCATCAATGTACATGGTGCTGTACAGAGTAAAACAGTAAATAGCAAGACCCTGCCGCATAGGCTTACATTAGTTAGAGGTTAGAGCCCCGCCTAAAATCAGGGGATGATGGGATTGGCTTGAGTCTTGCCATGAATGTGGATCTAGATGGCATGCCCACTTCCAATTTTTTTATCTGTCAAAATGTCAGAGAACAGTCCATGTCTGCAAATGGGGTGCCCGATTTTCATAAATTCCCCAAAAATCAGGGGGTGATGGGATTGCCTTGAGTCTCGGCATGCATGGATAATCATGGTGCCAAGTTTGAGGTTTTACTTTCTAACATGAAAATTGATGGAGATATAGAAAAGGGGTCTTTGTTTGAATTGCGGGTAGGGGTGCTGCGTTGGAGGTTAAACCCCCCCAAATCAGGGGATGATGGAATCTGCTTGAAACTTGCCATGAATGCGGATGTGCCCGCTTCCAAGTTTTTTTATCTGTCAAAATGCCGGAGACCAGTCCATGTCTGCAAATGGGGTGCCCGATTTTCATAAATTCCCCAAAAATCAGGGGATGATGGGATTGCCTTGAAACTTGGCGTCCATGTGGACACATGGATAAGCTGTCATGGGACCGAACGTGAGGTTTCTGACGTGCAAATTGACATAGTTGTAGAATGGGACTTGATTTGGGGTGGGTTAAAAGGTTTAAGCCTTGCCAAAAATCAGGGGATGATGGGATTGGCTTGAGTCTTGCCATGAATGTGGGTCTAGATGGCATCTGTGAGGGTGCCCACTTCCCTTTTTTTTATCTGTCAAAACGTCGGAGAACAGTCCATGTCTGCAAATGGGGTGTCTGATTTTCATAAATTCCCCAAAAATCAGGGGATGATGGGATTGGCTTGAGTCTTGGCATGCGTGTGTATACGTCCATGAGGTGTCATGGTGCCAAACTTGAGGTTTCTAACTTTAACAGAAAAAAAGTTGTATACTTTTTTAGCTTTCAATGCAAGCCTATGGGGGGGGAAAACAGAGCTTCGATCCGGATCCGGAGCTCCGCAGCAGAGCGGAACGGACTATAGGCAGAGCGGGGGCGGAGCGAAGCGGCCCAATCCACAAATTGCGGATCTGGAAGAGAAGCGGAGCGGGGGGTCTGTGCACACCCCTAATATAAAACTATGGAATCCAACACCGTGGGCACATAAGAAGGTGTTCACCAGGTGTGGAAAACAAAATGAAAATGGTGCCAGCTGACACTGGGAATTCCAAAGATGGGAGTATCACATGTGGTTAGGTCCTGTCTCCGGTCATTGTCTGCCTTTCAGTACTCCAGGATCTCAGAGCAGGCCCTCAGAAGCTAAGCATACTAAGGCACATTTATGTGTGAGAAGGCATTCCTTTAGGTACCCTGGGTCCCAAGTCATTGGCAGAACATCCCTATGCAAAGCCCATTGGTTCCAATGGGGCTCACTCCCGGGTAAGCGGATATAAGTTGAAGGCTTAAGGAACTATTCTTGTGATAATAGGATAGGATAGACATCAGCTCCTTGGGGAAAGGGTGGGATACAAATGTCATAAACCCAAATCTAAAGTGTGCCAGGAAAGGATTTCGCTACATAGTGGAATGGTTGCAATTCCTCAGCATCCTGACGATTTGTCTTGTGGTTAAACTACTAGTCTTTTACCTCACTTCAACCTGTCCTGCCCTCAGTAAAATAATATAAGAACTTTATTTTGAATCTCCAAAGAATTATTGGAGAAGAGCTATGGGTGGGGCTGACCCAAGTATATTGCTGACCCTAGTACAGGGGTACAGAACCTCAGGCCTGGGGGTCAAATGGCCATGCACCCTTCTCTTGGCCCCACTTCCTTCCCCCCCATCCACCACGTGTGAGGTGGTTTTCCAACCACCGCCATTCTAATTGGTTGAAATGCCTCTCCCTAAGGCTTAGGCCCTTTCTACACCTAAGGATTATCCCAGGAAAATGGAGGGATCATCCTTGCCTGCTCCCAGGATCCCCTGTGTGTCATTTGCATGCACAGGGATGACCCTGGGACAATCCCTGGAAAAAAGGCAGGTGTAGAAATAGCCCTAGTAACTGGCACTAAGAGCTTCAAGCTAAAATATGCTGGTATTTGGGGCCCAGCTCATTTTGCTGTATGTTCCACCCACCTTTCAAATGCATCCCCTGAAAGCTTTTCCAAATGGAAGATGGACCTTGGGCTGAAAGAGCTTCTGAAGCCCTGCCCGAGCATCAACACCCTGGGACCTGTGAGATGCAATGCCTTCTGCAACATTGTTGCAACGGATCCCGAAGAACGATGCTGGAATTGCTCATAATATTTTATGGCTTGGGTTTCCTTATACTAGAAGAGACTAATAGATCAGACTTCCTAACCTATGGCAATGTTAATGGAGTATCTCTCCGCTGATAACTCACACACAGAGGATTGCTTCCCAGCCCTCTTTCCTGAAATTATTTAAACTGGAGATTGAATTTGTTGCTTTGCTCCTGTGCCTTTCCCAAGCTATAGCTTGCAGAGTTGTGACCCCTTTGGCTATATGGAACATCTGTTGTTGGCTTGACAAAGTCTTTTCTCTTAGTGTTTCTTTTGAAGCTGCTACACACACACACACACACACACACAGAGTGTTGTGAGCTTAAGATATTAACTTTATCCAGCAAGACGTGACAAGACAACAAAGGGAACGGCAGCAGTGTGAAAAATTGTTATTAGATTTTGCTTTTATAAAATATCCCAAAAAGGAGAAATATATTGCTTTATAAAAATTTACATATCTGCTGCACTCTCAATCACAGAGACAGCTCCCCAATTACTTTTTCTACTCAATTTAAGCCCTGACATTTGGTGCAATGTCTCACAAAGGGATGTAGTAAAATTGGTTGGGCTGAAGAATGAGAGGGTGGACAAGCAGAATTTAAAACCCAATCAAGCATTGTGTACCTGATATATTTTTTGACACAGCTGAATCCTTTTGAGTCCTAAGTGTCATAACCTAATTATCATCACTCAGACATTGTCCCTGCCCCTCAGTCGTGCTTATTCCATGAACAGCATCATTGACTCCAATGGCTATATGTCTAGTAATGAAGAAAAATCAGATGGCTAAAGCAGCAGTTCCATCAAGCATGATGCTAGACTATGTTATGCCTCACACTCCTCAACTCTCAGTCACAGCAGCCCTATAGATTCCTTTCCAGCAGATCCCTACCAAAACATTCTCATTGCTGGGGCTTACTTACATACCTTGGAAGACCAGTCACATCTACAAACTTGAATATACATACCACATACGATCTCTGAAGTCACGTGCCATGATAAGAATGGAATGGAGCTGTCTCCCACCCCAAACTATACAAGAACCCACCTATTATAAACCATCTGTACTACGTTATAGATTTTGAGGTACTAAATCTGAGATTTGATGGACTCTAAGGCTGCCGTTCATTAGAAACAGCCAGTCTTGCCATATTTGCAGAGAGTAACACATGGCTATACGAACCCCAGTGTATGTAGCTATCCCATTTTTCATGAATGTATGGAACTATTGCATGTTTTTTATGCTTTCTGTGTACATTTGATCATATCATGATTTCTGTGGCCACTACTTTATAAAATTTTATTTTCCTTTTAAAGCTGCTTTTGTCAACACTAGACTCAACCCTGATTTTAATAGAGCCCTGTGAACTGTGAAATAATGGCAAAAATAGAAACGCATCAGGTATGTGTAATACACTATGCCAATCTCAGGAGGGATGTGCGAATTCCATCTCAAAGCTAAGCTTTGTTCTTTTTTCCTTTTTGCATGAAAATCCATGCATATTTTTCCAACTTACACATCAGTTGTGTGCATCTTTGAAAGGTATGCATTCTTCTCCCTTTCATTAAAGGGTATTTGTGCACATTTTACCAAAGTATGCATCTTTTTCATACACATTTTCCCAATGCATGCATGCTGTTGAACATGAGGTTTTTCTGATCTGCAAATCACATTGCAAGCTCAGAAATGTATGCCCAAGTCTGTGCAAACTCAGTAAATCCAGATAAAAAATGAACTGAAGCAAATTTCTCATACATCCATACTCCAAAGAAGAAAGACAAAGGATATTGCTACAAAGTTAGGAAGAACGGCTCTTCTTTGGAGGAAGCAAGTGACCTTTCTAAGATATGTTTTATATTTCAACATCTATGTTGGACAATAACACCCACCCATGGATATGACAGTTATGTAAAGTTACATAAAGCCATGTAAAATGCTGATAACAGTGTTTAGCTTTTTCCACAGTTTCACATAGCTGTACATAATTTGAGTGTTTCGTTGGTATCCATCTTCCTCTGGTTCCTTTCGTGGCAAACAAACATATCACTCTTTATGGAAGGAAAGTGACCCCCAACTCAATTGTCAGTGAAGCAATTGCAAAAATGCTGGCTTGGATTCAGAGATGTTTGTGTTAGCAGAAAAACTACAACATTGCTGTTCACACATGGCATCCCTACCAAATTCTTACATTGTTCCCAACCAGCTTTAGTCCCCTGCGTCCTATTCCCACTGTTCGAGAAGGACCACTGAACTCAGCAGCAGCTTTTGTGAAGTACAGGCAGCTGAGGTAGGTGGGGAGAAAGGAGGGAAACCAGGTTGGCCTTGCAGCATGAGCAGAGTTCAGGTTGATGTTGTCTGGATCCAACCAAATGTTGTCAGCTACATAGTAGTGAAGGTGTGAAACACGGAAAATAAGACAAGATATACGCACCTGTCATGGGAATAAGCAGCAACCATGTTACAGATAGTAAAGCATTAGTAATCAGTGGTAAAATGTGAATTGGTAACATGAAAAAATATTTTCACAAGAAGACAAGAAGCTGTATTATACCAAGTCAGACTATTTGTCCATTTAGCCTCATAGTGTCTACTCTGGGTAGCAGAGGTTCTCCAGCCAGAGGTTTTTCACATTACCTTCTACCTGACTTTTAAACCAGAGTTTAAAGTATGTGTTCGACCATTGAGTTACGTTTCTTCCCAAAGGACTATTGGCAGGAGACACAGAATCATAGAATTATAGAATAGTAGAGTTGGAAGGGGCCTATAAGGCCATCGAGTCCAACCGCCTGCTCAACATAGCAAGCAGCACCCAGCAGTAAAACTGTTTGTTTCTCTCTTGAGGAAGAGGCAACAGTAGCAATCAGTCAGGTGAGTGAGTTGGGAAGAGCAAAACTGAAATAACAACATTTGATTCTTTCAATTGCTCTATACAGATGTTTATATTAAAATAGACCTTGTAGCACATTCATGGTGCAGTGATGTCTCTCTCTCTCTCTCTCTCTCTCTCTCTCTCACACACACACACACTTGTGATTTAGCCAAAATTCTTTGTTTATGTAGCACAGCCTGCATATGATGCTGCATCTAGACATTATTGTGGAAATTTCTGAAAAATGATACAGTTGTGAAAGTGTAATGACAACTCTTGCAGTTATTTGGGAACACCCAAACTGCAAGTATAGTCTCTTATAGTCCTGTTTGAAAAGCAAAGTCCTCTACCTCAACATACATTTAACTTCGACTTTGAGATCTAGAGTTAATCTAATAAATTTAGTACACCCTGATCTAGTCCAGCAGTGGACAGTTATTTCCACTCTACTTGATCATAAGTTCAATTTCTTTGCTTCGAACAGTTGCACTATAACTTCTTTAGCAATACATTTCCTCCTATCTAAATGACAAAAAGAAGTAGTCCATAATGTGACTTTCCTCACTAGTATAATTAAGTAACAAGAACCATTTTTAAAGCTACATTAATGATCCAATTTAAGCTTGCAAAAGAAAGGGAAATCAATGGAGATATAATACTGAAAATCTATCCTTAATGCAGCTCGCTCAGTCCATAATACACCCTGCTGGGCCAAGCTTAAGTAGAGCTTTGCAAGAAAATAGTAATGTCAACTAAATATTAATGTTAATCTCTAGCAGCATAATGGGCGCATCCAATTCCTCATGATGCCATAATGAATAAAAGCGGCACAGCAGTGACATGGATTTATATTGCTTTCTGCTGTCTTCAGAAATGTACTGCTTTGATGGCTTTTAGCAAATAAGGCAGTATATAAATATAAATAATAAAAATAAAATAGTTTGCATTTTGGCTAGGTAGTATTGGTCAAATCAATCTGGGTCTTGAATACTTGCAGCTATGAAGAGCAAAATAACTGCTTACAAAAGGTGAATCTGTTGAGAATCCACAGGCTTTTCTACATGAGCCATTTATCATGCGCTCATCATTCCTTACCCACACTTGTTTACAGGTTCTTTAGCCCTTCCAGTTTCACTTTTGTGTCTAATGAACACTTTCGGCAAGGATTTTTTTTAGAGCAGGGCAAACGTGATGTGATATTTAATTGTGAAATCTTTTCACTTCTCTATTTGTGCTATTCCACTAAACTACAATGTCACCTAGAGGCCATATAGCAAAAAAATCAGGAAAGGAAATGTATGTGTAGTGCTCAGATCTCAATTCTGCAACAAAACTGAAAGAGTTACAGCAGATTAGCAGATGATTAAGAGCCTCATGTAGAAAAGGTCTACTTCTAATCTAGACACTTTGATCAAAGGTCCTGATTTACATCTCCTTCTAGGTCCTGCCACTCCATGCAATATCTGTTCAATCCCACAAATGAATTACTTAAAACAAAACTAATTGATGCCTTTCTATTTGGATATGAAGATAAAACTAATGGGCCAATCCTGCAAATGCTAGTCATTATTAAATCCAAATTGTTGTGATCCAAGAAGTGCACAATATATTCCATTTACCCAACACCGTCCCTCTTTCAAAAGCAGTTAGAAATATGGGGATGCTAGGACAGCCTCCTTCTGTCCTAAAGTAGCTCTTTGGATGCTGGCCAGTGAAAGCAATTAGGACTTTAGTTGTCACAACTAAGTCCCTTTCCATTGCTCACATACACTTAGCACTTGTGATGAAGATTAAGAGTTTGAAAAAGGTCATTTTTAAGGATGGATCTGAAGAAAAAGTTAGAGCTTTCACCTCTATCTTATATCATTCTTTTGAAATTATCATGTACAATTGATGCCTTCACTGTAGCAATGAAATATCTTTAGTATAAGTTCACCTTTGGTCTTTCGTCTCACCTTTGGTCTTTCTTCTCCTATGTGCATATAAGTAAACCCTAATCTATTTTATCAGTGTTCCTTAATTGGGCCCAAGGCAGATGCTGCTTTGTATATAAAAATATATATAACAACTGTGTAGCAAACACAACTATTAAACTTGAGCACACATTATCTTTACCTTTATTTCCTGAATGAATATAGCACATAATTGGACTTTGTTGTAATATGATAAAGAACTAAAATATGTTGTACTAATATTGGAGCCACCTTTTAAAGTAACACATTTGGGAAGATAATGAAAGAGTAAAAAGAGTAACCTTTTCACTCATATTCCTCCATGTGGGAGGGGGGAAGTGTGATGGTGCCTACAAGCCACAACCTCTAACATACACACGTTCAGCTGAACACATGAAAAGCATTTCTCTCCATATACAACTGAAGTTGATAGAACTACTGTGCCATAAATGGGTGGTGGTTGTCAAGGTAATGCTTCCTTTTCACACCATTCCAGATTTCTGTATGTTTCTGTTTGCAAACTGAAGACAACAGCAGCAATTATAGGAGCCGCATCTTGCCCTTCACTGTGGTTTGCTAATAAAAATGTCTGCCTCTGAACTATTCAAAGAGAAGTTTGAATTATGATCCTACAGTGACTCTATCACCATTAGTGATGGATGACAAAATCCATCTCACATAAGAAACTTCATTTACTTATAGCAATGTTCATAAAATATTTGTTGTTTGGTAACTATAAAAACAAACAAACAGGGCTCAGAATTTGGAGGTTCACGAGCCAAACATGGATCCCTGAAGCGTTTCACCTGCTTCCCATGGCCACCAATCAAGAGGCTAGAAGGGTGTGTTGTAGTAGTGTCATCTATTGCAATGGCATTCCCTGATGGGGAATGGTATAACAACATCATCATCAACAATAACAAGAACAACTCATATGGGCTGCCTCAAATTCTACAAGCTATAAAATATTTGGTAAGGTGAGGGCAGGACCTTGCTCCATCTGTTACACTTCTTCCTGAAAATGGCCCTCCAAGAAAATTAGAGGGACGTTTCAATGCACTACAGCCAGAGGGGAAAATCTATCGTTGTGTACTCATAGGCAAAACAAAGTTATCTGAAATTTTCTGGATTTTGTAATGGAGACCTCCAACAAATTTTTTTTGTACAATATACATATATCGTTAAACAAAAGAATGTCCAAAAATGAATTATATTAAGAAAAATGCTTGCAAAAATGAGATATTCGGCAGGTTGCACACAAAAATTCATATATTTGGAGAACTGTGCACAAAATTGAATAAGAATTTTTAAGCGAAGACTTCTTAAAAACAAATTATCCTTCCTTGGGATGAACCAAACTGAAAATTGGAAACATTCTCAAAGTTCAAGATGTACCATATTTATAACTGGATAAATGAGAAATTGTAAGAGACCAAAACTGACGGATTCACTCATACCTACTTTCTAGGAGAAGTGTGCAAGTATCCTTTCCTATAAAGATAATTGATCATTTCCAGGTCTGTTAAAGTGAAGTGATAGAACACCACTCATTGAGGACAAACTATATGGCTAACATAATTTCATGTTTGAAGAACATTCTGCATTTGTCAAATTTCATTTGACTACCAATATTCCTAGCACTCTTATAAAATCTAGAAGTTTCCTCACATTCAAGGAGTGTACACATATCTTTATGCTAACATTTCATCTTTGAGTATGTGGCAGGATCTACACTACTGCTTATAACGGTTTATAATGGTTATGACAACTGTTCAGGCCCAGGACACATTACATATACCGTTTTCATAATGTTTTTAAAGTGTTATATCCTGCTTGGTGTAGATCGGGCCTTAGTGTGGAATTCACACAATGAAAAGTTGTGTGTCTAAATATTTTCTTACTGACCTAATATGGCATCATACTAGAAATGATACTTTGTGGAATATCTGTTATAGGGTTGACAGCAGCAGATTCAGACCATTTTGCATTTGTGCTTAAATTTGTCATTAACTACAGGCTATATAGGTTCATTAACATCCATTAATGAGCAGAGCCCCAGGCAATATCTGTGTAATACACTCTCTTGAGACTCTCAAGTACTTTGCCTTCATCACCACTCAGTAGATATTTTAATACAATATGTTTTTGTCTAATATTCTTGATATATGCTTGCTTCTTGATTAATCACATATCTTTCACTGGGGTAGCTGTGTTAGCCAGTTGTAGAAAAACAGCAACAAAGAGCTTGTAGCACCATAAAGATGAATTTATTAAAGCATCTGTATTTGTGGACCAGAGATACATAGAATGCTATCCTTGGTCAGCAGGTATACACACATTAAAGGGTGGGGCGATTGAAAACAGTGGGATCAAATGGTAATTAAATGCAAAAGGTGCAGTCAATTTAATTAATTGATTGTTTACAGCAGCAGTAATAACTGATGGCACTATCATTCTAGCATTGCTGAAAACCTATACACACTTACTTGGGATTAGGTCCATTGAACCTTATTCTGTGAAGACATATACAGAAAACATCATAGCAGAGTAGGGCTTTTCATCCTGATCACCACAGCCAAAATCACACATCCTAACCACTACACTACGCTGACTCTCAGAAATGTTTGCTGTGAATTTTGGAAAATTCTGTTTCCTACACATACCTTTTAAAAAAAAAGTCTCACATTTTTTTCTGTCACATTTTGCACTCGAAATTGAACTCAAACCAAATTCTCACCTATTGTGACTTCCATGCTTGCTAACTATTTGGTGGGGTGGGCGGGAGAATGGCACTTAAATGCTCAAATACTTTTATTCCCCATAAGTTAAAGGTTGTGTCCTATCTACTGAAGCAGTTTAACAAAGCAAAGAGTGGAGGAGGTCCAATCCCTTCTCCATATTCTCTCTATCCTGCCTGCATAAAGGATATGCTCCCACTGAGCACTAGCGGCTTCCCATGGATATAGAGCTGTGGTTCAGGACGACTGTACATGCCTAACACACAAAAGGAGTGGCTGAATTGGGTCCTTTTATTTCCAACCAGCTAGAGTTTGGACAGTGATGCAAATGCTGGAGAAAGAATCTGGAGCTCATTCAGTTTTAAAATTGCATGTGAAAATCAGATCCCTGCCCAATGCCAGGAACATAATCCAGGATTTCAATGCCATTTTGAAGAAGAAATGTTATACGCTCCCCTTGCCAAAAATAATGGCCAAAGTGATAGATGTGGCTGGTTGGTACAAAAGTTCTCTTCTAGTTATTATCTTTTGTCAAGTGAATTATCTGTAAAAGAGAATTTGACTATAATTTTACATTGTTAAATCCAATTTATCACTATAATTTAAGATTAGATGGTAATTTATCTTCAAAAACTATCAATTGAAACTTGACACATCATTTGAATTCCCTCTGCCTGAGGATTCTTTGAATATGTCTCCCTTTAAAAGTAAGCATGGAGTTTGATTGCCCTGTTGTGAAGTAGGGGAAAAGGCTCAAGAATTAATGATGATAGACTACATTTTAAATCAAACCATGGGAGATTAGCTCTCAGTGAATTTAATGTAATTTTGCTTTGTAGCTGCAACAGATGATCAGCATAATACATTTACAGATAGGAAACTGAGGGAAAGATGGAGCAGTGCATACTAGGGGTGTGCACTCCATTCTGGAATTATCTGGTAACCACGAACATCCACAGAGCATTTGAACTTCCAGAGCAGAGATTGGTTGCTTCCAAATCCATTGATTAATATCAGAGTGGAGACATGCCCAATCGGAACTTTTAAAGTCCCCAAAATTATCTGACTGTTTTTCAGATGTCAATGCTCTGTGTGTGTGTGTGTGTGTACGCGCGCATGCGCATGCGTGCGTATGTGTATGTGTGTGTCAATTGAATATCTCCATATTTGGAAGACACTGAGTGGGGTGAGGGGTAGCTTTGAAATTGACATCTGTGGCTAACCAATTAGGAATTGCCATAGCGCTGTCCCTGACCATATTCTCCTCCAATTGCAGTGTTTGGGGGAGTGGGAAACACTAACTGGCTGCTGATTCAGGCCATGGTGGGGAGAGGGAGCATGTGTCTGCTTCGACTCATAGAAGTCAATCATCCACATTTCCTCAGTGTGAAAGTGCTGCTGGGCTGGCCGGCCTTGTGAGTGAGAAAGCTTTTACACCTGAGTCAGGCACAGGCAGACTCTTTATTTCAGTGGCTGGGCTTCCCATGCAGGGGGGAAGCCAAAAGTCCATCCAATAGATCTGGAGGGTACCAGAATGGAGAAGGATGGAGTGGGGGGTTTGAAGAAAAAAATCCTAAAAAAAATCAAGGCATGAATTGATCTGATTCAAACTTGGCATGGCTAAAGCCCTCCTTAAGCACTATCACTTCATCAAGTTTAATTTCTTTGACTATAAAAATTAGGCAGATGTAAGCATTTTTGTTAATTTTTATTTTAAAAATTCCTAAAAATCAAATCATGAACCAATCTGATTCAAACTTGGCAGGGCTAAAGCTCTCCATAAGTAATATCACTGTGCCAAGTTTTATCTCTTTATCTTTAAAAATGAGGGAGCTGTAAGCATTTGATTAATTTCCATTGATTAGAGTGGTTCTCCGAAAAGGGGCAATTCTACAAGGTGAAGTAAGGGGAGCTGCTCCAAAATTGGGACAGAGAATTGCCTCAAAGGAGCTCTGGCTCAAATTTTAAGGTGGAGAAGACTCACTTTGCACACCCCTAGTGCATACTTACCCAGAATTCAGATTTTATGGACAAGAGGAGGAGGCTCCTCTGTCACAGATGGATTTGAACACAGAGAGAAGCATTCTTCAAGATTCACCCTTCTGACATCAGCTGTTTGCTAACAAATTTGATTAGATCTAGGACATAGGGTAGACTACTGGAACCTTCTGCGTTGTGGTGGAAAGCCTATAGTTTTTTTGTAGTCAATTAACCATCATGTGAAGAGTAAGAGCAGGGCTATGCCCCCTGCACTCATGTTCATAGTTCATCCTGCCCACACTGCCATGCACCCATTGGGGGGAAATTCCTCCCTCTGTACTCACTCCACCATTGGAGTCAATGGAGGCCTTTTAAACTTTTTAAAAATCCGTCTGCCAGGGTGTGTGTGTGGAATTTGGAGCAGTCGGAGGACCACTTCCACTGAGTCTGGATCCCCCCTCAATGCCCCCCTCAATTCAGTGCTTATTGCTTGATAGGGTGTGCCTGGGCACACACGGCACACCCCTTGCGCATGCCTATGAATGAAACATGGTCCATGAGAAATTGAACCACAATTTGATCCAGACATCCATTTTCAAAGAAGGAAAAAGTGCAAAATATATGGCAAAGTTGTATTTGCCTTGCAGACTGAAATGTCAGAATGAAAGTTAATGTGCATTTTCAGACTCACTTAATGATTGCTGTCAAATCCCTACACTCATTTTCAATAAGAACTGAAAAAACAAGGCTGCTCAAACACTGTGCTTTATTAGTATGAATTGTTTTGTACATTATTTGATCCCATTGCTCTTTAGGTGTAAACTTCTTTCACATGGTGAATACAAACACCATGAAGAACAAAGGGACTAGATCACTAAAGGGTACATTTTGCAAACTTCATAAAAGCTTTGCTAATGCATAGGAGTACAACAATTTCATGTTATGAAATGGAACCGGCTAATTCATTCTTATTCCACTAGCGTGAACTCAGCTTAAGACATACAAAGGCCATGGCTGCAAAATAGGTTTTATGTGATATTTTATGCACACAAATATTGCTTAGCTGCAAGACTGGGGGTGGGGGAAGTTCAGTTAGTATGAACTTTTGTACTACTGGGAAATGTAGCTGTTTCTGGTGGTACCTTTCATTATACTCCAGGGATAAAAGATAAGGTTAAATTCTAAACTGGTATGGTATAATAACTGGTACTAGATGCTCTTCCATCTAGTACAGCATTCTGTTCACACAGTGGCCATCCAGCTGCCCTCAGGAAACCCACAAGCAGGGCATGAGTGCAACAACACCCTCCTGCCCACATTCCCCACCAACTGGTGTACATAGGTATACTGACTGTGATACTGGAGGTAGCATAGAGTCATCAGAACTAGTAGCCATCAATAGCCTTCTCATCCATGAATTTATCCAATCCCTTTTAAAGCTATCCATCACTACATCTTGTGGAAATGTCTCCTATGCACTTTATCCACACAGGGTTTCTACATACCTTTTAAAATGTAGGAAGTTTTGAGGGGTTGTATTTCAATTTTTTAAAAAAACCACTTTCAGAAGCCCAGGAGTTCTTCCTGAATGCTTATTGGAGACGGCAAGGTCACATGGTCTCCAATAGGCATTCATGAAGAAATGCCAGGCTCTTCCAAGTGCTAGGGGTGTTTGTTTGCTTTTAAAAGGTATGTGGAAATGCTGTCTCCTCCTCAAGGAAAAAATTCTCCCCTCCCTGTGAAAGAGCAGAAAAAACAATGCCCCTTCTGCAGGGAGAGAAAAAGTTCCTGAAAATAGGGGGCAGTATTCTCCACAGCACTAGCTTATTTAAGCCAAGGTGGGTTACAGAGCAGTCATATGGCTTAGAGTATTGATGAATTTTGCAAAGAGGGCTTGTGTGAGGGTTAAAAAATGTTAACCTCAAATTGGCAGATCTATAAACACATGCTGGGGGAGGATGGTATTGTCATAGGGAAATAAAATGCAAAAAGTACAGATAATGATTATTACCTTAACAGCTGTGATTTATATATTAAAAAATCATTTGGTGATAACATAGATATAATGTCAATGGTGAGCTGATTAGCATATGAACTGTGATTCAAATGTAGAGGTGGGTAAGAAATAATAATAATAATTTATTCTTTAAAAAAAACCGTTGTCCTTATTCAAACCACAGGAAATAGAATCAAAGCTCTTACTAAATTGTACTTCAGCAATGTCACATTTAGTCATTGACAGAGAGTCCTGGAGGGTGAGAGGATGTTTCTTGGTGGTCACAGAAAGTGCATTCAATTGAATGTGCACCAGTGGAAAACAGAGACTACACTGAAATATAATCATGAACTTAAATTTCAAGTGTAAGTCTGCCTGCTTGCTAGAGTGGCAACAACAAGGATTTCTTTGATGTGATAATATAATACCAGCAGTAAAGCAAGCACGATTAGATTTTCAAAGATTAGAAGATGCAGGAAGATTGAAATTTCATAGTAATACAGTTTGGGAAGCCTCGAGGAAGCTCTGTCCTTCATGTTGAAATTCTAATTTGAAATTAGCAAGCTGTTTCATCTGCCAGATGAGAGTAATTGAACTTTAGAGTTTTAGACATGGAGAACAGGGGAAAATCTGTCATTTCCCCCCACCTTACCCATTTTATTACCTTGATGATCAGAGGCACCTGAGGTTCATGCCATTTAATATATGTATATTTCAAATATATTTCCTTAAATATTTTCCTTTCCATCTGTCTTCAGCCCAATTTCCAACCATGATAAAGGCTGCAGTGGAAAAAAGATGGCATGCCAGCCACTTCCTGTGGAACAACGTGAACTACGTGAGTACATCCCTAAGGTCACACAGAATGTCTGACAGAGAGGAATATTTGAACTTCTGTTCCTGCAGTTAAATAATACTTCCTCCCTCAGGGCTTTTCACTGCTGTTGACGGCTGAGTGCCTGAAAGCTGAGTGAGGCATTGGGGGCTTTGTTTCGTTGTTGTTAAAAGTCCTCCATCTCCTCTTCCTTCAAAGAATGCTTCCCTCAGCTTTCAGGCCCTGGGAAGCCCCAAGGGAAGAAGTCCTGGTTAAGTCCTCTAGCGGAGCTTTTTGGAAAGCGTAAGCAGCTCTGGAGAGGCTGCAAGGACAGAATGGGATAAAAATTGGTGCTGGGATGAAAAATTTGACCCTTCCATTTTTTGGCATTTCATAGGGGTGGGGTGGATGGGATGAAAACTCAGGTGAAACAGGCTGGGAGAGGTGAGAATTTCATAGAATTTTCTCCTTGAAGAGGGGACAAGTTTTCCACATATTCCCTTTTAAATGTAGCCTGTTCTTGAGGGGTCTTCTTTCTTTCTATTTTTTCAAAATACCCCTGGTACTTGCAGGAGCTCAGCAGTTCTTCCTGAGTGCTTATTGGAGAGGGAGAGGTCACATGGTCTCCAATTGCATTAACTTAGAATTGCCGAGCTCCTCCAAATGCTGAGTTAAGTGGGGGGAGGTTTTTTTGAAAAATATAAGAAGCCCCCCTCAGCAACCTGCTAGACTTCAAAAAGGTGTGTGGAAACTCTGCCCTCTCCCCAAGGAGAAAATTCTCTGAATTTCCCCCCTCCCTGCAAAAGTGGCAGAAAAAACAATGCCTCTTTCACAGGGAGAGAGAAAGTTCCCAAAAATAGGGGGGCAGGATTTGGCTCAGCACTGATAAAAATTGTAAAATAGAAAGTACACACAAACCCCTTGCAATCAGCTCCTTACAGTAAAATGTGCACTATGTGGATGCACAGGGATGATCCTGGTGATCGCCCTGAGATTTCGCCCCATCTAGGTAAGGCCTGAGTTTCTTGCATGCTCCATTATGCCTGTCCCATGTTAATAACAATAATCCCATCCCATACTTCACTCATGCTAATAACAGTACACCATAGACTAGCTCTCCCCAACCTGGTGCCCTGCAGATGTATTGGACTGTATCTCCCATCATTCCAAGGCCAATGGCCATGTTGGCCAGGAATGATGGCAGTTGAAACCTTGGTTGCAACTGCCAGGTTGGGGAAGCCTGGCATAGACCCTGCATCAGTCGGAATGAATATTGAGGTTCACTTCTCTATATACCCAAGGGAGGGTATATAGTGGCGTAGTTCATACCCAGGTTCACCATAATATCCCCAGCAGCTGAATACCTCCTTTCCATGCTGGCAAGAGGATGGGATATAACATGTTGATGTGGCCCCCAAGGAACGCTCCATGCTCTAGGTTGGGCTATCTACAACCTCCATGCTGTCCTGAAAACTCTCAATGACTCCATTTTTATCACTTCTCCCTGCCACCTGAAGTTGCTACTCTCCCAGTGGGGAAGATCTGCAAGTCCCAATTTATACTGAATTTGGGGGGGGGGGAAGCATAGCTCAAATTACTCAAATTATTCTTTTTCCACTTCTCTTATATTAACTGGTTATAGGTTATGTTTAAAAATCCAAATTTAGGGCAGTGTACATGAATTGGGAGGCTCTGATACACAAAAAATAAATAAAGGGATCTAACCCCTACCAATTGCTGCTGCTACTATTATTATTATTATTATTATTATTATTATTATTATTATTATTATTAATTATTATTATTATTTCCCTGCCAACAATTCCTTTCTACTCTTGACAGTATTTTCCTGGCTGGAATAAATGTTTAAAAGACTGAAAATTATTCTACATATTGATTTTCTTTCATGCTTAACAGATAAATCAATAGGATGTGAAGATGAGGCTCCATTAAAATGATTTCTGGTGACATCAGTTTTCCTTGAAAGTTTCCATATGAATGACCCTTGAGTTTCTCTACAAGAGGTCATTTAAACAGTAGCTACAGGGTGTTTTTTTTTCTTTTTAAAAGAAGCTTCTCTTTTATATCTTGATTCCAATGTGATTTCCACTGGAGGGAGGGATTATTATTATTATTATTATTATTATTATTATTATTATTAATAATTATTATTATTATTTCCCTGCCAACAATTCCTTTCTACTCTTGACAGTATTTTCCTGGCTGGAATAAATGTTTAAAAGACTGAAAATTATTCTACATATTGATTTTCTTTCATGCTTAACAGATAAATCAATAGGATGTGAAGATGAGGCTCCATTAAAATGATTTCTGGTGACATCAGTTTTCCTTGAAAGTTTCCATATGAATGACCCTTGAGTTTCTCTACAAGAGGTCATTTAAACAGTAGCTACAGGGTGTTTTTTTTTTCTTTTTAAAAGAAGCTTCTCTTTTATATCTTGATTCCAATGTGATTTCCACTGGAGGGAGGGAATGTATATATAATGAAAAAATAATATTTGTCCTGTTAAAATCACAAAAGCAGTATGTTTCATGGATAAATATTTAAATAACCAAACTCTCATCATTTTTCAAACACACTGTTTTAGCACAGTACAATGAAGTGCCTATGACTTACTGTTGGGAAGATTACATAGCCTGTGTGGTTTAGTACTAGTCATTAGAGTGTTAGGCCTTAGCTAGAAAGGGCAAAATCCTGGGGAGGTCCCTGGGATCATCTCTATGCATCCACATTATGCATAGGGGATCCTAGGATCAGGGAGGGATGATCCCTCCCTTGCCCCAGTACCTTGCCCTACACTTTAGGCTCGTTTTTTCTGTGGTCTCAGGCTGGGCCCGAGACCGTGGAACATGTGGCCGGGTGTCGTGGTTTGTCTCGGTTCCTCGCAGTTCCTTATGGCGAACCGGGACCCACGCATGGGGTGCAGAGTTCCTCCGGAGCACTGTGCCTATTGCAGGTGGGGTGGGCGGAGCAGGGAACTTTTTTTTTTTTTTTAAAAAAAAAACACCTTACCTTTTGCACATGAGCACTTGTCTACATCTTCTTCTTTAAGAAAACAAAATGGCGGGCACGATGCCTCTCCCTCTGAGGTCATTGTGAGCTGCATGTGAACAGAGGGGGAGATCTCGCGATAAAAATATTGCGAGATCTTCACTCCTCCATCTCACTAGACTGGTAGATCTAGCTAAGGCCTTAGACTTGGGAGACCAGGGCAGGATCTACACTACTGTTTATAGCGGTTTATAATGGTTATGACAACTGTTCAGGCCCAAGACACATTACATATACCGTTTTCATATCGTTTTAAAAGTGTTATATCCTGCTTGGTGTAGATCGGCCCCAGGTTTTCAAATCCTCACTAAGCCATGAAGCACAGTGGGTGACTTTGGGCTAGTCTCAGCCTAATCTTCCTCAAGAGATTCGGTTGTGAGGGTAAAAGGGAGAGGAGGAGGATCACGCACACTGCCTTGGGTTCCTTGGAGGAAAAAAGGCAGGATATGAATGTAACAAACAAGCAGGCAACTAAATAAAATAAAGGAGCTGCTTTCCCTTGGGAAATGTTGCCATTTGGCCTATGTAGCCATATACGAACCTCAGCGTATAATCTGTCATCTCTGCAACCCCTTCCATTCTAAGGCATTGCCTTGCTTTCTAAAGTCCAAACTGTACTGTAGCTAGGCCTTAGAAAAAAATCTTTGTGTCATATGTCCGGCTCAGGAAAAATGGTCTTGCAAAAATTACAGCATGGTCCTTGAGTTTTTCAAATCAGTGCATCATTGCAAAGAACACTTCTGTTGGTGATAATGCTATCTTTTTGCAAATAAAAACCTGATAGCCTACCAAATTCTGTAACTTTTTGGCATGGATCATAAAAATGGCTAAAAAGTTGAACATCAGATCTTTCCTTCAAAGCATACAGTATTCGTTTGAAAAGAATTCTGTGAGGAGGACCCTCTAGCAGCTCCTTACCAGCAGTTCCAGAGAAATGGGGACTATCTAAAGACAATGATCAGATCTCAACTCCACTATGTGTCGACTGGCAGAAGAGATGGACTCCACCAAGGTATGAAGTGTGTTCTTTTTAAGGGAAGCTAGGAGACATTGAACATTCATTTGGGGGAAGGAGAACGGGCTTGAGATCAGTTAATTAGCTAATCACTGTATAATAACTTGGATGGATTAGTGTGTGATTGTTTGGGGGAAAGACCATTAGCCTCAGTTCATGGTTTTCTCTGTCTCTGCTCAGGCTGCAAATGGTTTTGCCATCTGCTTTCCTCTGTGTTGTCAGGCAGCCTACAAGATGTACCCTCTGGCAATTATGAAAAAAGGAAAAGTATCAGCTCTGTTTCTGATTGAGTCTTGATTTTGCTGCCAGTTATTGGCAGGAGTCTGTATTGTTTTATGTAGCCACAGGATTTTCAAACCAATGTTCTGCTCAGCTTCTATTGTCCGACTCCAAGAGAAACATTGCTTCACAGGCATATGATTTCCCATAAATCCTAATTGGAGTCAATTGCAATGTTTTGAATGGTCACCTTCCTCCTACTGCCTGTTTGCAAGCTTGCTTCTTCTTCTGACTGATCGCATGTGGTTTAATCTTAGCTATGTCAGAAAACCTTTCTTATGTCCTGTGACTTTTAATATAAGGAATCAGCATTTTCAAAGAACTCTGTTTTCCTTACTAATGTTATGGGTTGCACTGTTAGGGGCTGAGAAACTGCTATTGCATTTACAGGGATTTTAGAACACACCCGCACAGGTGTTTACACTCATAGGCTGAGAACCAAAGAGACAAAAGTGGTGTTCCATGTATACCCCAAGGCTTTCTCCTCATGTTCCCCCTCCTTCCAAACTGCTCCTGAAGGAGTAGGCTTAGATCATGTGGTGGCATAAGGCACTGCAAGGAGAAGTTGGCAATCCCTTTCCATGCAAATGAAAAAACCAAAGGTTCGTGCAAAGGGACCATAGTCTTCTCCAGGGCCATAATGGCCAAGTAAACAAGAAAGGAAATGGAAGATATCTGGAATCAAATTTGGGTATTCCTTAGTCTGAAATGTTTTACAGTTCACAGGATTGGATCCAGAGTTTTATTCCACTGGTAAACATGTTCCCAAGTGGAATTCCACTCAAAATGTCCCCACTGGTGGAAAGACGGGGAGGCATTTTTTTTGACAAATTCTCCTCCTTCTGCAGCTCCAGCACAATCTCACATTATTCTGGTGGATCCCCCAACCCTCCAGAACAGATTTTTTTTTGAGGGGTGGGACATAGGGACTGCAGGGGAGGGGGAATCTGTGAAGATTGCCTCTGTCCCAATTCAGCTATCAGAAAACACTGATGAATCAAAATCTTTCTACTGACAGAAGGCGTCCTTCCATCCACAACAAGACTTTGCTGGATCCAACCATATGATTAAGAAGCTTGCTTCTGTGTGCTTACAGCCACTAGCATTGTGCCCTATCTTGCCTAACCATCTATATCTGAAGTTTCTATGGATCTCAGGTTACATCTTATTCAGCAAATAATAATAATAATTCAGGTTTTTTGGATTCCACGCCTTTTTAATAAGGGCTTGTCTAACTTTCACAATTGTTAGAGATGTAATGCATCTAATGCTTCTTTAACTCATATGTTTTGGCAATGCTCCGTAGTTGTCCCTTTTGGGGAGGAGGTAACAATAAGGATGAACTTAGTACTGAAACAATCTATAATATGGAACAATGTCCATGTCCTCCTAAATTATCTACTAGCTTCTTGGAAGTTAACTCATGGTCAGCGCAGATGGATCTTCAGAGACCTTATGACAGCCAAAAGATTTATACTATCACATTGGAAGGACAAATTCACACCTCCTATAATGCAATGGATTGAGGACTTAATAACGTTATAAACTTTTGAACAGGTCTTATATAGACACAACTTGCAAGTGGATATACATGGATATCTGGTCTGCTTTTTTTTGTTTTGTCTCCCTATTTTGTTTTGTTTTTGGGTTTTTTATGAATGCTACACACAATGGAAATCAACGATAATCCTATATATGTAATGTAAGTTTCCCCCCTGTTTTCACAATGTATTTTCTGTTCTATTTTGTTAATATTCACAATAAAAATTTCTTTTTTTAAAAAAGACACAATTACAAGTTTATGTAAACCCATGGAGTGCATTTTGTTTAGTAGATGGTTTTCCAAATTGGACTGGAATATGTGTTGCCTATCCCTATCCAAAACTTTTTTCCTAGGAAAATTTAAGGGTGGTCAAGTTTCATTTTTTCTTGCAATTATCAAGTTCTTTCTCTTCCAAATGTGAAGTACTTTGCAAATTTTGGTAAAAACATTTTTATCAAAAACGAACTGGAACAGAATTGTTACCCATCTGAACTGGCCAAATTCAATAGGTATAGCTGGTCCCAGTTTGGAGAGGATCATGATGCAGTTTCATTAATTACCATATGGGTGGGGGAAGAATTGGCTGTCTTAATGCAGCACTGACATGGGCCAGATCTACACCAAGCAGAATACAACACTTTGAAAACGGGTTTAAAACTATATGGAGTGTCCTGGGCCCCAACAGTTGTCACTACTGTTATAAACCATTTTAAAGCAGTAGTGTACATCCTGCAATGGTTGAATACATAAGGTTTCAAAGCCCAACTTTTAACAGCTAAACACTGAGAGCTCTGGGCCTGGACAGATGGATCTTTCACTTTTGGTGTCTCCCTCTTTTGATTTTTTTAAGTCTCAGGTTCTTTTTGTACTGAATATTGAGAATTTTGTGAATTTTGGTACATTTTTATTTAAAAAGGCTGAAATGAAATTCTGACCCATGCCTAACGATGGGTGAATAAGTGATATTCCAGCTTGCAAAGATTCTCCGGACATCAGCCTGCTGCTCCTTGAAGTGTGGTTGTTCGTTTTGTGCTGTGAGCTTTGACTAAATGGGAAAATTTGTTTTGAGTGAATGGGAAAATTGCACAAAACAAACAGAGATCAAATGTGAAAGTTGCACACACAAAAACCAAATTTGCGCAAATCTTTCTCGTTGACTAAAGTAAAAGTGGTTTAAAAGTTATGCATTTTAAGAATGTGAATGCATGTTTGGG
The DNA here is from genome assembly GCF_023053635.1 of Elgaria multicarinata webbii. Classification (NCBI taxonomy): domain Eukaryota; kingdom Metazoa; phylum Chordata; class Lepidosauria; order Squamata; family Anguidae; genus Elgaria; species Elgaria multicarinata. The sequence continues at coordinate 64,124,821 of NC_086172.1, forward strand.
AATTTCTTAACGTTTTTGGGAAAAATGTGTTCCTCTTTTGGGATTGTGAACAGAGCAATTTCAAGTGATTAGCAAACTGAAATGAAATTTGCATACATCCCTAGCTGTCTATAGTCAAATTACATACTTGTATGATCGCAGCCCAACATTCTTCCTTCCTTCCTCTCGTTCTTTCTCTCTGCTCTATGAGATTCACGAGCAAGATCTACTTCTCTGCTGCCAATTTTGTCAAATGACATTTCTCCAAATGCCCATTTCCATTTAAATTCTAGTTCACTAGCATTTTTAATTCAATTTCTCCTTTGAAATAAACACAGAGAATCCCAATTCTTATACACTTATTAATCTAATATTATCCCTATTAATGTGTCCTAAGAATGTCTTTTTAACAGATATTAGAGGGATGTGTGCATTCCTCTTCTGTACATTTTAGCCATCTTTTAGTATCCTTCAATCTTTGAGGTCTTTTCAAGGGCACACAATATTGATTTCTATTAAAATATTGTTGACCAATTTTCCATTTTAAATAACGAAGAGCAATTATTCTGCAGCTACATCATTAGAATATTTAACATTTTATAAGATGGCTAACTTGTGAGATGTGCCCAATCATGAACAGTGGTTTTGACAGACCACAGTAGTTGTCTGTCTATATGGCTCCATTTGTTTCGGCCATTATCAGTCCTTTGCTCCCTTTTTTCAAATGATCTAGACTATTTATTATTCTCAGAATTTCCTTCTGCCACCATAAAAGTCTTGCACAGTACTTTTAGCATAGTTGTGCCATAATATATTATTGCCAATGGTTGGTTAAATTGATATATATTTTAAAAACTTAACTCAGTGTGTTATAATTCATGTATTAAAAGGAACCATTAGGCATTTCACTGTTCCAGTAAAAAGATGGAGGATGCTGTAATAACTTCCAGGAAATGTTAGGTTGTATTGGGAAAGGATGAGGAGCTGCCCATAGGACTGAGTGTTCATCAATGCAGAAGTTCAAGTTTTTTTTTAATCTTTGGATAAGAATTCCTTTTAGGCTCTGCTCATAACATTTTTAGCTAGTACAATTTTAACACAAACTAATGTTTGATGCACTGCTTGAGTTACTGTGACATTCACATCAGCACCCCTCTGCAGCACATCAAATTTGTATGATATTATGATCTGGTAATGTACAATCTCGATTAGAAATGTTACAGCAAAAATATACAAAATGGCCAACGATAAAATGGAAATTGGCAATGGGACAGCTGACACTTGAAACTGACAACTATCTGTTGGCTAATTTAAGCTGCATGATTTGGGCATCCACGTTGGTTGGGATTGTTCAATTGGAAGGAATCTAGTGCATGACCATCATGTTTTAACAGCTTTCCCTCCTACTTTGACAAGAACATAGCATTTTAGCCAATTGATCCCATACCACTTATAGAATGCGTGCTGATGCAGCAGAGCTTCTCTCAGGGGAAGGGGGAGGGAGAATTTTTTTTGATAATTATCTTTCCCCTGTTGTTCCTGCCCCTGCACCACCTTCCACACTGTTCTGAGGGGGTCCTCCAACCCCCACAAGCCAATATGGAAGGGTTGCAGGAATGGGGGGATTTTTAAAAAGCCTTGTTCTGCTGACAGATGCCTCTGCTGGATGAACGTGATTTCTGTCAGCAAAGTGACTTCAATTGGATATTACCCAAAGTGGCCATTGGTCTCCTTCAGCTTGCACGTTTCCCTATGCATTACTCCTTAGGAATGGATGAGTCTGTCAGTTCTGCTTTCTCTGCATTTGAGTTTTTAAAATCTCGGGATCTTCCCATACAGAATATGAAGAAATTTAATAATTTTAGTAATTAGTAAATTAGTAATACAGCTGTGAAAGATGAACAGACAGAAAAAAAGGAGGTGGCAATCTAATTCAGCACCACAAACATGGTTGAATACACAGGGACTCAGAGGCAGGCTTTTCAGAGTTAAGCACTCAAAGCCCTCTGCCGGGATGCACAAATTTGTCAGTTTCGGTTTCTCCCACATTTGATGTTTTTATATCCCAACTCTTTTCCATTCCAAATATAAAGAAATTTGTGAATGTTGATAAATACTTATAAAAAATGAATTGAACTGAAATTCTCACTCATCCCTAGTTATCCCCATATGAATAGATGAGCCATCTTAATTCTTAATTTTCTATGGAGATGAGATGAGGTCATGGAAAGTCCCACTGGTCTCACTTTGAATTCCCTTATTCCACAGCATGGTGAGAAGCATTATTTATTTGGAGAAGCCTCTCCCAAACTGGTGTTCTCCAGGTGCATTGGACTGCAACTCCCGTCATCCACAGCCAGCATGGCAAATGTCAGTAATCCCGGAGTTAACACTCAAAATATCTGGAGGGCACCAGGTTGGGGAAGACTGATTTAGATGATAAGGTATTGCATCCACAAAGGTACTTCCACCTTTCAGCCTTACAGTGAAAACATGGCATGCTTTCTATGGCAATCAAGACACTGGATTCAGCAGCAACATCCACAGGGAAGTGGAAGTATTCACTTAGGACAGGAGAATATCTTTGTGTATTGTGTAAAAGTGGCTGAAGGGATTCCAAGAATTTACAATTTGCCTTGAGCAGTAAAATCCCAGAGCCAGCCTCATGTCTCTGTTCTTACATAGCAAGGCCAGATATCTCAAGCTACAAAGATCACATACGGCATGCAGAAGCACACAAAGTGAATATCAACCATTCATCCTGCTTATGGCAAAAAAACGATTTTAAACTGTCAGTTGACTGAAGGCTCTGATAAGCTGTCAGATTCTGTATCAGGAACAACTGCTCTTACAGACCACTTAAATTACTGAAAAGATGATGCCTACCTTTGCCCATATAGGAAAGCTCATCTGAGCCTGGAGAAGCAAAGCAACGTGCCCATGCTGCCCCGCCTCCACTGTGGTCACCCGCCTAGCCAGTGGACAGCCAGCAAGCCTGCATAAGTTTTTTTCTTTGGAACATGTACTCGTGCACCCTGCTTCTCCCGGAATTGAGCGGTAGCCTGGAGTCACTGGCTAGTCCATGGACTGATGCACCTTCCTTGCGCTTTGACCTGCTGCATCCTTCACAATGCCTTTTTATTGTTAGAGCTAAAAGCCCTCCATCTGGAAGGGTCCACGGTCAACAAATAGCTACCAGACATCCATATTAAACAAAGCAAAAGTGAAAAATAAAAAGGCTATGTTAAGAAGAGCATGGTATTATGCCCAAAACAACAACAACAACAACCCCACCCTGAAAGCTTGGATCCTAACTACTCACTCCATGAATGGAAGCAACATCCATTTCTAGAACAAAGGTCATGTCACAAGAGAATGCATTTTGCCTATTGAAAAGTCTTTTTCTGTGTGGTCAACCCTCCTTCTATGGATGGAAGCTCTTTGTGTACATGGATCCAACTCACAGCATACTATCAAGAAGACTGACTTCATTCCAACTCCTTTATTGAGCTGTAGTTGTTTCCACCTCTACCTGAAGTAGAGGTGGAAACAACTATCCTGTACTATCTCATGCCAACGCACAATGTGCCCTATCCACTAATTCTGATCAATTCTAAAAAAATATTTAAGGACTTGCTCCAAGGATCTGTGGCAAAAGAGATGGAAACAAGACCTTTGCTATTAAAAATTACAATAAAAAGTAGTGTAACATGTTTAAAAGATTGTCTTTCTCTCTGTGTCACACGATCTAAAGAGAATGCCATTGCACAGGCAATTAGAAATAAGAACTTAATTTTCCTCCTCCTAAACCAGACTAGTCAATTCCTAAAGAAAATATTCAATGCATATTTTCCTTGGAATAACATTTGATCAAAGCACTTGTTTAAAAGAATGCCATAAAGTAAAAGGGAATAGTGGAGCTACGTTGAAATGGAATTCTATGTTGAAAAAATGCTTTGGCGTGTTAATTCAGGAATTGTGAGAGTTGAGCAGTAGTGACTGAGTGTATTGCCTACTACACATTTGTCGCTTCCACTTTCAATCAACAACACAGAAATGTTCCTTGGTTGTTATCAAGATGTCTGAACCTGGAAGTCTGGCTTGTTAAGAGATTAAACAATCAAGAGTTAACCCTACAACAAACTATGGACAACTTTTGGGTTAACTCTGTGTTGTTTAACCCCTAAACATGCCAGAGTTCCAGATTCAGGCATCATGATAACCAGGAATGCAGTGTTCCAGGTTGTTGACTGAAAGCAAAAGTGATGAATATGCAGGAAGCAACATGTTCACTTGCTGCCACTGAACCCTGGGTTAAAAAACCCAGGAATTGTTGTGACATGCACATCAAATCTTTGTAGCCACCATAAATGGGTCAAACATAAAAGTGTGCAGTCTCTCCAAACACACCATGATCTCCCTGAGATGAAGGACAAGATGGTGGTCCTCCACTCTTCCATGAGCAGAAGTGGACAGTGCTGGTATTTGAATTCTGCCAATGGGAGAGCACTCTCTATCACACTTAAGGCTAATTTAGGGGGTTCAAAACAGGCCACATGCACACCCACACACACCCCTGTCCTCCAACAGAAGGAAAGAGTTGGGGGCAGTGCTTTAGAGGAACACCAGGGTCAGCCAGTGCTGCCCCTTCCCCCCAGGATCTGCTGCATGAGGCAGTCACCACACTCTGCCTAATGGAAGGGCCAGGCCTGCAACAGATACACACAGCCCTCCAGCAGAATGGCTTGAATCCAGTGTAATTTCCACCAATTTCCCTCTATGGTCTCCATGTAACATCCCATGCCATCCAGAGAGGGTTTTCCAATCCACATATTGAGTGGTTTTTCATGGCTATGGGGCAGTGCAGCAGGAACAAGACTCTGGAAAGTCCCATTCTATAAGCAGATCCCATGGAATTAGGATTATGGCAGAGGTTGTATTACAAAATAAGAATTGTTTCTTTGAAGAACACATAATACTGTTATCTTTCAGGTACCAGGTTAAGACTTTTCTCTTCTCCCAGGCATTTAAAAGCATTTAACAATGCTAAGTTTGTTTTCTAATGGACCCCAGAACTGTTGTTTTTAAATGGATACTGTTGTTTTTATATTGTTGTTTTTATGTTTCTGATGATTCTTAAATTTTGTATACTTTTTCAATGTTTACTGTTTTAACTTTTGTAAACTGCTCAGAGAGCTTCAGCTATGGGGTGGTATATAAATGTAATAAAAAAATAAATAACACATGTGCCAGACAATCTCAGCATTTTTCAGTTTCATTGACGTGATTGGGAAAATTTATTTAAATACCTCCCATTTTAAGTGAGATTTTGACGTGTTTTACTGTGGCCATATTGTGCTCCTTGCATTTTGATATTTCTGATTTTTAAGAATTTCTATCAGAATCGGCAAAAGCAATGAAAGCAATATACTTGAAACATAGATTGCAAAACACAACCAAGCCTCCGTTGATAAACATACAATTTGTGCCTTGCACATATACTACTACATATCACTTGACATTGCTTGTGTATGTATTATAAAACTTTTCTGGGTTTAAGATGTAGTTTTGCTTTTTAACCAACAGCTCATGTTCTTCTCTAAACTGAGTTCTAGCTCTTTGCTAAGAAATTAAAGGGACATATATAATAGTCAATGGTCAAGCACAGTTTTACTAGGCATGTAGAAGTTTTTCCAAACTGATGTCTGAAACAGAGCCAAGGTCAAATGCCAGGGAATCAATCAAATAAAAACAGAGTCTGAAAGCAGAGTCAGGTAAAAATTCAGGAGTTAGTCGCACACACACAGCAAAGTCAAGGAGAAGATCAGAGGTGCTTCCAGCAGCTCACGTTACTAATGACATCTGATATAGCTAGAGCTACCGGAACCCCACCCAACGCTCAGCTGCATCACAGTACATGCCCTCCTCCCAAGAAGTTCATAATGATGAGTCTTCTTTGGTAGTTGAGAAATTCTTCTTAAAGGGCCCCTACTAGCCTGCCTGCCTCTGTAGCTGACAACACTCTCTGGGGCTAGGTGGTTGGTTGGCATTCCTGTCTACCTCAGACGGCAATCTTTTTGCCTCTCAAGGAGGCAGATCTGAAGGATCAGAAACATCATGGGTAGGGCCAAGGTGCTCTGAGGCAACTTGTTTCCTGGGGACATCTCACACTGAAGGTTCAAGCTCTTTCTCTGATGAGGAATCCCCCAGGCGAGTCATGACAGCTCACCTTGTATTCATCAAAATCAGTGGAACTGGAACTATATTTTCAAAAGCAAAGTGTGGATGTTTGTTCCAGCTGACATTGAAGCTGATGCTGAATTTGGAAGTTGGGTTCTGTTCCAGTAAAGATGATGCCAGATAGGGAAGGATCCCAGAACTCAAAGCCCATGTTTTATATATAAATGTTCAAAGTTCATGCCTGGCATCTCTGATGGAAGAAAACTTCTTGTCTGAAATTCTGGAGAGTTGCTGCTTGTCAGTGTAAACCAGGAGTGGGGAACTTTTGGCCATCAAAATACTGTTGAAATACAACTCCCATCATTCCTAACAATTGCTGGCTGGGAGTTGGAATCTAACAACGTCTGGTGGGCACAAATTCCTACTGTAGGTATAGATAATGCTAGGTTAAATGGACCAATATAGGGCAGCTTCCTATGTACCTGTGCTGTAGCAATGTATCTTTGTACATCAGACTACAACTACAAGATAGTATCTGTGAATATGTTGCTTGAATTCCAAGAAGATGATTATCTGGACCAATTTTTCTTATTCCTGTATATATTAGCCCTTCATAGTTATTCACATAAATAGAACCTTTGTGTTCAAAACTGTTCTGAGAATAGTTATTTACAAAGTATAAATTCCACAATTGCACTGGAAATAATTTACTTTAGTAATATACTTATTTTGGTGCTCTTTATTCATTCATTGTTCCATTATGAATAATCATTCATTCAAGTAGAAAAAAACAGTATTAAGGGCTATTGACTGGCCATCCACAACAATGAATTTATGCTACGTGATTGTCAAAATGTTCAGCTTGTGAGCAGTTCTATAGTAAAGACTGTAATGTATTTGTGATTGGTGGATTTAATAGTTTTGATGAAATCTACATAATACAGAATCATAATACAGAATACTTGTCTCTGAGCTTTCCTAAGCCTAAAGAAAAAATGTTCCATTCTCTCAAAATAAAGCTACTATGGTTAGGGACTGTTAGTGAGTTCCTCCTCCTCCTCCTCCTCCTCCTCCTCTTTCTCCTTCTCCTCCTCCAGAACATGGGCCTTGACACAAAATGTCTCTTACTGACTGACTGACTAATCTTTCTCCTTGGCTCCCCTTGTTAACTTCTATTCTTCTCCTTCTTGAGCAGTGTCAGAGGCTTCTACATTTCCTCTCTGTCTCTTCCTTCCCTTCCCTCATGTCTTACTCTATCTATGGAATCACTTGCCTTTTAAGTGTTAGAAAACCAGTTTTTCCTTGTGGTTATGGTAGCAAAACGTAAGAAAATTATACTATGTATAAATCAGTCATGCATTTCAAACTGTTGGAGAGATCAGTGGATTGGAAACTGGGACTTCAACACATGGCATGATAGGGTAATTCATTACTCCATTTCATGCAAAAGTCTTTGTTGTCTCCACTGAAGTATGTATTTTAACTTTCACATTATAATATTTTGTGTGCAGATTACAGGATAATGTAGGAGGCCAATAATGCAGAAGTGTTTTAAAAATGCATGGATCAGGTCTTCTCATAGGCTGTATCTACACTACTGCTTTAAAATGGTTTCTAGAAATAGTGACAACTGTTGGGGACCAGGACACACTCCAGATAAAGTTTTCAAACAGTTTTCAAAGTGTCACATCCTGTTTGGTATATTTCTGGCCATAGACATGTTATTTTTTGTTATATGGTGTGGCATGTGAATGTTCATGTCTTGTAGGCTTATCTGAGAATAATGCTGCATCTTTAAGAAAGCATAAATGAACCACGGTTGAGAATTTTGATCAGTTTGGATGATGTACCAAGTTTACACATTTGACAAAACACCAGAAATTGGCTGCAATAAATTTCCCTCTAGTTCAGGGTGGGTAATCCATGAGTCTAGGACCCTCAGCATAATTCCATGCAGTTCTCAGACTAATTTCAAAAAAGCCCTCTGCGCACTATAGGTTAGATTTCTGGTTGGTGAAATCTATTCTTTCCTTGGCAGCCCACTGGGCAGGAAGAAAAAAAGAAAAGAGTGAAAAGGGAGGCAGAAAAAGAAAGAGGGCATTGGAAGTATGATTAGTGGGAATGTGAGAGAGGGCCTTCTTGGTGTCTGCTCCAGGTTCTGGAGCTGCATGCCAAGGGGGACTAGGTTGATGCCCTTTCTGTTGTCCTTCTGCTGGCAGGCAAAGGCATTTTTATTCAGGTAGGCCTTTTATTTATTTATTTATTTATTTATTTATTTATTTATTACATATTTATACTGCCCAACAGCCAAGGCTGTCTGGGAAGTTCACAATTAAAACCATAATATACAAAGGTAAATTTAAAACTTAAAATAAAATTAAAAATATCATATAAAACCAGAAAAGGTTATCCTCCGGAAAGCTTGTCTAAAAAGATGTGTTTTCAGAAACCGTTTGAAAGATGTTATATTCTTCAGCTCCAGAACTGCACGAGTTTCCCACCCCCCCAGAGGGTGGGTGCCACTATGGAGAAGGCCCGCCGTTGACGTTCTTCACTACGACATTCTGTTCATCTTGGATTGACGAGCAGGACCTCCTCTGACAATCGTAAGTGTCGTCTGGGTGTGTGTAACCTTTGACATATAAGCTGGCCGGTTGCTGAAGGTTTTTTAAAATTAATTTCTTTTATTGTTGTGTTTTTTATTGTGTTCTAATGGATCTGTTTTTATGTCATCTTTCAATTATGTTTTTTGCTATAATTTGTATTTTGTTATTGCTAGCAGACTTGAGCAGCATTTTTGATGGAAAGGATATTAATAAAAGAAAAAGGTAACCCACCCATTTTTCTCTGGCCTTTCCCACTGCTGGCTTTGGCCCTGCGCACCACTGAAATGTGACCCCCAAAAGATTACCATGAAGCAATGTGGCTCTTGACAGTAAAATGGGTTTCCTACCCTTGCTCTTGTTCTTGCCCTATAGGCAGACTTTTACTTAACCTCTGAAATGATATATGAATAGATGGTTGATTTGCTTAAAACAAGGAAGGAGATTTTTGCGAATGGAATGTTCTTATGATCTTTATGTATAAGTTGTTTTTTAAAGGAGCCTTTAATAGCATACCTAATACATTGGTTTCATGGTACTTCAAGATGACACAGATCACTGGGTGTTTGGATCATGAGAAGTCCCACTTTCTGAGATTGTTTGTTAATCTGAATTTACTGCATATTAGAAATTTGAAAGAGAACCAGGAAGACCCAAAGAGCTAGTTTACTGGGTACGGAAGTTGCGATTAGAATTCTGAATGATTGATGATGTGGCACGATTTCTCCTGCAGATTTTTGGTCTAAAGGAGAGCCACAGAAGAACATTTTCTGTGGACAGGAGTGATTATAGAAAGAGAATAATTCCATCACTGCATGGATCTTGGAACTATCTGTGAAACTCAGTCAGAATGGATTTAACAAAACCCATAAATCCCTAGTCATGAAGAAATATGTCAAGAAAAAATGAAGGCATTTAATGAGTCAAATATCTGAAAATGGATTCATGTTTTGTCACGATCATTTCCATTAAATAAAGTGCTTTTTTAAACCTTTTTACGAATTCATTTTTCTCATTTACATAATATATGTCCCACAGAGCTGAAATACCTTTTGGTTTCAATCTTAATGTATCTTTAATAAGTTAAGAACTCTTAAATTGCCCCAGAGACTATTTGTTGCATTGCTCAATTTATCAAGCTCTTAAGGTTATTTGGGTAACTGATTTTCTTGATCATGGCTGGCATGGGTAATATGCAGGCTTGGTCCATGTCTCCCTTTCCCCAGCCTCTGTATACACAGAAGTAATGTATGTACAATTGGTGCACATGGAGTTGATAAATATATGGAGGTCAGGGGTAGGACAGTATGTATGACCCCAGTTCTCCTCCATGCATTTATTATGCACAGTTTCAGGCCAAGACTATTGTGCTTCTTGTCCAGCTTTCTTCCAAAATGCCACATCCATAATTGTATGTTATTTCCTCCATATCATAAACATTTCTGCTTCTTTTCCTGTTAATGTATTCCTTAGAGGTGAAGTGTGTGTGTGTGTCCGTGTCCGTCCGTGTAGATAGATAGATAGATGTATAGATAGACAGAGATATGAATATTGGATAGATAGATAGATAGATAGATAGATAGATAGAGGCCTAATCTACACCTGCATCCCTTTCGCAAGGGAAGAGGGCAGCTTCCGAATGTTTCCCATTTCCACGATCGGCACTCATGGGGCACATGTGACTGATGTTTACTGCAATGACAGGATTGTCGTTGCAAGAGCACATGTGTCCCATTGTGGAGATTGCACATGTATATCGGAAGAGGTAGATGGGGCTAGGGAGATGGGTACAGGGGCAGAGGTGTTTTTTTTTGACTCATGAGGGATGCATACAACCGCAGACGTGCAGCAACACATGGGAGTATATGAACTCTGTCGAATATGTGCTCCTGCGCAGAGATATATTTGTATTTAAAAAAAAACAACCACAAGCACACTCGGCAGTAAAACACACCAATACCCATGCGCATGCCGCTCACAGCTGATTGGCTGTTCACTGAGCCCGGAACTCATGGTGAACAGCAATGACCTCGCAAAGGGGGGGCACACCGCAAATGTTCTTCAGAATGGATGTGAGAAAGCTGGAAATACTGCAACAAAAGCAGTCAGGGATATTCTGGGAAAACTGAGAGGTGGAGCTGAGATCACTGTGGGAGGAGGTGAATGTCATGTCCCCCATTAGTGATGACTGTGATACAATCCTGCAATAAACTGCTGGTGCAGACTCCCCTATAGATATGAAACTCCAAATGTTTGGATTTTATTGTGTCCCCTATGTAGTATCAGGAAAATGTTCCCATCAGTCCAATTATCTGATTATCTGAGTTTTTCAGATGTCACATAGCCTGTTCACATGACTGAAATTGTTCTGTAATCTGATAGGCTTTAGGTTAGCATTGAATGATTTGAAGGCTGGCTGGATGACTATGATTTTTCTTTCCCAAGGTACTTGGAAATCATAAAAAATCTTCTCTGCTTGTTGACCTGCAGTATTTGAATTGTAGGCTACAATTATTCTCTTTCAAAATGTCTAGTGGGAAGGTTGTCAGAATGATTCCTTCTTTTAAAAGGAGCAGATCTACTTAAAAAAAAACACCTTTCATATGAGCACTGCTAATACTAGTGCTGATTTCACTGATATTTTACGATGATTTTCCATGCATTCATACTATTTTTAATCAAATACAGGTCATGGATCATGTTTCTAGTGCATGGCCATTTTTTTTATTGGCTCCCATGAAACAGGCATGAAGATGTTTAGATTTTAGCAAAATGCTTCAGCTACAGATGCAACGAGCTGCATATTAATTGGCTTCATTGCCAAGAAAATTGCACTGCCAATCATTATTACTGACTAATGGAAGATGGCATGACATTGTACTAAGATAAATGATTATTCTTGCTAACTACCAAATATTCTGTTTTGTGGTACATTATGTCACAAGAGAGGCAAAGTGTAAAGGTACAGGGTGCAGCGTGACAGAAGGATTTAGCGAAAAGTCAAAAAAGATGAAGATGACAAATAATTAAAAGTGAGCGGATAATTGGAAATCATGATTGCCGAGCACCAGGCTGTTGTCAGCTGCCCCTCTGTTTCTTCCATAATATTGAGCCCTTCGAAGCCCTTTTCTCATTAATCATTATGATGACTTCTTTTTCACCCATGGGCAAAGGACTCAATTCTCTAGTTAAGATGAAAATCTAAGATTTGCCATTAACAAACCCCACCCCAGTAAATTAAAGACCATTTATTTCAGCAAAACGTTTTGGAGTTCAAGCCCTTTTCTGATAGAAACTCATGCTGCTTGTTGTGTTGATCTATAAAATAATACGTTGCTTCATGTGGACTTCAAGCAATGCACCCTTTCTACTAGGGAGTTTCTGTTTGAAGTATATTGACTGGAATCAGATCACATGTTGTCATTTATAAAGTGAACAGGGTCCCTCAATGGTTTAAAGTGGAGATAAATTACAGATAGGTGTTATTAGCCATATAAAATGGCAATGCACTCTCCAGGGCTACAGCCCAGCAATGGAATGTATGCTAAAAAATTTAAATTACTAAATCAATGCCAGCCTTGGTCTTTAATGCTCTGTAAGTGATAGTTTTCTTCCACATTCTCTGTCTATTACACAAGTGCAGTGATATTTTCTTCAACTGAGGAAAAATCCCCATCTGTTTTTGTCAGTGTGGCTGTTGGATAATACCCAGCTGTGATATGCCTGTAGTACTGAAGTAAAAATCAGTTTTTGCCACGAGCAATGTAGCTGTTCCATAGGAGAAATCATTGGGCTTACTGAACATATGTCACAGCTGTGAGTGTTAGTTTCAGGAATAAAGAAAAGGACAAATTCCTCAGATGGCATCACTCTGTGTCAATGAGAACAGGATCTCCCTTGAAACAAGGAGTGATATCCAACCATATCTATGTTGAGATCCATCTTGGTAAAAGCAAGTGAAATATTATATTTAACCCATTCTCCACCTCCACAGGATACATAATGATGTACAAGAAATTCAGTTCAGGTCAGGATTTACCTACTTTGGACTAAACACAGACTCCAGTGCAATCTGCGGCCCCAGTTTTTACATTTCTGAGCTTGCCATGTGAAATACGAACCCCCTAAAATGCATTTGACAGCATACATTTGGAAAATGTGCATGAAAAAATGCATATTTGGGGGAAATGTGTACAAATACGCTTTAATCAGTCGGAGAAGAATGTGTACGTTTCAATGAGGTGCACAATTGGTGGGTACATTTGGAAACATGCTAAAAGGAAAAAAAACTTGCAATCTGATATGGACTTGAATTGGCATGAGCTTCAAGATGGAATTTTGGAGATATTCTACAAAATCCAATTTTGCTGATTCTCACATCTCTAATGATACACACCAAAGATTTGTGTGTGTGTTTTTTAAATAATCATTTGTATCCCACCCTATTAGCACTGGAATCTAAGGGTGGCATACAGATAAAATCAGAACAATATGTACATAAATAGTTTACACAGCTAAAAACTTATTAACAAATTAAAACCAGTAAAATTGTTTCAAAAGCAATAAAATCAATTAAAATCAATTCAAACTATGTGTAACCATGGAGAATTTAGCCCTCAAAGGCCTTGATAAAAAGCCATGTTGGAGCCAGGCCTCCAACTGGAGGGTTTTCCACAAGCGGGGTGCCACAACAGAGAAAACCCTCTTCCATGTCCCACCATAAAGTATGCCTCATGTTGGTGGGATGCCAGAACCCAAATACAATAAATAAAAAACAATTACAGCTGTGCTCTGGACACGACCTGTGAGATAAAAAGACCCAAATTAAGGTAACCCCTATTACAAAAAGTAAAAGTCAGGACTAAGTAAAGGACTTAAAGCATTTCAAGCTCAAAATCAATAATCTCCAAGTCCAAGCAAACAGGGAGCAGAAACAGCAGGAGAAAAACTGCATTCTTCTTATATAACAAAAGGAAATTAACGGCGAGTTTTTCAGTATTTACATGAAATATAGAGTCAATTTCCTGTTGTTCTACCTTGCGTATGTGGTACTGAAGTGTTCAATATTCTGTTTTCAAGCAATTACAATAGGTATCTTAAAAAAATGACATCAACATGGTTCCTGCAACTCAGCAGGTACCCAATGCCAGAGAGCTGCACAAGCGGTAGGGAATCAACATCAAGGGTGAGAAGCCTTATTTGATAGAGAAAGCAAAGTGCAGCATAATGCAAACAAGTTTAGAATGCTTTTTTTTAGGCATGTGCTCCGATCCGATTAGAAGCGCAGAAGCAGGAGCGAATTGGCCTACTCCGCTTTGCCCAGAGGTGGAGTAGAAGCGGACCGCGGACCCCTAGAAGCAAGGCGAAGAGGAGCGCCCATTTTCAGAGCGCTCCGGTTTCCGCGGTCCGATCCGATCGCCATCTTGAAACATTTCGCCCATAGGATTGCATTGCGGAAAAGAAAGGGAAAACTGTGTTGTTTTTGAAGCTATCTTTCTGAAAATTCTTGTGCTTGGAGAGTCGTGGATGGGGGTCATTTTGAGACTACTCTCAGCTCTCTGCGTGGTGCGGTTCGTGTGCTATAATTTTTTAAAAAAACGGCAAGAAAATACCTTTTCCAAAGGTCTGAGGGGCAGAGTCAACTCCCGGTCATGATCACATGATCCCAAAGTTGGAGGAGGGGATAGGCAAAACGGGTAACTTGGGATTCTGGGAACTTCTCTTTCTTAGTCTGAACGGACTTTTCCCAGTGTTTTTTAAAACAGTAGCCCCACCAAATGCACAAACACAACCTGAAATCATATACTAAGCCAATAATAAGAGATAGAAACACAGCACTGCTACCCACCCTAACTTTGGGGAACAACTGAAAAGATGTGGTGCAAGGGGATGAGCTCCCCTAGGGCATCCCATGTGGACGTGCCCCCACTCTCTCCTGTACTTGGAGGGCCATCAGAGCCCTCCAAAGAGAGTAACCCGGTGGAGCAATGCCTATCGTGAGTTGAAGTGAGAGTTCTACTCCTCGGCTCTCGTGGTGAAGCAATGGCTTTCATGAGTTGAACTGGCAGCTGCTTCCCCCTCCCCTGGGCACATCCCCCTATTGCTGGTAAAAGACAGATATAGCCTTTTTTTAAAAGTTCTTCTTGTTGTTTATTCAGCAACACTGCTGCTTTTAATTCCACCCCTCCTTTGTTTATTTATTTATTTATTCCATTTTATATGCATTACTGGCTTATCCTTGGCTCACTTCCTTATGCCCCCAGAAATGTCTGCTGCCTGCCTGCCTTCCCTCTCTCCTCCCCTGCCCACCTCGCAGGGATGTTGTGTGTGTCTGGCTTTGACTCAGGGGAGAAGTCCTTCCTGCGCTCACTTGGAGTTTTGGAAGTTCCAAATCCATTTTTCAAGTGTGGAAGAAGATTCATATAGGTTTATCTCTACTCCCCAATTCATGGCATGTTGGGAATTCCTTTGAAATGGCCCCATTGAGATGTCTGCAGGTTTAAGCCCCGCCAAAAAACAGGGGATGATGGGACTGCCTTGAGTCTGGGTGTGCGTGTGTATCCCTGGATAAGCTATCATGGTGGCGAGTTTGAGGTTTTTAACATATAAATTGACGGAGCTATCGAAAGGGGTGTGAATGGGGTGCCCTGTCATGCCCTGCATGGAACCGGAGTCGGGAGATGAGGGGGAGTTGGCAGAGGCTGGACCCAGTACAGTGGGGCCTGGCTCAGGAGAGGAGAATGGACTGGCAGAGGCTGTGGCAGAGCCTCAGGGAGAGGAGCCACGGCCAGCAGGAACCTCTGCCAGCTCTGAGGGCCTGATGCCAGCAAAGACTCTGGAAGAGCAGCAGGGATCTGAGGAGGAGACGGAGAAGCCCGGTTTCAGCCAGTTCCGGGCGGAGAAGGCCACCCGACGCAGGTCTAGCCGTCTCCAACAGAAACGCCAAGCAATCAGAGACCAGCTGCGGAACGCTGACTCAGCACTCTGACTGAGGATAAAAGAGCAGCCGGGAGCCCTGCCAAATTGTCAGAGATTATCTGAGCTTTCTGGCGAAAGCCTCGGTTCCTGCATCTCGTGACCTCGTGCCTTGCTCCCTGACTCCTGGTTCCTGATTCCGGCATTGACTCCTGGACCCCGTGACCACGCCTTGCTTCTCTGGACTCCTGATTGACCACGGACTGGTTAGTGACTACGCTTGCCTGTTATTGCCCCCTGGACTTTTGGACTGTTGTTTGGACTTTGCTGAATGCTGGCTGCGCTGACCCTGGACTGGACTCTCGACTACCTGCTTTGCCAATTCCCTAGACTTTGGACTGGACATTGACTTCTCTGTAAGCTTGAATCCTGATCTGCAACGTCCTTTTGCCTTTACGTTCACAGCTCCGTTTGCACTGCCTTCCCTGAACTGTTTGCATACTGCAATAAACTCATCTGTTGCTTAGTTACCCACTGGTCTAATCTGTCTTTGTCAAGCCATTTGGCAGCTTTCCCGGACATGCCCGATTTTCATAAATTCCCCAAAATTCAGGGGATGATGGGATTGCCTTGAGTCTTGGCGTGCGTGTGTATACCTCCATGAGGTGTCATGGTTCCAAACTTGAGGTTTCTAACTTTCACAGAAAAAAAGTTGTATACTTTTTAAGCTTAATGCAAGCCTATGGGGGGGGGGGAAACGGAGCTCCGATCTGGATCCGGAGCTCCGCAGCGGAGCGGAGCGGGCATGGGTGAAGCGGGAGCGGAGCGAAGTGGTCCGATCCGCAAAGCGCGGATCTCGAAGTGAAGTGGAGCGGGGGTCCGTGCACACCCTTACTTTTTTTTGTGTTATATACTTGTGGCTCATGATAGTCCTCCTTGTGGAAAGAGCTATTGCTTAGTCTGACCATTTATGACACATGAAACTTCCTGTAATAACAAAAACACTTATTGCAATAATCAATGATGCTACAGTCCTGTCCACTGTTAGTTGGCTTGAATTTTCTAAAAACCCTACTCAGTCATTTGATAGTTATCCAGTCATGTTCCTTGACTGACACATGATGAGCTCAGTCTGAAGGGGATGCCATCTATGCATGCACAGTCCCCAGTATTGGGACAGGACCCTTGCCAATCAGGATTCCCATCCTTGTGAAAGAAACCCTACAGGTGTAGAAGATGGTCCCCTTCAGACTGAGCTGATCGTGCATTGGCTGGGTGGTCAGGATTTCAGTTCAAGATTGCTAAGGGGATGGCCAGGAATACCTAGCTACATTAAAGTAGTTTAGGTCTTCAGGGGTAGATGAACTGCATCATGGGATACAAAAGGAATGTGCTGGTGACTCAGAACCTATATGTGCAGGTGACTCAGAAATCCTGGAGAACAGATGAGGTGCCATGAAATTAGAGAGGACCAAATCTTCTCAATACCAGATATTAAAACAGATTATAAAGAGTTAATTTCCATAGTGCTGCTATTGCACCTGTTGTTTATATTGTTAGTTTTTACTGTTAGCTTTTATTGTTTTTAACTGATATTTTATTTTACGCTTTTATTGCTTCTAATTTTTATACTGCGTATGGTTGTACGCCACCTTGGGAGGGCTTCTTCCCTGAAAGGCGGCTAAGAAATGTTTTAAATAAATCAAATAAATAAATGTACACAAAAATGGAATAATAATAATAATAATAATAATAATAATAATAATAATAATGTCTGCCCATCAGCCAGCCTGCCTGCCAACACCAAAGTGCCAAGAACAAGAAACCTAGACAATTGATATTTGGCTTGCATACTAAGGAGATCCTAGTGATGTACACCTCAGGGTTATTTGTTTTTAAAACATATTAATTAATTTAAATTAATTTAAATATGTATAAAGCCTGCAGTAACATCATCAGTCACTAGGGGCAGACTTCAAGCAGTGCTTATCTTTGCAGTCAACAGTTTGAAGCCAGGGAGGAAGAGTCTGGAAGATGGAGTTATACAGCTGCCACCCCATTGCTGTGGGGTAGCCCTGAAACTAGTAAAACGAAATTCATCAGAAACAAACAATGCACATGTATAGAATTTGGGATGCCTGGCTTGAAAAAAGATCTTGGGATTATTATTATTTATTTATTTATTTATATAGCACCATCAATGTACATGGTGCTGTACAGAGTAAAACAATAAATAGCAAGACCCTGCTGAACATGAGTGAGTAGCATGATACAGCTAGAAAAAAAAAAGCTAATGTGTTTTTAGGCTGCATTAACAGAACCATAGTTTCCAAGTTATACAAAGTAATGGTTCCAATTCATTCTACACAAGCCACACCTCAGATAGAATACTATGTCCAGTTCTGGGCACTGCACTTTAAGAAGGATGTAGACAAACTGGAACAGGTACAGAGAGGAGGGTAATACAGATTCACACTAGTCAGGTAAAGACGTAATATGAGGGAAAAGTTGAAGGAACTGGATATGGTTAGCCTGAAAGCCATAGAGACTGAGGTGGGAAATAAGAGCAATCTTCAAACAACTGTTACATAGTCAACAGCAAACAGTTGTCCTCTGCTGGTCTAGCCCAGAAGGCAGGGCTAGACCTAATGGACTTACATTACAGGAGGGCAGTGTGTAGTTGAAATTAAGGGGAAATGTTGTTATGGTAAGTGCAGTTTGACAATGAAAACTACTACCCAGAGGGGTGCTGGGCTTTCCTTCACTAAGAGGGCTGGTGGGCTCTCCTTCACTAGGGGTGCAATCCTATGCATGTTTAGACAGAACAAAGTCCTACAACTCCTAGCATTCCCCTGTTAAGAGTCTGATGTATTGCACTCCCTCAGAGCATGCACAGAGTGCAAGCACACGTCAGCAGAGACAGAGGTCACTGGCAGCAGGCAGATGTTCACAAAGCGAAGGAATACTCAGGCACAGTAGCGTTTTGAACTACTAATCTAAATTTACTTTACAAGTATTTACATAGAGCATAACATAGTAGAGGAACTTTACA
Source organism: Elgaria multicarinata webbii (assembly GCF_023053635.1). NCBI lineage: Eukaryota > Metazoa > Chordata > Lepidosauria > Squamata > Anguidae > Elgaria > Elgaria multicarinata. Next base: position 64,143,550 of record NC_086172.1, read on the forward strand.
CAATAACTCTTCAAACTAACTCTCCACACTCTTCAATCACATGTCACATATTAATAGCCTTGTAAGCCAATCATAGTGTCCATATGCAATATGAACACCGGATTGCATCACCAGGATTGTGTTGCTATGCTTCAAGAAAAAGCATGGGCAAACGGCCTTGGTCAGAGAGCCATCCAGCTGCACATCCTGGCCGCTCTCAAAGACCTTGAGATGGCTATCTCAGAGGTTGTTACAATGTTCAATAGTTTCAGAAAAAACTTCTGATGAACACTTTTAAAACATAAACCTGACATCTCCAGCCAGCCATGCTGGCTGGGGGATGCTGGGAGTTCTTGGACTTTATTCTGTCTGAACATGAATAGGATTAGGCCCTAAGGGTCTTCAACTAGAGGCTGGACAGCTGTCTGTTGGGGATGCTCTGGTCCTGGATTTCTGGCATCAAACCAGGGGGTTGAGCAAGATGGCTTACAAGGTCTCCTCCAACTCTTTGATTCTGTGGAAGACTTGCAATTTTAGCACTAAAAATTTTAGGCCTCAAATTTGCCAGATCATCTTGAACACCACTGAAACCATGGATGCTGCTTTGTGTTGCAGGAAATGTTTCCAAAGTGATTATTGATTTTATGAGATGTTTCGTTATTTTTATTCAGTGCAGTACTATATGCTGAAAAGAATGTTTGGTTTGAGTTCTGGCATTCTCTGTTTTCCGACAGGGTCCGCATCAGGGTGCCATAGCTTAATGCTTGTAGTCTTAATAAGATGGCCTTTTAAATTAAGGGCATTAGATTGAACATTAATCTCCCATGGGCAAGTTGTTATTAGAAGAAATGGGATAATATCAGATATCCTTTGTACTGCTTGCTTCCTACGAACTAAGCAATTATGAAAATATTGAATCAATATTCTATTACTTAACATTATTATCATGAACTATATTTATATTCTTAATCATTGTTCCTTCAAAAAGTGTGAAGATAAGCCCTGTAAATGACTTCAGAACAACTTCATAAATCCGAATAGCTTGGAAAACATCCAAATCACTGCAAACTTGAGGGAACAGCCATTGAATAATGTTCATTTTATCTATCTTGGATTTTTGAGACCCTTAGGCTAGGACATTAGGCATAATTAAGCATATCATTATTATCTTGATATTTCATTCATAGATATGTAGCCATACATGCAATCTGCTTTAGATAGCTTGCTTTAAATCCATTATCACAATAGGACTTCCCCTTGCTCCCCTCCCCTCCTCCTGCAGACCCCTGTACACCTCCCAAATCTTCCCTGACCCTTTGGGGAACATTTGGCATGGTACATGGGGGTGGGGGGTGGACTGCAGCTGCTAGAGGAAAACTGTTCTTCTAGCACTTTCTATTCTGTTGGGAAAACGTCAGTATTTGATGTGACCCATTTACTTAAGAAAAACAATTGATTGATTTCAATGCAACTTTCTTTCCTAGTATTAGACATAAAATCATAGCCAAAGCCATGTGAAAAATCTATTCAATGAGAAGCCATTATTATTATTATTATTATTATTATTATTATTATTATTATTATTATTATCATCATCCACGGTGCTTAAGCAATATTAATGAGTAATGTGACACAAAATTGGAAGTGTTGCTAATTGCATTCTATTGTACTTACTCTCCCTTCTCCACAAATTAATTTTGCACCTGCCCTTTGCTTTTTATTTGTTTTCCCTAAATGCAGGTTAATTAGTTGCTTTCGTGTTGTGTCTTTTTCTATTCTATGAACTATTCCGAAGCTTTTAGATACTGTATACATTAAACCCTGTTGACTTTTACTCCAATTGGACTGCGGTTGTGACCATTCAGGAAATAAAGAGGCGAGACTCAGGCGTTGGGTTAACTAAGGCCATGTTTACTAATTTACACAAGAGATCTGTAGAAAAACAGTAGCGGTGCAGGAATTAGACAAGATGGAAGCCAGCCAAGGACACCCCTGTCCTATGCTACAATCACTGGACAAGCCTGCTCCACCCTGGTTTCCAGCCAGAATATTGCCTGACTCAGGCCTGCTGACTGAGTGAAGCCCTCCTGAGTCACTACCCACCCAAACCCCACAGCTTTAGGTGTGTGATCAGGTTAAGACTCAAAGAGGGTCTTTTTCTCACATGATCCACTGTCCTGCCTGACTTCTGGGACAGCCACAGCACTGTTTTTCTCTTGACTCATTCATGTTATACAGAAGAATATGCTTCCTACATTGCCATCCTGTGAGAGTACATAAATATTTCATATTAGGCATCATTATTATTACATTTCTTACTCACTACTTATTTTTACACTGATTCCCCATCACCATCTAATGTGGTGTACACATTACACCAGCAAGGACAGATGCTGGCTTCGGTGTGGCCAATGTTCCACACGGTGTTGACAGAAAGGAATGGATGGCATGGATACCTTGCATCTCTTGGGGAGTCAATGCTGTTATCTCAATGCACTGGTTATCTCTTGGTTGGACTACTGCAACCTTCTTCTCTCTGGCCTTCCCTCGTCTCACATCAGTCCGCTGGTCTCTGTCCACCACTCTGCCGCTAAGATCATCTTCTTGGCCCGCCGCTCTGACCATGTCACTCCACTTCTGAAATCTCTTCATTGGCTTCCAATTCACTCCAGAATCCAATATAAACTTCTCCTGCTGACCTTCAAAGCTTTTCACGGTCTAGCTCCTGTCTATCTCTCCTCTCTCATCTCACACTATTGCCCCGCTCGTGCTCTCCGCTCCTCTGATGCCATGCTTCTCGCCTGCCCAAGGACCTCCACTTCCCTTACTCAGCTTCGTCCTTTTTCTTCTGCTGCCCCTTACGCCTGGAATGCTCTTCCAGAACACTTGAGAACTACCAACTCATTCACAGCTTATAAAACTCAGCTAAAAACTTTTCTTTTCCCTATAGCTTTTAAATGTTGAGTTTGTTCTGACTCTATACTGTTAGCCTCACCCTACCCGGTGCCTGTTCACACTTCCCTGTGCCTGTTTGCATTCTCTTTCCCTCCTTATTGTTTACTACAACTTTATTAGATTGTAAGCCTATGCGGCAGGGTCTTGCTATTTACTGTGTAATCTGTACAGCACCATGTACATTGATGGTGCTATATAAATAAATAAATAAATAATAATAATAATAATAATAATAATAATAATAATATTGTGGAGAAGCAAATGTGCACTGGAAAGAAGGGAAGACAACAAGGCAGAGGAGCAGGTAGATCTCCAGATGTTTTGTGCAAATTTCTATTTACAAGGGAAAAAACAACAACCTGGAAAAACCACAAGCTGGCCTGACTCAATGCTGATTGAGTCTGGCTGGTTCACCAGGAAGTGAGCTGAAGTCCTGGGGCCAAGCTGATGAAAGCTAGGTGAGCTCTGACCCCACCCCACCCTGGATAAATTCCTTGCACATCCCTAGGCACTGATCCAGGACTTGCACAGCTTTACCTGATTCAGATACCACGGGAGATAGAGCTGTGTGTTATTAGCATACTGATGGCATTTTGCTCCAAATACCTTAAAGAGTGCTCCTAGGAGCTTCAGATAGACGTTGAGCTACACTGGGGACAAGGTGATGCCCATAGATGGCACACAGTGGACAAGATGCGGAACCCCATAGCTCAGTTAGCTGGTGCCCATGTTGTACTCTTTTCAGCATCAAGTGAAGACCTTATTATCTCTGGCATTTTTGTCTTTCAATTGTTTTAAATCTGTTATTGTATTTTCTCTGCACTGCTGCTAGGTTTTATTTTAGTTTCACGTTTACACTGTAGTTTTAAACTTTTAAATTTTATATTGTATTTTATGCTGTATTTTGTAGTTTTATTGTTGTGAACTGCTCATAGAGCTCCAGCTATCAGGCAGTACAGAAATGTAATAATTAAATAAATAAATAAATTTGCCAAGGGGCCGAAAAATGATCACCCAGGGTTACCCTTTGACCTCACAGGTAAAACCAAAATCATTGTAACTAGGGGTGTGCACGGACCCCCCGCTCTGACCCATGGGCCGATCCGAAAATTTCGGATCAGCCCGCTCCGCTCCGTGCCGCTCTGCCCATACTCCGCTCCTCTTCGCCGTGGAGCTCCGGCTCCGAATCGGAGCTCCGCAGAGGAGGGGAGTGGCGCCAGGTAAGGCCAGGAGAGGAGGGCGGGGGGGTTACCGGGCCCTGCTGCCATCACCGCCCATGCGGCAATGGCAGCAGAGCCCGGTAAAGGACCAAGGGGGAGGGGGGCCTTACCTGCCTCCATCCGCGGTCCGTCGGCTTCTTCAATTGAGCCCGCGGTTCAACCAGGAAGTCTGGGCTGCAAGTGCAGCCTAGACTTCCTGGTTGAACCGCGGGCTCAATTGAAGAAGCTGACGGACCGCGGACGGAGGCAGGTAAGGGAGAGGGGGGGTTACCGGGCCCTGCCGCATGGACGACAGCGGCAGGGCCCGGTAAACCCCACTTACCTTTCCGGCAGAGCTCCGGATCGAGGCAAAGGATCCGCCTTCACCTCGATCCTCTTCGCCACGCTCCGCCGGCCCCCCCAATTCTCTTCGCCTCCGCCTTAACGGGAGGCGAAGCACCCCGCTCCACTTCTAATTCACCGGTCCAATTAGAAGTGGAGCACATCCCTAATTGTAACACAGTGTCTCCAATGTCCAGCCTGTGGAGTCAATCCAGGAGAATACCATAGTCAATGGTATCAAAAGCCAATGAGAGATGGCACACAATTCACAGGGTCACACTCCCCCTGTCCCTCTGCTAAAAAAACAAAAACGTTGTTTTAAAATGATGTGCTGCACTTCAGGATCACCCACCTGGTTTTTGCCGTTTGTCCTTTTGTTATTGGGGTTACCTTGAACCAAGATAATGATGCAAAACCACATTTCCTTTTCAATCATGGCTGATAGCCATGATAGTATACTGGGAAGTGAGGACTGATACAGGTGACTTGAGACAGCATGGAGTGTACAAGTGAAATGACAGTGAAGGATGGGTTTACCAAGGTCTAATGCAGGCATGGAATCTTATAATGCATTGCACCAATGACATAATTAGGCAACACATGCATGCATGCATACACACACACACACACACACACACACACATACACACACACACCAACACAGCTGCCTGCCTGCATTTTTGGATTCTCCATAGGGTATGGCTTTGTGAAATGTCATGAATGAGCACCACACTTCCAAATGTACCACTGCAATGCTAATTACATAATATTTGGATCCTTTAGTTGCATAGGGATTATTGTCAAGAGATTGCTCTCAAATGGCCACAGAAATGGTACCTAATTATATAGAAATTTTCTTAAAAGATATAGATAATGATAGATAGATAATAGATCTGCGTTTCAAATGTGCAAAATGAAGCGCAAAAGCCATTGCAGTGCTAATAGGGACAGTTAACTTTTGGAACCTTGCTCCTTCCACATTGCTAATTAAGGCTGCAAGCTTCAATAATAAGTGGAGATGCAAGTTAAACCTACATTTCTTCAATTTTTAAAACCACTTTTTGGTTCTAGTAAAATAGGTAATGGAAGATGGATTCTTCTAATAAAAGATAGCTCTTGCTCAATATATTGTAAATTAACAGTGCAACGTGTTAAGAGTTGCTGACTTTTGAGCTGGCCTCTGTAGCTCTGTGCTTACCAGACATTTGAGCTTCAGCAGTTAGCATGTGATAATGGTTATCCCCATGCAGCGAAAAGCTTCACCAGATGGCTGTTAAAGGTGCAAGAAAAAACAATGGGTGTTGTTGCTTTTTCTTGACCAACTGGCAATCCTGCCTACGCTGGCTCAGAAAAAGCACCTATTCTGAGATGTTGCCATATGCATATTTATCTTCATATGAATGATTAATTTGATACAAATCAGCTTAAAGTCCTTTAATCAGTTTTCAGCTCTAGCATGAGTGAAAGGAAGTGAGATTAAGTAAATTGTGCATGTTTTTGGGTTCAGCATATCAGGATAAAGATGGAAGATTTTCCTGTCGATATGAAGAAATTACTAGGCAAGTGGACTGAGAAAGTAGAACTTAGCTGACACATATTTTTGTAAAAAAAAAAAAAAAACTTGACTGCATGCTTCCATGGTTTCTCTCTCTCTCTCTCTCTCCTCCCTACATCCCCCAACCCTCCCTCTCTCCCCCACACCTTTTGCTGTCAACGGTTGCAGAAAAGCTATGATTTCCAGATATCCATCATAATTTTATCCTATTCTTTTCCAATAGCCTTGTCTTGACTGTGTAGTGAAAATCTGTAAAGCACTTTCTATTACTTATAACCAATATATATTATTTACCAAATAGCGTAAATGATGGAATCCTGTCATGCCAAGAGCTCTTCTTCTTTACATTTTGATGTCATTACTTGTGTGGCCACCTACCAAAATTGTTTGCAACCATTCCAATGAATATAAGTAAATCTCCTTGGTTCAGATGCCCTTTTATAGCTAGTATAATTTAACCAGGATTAAAGTAATCAGAATTAGACCAATTGAGATAGCAATATGGTTTAAAGTGCTACTGATTTCAGCACCAGTGAATGTAGAATACATAATTGCTATAGTATTTCAATATACATGGTATAGAATGATGCTCTGTACTGAAATAATAAAACAACTAAAATCTGCCTGCAATCCTATACTCACTTATCTATGAGTAAACCCCATGAAATTCAATGGGAGTACAAATGCAGAGGATTGTGCTGTAAATATGATTGCTGCCCCTATGCCAGTATACTGTTTAGTGCCAATCTGTTAAAATCTGAAAGTTTGGTCTAAGGCATCAGCAGTAAAGTCAGGATTTGATCTACAGGATTTGATCTACAAGGACTGTGGCTTGGCTTGCACACTGGTTTTCACCCTTTGCATAATGGGCAGTGAGACTGGGCCTTGGGATCATGCAGTACTATACAAATTAAATCTTTAGGTCCAGACTAAGCCCATCATGGCATGCTAGGGGAAGTTTCTGGGGGCCCTGAGATGGCTTACCACTGACGCCTAAACCAGGTCTCCTTTTTTAAAATAAATAAATAAATAAATCTATTGCTCCAATCAACTGGATTTGGGCATCACCATTTTGATTTTCCATAATGCCTCTTACATCTGAATGTGCTGTTTGCCTGCCCTTCATTGGGCAGGAAATAGGCTTTTATAGGCCTCATTTCTACCTTTTGCTCAGGGCCAAGTGAGGCCTTGGGCAAGCACAGCTCAAACCTTGCACATTGGGAGACAAAATGTGCTTCCTCTTCCCTGGCTTTAGCAGCCTCCTTTGCACTCACAAAGTTTGCTTCACCAGAGACAAACCCATCTTTAATATAGCCATAAAGACTGATCACTTCTGGCAGGCCTACCCAGTTGAGTTTTAAGATGCCTTTTAATAATGTATTAGTTTGATATGTTTTTAATCAATTATATGTATTTTATGTTGTTTTGTATTTGTGATGTACCCTGCTTCAATCCAGAGGGAGAGGCGGGTAAACAACAACAACAACAATAATAATAATAGTTTCCAGTCCAAGACATTTTGCTGCCTAAGGCACGTAACAATATGAAAGAACTACTAGATTCAGCTGGAATGGGTTGTACTTCCTGGGAGGAACTAGGGCATAGTTAAGAGTAACATCCACTGCTACTGGCATAAGGAGAGAGAGGCCACAGTTAGGGTTATTCAACACAGGGCAACCAAGCTTTCTTGGGGCTCGATGGATTTCCCCGGACCCTCTAGCTCAACCTGAGCAGAGGGCTCCCTGCCAGAAGTCACGGACTTCATGGTGGGTCACTGTGCACAAGTCTTTCCTTCACCCTCTCAGGCCCTGAGAGGGGGAGGGAAACATTAGTGCAGAGCACGGCAAAGGCGGTGGCAGAAATCCTCCACCATCCCTAGTGATGGCCTGAGACAGCTCCATAGAAACGCCTTTATTTAAATAAAACTTAGAAGTTTGTTCAGAAAGTAGAGTCTGTTTGATTCTACAAGGTACAATCCACCAACTTTGAGAGAAGGTCAAGGACAAAATTCAACGGCAATTGAATCTTACTTCAACACTGATGAGGGGACAGAGAGCTTCACTGCACTTGAGGGCAGCAAAGTAGCTTACGGGGTTCCCCAACAGTTCACCACTGCTTACTGCCCCCAGAATCTGCTGCTTGAAGACATCTGCTCCACTCTGCCTAATGGTAGAGCCGACCCTCTGTGTGATAGCACTAAGGGCCATACAATTAAGTTATGATAGTGTGTGTGTGTGTGTGTATCCATCCCTTTATCCTTGAAGCATATATCTACCAGTATTTTTTTTCTAAAGAGTACTATCCTATTTAATTAGTTCAGTTAGCAGAGACAACTGATATAAATGAGGAGATTTATGGTAGTCCGGTAAGGAGGATTCCTTAAAGCATAAATACAAAGACTTATATCCATTCCTTTACCACCTGCATCTTTTGAGAGCACATTCATTTGTGTTACATAAACTGTGACACGGAACATCTGCCTCTGGGGAAGAAAAACCCAACCGTGATATATACCATTTTCTTTAACTATCTGCTTAGGAGGATAAAGACTGATTATAAAGAGATTAACTGGACTTAAGCTGACATACCGAAACAATCATGTGGGATCCCAAAACTTGTTATCACCAGAGGGTAGAGTAGAACTGCATTTTCCCTTTCCAGCATGTAGTGAATATTCTTTCTCACAGAGTGGCTCAGAAGATTATGAGATAAAAAGCCAAATGGCTTGCCCAGGTTCTCAAACTTTCTCTTTAGCGTGGATGTTTTACTTTACTTTATTTTGCGTTTAATGGATATACAGTTCAGCCTAGTTAGAGAAATACATGAGACAGGATATGACTTTAAATAGCAGGATATAGTTTCCAGATTGTACTCTTGGTAGTTATTCCAATTGCTATTATCTGAGGTGAAATGCTGATAATTTAAGTGCAATAAAGCGATTCAAGGGAAAGATGCACATTCAGTATTTTATAGCAAACAGTATCGTGATGGAGGTTGCAGGTTGAATCTTAATTTGAGGACCTTATTTTCTCGTTGGATTATTATTATTTTTAAAAAAGGTTAGTTAAGAAACTCAGTAAGCATCATAATAAGAGCTTTTTACTTGTTAGTGGAACTATAATGAGTAATTCTACTGACATGTGCCGTTAGTGTGTGAGAAATGGTATGATGGGCCATAGCTCAGTGTGATATTACATGCAGGAGATCCCAGGTTTGATCCCCGGCTTCTCCAGGTAGGATGAGGAAAGAATCCCGCCTGAATCACTGGAGAGCCTCTGCCGGTCCGTGTCACCAATACTAGGCTAGATGGACCCATGCCCTGACTCAGTACAAGCAGCTTCCTATGATCCTATAATGTTCTTGCCTATTAATTCATGCTTATAGTATTTTATTATTCAGTAGGATAAGCTACCATCTCTGGGGAAAAAGAAGAAGCATTATTTGTTTATTGTGGACATTGCAGAAAATTAACATAGAAGTCATGCCACAAAATCATAACACAGGGTATGCAATTCACCCAAAGTTAAACACTTTGGGCATCTATTCAACTGCCAGTCCAGTCAGCTTTCGACATGGAATGGGAACAGGCATAATCTTGTTTTTGGCAGGATCTACACTACTGCTTTAAAGTGCTTTATAACAGTTTTGACAACTGTTGAGTCCAGGTCACACTCCATATACCATTTTCAAAACTGTTATAAAGTGCTTTAAATCAGTAGTGTAGATCCGGCCTCTGTGTCAGGCAGCAAAATGTCTTGGGCCAGTGCTGCCCCATTGCATCTTCAGTCAACCTTAGGTTGCCGTGCTGGTACAAACTCATCCCTATCACCACCATGTGTCTCAATTGGCCACCTATTCCCCCTTCATAATCAGAGGCAGGGGATTCAAACCCCCCCCCCCATGAAAGGGCCACTCCTATTTAGGGTGACCATGTGGAAAGAAGGACGGAGTTCCTCTATCTTTAACAGTTGCATAGAAAAGGGAATTTCAGCGGGTTAAAGCTGCAGGATCCCTGCCTAGTGTGACCACACACAAAAGAGGGCAGGGTTTAGCTTTAACTGTTGTGATGAAGAGGGAATTTCACCAGGGGCTGCATACATACACATTACACCTGCTGAAATTCCCTTTTCAGTACAACTGTAAAACATACAGAAGCCCTGTCCTCCTTTTCATAAGGTCACTCTACCCTGTTAGATTGAGAGAAAAGGTAGGTGGGGCTGTATTTATGCTTGAAAAAAAGCCACACATCTGACTGCAAAAGCTTCCCCTTCACACATTTTAAGAATCTTCAGATTCACCTCCCAGTCCAGACTGCTTTTGTACACGAAACAGGAAGGGGTGTCATCTCGGTCTTTGCCTCAGGCAGCAACCTGTCTTGGGGCAACCTTGCCCCTCTACATGCTTGAGTAATTGCTGAGAGAAAGGGCTGTATTTATGCTTGGGACAAGCCACACATGTCTGAAAGTTGGGGTGTGGGAGCTTCCCCCTCACACACTTTTTAAAATCCTTGGATTTGGAGGAGAGAGTATTTCTGACTCAGCCAGCAAGGTATCAGTGCTTTCAGAATGCAAAATGTGATTTGCTAGTGCCTATAACATAGGAAGTGAATCTTTTACAGAAACCTTCAATAACTAGAAAGAGTCTGAAGCTGTAACACCTCGTATTGTGAACTTAACAGAAATCACACATCCTTTAGCAAGCCTTAGTTTGAGTAGGAGGCCTCATAAGGTAACCTTGTGCACTGCAGGGAATAGTGTTGCTGAAAGGCTCTGCCATCTGTGTCAGTTCTGTGGTAATTCCCCTGCATAGCACACTGAAGCAGATGCTACATTTTGAATAAGATATAAATTGAAGCCCTGACCAGGTGTAATCTGTAGAAACCCCTTTGGTGTTCCTTTGCAAGTATAAGGTTATTCTGGCAGTGTGTGCCATGGTAAAAAGTCAGTTGGGGCATTCTGTATTCCCTTCAAGTCTTCTTCTGCCTTCGTTTGACATTTTTCAATAGATTTCATTGCTTTTGGAAGGAAAATTCACTGATAAAATATAGCAGAAATGTCAGGGGAAATTGCCTCTACATCTTATAGTGCTTGTTTACTCAGATTTAAGTTCTATTCTGTTCAATGGAGGTTACTTCCAAGGAAATATGCTTAGGATTGCAGCCTAAATGCTTAATTCTATGCATGTTTAGACATGCTTACGATTGTCTAGACATACATAGAATTGCACCCTTAATCGACTGCCTCAACCTCCTCTTCCTAATATTTTTTCTATGGAACATTCTCCCTAAAAAAGCCCATCCAGTACATACTTTACAATGTTTTGGTGCCAGATAATAACATTGTTCTCCCAGGTGTTTCAGTCTGCTGTTGTTTTTGACGTTGCTTAAGGGTTTTAATGTTTAGTTGTGGATTTATTCTTTTTTTATTTTTGCAACATATTTTTAAGCAGTACACCACTCTGAAACTTGAATAGGATGAAGGGCAGTGTGTCTGTGTATTATATATACAATAATATTTATTTATTGCATTTTATACTGCCCCCCCCCCCCAGCTGAAGCTCATAAGAAATGAACAAATAGATCTGTTTCTGGATCATTCCATCAAATCCCCTTCCCACTTTCAGTTATTAGTGCTACTACTTAACACAGGCAAAAGCTGCCTCCAGAACTTTATTTCAGAGTAAATACATATTAATTAAAGCACAGTTAGGGAAAAGTGTTCACTCCTGGGTTGCTTCTCATTTTGCATCATTTTGACAATAGAGCTATGGTCTCTAGACAGCATTTGAGGACCATAGGATGCAATGGATCTCTAAACTGAACTTGGAGGAGATCTCACTGTGGATTCCCCCCAAAGCACACCCCTCCAGCTACTTCAAAATGCTCCATGGTAACCCCGTCCCAAGGTCAGAGGAAGTGGGTGTGCTGGGAATGTGCCAGCGAGCAAGGAGAGGAGAGGCTGGAGATTCAATTGATCCAACACCCTCTCAACCCCTGTCCCTGGCAGAGTGAGCAAGTTAAGATGGGCTCAGATAGGCTCTAATGAAAAATTCTCAAATGGAGGACAGCGAGTCAAAAAATAGCCTCTGTTCCTCCTCCTCTGATCCTGCCAGCAACAGCTCAGCAAGGCTTTGGGTGGTCAGAGGGTTCCAGGGAACTCCATAATATGGGGTAGATGCCCATAGGATTGTTCTCTTTTTCTGTTATCTTAGAAACCTCCATTTCAAATCTGAGAACTTTATTTATTTATTGCATTTCTATACTGCCCAATAGCAGAAGCTCTCTGAGCTGATAACCTAGATATTTATTTAGTCTAAGTGATCTAGCTGGAATATTCTAGCTATGCATTTTCTGCTGTACAATATTCAAGAATCACTGCTGAAATGGGTGAACTTTTCTAAATGTCAGCTGAAAGTCCACTGAATTCCCTGTTCACTTTCTTTAAAGCTAATATATGTACATGTTAGCATGACCTGATCTTCTATCTAAATGCATCCCCCAATGCCTTAGTAAAGTCTTGTCTTGTTCTCCACAGTTCTCTGCAGCTCTATTGCTACCAGGTCGTCTGTCAAAAGCTGACCTATAAATAATAATAATAATAATAATAATAATAATAATAATAATAACAACAATAATAAATTTATTTCTTACCCGCCTCTCCGTATGGATCAAGGTGGCGAAACAACAATAAGTATAAATAGTACACATTATTAAAACATCCTAATAACATCCTTATTTCACCAGAAATATCATAGCAGTATAAAATGAGTATTCCCAGAGACTGAGCTGTTGTTGTTGTTATTAAAAAACCAGAGTTCCACAGTGTGTACAACCCCTTTTGCATCTGTGAGCTTCACTGCAAGCTGTTTCCTGAACTCTGAAAACATTTTTGTGGGTTTTTTTGGGGGGTGGGGGGGAGGTTCTTCAACTTGCACAAATTACAGCCAAATTTGTGCTAAGTATAGCCAAGTTTGCACTAATTATGACCCAATTTTCACAAATCACACATATTTGTCTGTAATTTGCATAATTTGCTCAAATTCAACTACAATTTCTGCAAATTTGGCCATGATTTGGGCAAATTGCTTAGAAATTGCAGGACCTTAAAAAAATCTGCAAAATTCCCAACTCACTGCACATTAAGTCGGGGCTGGGTGGGGCTGAACTTATTGAACTCCACTCCCCCAAACAGATTTCTCAATAACATCCCTACTAGGATGTTTTCTGTGTTCATTGTCTGATTTTATAATACAAATTTGACAAATACTGTAATTATGCAGAATACAAGATGGTAAGGTAATGTTCATAACTGCAGATAAAACCCATGTAGGTATTTAAAGGAGAAGGTGTGCCATCAGTTGTCCAGGTCCTACAATAGTTTGGGGGTTTATTATATCTCAACACAAGCACATTGAACTTGTCTCAGTGGAAGATTGGCAGCCAGTGCAACTACTTCAGAATTGGTGTGATATATTCCCAGTAGGCTGAATACTTAAATCATTCTTAATTCTTCATAATGAAAACCAAGCAACAGCTTTGAGGTGCAAAGAAATGTTGTAAAATCATCAACCATTGTAGGTATCTTCTACTCTACTGATGGATCAAGGAAACAGAAGTGTACAGAAACCAAATAGTCTATAATATCCTTCCAAAAGCTGCTGCCCTCCAGATGTTTTGGACTTTCTGCTTTCCTGAATATTGGCCATACTAGATGGGGCTGATGGCACTGAAGTCCAGAACATTTCGAGGACATCAGGTTGGAAAACGTTAGTTTATAGCTTTGGGTGGGGGGACTCTACAAATGAAAAAAAGCATTCATTTAGGCTGAATAACCCATTCTGTGCATCATATGATACATGAAGACTTGTTAATGTGTTTTATACCCCCAATGTGCACAGTATTCTCTGCACTCTGTCTATCCCTACTCATTATATTTAAGGCTTGCCAACTGGTTTGTGATGACATTTCCTGGGGCCTCTTTGGCACACCTTCACTTTGAGTTGGCAGGGAGAAGCATGAGTCAGTTCATGGACTGATCCAATATTTGGAGCCAAGGTGGAGTTGCCCAAGTCAGTTGGACAGGTGGAGGTATATCCTATCAACCCTTACCTTGAGAGCTAGGAAATCTGCCTTGAGGAGTGGCGTAGAGTAGGCTGCTTCCTATAGGTTTCATTGCAGATACTTGTTGAAAAAGATGTGTCCCTTATTTAAACCCATACAGTTGCCTTGCATCTTCATTCCAGGGTGTGGGCACAATTGCAGTTGGACAAGGAACAGCAGAAATAATGCCACACACAACATCTTGGGTAAGATGGCCTTGTTATTTAACATGGGAATTCATCCTCTCCAGGATCTGCATTTGGGAAGTATGAGAATCTATCATATCCTCCCTGCAGGCATCTAGCTTGCATTATGGGTGAGTCATTCTGTCAAAGTTAGGGGTTGGGTTGAGACTTTCTCCCTTTCCTAGGCTACACCTCAGTGTAAGAGAGGGGTCCCTCTTTCATCTCCACCGAGTACTGCAAAACTCCAAGTAGGTGAGAGAGGGTTGGTCCTGATATCCTGGCTCGATGGTCACACAACCCTAAAAGTAGGCCTTCGGATGTGCCAGTCACCATAAAGGTTCCTGTGAGTACTCACTAACCCTATTCAATAAAATTCCTGCACACATCTGCCAGCTGCCAATCAATCTATTTAATCATCCCCCATCTAATTCTAAACTAGTATGGAGCAGGCAAAAAGCCTGTACACAAAAGCCAATCAGTGGCAGGTAATTTCCCTACTCAGGACATGGCTAGGCCGGGCCTATATCCCAGGATCATCCCGGGATCATCCCTGTGCATCCAAATGACACACAGGGGATCAAAGGAGCAGGGATAATCCTTAGGTCTAGCTAAGGCCTCAGTTCTCCCAAATGGAGCAACTAGAAATCCATATTGGTTATAGAGAGGGTGGGACAGAGCCAGGAAGTGAAGAGGCTGGGTTGGGGGCAAAGCCTGACTTTAAAGGCCTTGCTCTATCCCCATGCTGCATATGTGCAAGACAACGCCTGCAAATGCTGCCCCCTCTCAAGAAATCCCATCAGAGTGGGGAGTGGGCTTCCCTTCCCAGACAAGGGAGGGAGGTGCTTATATTAGCATTATGCAGTTGCCATGTTAAACCATTTTATTCACTAAAGATTTTAGTTATGTTTTTGTTTTCAGTATTTATTTTTACCACTTGTGTTACTAATTTCTATTTTTTATTACGTTAGTTGCTGTTGGTTGTTTTGTTATTATTATGTTGTTGTCTGGTGCTTTTCCCATTTTGATTATTATATCAATAGTTTTAAAGTTATTTGTGTGATTGCTGTTTTTTTGAATTTTATAGTTATGACTTGCTTTGCGAACTGCCTTTGAAAAGGGCCACACACATATTTAAATAAATATAATAAAAGCCAAGATTGCTAAAAGAATTACCTATGCATCGCAGAAGTTCCACTCATGAAGTTTGTAAATGTGCAGGCCAGTTGATTGTGAAATGTACTTTATACATATAATATATGGTGGCCGTGTGTCCTACTTTATAGAGGATATTTCTCTGTTTGAAAACCTGAAAGGGTACATTCCTGTATTTGAAGGGCTGTCGAGTCCAAGAGGGAATCTACACTGTGTACTGAAGGAGCCTGCGTGTGCCTGCAGTGCACCTCCAAAGCGATCATGTAGATCCTAGAAGGAAGAGGCGGAGGAAGAGGTGGCTGGGGAATCCGGCCGCGTCCTTGCCGCCGCTGCTGCCCACCTGCCCGCCGGCCTCCTGCTGCCGGCGAAAGAGCCACTCAGTGGAAGAAGGCGGGGCAGAGAGTGGAAGAAGCTCTCCGACCCGGGTGGCTCTTTCGCCGGCAGCAGGAGGCCGGCGGGGAGGTGGGCGTTGGCAAGGATGCGGCCAGATTCCCCAGCCGCCTCTTCCTCCGCCTCTTCCTTCTAGGAGCTACACGATCGCTTTGGAAGCGCACTGCAGGCACACGCAGGCGCCTTCAGTACACAGTGTAGATTCCCTCCAAGTCTGGTTCAAAGAAAAACAAAATGAGAAGGAAGAGCAGGAGCAGTGAAGTTGTCCATCTGCAGTTATCACCTGGACAGCAGACGGAGCAGGCACACAGGACACCTGGTCAGTCTTCCACACTATGGTGAAATGTATTTCCATTTAAAGTATAATAATTATTTCTGTATTACAATACACATAAATTAGCATTTGCCAATTGATGACCTCTTTTGTCCTTTTATTTTGGTAATGCCTTTCCTCTACCTTAGCAATACCCTAATATAAAATGGAAGTCTCTAATGAGTATGTATTCCTAAATTTTGGAGTCATAAAGGTTAGATTCCGTGGGCTACTTAACCTCATATATTTAAATTAAATAGGGAAAAGATAAAAAGACAAAGAAGAGTAGATACAGTTCTCTACTTCTAAACATGAATACAATTTAGAAGAGAGATGCTTAAATACCTTCAGCTTAGCTAACATAACTTGGAAGTCTCCCAAATGGCTATTTTCTTATATTGTAATTGCTTGTTTTCTACAGCAAACTGGATGGTGATACACTTTCAAAAAGACAAAGTATTTCACAATACCAAATATGATAAGTTATCATATTTACAGCAGGGAGGGGACACCTATGCCTTATTATAAGAATATTGTTAGTCATTGGCTCTAATCCAGCAGTTCATATGCACACACAGAGATTTCCTCTTCTGCGAGCATAATAACTCTCTAGGTGTGCACAATGGAGAATCCTTGGAATCTATTGGATCTATCTATCTATCTATCTATCTATCTATCTACTGTATATGTAAGAGTATATAATTTGCTCTCAGAAAGGGAGGAGCTGTAGATCAGGGGTAGAGCACATAAAGGAGCCACAAAATAATTTTAGATAGATAGATGATAAATAGAAAATCCTGGGTCCAATCCCTAGCATCTCCAGGTAGGGCTTCCAACGAATCCTGCCTGAAATCCTGAAGGTCCATTGCCAGTCAGTGTCACCAGTACTGGGCTAGATGGCCCAATGATCTGATTGAGTATAAGGCAGCTTCTGATGTTCCTAGGGTTTCAGCTGTTGAGCCTGGCCCAGGAAGAGAGAAGCTGCTCTAGAAGGTTTGTAAAGTCCTTAGAACTACCTGCAGAACTCAAGGATGAAAGAAAGAAGACTCCACCTTCTTCAAAGGGTAGTCTGAACATAACGTCCAAGAGTTTGTGAGCCAACTATATTATAATATCTTTCATTTAGACTATTTCCTTGTACTTCTGTGTATACAATGGATACTGAAGATATCTGTTCTTTCTTATTCAGAGAATGGGTAAAATGAAAGCAACACCAAGCATATTACTGAGAGTTATTAAATGCTTTGGTTATATATAAAATGTTAACATTATTTAAGTATATTTGTTGTTTGTATATTTATTTCCTTTCTTTATTTTTACAGTTTAGGCCTGGGACGATGCATCCATAAATGGGTGTCGTGCTCTCAATAAAAGACTGAACCTGCCCACTCTTCCTGCCTACCTGAAGCTGCTAGTGGGTTACATACAAAACAGCATTTCCCCATAAAAAAAAAAGGAAATCCCTGTGCATACATAGCCTTGGATTCCCACAAAAGTGTGACATCCTTATCACAATCCTAATCAGAGTATATACCAAGGAAGATTTTATGGTGGCCTTTGGTGGGTGAAACTCACCAGCAGATCTGAACTTTTCTCCAAAATGGAATTTTTTTGGGTATCAGCCTCAGAACTAGTGTCAAAAAATTGATGTTTTCCTCCAGAAGGATTGAGAAAAGAAATCCATATGATCGGTCTGGTAAAAATTACATTTAGCTATTCTAATCAGACGACAGCTAAATAAGCAAAATTCCACAGAAAAGACAAGGATTTCTCAGAATTAGCAGAATTAAGACCCTGTCATAGCTTCATATTCAAGGCTAAAGGAGCAAACTGGATGAGAGTGAGGGCTACAAAATGACTGAACAAAAATATGCCCAATTATTATTATTATTTGGTTGTTGGAGTGGTTTATTTTTTGTTGCTTTTAAACAAGAAACATAATGCAGAAATATTTATGTGATTCTCTCAAGGGCAACAAATACAAACCATAGCAACACATGAAAGACTGAAATGAGTTAGAATATTAATTCTACTGCAAATCAAATAATAACATCCTCCTCAGAGCATAAGATATATTATTTATAAGCAGAAACCCAGTGTCACTTTTCTGTGAGGGAGAAATTTTCCCCAAACTAATTTCTATTTCACTTTCACCCCAGTGGTACCAATGTCGGTAGTGGTCACTGAATATGTGTTGGTGTGAATTTCTATCTAGCTTCTACTGAGCATAATAAACCTGCAATCTCTTCTGAAATTGATGGAGTTCCACTTATTTACATCTACAACAGCAGAATAATTTCCCTACAGTTAGTCCCCCCCTTCATCTTCATGTTTGACAGTGCATCTCATTGCTGCAATAATGAACTGTTTTTTGTTTGTTCCTTTTTTAGAATAATCCCAATGTCTGAAATGTAGCACTGGTTTGCATTCAAGGGGAAAGGGGAAGAGCAAGAAATAGGACATGAATTTTCTCAAAACAAAAATTGTAGAAAAAGACAATAGTGAATACAATATGGAAATAAGAACAGAGGGATAAACTTTTCAAAGAAACTGCATCAATTAGAAAAAGAATAAAAAGAAACTCCTTCAAGGCAGGACATGCATTTTTTCAAAAAGAATTTTCTTTTCCAATCCTTTATTGTTTCATAGGTTTACAATGTCCTCAGATCTTCCAAATCCTAATGTGTTACGATAAAATAGAATTTCTCAGCAATTAGTTTGCCTTAGCTTTCAATTCCTTCTGTCAATGACCCTGTTCAGATGACACACTAAGCCATGGTGTTTAAGCATTTTGAGCTAAACATTATGGCTTAGCGTGTTCAGTGAGCCATGACTTAGGGCCTTGCTAGACCTACCTGCTAATCCGGAGGAGAGGAGGGGGAGATCTCGCGTTAAGAATAACATGAGATCTCACCCTTATTCAGACGGGAGCTGCGACGAGCTCTGGAGAAGAGCTGGCGCGGCCGCCATTTTTTTTAAAAAGAGGCAGCAGCAGCGCAGGAGCCAGGACAGGTAGGTAGGTGTTGTTCTTCTTTTTTAAAAAAGTCTCCTTCTCCCCTCCCCAGCCCGTTCTCCTTCCCCCCTGCCCTCCCGCGATGTCCAGTCCCCGGCCCGTTCTCCTTCCCCCCACCCCCCGCAATGTCCAGTCCCCCGCCTGCAATTCCCCCCATGTCCCCAGCCTCTGTTTCCCACCCCCCCATGTCCCCGACCTCTGTTTCCCACCCCCCCATGTCCCTCGGCCGGGGACTCGGTGGCAGAGGCCATCACAGGCCGGGGACATGGGGGGGGAAATGGATGCCGGGGACTCAGCAGTGGCGGGAGCGCTGCAGCCTGTCTGCCGCTTTTCCCAGCTACTTGAGCGTAAGTGCGGTAGCTAGGAAAGCGGTGGACCGGTCCACACGCCCGTGGTCCCAGCCTCAGCCTGACCTGAGGCCAGGACCACGGGAAGAACCGCGCTACAAGCAGTTCCTGTTAGCGCGGTGCCAGGGCGGCTCAAGTCCTGGCTGAGGCCGGGATCCCCTGTGCGTCATCTGGACGCACAGGGATGAGCACGGGCCTCGCACCGTGCTAACCCGTGGTCTAGCAACGGCCTTAGAGTGTCATGTGAACCATTTCTAACCATGGGGGCTACATAACCATGGTTTAAACACACTCACTAACCATTTGCTGCAAAAGGGTTAGCGTCCTAACCATTGCTTAGTGTGTTGTCTGAACAGGCCCAATGTGTTTTTTCCCAACTGTCTACATTACTGAACTGTATGTACACATTGGTAAAACAATAAATAAAAAAAAGATATATTTTTAAAAATGCAATCCTTTTAATGCATTGTTTTACTGATGAGTACATATGTTACAACACCCTGAGGTTGCCAAGGAGCAAAGTCACACTGTTACTTTTGAGGTATGCCTCATACACTTTGACTTTAGATCCTCAATTTTGACCCAGAGAGTTGGCCAAGGAAGGACTTAAGATGGGGAAATGGGGAAAAGTACTTTTTACTTCTTCCTTTTTCCTTTTAGCAAGAAAAAGTGAGGTACTGACAGAGGGTGAATAAGCCATATAACAAAGGGCAAGGCAAGGACTTGGAAGAGGCTTTTCATCCACAAATTCTTGCAGCGCAGGGCCAGTTTACCTGAAGCAGAGTAAAAGTTGGTGCCCCACCCTCCCCAGTCCACATACAGAAGCTGACTGGAGAGGCAGTCGAAGTAAGATTCACTGGTGATGAGAGAGTGTCCTCCAACACACCTGAATTTAGGTGGCCCAGGAGTGGTTGTATGGCATATACAGCTCAGTCCACTAGCAGAGGGAAACAGTGAGAACATTCAAGAAGTCTGCTGCCCACCCTACTCACAGCATCTGCAGCTTGTGGTGGTCATCTCACTGGTAGGGCCAGCCTTGCTGCAGTGACTTTCAGAGCTTGTGGCCACCAAAGCCCCTAAATGGCTTCTGTGCATATTGTACCCAGATTTTGTAAAATCCATTCCGTCTGCATTTCACAGATTGTCAGTTGCCTTTAGTTCCATCATTTGCTCATTAACAGAATCCGATTTTTCTCAAAATTCCCAAATTTGTGTAAATTCATATTGGTGCAAATTCACATTTGTGAAAACGCACAAACCCTTTCCCCATATGTTCATTTTTGGTTGGTGTTTCCCCAGCCTCCAACATATTCTTCTATGACTAAATTTGCATAAAATTCCAGAAAAAAACTGAAAAAGTTCCGCAAGCCTGCAAATCTGTGCAACTCGAGAAAGGTCTGTCTGTTCTGGAATTTGTGGGTTGAGTTCACAGAAATTCAAACACATTTATTTCCATTGCAGATTTCTCTCATATCCCTAATTGTACCTCATCCAGACAGTGGGTTTGGGGTATATTTCACAAACCATGTTGGAAATGGTGTGTGTTTTATACATATACCATAGAATTGTTCCCAGTGTGAGTTTCCTTTAAGAAAGGTTGAAAATGCATTTTGTGTTTCAAAGGCACTGTCAAATAATTGCCTGGGTATGATTGATGTGTTTTATTTGCATTTCAAGAAAATGTAAGGAAATAATGGGAAAGCCTAAGGGGACAGTGTCCTTTGGCATATGCTGTTCTTGCACATTCTTAAAATGTAGTGGTGCACACCATCTTAAGGAGTGAGAGAAAACCGCTAAGACTAATCAAAACTGTCAGAAATGTGGCACTTCCTTTTAAATCATAGAAATTTACATTTGTAAATCATGGAATTTACATTTGTGATATTACTGCCTGATCCTAAGCATGTTTACTGAAAAGGAAGTCCCACTGAGTTCAATGGGATTTACGATTGCGTAAGCACACTTAGGATTGTGGCTCCAATCAAATTGTCTTCATATACTTTTACTTTCAGTACAGCTAATATAGTGCCACATTTTCATGCAGCTCCTTTTCCACCATAAAACATGAAGGTCACCAGATGGAGGAAGGCGCTTGTGTGCTTAACAGTTGAGCAGAAAAGGGAATTTTAGCAGGTACAGCTTTTCTTAATTCTATGGCAATATGATACAGCAAGCTGATTTGGTTTTTTAAATTATCTGGAATGGGATGGGGAGAATGTAAAGATCTGTATGTAATAAAACTTCCTGCTGAAATAGTGTACCGGGAGATCAATAAGAAGCTGCAGAGGACATGCAGGAAAAAAGGACAATCTTTGTGCCATAAAGAGAGAAGAGATCTGAATTGAGGGGAGCAGATGAATTACATCACATAGGGATTTCTGAACATACACCTGCAATTTGACTCTTGTGAGCCAAAAAGGCTGTAATGGATGCTAAAGGCTATAAAATGCCTGGGATTCTGGGACCATTCAAAGAACGACCATGTGAAAGCTACTTCCATAAAACAAATAGTACACAGAGCTACTAAATGAAAGCATGACTTCCAGTTGCTTTTACGGAGCACGGATTTCCACACTGATCTTCCTGTAAGAGCAGTTGCATGCATTACAAAGAGTGAATGCAAATAACCAGACATTGTTTATTAAACGTTTTTCACATGATGCCTGTAACAAGACAGTAGTCCACATTTTCTAGCCACGCAGATAAGCCCAGATGTGGAACAACAGAGGAAGCAAAGTGACTCAAGGTCTGATTTCCCCAACCTGGTTTGCTCTAGATATGTTGGATGATGACTCCCATTTTGGGTGTTGCAGTCCAATATTTGCAGTCTAGAGAGCAGCAAATTGAGCAAGGCTGATTTAGCCCAAACTCCATGCATTCTGTTTACTGGGGGCGTTACTAGACGGGGCTGTAGTGCGCGTTACTTACCGTAGTCATGTCGACAGATCCAGATGATGTTCACCAGGATCCGTCGTCATCCTGCGGTGAAGCCTCCTTATCCCGACTTTTTAAAAGTGAGTTTAAGCGCGCCTTTTCCTGCCGGCCCGCACTAATTTGGAGTCGGGAGGTGGAGGTGTGGGAGGATGTGAGGTCACTGCGCTTTCCGCCGTGGTCAGCACTGGTCAGGAAAAGGCGTGCTAAGGGGAGTGGCCAGCGGCTCCGCCATTTGAGCCCAGTCTGCAGCTGGGGCAGCGGAGCGGAGCGGCTTTTTTTTATTATTCCCACAGTGGCAGTTTGCGCAGGAACGGAGGACCGGAAAAGTGGCTGGTGAGCTACTGGGAGTGTGGGGGGGATGGGTGGGAGATGTGCACCTGTTTTTTCTACTGCAACCTCTGCATGGGTCACTTTTCGGAAAGGCGGGCATCCCACAGTAATGGGAAGTTGGTGACTCCTCGCGGTGGGCAGCCACAGCGGCCGAATAATGGCGGTGCTGTACGCTGCGCGGAAGATGTAAAGGCCAGCGGGGACTGAGGGGGATGGTACAGGCATGAAGGGCTGTGTGCCTATTGGTGTGGGTACGCGGCTGGAAGAGGGCACAGCTGTTTCCGGGTTGCTGCCATGCCTACGCCCAGATGTGGGTTGGCTCCGTGGGATGGGGGGGAGGGCACAGAGGCGGTCATCGCCACCAACACTTCAGAGGCATGATGGGAGATGTAGGCACAGAGTGTCCATGCAGACGACTGACCTCGGGTCATATTACACCCGCCACGACCCTGATCAGGAAGTGACCGCATCAATGTTGACCCTCAACACCGGCACTCGCTGGCCGCGCCCCCTGTGAGCCATCCACCAATGCCAACTGGCTCCCCTCTGCCCAGCCTGAGGGGGGTGGTATGCAGCAGCAGCAGCACTTCAGCTGCCACTGCCGCCGCCGGCAGCAGCGCTGACGGCTGCGCTAGCGATCTACGCCAATTGTGGTCTTTCGGACTTGCGCAAATCGTGCGGCGAGCAGAAAACCCCCCCACGGAAATCAGGCCGGTTTGGCTGCCAACCTGTGCTCAAGGCGCCAGCAGCACAACCGGAGCAATCTTCCGCAACCAATACCGTGCTAATCCAAAGAAGGTGTGGATCATGAGGCGTCACACCTGAACGGGAAAATCCGGTTTCACCGCTCCTCAAACACGGAACACCCGGTAGGTCTAGCAAAGCCCTGGGTGAAACTCCAGTGTTAGTTCAGTTTTCCTGAACCAAACATGTCAATCATGGACATCAAATATGGGAGTACCTATACAGTATCTCAGGATTCCCAGGCACATGTACATAGGGGGAAAGAATCAAAGAATAACATTTATATTAAAAGCAGGAGCAAATATGACCCCAGACGAAAGGAGGTTTAGAATGTAGTAGATTAAGGGGGATTGAGGGAAAATATGCTTGTATTAGTGAAAGTAATATGCATGATATCAGGGGAAATGGCTTGCAAAAATGCATACAAAAATCATATATTAGGAGAAATTGGCATGAAATGTCTATGGATTTTCACACAGATTGTTAAACAAACCTTTGATGTGGAAATGGAATGGAGAGGATTTAAGATTGGTAAAATGAGAAGTCAAAATGGACAGATTCCTACATTCCTACATATTGTACCCTGCATAAAATCATGGCTGTTGATATTCTCTTTCAATAGGCATTAAATAGTAATCACCCTCTTTTTATTTTTTTACCTCACAGACATATTCTTTCACTGCAAAAAGCAAATATCACTACAGATATGCTGGTGGTTCTCAGGGAGCTGTGAACTAATGAACTTTGGCTGCTCCTGGATCTAGGGTTGCCAACTGACCATTTCATAAATGTGTCTGGGCACTCTCTATGCTCCTAACTACAGCTTGATGTGCAGTAATCATCAGATAAAGCTTTTTTCTCTCCTTTAACTGCATAGAAATATGATCACCTGATAATGGCTGCTGTTTAAACTGCTGTTGAAGGCACAGCTACAGAGGCCATTTCAAAAGTTGGCAAGCAAGCCCACCTGGAACAGTGGAATACATTGTAACATGTTAGCAGAATGACTACAATATTTAAGAGGAAATTGGCACGTTCAGGTTCATCATTTCATTGGCTGCTTTGTGCTGTATGGCAAAGATACTGAAACTATAAAAAGAATAAAAAGGCACAAGACCTCAGTATCTGAGATCTGAACCAACTCTTAAGACATTAACCCTTAGAGGTTGACAGACAAGCTCTAATATTTTGCCAATAATATTAAGCATGTTCATTGTGAAGCCATTCATTCCATTTTGCTTTTAATGCTACCCCCATAGTGTGTGTGTGTGTGTGTGTGTGTGTGTGTGTGTGTGTGTGTGTGTGTGAGAGAGAGAGAGAGAGAGAGAGAGAGAGAGAGAGAGAGAGAGAGAGAGATGGTAGTCGGGAAAAGCTGTACAGCTCAACATTGAATCTGATGAAACAATTGGGCCCCTATCAATAGTGTTGTACAACACGTTATAATGTGACTGCATAAAAGATTGCACAATGGAAAATAACAGTACACCCTTTCCGGATGAAAATTAAAAGGGAAATGCACCACTAACAAAATGGAATCATTTCTCTAGTTCGCCTTTGAATTACTGTTAGACTGCAATGCTCTAAATGTGATAGGATGGGTTGCCAGTAAGACGAACATAAGACCAATGGGAAAGACAAACGACTCATTGCTTCATTATTTTCATGCCACCAGCCAGTGAAAGGACCTTATTACAGATGATGTTACACAAAAGAGAGAGAGAGAGATATCTTTCTCTCTGTAGTGTAACCTCATCTATGATGAGATCCTTTTGCTGGCTAGTATTTTGAAAACGATAATAAATGCAGAATTTCTTTTTTCAAACTGGCGACAGAACAGAAGTTAAAAAAGAAGTAGGGGAAGGGTACACACTCACATATACACTCACACTAAAAGAAACCTGGAAACCTCAGCCATTATAGCGACAAGACATTTCTCTCACTTCCACAGGTGGTTGGAATCTGGGGTGCTTGGCAAATAATTCTCTTCTAATCACCCTCATGCAAAGAAAAGTAGGGTGGAAAGAAAAGTCAAAGAGAAACATTGTTGAGATGAAGATACAAAAGGTACTGAATGCTTTCCTTCAGAAACTAGAAGGTAATGATATGAAGTCCTCTTGGCTACTACAGTTACTAAGCCTGCAGAATATCTCAGGCTGAGCATACCTGTCACTCAAGATGAAATTGTAGGCATCAGTGCTCATTTCTCCTGGTGAAACTACACATGAAGAAGTAAAGATCATGGTGCATGCATGCATCTCCACACGCAAAGGAGCTTTTGTTTCATGGTCTCCAATGCAAGATGGCCATTATACAAAACTGTTGAGAGGTGCCTTTGAGAAAGGTCATGCAAGAAGATGCAAACATGTGCAACAGTATCCTGAGGCTAGAAGCCTTTAAAACATGGGGGGGGGTTGCTTCTGATGGGGGCAATCAGGGGTGCAGAGTAGCCACTTCACCTTTTCCCAGCCAGCTTTCCATTCTCTGCTACAAATCACACACACTATAAATGCTCCCACCCACCGCCCTTTGGGTTCCCAATGCAGGACTGTGACAGCAAACATGTGTCTGAAGGCCCAGTGAGGAACAACCTTTTAGATGATTTGGAGTAGGGAAAGTGGACAGGAAAAAAGGCAAGTACTCCTGGTTGCTTCTTCACCTCTTATTCTTGTTTCGAAATGACTACCTCGCCTCAACCTGCTTTGCACCCTGACTCAATGGAGATATTCACCTCAGGTTCATGTCTTGCCCAAGGTTTTTGCCCATCCATAATTAACGCTAGTCACTAAACACTATTTGGAGGTGGGCTGCCTGTTCTTTATTTCAAGGAAAGCTTACTTATTTATGAATCTTATTTATTTGCGAGATGACAAGTATGTTATATTCTAGTAAGCATACTATTGTGGTTCTGACACACCTGTGGCATTTTCTTAGGGTGTGAAAACAGTGTGGCCCTTATTATGGAACTCTTCAAGTGGCAATGGTACCCTTCTTCCCACTGAGGTAGGTGGAGCATCTAGGCAAGCTGTTGCTGTTGCACCATCTCTAAATAAATTTGGAACAGAGAGAAAATTGATGGCCACACACAGCTTAATCAATGGCAAACAATTGTAGAATTATGTCCTGAACTATGAACACTGCAGACAGTTAACTGCATCATTAACAAAATGTACTACTTAAATACGTCCTACAGCTATTGCTATTTGGGAAATGGAGAGGACAGGACCCTAAGGACACCAGAGCCTTCTCTAGACCAGCATCCTATTTCCCATAGTGCCCAACCAGATGCCCCAAATGGGAAGTCCAAAAGCCCTCTCCTGCTTGTTGTTCTCTCAGAACCTGGTATTCAGAGTCAAACTGCCTCTAGACCTGGAAGTGTGCCATCATGACTTGTCGCCACTGATAGTTTTGTCTGCCATGAATTTGTCTAATCCCCCTTTAAAGCATTGCCATGTTGATGAACATCACCACATCTTGCAGTAGTGAATTCCATGGTTTATGTGCTGTTTGAAAAAAGTGCTTTCTTTGGTCTGCCCTGAAGTGCAGAAAAGGACAACTCAAATTATCAAGGGGCTGGAAATTTGGGGTTGTTAATTTAGAAATTAGGCAAGTAAGGAAAGTCATGATAGAGGTGTACAAAATGATGCACGGTGTGGGGAAAGTGGATAGGGAGACACTTTTCTTTCTCTCCCATAATACTAAAACCCAGGTCATCCCATGAAGCTAATTGGTGGCAGATTCAGGACAAATAAATGGAAGCATTTCTCCACACAGTGTGTAGTAAAACTATGGGATTCACTTCACTGTGGTGATGGCCACCAATTTAGATGGCTTTAAAAGGGGATTGGACAAATTCACGGAGGATAAGGGTACCAGTGTCTTGTTCCCGGTAGCTATATGCTACCTCCAGTATCAGGGTTGGTATGCCTATGTACACCAGTTGCTGAAGAACATGGACAGGATGTGCTGTTGTGTGTTTCCCATGGTAATTTCATTGGCCACTGTGTGAACAAAATGCTGGACTAGATGGACCCTTGGCCTGATCCAGCATGGTTCTTTTCTTATGAATCTCCCACCACTATTGTGTTCTAGTATCATAAGAGACACAGAGATAAATTTTAAAAATCACTATCATCTTTTCCCACAGCATTCAAAATGGTGTTTGCTGTTTGCCTATTTTGCTATCTCCTGTTTTGAAGAAATATTGGCATATTTTCTCTCATTAACCAAATATTCACTCCTGACTTAGAGAGATATTTTCTTTCAGTTGTTCATTTCCCTCTATTTAAAGCTGTAAAATGCAAAGAAGAACAATGGTATTAGTCCCTGTTTCCTACTTGCCTTTCCCTTTCCATTTTAGAAGTGCAAAAATCTGACCGACCCTTTCTTCTTCAATTTGTTGCAACGTTTACACATTGTGCGTGCCTGTAATTCTCCCTCAAACAAATGCTTCAGTGCTCAATTTTGTAAATAAAAGATTTATCTGTGAGTGGAAAGGCGCTCAGTGAATCACCAGTCATGATGAACGGCTGCTAGGGGGCGGGGGGGAAATAGACCTGCACATGAAGTGTAAGGAAAAACAAACAATGTTAAGAGACAGATTTCAGATTCAGTCTCTTGAAAACACTATTACAAAGAGCAGTTCAAATAGCAATAACAGCAACAGAGGAAAAATACTCTGGCAGTTGCTTTGTTTGTTCTTAAACAACAAAGTTAGAATGTACTTGAAGGCACAGCATAGGAATTTAAGCACAAAAAGTAAATGAACGAACTGTGAGTTTAACATATAGACAGAATCAACCTATCAAGTCTTCTGGAGTGAAGAATTCCACTGGGTCCATGTTGGCAATCGTTGAAAGATTTGAGTGAGTTAAAATCAAATCAAGTAACCCTCAGGAGGAAAGCCCCAGTTAACTGAGGCTCCATTTAACATGGGCACACCAAATAGACCTGCAATGCTAAGAAGCAAGTCCTCTCCCATGTGCATAGCTTGAGGTACCGGGTTATGGCTTCTCGGATCAAGGTAACTAAAAAGACAGAAGAAATCTAATCTACAAGAGTCAAGCAATGGTAGCTGTTTACTTAGCTGCAGTAACTCTCATCTACCTTGGCATTGCATCAATTCCCATGACTCCGTATCTCCAATCCTACCACTACCAGGGGACTGGTTGGTGAATCAATATAGTAAGAAAGCCATCAATCAAGTCTCCATTCATTTCTGGCCAGTCTTCCCCTGGAAGCATAAGACTTCAGATGAAACTGGGCTGCACAACACCCCACTGTTGAAGTGTACATTCACAGAAAAACTGACTGTGACCTATGCAGCACACATGCACCTCAAAATACATCATGATTCTCTTGCCTTTAGTTTAAGCTATTTTAATTATAATTGTCATAGGCTGAAAAAGATACCTGAATAAGGAAAAAGATAGGAGTGATGTATCCTGATGTATGATTGGATGTCTATTTGGTTGATGTTACTCTAAAGATTCTGGCAAGAACTGTATACTAAGTTACCATAACATGAAAGCCTCTGCTTAGATATTGTTCAGTATTAGCAGTTGAACATCTTTCCTGCCTCTGACTTGGGAATCAATCATCTCAATTGTATTGGTCTATAGCAGAAAGCACCCTGCAACATGCATCCACATGTGCAAGCTTACACACAAAGGTTGGTCTATATGCCACTGGGGAAAAACTGAAAAAGAAGGGTTTGCCATTAAATAGACCTCTGCCTTTATGGGTGTTTTTATACTCATGGAAATGTATATTGCAGATGTGTGTTTCAATGTGTGGCCAGCACGGGGTGTAGAGACGCCACCTGTGTGTTCATTCTACAAACAGAGATGGGCCCTAATATTTCCCAGAAATATTTGGGAATTAGGATTACTAAAAATTTAGAAGATTTAGAAAATGAGAATTTAAATGGTTTAAAAAAAGAGATATTAGAAAAATTAAAAAATATATAAGAGACTGAACCTTTCTTGGTTTGGAAGAATAGCTTTAATAAAGATGAAGATTTTACCTAAGATTCATTTTGTTTTTAGGATGCTACCAATAAGAATCTCAGATTTAGAGTTAAAAAGTTGGCAGAATATTATAATTATTGTAATGCAGAGAAGAAATCAAGGATTAATAAAAGTAAATGGTATTTAAGCCAAAGAAAGGGAAGACTGGGACTCCCAAACATTATTTTTTACTATGTAGCAAATAGGTTAAGACATATTGTTGAAGCAATTTTAGGTGTAGGTGATTTAGATTGGATGGAGGAAAAAAGCACAAGTAATATAGAATTAAAGTTGCAGAATGTATTTTTTAAGGAAAGAGGGAAAAGAAAATGGGTTGATGATTTAGGTAATCAATTTCTGAAGTTCCATTGGGAACTTTGGAACAAATATAAAAAGGAATTGCTCTCAAGCAGCTCCTATTTAACACCGGTGATAATGTTAAAGAATTTTCTTGAAGATTTAAAGAATAGATTAAGTAAAGTTTTAATAGAGAAAAATAAAATGAAATTAGGAGAATGGTTAAGAGAGATGAATACAAGAGAGAAGATGGAAGAGGTTTTGAAATATATAAAATTAACGTGGTTAAACTATGGGCAATTGGAACAATGGACTAAAAATTGGGTAAGAGAAAATGGAGAGTGTGGAGAGATGACGAAGTTTGAGCAAATGATTGAAAAAAAAGAAATCGATAAGGGACAAAATATAGGGACAAAAGGGTTAATGAGTCAATTATATGATATATTAATTGAGAAAGGAGTGTCGGATAGGGTAGGAAAATTGGTTTGGGAGACAGATTTAAAGATACAGATAGGACAGCAGAGTTGGGAAGGACTATAGAAACAGAGAGTGTTGAGAAATATGTCAGTAAGAATAAAGGAGAATTATTATAAAATTTTATGGAGGTGGTATCTAACTCCGGTTAGATTAAACAAGATTAATAATCAGCATTCAGCAGATTGTTGGAGGGGTTGTGGTGAAAAAGGAACATATTTACATATGTGGTGGGATTGTAAATTTGTGCAAAAGTTGTGGAAGATGGTGTTCACTGAGATTGAGCAGATTGTTGGAATGAAAATAGAGGACACACCAAGGATTGCATTACTCTCACTGCAAGAAGATCTTAAATGTACTAAAGAGACTAAGGAACTGATAGCGAATTTGCTGACGGCTGCAAGGTTAATCGTAGCTAGGAACTGGAAGACACAAGGAGATCATTGTATTGAAGAATGGTATAAAGAAGTGTGGGATATTGCTATTAATGATAAATTGACATGTAATATTAAAATGAAAAGAGGTATAGTAAAAAAGAACGATTTTGAGGGAATTTGGAAAAAGTTCTTAGTATTTGTGTTTTCTAAGGGAAGCGGGAAACCACCAACAGAAGAAACTATGAGTTTCTGGAAACAGGAATGAGATCCCGAGGTGGGGGGTGCACTTTTATGTTTAGCATGAATATGTTTAATAGACTAGTTTGAATATATGATACAAATGCTATTTTATGTTTATGTATTATGTCTTTTAATTTGTTAATTGTTGTAAAAGTTAATAAAAAGAATTTTTAAAAAAGAGAGATGGGCCCTAACAACTGAGTAGGACAAAAGTGTTCCTGGAAGTTGTGCATGAAGGGAAACTGTTCTGAGGAACATGAGGGAAGGGATTGACCATCTCGAGATCAGTAGAAGAAAATGTTCCATTGTGTCAAGTAAAATGTGCTTGTTCCACACTTCAATCTCCTGTGGTAGCATTT
Source organism: Elgaria multicarinata webbii (assembly GCF_023053635.1). Taxonomy (NCBI): domain Eukaryota; kingdom Metazoa; phylum Chordata; class Lepidosauria; order Squamata; family Anguidae; genus Elgaria; species Elgaria multicarinata. The sequence goes on from NC_086172.1 coordinate 64,174,838, forward strand.
TATAAGTTTCCAGAAGCAAATATTATAACGAATCAGTAGATCATTTCAAAACAGCCAAGAAAATATTGTTTCAACACAATTCTTCCCAGGACGGTGATAGATAAACAAGTGCTGGACACACATCCTCTGAGACACACCTTGGTTACTTTGATATAACCTGATACAAAACACAGTTAAGGTATTAAGGAGCAATTGCAAGCCACCTTACATCATCATCATGATGTAAACCTCAACAACAGAGAACATATGAGGCACAAATTTGCTGGACAATGCAGATAATGGGGGAGAAGTACACAGGGAGCAATACAAAAAATAACCATAGCTATACAGGCTGGAGTGTGGGCCAAAGAAGACATTACTTTAAAACCACATCTAGGAGCCACATATTTTGTTTATTTTTATGCAGGAGTAGGTGAAGGGCCTCCAATCTGAATTGAGGCATTAGTATGTGGGGGTTAAAGATCCGTATCAGGGCCCATGCACATACTCAAGAGTAAAAAAAAAATAAAAAAAAAATGAAGGAGACATAGCTGCTAGATATGGATTTAAATTAATATTTGCTTTCATCCTGATGAATCTACTCACTATACCAAAAATAAAGAAATAAATCCATAGAATCTTTCTGAAGCATGGGTTTAAAGTGTAATAATGCCAAAAAACAGATAAAGGTGGACAGATTCACCTCCATCGAATCCCTGTGGGTGCTCGCCAAGCTTCCGCTGCCCCTCACAGCATTTACACCTTCTTCACGGCCATCATTTACATAACATTACTTTTATGGAAATCCCCAAGCCACCATTTATACACAAACAATGGCTTGCAATGGGGCTGGCTGGCTGGCTACCAGACCCACTTGTCAGGTGTGTAGCTGCTCAGCGAGCAGGTCCCGGGGCCCAAGCACGGACCCAGTCAGGTGTTTGCGATATCCCTAGCCACAGGCTTGATTCTATCTTTATCCCTACACATTCCCAACGTGACTTTAGGAAAGTTACTAGTGCACTGATCCTAAATCAGAGACCAGAAGCTTGAGGCCCATGGACAAAATCTGTCACGCGACCCCTCAGGTTTGCCAATGAAGAGGATATCGAAGTGTTTGCATTTATTGTTTACATTTCTACATTGCCCCGTAGCCAAAGCTCACAGGGAGAAGCATACAAAACCGTAAAAGTGTGGTGATAAGCGGTGTCTATTGTCGTGGAATCTGCTGGGCAGGCAGTTTTGGATCAGGAGCCTTGGCGCAAGTGGCAGAATGTCTCACAACTGTCTCTCCATCCTTGCCAGTAAAAATAAAATAATAACAAATTAAATAACTAATAATTTGATACCATTCAATGACACCAAACATCTGCTGCCTGAGTCAGCTGTCTTACTCTGCCTAAGGGTGGGGCTGGCCAGTAGGGACTAGTAGGGATGGCCAGTGGAGGCTGGAAGCTCCAATTTTGATGGGGCAATGTATCCATTCTGGGTTTTAGTCAGAACCAGCCTAAACTCTAAAGGAGCTATCCAAGGGCCTGAACCCACTTTGATGATAAGGTTCAGCACTTTGAATTGCTCCTTTGGAGTTCTGGCTGGTTCTGACCAAAACTCAAAATGGATTCATAACCTCACTGGAATTGGAGCTACCAGCCTCCACTGGGGCTGGCTTTGTATCTATTGCACAGAACCTGATGGCAGGAAGCTTTAGAAGAGGTGCCTTAGTCCATTGACCTTAATTCTCTTTTAAAAACAGCTCCCCAGTAAAATGAGTTGCTGGTCAGGAAGATTTAAGTTCTTTTCTTTCTTTTTTCCAAGGAACATAGCTTCAGCTTCTTGGATCCATAGCTCTCCACAGCTCCAGGCAGCTGCAAGTTATGGGACCTCACCAATGATTTCCCAGTGCAGTATAAAGACGTATCTGCCCAGCCAGACAAAAGCAGAGTGTAAATAAGAATTGCCTAAAGCCCCATCAAAGGTTGCTGGGATAAGAATCAAACTGAGAAGAGAGTGTGAGGGAGATGGGATTATTTTAACCACAAAGGCAGAGTACAGAAAGTTCAAATTATCACCTCTAATGCCAAAATAAAGCTCCTGATCCTTTTGTGTTGCTATAACACACCATCCAAGAATCAATACATTTCTTATTAATCTCCTTTGTATGTTATGTCAAATACCAGAAAATCCAAAATGCCACCCCTTTCTGTCTTGGGAAAATCCAGTATGTACAAACTCATATCCTTTTCCTGACTTTGTTTATCCATCAAATCTGCCAGGAGTTGTAACTGGTAATGACTAGATGTAGTTTCATCAATCCCTAAGGCCTGTCCCCCAAATCCTATCTGTCTGACTAACTGTCTGCTCCTGCCTTTTATACACCCAGTCTCCTCACACACACATAAGCCCCACCCACCTCTCACCATTAACCCACCATTAACCCACCTGGGTTCTATTTCGTACAGCAAGCATACATACACATACACACACACACACACACACACACACACACACACACACACACACATACAACATTCCCTGCCTCGATCAAAGTGGAGAGGCGGATAAGAAATAAAATTATATTATTATTAACATGGCAAGCATTGCGATTTTGTCACACTGACTATTAAAGGAAGTTTGAGCAGTCATTCTGGACCTAGATGTGTGACAGCAATATGGCTGAGCTTCTCAGCCAGAAATGCAATCCTGTGCAAATTCATTGAGCTGTGTTCAGTGACACTTACTCCCAGGAAAGTATGCATAGCATTGTAGTCTGGATGTCTCAAGCACCACCACACAACCATGAAGTCCAAACACTTCCCAATGCATCTTTTCAGAGAGCCCTCTACGTTACTAGTCCAGTAGGAAGCTTTTGACGGCCAGCCTCCACGGAACTCAAAAGCATTCTTAGCTGGGGATTCTTACCCCTCCCCTCGTCTTCTTTTCGAAAGTGGCTCCCTCCCTCCCCTGTAGGTAGTGTGGGTTCGCTGGTCCTTCATTAGGAGGTGAAGTAGGAATTGTTTACTCATTACCTACTTTTAAGGTTGTGAGTTTTTTCGCCTACTTCACACTGCAAGACAGGCCAGGGAGTATTAAATAGGTTGATCGGCATTCTTTGTTTTTGGTCACATTGGTTGGCAGGGAAGTGGACATCTCTGCTTGGTTAGGGCTGGTGAGCATTCCAAGGCACCTAGTGGTGATGGATAAACACCTGAGGCTCAACAACTGCGAACCCTGTGGTCCAGCTGGGGAGATAAGGGTTACCTTTGAGGCCGATCTTTCTCACTCACCTGTAGACTTGTATCGCAGGGAGGGGTGACACCGGAAGGTCTCCCATCCCAAAAGGGGGAGCCAGGGGGTGGCGGAACGAGTCACACCACCCTCTGGACAGGAATATTTCACCTGAGATAATTACAGCTGGAAGCTGTTGTAGAGGAGATGCCTGCTTAGGTTACCCTTCTGCAGATATCTTCAATAAAATGTGGCCCAGTTTTAAACCCACAATACTTGCGTTGCCTCGTTATTCCCACACACCACTTTCCGCAAGGGGTGGCAGCATCAGGTAATGTCACAGTCAGCTGCAAAACATACCAAGCACAACTTTTGTTAGAGGAATTGCAGGTGGCTGTCCAGGAACACTTGTAGGTGGTTGGGGAATATGACTAATCTTTATTCCCCTTCAGCTGGAGGTGTGCGTACAAAGGAAGAAAGGCAGAGAAGCAGGCTTTGATTACATCTGCCACCCCTTGTGGTCAAAGTCACAGCAGCTTATTTTCTCTCCTTGCATGTGTGAGCCATCTAACTAGCATAATTACCTTCGTTGGTCATGGGTTGTCATGGTGTCCAAAACCGACGGTGGTGGGTAGCTGAGATAGTTTGCAAATCACCCTGAAACCCATGGCTTATTCTAAGTGTGAACCCATCCTTTGAGAGGGAGGGGGAAAGTTGCAGTTTTTGAGAGAGGCTGGGAAAGGGGGCAGAGAGCTAGCTTTCAAATATTTTTTTGGGTGGGTGGGGTGGGGCTGCCTCTTGGCAGATCTGATGTAGGGCAGTGGAATTCACTGTCTACAGGATTTCAGCTATTCCTCCATCTTTGTATATCTATAAATAAACTCAAATGTACTTTACAGAAAAACGTTAACTCTCCACGTATAGGGTAACCATATGAAAAGGAGGACAGGGCTTCTGTATCTTTAACAGTTGCACAGAAAAGGGAATTTCATCAGGTGTCATTTGTATGCATGCCTCACCTGGTGAAATTCCCTCTTCATCACAACAATTAAAGCTGCACTAGCTATACTAGAATGACCACATACAAAAGAGGGCAGGGGTCCTGCAGCTTTAACTGTTGTGATGAAGAGGGAATTTCACATGGCACCTGCTGAAATTCCCTTTTCTATACAAGTGTTAAAGATTCAGGAGCCCTGTCCTCCTTTCCATATGGTCACCCTATCCATGTATATATTCCTTGAAAGGTAAACAAGCCCAGGTAAATGCTTCACCTCTGGAGCTTCCCATCCATTCATGGAAGTGGGGCATGCATAACCATGTATTACATTTCGGTTTAGTTTCAAAGCACTATAATTGCAACAAAACCACAGGTGGTCTAACTGCAAATATATTGTGCATTGGCATAGATATTGAGTTATAATGCAACAGCATAACATAACCCTATGGGGTGGGATTGCAGTGGCGGTTTGCAAGAGTTCCAGGATGAATTCAATGCTACAGCTTCTACCAAAAGTCGACTCACCTTCTATCCAGATAGCTATATTCTTTTTGCTGTCCCTACTAGCTATTCAGTCAGATTTTGGTCCTACTTCAGTGCTAAAATCAGCTTTGTCTCATGTATCTGAATTCAACTTCAACTAGTGCTGTTGATGGTGCTATATAAATTAATAATAATAATAATAATAATAATAATAATAATAAGAGATAAATGCAAGCATTTTTACTCATACGGAAAAACCTATAAAAGCTAAAATTTAGACCCAACTGACATAATGTTCAGTTCAAATTTGCAAGTGAAAAACGTAACATTATAGCCTACTTGTGACAATACCAATTCTTCTGCCAATGGAATTCTTTGAGCATTACCTATGCTTATGTGTGATAAAAATTTACCTAAAGCACATGTATTATACAGAAAATAAAGCAGAAACCCCAGTAGAAAGCCAACATGACATGGACTTGTGATACAATGTAACTACAGCCTCAGGCACCTTTCTTTAAATATGTCTATTATAGTTTAAAATACCTATATATTTTTCCAGCTCCTTGTGGATTTGCAGTCTATTTAGGTTTGCATTCACTGAGGTAATACTGTGTATAATTACCATGACAGGCTATTTCACTCATTTTGCAGTATGAGTACACATTGTCAAATGACCATTTGAGGCGTTGTATCCCAGCCCAAATACCTCCAATGAGAGAAATAGGACAAAAGAAAATGCTTCAGCAAATTATGCTGAAATTTGGTAACTGTAATGCATGGTCCTGTTCAGTCATTTTGATTGCTCAGTTGTTAACAACACTATTATAGAACACAAGGTATTCAGGAGCAGCATTCAGGGAGTGGAATAGCTTGAAGTATTGCATCTGCCTCAAAACCACAGTGACTTATGAAGATGAAAAGTTTCACATGAGGTGTCTCTAGGTTGTTGTTTTTTAAAAAAAACCCAAAACATCCATACCAGGCTTGTTTTTCCCAGGTCTTTTTATGTTCATTACAGGCACCTTTAGATGATGATCACTTAAGGTGGCTGACAATTCTAGGAACAAAAATTGTAAAATAAAAACTTGTTTAAAACAAAAATAAAACAACCCATTAAAAACATGTTTAAAAATAGTGGTTTGGGTTCATCAGGTATTAGCTTTCCCTAGAACTTTGGTCTGAAGCTATAAAACAGGTAGTTTATCTCACATGACTACCTTATTATGAGAGACATTCTGTTTTAAAAGGTGCTCATAAAAATCCATGAGCTAAAATATGTCTTTCACTACCATGCAGTTGGCCATTAATAATTTATATAGTATTCTATGGTATTAATTTAAAAAAATGATATTTGCTCCTTAATATTTTAAACACAATATTCATTTTGACAAAATGTTACAGGGTGGACTGAGTGACTAAGGAACATGTTAATTTTTTTCTTTACACATGCTTTCCAGGGTGTTGACAAGAAACGTCATGTTGAGATCAATGGGTATGGTTGCGTACATGTACGAAAGCGGTTTTTGGACTTTGGACTTCTCAATATAGTTTAGGCTCATAGCTTTCTTTTAGGGTTGTTATCCCACTGTTTAGATTAATTTATGTATGATTATGATTAGACTTAAAAGGAAATGCAGTTATGCACTAAAAAGCACTAAAATGCACAAAAAAGTTTAGTTTCATCTGTGAGAGCTAGCAACTCCGTTATTGTTCAGTTGATTCAGACCTGCTAATTCATATATTATTTGGTAAATATAATGCTAAGGCTAACAATGGATGATAAAGCAATTAATGGCTACTTGTCAGTATCAGAGGCAATATGCTTCTCAATACCAGTTGCTAGGGAACATGAGCAGGAGGGAGCTATTACACTTACATCCTACTTGTGGGCTTCCCATAGGAATTGGCCAACAACTGAAAGAATGGAACCCTGGCTATATAGGCCTTTTGTCTTATATAGCATGGACCTTAGAAGTCATGCTTTATGTGTACACCTTAAAAAGTACATTGCGAATGTGACAATCCTGGATTTGCAAATGCATGAATCAGCAAGTGATGTAAGTCATCATACATCTACACTACTCTTGGTCACAATATAATAAAATAAAGATTTTTTCAATCCCGTACTCTCAAGGACCTACACTAGCTTCAGAAGGGGGAATGTGTACACACAGGCCTCATCCCATTGGCCAAATTAGACATTCTTACGACACTGCACACCAGGTCTTTAAAAAACACATCCACTTGAAAATGCTGATTACTGTAGAAGGCATAACTACTTGACAATGGCATGTATTGGATTCAGTTGCTCTGCTACTTTCTACATGGTAGAATCTCCAGAAAGATGTCAGGCCAAAGCATCACAGAGCAGCTGGCTACATTGAACCAAGTAAACAGGCCACTCTATGCTCCTTAGAGAAAAAGTCTCTCTGAAGAATGATTATGCTAACTGAGTGGACTCTTCTGAGGACTCTTAAGAAAAATGAGAGGCACCACAAAAGAAAGCACTATGTAGTATTAAGTGCACTTTTCCTGACAACATCTTCAGCCTGCAGAAACAGCTCAAGTGGCACCCAAGAATTAAATCCATATGAAGAGGTTTGAATAACAAGTTATTCTGTAACAATCTGTACAATCTGTAACAATCTCCTGTCAAGTTGCTCACCCTTGATAGCAAATGTTGATATCTTTGTTCTGGGCAAATTCACACTTTCCCAACCATTTCAATACCAGAGTGGGCGGAGTGGGGGAGGGGAGAGATCCCTTTATTGAGCTTGTTGAAGTGCAGGTGAGATGGGAAGAAATGCTTGTTGTTTTGAAATTATAATTGGAAGAAGAGTATAAACAATGGCAACCACTTTCCAGGAGAACAACAATAACAACCTGTACTGGCGAAAGCCACTTGGAATTGTTGATAGAACAGGTTGAGGAAATGGAAATGCTGTTATTTTTCTGAACTTGACCAATATTTCTGCAGGAGATTGCACCCAACCCCTTCCCAACTCAGAAGATAAAGTACATTAGAAAAGATTATAGGCTCCTCATTACCACAAATAATCAAGACATCTTAAAAGGACAGCATTTGCCCTGAAGCTTATTATTCTCTTGTGGTCTATTAGAGTATATGGCAATTCTGGCATTTGCTTGCTAATCTAATTGATGTTAAATAGAAAGGACACTATCAGGTTATTTGGAAGGCACATTTTGATGACTCGAGCCTTCTTCAGGATTCATCTGCAGCCCACAAAAATCAGGAAATAGACTCATTAGTAATCAAAGCTAATAGAACAGGAAGTGTAGTGGCTCATATCTGATTTCGCTTCTACTAGTCAGTCAAATACCCCAGGAGGGAACATAAAACTGAATAGCACTTTGTGGAAAGAAGGTTGGGGAAAGACTGTTTGCTGATTAGTAAGGAATTTATTTCAAGTTAGTCAAGGCCTCTACAGTCATGCAGGAAAGCAATACAAATCACTAACAGGTGATAGCAGAGATATCCCTTGTGCTGTGTTACTCCAGTTTACAAGAAGAAAATACTTTTCTTGTTATTGAAGTGCCTGCTGGCCAATAAATTAGTTTAACACCACACAAGTTAAAGGTCCATTTTCAACTAGGGCTTCAGGCAAGATTCAGAATAATCAAACTGATATGAAAAGACTGGGGGAACATCACAGGGCCAGAGAATAAGAATTGACTGAGAAGAAGGCGCCAGAATGCTGCACAGGCACTACAATTGCAGACAGAAGTAGACCTTGGGCGCATTTGTTGCTTACCTCCACCACAGAGGCAACTACCAATGAACTCAGATATTATTAGGGCTTTTTTAATTCAAAACATCTAAGATTATCCTGGAATCTCTATTAATAGTTTCAAAACTGCTTGTTGCTACTAACTACTAAATGGGGAGATGAGACTGTTCCTTCTCTCATGTTGTGGTTCCTAAAAATATGGGAGATTGTACAGATGGTAAAATTGATAGAATATAGTAATCTGTGGCCAGATTTACACTTCATTTCATACCCATACGATTGCATCATACTGATGCTATATCCCTCTTGCAGATTTATACTTTGTAGTGCACATGATGACATATGTTGTGACATTTTGGATAATATGGAATAAAAAGCAGAAAATAACACTAGAAATGCAGTATACAGAATATGTAATGTGCCCCAAGAGTTATCACTACAATTTCAATATAGATAAAAAGCACTAGGGTAGATCTAGCCTATGATATGGTAGAAAGGTTAAAGGAAACATTTTATGAAAAAGGGGTACCTTAATAAATTATACCAAAAAATAGGTATAATATGGATGTTAAGTTATTTCAATTAAGTTAATCTAGTGTAATACATGGTTGGAGAATTTATTATTTAAAGATGAATTTTAGGGATGCATTATGGACAATTCATTGTTGGTTATGTGTAATATTCAAAGTATTTAAATGATATTTATAGTGCACATATGGTAGGAAGAAGTATTTAATTATTTACAGTCTTAATTTTTATGATTTGATGTTTATTTTGTCTAAAGTATAATATTTCTTATTTAATTCTATTATGTAATTAAATGTTATATACTTATTTGTCTTTAATCTTTGTAAACCGCCCAGAGAGCTTCGGCTATGGGGCGGTATATAAATGTAATAAATAAATAAATAAATAATGATAATAATAATTTAATGATACTCATATTTGATGATGATGATGATAATAATGTTTTAACTGCCTCTCCCTTTGGATCGAGGCGGGGAACAACATTAGTACAACAATATAATATAAATCAAGTTCATTAAATTAGTTAAAAGAGATTATAAAACCAATACAATATTAAAATAGAGAGCTTCGGCTATTGGGCGGTATAAAAATGTAATAAATAAATAAATAAAATAACAAATAAAATAAATAAAATAACAATCAGAACATCTTAAAATTCTTACGTTTAAAATTTACCTGGGTAGGCCTGCCGGAAGAGTTTAGTCTTCATGGCTGTATTAAACTCGGAAAGAGTGTTAAGTTGGCGAATCTGGGGGTGACAGAAGAAAAGGTCCTCTGGGTAACAGTTGTCATCCTAGGCCACAGCTAGACCTAAGGTTTATCCTGGGATCATCCAGGGTTCGTCCCTGCCTGAGCACTGGATCCCCTGTGTGGCACCTAGATGAACAGGTTTGACCCCTGGACGATCCAGGGATAAACCTTAGCTCTAGCTATGGCCCTAGTTTTGGCTGGCTAAAGTAAGTTTTCTCCAGAGAACTTATGATTCCTTTTTATGTGTATTATTTATTTTGTATATTATAAGTGTTTTATATTATTTGAATTAACATATGGAATATTCACTTTAAACAAAATAATAAATTATCAATAAAATTAAGCAGTTGTAGCAACATGAATCTAAAGAACAGGGTTTCAAAAAATTCAGTTGGATATCATCAAATAGAAACAGAGCACTGGAAAATTCATTTAAATTTCAACAAAGTGATTGGGAACCTAGAAAAACCAGTTCCACCAGGACGATGACTTGAAATGTCAAGGCAGCAATGAAAGCAAATGCGAGGGTCAGAAGTTCAAAGAAAGCTTTAAACATCTGCCTTCCCGACCTAATCAGCTTGAGGGGGGGGGATGATTCCAAATGAAACTGAACCCCAGTTAACAACAGTACTTTTTGGATCGATCAGCTCTGGACCTAGGCAGTAACTCACCAGTACAGAAAGGTTGTAAAAATGGCAATAAGAAAGGGTGTGTTAAACAAGGTAACTTCATAAACAGGAAAACACACACTGTCCAGAGAAAAAATCAATGAATGCAGCATATCAGGCGAAACTGAACATCTATCCAGCTTTTGGGTAAGAGAAATCATGGACCGTGTAAAACTCATCATGGGGCTTTTTTTTTACCCCAAAGGGAAAGAGAGATGAACTAAGAGAATGGTACACCATCCCTGCTTTCTTTCTGAATTTGATCTACAATGAATTCAAAACAAAGATTAGTGGCTTTTGTGGCCAGTTTAGGACAAGAAAAGGGATTCTAAAACATAAAAGTAAAATCACTTAAGAATTATGTACGTGTTCCCATAACCATAAAGAAATGAAGCCAGCCAGGCAATGCATCTAATTTAATTACTGAAGCCCTCTTCAGGGAGTTATCAGGTGGATGCTTTTCCTCTTCCTGATCTTTAACATGTCTTTTTGAGGATTTACTTCTGCCCCGAGGCAGCTGAGATGGGAGCCAGGGCACAAGGAACACCCATGTCAGAACCTGGGCATCCTGTAGGAATACGGAAGTGGAGACGATGGAGCATATCCTTCTGTCCTGTAGCTTTTATAATCAGGCCCGCCATCTTATGATTACCCCATTGTTGAGCAAACTGTCCAGAACTTCAGGCAAATTTTATGTTAAGTTTCTGTTGGAAGATAAGTCCTCAAGTGTAACTTTGGCTGTTGCTAAATTTCTTACAGTGGCGGCCAAGATTAGAGGGCTTTGTGTATTAGACTAAAGTTGATAATAGCTTTAACTGTATGATTTCATGTCTGATTCTTGTGTTTGGTTGTTTGTTTCTTTTCTTTTTATGGATGTATAGATCGCAATAAAGAAAGTTAGTTTTAGAACCTGGGCATCAACAACAAAGGGCCAAGGACACTGTAATTCTAATAAACAACTTTGGTAAGTCATTAACCATCATAAACCGGAGGACACAATAGTGCATCAAGTTCCATAGAAATATTAAATGTTTGGACGCCTTCTACAAATTTTGGTTTATAAAACAGGATTATTTTTAAAATGCTACCAACGTTTAAAAGCTAAATTTTACACGGATGGGAAGACTTCAGCCTTGAGGAATCTACTATAATTTATAGTGTGTGTACATGTATGGCAGGCATAGGCGTGCATAGCTCATTTCATTAGGAGCGGAGGAGAGGAAAGCGCAGTATACCTTCCACATGGTACAACTGCATTCCTGATACTAGAATATATATATATATATATATATATATATATATATATATATATATTCCACACATGTACCAAGTTTCACATTTTAAACCCACTTAAGGTGCCATGCATAGGATTGTGCCTTTAACTTGTATCACACTGGCATAACTAAAGGAATAAAATAGGATTTCCCTCTGCTGGAGTAAACACCATTTTGTTACGTGAAAGGATAATATATGTATTAATTAAAATTTAAAATAAGTATCTGTCATCATGTACAGAGTTTTCCCATGGAAAACATAGCTGGTTCACTGTTGTGATTATTTGCTTAGGACTGAAATGCAGTTATGCATGACTGAAGGAGAGGCACTCTATGTATGTTTAGGGACACTAATCATTGCTATACTTAATATAGTGTTTGACTGTGCATTAAAAAGCCCACTGTTGTCTCATTCTATTTCTGCATTGGCTTCTTCTTTATCCCCTTCTCCTGCCTTTTCTCCACCCTCTTTTTCAGGCTGAAATTCTATGTATATTTACCTCAGAGTAAGTCCTATTGTTCTCAGTGGGGCTTACTTCTGAGTAGACATACTTAACTTAGGATTGTGCTGCAACTCTGTTTTTAAGGTGGCATGAGATTCACACACACACACACACACACACACACACACACACACACACACACACACATCCCATATCTAGAAAAATAGCAGCTTGCTGGTTACTGCATCATATTTACCTAAAATAAGCAGGGGCATTGTTTTAGCACTTCTGCGCTGTTGCAAACCTGAAGATGGATGCAGAAAGACATTGAACAATTGTCTTCAGGCAGGAAAGGCCTGGGGACACTGCAATTCTTCCCCACTTTTTCTGTCACAGTCCTTCTGGCCTGTGGCAGAGGAAGCAGGGAGGACAGAAGACACACAGAGTCCCTCTCTCTCTTTCAAGTTTCCCTCTGCTCTTGCAGCCACTGCTACTCTTGCCTTGTGCTCCAATTATCACAAGAGGTCCTTGTGTGGCTGGTGCACAAGGCAAGAGCTTCCAGGCAGGCAAGAGCAAGGGGGCAGCAAAGGAAAGAGTGGGCTGGTGGACTGAGCAAGACGGCTGATGGCAGCAGCTCCAGCCCTCGTCTGCAAATAGAATTATTGTTGTTACTGGCAGGGGCAGGGTGGGGAGAGCAGTAGAATTCACTGGAGGGCCTGGCTCTTGCCTGGTTCCAGTCCTATTTGGATGGAAGGGCTCAGGTGGTTACCATGGGTACCTGTACATCTACCCCCACAGCCCTCCCCTGTGGAGTTCCACAGGGTTCCATCCTCTCACCTTTCATGTTCAATGTATATGTGAGGCCGCTGGCAGAGTTATTTAGAGCCCATGGGCTGAGGTACCATATGTATGCTGATGGTACCCAGCTTTATATCTCGGTGGGGTCTGGCCTCGGCGAGGCAGTTGCTATTCTGTCTTGGTGCCTGGCTGAGATCTGTAATTAGATGTCTAGAAGTAAACTAAAGCTTAACCCGGAGAAGACTGAGCTGATGGTGACTGGCCGAGGTCAGCAGCTGGAGCAGGAGCTCATAGATCTGCCTTTTTCAGGAATCCGACCAAGGATTGTGACTGAGGCGCAGGACCTGGGTGTTATTCTTGACCAGTCTCTAACTATGTCATCACAGGTGGGGGCCGTGGTTCGGAGCTGCTTTTATCAACTACATGTGCTCCGCCAAGTTCGCCCCTTTCTGTCAGAGGCTGATCTTACCACCGCAGTCCAGGCCCTGGTTCTTTCCAGAGTGGACTATTGCAACCTGTTGTATACAGGGCTTCCCTTGAAGCAAATCCAACGCCTACAGGCTGTACAAAATGCAACAGCCAGGTTAGTCAAGGGGATCCCAAAGTGGTCTTCTATCACTTTGGTGCTTCAAGAGCTCCATTGGATGCCAGTGGCTGCTAGGGTGCGCTACAAGGTCTTGTTGACCATGTATAAAGCCCTGCATTGCTTGGGTCCTGGATACCTGAGCACTCGCCTTTCTCCTGTGTCTCACCATTGGCAGACTCACTCTCAGGAGCAGGGTGCCCTGATGGTCCCCCGTTACAAATTGGAATGTGCGGGGGCCAGGGCTTTTTCAGTGGCTGGCTCCCGGTTATGGAATAATGTGCCACTGGAGATTAGACAGGCTCCCACACTCAATTGCTTCAAACACCCTTGTAAAGCATTTTTATTTTCACAAGAGTTTGGGGAGGGGGTGGTTTAAATTGGGTTGAGGGCTTTTAATGTTTTGAGGGTTAGGGTTTTGATGGACTTGTCTTAATGTGGGTTGAGGGTTTTATTGGAATTGTTTTATATGTTATTATAAAGCACCTCAATGCCAGAAATGGTGAGGCAACGCTATAAAAATGCTTTAAATCATCATCATCATCATCATCATCATCATCATCATCCTTAAAAGCGCCGATTCAAGTGTGGGGGTGGCACAGGAAAGCGGAGGTGGCCCCAAACATTAGAATGTGCCTGGGCACACCAGGCACACCCCTTGTGCATGCCTGGCAGGGAGGAGGAAATAATTTTGTTGCTGCTATTATTAAACGGAAATCTTGGCGGATCTACTGCAAATCATCCAGAGGTCTACCACCAGATTCAGCTCTGCCTTCTGCCCAGCTCTGCTTTAAACCATTTCACACACATCCTCTCTCTGCCTGCACCTCCCACACTTCATTCCCTTCTTGTTTTTGCAACACTTGAAGGGTTCTGACCTGTAAATTGCTCATTAAAGGGAAGTCCTGAGGTGCTTTTGCTCTTAAGCATGAATCACTATGTTGGAGAAAATAAAAAGATCAGCAGGTTTTCAGAATTTAATGTTGCCAAGTAGCTGTATGACTGTAGATTTTCTTCCAGTTACTGGATTTCCGACTGGTTCTTGCTTAGGCTAGAAATATTGTAATGGTCATAAAATCCCAACACGGACTCCTCTGTTTCTCTCAGGATGCTGAAATACCAAGAGGTACTTTAGTGCCAGTACTAAATCAGCAAGTCTATTTAAAAAAATGAATTTTCTGAAATCTAGTGGTAGCGTGTACAAGTATATGGTACTTCCAGACACTGAAATTAATAAGGCATCTTTGTATTTAAAGTATGGGTTCAGTAGCAAATATCTACTTGGTGAGCTGTGGTTCCATGTTAATTAATCTTAACGTTGCCTTTTGTATTATGAAAAGAAACACTGATAATGACATGCAGTAAAATGATTCCAAGTTGTGTGATTAGCTTATGTCTCTATTCAGTCAATGGGATAAGTTTTGATTGAGTTTTTGACTGTGGTCTACTTTGTTTTTTCCTGCTAGAGAGATTACATTCTGCAGTAGAAAATGTTCAGGGTATCTTTCTTTTTTCCCCTTTCTCTTTTTTCTTTCCCTTTTGTGGTGTGTGTGTGTGTGTGTGTGTGTGTGTGTGTGTGTGCATAAAATAGCAACATGAGATATTTTCTTCAGTATAGAACAAAGCATTTTAAGGGGGAAAGTGCAGTATTTGAAAGGGCTTCTCCACATGGGGCTTTATAGCATGTGATCAACATTGTTTACTTAGGCCGTAGCTAGACCTAAGGTTTAACCCAGGATCATCCCGGGTTCGTCCCTTCCTGAGCGCTGGATGCCCTGTGTGGCACTTAGATGAACAGGTTTGACTCCAGGACAATCCTGGGATAAACCTTAGGTCTAGCTACGGTCTCAGAGAAGTTTGTGGGACCTTTACATAGCATCATCAACCTCCAGGGCCTCTCCTGCAGTTTGTGCCATTTATCCCGCCATTGTAAAGCATGTGGAAAGTCTGTTTTTTTTTTCCCTCTGGGAAGTGCTATGAAGCCTTTTATTTGCTGGATACTTCTGTAATGGTGCTATAACAGCATTGCCATCTAGTGGCTATAAAATGAAATATATAGAACTTGCTGAGAAATAAAACAGCATGTTGTAGCTGGTATAAAGGAGCTGAGCTAAATTCTGCTAAGAATCTGGAAACAGACACCCTGGTAAAGATGTGTGATTTTATCCTCATGTTGTGAAGCCCTAAGAGGCAATTGAAAGTATGCTGTTTCCTTTCCCCCATATTTCCTTTTGACACACTGTATTACGGGCTGATTTACACATTTACAATCTGAGCCGACAGCCCTGGAAATATGGAGAATGTTGCTCCTCTGCATGCAACAGCATGAGCCAGACAACATACTATCCTTACCCACATAGTAATAATGTTGAAAGAAAACTAAGCACAGTCACTTCAGTAATGGTCTTCCTCAACCATGTCAACTGCAAAGTTTCCTGGCCAATCTAAATGTAGCCCCAAGTCAATTCCTTTATCAAGTGCACAACTCATGGTGACTTCATGTTTCTAGTACTAGCTGCACTAGTTGTTCCGTAGGCAACTGCTATCAGAGCACAGATTCACTAGTGGAACAATGCCACCTCTTGTACTTTTTCTACTAGTGTTATGCTGGATACAACCAATAGTGCTACTGTTGCACTAGCCCAAGCTCTGACAGCACTTGATTTTGTTTTTTGGCTTGGTGGACTTCAGCTTGTCCATCATTTCATGTCCTTGTTGCTAGATAATCACAAATAGAAAACAAATGAAACACCAATACATGGGATTTGTGATATATGTGTTCAATTCAATAATCCACATGTGTAATTACATCTTGTAGCTTGACTAGAGCTTTATAAGAAGTCTCCAAAGTCTTGGTTAGAAATAGGGGTGTGCTCCGCTCCATCATGGATCATGGATCCGAAGTGGAGCGGGCTGATCTGGACCTCTGAAGCCTGGTTCCGGAGCGGAGCGGTGGAGGTCCGGATCGGCCCAAAGTGGTTCAGATCAGTCCGAAGCTCCGGAGCGAGGTAAGTGGGGAGGGGGGCTTACCTGGCTCCCCTGTCTGCTGCCGCCGTGGTCCATGCAGCAATGGCGGAGGAGCCAGGTAACTGGAGAGGGGGACTTACCTGCCTCCATTGTGGTCCAGGCGGCGGCTTCAACTGACAACCAGCCCTAAGACCGGAAAGTGGGGGAGGGGGGCTTACTTGGCTCCACCATCCGCCTCCACCGTCCATGTTGCGGCAGATGGTGGAGCCAGGTAAGGGGAGGGGGGCTTATTCGGCCCCCATTTTGTACCCCCTTCCCCACTTACCTGTCTCCGCCGCCCGCCGCGGAGGCAAGTAAGTGGGGAAGGGGGCAAAGTGGGGGCTAAATATTGATCTGGACCTCCGGATCTTGCTCTGGATCCAGTTCTGGAGAGGATCAGGGGAGGTCCAGATCTACCCAAACCAGTTTGGGCCCAATTTGGAAAGGGATCCGAAGCAGATCAGGGGGCCTGTGCACAGCCCTAGTTAGAAAGCTTGCAATAAAGTGACCACTTCTTTAAAATAATAGTCGTAACACTTCCTCCTTTATGATGTTCTTTGTGGTTTGAGATGCAATCAAGATTTGTTTGTTTGTTTCATATTTAAAACTTCTAATAAATACTGTTTGGCTATGTCTTAGACCCATTCTCCTTATTACACTCACATCAGGCATCAGAAATTTTCTCATTTCCATTTCCATAGCTTAGTAGACCATGTGAACCTGCCCATCCCAGAGTGACTTTTCCTGCTTCTCCCACTAGCACTCTATGCTAGTCAGGATAGTGTATAGTCCTAGGCCAAATCTACACAGAGTAGGATATAACATTTTGAAAATGGTTTGAAAGCAGTATATGTTATACTGTTATAAACGATTATCCTGTTATAATGTTATAATTTATAATGTTATAAACCATTATAAAGCAGCAATGTAGATCCTGCTCAGCTCATCTATGCACATGAGAAGTGGGGAAATCACTATTGGATTTCCTCTAGACTAATTACTAGATGCTTAGCTTGTACTTATTTTTTTATAGAGAGTTCTTTCAATAGAGAGTTGTAGAGAATTCTTTTGTTGACAGTTCTGTAGAGCCTAGAGGAGTGTATTGGTTAAGAGACTGGCCTTGAACCACGAAGTCCAGGATTTAAATCTTGCCTCTCCCCTGAATTCACTAGGAGTGCCATGCATGACAAAAATAAACTCTCAGTATGCCCCAGCCAGCTGGCTGTCTAAATGTGCAGAGGGTTGTGCCCTAGATGATCTTGGAAAAGCTCTTCTCTTTCAACATCAGGCCCCTCTTTCAATCTGAAATACTGCTATAAAAGAGCCACAGCACATGCAAATATGTGTGTAACGTTTGACAACTGGTTGTTTTTTGTTGTTTTTTACACAAAAAGCAGCAGCGGAAGTCTGCGATCTTGAGGGGCTGCTGGGCTTTGAGAGATATTGAACTAAAAGGGAACAGGAGCAGCCTTCCATTGTGAGTTTGAAGTGTGTGTGTGTGTGTGTGTGTGTGTGTGTGTGTGAATTAGTGTATAGCGGAGACCCTTAAAGCTCATTGCTAGTTAAAGTTTTTCTATATTTTTTCTGGTTTGTTTTTTAAACTGGGTATTATGGGGCTGTGAAAGTGACCATAGTGTGTGCACGTGCTGTACAACCCCTTGCTATCCCCCCCCCCCATTTGTTCCAGTTTTCTTTCCACCGGTATTTTTTTCACTCTGTCTTGCTGACATGCTGTCAAGGTTAGTTTGCTTCCATTTCTGCGTTCTGTGCAATGGATTGCAGCAGCTGTAGATCAAAAAAAAAAAAATCATTTGTGTGTGTCCATGAGTAGCTGTCCCCTCTCCCAAGCCACTGCTTGAGGAGGGAAAGGGAAGCATGATATCGTGACAAAGGTAATTTGCCCCGGTTTCACATTTCTGAGCAATGGGTTGCTGCCTTGGCTCTGACTACTGTTAGCTGTGCTTGCCTCCACCCCATGAGCCCCAAAGAGCACCAGACACCACTGGGAAATAGCTTCCGTTCCACCCCCACCCCATCATCCATGATGCTTTTACAGAGGCCAGAGTCAGCTCTCTGACTTCAAACTACAGATATATTCTTTTCATACTCACACTATGCATTACCCATTTGCTATGTCTAAAAGAGGGTGGGAATCAGCTCAAGTCTTCTCTGTCCATCATCTCTGCCTTCTTGGACCATCTTAGTTTCTACGGCAACATACTGCCTATAACTTACCTAACAATGGAATGTGCCAGGCTAGACCTGACCAACTTGACCACTTTAGCAATTTTTCTCTTACCCAGATCCTATTCTTAGAATCACCAAGTTTGTCACCCAGTCCACCCTAACAAACTTACAAGAATATTATTATTCTGTACATGATTGAGCCCTTCTTGGAACTACTGTGAATGAAACACATTAGTCAGGAACAAGTGTCGTGCTATTTACATGATATGAGAGGAGTATTCATTAACATTAAAAATTTATCGAATGTATCAAAGGGGTGTTACTCTGGGAAACTGTTAAATGGCTGATATAAAAAAACAAGAGTGAGTGGATACAATATAGTCAGAACAATTGAATGAATGATTCACACTTAAAAATTATAGAGGAAGAGGTCCAGTTGGTAGACACCATGCTCGAAATCCTAAATTAAATTGGTCAAATGTAAAAAAAAAAGAGAGAGAGTAAAATTAGGAGGAATGAGGACTGCATTTGCCAGGATTTCTTTGATCGGTGTTGCCGTATGTCTTTATTCACATGGACATGTAACCTGCATATATGCAAGTGGAACAACTAACACAGGTCTAAGGGGGGCTTTAACCAGAGGTGTGCTCTGCATAGCAGATTCGTGCATTATGCTCTTACTAAAATGGGAATTAGCTGCTTCAAAAATGGGGAAATTCTCTCAAACACTCATTCAGATGGGAGCTGAGCTAGTAGTGACTGACCAAGAAAGAGATCTTGGGAAGGCGGTGGACAGCTCAATGAAAATGTCCGTCGAGTGTATGGCTGCTGTGAAAAAGGCAAATGCCATGTTTAAAACTGAGAATAAAACTGCCAAGATCATACTCCCTTTATGGTGTGACCACACTTAGATCATCATTACACAGGAGAAATTGTGCTTGCTTACTGTCACTTCTCCGCCTGCACGTTTGTCCCCCATAGCTTCATCTTTTGAAAGAGGAAGAAAAAGAACATGCACGTGGCCCATTCAGTGGGCCGTTTTGATCTCGCTGCTTCTCCTGCACACAGCAGGAGATAACAGCAACTTCCGTCTTTAAAAATGTCAGACTTACTGGGGTGTTCTTTTTGTGGTGCAAAGAAAGCTAGAAGGGGCAGGAGGCATGCGGGAGGCAGATGACGTCATGAGAGGGACCTGCAAAAATCCATGAGTACCCAGTACCAAGCGTGCAATAAAATGCTTGTCTGATGGAGCTCTTAGAGAGCTCCGGCTATTGGGCGGTGTAGAAATGTAATAAATAAATAAATAAATAAATAAAAATCTTAGAATACTGTGTACGTTTCTGGTTGCTGCGCCTGAAAAAGGACATTGTAGGGTTGGAAAAAGTGTAGAAAAGAGCAACTGAAATGATCAAGAGGCTGAAGCAACTATTCTATGAGGGAAGGTTACAACAGCTGGGATTGTTTTGGAGGAAAGGTGAGTAGGGTGAGACATGATAGATGTGTTCAAACGTATGCATGGTGTGGTGAAAGTGGATAGGGATCTCTCTCTCTCTCTCTCTCTCTCTCTCATAATACTAGAACCTAGGATGATCCCAGCATGGGTGGGAGATTCAGAACAGATAGAAGGAAATACTTCTTCACACAACAGATAGTTAAACTATAGAATTCAGTACCACAAGATGTAGTGATGGACATCAATTTGGAAGGCTTTAAAAGAGGATTGGATGAATTAATGGAAGATAAGGCTAGGGCTACTAGTCCTGATGGCTCTGTGCTACCTGCAGTATCAGAGGCAGAGGATTGGATCACTAACCGGCTGGGGCTTTTGATTGGCCAATTCAAAGGTCCCCTCATTGAATGACAGGGTAGTAGTATGGGCATCAAGCAGGCGCTTGAATGTTTTGCACAGTCTCAGGAAGCAACCCTTCTTAATATAATCAAGTAGGAAACAAGTATATTCTATGGCTCTTGTAGCTCTTCAGCAGTTCCAGGGCTTTAATGACATTCCTGGCAGCTTTTCAGGCCATGCCTTTCAGAACAAAATGGATTCTTGAGCCAAAGTGTCAGGGTAATGCCAATTAAATCCACAGCACACAATGCATGTGTCAGGGAGCCAGAACATCTGACGCTCCCCTGTAACATTAGGCACTGTTTGAAGTTAAGAAATTTCCCTTTGATGAAGAATGTTCATGAATATTAGTCCTTCTAAAACAGACTTGGGCAACATCCTCTGGGTTCAGGACCACTTTTCATGCTGGATAACTGGTCAGGCAGTGCTCATCCAAAAAGGAGGGCTGGGCCAAAGCAGAAACAGGTTCTAACAATAGAAAGGGGGCATTTTATTTCTGTGAATTGTTCAGTAACCCCAGTTCATTTCATTTATTATCTGCCCCATCTTTTCATTAAATTTCAGTTATTTTTCTAAAACATTATAAACAATGGGTAGGAGAAGGTGTGGTTGGACTCATGTCCTATCACTGGGCTTCCCATAGGCAGCTGGTTGGCTACCGTGTGAACAGAACACTGGACTAGATGGACCCTTGGTCTGATCCAGCACATCTCTTCTTATGTTCTTCTTAACCATCATTTCATTTTCTGAATCATCATAATTTTCTCAGCCATGATCAGTACCCCCAGATTAATATCATCTGTAAAACAGCATTCCCCCCCCCCCCGCCCGCCACCTTCTAAGCAGGTACACTTTGCGGTCAGTTGCCTCAATAGAGAACCCTCCAGAATAGCTGCCAATAGTGTCTTGCAACAGATGGTCTGTTCTCCAAACTCAGAAGGCATGTACCATAAAGCCCACAAAGAGTAAATGCCAGAGTGACTTTTTGGGTGGGGAGCAACCAGCGGCAATAGCTGGAAAGCCATCTTTTCTCCTCCACAGTTGTTAGAGAGGAAGAGGGAGTGAACAGCAGCAGTGGCTTGCAGTATGGGTGTAAAGATGCATCTTCCCTTGGCTGTTATGTGTGTGTCTGGGGACGGGGCAGAATATAGTGCTGTGCTATGTGGCTTCCAAGAGGAGTCTCCAAATCCTGCTCCTCATTAGGAGGAGACAACATGAGAGGCGACAAGGGGGGAGGGGGTTGGCAGCAAATCAGCAGAATAATGCAACCCATGAAATATCGCAGGAAAGGCCTTATTCTAAAGATAGCAACCATCAAAACCATAGAAGTGTATGGAGGCACACTAACATGATCTCAGCTCTTGTTCTGTGATGATGATTTAAAAGTCCAATAAAATTGGAACTTTACAATAATGGACTGGGAAGCTGATATAAAAATCACGGTAGCATCCAGCAAATTGTGCCATCTGGCCGGCATCTGATGGTATTTCTTTATATATGTGGTTTGAGGGATGGAGGTTGGAGGTTGTAGAGGATGATGCTTGACCTAGCTGATCTTTATTTTTCTTCCCCAACTCCTAAAAGACATGCATCATGGAAATGACAGGACACCAGTGATCTGCTAGCTCCACTAATTTGCTAGTCCAAACACAATGCATTACAGGATGCTGCATTAATAAAGAAGACATACAAACAGCAACAATGATTTTTGCTAATGGCTCGTCAAGTTAAAGATAATTGGAACAATGTAGGCTTCAAGATATGGGAAGAAAAGCAATGAATAGACATCTTAAAAATGAGAATTGCGTAGTGATGGTAATTTTTCATAATGACAGGTTCCCAGGCTATAAAAATAAAGACTGTGGTAGTGAAAACGGATGCTGACTTCCATTAACTAGGGATGACGACAGACAGATATTCTAAAGTGTGGTGGTTTGAATGCACATTCATTACATCCTGAGGCATTTATTCTCGGATATTCAAACTACTTCCACTGCATTGTCTTCTCTTCACTCTGTGTTAAACACTTTGGACTGCATCTTAGGAAGCTGCCTGATACGGAGTCAGACCTTTGGTCCATCTAGCCCAGCATTTCCGACAGTGACTGCCAGCGGCTCTCCAGGGTTTCAGGCAAGAATAGTTCCAGCCCTACCTGGAGATGCTGGGGATTGATTTGGGACTTTCTGCATGGAAAGCAGCCCCCCTGCCATTGAGCTACATACAGCCCCCTTTTAGGGAAGGTGCTTTCCTGCCAAGTGTTCACCTATTATTTGGACACATCGCCAATTACTCCTTGCTTGAAATCTGGCATCACCTTTTGCTTTTGTTGACCGAAACACTTCAGAATCTAGTTAATAAGCCTCTCCTCTAGTTTCAAAAGTCATTATGTTTCTGGCTCAAGAGCGCTGAAGTTTAATGAGTTTGTAATTCAAAGAATCTCCTCTCTCTCTCTCTCCACACACACACTTCCCTTTAGTTTACGGACAAAAGTGTAGGAGGAATCCATGGACTGTTTGGAGATATTCTTTATGGTTCTTCATAATATACAAGGATATTTAGTCTCTTTTCCATGATCTGAGGGACGACAATGACAAATATTGCTGTGTATGTCTCTTATTTGTATTTGAAATAAAATCATGTCATAATTTTGTTTTGTTTTTAAATCAGATATTTTGAATGTACCTTTAGCTACTTTCAGTTGGTACGTCAATTTTTCCGCCTTGGCTGTTTGCCTCAGGTCCATATACTGAGATTTCAAATTAGACTTTTTGCAGTTTTCCAACTTTTAGCTATTACCCAAGAGCTGCCATCAGCATGAACACTATTCATTCCTTAGATGACACTTTTGCATTTTGTTCTTTCCGCATTGTTAATATAGCCAATGCTTATGTAAGATGTATAGTTTGATGTGCCAGTGTTTGCCATTTTTGAAAATAACATGTTCCAACATGGTTAAACAGGACATGATGACCATATATGAATATATAAGTCACGGTGATTACAATTTCTCCAATATGTTGTTGTAAAACCAATTATCCAGTAACCTTTTCTTCCAAAATACATCATATCCAGGGCCGGTGCCAGACTATTTTGCACCCTAGGCAAGGTAAGCTACTTGCACCCCCTCAAATTGCGCGGAAGTCTGAACGTTTGCGCTGAGTGGAGAGCTGGGACTGGCTCACTTCGATTTGGGACTGAGACGTCTGGAATTCACCGGGACTTACTTCTGTGCGAACGCAACCCGCTATGCAGCCTGGCGTCCCGATCTCCTCTGCACATTTACTCAGGGTAATAAGGCTTCTGAGTGAGGAGGCATAGGCAGATTGGGCCGCACTGGTGCCTCCCGGTGCAATGCTTTCCCGGATTCAAGCCCCGTTGACCCACGTGCGCAGGATCGGGAAGCAGGGGAGTTTGCGTTGCGAGAAGTCCACAAGTCCCTAGCTTTCCTGGGGGAAGGGAGAGGGAGTCCCACTTGCCCGCCTGCCTGGACATCGCGGCCTGTATGAGGAGGGAGGCGAGGTGACCCGGTGCACTTTCATCGGGAGTCAGGCAGAGGCTGACTTGGGCCAGGGTCGAGCTTGCCACATGCTTTTTCTTCTTCTGGTAGCAGCCTCCCGGCTCTGGGAGGGCGGCTTCCAGGCAGAAGTCCGAGCGTGGAACCGCCCCACCCCACCATCCCTGGCTTTGCTTCTGCTCGCCCGCCCAGGCCCAGCTGGATCCTTGGGCCGGGCCAGGCCAGCTCACAGCCAACAACACGTGTGAGTGCTGTGCGGCGCCCGGCGCCCCTCTTAGCTTGGCGCCCTAGGTGGCCGCCTGAGTGGCCTCTATGGTAGCACCGGCCCTGATCATATCTATACAATGCTTTCTGTTGTTCCTTAAACTGTACTCTTTTCCTTTCCAGCATTTTAATCTACATTTCTTATAGCATTCCAACATTTACTTTCCAGTCTGTCAATAGCTACTCCACATCATGCTATGACAGCACCTGTTTCTTTATGCAATGATCTTTCTTCAGAACTGATTAGCACCTGTTTTGCTGATGGATCTCCTTGCCAGCTTTAATAGCCTTGCTAATTCC
This sequence comes from Elgaria multicarinata webbii, assembly GCF_023053635.1. Taxonomy (NCBI): domain Eukaryota; kingdom Metazoa; phylum Chordata; class Lepidosauria; order Squamata; family Anguidae; genus Elgaria; species Elgaria multicarinata. The sequence continues at coordinate 64,199,435 of NC_086172.1, forward strand.
TCTACGGTAACACATGTCTTTGAACACATTGATATAGATTGACATGATAATGGGTTTAATCTGCTGATAATTTAATAATGCGGTAGACATGTCTGTGTCCTGGGTGATTCTGTTTGTCATTTGGTCATGCCATTTAGCAGCAGAGTTAACTGAAACAAACCAGCAATTCTAAAGGGCAAGGCAGTTTAGGTAACAACACATAATTCTTATTCACCTGAGTTTGCTCATCAAATTCCACTTTTCCTCTATTCAGTTGCTTGCACCAGAAAATTACTTATCTTTGTAGAGAGAAATTTAATAAATCCTTTCAGTTAAAGAAAAGAGGAAATCAAACCCTTTACATATCTAGGATCAAATATTCTCAGAATGATGTATGTTTTCATGTTAAGGTCTTGTGTCACCCTAGCGATAATAATCAGAGGCTGTATTGCCAGAAGGCTGGTACTGCAAAGGCAGAATGCAAGGGTAGCCCTGACAGCTGAGACTTGGCCACCCAAAAAAGGCTTATCCTTGAAAGAAATAGGTTTAGAATAGACAGGAAACATGCCTTGAAAAAGATGTCCAGCTTGAACTTACTCCGAAGTAATTCCCACTGAACTGGACTTACTTCCAGTTCACTCTGTAAGAATTGCCAGATCTACACTTTGTGTCAAATCATTATGATCCCATCATGGTAATGCTATATCCCTCTTGCACATTTTTTTACCTCATAAGACACACAATGACATTTGTTGCAGTATTTTGGATAATGTGGAATAAAATGCACTATGGCCTTAGCTAGACCTAAGGATTATCCCAGGCAAATGGAGGGGTCATCCCTGCCTGCTCCCAGGATCCCTGTGTGTCATTTGGATGCACAGGGATGATCCTAGGACAATCCCAGGATATAGGCCTGGTCTAGCCATGGCCTATGAAAGCAGTATACAGAATGTGTAATGTGCCCCAACAGTTATCAGTGCACTTCAATACCGCTATAAAGCAGTAGTGTAGATCTAACCATGGCCACTTTTCCTCAGTTTTTAATGTTACACTTTTCCCTTTCTATTATTTTCCACTTTTCTGTTTTCATTGGATGCACACAATACCATATTAAGTACAGTAGATGTCATCTCCATGCAACAAATAGATGCTGAAGTATGTGATGGGTCATAAATATCATTCTGTAATGCATTCTGTAATTTCATTGTAAAGATTCCCAAAGACATTGTTGTGCTTGAGGGTCTTCAGCAATCTGTTTTGTAATTTACCTAAACTGTAGATAGAAGCTGAATGGTGGGAGATTCAGGGGCATAACCTGAAAAGTACTTCTTCACACAGTGAACAATCAGGACACTGATTGTTTAGATCCTTTCCAATCTGATGTTCACCCTGGTAGATGGGCAGAGAGAGGTGCAACACTGTTAGTTTCCCTGAATTTGTCAAAGGCTTTTGATATCATCCACCATGGCATAGGATAGACTTGAAAGTATGGTGTTATGGTGGTGCCAATCCTTCCAGGAAGAATAAGTCCAGAAGGTAGTGCTTAGAGCTTCTGCTCCACCTTTGGAGTGTGTCAAGGTTGTATCTTGTCACCCATGTTTTTAAAATCTACATGAAGCTACTGGGAATAGTCATCCAGAAGTTTAGACTGTGGTGTCATTAGTATGCAGATGACATGCAGCTTTATTCCTCCAAGGTTCATGAGGCTTCACTATTATCATTTGTTTAAAACAAGAACTTGGAAGAGATGCCACTGCTGCTACCGATTTCACACTGCATTTAATTAATTGTGTGGTCCTGTGGATTTTTAATGCTGTTCATTTTAGAGGTGTTTTGGTATATATTTTAAGAGTCGTAATTTGGTATTGGTACTATTGGATTATTGTGTTCAATTTGCTGTTTGTGTATCACCTTGTGAGGGCTTTAAAATCCAAATAAATGAACAAATAAATAAATAAATAAATAAATAAATAAATGAACTGGCTTGTAAGACAGTGATGGCTGCAGTAATGGAGGCCAGTGTGGTGTAGTGGCTAAAGTGTTGGACTGGGAGTCAAGAGATCCAGGTTCTAGTCCCCACTCGGCCATGGAAACCCACTGGGTGACTTTGGGCCAGTCACAGACTCTCAGCCCAACCCACCTCACAGGGTTGTTGTGTGAGGAAAAAATGGAGAGGAGGATGATTATGTATGCCACCTTGGGTTCCTTGGAGGAAAAAAGGTGGGATATAAATGTAATTAACAACAACAACTTGAATTAGAAGAATTCATGAGGATAAGGCTATCAATGCTACTAATGATGGCTACTGAACATGTCACCTCCACTATCAGAGACTGTATTCCTCTCAATTCCATTTGCTGAGAAACATGAGTGGAAGGATGCTGTTGTGCACATATCCTGCTTGTGAGCTTTCCATTGGGGCATCCGATTGGCCACTGTGGGAACAGAATGCTGGACCAGATATGCCTTTGAACTGATCCAGAAGGGCTCGCCTTACATTCTTATGTTATGCTCACTAAGAATTTACAGAAAAGGATCTAAATGCTCATTAATTATGGGACTGGAAAAAGTACAGTCAATGGTTGATTGGATAGAATTCCAGAGCCTGCTCACGGTAAATGGGACTATATCTCTTAACATGGGGAAGGATGTTTGAATCGCAACATTAGTCTTGATTTGGTCCCTCTGGCATTATGATTAACTAAAGATTTTAATATTTTCAGTGTTCCGTGCACATTAATCGGTTTGCAAAGTTTATGCAATTGCTCACTGTGACAGCTCTGCCTTGGCGAACTCCAAAGTGAGTGTCACCAAGGCAACATGCAACACAGGCTCTGTGAGAAGTTTGTGGAGAGGGGTGGAGAGTCGGCATGCTGTAGTGCCGCCTGCAAATAGGCTGAGTTACGACTCCTACTTGGGGCTAGCAATGCTTGAGGAATTCAGTTGAAGATTGGAGCGTGATTATCCTTTGGGGTTTGCCCCTCTTTGAAATTTTGCAATGCAGATCTCAGCTCAACAACAACAACTACAAAGTACCAAAATACATTTTAAAATGTGTATCTCTACCTATAAAGCAGAAAGTGTGTATGTGTCATGCATGTCCGAAAATGTTTACCCACTTCCACATATGGTACTGCCTTAATGCTGTTCACTCAGACAAGTCTTTGTGTACATGGATCAGAAAAAATCTAAAAGCATGAATTTTGGGGGTTTAAGTATTTTTAAAGAATTTAATTTAAAAAACTAGGTTTACGTCTACAATTCCCAGCATGCCTTGGGTAGGAGGCCAGACTTACTGGCCTTTGGTAGCCATTGTGATTCCTAAGCTCAGTCAACCCAATTCTACATAAAAGGAAACAACCCACATAAATGGGCTGCATCCATTTGCCATGCCTCCTCCACCTGCCATGTGTAGTTTTAAAATCATAACCAGATACAACAGCATGTCTTTGAGAGGCCGAACTCTGGACATGCTCAAAGGCACCCCGTCCTGATATCAGTTTTCTCAGAAACTGAGGGAAGCACACACGTAGCCTTCACCCATTTCAAATATGGGATTTTCTACACCCTTTTTATTGTCACTGGGTTATGATGGAGCAAACTCAGCACTGTAGCAATGTCTTAAAGATATTGAAATGCAGTCTCAAATGGCTGGAATTACAAGTTGCGCATCTAATGGGCAAGGTCCTTGAGCGGGTGGTGGCGGGCCAGCTCCAGACACTCTTGGATGAGACTGATTATCTGGATCCACTTCAGTCGGGTTTCAGGCCTGGCTTTGGCACGGAAACAGCCTTGGTCGCCCTGTATGATGACCTATGTCGGGAGAAAGACAGGGGGAGTGTGACTCTGTTGATTCTCCTTGATCTCTCAGCGGCTTTCGATACCATCGACCATGGTATCCTTCTGGAACGTCTGGCTGAGTTGGTAGTGGGGGGGCACTGCATTGCAGTGGCTCCGCTCCTACTTAGCAGGACGGCTCCAGAAGGTGGTGCTTGGGGGACATTGCTCGGCCCCGTGGACTCTCCAGTATGGGGTTCCACAGGGGTCGTCTTGCCCCCATGCTGTTTAACATGTACATGAAACCGTTGGGTGCGGTCATCCGGAGTTTTGGAGTGCGCTGTCATCAGTACGCTGACGACACGCAGCTCTACTGCTCCTTTTCATCCTCATCAGGTGTGGCTGTGGATGTGCTGAACCGGTGCTTGGCTGCGACAATGGACTGGATGAGGGCTAATAAACTGAAATTCAATCCAGACAAGACTGAGATGCTGCTGGTGGGTGGTTCCTCTGATCGGATGGGGGGTGTTCAACTGGTTCTGGATGGGGTTGCACTCCCCCTGAAAGAGCAGGTTCATAGCTTGTGGGTTCTCCTAGAACTGTCTTTGTCACTTGAGACTCAGGTGGCCTCGGTGGCACGGAGTGCTTTCTACCAACTTCGGTTGGTGGCCCAGCTACGCCCCTATCTGGACAGGGATAACCTAGCTTCAGTTGTCCATACTTTGGTAACTTCCAAATTAGATTACTGCAATGCCCTCTACATGGGGCAGCCTTTGAAGACAGTCCAGAAGCTGCAGCTTGTGCAAAATGCAGCGGCCAGATTGATAGCTGGAACAGGGAGGTTTGAGCATATAACACCGATTCTGGCTCGCTTGCATTGGCTGCCTATATGTTTCCGAGCCCAATTCAAGGTGCTGGTCTTAACCTATAAAGCCCTACATGGCTTGGGACCACAATACCTGATGGAACGCCTCTCCCGACATGAACCTACCCGTACACTGCGCTCAACATCTAAGGTCCTCCTCTGAGTGCCTACTCCGAGGGAAGCTCAGAGGACGGCAACAAGAGAGAGGGCCTTCTCAGTGGTTGCCCCCCACCCCGACTGTGGAATGATCTCCCCGATGAGGCTCGCCTGGCGCCAACACTGTTATCTTTTCTGCGCCAGGTCAAGACTTTTCTCTTCTCCCAGGCATTTTAACAGCATTTAACAACGTTAAGTTTGTTTTTAATGGATCCCAGAATTGTTGTTTTTAAATGAATACTGACAGAGTACGCGCTTCCCTTCTTGCAGTCCAAAGAAAGACACAGAGTCTGCTGGTCCAATTAATCATAAATATATTTTCTAGCAACCATCCACCACCGACTACATCAACTACCCAACCACAACATGAACATTACCTACAGAATATATACACAGGGTTTTCAACCTGACCAGCAACATCCCAGGTGCTGCTAATCAGCACACCCTGGCTGATGCAATTAGCTCTCTTCATTTCAGGAGCTTGGTTAACCCTTACCATTCAGGTCTGTAAAATCCTTTTTACTTACAGTGAATACACTGACACCCCTCCATTTTACTGACCTGAATGAACATACACAAAACAGTTTACATATTGTGATTTACCATATTCAGTTTCTCAATTAACTCTTGATGCCTTTTTGCACATAATGGTTTAGTCATCAGATCTGCTACATTATTTTCTGATTCACAGTATTCCAGATCTATCAGTCCATTATTTACAGATTGTCTAACATTACAATATTTTATATCCACATGTTTACTCCTGGCATGCATTCTTTCAGTTTTAGCCATCTGGATACACGTTTGGCTGTCTTCATTTACTTTTATTGGTTTATCAATTGGCACATTTACATCTATCAACAGTTGTTTGAACCACACTATTTCGTTACACAGTTCAGATAGTGCTGCAAATTCTGCCTCAGCAGTAGAAACAGAAATTGCATTTTGTTTCCTTGCTTTCCAGCCAATTATGGAATCAGCAAATGTTACCACAATGCCAGTGGTAGATTTTCTATCACTTCTGTCTCCAGCATAATCACTGTCCACGTAACATTCCAGTTTTGGTGTTCCTGATGAACTTAATTTTAAGCATTTGTCCTGAGTGCCTTTTAAATACCTCATTATTCTTTTTACAGCTTGCCATGCATTTGTTGTGGGTTTTGCCACCAATCTACTCAGAATGCTCACTGCATTGGATATGTCTGGTCTTGACCATTGTGCCAGGTACAACAGACTTCCAATGATAGATTGATAAAGGTCTGGGTCTTGAAAATACGTATCACCTATATTCTTTTGAAAATCTACTACCATTGGAGTTTGGACACTTTTGCAATTGTCCATGTTATATTCTTTTAATAATTGCTCAATTTTCTGTTTTTGGTTTAGCAGAAAACTGCCATCTTGTGCCCTTTCAATTTCAACTCCAAGATAGTTTTTAATATTTCCCAAATCTTTCAATTGAAATTCTTTACCAATTTCCTTTTCAAAGTCTTGAATTTGTTCCTTTTTACTTGCCATCAAACAAAGATCATCCACAAAAGCTAACAAAATCATTTGTTTTTCTCCTGTTCCCTTGGTATACACACATGGATCTGCCAAGCTTCTTTTAAAACCTTGAGATTGTAAAACTTCATCTAAACATTGATTCCAATTTCTGGCTGACTGTTTTAGACCATAGATGGCTTTGTTCAATTTATACACCATTCCAGTTTTTCCACTTTCATACCCAGGAGCCTCCATCATGAAAATATTTTCCTTTAGTTCTGCATTTAGGTAAGCAGTTGTGATGTCAAAATGATTGACTTCAAATTTCTTTAATGCTGCCAATTTCAAAGCTAATCTTACGCTCTCTGACCTAACAGTAGGTGCATAGGTCTCATCAAAGTTCAAGTGCTTTCTTTGTGTAAATCCCTGTGCTACTAAACGTGCCTTGTATTTTACTTTACCAGACACTAGAACTTTCTTTTTGTATACCCATCTGCAGCCAACTGCTTTCTGATCTTTAGGCAACTGTGTTGGTGTAAAGACCTTGTATTTTGCCATTGAATGCATTTCCTCATCCATTGCCTCAAACCATTTTTTAGATTCAGCTTTTGGCAATTCCAACACATCCTCTAAACATTGAGGTTCATAACTTACATGACACACTCTCACTTCCCCCACAGTGAATCGCTCTGGAGGTATGCCTTTTGTTGCCCTTTCAGAACGCCTGGGTACAAAGATTTCAGTTTCCCCCTCCTCTCTCTCTACTTTAGGACTTAGAATGTCTGCTTTCTTTTCTGGACTCTTTGCTGATTCTTGTGATGGCTGCAAACTGTGTTCTGTCTCCTCACTATCACTTAGTGGCATGATTATCTCTGTGTTTGCATGTATTCTCTCCCAACCATCCTGTTCTGCAAACTCTGCTGACCTGGAAATTACAACTTTCCCATTGTTAAGTGCAAATCTATATGCCTTAGAACCAGGTTGGTATCCAACAAATCTCAGTTTCCTTGCCTTAGGCTGACCCTTTCTTCTTTGTCCCTTTGGTATATGCACCCATGCGTAACAACCAAATACTCTTAAATGAGACAACACTGGTTTCTTTCCAAACAGCAGATAATATGGAGTGTTGTTCATGACAGAACTCCATAATCTATTCAGTATATAATTCGCTGTTAAGATAGCCTCCCCCCAGAAATGCTTTGACAATCCTGAATCCTGTAACAGTGAGTCCTTCATGGTTTGTAACACACCATTCCTCCGTTCTGCCACACCATTCTCACTGGAGGAGTATGGGTTTGTTTTGCGATGCCAAATGCCTTGCCGCTTCAGCCAACGTTGAAACACACCTGCAAGAAACTCTCCTCCTCTATCTGTTTGTAACTGAGCCACTTTGTAGGAAAACCTCCTCTCCACCCAAGCAACCCAGCTTTTAAATGTCTCAAACGTTTCATTTTTGGATTTGAGCAAATAGCAGAACCCATACCTTGTAAAATCATCTACTATTACCAGTACATATTTTGCCCCTCCTAGGCTTTGTGGCAGTGGACCAATTAAATCTGCATGCACCAATTCAAATGGTTTTTTCGTTGACCTATTACTCTGTTTACTAACAGGGTAAGCCTTTGATTTTGATACTTTGCACGCAGCACAATCCAAATACTTGCCACACTGTTTTATGTTTAACCCTTCACACATTTCAGGCATTTTGGCCAAAGCTCTGAAATTTGCATGACCTAACCTTCTATGAAGTAAATGTATACAATTATCATGCACTGGTTTGTTATACATTGCAGTATTTACATTATCAGAGATATTTTCTTTAGGTAACATGACATACAGCCTGTCCTTTAACACACCTTTCGCACAGAGAATTCCATTTTTTTCTACTTTGCAATACATTCCTTTAAATAACACAGAATATCCATCCTGTGTAAGAGAGGAAACACTTAAAAGATTGTACTCTAAGCCTGGCACCAGTAATACCCCATCAAATGTTTTGTTCATGCTTGGCACAAACACTTGCCCTTGACCATGAACTGCAGATTTCTTTCCATCTGCCAAACTAACATGGTCTTTAGAAGTTGGATTCAAAGTCACAAAATCTTCTTTTCTGTTGGAGATATGCTGGCTGGATCCAGAGTCTAGGAGCCAGGTTTCCTTTTGCAGCTCATCAACTGCTCTCACCACTGAAACAAACTGCTGACGTTTGCCTCTTGTTAATCGCTGGTTCCTGGGTTTCTCAGCCCCTTCTTGCAGCTGAGCCATACAATTTCTTTTCAGATGCTGTGTTGATCCACATCTGTAGCAACGCTTTACAGCCAGAGCTCTCTCTACTCCTCCGCTGGTCGCTGCCTCCTCCATGTCTTTTTTTTCTCGCAAGCTTATTTTTGCACGGGCACATTCCTGTGCTTTATCAGTCCGTTTCTGCTCCTCTTCGAGAAGCCTCCCAGTAAGATAATGCAAAGTAAGCTCTCTTTCTGGCATTGATTCTAAGCTGGCAACAATCATATTCCAGGAATCATCTAGGGAGCTTAGAATAATATATACTTTGTTTGCTTCTGAAAAAGTCATTCCTCTTACCTCCAGTTCTGCAAACAAAGTTCTCATGTTTTGCAAGTGCTGAGATAAACTTTCCCCCAGCTTCAAGCTAGCTTTGTATAGCCTTCGGGTTAAAGCAATCTTGCTGCCTGGAGTGTCACGGACATAAATCTGTTGCAAAACATTCCAGCATTCACTGGATGTTGTTAACCCACGAATGTAGACAAGTTGGCTGTCTTCCAGACCCAAAATTATACATGCTTTAGCTTTTTCATCAGCTCTCAGCTCTCTTGCAGTAGGGTTTACTGGAGGATTACTGACTGCATCCCAGAGACCTTCCCTCCGGAGGTACATTTCCATTTTAATGCACCACGTTAGGTAGTTATGTTCATTTAGTCGGTTCAAAGGAATTCCTCCACTCACCGCAACTGCTGCCTCGGCTTCCATATCTTTTGGTGTTCTCAGGCCTCGTTACAAAACCTTCAACAGCTCAAGAAGACGCCTTAAGCACTGCTCACCAGTGGATCCACTCAAACAGAATCAGAGCTTTCAAGTCAGCTCTGGGCCCATAACCTGACAGAGTACGCGCTTCCCTTCTTGCAGTCCAAAGAAAGACACAGAGTCTGCTGGTCCAATTAATCATAAATATATTTTCTAGCAACCATCCACCACCGACTACATCAACTACCCAACCACAACATGAACATTACCTACAGAATATATACACAGGGTTTTCAACCTGACCAGCAACATCCCAGGTGCTGCTAATCAGCACACCCTGGCTGATGCAATTAGCTCTCTTCATTTCAGGAGCTTGGTTAACCCTTACCATTCAGGTCTGTAAAATCCTTTTTACTTACAGTGAATACACTGACAAATACTGTTGTTTTTATACTGTTTTTATGTTTTTTAAATTTTTGTATACTTTTAATGTTTACTATTTTTAATTGTTGTAAACCGCCCAGAGAGCTTCGGCTGTGGGGTGGTATATAGATGTAATAAAATAAATAAATAAATAAATAAATAAATAAATAAATAGCTATATGGGCATTTAGCCCCTTCTTTCCTTAACCTTCCAAAATATCTGGTTGATTTACCCTCTGTTAAGATGAGAACAGCCTTTTCCTGGGCAAGGTTAAACGTCCTCCCCTTAGCAGACTGTAAGGGGCACCTCCGGGGTATCCCCAAGGAAGCCAGAGGGTGTCCTTGCAACCTTTTTACTTTAGAAGATGTCACTCGTTCTACTTTAGAATGCAAAGTCTATTCAGACATTAGGAAAATTTATAACCTTCCTTTGCTAGTTTGGATGAAGGGAAGATCATCCCTCAAAAAACTGTGTTTTTTATTGAATGGTTTTAATAAATATGTAACTTTTAGAACTGCTAGATTTCTTGTGCTGGCCCTGCTTTTGTGCACAAAAGCCAAGGGAATGAATAAATGTAACAATTCTATGTGAAACTGTATAATGGCTGGTTGTTAAATATAATATACTTGACTTGGAGTAGCCTTGCAAAACTGGACAAACCGAATAGCATATAAACTGTTTTGAAGTAAAGCAAGACAAAAAAGCAAGGCGAAAAACTTGGCTATAATGGACCTAAACCATGTAAAGGATGACAGTGGTGCTGCTAAGAAGGAAGTAAGGGGGGAAATATTGTTTGGAAAAGGGAGAGAATTAGCTCCATAGTTGTAGACTAGCACTCCATTCGACAAATTGATCTTTGAAACATCCCAATGAAACTCGTATAACTCAATGCAGAAAGACCAAAAGGCCTCTATGTCTGTATTAATCAACTGAAGAGGAAAAACATGGATAATTGTCTAGAAGGAAGGGGGAAATAGGTGTGTGTGGGGTAACCTTTTCAATAATAAAAAGAGTAAGTTCTATGGTTATCATTATTGAAAAGAGAATGATCTACAAATTCATTCTCTCTCTCTCTCTGCTTTACTGACAGGAGACATGAATGTTGAAGAAAATAATCGTGTAACAGAATCATAAGGTGTTTTTTAAAAAAATAAAAATAAAATAAAGCTACTATAGTAAATGAAGAAAATAACATTCTTCATTCAAACCCTCAAACATCAAGCTATGTAAACTAAAAATGGGGTCCTGTACTTTTGTTGCCTGTTTTTACCTGTAGATTCTTGAAGAACTATTTTGGTTTTAGCAGTTTCTGACATGGGTTTTTGACAGCATCCGCCACTTGGATGTTACCACAGGTGTGAACTAGTTCAGCCTGTACTTCTTACTGGCAATGAGAATTGTAAAAAGAAGTGATCTTGGCAGTTTACCTGCAAAAGAGACAAAAGGTCTCAAAGGAGCTGGTATCTCTATGCGATAGACATTCCTATGAAATTGTGTGTGAATCTACGTGTCACTGCAAAGTAAACTGTCCTTGATATGTCTGCTTTGCTAATGTTCCTGATCTGCTAACTGATTGCTATGGACCTTTAAGGTTTGCTCTTCTCTTCATTCCTTTTATTCTCAGAGTGTAATTATGTTACCAAAATGTCACATAGTAGTGCATAATAATTCAGGCACTTATTTTGAACAGAAGAAGAATTTTATTTTCTTCATGCTTTATGTCTGAGAAATTTAGTTCAAAGACCTGATCTTTATTCAGTATTTGTCTTTAATAAACACTGGTAAACCTTGAAAATGTTCAGTTTAACCAGAAGCCTTAGCTGCTTGCTAAATTATCATTCCACATACAAAGAGAAACACTGGTTGCTTATTCTGTCCTTGATAATTAGCATGTAAAATAATTTATTCTAGCTTTGCAATTAATGTATTTAATAAATGACAGCTGGATTAATACACATCTGTTGTCTCCTCTACAAGTCTCTGTGGATGATGTCTTTTCTATTAAAAGGATAGAGCCTGTGGTTTATTTTATGACGAGGGGAGGGTGGATATTGAAATAATGACCTGTACAGCTATGTTTCAGAAAGTTTATGTCAAATTTATCCTGGCATTATTGTCTCCCCTCCATCTTTTGCACCACCATAGGTCTCTCTCTGCATCCAATTCTGTTGACTCTTCTTTCTTCTCTTTCTTCTTCTCTTTTCTCCCATTCATCTCTCTGCTCCACCTTTCTTCTTCCTTCTTTTTCTTCTCTTTCTTTCCTTACTCTTCCCCGCTAGATGCTCAACATCTACGGTCCTCCTCTTGGTGCCTACTCCAAGGGAAGTTTGGAGGATGGCAACAAGAGAAAGGACCTTTTCAATGGTGGCCCCCCAATTATGGAACGATCTCCCCGAGAAGACTTGCCTGTCACCAACATTGTTATCTTTTCAGCGCCAGGTCAAGACTTTTTCTCTTCTCCCAGGCATTTAACAGCATATGCTGAGTTTTTGTTTGTTTTTCTTAACTGATCCCAGAACAGTTGTTTTTAAATGGATATTGTTTGTTTTTATGCTTTTTATGGTTTTAAATTTTGTATACTTGTTTTTAATGTTCACTGTTTTTAATCTTTGTAAACTGCCCAGAGAGCTTCAGCTATGAAGCGGTATATAAATGTAAAACAACAACAACAACAACAACAACAACTTGACAACAACAACACACAAGGCATTCACTCTCCCAGCAACTCACACGTTAAAGGTGGCAGGGAAAGGTGATCTGTGCAAGCATGCACAGAGCAACAGGCTGGCATAATCATGTACCTCCGAATCAAATGAGAGGAGGAGCAATGCAGATCTGGGATGGGCGTCTGTCCCTCCTCAGTTTGCCTCAAAAAGTATTGAGGTTTTGAGTTTTCTAACTGGACAAAAGCCTGAAGAGGTTTCCAAGTATTTGGCCGACTACTTGCTGCTGTAGCAGCCATTACCACTTCCTCCTCCGTCCCAGGGTTGAAAATCCCTAATGGGGAAGAGTGAGGAAGCAGAGACCACAGTGGGTGGAATTCCCAGTCTCTAGCAGAGCACCTTTTCCAGCCAACAAGCCCCAGAATCTATAGTAGGCCACTGTCACTCTAAACATCGTTTCTGCCAGGCACTCTCAGGGCATGTCTAGACCTAGGGAGGGGAGGATCTTGTGATATGGTGATCGCGAGATCCTCCCCCTCCATCTACATGTGATGTGCAACGTCCTGGGAGGAAGGAGGACATCATACCTGCCATTTTGGGGTGTTTTTTTTAATCGAAAATGAGCACATGAGCCATCCATCACTAACGTAAGTTTTTTTTTTTTTTTAAGAAAAGATCCCGTTCCCCCCCGCGCACACACACCTGATGGGCACAGAGCTCCTGAAGAGTTCCATGCCCCATTTCTGGTTCCCGGCTCTTCACATTTACTTGCAAGGAGCTGAGAAGGAACCGGGACAGCTGCCCACATGTCCCACGGTCTCAGGACAACCCCGAGACCGCGAGAAAAGTTGGGATTAAAGCCATCCTGGGGAAAGGGATGGATCATCCTTTCTTGCCCCTGGGAACCCCTGTGCATCATGTGGACACACAGGGATGATCCCAGGACAATCCCCAGGATAAGCTATGGTGTAGACATGCCCTCAGTGGAAATGATGTGAGGAAGATTCCTGCCAGGCATTCTGCGATTTGTAGTCCCAGGCACTTTTGGGGACAATGTTCTGGAGGGGACTTGTGTGCCACGCCCCCCCTGCCACCTTTGCTGCTGTCTGCCACTAGTTCAAGGCCTATTTGAGGCCCTTGGAGGTGGGGGTGACTAGTTGACAGTGGCTTGAATCAGAACTGAGGCAGGCAGAGCCTGCTCAGAGAGTGTTTACCTACAAGAAGTGTACTTGCCTTTTTGAGTGATGCTGTTTGACTTTTTACAACACACCTCATGCAGATGTAGTGAGACAAGCATTCTTCCATCCCCTCTTCTGCCTGGCAAGCCTTATACCCCCTTATTAATTCTGTGTGGTGTAGGAGAGCCAGTGTGGTGTAGTGCCTAGAGCTTTGGCCTGGAAGTCAGGAGAACTGGGTTCTAATCCCCACTCAGCCACAGAAGCTCATTAGATGACTGGGCCAGTCACAGACTCTTAGCCCAACCCACCTCAGTGTTGTTGTTGTGAGGATAAAAATGGAAAAGAGGAGGATTATGTATGCCGCCTTGGGTTCCTTGCAGGATAAAAGGCAAGATATAAATGTACTAATAAATAAATACATAAATAATGCTGGCAGTGTATCCTTCCCATGCCACCAGGATGATTTGAGAATCCCTAGCCCACCTGGATGATCCCAAATTGCAGTTCCTCATAAGCCTGCCAGCATCCCTTCTCTGAGAAACTGGCCAACCTTAGTGTAACAAGGGAGGGTTTTCCAGATGGTGGGTGTAGTTATGGAGCAGGTGCACCACTGAGGTTCTTCATGGGTGGTGTCTTCATGGCGCTGGGTTGGCACTGCATCCCTCCCCAACAGTGATGTCGGGTAATCCCGATGCCAAAGAGGGAGTGTGGGGTTTCTGGATGGCCATCCAGGGACCACAACTACCCCCACCCTCTTCCTGGTGGAAGGCGACTAATTACAGATTGCCTCCCAGCAGGCACCATCCACCCACGCTTCCACTGGGACTCTGGAGTGAGGTTTAGGGGCTGCCTTGTCGTCATCTTACCTCAGGCAGAGAAAAAAGTCATGGTAAGTCCCCAACTTCTTTTCCCCGCAGCTTTGGTGGAAAGCCCCGGGGTGGGTGCACGATTGCAGGTGCGTCATATAATCGACACTGAGCGTTTAGACAGCCCCGTGGAGACAGGCAAATAGGATTTACGCTGTGCACAATAATATCAATGCAATGGCACAGCAAACAAAGAAGGGTTCAAGACTGAAGTGCTTACTACTTTGGTCTGCAATGGCATGCAGTAAGATTTCAAAAGCCCTTGTTTGCAGGTTAGTTTAAGAAGCAGACTTGGTGCAGTTCTCAAGTGTGTGTTTTTCACTCTTAACTAGCATATCTCAGTTCAAACCCAGAAGCAGGAACTCCTCCCCACCCTAGTATCTGAGTGACAAGCACAATAGCTTTCCTTTCTTTTATTGAATTCTCTAGCTCAAAATAACAAAGTAAAAGTTTTATCTAACCTGAACTAATGAACCATAAATCATTTAAAGCATGCAAACCTAGTTTTGAAAAAGAAAAATCAATAGCAACCCATTGAGTTTCCAAAGTAGATTTTTCTGCATGATGTCCTTTGGATCTCATTTCCACAAGACTGGGCCCTTTGCAAGGAAAGACATGAGGGTAAGGGGATTGATACTCTGTATTTGCCCAAATGCTGAAAAGGAATCAAGATGAGCACTGAAGTCTCCAGAAATATGACCATGTTGTAATAGCAAAACAAGGTCTGCCTTTCCTAATATATTCCCTGAAGTTGATACTTAACATAGATGGGTGAACATATCATTCAAACCTTTGTGGTAGCTTAAAGAATCTTGCTCACCCGGTTCATACTGCAGCACCCCATTATACCAGGATGGAGCACAAAAAGAGGAAGATCAGGCATCATGTCAGCGGTGTAGCTGGCCATTTAGGTGGGCAGGGCAGCTCACCACAGGGATGTATGAGAATAAATTTTTGATCAGGATGTACCCAGTTCACACCTCCCAGACCAAACATGTGTTTGGTTCAATGAAAAGTTATTTGGGAATGCAAATTTCAAAAGATTCTAACACAGAGTCATTTCTGATTGAACAAAGTGGCAAAATTAAAAAATTGCTAGAAGAACACAGCATGGAGAATTATAAAATTGTTGCCACTCCTATGGTCACTGATTTTCAAAATCAGACAGACAATACTGAAATAGAAGACATACACAAATATCAGAGTGTGATTAGAAGTTTACTTTATCTAGCAAACCTAAGTAGACCAGATATTACATTTGCTGTAAATCTTTTAAACAGAAAAATGACAAAACCTTCTGTAACTGATTGGACAGCTATAAAACGTGTATTGAGATATCTAAAAGGTACAATTAATCACAAATTAGAAATATCTACACACAAAGATAGAAATTTCTGTGTTTATGCAGATGCTGACTGGGCTAACGCAATTGATAAAAAGTCTACCAGTAGAGCAGCATTCTTTTACAATCAATCTTTGATTGATTGGTATACAAAAAAACAAAATTGTATAGCAACCTCTAGTGCAGAAGCAGAATATATCAGCTTATCTCTAGCTTGTAATGAGATTGAGTAATATAAACAATTATTTGCTGATCTAAGGTTGGAAATTGAGACACCAGTAACCATATTTGAAGATAATCAGGCATGTATTAGTATAGCTACATCTAAAAAATATAAACCAAGAACTAAACATGTAGATGTTCGTTATTCTCATGTGAAAGATATAATTCAGAAGGGCTAGATTAAGCTTGAATATTGTCCATCTGAAATGATGTTAGCTGATTTATTCACAAAACCAGTATCAATGGTAAAACACAAAGAGATGCTTTTAAAGCTAGGTCTCAGATTATAACACAATTTAAACAACATGCGCAAGAAGAAGACTGTTAAGTATATGAAAAGAAATACTTGCTTAGTCATTAAAATTGTGTGTGTATAGCTATCTCAGGGTTAAACAGAGAAAGTCTATCTGTGGGCAATTACCTTGAGATAGAGGCTATTCTGGGAACCTTGCCAAGATTCTGAGTTAGCCTCATCACAGCTGTATGTAATGTAGATAAGAATTGTGTAAGATGTGTATATAGTTTCTCACTTGTGTAAAATGGAACTGATCACTGCTTACTGATCACTGCTCTATGATCACTGCTCTCTGTGTATGCCTCAGTGTGCTGATCTGAACTGATCTGAATTGAACTGCACAGAAGCCTGAAGGAAATAAACCAGCTCTGCTGTGTAAGACCTGCATGATGTATGTTTGTTTCTGAGCACAAACAGAGTTCCAGAAAAAGAAAAGTTCTGGCACAATAACCCAACAACATGGACCCAAATGCAATGTCTGAGGTCGCAGTGTGATACATAGACCAAAAGAGCAGTATGCGTGCATTTGAAAACGTGCATGAAAAAAATTGCATGCTTTTGAAAAATGCACACAAACAAGCTTTAACCAGTGGGAGAAGAATGCGTATGTTTCAAAGTTGTGGACAACTTATACATACAACTGATGGATACATTTGGAAAAATAGGCATGTGAATATATAGAAAGTTTTATGGGAAAAGAAAAAAAAACCCATCACAATGTGATACAGACATGAGATGGAAGAAGCTTCAAGGTAGAATTTGGAAAACATTGATGAGCTCGAGTTTTGCTTGGATACACATCTCCTGCTCACTGTTATCTTGGAGCACTGCTCCTACCTCAGCCTCTACTGCCTCAAGCAGCAGCCTCACTCGGGCATCCCCAAATCCAGCAGAGCTGCCTGTTCATGGGCTGAGAAGGAATTTATGGGGGCGGGGCTGTTCCAATCATTGGCAACAGTAACACCTTTCTTTTGCCAACTCTGGAGTGAGCAGAAAGAACTAGGGATGTGGTAGTTAGGGATGAGTCAGGATTTTGTCTCAGTTTAGTTTTGATAAGAATTTACCAAAATTCACAAAGGTTTTCATATTCCGGAGATAAAGAAGTCGAGATTTTAAAAATCCGAATGCGGGAGAAAGTGAAACTGAGAGATTTGCCCGTCCCTAGTGGCGGTGCAGTTTGGCTAACTGGATCTTGGCTCACACCTTGATCAGAACTTGCACGCGCACTGCAGGCACGAAGCACAGTAAGGTAGGTTGCTCTGGTGAGCACTTGGAGACACCTTAATGGTGAAAAGCTGCTTTCTTACCCATCCCTTAACTTCCAGCTAGAGGAGATACAGGGATGGAGCTGTCATCATCATCATCAACATCTATTATATGGTCACAGACCCAATCGCTTCTTGGCCTTTTGGCTAAGATCAAGTGTAGTATGCTAAGGCTGTCCAGTTAGGGTGGGATGAAGGAGTCAGGTGCCACCTTGGCTCACCTTTAAGGTGATGAACAGTGGGGACCAGTTATGTCATTGAGCTGGCACTTGGTTCCAGGATGGAGTCACCCAACTCACAAAAACAACAAGAGTCAGTGCCAGCTCTTTTCTTAAGTTTTCAGGGATGCCCACATGGGTGGGAAAAGTTAGATATAGCAGCTAAGTTGCAGATTCTAACGAGTTAAAGTTGTGGCACCATCACATAATTTTATGAGGAAGAACAGGGTGGGAGACATTTCCTTCTTAAATCTATCGTTGCCACCACATTAGCTTTCCTTAAAATGAACACATGGGGTCGTATGTATCCTTTGCCTCCAGCAGATGGTGGGGCTATCCATGAGAGGCTTCTGATCTGGAATCCTGCAGGCAAAATGGAGGTGGAAATCTTTGTTGATTATTTCCTCCCCTGGAGATAACCAGCACCCAAAACAATTGCTCCAGAGGGTTTGTGGATCATTTGAAACACACAGGGAAGAGGAAATCAGCAAAAAGAAGCTTGATCTAAACAATGAAATCCAGATCTTCAGACTTCCACTCATGAAGGAGACAGCCCTGTTTGCAGGTTGCCTTTGACTGTCCTTCAACTTGGAGTATGGATGGAGGAGAGTCAAGGCAGGTGTGTGAGACCTTATTCTATATAGGCAGAAATAATTTATTTATTTATTTATTTATTGCATTTTTATACCGCCCAATAGCCAAAGTTCCCTGGGCGGTTCACATCAGGTTTCTTATTTTTAATAGCTTTATTAACAGATTTAGTCTAGCAAGTAGAGAAACAGCAGGTTACATTAAAAAATAAACAAATAGTGTCAAAGTAATCCTTACATTTGAGAAAGATCTTAAAAGCAGTTTCAGTACCTTACAAGTTATCTTCATGCCCATAGCACAGGGTCTCATCCAAGGAGCAAAGAGTTTTCTCAGTCAAAACAAATGGATAAACTCCCCCTTTTTAATGTTGAGAAGAAAGGGTCGATCTGGGGTAAAACCACCATCTAATCAAATACGAGTCCACATAGACTGCCTGAGAGAAGAGGAAGAAAAACTCAAGAGGTGCAAACTTGAGGCAATGATTTTGTTCCTCATAACCTGTGTGGTCTATTGGGATTCAGATGATCTGCAGCCTATGTGATTGTTTGTGAACACCCAAATATGGCTAGACTTCTTTCTATTCTGGGGTATGGAGGTGAAAATTATGTCACACTATCAAGATATTGAAGTTCAATGTAATAAAAGTAATTATGCAACTAGTGGGTAGAATCCAAGTGCTTTTCTGGTACAGATCCACTATGACAAAGGGGAGTCTGTGCAAACATGTTTACATCAGTCCTAAAGCTAATGCTAAGCAGATTTACTTGAAATCAGTCTCATTGAGCTGAATGATTCTTACTTTAGGACTACCATCATAGTTTTGCACAAGAAGAAATAGTTTTCAGTCTTCTCATGTCTGCCTTTCATGAACCTGTTGGCCGAAAACTCCTCTTGTTCATTGCACTAAGTGCAGAATTTCCTGACAGCCATGAGAGCCCTAGGTCTCATGGCTTGTCCCTTATTTACTGGCCAATCACATATCATCATTTGGATTGGGAGTGGAGAAAATGACTACACAATCCCTTAAAGCCTACATAAAGGAGGGATCAGAGCTCCAGATCTTACCTATTCCCCACAGATTGTTCTTCCCTCAGACTCGCGGAAAAGCCCTCTTAACACCGCAGATTTAGGAATAGGTCCCAGAGAAGTTGCACGAGCAAATATCTCTATTTGATTGCTTGCTTGCTTCACTTGGTTCCTATCAAATCTAATAAATTGCCTGGAAAGAAGATGGATACCTCTATGATAATGATTCTCAGCCTGTGAAATATCATCATAGGCTGAATTGCCTAGTTCTACACAATCAGTTAGTTGTCAACCTATGAGGAGGTGAATCCTTCTGTGATTGTGCACAGTTGCATTAATAGTGGTTACCCTCTAAAGGTTGTGCTGTAGATTCATGGGCAGGGACGATGCATGAGGTTAGTCCAAATAGCTATAATCACTCCTACTTGGTACTGAAATCTATATAAACATTTGCCCCTACTAAAGTAAAAACATCAAAATGCCTACATTATGCTTTAGAGATTTCACAAGCTCTTTTGGAATTTCACAAGCTCTTTTGACATTCTTCTGAATGCTTTAGAAAAATAACTCTGGCTTGATTGTCTGTGAAGTATCTTGAACTGCAAGTCATGATCTAGCTAACAAATACCAGGAGGTGGTCATGGAACATATACACCAAAGTAAGCCCTATGAAAGTAGCTACATTTATGCTAATTAATCTATTTTCCCCATATGTAATTATCATGTAAACGGTATTACTTTGCTCAAGGCTTTCTGTAGTATATAAACATCTAGTTTATATACATGAGGCTTTGTGCAGCATAACAATCACTCATGAGGAAATTGCATCAAATAAAATAGACACTTTAAAACAGTAAACCTTCGGGGAGCTAACGCTTAATGGGCCATGTGAAGTGAAGAGTGTACCCAAAATTGATGGGGATATTTGTGAGCAATTTAATTTATGAGCAATTTAGTTCATCAATAATCAGGTATATGTGAACATTTTAAGAGTATTTGCATGTAAACAAGGTCAGCCCTAGTACATTTCTGCTTTTGCCTTTCTAATTGCCCTTTAAACAATAACATTTAAACAAAAATCAAATCCACTTTTCCAACTGTTCAGCACTGATAAGCAATAAAAAGTAATAGAACGGCTAGCATTAAGCACTCCAAAAATGCATTAGATGCTGATGGACTGTGTCCTAATTGAAAAGAGGCATTAAAAGTTTCAGTCCACATGGCTGCACAACTTTGGATCATGGTGGCCATCATCACATTTTAAGGGACATTTGCATAAGGAAATAGGTTCCATAATGAGCCAAATTTGCTTATAACATCCTTCTGTCCAGAAAATAACGCAATCACTTAACTTAATTGATAATCATAGTGGTTTTATGAACATGGTTGTGAATACTAATAATAATTGCATGTGGTTTGTAGGAAAGTTCTTGGACTATATTCAAAAGGTAATTGAAGTGAATGTGTGCAACGGTGTATTTTTACATGTACCAATATTTAGTTACATAACGGGGAAGGGGAAAGACCCACATCCTAAAGAATCAAATCACGCATCAGCATAAAGAATAAAACAACTTCCAAAAGAACTAGTTGGTATTTTCTCTTATCACTCCCTATTTGTTCTCTCTAATGCAGGGGTGAACAACTTCCAGAACTGCAGGGGCCAATTTCAGCTCTCCAGAAAACATTAGGAGCAGGAACAAAACTATTGCCAATTTCCTGCCAAATTTTATTCTGCTGCTGCTAGCATAGTAACAAATTTGGCAGGGGTTGCACTTCAGGCCAAGAGGACAGGAACCACAGTTAAAGCCAAAGGGGCTCTAATGGTTTGCAAGACAGTAAATCTTGATTGAAAAGCTAGATCTGCTCAACTGAAGTTACGCAACAGGTATGCATTGGAATACTACAAACATGTGGAGATTGGTCGAAGTAGCTGTTGTGGAGCAGAACTCCATGTCTTTTTTACCACATCTAGAATCAGGAAATGGCCTCCCACATGATGGCTTTTCTATTCTGCTACTGTTATTGTGTAAAATGGCTGCTCTTCTTCTTCTGCCTGATGAGGCGTGCTTCCATGTGGTACTGGACATGAGGGAATACGATCATTCTCACAAGGCAAAAGAACAATGTTATCAACTGTGTTTAATGTTATGGCAGCGGAAAAGCCATCACATGAAAGCTGTTTTTCCCATTCCTTTGCAAGGTAACACAGCCTTCAAAGGGCCTTTCCACAGTGGCCCCGTGCCTGTGGAATAATTTGCCATTGGGGGTCTACCAAGCCCCATCATGGTAGGCTTTTAAGAAGGCCCGGAAAACTTACTACTTTATTCTGGTTTTGCCCAGATTATGTTTTATCGGACTGGGTTGAGGCTACAGTTGTCTGTTGTAAGTTTTATTTTGTGCTGGTGTTTGTTGTTCTTTAGAAGGTTGGCTGCTGTTGCTATTTTATTGTGTTTTTACCATTTTTAATACTATACCATTTTTTTATTATGTGTTTTATTGTTGTATGCCACCTTGGGAGGGCTCCTGATGTGAAAGGTGGGGAATTTTTAATAAATAAATACAAAATAAGTAAATAAAACTTAGTGGAGTTCATCTGAACTTGACTAGAACAAGCTGTTGGGAGCCCAAGGGACAGACTGAGGCCATATCATTGATAGCAGTGCTGAGATGGGCCAAATGGAATCAATACAATTATTTTCTCTTCTTCCTTGCCAACAGAAGGTAGTTTCAGAGGAATTAAATCCCTTAAATTAAAGTAAAATACAATGAAATGAACTAGAATAACACAAATACCACAATGAAAGGCTGAAAATCTGAAGGTTACTTTGACCAGAACATTGCTCCTAGCGATGCTTAGCTGGAAATTATCGCTTTCTAATTCTGGAAAATGAGCAGTGGAGTTCCATTGAAGCCAATGACAATGACTACTTTGATGAAAGTCGTTTTTGACTGATGAGACTAGGTGATATAGGCTCAACACATACTGGAGGACTGAGCAGGATTTCAAGCTTCACCAAGTTATTTTTCACTTGAAAATGAATTATCTTCAGAACCCCTGTCATCTTTCACTTTATGGCCACCATAGTACATTTGTTTATTTAGTTAGTTTTATAGCTTGAAAGCCACTTTTCAGCAAAGCCCCCAAATTGTCAACACAATAACATATCAAAATACAACAGTAACAGCAAAATAAAATAAGAATAGCAGAAGGGCAAAACAAGCCACTGAAGGATGCCAGAGAGACACAGAAAATGGTTGGCCTCTAGGAAACCAAAATGGTCATGTTCAGATGGGCCTCCATCAGGAGGGAGTTACAGAGTAAGGTCACAAGAATTGAGAGAACCCTGCTACAAAGAACTGCCAACTATACTTCAGATTCAGACTATAACAAACTACCCTGAAAATGCTGGTCTGTTTGACCTGGGGAAAGGGATATCTCATACATGTATTTATGTTCATTCATGGAGCTTGAAACAGGAGGGGTGCTTACCATGGTGGTAGACGTGGCTTCCTCCACTCTGTTTTTCCCTTTCTTTTAAACAGCTTAAAATCACCTGCTGGCAGCTTTGTCTGTGGCAGTAGGACCAGGGCTTGCGACCTTCTCAGGACACTCTGAGAAAGGAGCTCTGTTCCTGCTGCCCCCATAGAATCCACCGGCAGAGCCAGCAGCTTTTAAAATGAGCAGAGAGAAAGCTGTGGCTGCTGCTAGAGTAAGCTCTCCTCTTCCCCACCAAACTGCTTCAGAGTTTCAAAACAGGGTTCTGAAAATAGTGCCACCTATGCATCGGGCAGTGAATCGTGGGCATTGGGACTTCACTGTGGCCCTACTTCCAGGCAATAGTGGAACACAGAACAAGACCCCCTTGACAGATTTGAATGGGCTGGTAGGATCACATTGAAGCAGAAGGTCCTTAAATGTCCTGGGCCCAAACTGCTTAGGGCTTTAAAGGGATAAGCAGCACTTTGAATTGGGTTGAAACACAGGCAAGGACTCACACATAGAGTATAAAAAGAGGGTCACATGCTCTGAATAACGGGGCTCCCTCAGTAGCCTAGCAGCAGAATTCTACGCAAGCTGCAGTTACTGAACATTTTTCAAAGGTAGCCTACATTATAGTGCATTGTAGAAGTTTAAAAGGGATGTAGCCAATGGATGTAGCCAAAAAGGGATGTAGCCAATGCCTGGATCGGTCTTCTCCCCACCACAGCTGCCATCTGACCATCCAGGAGCAATTCTGGCTTCTGGAGCAACCCCAGACAATGGACATGGTTCCTTAGAAGGAGTTCCACCCTATCCAGAACAGGTTTTATTATGAATCAGCTTTCCTGCTAGGCAAAAATGTAGATCTCCTTCTAAGAAGCACTTCTCCAGTATAGAATGGTTTGCAACTTGCATTTGAAAGAAATGTTCATTTCTAAAATCCAAAAGTCTCCAGAGATGCAATGTCAAGTTGGCTTTCTTTAACCCCATTGCCTCCAATGCTCCACAGCATCTGTTGATCTTCAGGCACCCAATAGCCATGTCCG
The DNA here is from genome assembly GCF_023053635.1 of Elgaria multicarinata webbii. Lineage (NCBI taxonomy): Eukaryota > Metazoa > Chordata > Lepidosauria > Squamata > Anguidae > Elgaria > Elgaria multicarinata. The sequence continues at coordinate 64,223,296 of NC_086172.1, forward strand.
TGTACAGTCTGTCCAAGTCTGCCTGGAGAGTTCAGCAGCACTGAGCAGTTAATAGTGCCTGCAAGGTGGTTGTACTTATTTATTTATTGAGGCACTTTTCTCTGTCTCAGCATTAGATGCAGCTCATTTAACCAACAGAAAATTCAACTATCACCAGATGTTATATTATAGGAGTGACTAATTATCAAAGAACATGACAGCCATGGAATTTTTGAAAGGGTGAAAACACATTAGATGTCTTTATAGAGAAAGTAACATAAGGTATTATGAATGGATGAACTTTCTAGTGATACTAACAGTACATTCCTATTTATGTCTACTCCCATTGAGTTCAAGGTAAGTGTGCATAGGATTGCAGCCTAAATCGTTATTGTTCCTTTCAATGGGGATCATTTGAATTTTTTCATTATTAAAAATGTTAAAATTATTGGAAAATGGAATATTTTACAATTTTCAATTGTACCTATCAACACTTTTTTATAATAAAAACAATATGAGGATACAGATTTATCTAAATACTAACCGTTCACCCCCAAAAATATAGAAATTAAATTTGGTATATTTATAGCTCATGTATGAGCAGTAATTAGAGAGGAAATTGTACAATTTCAAAGTATTTGGATTTGCTGTGTGAAACACTGTAGGGCAACTGGTACGGCTGATACAATGAATATGGAGCAAATGATTATTCACCATATTTGCTCAGATTCATCGCAGCCCTGCCTGGTTTTTACAACATTTGCATTGCAATACTAAAAAGACTGAATGATCAGAAAGATGATTTTGAGTAACCTATCCATTTGGAAAATAACTTCAGAATAACTTCCTTTTGGACTACCTTCTCTCCAAAGGAAGAGAAATTGGACCATTAAAAATAAGAAGCAAAGAGTTGAATCACTTTACATTGTCATTTGTAATACAAACCAAACACAGGGAGCTATTTGTCCCATCTCAATCAGGCTGTGAGCTAAAGAAAAAAAAGGCCTAGTGGGGATGGACAATCTCTGGGAATCATCTAATTCAGGCAGATATTAATTCAACAAGGTCCAAAACTCAAATAAGTCTTTATGACCTTAAGCAGGCTTCCAAAGCCTAGAATTATTCCCCATGGAATTGTGCTACTTGCCTTCCCCAATGGACACCCTCAGAAGAACTAAGAGTACTGGATGGTGGATAGACCACTTCAAACTTTTAAACACAGCTGTCATTCCTAGGTTTGATATCTAGGAAGTAGCCTTTCTCCTCAGAGAACTATTTGAAGAATTATTCTTTGGACTCCATGTGAGGAGGGTTATGGGTATGTGAGACGTCCTGGGCAAATGATTCTGGCTCAAAGTCGTCATCAGAGGTATGGATATCAGGAAGGGGTCTGAGAACTACATAGACAAGAAGACTGATCCATTAAGTAGATCCATTATGATCCATTAAGTAGACATCTAGGGCATGTCTACACTAGACAATATCCCGGGGATCATCCCTGTGCATCCACATGATGCACAGGGGATCCTGGGAGCAGGGAAGGATGATTCTTCCATTTCCCCAGGATATTGCCATGCCCTTTTTTCTCAATTTTCCCATGGTCTCAGGACAATCCTGAGACCGTGGAAGGTATGGGCGGTCGTCCTGGCTCCTTGCGAGTAAATGTGAGGAGCCGGGAACCAGGCACAGAGCTCTTCAAGAGCTCCGTGCCCATTGGGGGTGGGGAGGGGAGTGGGGTCGGGGCTTTTTTTTAGTTTATACTGTTATACTGTTAGTTTTACCCTACCCTGTGCCTGCTTACCCTACCCTGTGCCTGTTTGCATTCTCTTCCCCTCCTTATTGTTTTACTATGATTTTATTAGATTGTAAGCCTATGCGGCAGAGTCTTGCTATTTACTCTTTTACTCTGTACAGCACCATGTACATTGATGGTGCTATATAAATAAATAAATAATAATAATAATAATAATAATAATAATAATAATAATTTAAAAAAAACTTACTTTTGCACTGGAGCACAGGTGCGCTCCAGGTCCTATCTTTTTTTAAAAGAATGGCGGACACAGCGTCCTCCTTCCTCCATGGATGTCGCGTGCCGTGTGTGAACACAGGGGGTGATCTTGCAATCAGCATATCGTAAGATCCTCCCCCCTCCCTCCCTGAACGCTGGGAGGTGTAGACATGCCCCTAGACTACAACTTCAACAGAGTTTGTCAACCTATGTGGTCAAAATGAAATCTTGTTGGAGTTTGTGTTGTATAGCTTAAAAGCAGCAGCATTTGTTTTCCCACCATCTCATACAGTCACAGCATATAGTCTTAACTGAGGTGAAATTTAGCGCTTGATTTATGACTTTATGATTGTTTGTACTGTTGTTTTATACTTTGAATGGTTTTAATTTTTGTGAACCGCCCAGAGAGCTCCAGCTATTGGGCGGTATAGAAATGCAATTAATAAATAAATAATTCCACTCCTAATGCTGGGCACCATTTTTTTTTTTACAAGGTTAGAAAAATGGTTTGAAGAACACTCTTAAGAGCTGCTACTTAGATATGTTAAATGTGTGAACACAATAGCATATCTTTTTTTTTTTTCTTTAAGCAGCCCAGCACCCAACCCAATCTGGATCAGAACTATGGCGCAGGGGGAGGCACCAAAAGTTGTCCCTTCGAGATTCTATTTGCTGGGAGGGTTGCTGTGCTATAGCCACACACTGAGGCTCAAGCTACAGAGACCACATATTCTAAAGAATTAATGGAGTTTAAACTAATATCAACAGTGAGCCTAAAAGGAAATCCCCTCAGGTGGCAAATCACCTCAGAAGTTTAAGGAAGTTATGTGAACAAGAAATTGTGATCCACTGATGGACAAGAAAAACAGCTGGTCAGGGAAAGCTTCCAAAGGAAGGTGGAGAGAGTTCAAATAATTTGCAATTCTATACTCATGTAGCTAGTATACCCCATGGAACTCAATTGGAATTACTTCTGAATAGGCATGTAACCCATTGCAATGCCAGGGACCACTGTAATTATGGGAAATTTTCAACTAATTTCAGGAGATTTTAAATGATAGGCCACAACAAAGACAGAACTACAAAAGCCCTTCTAAAATGATAGATACATAGGTCATCTGCATAGCCCAGATGAAAGAAAGTTGGGCAATTCTACTAGTAGTTTTCTTAGTAAGCAATAGTTCTGGCTTATCTGCCTGAGAAATTTGGAAATCTCTTTTGTGTTTGCAATAAATGGAATGGAGTAAGAGCTCATGAAGATCTTTAAAATGAAATAATACAGGAAAGAAATAGAGAGAAAGCTGGTGGCACTGTATGGAATAGCATAAGGTCACATGTAATTCAATGCCGTTGAAGGGAAACAGGAAAGCCAAGTTGATTAAAATTTGGGGATATATCTTGACATGAAACATACCAGGAATAACTACTTATCTGGTCAGCACAACTCTTCTTGATGTAGATAATCAAAATTGCTCATGCTCATGTTTAAATGCAGCATTTTGCTGAATAGCACAGTACTGAACATCACATGCTTAGTTGGAAATGCAATATTTTAATTGGTCAGTAAGAAGAAGGTTGTTGACTATCTTTGCATTCAGCAAAAGATAAATGATTAAAAAATAAAAGTATGTGCACAATCCAGTGTGCCCCTGCATGTTCTATATAGCACTCATAAAGAAAATAGATCAGCAATCTCCCATCCCATATACTGACCTGGTCCACACTATTATTTCCAGCCATTGTGGTTTGCAGCACATGCCAGGTGCCCACAGGCATAAAAAAGCACCACCAACAGCAGAGCTTCTCTCTTGGTAGCCTGGCCACCATTTTGCTTCTCCCTGCTGAACTGCATTTACTGAGATGATCAATACACGAAAGGCCTCATTTTCAAGCCAGGACTACCAAGCACCGAGAGGAGCGATTGTTAGTTTTGCTTTCACATTTGCTAGATAAGAATTTCCTACAATCCTCTTAACGGAACAGTGCACCCCAAACATGCCCTGTTCATTGAAATCTAGCTTGGCAGGGCATAAAGATCTTGTTCTGACATCTAGTTTTCAGTGTGCATGGGTTTGGTTTGCTTGTTTGTCATTCAAACTTGTGAGGCCCCCACATGCATAATGAAATGGTACAGTTAAGAAAGAGATTTACAGCCTCATCAGTGGTTTGGGAGAAGCAGGTTACGCTATATCTGATTCTACTGGCTACTTGCCCAGAGAGAAGTACAAAAATGAATGAAAGCACTCGCACAGTGTGTGGCATCTTACCTTGTTTAAAATGCAGGCAGGACAAAAATCATTACAGCAGAATGCCAAATGCACAGCAGCTTGGGAAATCACGCAGAAGATTAGGGTTGAATATATGTATTCACAATGGCTTTAGGAAGGTTAATCAGGTATTATGGGCTGTACCAAATAAGTCAATTTCACAGTTGTAGTAAAAAGGGGACATTGATAAATGCACTTTAAATGAACTAGAGTATGAGATCAACTTGTTCAGTGGGAAGCATTGCACGGAGTGGCACCTTATAATTTCACGGCTGCAAATTTGGAGAAGGCTGCACATGCTTGTCTTTTCCTCCCTTGTTGTAATGATTTAGACTGTCCTGTTTTGTCAAAATATGCCATTTTTAATCACACAGGACCCAGTATAGTATTAAGTTACACCGTGTACTGTGCTAAGCGGGCAAGATAAAATGCAAATTGCACCAGACGGCCACTGTTTAAATCCACCTATAAGTGGGAACAGATTTTATACGTTTCCGTTTAACTATGTAGTAAATTCTTTCTCTATAACTGTCCACTGGAGTCATATTCGTAATAGGCATTTATGGAGTGAAAGGTAACATGCCAGTTAGAAATGAGATTAATGATAACAAATTGCGTTATACAACTCCAATATGCATAATTTGCAATACAAGGAGATGTAATTGATGCTGCTGTATAGGGAATAATCTTGGGCAGCAGCTGGCTAGCCTGAACCTATCTTCCTACCTGTAGCTGTTGCATTCCAAGCAGAGTTTTGCTCAACAGCAAAAACAGGAGCATCCCATCAAAGGCAAAGGAAAGCTGTATCTCCAACTGTTTTCATTTCCACCCTCCTTGCTACATGTTCCTGCTGGCCTTGCAGAGAAGGAGGGTATTAATATAAAATTCAAAAGTCAAGCAAACTGGGCCATGCACCGTTTACTAACACCCTTCTGACTACCACCCCTTCATGCCCAAAAGCCCCCTACAAAGGACATCTAAATCCCAATGATTCCTTCTGTCCCTATGCAGGGGACAACAACACCTTCCAACTGTTGCTCAGTGGCAAAGTAACTGCTTTGCAGGCAGAAGGTCTCAGGTTCAATCTCCGGCATCTCCAGGTAGGGCTGGAAAAATTCATGCCTGAAAGCCTGGAGAGCCTCTGCCAGTCAGTGTCGACAATATTGGGCTAAATGGACAGTGGTCTGTATCTCAGTATAAGGCAACTTCCTGCATTCCTATGTTCCTCTAGGGAAGATGGATGAGCCAGTTACAGGGAGTTCTGTGCCTGATCCAGTGTTCTGCCACTGCACCCCAAGCTTCCTGGATGATGAGGGGGATAGAAATAAAGTAATACTGAATCAGAGTACAAGTTCTGAGTATTTCATTCGGTCTAGACAATTTCAGTCAGTATTTCAAAGTGATACAGAATAGGAGCCTGAGAATAACTGTAGTATTCTTCCATTGTGGCTCAACAACAACAACAATTCTTACCGGCCTCTCCCTTTGGATCGCCCTTTGGATGATCAGCCAGGATGGTGAAAGCCAGTTTAGAAAAGTTGGCTACTTTGCTAGCTGGGATGGCTAATCCTTCTTTTGAAAGGACAGGTGCTCTATGGACCCAAACTTCTGCTTGTTTTGTCCAGTGTTTAAAAAGCCAACCCTTTGATACAGATTTCCTAGCCAATTGCCAGCTCTTTTCCAGCATTCCCTTTGAAGTGTGGCTGCTTACTTTAGGAACAAATTTGCTTCCTGACCCCTTTTCCCTCTAGACTGCAGTCCAAGTGTGATGCTGAGCTTGAGCCTGTGGCTGGCAATCTTCATTTAGAAAATCAGTCATGGCCATTTAACCTTATTGATCCCCCAGTGGTCTTCTCGCAGCCTTTGATATGGTTGATAATGAGGTGGTGTAGTTCTGGAGTGGCTTTGCTTGGTCTTAGTAGAAAGGCTTCCAACGAAGGGTAATTACTGATCATATCCCCAGGGTGTTATTGTGTCTTGTAAGGATTCCATTCTGCCCCATAACTTATTCAATGTGCATATAAAGACAGTAGGCAACATTGTACAAGTACACAAAGTCTGGTGACATTTGGACTCGCTGTGCTGAGTCAATTTATTTATTATTATGTTTATATCCCCCCCACACACTTTTTCCCTCTCACAAGAAACCCAAGGCTGCTTACATAGTTCTCCTCCTCTCTGTTTTATCATCGCAACAACCCTGAGAGGTTGGTTCAGCTAAGAGTGAGTGACCGGTCCAAAGTCACCTAGTGAGTTTCATGACTGAGTGGGGACTAGAACCCAGGTCTCCTGACTCCCAGTCCAATACTCTAACCACTTTCCTGCTGACAGGATGGCATCCAGATGTCCTCTCTGGCCTCATAGAATTGGACTTTCTCTTTGGTTCTCTGAAGAAGTGGGTTCAGTGAAATCTGCTGGACAAAGCAGAGTAGGGTGACCATACTCTACTTTGATGGCAAATCCGGGAGGGGAGGGGAAATCCGGATTTTTTTTCAAAGAGCAGCTCTAATGGGAATTAACAAAAATGCTTATAACTCCATCATTTTTTAAGATAAAGACATGAAACTTGGCACAATGGTAGCTCTTAGAAAGGGCTTTAGTCATACCAAATTTGAAACAGATCCGTTCATCCATTGATTTTTTTAGGAATTTTTTAAAAATTGAGGTTTTAAAATTATTATTTTTAAAATCGTCATTTTTAAAGTTAAAGAGATGAAACTTTGTATTATGATAGGGAGCTTTAGCCACACCAAATTTGAAACAGATCTGTTCATCCATTGATTTTTAAGGATTTTTTTTAAAATTGAGGTTTTAAAATTATTATTTTTTAAATCGTCATTTTTAAAGATAAAGAGATGAAACTTTGCACCATGAAAAGATTTAGGTGGAGCTTTAGCCACACCAAATTTGAAACAGATCCGTTCATCCATTGATTTTTTTTAGGATTTTTTTTAAAAATAAGGTTTTAAAATTATTATTTTTAAAACTGTCATTTTTAAAGATAAAGAGCTGAAAGTTGGCACCATGATAGCTTTTAGGTAGAGCTTTAGCCATACCAAATTTGAAACAGATCTGGGGCCAGTAGCAAACCCTGTTAACAACAACAGCAGCTTGCAATGAGTGAAGTCAGAAAAGATATTTGAGGGAAGTGGAGAATATAACACACAGAGTATAGCAAAAGCTTCAAAGTACAGCAAAACCTACAAAAGTAGGAGTGAGTGAAGTTAATTTCAGATACATTGAATCTCTCACTTGTTCTTTATTTCAGCAATTTTAACATTAAGATGTTAACATTAAGATGTTACGTAGAACAGATTTGTCTTAAATGTGTGCTGTAAAATCAGACATGACCAAGGCTATGTTCGGGTGGGCACACCCCCTTGGTACTGGGGTCGCCCTTGGGGGCGACCATGTTGTCCTCCTTTTTGGTTTCCAAAATATGGTCACCCTAAAGCAGAGTGCAAATGGTGGATGGCTCAGGTTGAGTTTAACCAAACACAACTTAGGGTCTACTAAGAGCCCATCTTAGGGTCTACTCTGTGGTGATGATGGCAGCAAATAAATCATACTTATTTGCCACCATCACATTGTCAGGGCTGGAACCCAGATCTCCCAGTCCAGCACTCTGACCAGTACATCACACTGGCTCTGGCTTAAAGGACACTAGGATGTTTGCATGAAGAGTAATTCATTCTCACATTAAGAATTTACTTGAATCCTCACATTCCTTCGTATTTGGGATGGAAAGAATTTGATATTAAAAAGAGAAACAGACAGTGCTTGGCTCTTAAAAGTCTAGCTTTGAATCCTCATTATTCAACCATGTTAGTGCTGGATTAGGGCTGTGACCTCTTTTTTGCCTGACAAGCTCTTCGTCTTTAACAGCTACATGGAAGGCAGGTACAACATGATCGTCTCCATGCTGAGAATAGCTGTACCTACTGAATTTGGCTGGTGCAGATGGGTAAGAATTTTGTTTCAGTATATTTTAGATAAGTAGTTGCCAAAATTTGCAAAGATATTTATATTTGGGATGGGAAGAGAGCTTGAGAATTTAAAAGTTCCAATGTGGGAGAAAACAAAATAGACAGATTTGTCCATCCCTAACTGCAATACTGTCTGTGAAATAACTGTGCTGTTCCATACTCCCTCCCCTCACCTTGGCAGAACTGTGCCTGCAAGGGCCATTGTACTATTTGACATGGTTGGGGGCAGGGCCGTGTTTCCAACTACAGCCATAAACAGCACCTAATGGACCTTCTAGAAGTTACATTGGCCATAAATGAAAGTGACGGATGGACAAGGATTTCTTTTCTTTCTTCCTTTTAAGAAAACCAGTCAATTCTACTCTAATGTACAATCATACTACCACACTTTAGCAGCAGTGATGTACATACATGTGTACCCATAATTTCACAATTATCCCTTACAGTTATATGCATTTCCTCCTGCAGTTATCTGATTTCTCTGCTTTTTGTGTGTGTGAAGTGAAGTCATGTATTCAGTAGCAAATCTTCTCATACAAGGAAAGCCAGGTTTGAAATTATATTATATGCTTCAAAATCTCATTGTTGGTGTTCAGATACTGTAAAATACCAAAGCAACATTCAAACAGCTAGAGGTCATTTTGGTGCCTGAAAATGGCTGTAGGGGGAACGATAACTAGCACTGTGAAGATTTTCATTTTTTTAAAGTCTATTTTCAATTATTCATTGGGGGAGGAGCGAAAAGAAATTGCATTTGAAAACTGTGGGGAGGGATGAGAGTTTTGGAGAAATTTCTGAGTCCACGGCCGCAGTGCTTACCTTATTGTAAGGAGGTGGCCGACTGGTGGTGGTGGTCTGTGCACTCTTTCTTTTACCCTATTGATTCTCTTGGACCTCTCAGAAGCTTTTGACATTATTGGCCATACTGTCCTTCTGGACAGACTGTTTGATTGGGTGTTGGAGGTGCTGTATTACAGTGGTTCCACTCTTACTTGGACGGCCAATTGCAGAAGTTGGTAGTGAGGATGGGTATTTCTTTGTGCCTGTCAGTTATATTAGGGATCTACTTTTTTCTAGCAGGCTGTTTAACAACTACATAAAATTGCTGGGGGAGCTTAACTGGAGATGTGGACTGAGTTGTCACCAACATATGAACGACACTCATCTCTCTCTCTCTCTCTCCTTTTCATCAAATCCAGGTGAGGCAGTGGGTGTTCTGAATTGGTGCATAGGTGCAGTAATAGACTGGATGAGAGCCAATAGACTGAGACTCGGTCAAGACAAGATGGAGGTGCAGTTTGTGGGTGTTTCACCATCTGACTCATTAAGTAGTGTTCAACCTGGCCACATCACCAAACAACAGAGCAGCCAATAAACTGGTCAGGGTTCAGGTATCGACACTTTAAGCCTGGGAATGTCAGGATCAGTGATATAGTGGTAATTTTTGACATGCAGGCATTCATCATGATAGTCTCTATAGCCATGCCCCCAAAGGAGAGTCCAAAAATTCAGGCTGCTGCGTTGATCCATATCAACAAACGAGTACTAGGATTTCATGTCCATCAGAAGCAGGTGTTTTGTAAAGCTAATGGAACTAAATTACCAATTTATGACCAAAGAACCTCAAAATACTTGTGTTACAGCAGAAAATACTTGCATGGCCTGTCTGTGCAGTAGACTGTCATGCTTGCAAGTGGGTCAAGGCATATGTTGCCCAACTAGTGAAGGCCCCGAAGCTGTGGTCTGTACACTAATATTTTGTGGTAAAGAGATCACACAGTTTTATTTATTTATTTTTTACATTTCTATACCGCCCAATAGCCGGAGCTCTCTGGGCGGTTCACAGTTGGGGCCTAGAAGCATATGCCCCTATGCAAACATGACGGTCCACACATTGATCTCAGAGCATGAGACAAGTATGGCAGGGACAGGGCAAGCAAACATGATTTGGATCTCCACGTCTGAAAATGAATGAAGTCCATGGGGTATATAAATACATATAAAACTAATGGTGATAAAGTGTGTGGATTTTTTAAATAGGAAAAAAACCCGGTTCATATCTTGTCTGAGGAAATTATTCATTCTGGAGTTCAATAACCTCTAATATACATATAGTAAATGTCAGTTCGCTAACAGATTATTAGGCATAGTACAAAGGAATGCTAAATGTTTCATATCAAAGCCCCACCATGAACTCAACTGTATAGTACGATTATGATAATGAGAGGCAGTGATACTTTAGTAAGTCACCTGTGCAACCAGGTTTTGCACAGCATGTGTTGAGCTGCATTGTCTTCAATGATTAATTCCATTATTGTGGCTGGGCACAGCAGAAGGAACAGGAAGTACTCCTTGAATGTTTAGTAAACTGACCTTTTGCATGCTCACTCAGATGTCAACCCCACTGTATTCAGTAGTTATAGCTTACTCAGGACTGAAACGTATATTAACAAAAAACATTTGGTATGTAGTCCAAGGGAAAGAGTACAATACTACATACTTACAGACATATAAGTCATCACCTATGGTTCTATCACAAAATGCAAAGTGTAAGCCAAATTGTTTAATACAGTTGTTGAATTGTATTTATGTGATAAAACCTTGTTAAAATTGTCTTTTTGAATCTGGATAGTTGGAGGATCATGTATGCCACTTTGGGTTCCTTGGAGGATATAAAATAAATAAATAACATTTCTCTAAGGTATGTTATCATTAAGTAATGCACCTTGTCATGGTTGCCAGCTTCATAAGGTAATGAAGATCACCATCTTGGAAAGAGAATTTTCATCTTCTCTGTTAATATTCTGAAAAAGTAATGGTGAAAAAAAAGCCCCCACCTCCCAAAGGGAATGCACTAAGATCATGCATTTCCTACATTCAGGCCATGTTCCCTTTGTAGAATCAAGCATTAGCTGAGAAACCTACTCAGTATGCCGCCTGGTGCATTATACATGGCTATAATTAGGTGAGTGTTCAAAAGGGTTCTGTGCAATGACATTTACTGAAAGTGTCGGCAGCACAGAATGTCCTGTCAAGATGTTAATACAAAATACAGGTGATTTATATGTTTTATTACTAAGTATTCGTCTGGATACACACTGGAATGAAGACTGAGATTCACTATTTATGATCTCCTTTTGGGTAGGAAGGGGAGGGAGGAAAATTTTCATATTTTATTTGAAACTAAAATACCCTTGGAAAGAAAAATAATAATGAAAAGGCAACTCTTATGATAAACACATAGGGTAAGCTCATTTATCTCGATCTCTCATGCCCACATTCTTATTCCATTTATGGAACAGGAGTCCTTTACTTATATGCACCAAGACGAGGTCACAGATGGTCCTTGGACTCCTTCTCCTTAAATCCCTCTGCAAAGGGGTTCAAGGAGAAGTCACCTTTTTAATCAATCTCCCCTGCCAATGAAGAATGTCAAATGATTAGCAAAAGACAGCAAAGACCACATCCAACAAGTCACCCACTCACATGGCAAACTTCCTTGGGAGAAGTTCCACACTCTTTGTGCCACTGCTGAAAGGACCCTGAGGCTAGTCCCCATCCACCATGCTTCAAACAGCAGAGGAGCCCAGACCAGGAACTCTGAGGAAGGTCTTAAACTATGGGTATCTTTATATGGCAGGGGCTCTTTACAGTACCTACACTCAGGCAATAATTTAGGGCTTTACTGCTCAGAACCTGGTCAGAACCAACACTTTGAATTGGACCCAGAAATCAACTGGAAGCCAATGAAACTGCTTCAAGCCTTTTCAAAATTGTTCATTGCTGTCTATTTCAGGCAGCTGGAGTTTCTGGGAGCATGTGAAGGTTTGAGGCCTACAAAGCCAAGGTAATAGGTCTAGAGGTCTGGGGTTTTCTGTTGGAAAGAGGTATCCTCGAGAAGAGTAGTTTCATTTTTCCAGTTAAGGTTCATTTCCTCAAAGTGGGAACTTTACTTTCTGTTTTGTAGGAAGGAGGTATGAAGATGTCTCCCTTTGTGTCTCCTTTATTTCTCTCTAAACTAAAAGGATCCCAACTATGGTACAAGTCATGAGAATGCTGCTCACTGATTCTGTGACTCACTGACCCTTTTTGGCCTCACAGCAACCAGCCCAGCACTCTCTATTCACCCTTTTCCTTCACTGCTGCCACCATATAACACTGTACCTTACTCTCAGGTACTTCAAGAATCCAATGCAGTTTATAAAACTAAGTAACTTTTATTTAACAATAAGTTCATGCAGTTTATAAATCTTGTAGCTTCATTTATTGCAATACTTGTTTGTTTCAGTACAGTATCCTATGTAACCCTGCCTATTTTACCCACTGGTCTACAATATCTCCTCCCATTCACTCCTCCCCACACCAAAATAATTAAACATATTGATCCTACTCTGTTCTAACCCCTTCTGCAGACAACCCCAGGTTTCTCCCTCTTCCTCCACACACACACACACAACTCCCAACTGCTTTTCTTAATTCCTCCCTGCAGCTGCTGTCATTCAAAACACTTGAATCCAACAGCCAATCAGCACTCACTCCAACATTATATTCACTCACTCCCCCTCCCAACAGAATTAACCATTTACTAACCTTTTCTTTGAAATGCAAACAGCACTTACATCCTAAATAGCAATCATCAGTGAAACATTACAAACACTTACATCACATATAATTAGCAATAAACAGTAAAAGATCACACAAAGCCAGAGGAAGACCAGAGCCAGAGCAAGACAAGACCTTAAGGAAGAAGCAGAAAGAAGCAGCTTAGGGTAAAGAACTTGCATTTTTGCAAGTCTTATTTTCTTTTAATGCCTTTGTATCAACTCTTTTGACTAAATGGCTGAGTTTTGATAACATGCTAATCAATGGTTGTTTCCCATTCTATCCCTATTGCTCCTCCCCCAGTTGATTAGTGTGTCATCTGAACTCAGCCACTATCTTTAGTTGTAATTGGATTGTTTTACTTTACTATTAGTGTTAAGCCACAAGTGTCTGGAGTGTTACTCACCCCATGTGTATAGCTTAAACCCCACATTGCTGGGAAGGGGGAGGTAAAAAGATGGAAGGTGGGACTCTTAAGGGTCCTTAAGGAGTTGCTCAGAGGGTCAGGTCATAGAAGGAACCCTGACAAAGCCATATAGACTTTTTTTCCAGTATGCCAGTCTGAATGCTACTGAACCATGAACTATCATGAGTACCTCCACTTTCAGTGGAGATAGTCCCATATCTCATTTTGCAGTTTCTCATTTTGCAGTTTTAGAGAACACCCAAAAGAGCAGTATTGTACCAGGTGGGGTTCAGAGCTTATAATCCATACCCTAGTATTTGTGCACATAAAATGATGAACTGCATTTTATATGCACAGATCCAGCAATAGTCACGCATAACAATTGGCATCCCTGGAAGCAGTTCCCTGTCCCCATCAAAATTGACACAATCCATCTTTGGTTCTCTACTGTGACTGTGTTTAATATCTCCATCGCATTTCAATATGTTTGTGTCACAGATGTCTTAAATCTTTGGTGTTAAATTAAATGAGGTTAAAGTTTAAAAGTTCCAACTGACAGGAAAACTAACATCTTTCCTTATTCATAGTTGTTGTATGCTCTGAAAATGGTAAGACCAGAAGTCTTTAACATTGCTATGTGCTACAGATTGTATACAACAGATTGTTGTTGTTGTCATTGATTTAAAAGAAAAGACTAATTCATATCCACAAGCTTGCAATCTAGAATTGACTGAAACAATAGTTTCAAAGGTGAAAACTTGGGATATTGCCAAAACATTATTTTAGGTTGATAAAATAAACATAGTAATTGAAGAGTTGACTCTGTTTCTGTTTAGTTCTTTGGATTTTCTTATCATCATTGTAATGGGCTCATATTCAAAGTCGAAGTGACAGAATTATAGCTCTATAATTACAGGGAGGTTTAGCACCAGCATGTTTGACTTCGGCATAGTTATCTCTAGTACAGAAGCAGACAAAATTGAAGAGGGAGTTTATTCGTGTCCCACTTTAATCATGTAGGCCAGGTACCCACAAGCCTGCCAATTATGCATAAGGTTCAACCACTGAATTGTTTAAGCTTGACAGAATGCTTGGTTAGTCTCTAAGAATTTTATATTCCTAGCCACATTTTAGATCCAAGGGTAAAGCATTAAAGATGATGCCATCAGTTGTGCTGGACAGGCATACAGCACTTTATTAGGCCAACTAGGAGAGCCAGTACCTGCAGGAGAAAGAGAGACCATCATCTGGGAGAGAGGGAGTGTCTGTGTCTGCTGCCACCACCACAACCATCTCTACCTATGGCCTGGCAGGCTGCTGCTCCTTGCAGGACCAGGACCTCTAGCTACTGAGCCAGCCACTGCTGACAGCCTCCACCTGTCCCCATCTTTGGAAGGGGATATATAAGCTGACTGGCTGAGGAGGTGGGGGTGATACCAAAGGGTATGTGCCCCTTTGAGTTGTTCCTTCAAGGAGTGACAAGGGCCCTATCTCCTTCTCGGGCAACTGTGTATGTGTGTGCATGTGAATGTTTTGTGTGTATGAGCTATCCTAGGATGATAACTTGGGATAGCTGGTGTGGCTGAGGGCTGGAGCCATTTGGCTAGGATGAGAGACTAGCCATAGTCTGGACAATAGCCTTGTGTGGAACGTTGCTTGAGGAAGTTGGTACATTAGGCCTGTTTTAATTTTAGATTGGCCCTTCACTTTCTTACTGACCTGGCTTACCTGCCTGACTCTACTGGCTTTTCTTTTCTTTTTATTGTTTGTATATGTGCCCAGGTGAATCCCAGGGGTGGGGAGAGAATGGGGTGCCCCTCTTGGTATAATCTCAGCCAGAGGGAGGTATGGCATTGGAGGTTGGATACATCAGGTAAGGGAAAGGCGGGAAAGATATTTGAAATCTGTCCCAACTTTGGGTCTTTCCCCCATATCTCAGGATCCAGGCTGCCCTATCAGTCCACCCTCTGATCTGCTGGTGCTGCTTCTGAATGCCAGGTTGGTCCACAATAAAACATTCACTATCCATGACTTGATTGTGGATGAAAGGGCTGACCTGGGCAGAATGGATCTGTCTCCGCTTTGTCCACTTGGGCACTCGGTGCAGCACCAGCATAGATTGGAGGGTGGGAGGAGTTGCTGTCATCCACAAGGATTCCATCTTTCTCAAAAGGAAGCCCATCTATCCTAATACCATTTTTGAGGGTTTGTACTTTGTGCTGGGCCAAAGAGACAGAACACATATGCTGCTGGTGTACCTCCCACCTGCTGCCCAAGCTGGCTGGGGTGGTCTCGGAGGTAGTGATGGAGAACCCTAGGACTGTAGTTTTGGAAGACTTCAACATTCATGCTGAGGCTGTCCTGACAGGACCTGCTTGGGACTTCATGGATACCATGACAAATATGGGGCTGTCTCAGTACATTGCTTGCCTGATACATGTGGCAGGACATACCCTAGACCTGGTTTTTACTGTTTTACTTTTATCGAATGGGGGATTATCTGGTTGGGGGGTGTGTGTTTTCAACAACCCTGTTTTCATGGACAGATCATTTCTTTGTGAAATTTGGCTTGTCAGTAGCAGATTGTCCCTGCAGTGATGGGGGACTGATTAAGATGGTCCACCTCTGGAGACTTATGGAATCCAAAGGATTCCTGAATGCTCTGGGAGATTTTCTGGTTGATAGCGCTGGTGATTCGATCAAGGCCTTGGTCTCACTGTGGAATGGTGAAATGGGAAGGCCATTGATACAATCGCTCCTGAATGCCCACTCCAGTGCTGTGGAGCCCATAATTCCCCTTGGTTTACAGAAGATCTATGGGCAATGAAACAGGCTGGATGATGGCTAGAGTGCAGGTGGCACAGGTCTCAGAGCGAGTCTGAATGAAGATTAGCAAAGACTCTTCATTGTGCTTATTATGCGGCAGTGAGGATGGCAAACGAAATCTTATTATGCCTCTTCTATTTCATCCTCAAAATGCCACCCAGCAGAACTATTCTGAATGGTGAAGAGCCTGTTAGGATGAGGCTCAGTCTCAGAGAAACCAGGATGGGAAGCCATGATCATCTGCTGTAATAAATTTGCAAGCCACTACAAGGAGAAAGTTGCTTGTATTCGCTCAGAGCTTGATGCCACAGTTATCGCAGAGCCTGGGGAAGTGCCCACTGCCCCA
Source organism: Elgaria multicarinata webbii (assembly GCF_023053635.1). Lineage (NCBI taxonomy): Eukaryota > Metazoa > Chordata > Lepidosauria > Squamata > Anguidae > Elgaria > Elgaria multicarinata. Next base: position 64,239,719 of record NC_086172.1, read on the forward strand.
TCTGGTCATGTTTCCTGGGATCAGTTCCAGTCCGATGATGTGGACAAGATGCTTGAATCAGTCTATCCCACCACTTGTAAGCTTGACCCTTGCCCATCTTGGCTAATACGATCCAGTAGAGGTGGATTGATTGGGTGGGTCCAGGGGGTGGTAAATGTCACTTTGTCAGAGGATGGTGCCTGCTGCCTTGAAAGAGATTGTAGTTCACCCTCTCTTGAAGAGGATCTCCTGGACCCAGAGGTATGTGAGAACTACTGCCCTATCACTAATATCCCTTTTTTGGGCAAGGTGCTTGAGCATGTGGTGGAGGAAATGGATTATCTGGACCCATTGCAGTCTGGTTTCAGGCCAGGACATGGCACTGAAACAGCCTTAGTTGCTCTGACTGACAACCTACTTTGGGTGAAAGACAGGGGGAATGCTACCCTGTTGAACTTCCTGAACCACTTAGCAGCTTTTGAAACCATTGATTATGGTATCTTACTGGACTGGCTCTGCCAGTTACTACAGTGCTGATAACTTCCCAATTAGACTACTGCAGTACACTCTATGTGGGGCTGCCCTTGAAGACGACTCAAAAGTTGCAGCTAGTGCAAAAGGCAGCGGCTCGACTGCTGAATGGAACATCTTATAAAGACCATATAACTCCCATGTAAAAGAATTGCATTGACTGCTTATATGCCTCCAGTCGGAATTCAAGGTGTTGGCAATGAGTTTTAAAGTCCTAACTGGCTTGGGACCTCAGTACTTGAGGGAATGCCTCTCCCTATATATGCCTGCCTGAGATTTGAGATCTGTTGGAGGAGCTGTCCTCCACATCCCACCAACCCAAGACATACGCTATGGTAGGAGATGGGAGAGGGCTTTCTCTGTTGTGGAACCCTGGCTATGGAATGCCCTCCCCTAGGAGGCCTGAGTGGCACCAAAACTGGCTTCATTCCGGCACCAAATTAAAACGTGGCTCATCATCAAAGCCTTTTGAGGGCTAAATTCTCCATGGTCACACATAGTTTTCATTGTTTTTCTTGCATTTAAAAATGTTCTATTCATTTTAATTTTTTAACAAATTAATACTTTTTTAGTTGTGACATTGTTCTGTTTTTATCTGTATGCTTCCCTGAGATCCCAGTGATATAGGGCGGGATACAAATGTTTTCATAAATAAATAATAACTGAAATGTCACAAAAGTAATGAACAAGCCTTCAAGTTCAACAGAATTCTTTTTGAGGGAGAATGCTAAGCAGTAGCAACAAGAAAAAATTGGGCAAATAAAGCACGTAGGTGGGTGCTGCATCAGGTACAAAAAAAGTCCTAAGTTGCAGCAAGGCATGTTGCTTTGAAGAAGTAATGACTGTTTTCCCTTTGAAAATATAAAAGCCACCAGTAATAATAACTTTCCAAAGTATGTTCTTTCTAAGGCAAAGAGCAACAGTAAAGAAAAATGTAGTAATTGTTAGCAAAAACAACACTTTAATTTTAGGTGGTGAACTATATGAAGAGTCAATAGAAGACAAATTGGGTAATTTTTGCACTAGGCCCCATCTAACCTGGCTAAGTCTGCAAAACAACTTTGTTCTATCTTAAACCTGTTAGAACTGCAGATCTGGCATTTCCATCATGGCCAGTTACATCCTTCCTATCCTCCCCATTGTTGTTGTTTTACTTAGCATCCAGCCTAAAGAAGAGGTGGAGCTGGGTGCAGATTTACACTAGATCAACTGAACTGACAGAAGTGGACTTCCTGCTCCCCATGGTAGCCCCTCCTGCTCCCTTTAAATGCTACACAGGGGGCTAGGAGACCCCATTGAATGGGGTGAGCTGTGGTGTGTGAGAGAGGGAGTTCCCTCGAAATTGGGTGGAGAGAACGTCCGTGAGCAGAGCCCTCTCCCAGATGGCCCCTTTCTCTCTCACAGAAGGCAGGTTGTAGATGCCTTCCTCCAAAAACGTTGAATTCAGCAGTCCACTTGCCGGGTGTGTGGCCCCCAGAATATAAACAGCCAGTCATATTTTTCATATTGTATCTTGATAACAGCTATTCTTACTCTTTTAGGGAGGAGATGGCATTATGCATCCATTCAGAAGGTGGTGGTGGTGGTGGTGGAAATCCCATAAAAGCTATTAATATGTGGGCTCTGTCAGCTGTTCTTGTCATGCATTCATTGCCTGGAAGCATCTCTATGATCTGCTTATGTAACCAATACAGTGGGCAGTGTTAGAAGGAAATGCAGGGGTGCCACAACATTTGAAGAGGCAGGAGGAAGGAAAGATGGTTGGAGCAGACTCTGTGGGGAGCGTGACATGCAGGGAATTTCCCCTCCTTCTTGCCTCTCAGCAGAATGTACACCCATATATTGAAAAATGCAGCAAGGGATGGTGGGGCAACATGGACTAATCCCCACTTCCTGTGGCTGATGCAGCTCACTGCCATTCTCCCCTCCCCTGCCACTGACACCTACAGTAGAAATGCTTCCCCACGGATGATGCCATCTCTAGTTTTTATATTTTCCCTATTAGCCTGTTTATACACAACACTGCTCATCACTTCACAAAATTTTGAAGTATTTTCCATAAATTGTTACTTCACACAAACTAATATAAATTATAATTCCATTCTGTACAAAGCTCATTCCTCTTCAATATAATTTCAGGTATCATGTCCTTTCTGAATTAGATGCAGAGACAATTCGCTTCATCCCATGTGCCTGTTTCTCTTGAATTATCCCCATAGTGTAAAGCTGTCGTTGTTAGTTAGTTAGTTAAATCACACCCCGGGCAGCAGCGCTTCTAAGATCCTTTGCATACTAGGAAAAGGGTTTATGGGGGAGAAATGTAAAAAATCAACGGATGAACCAATCCGATTCAAATTTGGTATGCTTAAAGCCCTCCTTAATATCTATTACTGTGCCAATTTTGATGTCTTTATCTTTAAAACTTACGCAGATGTAAGCATTTGTTTAATTTGTACTTTAAACGTATCAAATCATCTTCCTGCGCCCCCAGTGGCCGCTCGGAGAACAACAAAAGGTTCGCTCCTAAAGGGGTAGTAAAATACATCAGTTCTTTTGGCTAAGAAGCACAATTAAAGCAGGATGCATGGGTGTCATGCATCCACAGTCAAAGCAGATTATAAGCTGGAAAACTTCAGAGTCCTTTGCACACAATTTTCAGTGATTACACAGTATAACGCTGGTGTGATGAAGCTAAATAGGGCAGTGGGGAATGGTGTCCATTCTGGTTTGTAGGGTGGAAGGCAGGGGGCAGCAAATGGTAAATGGAAATAGGAGCAATAAGCAGCGGTGGAGTCTGAACATCCAATACACAAAAGTCTGTGTCCTTTGAATCCACATTTGTTTGCTCCTGCAGAAAAAGCAAATTGAAGCAAATTGGCCGGTAATTAGACCAAGGTTCTGTGTGCAAAGCAGAGGGGTGGACTGATCCACACAATAACACAGAAAACCACTCCTTGAGCCCACAGTTTTCTGCTCTCGCAGAACCCCATTTCACAGAAACACATAGTGAGGTGAAGAGGAAAGTGACTCTGTGACCAAGATCCTGGGTACAAGATGGATGTGGGAGGTGGAGGTTAGAACAAAACCCTCTTTTGAAGCAATGTTTTTCTCCAGAACAAGCCAGAAAAACCAGAAGCAAAAGCAAGAATGAGGGGGAAGGTGGAGCATGGAGGAAGAGAAGAAGAAGAAAGAAAGAAGTAGACAGCCAAAAAGAGAAGGAAGGTAAATTAAGACTGCACAACTCCGCCAGATGCTGCCATTGATAGGAAAAGTGTCAATTTTCTTTCTAAGGGTTTCTATGATTCATGGATGAAGGTTGTTTATAGCTTGATTTGAATGTTATGATTTAGTTAACAGATTGCATTTCACAAGAAATAGAAGCATTCACACAAAAATGGTCATGGTGGATATGTTCATCCATCCAAGGTTTCAATAATTCTTTTCGGATTTGGCAGGCATTGGATGGTTAGGAACACATTTTACAGTGAAGATAGAGATTACTTTCAGATCAGTTTGAACCAATGTCATTTTGATTTAAGGGATAAAATAATAAAACATGGTATCTTTTAAAGCTAGCCATAGGACCAATGGAAAAAAGAGAGTGTTTGAAGTGGAAAGCAACATTAAAAAGCATTGTTCTGTCACATTCAACCTGATTACAATAAGTTTTCTTTTAGATACGTTGCCCAACAATCAGGGAAAGTCATTGTGCAACTGCATAGATGTCAAATAAAACCCCACCTTATTGAATTTCACAGATAGAAATGGGATAATGATATTCAGAAATAGACTTCATTCTGGGGAGCTGACATCTGTTTTTAAAAAGTTTCCCTATTTCAAGGTGACATCTTAGAGTAACATGGAATTTTGAAAACATGACATTTCTCTGTATGGAGGTGTCGCATTAGCATTAACATGGCTGCATCCTTTTTATCCTATAGATTTGTCATCTAGAATGTTATTTTTCTTTCCTTAAACCACATCTTTTTTCTATGAAGTCTCATTCTTTCCCTAGCTACAGCAGTATTGCAATTTGAAATCTCGTCTGGTATGTGGTTGTACAAACATTGTCAGCACCTATTGACTAGTTCCCATGACATTACTGATGTCCAGCGAGACAAGTCTTTCTCTTGCTACGATTCTTATATCATGTTGCAGCTCTAATACCAGTGGAGTAGTCTTGAAATAAAGAATAGACCAGCCACTGTTACTTTTATTTCTAGACACAGACATGTGTGTGCACAGGCAACTTTTCCCTGTGTGAAAAACTTACATCAATAGAAGGGGCATTGCAGTGGAAATGAAAGCAGCAATTCTTGGTTTCCACTTTACTCTAGACTTTTAAAATAATCTGATGAACCCGTGGCTTCAGGAGCTGCTGTGAACTTCTGTATCATGCCTAGCTACAGTCAAACAAAGGACTTAAAGCCCTCTTCTGCCTTCTAGGGATGGACAAATCTTGGTTTCTTTTGACCTTCCATCTTTCTCATTTCAAGTTTCTTCCATCCCATTTCTGAATCAGTTTACAACTTTTTTAAAAACAGTCAACATGGAAGTTCCTTTGCATTTTTGTAAACCCTTTCCCCCCTCGTATACAGATTTTTGTACATAGGTTTTCCTAATATATGTGTACATGTTTGCCTAATGTACACTTTTTGTAATCGGTCTTCCATAATAAAATACACTTTGCTGAATTTATATGCATTTTTATACCCATACTCCCCCAATATATACATTTTTGTATGCCCTTTCCTCTAATGTACACATTTTTGTTTGATTGTTTAGAGAATGGCAACACAAGATTCTGAGAAGTGCAATTACCAAAGGATAACCATGTTTCACTTTGTAGAATGATTTGCAAACTTGGTAGGTTCTTATTAAAATGCAAAACTGGTGAAATTCTTCCCCATCCCTACTGCCAACCTCAGTGCATGGGAAAGTGGAGGCCCTTATAAGAGAAGGTACTTCTGCATGGCCTCCACCATCCCATGCACTGAGGTTAAGAAACGTTCATTTATAACAATGATTGGAACAATATAATACCCCAAGGTTAACGCCAGGACCTTGAATCACATTTGGAAGCAGATTTCAAACTAGAGCAGTTTTCCCAACACAGGTGTAATAAGTTTCTACCAACATATGGTCATTAATAAGTGAGTAGCCGCCTTTGAACTGACTAAAGCTTCCAAACGGTCTTCAGCACTCAACTGTAGTACCCATTGCAGTAATCCATCATGAAGGTTAACTTGCCATATATAACAATTGCGAGGCCACTTCTCCAGGAACAGCTGGTAAAAAGCCATGGATGCCATCTGGAATTCTTCAGGCAGAACTGGTCTAGGAGCTAAACCCTTGGTCCGTCACAAGCACCCAAATTCTGCTCTGGATTCATCCTATCAACCTCTCAGTCTTGTCTGGATTTAACTTCCTCCCTCATGGGACCCATGTCTAGCACATTAGTACTACAGACTCCATCCATCCATAGAATTGAAACAGCCTCACCTGGATCTACTGAAAAAGGGACGTTAGCATTGTTGGTGATGTTTGCCTGAGCCAAGTGTGGGAATGAATTCCAGGGGCTCATTAAAGCCAGCCTCAAAACTGTGGGGAGAATTAACAAGCATCCTTCTCTCCTCCTGCTTGGATTTTGATCTGAGCTAGAGAAGAATGCCCAAGGGGAAGGGCAGAAAGGGGATGCAAGGTCAAATTCCAAGGGTGGAGGTTGGGCTCTCCACGCTGTTAATCTGGTGCTAAAAGAGTTAAATTATACTGCATGAAGAAGGCATCCTACCCTCCAAATCTGCCTCTTCCTATCCTTCCTCCACAGGACTTAATGCAGTGGAGCCGTTTTATTAAATCCTTTGGCAGGGATGCAAAATCCCTTTCAGCCCAGACGTTATTCTCAGTCACAGAATGGTGGGGCCTTCCCTCCTTCTGGACAGCTCTGTTCCAAAGTAGCAGCAATGTGTACAAATGTCCCTGCAGCTGACTGTTGGGTTGAATGGTGGGGCGGGGAGGGGGTGGCTTTGGCTGGAATCCTCTCCTTTCAATAGTTACTGTTTGTTTGTCATTTATTTATTACATTTTTATACTGCCCAATAGCCGAAGCTCTCTGGGCGGTTCACAAAAATTAAAACCATGAAGAGCATAAAAAACAACCAACAATTCTAAAAACACAAATACAAAATACAACATAAAAAGCACAACCAGGATAAAACCACAAAGCAAAAATTGATATAGCTTAAATTACGGAATTAAAATAAGGTTTAAATTTAAGTTAAATTAGGTGTTAAAATACTGAGAAAATAAAAAGGTCTTCAGCTGGCGACGGAAAGAGTACTGTGTAGGCACCAGGTGGACCTCTCTGGGGAGCTCGTTCCACAGTTGGGGTGCCACAGCAGAGAAAGCCCTCATCCTCGTAGCCACCTGCCTCACTTCCTTTGGCAGGGGCTCACGGAGAAGGACCCTGGCTTCATGTACTCAAGAAGCTCAAGACAATGGCTCTTCATCCACTTCCCTTTTATCCTCATAACAAGTATGTGAGGTATGTTGGGCTCTGTGTGTGTGTGACCAAGTGCACTTCATGGCAGAGTAGAGACTCGAACCTGACTCTCCATGGTCCGAACCCAATATTCTAAGCACTCCATCCCATTATGTCTCAATCACTGCTAAAACTGGAGCTGTTTTCCTCACCTGTAATCTGTCACAATGCATTGGGGGTTGCCGTCCAACCAGAAGATGTTTAAGGAAGGTGCATTTCATTTTGTGCCTTGCCTCAGGTAAGTTTTGGTTCTTTCAAGATATCCTTTTGTAGTTTTTCTGAGGCAGTGATAGGTGACTACTAGGGATACCTGCTCATTTGGGTCTTTTACTTATATTGCTATAGATCATTCCAAGAAACATTCTCAAGTGGTCAGTTAGAATTCAAGCTATTTCCTATTTCCACCTTTCTCCTTCTCTCTTTCTATTGTATTCTTTGTCCAAGGTGCTACAACAACTATACTGCACACATCTAAAGTGATTATTCTCATTTTCCTTTCTCTTTCAAAGCTTTGACAATACTCCTGGCACCAAGTCAGAATATAAATTGGGGGCTCAAAAAGCTTCACCTACCACTATTGTTTAACTGAACAGCTGCCTGACAGCAAGTTCCTTCTCTGAGAGAAAGCAATTTCCTGTGTGCAGTTCAAGAACAATGGGCACCAGTGGGGAAGGCACTGACATCTGATGACACTACCCCGCAAGAAAGTGGCTTCAAAGTCAATGATTTAACAATGGGGAAAATAAACATTTTAAAATGCCACACTCCAAATTGAGAGGACCTCCCTCTCCCTGTCAGCCGAGCACTCTCTTTGATAGGTGCTGTCTTTTAAAGTAAGCACTCAGCAAAGGGAAATGCAGGTCCACTGTGCTGCAGTAACCCCTGAAAACCTGAATGAACCATCTGAAAGAGAGGCACAGAATATAACTCAGTTATTTCACTGCAGGGATCTTTTAACAGTTGCACAAATGGTGATCTCTTTATACTGCGTCCACTAGCAGTAGTTGATGATTTTATTTCCTACGTGTTTGCATCTAAACTAGTGCTGTGCTGAAAATTTGTCCTACAAAAATTTCAACCAGTCTCATTCAATTTGATAGAAAGGAAATTGCTTTCAAAAAGAAATTCAAAGCAGAAGAAATTTTGGAGAAATTCTCACGGGTTTGGTTCAGGGTTCTTGTGCTTATCTTACTTATGAGATGACTGAAGAGTGTGTGAATGTCCTGTCTTTCCTTGTACAGTCGTCTCTCTGACAGCCTGTAGCCTCCTTGGCTTCCTGCACTTCCAACCCAAGGGAAGACACCATGAATTTATTCCGCCAATAGGGCCTTTTCAGTTCAGGAAGTGCAGGCAGCCTGAGAAACTGTAGAGCAGTGGTGAGATGTGTAATAGAAAGATAAATAGAGACAGTACCCTCAGCCACCTCACAGTGATTAGGTAAGGTAATCGTTCTCCTCCCCCATTTTATCCTCACAACAACCCTGTGAGGTGGGTTGGGCTGAAAGTCTGTTACTGGCTCTAAGTCACCCAATGCGCTTCCATGGGTGAGAGGGGACTAGAACCTGGATCTCCCGACTCCCAGTCCAACACTCTAACCACTACACCACACTGGCTCTTACATTCAGGAGAATCAAATAATAAGTCGTTCCTACTCTGTACTTCTTCAGCCAGTAGGTGAGCAATTGCACGTGGAATGCAAATGATCTCTTCTGGCTGGCCTATCCAGTGGAATTTTAAGATATTTTAGAATGTTTTTAGGATGTTTTAACAATGTATATTATGTTTTAATTCAGTTTTATGTATTTTATATTTACTGTTGTTCCCTGCCTCAATCAAAATGGAGAGGCGGGTAAGAATTATTATTATTATTATTATTATTATTATTATTATTATACCATGCATTAATATGTTTTTAAAAACAAAAAACAAATCAAAACCATCAACACACATAGAAAAAAAAGCATCTTTGGAAGAAAGCCACGCTTGAGCTCTTTTCATAAAAACAAATAAAGTTTTCAAAGTTAAATAAGTTTTTTAAAAATAAAGCCACTGCAGCAGAACAGAAAGAATTACAGTCTGAAATGCAGGCAGGATGTGTTTTGTTTTCCCTCATCAGAGTACAACTGAAAAGCAGTGAACCCATAAGAGGAAAGTAAAGAAACCAAAACTGCCCTGCTTTCACCTGAGTCTTCAAAATGTGTGCTACTTCCAGTAGCAGAGGCAGTAAGCCACTGTATACCAGTTGCTGGGCAGTAGGGTGCTGGTGCATCTGTGTCCTGCTTGTGGTTTCCTGGTCGACAGTAGCTTGGCCAGTGTGCGAACAAAGTGCTGGACTAGATGGACCCTTGGTCTGATCCAGCATCAGGGCACTTCTGATGTTGTTAGATATGAGAGGGGGGAGGATCTATCAGAATCTCAGGTGCAGGCGGGAGAGTAGTTTGTTTTCTCAGATTGTTAGATGCAGAGAAGTGCAACTCTGCCTCTTAGCAGTTATAGATCCCATAATCCAACACCTGACCATTTTTTAGATGCAAGCAGAGTGTTTGTGTGTATACCCATGTTTGTTTTGTTTTATTCTCCCTCATCAAAACACTTTCCTGTTGTTGTGGCACAATGCTTCAGTGCCTGCATTTGAGAATTTCAAGTATGTGAGGGGGGGATAGGGTCTTGCACAGCTAAGACTCTGTATTAGATCCCCCTACCACATATGTCATTCTTTGAGCTGCAGACAGAAATGTAATATTTTATGGGTTTTGATGGTGCACTGCCCAAAGAGCTTTGGCTGATGGGCAGTATAAAAATGTAATAAATAAATAGTAGGTCTATCTATCTATTATTATTATTATTATTATTATTATTATTATTATTATTATTATTATTATCATCATCATCACAGGAAACCAAAGTACTAGGCTCCTACCAACATCTGAGTTCACCAAGCAGTGCTAGCCTCCCCTCTCCTGATCTAACAGTCTCAAAAGCAGGAATGAGTGGCTGTAGACTGACTTTTAGAAGCTATTTCAGATGCCATCATGGTGTCACAAATCCAACTCCTTCTGGGATGTGTCTCGCAACAAAGAACGTGCCAAGTAGGGTAGACACTGACGTATTGCCAAAATAGAGGACAAAAGAGGTGAGACCTTTCCATACAGTTTGCACTTGCTAAATTGTATGCAAATTCAGAAATAATTACTATGATTTAAATAGAAATACAACACATCTAACCCTATTAAGGAAAACTGTGACCATATGACCTGTGTGCCTGCTCAGTCTGCTGTTCAGGTGCTTACGTCTTGGTGGGCAACTTCAAGGCCCAGCTTTCCTTACTTAAGGTTCTTCATCTTTAAATGGACTTGGATTGGACAGGCCTTCAAACAAAGGACACCTTCAAAGAGAGGACTGTGCTTTGTGAATTAGAACACAGGGCTACCCTAATGCCCAGACATGGCCAGGCAGCTAAAATCTGCCTTTCTCCACATTTTAGGCTGACTCTTTCCCTTCACCTCTCCCCATGACTCAGCCTTATGTTAACTAGGTACCTCTAGGAATTACCTGGAGGAAGATGACACATGAACAGATTCTCTGGCTATTGATGGGTCAATTTGAATATTCCTCTCTGGGAGCTGCTGGCCCCCTTTTTGAGATTTTCTTTGTCTCTGGTTGGTTGGCAAAGAGTCAAGATAAGACTGAGCTATGCTATAAAACCCCAGGCGGACCTCATTCCCACCACCACCACCAGTCGGAAATCCAGCCATCAGTGGACTTAGTAGCAAATTCTATCCTAGGAAAGGGTAGATGATTTGTACATCCCAAACCATTTTGCAAACTGAAATGTAGCTATTGGTCATTATTTGTACTTTTCTGAATTTTTTGATGCACTTCTCCAATTAAAGAAAAATGTATACAACAATGCATATATTAAGGGGAAGTGCAAATGTGTATATTATGACACACTGTGAAAGTTGCAAAGATATTAGCAGATGTGTGCAAGAAAACAAGTACGAATGTTCATGCAGACTTTTAAATACATTGCAAAATGATGCAGAAACATGCAAGGTTGGAAATATTCAGAATGGTCAGAAATCCAGGTTGACAGATTTATCTATGGCTCCCTTATCCATCCACTCTGCCCCCCAAGAGCTGACATGACCAAGAATTGCAGTGGGTCAGTGGAGGTGACAGCTACACCAACAGCTGGGCTTTGGCCTTCCCCCTGCCCCTTATTCTGACCTCTTTAATATGCTCAGGCAGCTGCAGAATTCCTTCCCCTTGAAATGCTAATTGTATATATGCAGGTTGTTTTGATTTGTGTTTTTTTAAAAATAATAATAATGTGACAGCATTTAAGCTTGCAATCCCTCACCGCCAGCCTGAAGCAGTCCAGTCTCAGAAAACTTTTATTGTGATTCTGCCAAATGTATTTCAGTCAAATAGAGATTGTAACATTTTACTAGTTGGGCTTTATCAAATAACATTTGCAGAAGACCGGAGGAAAAAAAGAAGTTGTCATGAAATGAAAACATCCTTTCAAAGATGGTTTTCTTTCTTTGCCTTGCCTTGCTGGGGGAAAAAATAAAGAAATCAAGTTGACTTCAAAAGACAATACCTTGGTTTGAGTTTCTGAATGAGAACACCAGTGTTTTGCTATATTGCTGTTAAGCCATAGCACTGGACTTAAAGGATGCATATATTCACTCTGAAATGTATTATCACCATAGAATATATATTTTAAACCACCTTACTCAATTTAGGGTGATTATTATGGTGCAGTCCTGCTTGGAAATAACTCTCGTGGTGTTAATTTGGCTTTATTCTTTCATAAATGAGTTTAAGAGTGCAGCCATAGACTGGATTTGGGTGATCACAGTTGGGGAAGCAGCTATCATGGCCCCTCCCCACCCCACCCATGCATGATCACCATTTGCATTATTCCCTACTGCAGCGCAGGTTGGCATGTCACCCTAATCCGGCACACAGCATGGGGGGGGGGGAGGAGTGTATCATACCCACCCTACATCCTCTACAGCATGTCATGGGTTGTAGGTGAATACAATGCCCCTTCCTCGCCATTTGGCATGCCAAGTTCGGATAACATGCCAACCCATGTTGCAGTGTGAGGAATGATGCAAATGGCAGGCAGGCTGGCAGGCACCATGTACATTGATGGTGCTATATAAATAAATAATAATAATAATAATAATACAGGCAGCATGCACAGGGGCAGAGGGAGGAGCAACGATGGCTGCTTTTCCCACTGTGATAATCTGAATGCAGCCATAGTGCCTCAACACAATAGTGAAACTCAGTGAACCAAGACCTTGCTAGCCAGATCTTGAAACAGTCTACCATATGTGGGCATCATGCACAATTGAAGATCCATACATAATCATACAAACCAGAGGTGCAAAATGGAGTTATTATGGGGGGGGGGGAAGGGTAGTTCTTGTCAGAACAGTCAGAAATGGTATTTTCTCCCCAAATTGCTCAGTTTTCGCTTCCTCACATCTCCAGAACTGAATACACCAAATTCTAACTTTTGGGACACTACTCAGGAAATGCACCATGTCTGAATGCCCCTCTCAAATCAATTGATTCTTTACTTTTAAAGAAAGCTAATTTATATATGTTTGTATGATGTTATCCAGCGAAAATTTTGAGGCTCAGGTGCGCTAACAAAGAAAGAAAGAAAAAGAAATACAGAAATAATGGATTTAATTTCTTTGCTGAGGGAGTGTGGCACTAGTATGCCTCTGAAGTAATTAAGTCACAGAGGTAAATCCAAGCATCTGATTCAGCACAAAAAATTGAAGGAAAATGCAATACAAATTAGCCTATGAAAATCCAGTTAATAGTAGAAATGTTAATGGCAAAGGTGGAAGACAATGGAGCTGTATCACCTATTCCCATCTGCAACTGGACCAGAACAATGGATTGAATCCTAGTGGCTGTGGCATTTCTTATATTCATTTTATTAGTTACAAAACTCAGGTGTTGCGTGGTGCTTTTCTTAAACTCTGCTACTAAACTCATACCATTCCCTGAGGAATCCATTTCGTGTTTTGGTTTTCAGTGTGTTTCTATGCCTCATGTTTATGGAGTGAAGCTTTAGGGGAAAAAATGATCTAAAATCCCCCAAAAGGTTCCAAAAGCATTTGGAAAGAAACAAAAAATAAAGCTCTGAAACATTTTAGCAATTCAGCTTTTGTAAATAATATCTTGGGACTTGAGTCATGATGTTTTAAATGCTTGTATTAGAGACTGCAAAGCATCTATATCTGTACATTTTGCATTTCCAAAAATACAATATTGATTCTAAGTCTGCAAAGTGCCACTAAATTTATATGCATTACATGTGCAAAAGCATTTCCTAGTAATAGGGGCTTTTGATACTTTTATAATGCAGGACACTTCACAGGCATCCATGTCCAATTACTAACATCAATTCTCTCATTTTAGGAAGAGAACCTTTTATAGTTCACCAGATTAAGCGGTGAAAATTTCAGATTAGGGGGCTGTGCACTGCCTCGGGCTAAATTCCCTACAGTGAGGCGAGGCGGCCCACCTCGGCCTAGTGCCGAGTCAGTATCAATATGGTGAGCATCAACCCGTGGAGCTTCGGAGTGGGATGGCGAAGGCCACACTTTCATAGGAAGCTGTCTGAAGCAGCTTCGACAGTCTCCTCCCTGCCCCCGGGACCATCCCTTTTTACCCTCTCCATGCTCTCTTTACTGAGCACAGGGAGTCAGCTGTCATGGTTCATCCACACTGGATGCAAGGGGGACAGAGAGGAGAGCGCAGTTTCCTGGTTCCCAGCACTGAGCACCATCTATGAGCTTGGAGCCAGAAAACCAAAAAGTCCAATGTCCCCCCTAGACACTGTCTAGGGCACATAGGATTGCTTCCATAGATAAATAAAAGCATGGCTATTTAGCTATGATTGTAAGCCTCCTTGAGTGCCATCTTCTTGGTGAAAAGGCAGGGTACAAGTCAACTAAATAAATACAATATAATAACTTGTTTCAATGATCATCTTGCAGAAAGGGTGCTAAATTATTCTGAAAAGTTTCAGAGATGCAGGGATTGTACCATCAGTTAGAGTTGCCAATGAATGTTCATGTCCTGGCACAGACAAAACATCCATAGGAATTTCAATGTTGAAAGAATTTCACATAGATTGGGAATATATCTGGTATGGAAGGGAATTGTATCTCTCTGCTTTTAACTGATGCTATATGGTTGAACTCTGTCGCTGTACATATAACATTTCAGTATTCCACTTTGCACTGTTGTGTACAATAGCAACAAAACGTGTTCATTTTAAAACAAATAGGTTTAATAAACAGTATTGCTCATTTCCCATTCTGTGTGCATGAAGCACTTTTGAATTATGAGATGTAATATCTACTTTAAAAAATAAGATACTTAATAAGAGAAGAGAAGGATTTTAAATATTTTAGACTTCTTCTGACTCAAACATCTTTAATGTTTTATTAAAGATTAAATGCACAATGCAGCCAAATTTAAGCAGGTTTTATTTCCATTTTCCCCACAATAGGAGAGAGGAAAGAGCATGCTTGTCTCTTCTGGAAATCAATGGGACTTAAAAGTCTTAAGTTTCTTCATAGCATAGTTATATACATTCACAACTGGATACATTCATCACTAAAATAACGAGGGAAACAGCAGAAGAGAGCGGCGGTGAGGGATGACGCGGATTTGATGCTCTTGTCAATATTGGAAAACTGTTTTAAGGGCATATTTACCACAAGACCCTGTCATTCCAAAGACTATTCGTTTCACCAAGGATCCTGTTAGAACAGGGGTAGATAGCTGCCAAGGCCCAGGAGCCATTTTTTGGCCCCCAGGCCCCTCCTTTTCAGTGGGCTGGATAGGCAAGGGAAATGCTGGTTTGCTGCCAGACTTTGGTGGCAAACTGCTCAGAAGCAGTTCCTTTCCTAAATGCGATCCCCCTGGAAGTCCCCCCCCTTCCTGGTATGGCAAGTAAGCTCCCAAAACCCAGTTCCTCCCCAAAGATGATATTTGTGCAATAGCATCTTCAGGGATAAATGGCAAAATGGAGGGGGCAATTTTCATGGGGAAATGTTACAAGGCGGAGGTGGGGGAAGCAGACCCCTCCTCCTCCTCCTCCTCCTCCTCATGCACCACTTCTCAATCTAGAGTGGAGGTCTGCGCCGCCATCTATTCTGAGAGTTTCCTCTTGCATCAAGAATACAGGAAATGTATGATGTCCTTGCAATAGCTGCAAATATACAAGCAGAGAGCACTTTGGGAAACAAGGAGACATTCTTAAAGTAGTCAGCAACCAAACCCACTTCAGATTCTAGAGAAAAACCGTGCAGTTCTCTCCTTCCCCATTTTCAGCCAATCCAGCTAGAAACTCCCACTATCTTTTGGGGGGCATGTCTACACGTTCCAGTGTTCTTGGAGGGAGGGGGGAAGATCTCACGATATGCTGATCGCAAGATCCTCCCCCTGTGTTCACACGTGGCACACAACATCCAGGGAGGAAAGAGAAGGCCACACCAGCCTTTTTTTTTAAAAAAAAAAAAAAAGACAAGACCCGGATTGCACCTGTGCTCCAGGGCAAAAGTAAGTTGTTGTTTTTTTTAAAAAAAGCCCTGACCCTGCTCTCCATGAGCAGCCAGGACAAAATCGGGACAGCCGCCCACACCTCCCACAGTCTCGGGACGATCCTGAGACAGCGGGAAAAGCTGAGAAAAAAGGGTATGGCAATATCCCAGGGAAATGGGAGGATCATCCCTCCCTGCTCCCGGGATCCCCTGTGTGTCATGTGGACACACAGGGACGATCCTAAGACAATGTCCGGGATGTTGCCTGGTGTAGACATGCCCTCTGTTTTTATAAATTTGAACTGGCTGTCTGTGTGTGTGTGTCTGTCTGTCTGTCTGTCTGAGTGTCTCAGTCTCACACTCACATTGCAGTCTCCTGCACCACTTCTGCAGGTGAATTGCTATATAAAATTAAACATCCCCCAACCATTACCTCTATTAAAGGAATTTCAGCAAATCATCCCGGGTGAGTAACAAGCAATCACCTTTCAAAGGATGGCCTGTCCGCAGTCATAACAATAGTAAGCCTCGCAAAAAAAAACAATGCTTTTCATGAGGATGGTTTAAAATGTCCCTGCTAACATTTCAAATACTGCCCACTTGCTGTGCCAATGTATAATGTGGTAGGCGGAGCCCAATAGTGTATGCAATTACAAAGGACATTCCGGGCTCTGAGCACAGCAATAGAGAGGGAAGCATTTCATTCAGATAATGAGCTTCCATTGATTCAGCAAAGTCTCCCTTTGTGTTGATAATTTCATACTTTATTAGGTAAGGGTAAGTACCTGACAAAGCTTCAGCCCAACATGCAAATCCAATTTCCTTTTGTATGATGGTTATCTGTTCCCTCCTCTACTTACAATAAATCTGTGTCATCTGTATATGTATATATGTGTGTGTGCATGCAGAGTTTACAAAAATCTAGCTGATTGGCTGCCACCAGTAGCACGAGGCTGGTGGCCACCTGTTTGCCTAGACCCAATTTTCTGTTCACAGTCTCAGTCTTTTTTCCCTCCCAGCTTCCCCAGATGCCAATCTGGAATGATGGCAGAATGACCTGCCCAACTAGGGGGAAGGAAGGCACCCACTCCGCCTCTAGCACGGCCTCATATTTTTTTCATTTTGTTATTAGAGAGTAGGCACAGTGACCCCTATCTAGATTGGGACCATAGAAAGGGTGGTGGTTAGATCCAAAATGGGCCCGCTGCTGCACCTATGTTAGAGTGAAAATAAAAAGGAGACATAGCTGCTAGACACACATTAAAAATAATGTCTGTTTTGGCCTGGATGCAAACTTCCCCAACCTGGTGCTGTCCAGGTGTGTTGGACTACAACTCCCATGCTGGTGGGGGTTGATGAGAATTGTAGTCCAGAACATCTGGAAGGTGCCAAGTTAGGGAATGCTGCTCAATTTCATTTCAGGAAGCTCAGAAGTGAGAGAAGAGTACTAGAGGTTGGATGCAGAAAGATCCAGGATCAAAGCCTGGCATACAGCCTTGAGAATCAGGGAGATTCATCTCTCTGCTCGTTGCCTTTGAAAGCAACTTTCTGCCAGAGAAGGCACTTCTGGAAGAGATGGACCAATGGTCTGATTCAGTAGGTCAAGTTCATATGAGGAAGGAGGACTTCAGTGGCATCCCAAAGACTTGGGTGTCAGCAATTAACTTCTAGATAACGTCTACTTTTGCAAAGGATTGCCCCAATATGTATGATATTATATATAATAATAAATAAGCAAAGGTTGCAAATATAGATTGAGATGTTTCCAGTAAAAAGAATGCCCAAATCTAGTGTAGTTTTATATACCATGAAAGTATAGAAACGGGCATCTGGATCAGTGTCAGGAACTCAATTTTTCTTTTTCTGTAGAAGAAAATTAAACTCCATCCTGCATTTTTTTTACCATTATCCTCACCACAAAAGCCCATCTCAGAAAAATGATATTTATTCTCTCCCCCTGCCCTCCTCCACTACCTCCAACATGACTGTTTATTCACCAATAGCCAAGACTATGATAAAGAGAAGAATGGAGCACAAAAATATTTATGACATGCAAAGGCAGAATGTTAGAACTTAAAGGAATTGATGCCTAAGGGAAAAGAAAAATCACTCCACAGATCAAGGTGACTGCTAAAGACTTTGATGTAATTTGTAACTCCCATATCTCAGGATCTGAAAAGCCCCAACATGAATAGTGATCAAATTAAAAATTCTAACCAGGCATTTCTTTAACTTCAGCTTCAGGGAAATAACATAAACAGACTGTAAGGAATAAAAATGTTATCATTGGATGCCTGAGGTGAAGTTTTTCACCTTCTTTGCACTGGCTTAGCAAACATGGGGGGGGGATGAAAAGTAAGACGCAATCCTGTTTTCTAATAAATGGTAAATACTGGAGGTAGTTAGGCAGCCATGGATTCTCCTGTCTCCCTTGAACCTATTGTCCACCACCTCCCCAATGAGCTGACGGGGTAGGGTAGGAGAAGCCACAGCTGACTGATCTTTAGCAGCATCCAGAAATTTAAAGGTTTACACATGTTATATAAATAGTATTCATATACCATGTAAAGGTATATGAATCTGCAGACTTATACAAGAGCAACAGCTTCCTTGAACATTACAATACAGCAAAACAATTAAATACAATTCCAAACTCCATATTAGTCTAATCAGGGTTGGCCCTACCATTAGGCAGCATGAGGCAGTTGTCTCAGGCAGCAGATGCTGGGAATGGGACAGCAAGCTGTTGGGGAAGGGAGCTATGGGCCATGCAGCCTTCCTTGGACTCCCTAAACTAGGCTGCTGACTTCAAGTGTGGAGGAGGAGGCCATCCCATCATCAGTAACAAATAAAGATTCAACTACCCGGCCAATTGGCTTTTTCATATGGAAGGAAAGGGGTGCCATTTTGTCATTTTCCTCAGGGCTATATATTGGGCTGCCACTGAGTGTAATACCTTTATTAGATCTACCAAAAAATCCCAACAATTGTAAAAGCCTTCAATCTGAGGATCTCTTCATCAGGAATGATGTTACAAAGACCATGGAGAGAGAGAAAACACCTGACTTGTTGGTGAAGTCAGAGTGTGTATATGTTCAGAGTCCCAAGATGAAATGTGTTGGGGGATGGGGAATGGGAAGACTCTACAGGTCATGTGATGGTTGGAGCTGAAGCTGCCCCTAGGATTGCTGAGAACCAGAAAGCAAAAACTGTTTCAAAAAGTCCCCATTTCAGAAATATAAAATGAAATAAAACATAAGCAAGCAATGATAAAAGGGTGTTCTGTGTAGCAGTACCCTGGCTATGGAACTTTCCTCCCAGTGAGATTAAATTGGCATCCTTTTTTCTTTTTCTTTTTCTTTTCTTTTCTTTTTTTTTCGCCTTTAGACAACTAGTAAAAAAAAAATGCAGCTATACTTTTCCACCAAGCTTTTAGTGATTAATACATTTTTTGATGTTAGACAATTTCCCTCTTTTATTGTAACGTAGGTACTTATCAGTTTTGTTTTAGGTTCATTGTATTAAAATTATATTTTGTTGTTTTATTGTAAATCACCTCACTGAGTGAAGAGGCAATTAAAATTTTAACAATAATAATTAAAAAAATATTTTACATAATGTTACACTTGCCTTGGCAAGAGCTGCCTTGTAATGTTCTCTTTTCATATCCTCATCATGAAGCTGCCAACACTTCAAGACCATATTCATTAATTACTTGTGGGCCTTCCTATGCAAATTCTAGTACAGTGAATATTCAACTTCCTCTCAGCACAGACACAAAGACGATGGGAATATTCCATCCCCTTCTACCTGTCCTCCAGGACCTTAGCTGTCATAGTTTAAACTTGAGATGAAAATATTTTCCACATGATTATCCCACACACTTTCACCTTTATTTCTATCAAGTTATCATCCATCAAAATGGACTCCATCAGCAGGAGGGGCAATAATGCTGCTTCCCTGTTCTCACACATGCTGGTACCCAATGATACCAGTGCACCTGTGGGACATACCACCAGTGCAACGGTAAATTAGTGCTTCCTAAAGCAACAGGAAATGAGCCAAAATGCTCATTTCCAAAACGGAAGAGGTTAGTGAAGCTAGCAGAAGGGAACTCCACTCTACTTCCCTTGCTCGGCTTCGTCCATTCTCTTCTGCTGCCCCTCACGCCTGGAACGCTCTTCCAGAACATTTGAGAACTACAAGTTCAACCGCAGCTTTTAAAGCTCAACTAAAAACTTTTCTTTTTCCTAAAGCTTTTAAAACTTGATGTTGTGCAGACTTCTACTGTTACTTTCTACTGTTAGTTTTACCCTACCCTGTGCCTGCTTACCCTACCCTGTACCTGTTTGCATTCTCTTCCCCTCCTTATTGTTTTACTATGATTTTATTAGATTGTAAGCCTATGCGGCAGGGTCTTGCTATTTACTGTTTTACTCTGTACAGCACCATGTACACTGATGGTGCTATATAAATAAATAATAATAATAAATAATAATGGAAGTGACTATTTTAGCTCATTCTAGGGTTGCTCTAGGAAACAGCACCTTCCTGTTGCACCAGCAGTGAGTCCCACTGGCACAATATAATCAGTTACGGTGCATGGACAACACTGGCTACTGCTCACTGGCCCTTCCACCAGAGGAAGGGCCAGTGAGCAGTATTAATCTCCTACTAATATTAATATTAAGTATTAATCTCCTACTAATACTTTCCTTCTAAACAGGTGGCAGCAATGTTGGGGCAGCTTGTATTTTTGAAAATGTATCCTTGGGCCAATCTACACCAAGCAGGATATAACACTTTTAAAATGGTATGAAGACTGTATATGTAATGTGTCCTGGGCCTGAACAGTTGTCATAACCATTATAAACCATTATAAGCAGTAGTGTAGATCCTGCCCTTATGACTGGTTCAGATGACATGATAACCCATGATGAGGTAAATAAGCCAAGGTAGTTTATTTAACCCATTCTGAGTTATTGTGTCATCTGTCAGGTATTTTTTTTAACCCACGATGGTCTATTTGGCCAAAATAACCAACTCTGATAAACCACAGTTTGAAGTGCAGGTCATCATGTCATCTGTTGGGCACTGTGGGTTAATGGGTTCATTTATAGAGTCACATGGCAAGAACACTTCAGATTGCTGCCACCGCTCTATTTCAGCAGTGGGGGCAAATGCACAATTTGGAACATGGTAAATCATCTATCGCAGCAATGGCTAGGGGGCGGAATTCACAATTGTGATTTAGCGCTATAGCAATTTAGCGATATTGACAGCATTTAGAGAAGTCTATGCCAGCAACTTCCAAGAGTTTATTTGTGACACCCCCTTTTTGATAGACCTGGGATTTTCCTTCAGGTGCTTCCTGAAAGCCCCTGCTGCGGTGTCAAGAATGGGTGAAAGAGTGCCACTGTTCAGGCGGAAGGACTGCAGCCAGACAGGGGGTGCGGGGATGGGTCAGGTTAGGCACGACAGCTTAATAAGCAATGCAGAGTAGCTTATCAGCCCCATCGTGTGGTGGAGCATCATGCACTATTTCAAAAAGAAGGCACTATGAGTAGATTATTAATCATCATGGATTAAAGCGACATCTGAGCACAGTCGTTGTAAGTAAAACAATTGGAAAAAGCTCCTAGAAAAATTGTACCAGATTGGAGTTATTGAGCAGTGGCAGTCAGAGTGTGAGCCCTTTCCCAAACCACTTCACATAATAGCTGTATAAAAATCATTGCAACTGAAGTGTGTGTGTGTGTGTCGCTGTGGGATCCTGCTGAAATGGAAGACAGCAGAGTGCCGGGCAGGCAGGCCTGCTCCTGAATGAGTCCTCCGAAGTACCTTAAACTTAATATGGGCTTCTCTGCAACAAAGACTTCCAGCTGGGTCTAATTTCTTAGCCATTTTAAGATGAGGCTCTCAAGTAACGTCATCAGATACTGGTTTAGATCACACAAGTGTATTTAATACCAGGTCTCTATGGGTGAATCGATAGTGCATTAGTCCAATATAGCTAGAAGAACATCTATCCAAGCTCTCTCCTTGATACAGGTATAGGGCAACTTTTACTTCAAAGCTGCAGGTTCATCTATTCTATAAGGCAAAGAGAATTGACTTAACAGGTGTTTTACAGTAACATAGGCATGCTTAAATATACAGCTAAAAGCCGTCACATGTTTACAGAGAAGAAAACAAAACATTGTTTAGTACTGAGCTGAAACTGTGGGTCGGGGTGGTACATCTTGTAGATATTCCCTCCACACACATACACAAAAGCATTATATCGCATTCTATTCCTTTAAATGGTTGTACTTTCTATTTTTAGCTGTTCTATGCCATTTTAGTTTTTTTAACTGTTCTACCCAGATAACATTAGTTATTGGGTGGATTAGAAATGTAATAAATAAATAAATAAAAAGCATTTGTTCTTTTTCTCACCCTTTTCAAGCTGCAAAATATTTTGCAATATAGAAGTTACTGGAGGAAAGTGAAAACACTATTCCTGAGGCAACTTTTTTTTTTTTAGTATTTACATATTTTATTATTAATTTAAAGGAAAGTAAGAGTGGATGCTATATACAATAGCAGTGAACAGGCATGAAAAATATGCAAAGAATTGGAATATGTGTGCAGGCCAAGGGGTTGCGAAAGTTCCCTGAGATGGCAATTTTCAGCCCAAAAGCCAGTTCATGAAAATTTGATTCAGCACTAATATTTATTGCACTTTTATTTTTTCCTAAATAAAGCAAAGATTTATTAGGATTAAGTTAGCCTGCCAACCTAAGCCTTATCACTCCATTTAAGATCAGAAAGTCCGAAAGGGGCTATCTTTAGGTGACTCCTTGTTTATCCCTGAACAGTCATTTTGATTTGTTGATCTCCAGAATGTCTATAGCTTTAGAATCATTTATTGTGATGAGTAAGGATTAGATCTCTCTGGATTGTATCGAATGGCAATTTTGCCTTGGATGCTAAACAGAATGCATTTCTGCTTACGTAAGTCACAGCACCTAATTTTGCTGGTCCCTTTCCCCAATCCCACTTAAGCACTAGAGCTGTTCCTTTAGAGGGACCCCCTAAGGTTTTGGGGGTCCCTCTAAAACAGGATGAGAAATAGCATGGAGGGCTGCAGTAGGAAATGGGGTACAGTGAAAGTTGGGTACTCCGATTTCAATAAGCAGATATACTTTCTACTAAGGCAAAGTCACCATCGCACAGATCCCATTAATTTTCTTCCATTGTTAATTCTTAAGGGCCAATTCAGGACCTCTCATCCACTTCTTCATGTGCACAGGGGTTTCCATATTGCTAGGAAGAGCCAAATCAGTTTCTAGTCTGTGTCACTCATGTCTGCTCTGTCCCAGCTACACATTAATTTGTGATTTTTAAGAATCTGCATGAAAATTCACATTTTGCCTCAAAATATTGCCTCAGAATATTTATCCTTAACTATTATTCTCTCAAAATGCACATTTCTAAACATACTTGTTAAAAATATATATGCATTTTCAATGGATTTTGATTAAGTTTTTAAGCCGGGGAACTAGACCAGAGCATTCAAGAAGCATAAAACCTGGTGGAGAACTACGTTCCAAACTGCAACTAATTAAGGAGGTGAAGATCAGATCAGCTTGTATTGGAATTTATAAAAGAGAGAATTTGTGACGCATCTCTACATATTACTGGATCCTTCCTCTGTACCTATTTGCAGCACTGTGTATTTGGATTTTCTAGCACCGGTCTGGATCATTCTCTTCATTTTTATCTCTTATCTTCCATTGATTTCTTTTTATGTGGAGAGCACAACTGAAAAGGAGCTGATTTGCAGAAGCATTTTCATCAGTACTGAATGGCACCCTCCTTTTAAAAAAATTTCAGGGATCACTGAGCAGGACAATGATGTTCACTATTCAAAAAACATTGCCCTTTCATAGCTTTCATTTACTCTCCTGATTTGTTGGAATCATCCTTGTAACAACCCCGTTTTACTCCCAGTAACATCAGTGCATAACCAGATATGATTGGCTTTAGGACATCATCACATCCACAACACGATCCCTGATTAGTTGGGATTTATCTCTGAAGGAGAAAGACTCACAGTCACAGAAGGGGACAAATGGTTCTGAAACAGCAGCAGATTGGGAAAACAATGGCAATGAAGAGGCACCAGTGGTGTAGTTAGAAAATACAGACTCTGGACTTAATGATATTATGAGGGGGAGTCCTTTAGTGCAGAGCCGGCTTCAGGTGTTTTGTTGGTCTCTGAGCAAGGGGTTATTGCTGGGGAATCCTTTCTTCCTACAGTCACACCTCTTCCCTTTTTCACTATGAAATCTGCATAATTTTCCCCTCAACTTTCCTGCTCCACCTTGAAATTTGCATATTGTAGTGATCTGCCTCACTCCTCTACCATGAAATTTGAATAATTCCCTCTCTCCCAGTTTCACTGCTCTGCCTTAACATTTGCTGAACTTGGTACAGTTACTGATCCTCTTCACTGCTCTGCCTAGAAATTTGTGTATCTTACTGATCCACCTCACTTCT
The DNA here is from genome assembly GCF_023053635.1 of Elgaria multicarinata webbii. Taxonomy (NCBI): domain Eukaryota; kingdom Metazoa; phylum Chordata; class Lepidosauria; order Squamata; family Anguidae; genus Elgaria; species Elgaria multicarinata. Next base: position 64,263,905 of record NC_086172.1, read on the forward strand.
CTGAAACCCACATGTCTATCTGACAGCTAACAATGAAGACCATTGGAGAGAAGCAACAAGCACAAAATGGAGGCAAGAGCCAAAAGTGTACAGCAGCTGCAGGAGAAGGTTCTTTTGAGGTGGGCGTGCTCACTTCAGGAGTAGATGAAGCAGCCTTTTTGAAGGGGAGGATGAAATTGACAAGGACACTGACAAGGGGAAAATATTGCTGTACTTGACTAAATAGCAGATACATGAGCTTGCAATTTTGCACAACACCCCCACTCACCCCCCAAAAACATGCCCACATTACGACATTTATAAGGGCTTCAAAAATTAATTCATTTTGGCAATCTGATGGGTGGGTGCATGTCTCTCTCTCACTAGCCAGCAACCCCAGTGGGCCAATTGCAGAAAGGGTGCAGACTGAGGAAATGAGGAGTTCTGCCAGAAATACACTTTGGATACATGCCTGGAGCCAGTGGGAGGACTGTGCGGGACTGAGGCATTCACTGCTCTGAATGGAAGCCACATAAAGGGGGTGGATGAAGCATGTCCCTTAAAAGGACTTGCTGGAGACTTGGGCAAGTGAGGAATAAAAGTATGGTACCCCGAAGTGTCAACTCAACAGTTAAAACCCTGGGTATCACCATGCTAAGGGGGCAATTTTGACCCCTTTCCCCCACCTCTCAATTGTCACTGGCTGTCAAAGTTGTCTATATTCAGTCCCATCTTGTCAATTAGCTTGTATGTTCATACAGCTCATTCTCTCTAACAGCCGAAACAGACAAGGCAATAGGCCAGGCCAGGCTATACATATTTTGACAGCTGAAAGTGTGTACTTGCACAACTGCAAAAAGCTGACAAGATGATGATGATGGTGATGATGATGATATATTTGCACAAATTCCTGAGGCCAATTTGGTTTTTAAAATGTATGCATCCCAGCCCCATTTGCACCAATGTCAGGACACAATTTATTTATTTATTTTTAAAGCTGAGGTTGCAATTTGAGTTGGAAGGGGAGATGGGAGAGGGAGAAAAGATGGGTTTTACTGTGGGATATGTGTTGGAGCTGTGTGCAGGACCAAGGGGAAAGAGGGGAGAACAACCCATGGTAAGCCGGATTGTCTGTGGGGCTCAATGTGGGTTGTTCTATAAACAACCCACACTGCATGGCTTGTTCTCGTTCTCTCTCTCTCTCTCTCTCTCTCTCTCTCACACACACACACATACACGGGTATTATAAACTTGGGCCTATTGAAATTGATATTTTCTGCTACTCTGCTTTTAAATCTGTTGAGTTTAATAGTCATTGTCTTATTATGTATTGTTTTTATTTCAGTAGCTTCCCTGATGCTATTCATATTTAAGAGAGGGGTATACACCTTTTAGTGAATAAATAAACATAAATGAACTCTAACAGTATGTTATCATGTACATGTAGCAAAGACATCTTAGCATTGGTTGTCTTTCAGAAAACTGAATAAAATCAGCAAGGGGTGCACAGTAAAGGGAGTGTGATAATTGGCAAACAGTCTCTGAAAATGTTAGGTTGTGAAGGGTGTTACTTTTTGGCCTGGAACAGGCAAACAGGCATAATGTGAAAATTCCATGGCAACTTAAGTGAATGGATGCTGAAAGAAAGCATGCTGAACTCTTGCAACAAAAGAATGTCTTGCACCATCATTTCATGTTTTTTTTCTCAAACTGAGTGAGGAAAACTTCAGTGGGGGAAGTTAATTCATACAATTTGGAGCCATCTCCAAAGATAGCAAATGCCTTTCATAGTAGACTCAGTTCTGCTCATTGTCATCAAAGGTAATTTTGCCATTGACTTTAGTAGGAATAAAGTGCACAAGAGATCTGTAATGGTACTGCAATTGTAAAATGTTTTTTTTTTTATCAATTCCTCTTTAAGATGACAAAGGAATTGTCTATAAAAGTGTGCTTCATTAAATTTAAGGCAGAAGAGACATCAAACAGTCAAGTAATCAAGGGTGACATTTTAGCGATTAAATCACAATCATCCCAGCAATGTAAAAAACTGTCCAGCACTAACAACAGATGCTATCCTATTGATTCTGATGTAAATAGGAATGTTCATGCCAGAGTTTGGCTTTGTTTATTTACATGTGATACACTCTTTGGCTAAGTTTATGATGTACAAAGTCTACATCCCCAAATGGTAGATGAAAGAATCATAGAACTTTTTTTTTAAAAAAAACTATCTACACTGAAAAGAAATTTTAAGAAGTCATTAAACATTAAAGAAAAATTGGCTTGGTCTTGAAATCTACAGTTCTTTATTGCTAACAAAAGAAAGATTAAAATATGATATTGTTTTTAGATTATGACAGTTTGGGAAATGCAGTGGTCTGATGAACAAAACAATGCCAGGATTTACATTATTGAAAAATGGTGGGTGGAGGAGGCTAGATAATCATGAGGTATTCAAAATATTTCTTGGGGGGGGAGGAAAAAAATACATCTTATGCTTCAGAAAGAAAGAACACCAAACCATGGAGTGGAGCAACTATCGAAATGTATTTATTACCACAAATCATGAAAATTGTTGTAGCTCTAGTGGAAGGTGGGGAAAAGTAGGGGGTGTTAGTGTGTGTGTGTGTGTGTGTGTGTGTGTGTGTGCAGGAAAATAAATTGGATTCTTTAATAGAGAGAATTTTGGAGAGGGCAATATATAAGGCTGCTTTGTGGGGGTGGGTATTTAACAGTAGATATTTAACAGCAAAGAGTGCACACTTTCTATCTATAGTAATGGTGCTAGGGAAAATTCTTATAGGAGAATGCTAAGCTTTTTCAGAGAGATTGACAACTTTAAGTTCATGTGTGATTATACATAATTTGATACAGGTTTGTATAATTTTACTTATTTTAGCAAGAGATCCAGAATTTCAAGTTTATTCTATATGATTTGAATATGATATCTTTGTACTGATGCCTAGAGTTCAATGTTCTTCCTTTTGTGGCAATAGAGCTCTCACTCTGTAAGGGGAAAATGTATATAACTCATTAACCTAAATCCTTAACACAATCCAAGGGGTTTTGTCCTGACATCACTGCAGTTCAATCTTCAAACACATTTTTTAAAAATTGAAATCTGACACTATGTCACTGACACCTATGCTACATCAAATGAAACATTCATGACTTGTCAATTTCATTGTTGAAATGAGCTCTAAGCAAGAGTCCAAAATTTGTTTAATATCCGTTATCAGGGTTTCTGATGGCAGAGAGCTCTGTAGCCACATTCACTAGAATGCAGTTGCATTCCCCTTTCAGGCCTTCCCAGAAAACATAATGGGGCTATGCAGTTCTCACTGCTGAACAGTAAACATTGAATGAAATGTTTCTAATACAGAGGCAGGATCTATGCTACTGCTTCATAATGCTTTATAACAGTTTTGACAACCGTTAGGGCCCAGGACACATTACATATGCCATTTTCAAAGTGTTATATCCTGCTTGGTGTAGATCTGGGCCTATGGGCATATCTACACCAACCCTAAATCCTGGGATCATCACGGGATCGTTCCTGTGCATCCAAGTGCCACACAGGGGATCCCAGGAGCAGGCAGGGACAATCCCTCCATTTTCCTGGGATAACTCTTAGGTGTAGAAAAGGTGTATACGTCTCTATAATATCTTCTCAAGTCAAGGGACAGTGAACCTCTAAAATGAGATCAGCCCAGTACCTAAAATACAACATTTGGCAGGCCCAGTGCTCTACAAAAGCACCATAGTATTTCCGATATTTGTTACTTTGAATGGCAGACCATTGTACCACATCACAAACTGATTTTGAATCTTCCTTCAATTTCAAAGATGTGTTGCCATTTGGTATGAGGGCTGCTGCTTAAGAAAGTTCAAAGAGCCTACATAAGCAAAGAACAACTAATTGTATAGTTCTTTGGATGCCATCCCAAATTTGGCTTAAACACCAGGATTTTAACAATCAAAATCAAACCTTTGTGCATTAAATACTTTCTCTTCAATCATAAGAGATGCTAAGCTCTTTAAAAAAAGAAAAGATGTCTTACACTTTATCAAGACTGACAAAGCCAAAAGAAAAGCTTCTGCAAGTCAAAATTCATCTGCTGTGAAATCCTAAATCCAAAAAGCCAGCATGCTTTCTGCTATTGACATCTATCAGGACAGGATGAGTCCGGTGACTATCATTTAGTAGTATCCGAGCTGCATTGACAGACATATGGTACTTTATGGCGTTGTATTGCATGGAGTTATTATCTTAGAAGTTGAAGCAGCTGAACTGCCAATTAGATTTTGTTGTTGGCTGATAAAGTTTGATAAATACATAGTGTCACCTCATTTGGTTTGTTATTCATCAAAGGACATAGATCAATCATTTTAGAATCTATTTTCATGTTATGAAAGGATTATCCCTTCTTTAAGCAAAGCTGTGAAAACCATGACATTGTTAAGTTGCAGCATTAACCCTGAGGATGTATTCATGTCCTCTCTTTATCTTTCTTTCCCAGTATAGACAAAAAGAATAATCCATAAAACATGTTAAATCTGAGTAGATTATCTCTTAATTAAATATATACACATAATTTGCTCCACCTATTCCAACACATCATAATTATATTACATGCTGCCTTACAGTTACTTTATGGAAAATCAGTTCTCTTTGGGCAAAAAGTAAATTACATAAACAAAAATGTTTATGTTCTAAGTAGCCAAAAGGAATTGTTTAATTGTTCTTGTGAACTTTTTTGAGTTACCATCTTTAAAAAATATATCTTTATACTATATGAAAATACTTTAGGCTATTTTATATAATTTTTTAAAGAGTGCTTCTGGTTCAGATAATTTGGCCTACCTTTTGCATTCTTAAGGTTCACTGCATCTGTACATATCCATTAATGTAACCATTTTAATTAGAAACGTATGGATCTCAGACACAGAAATATTTGTGACTCCAAAGAGCAGGACGTTTGAGAGATCAAAGAAGCTACTGTATTGTAGATCCCTGAGCTTCTAAGTTATAAAATGTCCTCAAATGGCAAATGGAGAAGCCATTGGAGACCTGTATGAAAAAAACTGCTGACCTGGCCATGAACTGTGTCTGGTTTATCTCAGGAACGTTTACTTTTTCCTTTAAAGATATTGGACATTTTTCCTTCATCCTCAAGGCCCTTGCAGTCAGCCTATGTCTGATTCAGAAATAATAATAACTTGTTAATAGTTCAGAATAGCTGGCTGATGTTTCATTCATGTGAGTTGCATAAGTGGGGAAACACTCTACATTTGAATGCCACTCTGATTGTCTTTCCCACATCCAAAATAACTTTGCTTTAACACTCAAAGGCACAGAGTTGGTGCTACTCCATCACGAAACCCTGCACTTTCACTGGTGCGGGGTGGTGGCAAGACATGCAGACAGATGGAAGCAACGCAGGCTTTCCAGCAGCCATTAGGCTCGCTAGGTCCCCCTCCTCCCTCTCCCCCTCCTGCGGCTTCCAGCAACCAATGGCAGGTCACCTTTCACCTGGGAACACCCCTGGAGCAGTGCCCAAGAGAGGACACATCCTCAGGCAGGAAAAGTCAGGGTAAATCCCCAACTTTTTTGCTCTGTATCTTTGGCTCTTTGCCCTGGGTGGTCCCAAATCAGCAGCTGCATTATATAACCAATGCAGCATGGATTCGGAGCCACCCTGGAGCAAAGACAATGTATAGACAGCTAGGGTGACCCTATGGAAAGGAGGAGAGGGCTCCTGTATCTTTAACAGTTGTGTAGAAAAGGGAATTTCATCAGGTGTCATTTGTATGCATGCAGCACCTGGTGAAATTCCCTCTTCATCACAACATTTAAAGCTGCAGGAGACCTGCACTCTTTTGTATGTGGTCACTCTAGTATAGCTAGTGCAGCCTCAATTGTTGTGATGAAGAGGGAATTTCACCAGGTGAGGCATGCATACAAACGACACCTGCTCAAATTCCCCTTTCTATGCAACTGTTAAAGATACAGGAGCCCTGTCCTCCTTTTCATATGGTCCCCCTAGACAGCCCCAACAACATATCCAAAACAAAACAGCTGATTTCAAGGTGGGTGAAATGGTGGAGAATCATTACTTGTCAATAGTCCAGTCCTAGTTCCAGGTCACATACGATTATCTCTCAGGAGCATCTGTATCTCTGGTTATTACAAATAACAACAACAACAACAACAACAACAACAACAAATGCTGACACCATGTGTTGCAATATAATGTGAAACATAAAGCAGGCATTTGAAGTTTGCTGTGACTCTTCTTTTCCTTATTACTAAAGTTAGGTTAGCCATGCTCTGGTAACCTTCCAGGCCCAACTCAAAGTATTAACTTTCCCTAATCTTAAATTTTATTTATTTATTTATTAAATTTATATACCGCCCCATAGCCGAAGCTCTCTGGGCGGTTTACAGAAGTTAAAACAGTGAACGTGGCTTGGGCCCAGGTTACATAAAGGATTATCTCCTTTATGTTGCACCATGTCTTGCTTTGTTGGTTCTTGGCCGATGGCTGGTTGGCCACTGTGTGAACAGAGTGCAGGACTAGATGGACTCTTGGTCTGATCCAGCAGGGCACTACTTCCTCCAGATACCCCTGCCAGGTAAGACACATAGCTATTAAGGAGAGGCCCTCTTCAGTTGTGGCTCTCTCCATAGAGACTTGCCTGGTGCCTATGTTGTGGTCTTTTCAGCACCAAGAAAGACTGTCTTGTTTTCTGAGGCCTTTTACTTCAGTTTCTGTTGCTTTTAAATCTGTTACTGTATTTTTAAATCTGGTGCTGGTTTTCTCTTTGGTTTTATATATTTTATAGTCTTAATTATTGTAAACCACGCAGAGAGCTTCGGCTGTTGGGCAGCATGGAAATGTAATAAATAAAGAAGTAAATAAATTGTTGATGGTACTGAAAGCTGTATTACTTGATCAGGTGCACAGGTTTAGCCAGCTAGTAATGCTCAGGCACAGTATGAATTAAGTACCATCTCTCCCCCACCCCCAAACGCCCCATGTCTCTATCTTGGAATGTTAAACAAGATGTTTTGAAGGCGTGGTGAGAATTCAGCAGATCAGTTGCCCAAAGCCAGTTGTTTTGGAGGTGCATGCACAGAAGTACTTTAATGTGAATCCCATATGCCAGAAGAAACTCCCATTAATGGCTGTGAAATTGCATGTATGACGAAGACCGGCACCCTGCTGATTTTCTGGAATATACTCTCATTCATTGTCATGAAACAAAAACCTTTCAGCCCTTGCCATCTTCAGGAACAGGTAGAAGGATAAGCAAATCAAGCAATCTGCAGTTTAGATGTTGAAGCTAATGCTTCATCCTATTCCACCCCCTCCCCACTATCCATATTACTATTACATTATTAGTTCCAGAATAAAACTAGATTGACTTCTCAGGTGCTTTCTAGACCATGACATTGTCCTGTGTGAATCTCGTAAAGATCCATTTGGCATCTAACAGATGCCTACCTACTTAAATTGCCCCATGAGTACAGTACCTTTTGGTTTGTGCTCAGCCATTATTTTGTTTTTAATTCTACTTGTCCTTCAATCCTAGATGTTTTTGGCATATTTATTCCTCTAGTTCTGATTTATATGGTTGTATTTCTCACTTGTCTTTTCCCCCTTATTAAACTACATTGCATTGATTTTATAAATGCTGTTGAGATATACAACCCCAACGCTCATGAAATATGATGCATTCTCCTCTCTACCAGGAATCTTTTCCAGGCATTACAGTAAAGGATATAATCACCAAAAACGTGTTCACGTTTGTGGCTTCTTCTGCCATTTAAAAACATGTACACAGTACAGTATAGAGCTAGGCTTTACACCTTCCTTCAAGTCTGCACAAAAAGGATTGCTTCAACTGGTGAGCAGAACTATGTTTTAAAGAATTTGGGTCTGCCACTGAAAATGGAAGCCCCGTGTTGAATTCTCCCTCTGCCCCAACCAAAATATGGCATAATTAGATTCATTTCAGGCATAATCCTTTGCATATTTAGACATATGACCCACAACTCCCAGCATTCCCCAGCCAGCTTATGAGCTAAACATTGGACACTCCTGTATACTTCTGACCCTCCTAGCCAGAACATCATCTGAAACAAAAAGAAACAATTTTACAACCTCAAACCAAGACACAAAATGGCTGAAGGTTTCATTCATTCACAGACCCAAGCTCCATTTTAAGAGACAGACAGCATATAGTAGCAATATCTTCTTTTCTTTTACATTTTTAATTCCAACCATTGTTATTTCCTAACAATAAACCTGTTCCAATGGATTTTAATATGGATTTGAAACTTTGTACCTACCAAAGTGCTTAAATTCATTGTTGGATTATCTGTTACTAGTAAAGGAAGATTTGTGTTTTTTATATATGAAATTAAGGCATATTTAAATGCTTAATGGCATTAAAGGAAGAACTACTTGTGGTTGTGGCTACTGATGGATAACGCTTCTGTATTTAGTTTTGTTTTTCAATTTAATAGGGAAGTGATTGTGGGTAAATGGTTGGGATGGTGGGATGTGTGGGAATAAACACTTTTGAATACAGCTTCCCCATTGATACTGATGGAAACTAGACTTTTTGAAAGTACTGAAATAAATGGAGACACTTCTTTTTAAAAAAATGAGAAAAGGGGTTCCAACTAAAGTTAAAAGTCTTTCAGACTACCACATTTTTAGTCGAAATTTGAATTTGGTAAATGGACATTTTAGGAAAGTTGTAACTGCAGTTTCACAGACATCTAGAACTTGTGTGGCTTTGTAAGTATGCTTTGAATGCATATATTGCTGGTGTGTTTTCCTCATAAGCAAAGGCACATTTGTCTGTGAATAACAAGAAGGTAACCAGGTCCATCTCTAACTGAGTATAGTACTTCCACATGTCAGCCACTTAGGGTAACAGAATCTACACTACTGCTCTATATTAAAGTGCACTGACAACTGTGCATTGACAACTGTTCAGGCCATATATATCATTTTCATTCTATATATCATTTGCAAAGCACTTTTATAGTGTTATATCCTGCTTGGTGTAGATCTGGCCCTAGTTCCAAATAGCTATGAAGCTTGTTGGGTGACTCTTTCCTTCAACCTTTGTGAACTGCCCAGAGATCTTCGGCTATTGGGCGGTATAAAAATGTAATAAATAAAAATAATAAATAAAACCTGGCCTCACAGGGTTGTTAAATAGATAAAAAGGTGGGGTGGAACCATGTTTTCTGCCCTGAGTTCTACACAGTTAACTCAGTACACATTCAATTAATACACATTCCCAGTAATTCAGCTAGGTAATTTTAGACTCTTGTCATAATGGTCTTGCAGAGGAAGAGACTCTCTAGATAGTACTTTGTATTACTTCACTTACATCAAAATGTGGTACGCCACCTGTGCTTCATTGGGGGTCTTCCTGATTGTGCTACTGAGCAGGGCCCTGGACCTTTGCCCCAAAGTCCTCACTGGATGGCACCACTGCATATTCCAGGAAAAATCAGCTCTGCGGCTTCCCTCTTGGAATGCCTTTGGAATGCCATACAGAAGTACAGCAACCAAAATGTGCAAATCTCAAACTGCACCCTTACTTGGCAGTGAGCCAAATTTATCTCAGTTCAGGCTTAGTTTTTAGAAAGATAGGATCATGATGCCAGTATTCCTACGGAAAAGTTAGGGTCGATGATGAAAGGGTATTATAAATGTTTTATTTCTGCCCTTTCTCTACTGTTTCTGACATATTTTCCACTGATGCCTTTCTTCCTAATGACTGGTATTTCTCATCTTTCTCAGTTATTTTGTTTTTCATAAACAGAACTGTATAATGTACAATCATCTACAAAGTAGGGGGGGGGGAAACCCAACCAAAAACACATATCCAGACTAACTAAAAAGACATATCCAAGAAACTCTACTCTTTCATCCTTTTGGTAAATATTTACCAACCTAGACGATATCATCAACAATTTCTCAAAGCTGTGAAAAAGATAAATGCAGTATAGTCTTAAAATTTTAAAGAAGTTAAAGATCACAAGGTAGCTTTCAAATTACCAGCCACCTTCAGAGGATGCTGAGCAAGATTGTTAAATATCTTGAGTATTTATTTCCAAAATTGCAGTAAAGAAGAAAAAGACTTTGGACTTGTTTTAGACAAAAGTTAGGAATGATAACATTGGATACCCAAATGACACACAGGGGATTTAATTTTTGTGAACCGCCCAGAGAGCTCCGGCTATTGGGCGGTATAGAAATGTAATAAATAAATAAAATAAATAAGGGGATCCTGGGAGCAGGCAGGGATGATCCCTCCATTTGCCTGGGCTAATCCTTAGGTGCAGAAAGGGCCATAGTTTAGGTATCTATAAAAACAAACAAAACCTGCTTTACAGGGCAGAATAATGATCTACAGTTGTTCCTCAAAGGCAGAAACAATCTTTTGATAAGTCTTTTTTCCAGAGAATTGTATGGATAAGTGGGACCAGCAACTAGGGATGTTGGAAGATTCATTCGGGGGGGTGGGTGGGATGTGAAATCTTCCAAGCTTTCTACAGCATGGCCCCCTAGATGCTGGCTCACTTGAAATGTCCCTTTACGACCACCATACTTTGTGACCTTAGACCTAGGAAATGACAGAGCCCACATCTTCTTTCAAAATGCCAGTTCTCATTGAGGAAGGGCAGCTGCTGGACAGATCAGTTAAGTCCTGTGGGTGGGAGCAGCAGCTCACCATTGCCTCAGATTTTGCTGAAGCAGCCCAAAGCACTTTGGATCCAATCTGATCCTCTCCAGACCACTTCAGCCCAGATTGGCCCACTTTAGTTCATATTCAGGATTCAGGCCCAGAACAGTGTACAGCAGTGGTTCCCAAACTTTTTCAGGTCACCGCCCCCTTGGTTCCACAAACTCATGCCCAGCGCCCCCCTACCCTACACTATAAAAATCATTATTCAGAATAGTGGTTTTCAACGACCCACCAAGGAAGATAATAACAATAAAATTCAAAACAGTAACAATTAATTGAATACTTTATTCAAAATCCAATTGGTGTGCCCCGCCACGTTGGCTGCAAACAGAGGCGTTCGCTCTCTTTTCCCTCCCTCCCTCGGCAAGCCTGGGGCAGGTGCTTCCCATTTAGAGGGGAATCTAGGAGTTGAAGGACTTTTTTCTGTCTAAACATGCATAAAATTGTGCCTTTAACTTATCATGTCACACTAGCATGAATACAGGAATCAAATAGATTTCCTTCTTCAGTGGAACACACTTGCTTAGGAGTAAGCACCATTTTGTTATAGGAAAGGATAATGTATTTTAATTAAAATTTTAAAATAATTATCTGCCACCTGGTACAGAGTTTTCCTATGGAAAATCTGGCTGGGACTGAAGTAGAGGGACACTAATTTTACTGTACTTATTGTCTTTAAATATGGTTAAATATCCCACAGTTACCTTGCTATTCTATTTCTACAATTCATTTTCTCCTGTCTTTTCTTCACCCTCTCTTTGTTTTCAGGCTGAATCCTATGCACATTTACCTCAGAGTAAGTTCTACTGATCTCAGTGGGGCTTATTTCTGAGTAGACATACTTAGGATTGTGTTGCAGCTCTATTTTTATGGTGACACAAGATACACACATACCATGTTTACCAAAAGAAAGCTTGAAAAAAGGGGGTTGGACACCCTGAAATAAGCAAGGGCAGATAGGAATGGTTTCAGTAAGCATTATGGGAAAAGGTGCTGCTGAATCTTCTTTAGCCAGGAAGGACCTGGGGAATTGCAATTCTCTCTCCCTCCCCCTTTTCTTTTCTCTCCCAATCCTGTTGTAGTCCAGATTTTTTGGGGGGTGGGAGCACACACACAGACACACAGCATCTCTCTCTCTCTCTCTCTCTCTCTCTCTCTCTCCAACCCCCTCCCTCCAAGCCTCCCCCCCTCTCTCTCCAACCTCCCCTCCCCCAAAGCCTCACAATAGCTGCCGCCCTGATTACGACAGGAGGGCAGCAGCTCAGAGGGGAGATGGCCCAAATCTGCAACTCCTGACAGGGGAAGGGAGCCTGGTGATACCTTGCAGCAGCACAAGCAGTCCTGCTCCCCACCCAGCCTGCCGGCTGACTGCTGTTCTTGGCAGCTGCTCTGCCGCCTGTCCTCCACATGCTCCTTCCTCTCCGCCACATGGTTGCTGCTCCTGCCTTGTGCAGCAACTATCATGAGAGGTCTGCCGGGGCAGCTTGTAGGAGGGAGCAGCTCTGGCCGAGGGAACGAGCGAGCGAGCAGGCGGCGGTGGCTCCAGCAGGAAAGAAGCCCTGGGCCCTCCTAGGCAGGAGAAGAGTGAGCAGAGCACCTGAATTCGCTGCTGTTTCCTACTCTGCTGCCTCCTGTGGGCGCTTCCCCCACCCCCTACTTCTGGTGGGGCAACTGTGGGCTTGAGATAGGAGGAGAGAGCGGCTACGTGAGTGAGAAAGTCCTTCCTGAACAGGAGCGGTGTGGGGAGAGCAGCTGAATTTGCCGCTTCTTCCTGCTTGGTCCCTGGGTTTTAGGACCTTCTGGAGAGACCACCTCGAGCGCCCCCCTGCCACCCCTTTGCCTGTTAGCGCCCCCTGCCAGTGCCCCCTGCCATCCCTTTGCCTCTTAACACCCCCCTATGCAATCCCACCGCCCCCAAGGGGGCAATACCGCCCACTTTGGGAACCACTGGTGTACAGCTTTATCAGAAACTAACAAGCAGCCAATGTGAATTATACAGAATAGAAGTAATATCCAAGTGCCTAGCTTCCACGAGTGTTCTAGCTGCCATATTCTGTACAAGTTGTAGTTTTCCAGTCATCTTCAAGGGCAACCCCATATACAACACTTTACAGTAACTTAATCTGTGTGTGTGTGTGTGTGTGTGTAGTGCTGTTTGGACTACATTTGTGCGAGCATGGAAAGACTTTAATTAGAATTAGAGGGGTTAATGACATACAAAAGCATTATTTTTATCTTAAAAGAAAAACTAGCTAATGTTTTCTCCATAGCTTTTTTTTCTTCATAAGTAATTCTGTAATACTATTGATCAGGTTTTCAAATTCGTCACCATTGGTTTATTTATAAAGGTTTCATGATTCCATGGAAAATAGCCTAATGAGACCTAGGCCTTAGCTACACCTAAGGTTTATCTTGGGATCATCCCAGGGTCATCCCTGCCTGCTCCCGGGATATCCTGTGTGCCATTTACATGAACAGGGATGACCCTGTGACGATCCCGGGATAAACCTTAGGTCTAGCTAAGGCCCTAGTCTATGTATCTGTTACATTGCTTTAGAAAGAGGACATTATTTCCTTTGGGCGTGTTGATCCTTTCCCTTGACATATGGAACACGCTGGTCACTTCCATTCATCATGTGAAGGGTTTTGTGTTTTGCTTTTTCATATATTTTATGCAGCCCGCTGATGCCTGCCTTGGGGAACCTAGAAAGAAGTCTGCCAAGCCCTGTGGTTATACTTTTTGCTCTTCTTTTGCTTTGCTGAGTTTCTACCAGGTTCTGTATTTGGTTTCTTTTATAATCATCGAAGCACAAATGAGGGAGGTAGGTTTTGTTTTGTTTGCTTTTTAATTAAGTGGCTGATTATGGTAATGTTGCTGCCACATTTGCAGGTGGTGAAAATGTAGGGGAGGTTTGACCATTTTTAGGTAGAGCAATTACATTCTCCAAACTTTTGGCAGGCACTTACCTTGAGTGGTGGAAATGGTGGTAGAGATGCTTAAAGATTTCATTTGCTCTGAATTTTAAAGGGAACTATCTTGATTCACACCTCCCAGACAAATATACAAAATTAAAGGTAATAACCCTTTGGTTTTTGCACTCCTCTGAATTTTGTGATTCAGTTTTCACCTCAAAAATCAGATCAAAATGCATATGAAAAGGGATGTTTTAGGTTAAAATATGTACAAAAATGTATATCTTAGGGGGAAATGCCTACAAAAGTGCATATTTTCAAAAGACCCAAACAAACATGAAATTAATGCAAACTTTTGTGTGGCTTTAAAAATTTGCAGTTTGATATAGAAGTAGGATGAAATAGACTGACATGCAAAACTGGAATGGTCCAGAAATAGACGGATCAGTCCATCCCTAAATGTTGGCCATTACTTCTAGTGTTATTTTCTTTTAAAAAAATAAAAAATAAAAAAAATCTGTCACTTGTGCTGGTAGCAGCATTAGAGCCCTCTTCAATGGTCAGATGCTCATTCTCTTCCCCATAGGGTGCTTCTGGAATGGCACTCTGTGGAATAAAATGTTGCATGATATTTATTTATTTATTTATTACATTTTCCTACCACCTAATAGCTGAAGCTCTCTGCAAGAATCAGTTCACATGAATAGTGGTGGGGCTTAATTCCCTACCCTCTATCCCTGATCTTCTTCATGTCCACAATTGTAGGAATCACTGTAATTCCATGTTTCTGTAAATGTATGTCCTATTTCACATGAAACTGCATTTTCAGAGGCAAGAGCAATTGAGTGTCCTGCTTGTGGGTTCCAGCTCAACAGCTGGTTGGCCACCGTGTGAATAGAATGCTGGACTGCATGGCTCTTCTTATGTTCTTTCATGTGGAAGGAGGTGGAACCACCAACTATGTGCACCTCCGCCCCCAGTGGCAGCATGGAAATGGCTTTCTTCTGATTTGATCCCACAGTGTAGGTAATATCTGTACGAATTATTCAACCACTTGGACTGGCCCAATCAGATGGGTCTTTCTCAGTCAATGGGCACCTCTTACCGGGTGGAGGTGGATGAGACAGACCTACGCCTATGGATCCTGCCCATGTGGTTGCCAGGGGATGGGGACAGCCAGTGCACCATCTCCGGACTCAGGGCCAGATCGAGCTCACCCATATTATCAAGCTTTAAGAAGATTTGTGCCATTGTAGATCTCTTTATTGTAATTAGTAAAACTATAGTTCCAGTTTAGCTGACAACTCATCTTTCACCTCTTTATTCTTGGGATGGGGGAGAATTTCATTCAGTTTGTATTTCGATAAGAACTTGCTAAATTTGAATCATGATATGAATCAGAATAAAGTTATCATTTGGTATTCATCCTTCCCAGAACAAAACAAAGCATACAAACATGTGTATATTAGGGGAACGTGTACACAAAAATGTGTATATTGGTGGAAAACAGACACAAAACAGCATTATATTAAAGACAACTGCTTGCAAAATGCATATTTTAGGCAAACGTGTACAAAAAGGCCCATATTAGGCAAATGTGTATTCTTTATGCATGTATTAGAGAAAATGACAGCAAAAATGCATTTGGATTTTTGTGAGGGATTTTTTTATTTTTTTTTAAAGAAGGTAAACAAACTGAGGCAGAAACAGGGTGGAATGAACTCAAGTTGGGTAAAATGAGAAATTGAGTGAAACCAGACTTGACAGCTATTTTCATCTCTACTTTATTCCTGGTTGTGTGCAGAAATTAAAATCAACCCAAGAAAACTATTACATATAATTACATTAAAAGCAGAACAGCAACCACAGATTGAACATTAAAGCCAGAGCTAAGCAAGATTAAAACCTCTGTTAAAACAGCATATAAAAGGCCAGGATAAATATTTAGGTCTTCACCTGGTGAAAAATATATCACAGCTTTAGATGTATATTTATCTTCTGGGCTTAAAACTTATGGTATTTAAAAGAACAAGGAAAAAAGATAATGTAACTTAGGCCAAATTCCAATTAGACAAATAAAATACCTGACAGTTGGCCACCCTAAGAACAGAATATTCATTTTAGCTCTACTCAAATGCAACAAAGTGCATGTGGTAAATATACCAATTAACTTAAATGGAATATCTTTACACATCTTTGTGCACTGAATTACATCAAGCTCATTGATAGGACTAAATGAATATTCAATAAATAACCCCCACAATAAGTTGAATGGGATTTGAGAAAAGCAATATGTGCATCAATAAATAACAACATACATATCACATAACTATTTCTGACTGACATTTCCCAGCTTAATAAAGGGCATTAGCTTGACTCTTAAGGGCCTGAAATAGCACAATGTGAGGCATACTCATTGGCAGACATCCCCACTTGAGGCATAAATTAAAGTGGCAGGAACTGTACATCAAAACTGGTAATAGGCAAATCAGTTTTAAAAAGCCTCCTGCTACTCACAAGAATGGAATATGGCTATTACTTTTAAAGCATCTTTAAAATGTGACGGTGGCTGTGTTCGGACAACACTATAATCAACAGTGGAGTAATAATTAACTCAACAGTTGTTTATCTAGGGGGTACTCCTCACACTACATGATAATAATCAACTGTGGTGAGGATTAGGATCAGTATTGAGTTGACTATTAGTCCATCCTCTGCTCTGTCCTCCCGCTGGTATCCCATCAGCCATTGCTGCTGACTTGCCTTGCAACTCTGTGGCTGACAAAATAACCAATGGTGGCAGAGGCAATAACTCTCCACACAACACAATAACCAACGGTGATTTAAATAGCCAACTCTACACAGTGGCAGAGTTTGGATGACACACTAATCAATTGGGGGGGGGTGTTATAGGAACAAAATGGAAAACAACCATTGATTTGTGTGTCGTCCAAACCCAGCCAGCATTGGTTATTTGCATTGGGTATTTTGGCCAAATTACCAACTATTGGTTAAAAAAAAAAAGCTGCCACACAACATGATAACTTACAGTGGGTTAAATAACCAACCGTTGACTATTTAGATCATCATTGGTTACCATGCTGTCTGAACCCAGGCATTCTGTCTAAGGGCTGAAGTTCCTTTTAACTGTCTTTTTCCCTCAGTAAATATTTCATTTAATGGGTCCTGTCTCTTTAGAGTAATTTTGTCATTGAAAGGCTAGAACAACCATCCCTAAAACAGTGGGGGGAAACAGTGGGTTTTCTTTGGTTTGAATGTTGTGTGTGTTTTGTTTTGTTTTGATCTTAAAATACCACCAAATTCCTTTAAAAAAAAAAAAAACTACTGTGAAGAATGTTCATCAGAAACCACAAAGAAACTTTTCTAGTGCCACCATATCAAAATAGCTTTATTGTCTCACAAATCCATCACTTTCTCAGTATGCTGTCATTGATGTTGTCTTTGCAAGCTGATAATAAGCAAGACTCCTACCCATGTCAGCATTTCCCCCAAAAAAAATTACTTCAGGAAAATGTATCTTAAGCTGCTTTTCCCCCTTCTTTTTTCTTTAACTCCAAGGTATTTTCCTATTATTAGTGCCTCTTTGAAATAAAAAGGCATGCTGAGGCTAGCTGGATATCTAGACCTTTTCTTTATTGTATCATTGATACTGTGCCAAATCAAGCAGTTTATCACAAAATTGATCAGAAACTTAGGGGAGACAGGACTGGCCATTAGGAGAACAGTGACTTATTGGGAAAATGCTGCTGCAGGATGCAGTGATTATGATTTTGTAGATAAAATGAATCACTTTGAACTGCATGTGAGTGGTTAGGAATACCTGCCTCCTTTCCTCTTGTTAATAGCCCTATGTAGGCATTTGTTTGCAACACAAGTAGAGCTCCGCCAGGAAGAAGTTGTGATGCACACGCAAGCCCCAAACATTCCTGTGCACCTGGATGCTTTAAAGATCCTTGTGTGGTCAGCCCCCAAACATCCTCCTGTGCCTGGATGCTTTAGAGATCTTTGGGTGTTTAGCTTGAAGATCTGAAAGGCAATTGTAATCAATTGGCTGGATGAGCTATCAACTTGGGCAGGATCGACACTACAGCTTTAAAACGGTTTATAACAGTACTGACAACTGTTGACGCCCAGGACACACTCCCTATGCAGTCTTCAAAACGTTTTCAAAGTGTTATATCCTGCTTAATGTAGATTTGGCCCCTGCCTGTAAACCTAACTCCTGATAAGGCTAGGTAGCCCTGAACATAGGTTGTTTGGTGAGTGCATTCAGCCAAACACATTTATGAAGACAATGGGGTTTGCTGCCTTGGTCTCCCTTGCAGGGCTGTCATTAGCCTGGAGCTGGCTCGCATGTTCACAAACACCACCTGGCCCCCTGTTATCTTGATAGAGCCTGGCCTGGGACTCAAGGCCACAGCTAATTGGGAATTGCAGCTGCTCTGGTGGGAACCATGCTCTGGTTGGGAGGGGGAACCCAACGGAGCAGCTTAGGCCATGATTGGGAGAACCAGATCAGCCGACCCATCCAAGCTAGGGGCATAAGATGGGGCAGTGAGCAGAAGCATTGACTCCCTGGGGGTCCTCAAGGTATGGAGGGCACATATTTGACTAGCTGAAACGAGAGGGCCTGCGTGGTAATGTATAGGGCAGAACAACTAGGATTTCTTTGTTTGGGCTTGGTTTGTAACTGGTGAACATCTCTCTATTTTACCTTGCACTCTGTTTAATTGTACGTTTAGCACAACACTGCTTTTTACCTAGTCATTGCTTTTAAACCTAATTGTTTTCCCTTTTAACCTTCCCTCCCCTTCTCCCTTTAATAAACTGCTTTAAAGCCTTAAGCTGGTGAGGTTTATGTCAGGGTAACTCCTTGGGCATAATGGTAGAATGGGTTCGGGAAGGTGGGAAAGAAAACAGGTGCCCTTTCCCCATCCACCCTCCTGAAACTGTCTGCCTGCAAGTCCAAAGGCTGTCTGGAGCGCTGAACCAGAGCTCCCTTTTAGTGGTAGGGAGGGGACCACTTTAGCAAAGGTCCTTTTCCTTTCTCTCTTTGCCAGACATCCCTGTCTAGCAGGCACATCCCCTTGAGCCTAATCTTCCAGTCAGGATTTTATAAGCTGTTCAAACTTGAACAGCACGTTCTTGATTGTCTTTGGGGAGTTGTTTCCTTTCCTTTCCTTTTTTCTGTAATTGACAAATGATTTTCTTTTTTGTATACAAAGGGAATCCTCTTAGTATGGAGAAACAACTGCCTTATTTGTGGGTGGCCCCATTTTGCGACACAGTCGGGTCAAGTGGTTTGGTGAATGTATTTATGCTATTGAGACCTGGCTCTCTGAACAGCATTCATTGAATAATAGATTTTGCTTTTCTGCAATTTCCTTAGCCATGGTTGCTTCTTTTATTATCCACTTCATTCAGGCTAAGCTTTCTAAATATACTACACCTCACCATACTCTGTCTTTTATTATATGTGACTTTTTTTAAAAAAAACTTTTGTGTGGGTGTGTGAGAGTCACTTCTGCAATTCCTTCATGGCTTCTGCATTTTGATATTTTACTTATTAGCACTGAGGTTCTTGCCAGTTCCCTTCATGTAATTTAAAATCAATTTTGGGCATTGTATTATATTTGTAACAACTTTTGATCATAGTCCCAATATTGGTAAAGCAGTAGCTGACCTATACCTGTAGTTGACGTTCCACCCAATGTAACATAGGTGTGCTGTGTAAAAGAACTACAATCACATCCCTAATTTGGAAGAGGAGGTGGGACCATGAGACTAAGGCAGCAAAGAATAAGGTCCCATCCAAGTAATCAGATCTAAAGAAGCCAGAGGCATGCAGTTTCAATTGATGCATCAGATTAGACTGTGTTAACATAGGTCTACTTGAAGACAATGAGTATTGCCTTCCTTTTCAGGTTCTGTTTCCCCTCCCTATCACTTATGTTGCTGTACAGCTAAGTTCATTCATTATGATTTTATCTTTTTAAACCAATTTCTGTAAATTCTCCCCTTTTTAACATTAGCTAAGAAAGATACATTTTGTTGACTATTGCTGTGATATGTAATTATTTTATCCTAAATATTGCACTCATTAGTTAGTTTTAGGTAAACAGTCTCCATCCACTGGCAGAAGAGTTCTGTGAGTGGAACAGATTCACCCACCCCACTGAAGACCCTGCTCCTCTCCCAGATCTACTTCAGAGTGTTTGGGGAATCTCTGGAGTAGATTTCAGGAAGGACAGGGCTGTAGAGGAAAGGGGGAGAGTCTGGGCATCTCAGAATTAAGGAAAGAATTCAGACCTTTAGCAGGCCTTTTTTTCAGGGTTGGGAGACTATCCTGGAGGTTGATGACATCATGTAAAGGACCCACAAACTTCCATGAGTGGCCAATCATGAGTGTGCAATGAATTGCTCATGTAGAGAAGTCTATAGTTCTATTGCACAGGTGGACATCCACTCACATAATGTTAGATGTAGCTCTGTTTGTACATCAGTTACCGAGAAAACAGGAGGGAACAAAGAGGAGACAGATGTGAGATACTACTGAGATGTTTGGAAGTTGTACAACAGCATGGCTTGGCATTTGGCAGAAACTCCAGTAATTTTATGAGGGTTCCCATGTGAGCTCTCAAGGACTGTTAGAAAGAACAGAGAATGCCCTTCATATTCACATGCCAAAAACAAGGATCAGCTAAATTGTTCTTGTTCTAAATTGTTCTTAACCAAGACATGGAGGGCAAATGTTGTGGGGTGACCTATGTATATTTAAAAATCTGTCCAACTTACAGTTTGCAATCAGATTTGGGGAAACCCAGGCTTTCTAATCACATTTTCTCAATTATTTGGTTTTACAAAGCAGATTGTTGATTAAGTATTTGGCAAATACATCCAAATATTGCTACTGGCATGGGTGCATGTCTAACAGATGTTAAAAATGAAAGGCTGATGGTTTTATGGTATAATTAAATATATCTTCAGTTGTCAAGTGCACTTTAGTTCTAATAGAAATAATAAACCCCCATAACTGCTGTTACAGAGATGTTGTAGAGGTTTTCATCTTGTGCCAAAAATAGCCTTTCCTGGAGGTCAGAAAATGACACATTCAGGTCTTTGAGAGATGCTGCTATTATGGTCTGTTTCAAGGGGGGAAATGCCAATGTGGAAATCAGTGGCCGTTACTGTGTACAAGAGATATAATGATGACATAAAGTGTTGGAACTAATAAAAACATGGGCAAACAACCACGATGCTATACTTTATCAGTTCTATCATATAAGTAGAGGGAAAGACCAATTTGGGTTTGCTAAGTTAAGAACTATAATTATCAGAGCAATCCTATAATCAAATTATGCTGGAGGAGGGGAGAGATGCTGCCAATATGGTGACAGAAAGACATTATTATATGCCATGCATGCTGACCCTGGAAGTGGAGGAGGAAACACACAAAACCAGAAAATACAAAGACATGCCCACAGCATCCCTGAAAACTGCTCCTATGCCCACCACCCAGTCAATAGTCAATGGTGTCCAAAAGCTTCCCACCCAAGCAGGAAGACAATAAACTCACAATGATGAGTAATCCCCACCCCAGCACAAACTCCTGCATCACCACACACACAACATATAATCATCCCCCATGTTATTTCTTTGAAATTGTTTTTCAAATGCTACTTGCATTTGAAGTATTGGAAGTTGTTTTTGGATGAGATGTCAACATTCAGTGTGTGTGGAGTGGGGGGGAACAGTCTCACTGCAATGTGACAAAATGATACACTTTATCTTCACTGATAGCTAAGACAGAATTCATTAAACAAAAAACATAGGGTTTACAAAACAATGTTAAGGCTCTACGGTTTAATTTATTTAGTTATTACATTTTTATACCACCCAATAGCCGAAGCTCTCTGGGCGGTTCACAAAAATTAAAACCATTAAGAACATAATAAAACATCCACCAATCTAAAAACCCAAATACAAAATACAATATAAAAAGCAACCAAGCACCAAAAAGCAGGAAAATTGGGAGTTAAGGCTCCCAAGCTTTGATGTCACATCCTCCCTAAGGAGGCAGAAAGTCCAAGTGACATTCTCATTCTCCCAAAGCAGATAAACCATGAGGACAGAATGGAGAATATGATATGCAGAGGGGACTGTGGGGTTGTGGAAAACTAATGACAAATAACTTGGGGCCACCTACTTCTCTTTTTTGGTTTAGAGCAGCCCTTCCCCACCCTGGTGCCCTCAAAGGTGTCGGACTACAACAGGGATAAAGCAGGGATGATTCAGAAGCAGACTTCTTCCATTGCAAAAGGGCTGCAGGTGTAGATTAGGCCTTTGTGAGCATGTTTAAACTGTGTTTATGAAGTCCCCATGGTTAGGAATGGTCATGCTAAGTCATAATGTTTAGCTCAAAATGCTTAACCGCTGTGGCTTAGCATGTTGTCTGAACAGGGTCAGTGAGTGACCCAGTGTTGAATCACAATCAAGTTGGATCAATTTATTCTCCCTAAGATGCCATTTTAAAACAGAATAGATTCAGAAGGAAAATGGAATAATGAAAGGCTCTTCATTTTGAGTTCAAGTAAAATATTAAATTCAATGGCCACATTTTCTCCTTGTACATTCTTTTTTTATGGTGGCATCATGTTCTTATCAGTATTTTTCCTCCACCATCTCCTAAGTGGCACACATTGGATCTGTCCTATTTTCAGATTCAGAGTGTGTCCATTAAATGGATTTATACTAACCTCATACACCTTGCAACTAAGGGATTGGCTTTGCAGCATTATGAAGAACATCTGGATGCTCTCCAAATAACAGAAACGACACTAAAATCTGTACCCACAAAGGCCATATTTTGAAATGTCCAGCTTGCTGTCTCATATGGTTTAAATTAGAAGTTTGGAAGGAAGGGGCAGTAAAACCCCTTAGCCAGCAGCAGCCAACGGTTGAAAAGCAGGGTCAGTTTTTCAAAGCCAGAGTCCCTGCTTGCTCCTTCTTCTCTAAGGGTGTACAGTATCGCTGTAATAGATCAACAGGGCTGCTTTTCTCTGATGTATTGTTGCAATATATCATAAGAACTGTGTCTGGCAGGAACATGAATTTCAGACATGGGCCTATTTTCTGTGCTTTATTTGAGGACAGTCTTAAGAAAATCAATGTGAGTTTCAGAAGCTGGCAAGAAGAGCTTCAGAAACTCAGTGAGATTTCCAAAATGGTTAAATACAGAAAGATTCACAAAAGTTTGAGAAACTCTAAATATAAGTGGGGCACCATAAAGCTTGGAGGAGGCAGCGCTGATTACCCCACAACCTGAAGATCCCTGTCTTGTGGCAACCCAGGAGCAGGCCTTCTCTGTGGTGGCACCTACCTTATGTTATGTCCTGCCCAGTGGTATTTGGAAGGCACTAATTAAAAACCCATTTCTTTACCCAGGCTTTCCCAGATAGATTGTGCTGCCTGGTTTGTTCATTAACAGTGGTATCATGAGTACTTGGTTTAAATGTTTTATATAATTTTGTAAACCGACCAGAGAGCTTTGGCTATTGGGCGGTATAGAAATGCAATAAATAAATAAATGCTTTGTTTTAATAAATTATCTTTATAAACCATCTAGATATATTTTTAAATATATATATCTGTTCAATAATAAAAAAATTCTGATTGGGGGAAGTAACAATCACCCATTGTTTTTGTTCTGCGTTTTCTTAATACATTCTTTGTAGAGCAATGAAAGCAAATATCCCAATGATATGCACACATATTGAAATCTCTTGCTATTAGTACATAGAGAGTTCCATATGCAAAATGGCATAGGGTTTCTAAGGCCTTTGCTAGACCTAAGTGAAAATCCGGGGGAGAGGAGGGGAGACCTTGCGTTATGAATAATGTGAGATCTTGCCCTCATTGACACACAAGTCGTGACGAGCTCAAGAAGAGAGCCGTCATGCACCCGCCATTTTTAAAAAATACTTTTAAAGGGCCGGCTGCATAAGAGGACAAGTGGCAAGGTAAGTGTTGTTGTTGTTGTTGTTTTAAAAAAATCTTGATTTCCCCACTCCCCCGACTCTAGCCCCAATGGGCGCAGCACCTCCCGACTCCACACGAATAATTGTGCGGAGCCAGGAAAAGCCGCGGAAATGGGTCACACACTCGTGGACTCAGGCTCAGCCTGAGACTGTGAGAAAAGGCGGGGCCAAAATGTAGGGCTTTATCCCGGGGCCAGGGAGGGATGATCACCTGGACGCACAGGGTCAATCCCAGGTATCAGCCCGGGATAACCCCTGGTCTAGCAAAGGCCTTAGTTACAATGGGTTCAAACTCTAGATGGAGGTTCCTATCATTACTGGTGGTTAATGACTACTAATGGGCTTGGTGGTGGTAGTGGTGGTGGTTCATAAATGAAGCATTCCCCCACCAGTGCTTTGGATTGGCCGATTCAGACTTTGCCTTGGATAGCCTGCTTAAGGTAGTGACTCAGAAATAAGAGAGACATTTACACATTCCACAGTCCTTGGCCAATCTTCATTCATTGGTTATCCAGCCTTCCAGAACAAAATAAAGTCTTTAGAGTCAAGGAGTTATTTATCAACAATAACAGATAACTGAGCTTCTTGGTAATGTTGATGTCCTGAGACATAACCTGGGAGATCTAGGCCTCAGCTAGACCTAAGGATTATCCCAGGCAAATGGAGGGGTCATCCCTGCCTGCTCCCGGGATCCCCTGTGTGTCATTTGGATCCTGGGACGATCCTGGGATATAGGCCTGGTCTAGCCATGGCTCCAGTTGGCATAGATACACCTTCAGTCACAAAACAGAATGTACTGCTGGCTTGCATCCATTCCTACGGTGTGGGCATGGTTCTCAGCAAACAGAATGGGACGATTCATCCAAATAGATGTGGCTGGAGAATGACTTATGGAAGAGTTCCAGGTCTTCTCTCTTGCTGTAAGTCTGTCTCTGCCTGACCTCTATTCTTTATTTAATCTCTTATCTTTTTCTTTCTCTTTGAAGCACCTTCCTCTTTTCAAAAAGCGTTGTTAGAATACGAAAAGGAGGCCCTGACGCCCTGAACCTTTTGACATTTTCCTGGCCTGATTGGAAAGATTAAGCCCTGTACTGTAACTAGAGACTTTCTGTAGAACACTCCCTTGAATGAAATGGGGAAAGAATAATCAGGATAAAATGACTCCCGGCTTAGTTTGCCAGTCCGAACATTTCAGGTGGAGAAGTACTCATTCATTGTTATCATTAAAGGTCTGTTTCGAGTCAGATGTCAGTTCAGGCATAACGGCAAAGCATTTGCCTGGGAGGCTGAACATTACTTGCTGAACAGGACTATTTTCACCGAAGAGACTAGTGCAAATATGAAGCTTCCTGACAGTGCCAAATGGTTCCATTTTTCTCCAATCCTGCAAGAACCAGACTGTCATTTTATACTCTGAAGATTAAACTGCTAAGCTTGTTTTTCTATAACAGAAAAAGGGTAAAATGATACTTTCTTCTTGCTCTGTGCTTCTTTCATTTTGTTTATCAGATATCCCTCATTTTATGCTGCTCGTCTTTATTCCAAAATATCACTTTACTGTAGAATCTTATGGATGTTCCTATTTCAGAACACAACATCTCCACAGAGTTCTATAGACAAACACAATAGCTTGAGGGTTGTCTCTTATTTTGACAGGTTGATCCGTGGCAGCCGTGTCTACACCAGTCATTTATTCCAGGATAATATCAAAGTCATCCCTACCAGGCCACATGATGCATAGCTGATCCCGCTGTGACCTTGGGTCGAACCCTCAGTTATTCTGGGATTTCACTGACTGGTTTTGTCACTTTCCCCCTCTTTTGCTACAATCCTGAAGTCTGCGGGTGGTGTGCTGCTCCCTCTTTGCAGGGTTGTTGATGTTTGCCATGAGTTCTGGGATCAACGAACAGCCAATGACCTATGAGGGGTGTGTTCATGGGTATCGCCGTGTTTCACTGCCGAGGTTTTTTTAAAAAACAAACGAACATATATCTGCATAGCATTACACATTCAATGGACTCCCTATCTGCCCCATGTGTAACTGTGTATTTGTGTTCATGTGAATCTCTGGGGAGTAATAATAAAAAATCCCAGTAGCAACATAATCTGCCTATCCCTGCCCACTTCTCCTGATCCACATGTAGAAGCGCTGTCATGGGACACACATCCTCCTGCAATGGTACTCCCGAAAATGTGGAAAACTTCTCCCTTCCTCCCTGCAATTGGGGCTCTTAAAACAGGCATTGAACTGCACAGCAACAGCCCATGCCTATCAAGGGTGGGTGGGGGGAACAGTTCAAAGGTTTGTTGGTTTGTTTTTTAAAAAACTTACAGGTGCTGGAGTGCAATTGTATGACCGTCTCCTCTTAAAAAAAATAATATGGTGGCTGTGACGTCCCTTTTCCCTTTCGGAACATCTCATGGCTGTCTAGATGCTAGGGGAGGATCACGGAAGCAGCTAAGTCTGTGATCCTCCCCCCTCCCTCCCTCCCTCCCTCTACACCCTTAGGTGTAGATGAGCCCCAGGAAAACTACTATAGGGAGAATGCAAAAGCCCACTTACAGTGACCCACTGTAGGGCACAAACATTTCCCCGCAACAATTTTACCTGGGCCAGCTCTTCAAAGCTGTCCGCTAGCCAAAGCAATGGTGAAATGTTTCTATTGCTTTCCTAAGAGCTGCCTTGAGGGGCTGCATCCAGGAAATGCATCCAGGTGGGGGAGCAAAAGGGCTTTATCTACAGGGGATCATTTGAGCAAGAGGAGACTCTTTGGGATAGAGGATTCCCTGAAGAAGTTGGGTGTTTGCCCTCCACAAGAAGTTTTGTCATGTGTAGCATTTCAAAGGAAGCTGCCACCATGGAACATGACCAAATTCAGATAGGTTCAAAAATTAACTGAGCTATTGCCCAATTTGGGGCAAAATAGGTCAGCTCATTTCTGAACCAATCCAACACAAGCCAGGGCAAACTCACTCCTCTTAAGAAGAATAAATGCATGCCATTCTCCATCAGTGGAAAGGTAAGCACTGGAATTGCAGCTGATATGAAGAGGTCTTACACATGACATATTATCAAAGTCCATAAGTGATCATCTCCACTAAACCTTCAAGAATATTGTCACCATCAAGAATGGCTTAGTCACACTTACAGGCTATGCAGACCAAGAGGCAGCTGGACAACCATCTGTCAGGTATGCTTTAAGGTGGATACCTGCATTGAACAGGGGGTTGGAATTGATGGCCTTATAGGCCCCTTCCAACTCTACTATTCTATGATTTTATGATTCTATGTATGTTAGAAGGAAGCTCAATGGGGCTTACCCCTCAAGTAAGTATGAACAGGATTGCAACCAGCTTTTAAGCACTCAAGTTTTATTATTATTATTATTATTATTATTATTATTATTATTTCTGTAGCAGGGAAACACATGCTAGATGATTAATAAGAGAGAAGGCAAGCAAGTTCTTGTGCAATGAAGCATACCATCTGGGATGAGAACAAGAACAACAGAACAAGAAATCAAAAGACTGGGGAAAGGATCAAGCAGGGAATAAGAATATGTAAATAACCATACATTCAAATTTAATATCCTTAACAAAATATGTTACAAAGTTGACACAATTACTCTCTTTCATGTGTTCTAAATATGTAGAGAAGAGAAGCAAATCTTACAAAAATAGTTCTTAATGTATTCCCCACAAATAACGTGATTCTTTGGAAAACAATCTTTTAGCATTAGCCAGGCCTTCAACGATGTAACCAGAGTACTGACATACCAAATGCACTACTTTGGAATAGGATGTTATGCTGCATTTAGGTTCTTGCATTCAGGGCCGACGAGAAGAGGGGTGAAACTGGTACAAATGATTGGGGCGTGGAAGGGGCCCTTGGGCCCAATTATGTTACATAGCTTGAAGGGGCCCAGAAGCGCTTGGGGGTCAGAAGTGGGAATGAGGGAGGAAGAGGCAGCCAAGGAAGGCCGCGGGACTTGCAGCACATCTCTCGCCACGGAGGTCAACCCTCACCAGCCAGCCATGTGGCCTGGGGGAGGCTGCCACCAGGGACCTGCCAGTCCTGCTCCCTAGGTTTCATCAAGGGCTGGGGTAAGGAAGTGGGCAGCCAAGCATGCCTGCCCAAAGCAGGGGGATCAAGTGGCACTGGGCCTTGGGCGACCTTCCTCCTAGTCATGATCCTGGGCGTCGGCAGCAGGGTCCTTAGGCAGGAACACCAGGGCCGGGACGAACAAAGATGGAACCAGCTTGGGCGGTTGGAATACTGGTGGAGCAAGCTGGAAGTGAGGCATGGGTCTCGGGTGGCAGAGTCCAACAGAGGCAGATCCAGGAAACAGGCACAAGGTCAGACACAGGTTCAGAATCCACGCAGGGGCCAGAGGCAGAAGAGAAGTCCAGTCAACAAGCAGGAAAGGTTCAAGCAGGGATCAAGCAGAGTCCAAACAATGGCCAGAGGCAAAAGTCGATGGTCAAAGGCAAAGCAAGTTTCAGGCACGTACCAGGTAGCAAAGGGGGCAGAGGTGTGGTCGAGATGAGCAAGAGGTCCAGCAAGGCGAGGCAAGATCTGAGGTAGCAAATGGTCAGGAAACGGCTGCAACTAGCACGAGAGACCATGTTGTTGTGGCAAAAGCTGAAGGTGAAATGTAGCTCTTATATAGGCCTTTCCTGGCAGCTCCCAGCTGTTCCGTATGAGACCACCTGGGAGTTCCTGCTGGTCTGGGCCTGAACCCTGCAAGGCTTTACCAGCCAGGGCTCACATCCTGTGAAACCCTGTGGCCAGTTATATGCAAGCTGCCGCCAGATGGTGCTGCAGGACAGATCCTGACACCTCCTTTGGTAGCTCTCCTGCTGCTTGGCATGGCAGCTTCCTGCCCACGGGCCATGAGAGGTAAAGATTTTTAGCTGGTCCACCCTTGCTAGGAGCGGGGGCAGAAAAAAATTCACTGGGGCCCAAACCCACTCTTGGTGGCCCTGCTTGTATTCACAGTATAGTTCAGGTGGAAATTTGTTCCAGGGAGTGAAAAAACAAGCCAAAGGCAGAGGTGGAGCCAAGGATAATCTTGCAAAATATTTGTATGAAAAAGATTTAATGAAGGTGCCTACGTGTTTCGGACAAAAAATGTCCTTCCTCAGGGCTTATTCAACAAGATTTTTACAGTTGTCTGCTCAATGAGATCTAGCTGCACCTCTTCCTTGAAGCTAAACACAACAGTGGCCCCTGCTCACACCTGCATTGTTATGGATGCAAAATGAGGACCAGCATGGCAACACAGTTGATGCTGTCAGCACTTGCAGTGGTAGCACAAACCCCACCACACACAAAAAAGCCCTTACAAAAAAAGAAAGAAGCTGTGCTAAAACACTTTCCAAAGGTGAGCCCTACTGGTGGGAATCTGTTGGAGAAATGTTTCTCTCCCTAGAGAAATTCAGTGAAATTGTCCCCTAATTTCTCTGCCCACAAATAGGGTGGATAATTTCAAACGGCCATTTGCACACAGCTCTAGTTATAACATCTGGAGGTACTTCTTTATAGTCAGACTTGGAAGAAAATTAAGGGAAATGGACAGAGGTGCTTCATTATCCAATTTCATGTTTTAAAGTAAATTTTACTTATTTACAGTGCATGAACCATTATTATAGCTCTTTGCAACTTTCATGATGGACGACTGGGCAATGGTGCAAGAAGCACATGAAACAACCCATCCATTGCTTCTTCAATTTAACAAATCCTTAATACTTCCTCAATTCCTCTTCTGTTTTCATAGTATATTAAAACCATTTTCTTAAAATGTATGAACATAACATGAGTTCCAAAATATATGCATTAAAAAGCATAAGAACAAATTATTTTCCATGGATGTCAAGGGTAGAGAGGGAAAGGAGACTTTAGTCATGTGTCATTTGCTCCCTGAATCTGTATGCTTTATTCGGAATTAAACCCTTTGTAACTAATGTTCTGTGACATGTGTTTAGGGCTGGGTTGTAAGAAAATATTCTAAGCACAGGAATGTGTATACAGTGATACAAGTTACCCAAGAAGCTGGTTGAATAAGATTGTACATACATTTCGGTAAGATGCAAATAGGCCAAACCTTTTTGGACAACAAGCCAGAGATAACAATGTCTTTTGAGTGAGAGTCATACATGGCTATAAAACATCAGATGGTTCAGATTTTGTTAGAATTTTATATAGGCCACATAAGGCATTATATTTACTTCCTTTGCACTTTTTATCTTAAAAAAAATATTTTGAATTTATCAGGAAAACATACTGACATCAACATTTGGAGAGCTAATTTACACATTTTTGTCATTAATATACTGGAGGCATTTGGCTGTTTGCAGATGTCAAGACCTGTAGCTATAAAATATATCAGCTTGATTGCTTTGAAATATTCTTGTTCCAAAGTCTCTTCGACTACATGCTGTAAATCACTTTAACAGGATGTGCTGTGGCTACAGAAAACTTGGGTTTTTTATTTTAACTGGGGCTGAAAATGAGCTCCCATGGAAACATGAAATAAACCAAGATAGTTAGAGCAGGGATGGCTCACATATCAGCAGATGTGTCCATGTACTTGTGGCCAAATAGCATAAACATGTATGCCTCAGAAGTGACTATATACATATTATTTTCATACCTTGGGGTCATCTCTATTTTGGTTAGGGGAAAATGAATCCCAAATGATCAAGGGGGTTGGAGCATCTTCTGTACAAGGAAAGACTTAAAGCATTTGTAGCCTTTCAGCCTAAAAGGGAGACAGAGAACTAAGGGTAGGACATGTTAGATATTTAAAACTTATAATGTGCTAGGAGAGAAGATATAAAGATAAACTTTGTTTATAGTCCCATTAGAAATCAAGGTCACCAACAAAATTGATTGATGTGGCATATTGGCAGGAGGTTCAGAAAAGACAAAGGACGGTATTTTTTCATTTACGTGAATGAAGTGTGAAAATAACGAGACGACACACAGAAAATGGATTTAAATTAAGGCCACATTTATTTCAATTCTGCAAGGGGTGGAGGCCTAAGCAGGCATCCTCTCTTGGCCATAAACTGGTTTTTATTGGATTGGGAAAGACATTCATAGCCCAAGAGATGGGGCCTGTAATCCAAGAGATGGGGCCTGTACAAGGGCTTCCCCTTGTAGGGGTAGGTAGACGTTCCAGTGTCACTCTTCTGGGTTGCAAAACTCCGAGTGAGTGAGAAAGGTTGGCCTCAGAGGTAACCCTTATCTCAGCCACTGGTGCTGCAAGGCTCCCAGCTGGGAGCCTCAGGCATTACCAATCACTACAATGGTGCCTAAGAATGCTCATCATTCCTATCCTCGCTCCCAATGCCTGCACATAATGGTCATATCAAAATGCGAGGAATTGTAATGCCAATTAACCTATTTAATACTCCCCAATCATCTTACACTGTGAAGTAGGCAAAAACAAACAAACAAAAAACAGCCAAGTTAGGGTATGAGCAAAAAATTCCTACTTGGACCCCTAACAGGCAACCAGCAAGCCCACACTGCCTATGGGAGGGGGGAGGGTTACTCGTGCATGAAGAGGAGGCTGGGAGGGTCGAGCCCCAATATATGCTCACGTTTTTCCCCTTCCAGCCCTGGTGGATCCACCAGGAGGCAGCCAATGGCATAGTTTGCTGGTTCATTCAAATAAACCAGGATTGGAAACCAGGTTTGGAAACCAGGATAATCTGTGTACACTAGTGTGAAGCCCATGTTGCAATTGGCACTACTAGTATGAAAGTGAAACATACTGCAAATTGCAATTCTAGGTAGTGCTGGGTGAAATCCCACTCTTTGGGAAGCCTAAGAGGGTTGGACTTTTTAAATCATTGTACCAGCAGGTGATGTACTTCTGGCTCCATGAAAAAAGTGTCACAATTTAGTCCAGCCTGTTCTGCACCTCCTCCATGCACTTTCTGGGTCCAGGCTGGAGCCGAGCCAAGAAAAGGTGGCACCTTTGTGGAAGCTACTGCTGCGAAGGCTGTGCATTTGCCTTCAGCAAGGGTGATGATGAGTTATTATTAAGAGTTATTATTATTATTATTATTATTATTATTATTATTTATTATTATAAAAAATAGTCTGGCTGGAGTGAAAGCATAATTGGAAGTAGAGGCACTTGCAGAAGGGAATTGGGGAAGCAGCAATAATGGCATGCTGATGTGGGTGCTGAAGAACTGGACCCTAAAAGGAAAGGGGCAAAAGGGGGTTTACTTTTCAGGGGGACAGAAAAAGGTGGCTGGATGTGGATTCCAGGGTGCCCTCTGAGAGATAGAGGGGGAAAGAGGAAGTCCCTTCTTGAGGGAGGTGTCGTTTAAATACAGGAGGATGAGGAGATGAGAGTGACAATTCTTGTTAACATACTGTTTGGCTATTAAAGCTCGAGCGTTGAACTTTTTCATAGTTTCAAGATTTTCTCAACATGTACACTGCACAAGCTTCAGTTTAAAACAAAAATGAGCAAAATCGGACTGGTAGATCTCAAGTAATAAGCCTTACACTGCTGCATTCTTATGTAAGGTTCCAGGAGATGGTGCTGCAGCTGCCACTGTGCAACTATTCAGTTGATAGCTGAATAGTTGCCTCAGCTGCTTTCAACCCTAACCTTAACCTTGTCTCCACCACATTCTCCTGGAATATAAAGGTATGGAAAAGATTCCTTTCCCTCCTCAATCACCACCTGGTAATTTCCACTAGTGAACCACCTCACCAGCTTCCATGCTCCAGTCCATCCCACTCTTTGTGCTCCTGAAGCCGTTCAGGTCCACCATCCCTCTAGACTAGATGGAAGGCTGACATTGAAAACAGCAGCCACACACCGATTTCTCTTCCTCTCACTGGCAATATCATTGTATAGTAATAAAAAACTGCATGATGACATTTCATTGTGCTGAGTGAATTGCAAAGTGAAACCAATAATGTATGGCATAGTCAGTGCAATGATATCACATCACACTAGGGTGACCATATGAAAAGGAGGACAGAGTTCCTGTATCTTTAACAGTTGTATAGAAAAGAGAATTTCAGCAGGTGGTCATTTGTATGCATGCAGCACCTGGTGAAACTCCCTCTTTATCACAACAGTTAAAGCTGCAGGAGACCTGCCCTCTTTTGCATCTGGTGGACAGGCAGAGAGCCAGTGAACAACTAGGCAATGATATCTATTCCTCCTCCTTCTCACCACCACTTGTCTGGGCAAAGCGAGAGGCAGGTGATCAAGCTTTAGCTATTGGGCAAGGCAAAATGCCCATCACCTGAAACATATAGCTCATGGACATCAGTATACAATTTGTTTACATATTTAGTTTCTTTGGAAACCTACATGCTCTTCTCTATAATTCTCTTCTTTCTTTCTCCAATTTCTTGCATTTCTTGTCTATCTACATCCAGTGGAGTCAAGTGGAAGTTCATGGATGCCTCAGAGGCAATTTTATCAGGCTCCTGGTAGTCCTCCCAAATTTTAAACAAGTTAGGTAAAAATAAAAACAAAAATAATCCCAGTTTCACTTACAAGAAAAAGAGAAATGTTTCTTTCTAATCTATTTTGCATGTGACACACATTCAATTTGCTTTAATGTACAGATTAGTTTGTAATAAATAGTATACCTGAATAGAGGTGCTCCATAACTGGAAAGCCTTTACAGCATTAATATGGAGCTTGACTATATTCATTTGTGTGACCAGTTATACTTTGATCCCTCAGATCACTATCTGGAATATAGAGTAGGTCCTAATAATACCAAAGGTTGCTATCTTTGCATTATGGATTATCAGATACCTTAAGTATCTAATGCCTTTAAACTATAATCCTAGTAATAGTCTAGGGGTGTGCACAGACCCCCCGCTCCGCTTCACTTGCAGATCCGCCATTTTCCGGATCGGGCCGCTCCGCCCCGCCCCCGCTCCGCCCACTTCCGCTCCGCTCCGCCCGGAGCTCCGGATCCGGATCCGGAGCTCCGTTTCCCCCCCCCCCCCCATAGGCTTGCATTGAAAGCTAAAAAATTATACAACTTTTTTTCTGTTCAAGTTAGAAACCTCATGTTTGGCACCATGACACCTCATGGGGATATACACACGCATGCCAAGTTTCAAAGCAATCCCATCATCCCCTGATTTTTGGCGAATTTTTGAAAATCGGGCACCCCACACACAACATCCCTGCGAGGTGGGCAGGGGAGGAGGGAGGGAAGGCATGCAGGCATGCAGCTGGCATTTCTGGGGGCATAAGGAAGTGAGCCAAGGATAAGCCAGTAATGCATATAAAATGGAATAAATCAATCAATAAACAAAGGAGGGGTGGAATTAAAAGCAGCAGTGTTGCTCAATAAACAACAAGAAGAACTTTTTTTAAAAGGCTATATCTGTCTTTTACCAGCAATAGGGGGACGTGCCCGGGGGAGGGGGAAGTAGCTGCCAGTTCAAGACACTGACAGCCACAGCTCTGAGAAGAAGTAAAACGCTCACTTCGACTCAGAACAGGCATTGCTCCACCACTGAAAAGTGACCATTCACTTCAACTCATGATAGGCATTGCTCCACCGTTTTACTCTCTTTGGAAGGCTCTAATGGCCTTCCAGTGCAGGAGAGAGTGGGGGCACGTCCAAGATGAGATGCCCTAGGGGAGCTCATCCCCTTGCACCACATCGATTCAGTTGTTCCCCAAGGTTAGGGTGGGGAGCAGTGCTGTGTTTTCTATCTCTTATTCTTGGCTTAGTATATGATTTCAGGTTGTGTTTGTGCATTTGGTGGGGCTACTGTGTTAAAAAACACGGGGAAAAGCCCGTTCAGATGAAGAAAGAGAAGTTTCCCAGAATCCCAAGTTACCTGTTTTGCCTATGCCCTCCTCCAACTTTGGGATCATCATGACCGGGAGCTGACTCTGCCCCTTTGAAAAAGGTATTTTTCCCGCCGATTTTTTAAAAACGTCTAGCCCGCGACCCGTACGATGCAGAAAGTTGAGAGTGGTCTCAAAATGACCCCCATCCACGACTCTCTGTGCACAAGAATTTCCAGAACGATAGCTTAACCCCCCCCCAGTTATCCCCGATTCTTTCCCTCAATGCAATCCTATGGGCGAAAAGCCGAAAACGCCGTTTGAGCCGCGCGGTTGACCCGATTTTCACAAAAATATAGCCCGCGACCCGTACGATGCAGAAAGTTGAGAGTGGTCTCAAAATGACCCCCATCCACGACTCTCTGTGCACAAGAATTTCCAGAACGATAGCTTCAAAAACAACGTAGTTATGCGCGATTATTTGCCGCAATGCAATCCTATGGCGAAATGTTTTCAAGATGGCGACCGGAGCGCTCCGCCTGAACTCGAAGCTCCGAAAAATGGTCGCTTCTCTTCGCCTTGCTTCTAGGAGGTCCGCGGTCCGCTCCTACTCCGCCTCTGGGTAAGGCGGAGCAGGCCAATCCGCTACTGCTTCTACGCTCCTAATCGGAGCGGAGCACATCCCTATAATAGTCCTCCTTTTAGGAATGAAGACACAAACTAGAAGGCAAAGCACCATTTACTTTTTACTTTTTTCTTTCTTACAACCTCAATGGCACCAGGCCTTCAAGAATTCCCATTCTAGAATCTAAGCTTGTTATCAGCTTCACCAGTTGATCAGTGAGGGGTAGTGTGTTAATCTGTGATTAAAGCTGATCCTAAACAAGTTTGCTCAGAGGTAAGTCAGCCAAGTGCAATGACATTTCCTTGTCAGTAAGCTTAAGAGGCAGCTGTTCCATGTAATCCTATGCATGTTTCCTTAACCATCAATGCCAATAAATGTGTAGGAATTTATTTTAGACTTATTAATATATTACAGATGGAGACACTTTAACACACAGGTCCTGCTATAGATAACACCAACAAATTCCACGCTATGGGAAAGAACCTGGTCCATGGTTCGCTGCCCTTCCTATGAATTGAATAGTCCAGCTGCTGAACCAAGACCATGCAATCACAACTGACCACATTTTATAGCTTTTACTGACATAAAACACAATGACCATTTAAGACATGACAAATGTAAATAAGAGGTACCATGGCAGTTAACAAGGTAGAACGCATGAAGAAGAAATACAACATAAAAACTTCAAAACCATAGCCCATGCATTACCAATTATAGCATACTGCTAGAAGTGGAGGCCTTCTGCTGGGAGTGAACCCACCATTTTCTTTTCATCCTTCAATATACCATTAACCAAATAGCAAACATGATTATGATGTTTATTTCAATCATTGATTTGTCACTATAGCTCTGGTGTCCCAGCCTGTTTCAGGTTGTCTGTACCTTTTCCTTTATGCCAGCTGTTAATCCCCCATTTTCTAGCAACCACTGTTTTCCCTGGAAATCCCCTACATTTCTAAACCATTTACTATGTTTTTGTACTTCTGTGCGTATCATAAAATTACACAAATCCTGTTCTTGTAACCTCCTAGTTCCTATTTTGTAATTTTCTAGAAGCATGTATACCAACTTTAGTTATTGCTACATTAATCTTAATTGTACTACTACTTTGCTGCTGGCTTCATAATCTATAATTTATGTCTTATATCTATGCCTACAGTAACTCTATGCTACAGCTATATGACGTGTGTGTGTGTGTGTGTGTGTGTGTGTGTGTGTGTACGTACATGTATAAGTAAGTACCAGGAAGTGTGCATAGAATTGTGCCATGTAGTATGATTCTGTGTACATTTATTTGGAAACAGGTAATTGTGCTTAGGAATAATAGATGTAGGATACAAATATAGATAAACTTACATGGGAATGAGGATGCTTCCAAATCATGCCTTTAACATACATTTACCCTGCCTCATTCAAAGAATTTGATGGGAGTTCCAGACAATGGTGTCTTCTACTTGTAAGGCTCCCATGTATTCCCACTGCTTCTTCCAACTTTTTATGTTTCCACAACAAATCTATTAAGGAGGAAAACCCAGAATAGCTGCAGAATATTTTATTATTATTATTGGTAGTGCCAGGAGCTGTCCATCTGAATTAAGTCCCACTGAATTCAAAGGATTGGATGGTTGCAGATTACATTAATTAATTAAAATTTACAGTGCTTAAACATATACCCAAATATACAATTCAGAATTCTCAAAGGTGATTGTGAACTGCATTCACTTGAGTGGGACCTGCACCAACAAAACAATTTGAGATTGTGGTTCACTGAATAATTCATTTCCTTGGCTGTCGGTACATAACCAGAAGCATTGCACTGGTGATCCATTTCATTCTGTTTGACATTTCAGCACTTACATAATCTAACACAGATTTGTAGGTTTCTGCAGCTCTCTTGCCCCTGAGATCAAAATAATACAAGTAACTAGAAGATTTCAAACATTCCTCTAGACATAAGTAAATTGGATGTTAAGTGGGATTTTATTTTGTAAAATTACGGTCTGAAATGTAATTACATGTCAGTTTGAATTCGAATAGAATTACCTATTAATTGCCAAAATATAAAGAAGATGATTAGATAAATATTTTTAGAAAGTAATATAGTTTTTTAATATGTCAAATTTCCTAGCCTAGTCATCAAGGTTTCCATACAAATATGCAGCTTCATTAATTAGAAGTCTGGACAAAAGAAAACTTTAGCATTCTAAAAGTACAACATCGCACTAACATCAGATTTATTTATGTATTTATTGATGATATTTGTATGCTATTTCATAACATAACATTCTCAGAATGGCTTACAAGAGACAAACATACAACAATTTAAATACAAAATTAAACAAGAAACA
Organism: Elgaria multicarinata webbii; assembly: GCF_023053635.1. Classification (NCBI taxonomy): domain Eukaryota; kingdom Metazoa; phylum Chordata; class Lepidosauria; order Squamata; family Anguidae; genus Elgaria; species Elgaria multicarinata. The sequence goes on from NC_086172.1 coordinate 64,301,412, forward strand.
TAACATACAACAAAAGAAGACTCCCAAAATAGAACACAAAGATTTTAAAACCAAGAGGCCCAAAACACATGACATAGTTAGAAGGCCTGGGTGAATTAGTTAAAACACCTGTCTTCACCTGGCATCAAAAAGACCACATGGGTGGCATTAGGCAAAGCTCTGTGGGAAGGCTACTCCATACCTGGATGCATGTGGCTGCAACATCCAGGATTGATGTTGAGTTCTATTAAACAGGAAGCTCGGTTCTAGCAGGTTGCTGATCAAATCAGAAAAGTGAAAATATTTCTATTATTAGGACCTGCATTATTGCCTAAGGAGATAAGTGTAAACAAAACACACACACAAAACAACACTATTAAAACCTTTATTTCTGCAATATTCAAAATCTCATCGTAATTTTGACTGCAATCGTATGTACACTTTCCTGGGAGAAAAGCCCCTTGAACCTAGTGGGACTTACCTCTGAGTAAGCATGCATAAGATTGCACTGTTATATTTATAACTTTCCTACCTCTAAATTCCAGTTGTGGAGGAGTACTTTTCTTATTTCATTCATCTGTGTATCAAGTGAAAGGGTACTGCTAATTATATTTTACAGATGAGAAACTGAGGATCAGTGGCACACAGTGCTTTGTTCATGTTCACTGCTGGCCAGTATCCCTTTGCCATATCTCCATGTTTTGTTAAAGCAAGCATGTGATAGAATTTCCCCACTTTCCCTCCACTTCATTGGCTGCTGATAACAGAAACTACATGTCTGATAAACAGAGGTAGATTACAGAGGCTACATGTCTATACACCTTTACTTGGCAGCAAATCCCATTGATCTCAATGGGGCTTACTTCTGAGTAGACAGTCATATAGGATCTTCAATGTCTATATACTAATGCCCAGAGTATAAGAAACAAACAGAACGAATTTGAACTCTTAACAGATGAAGGCAAAGATGACTTGATAGGTATAGCAGAAAAATGGTGGGATGACTCCCATGAGTGGAATTCAGCAATTGAAGGGTATAATATGTTCAAAAAGAACAGAAGAAATAGAAAGGGAGATGGAGTCACACTATATGTTAAAAAATACTTATCCCTGCACAGAAATACAGGAGGGTGAGCCTGGGAGCCCAATCGAGAGCATCTGGATTAAAATAAATGGAGCAAGGAATAAATGGAGCATGATAGTCGGAGTGTACTACCAACCACCCAATCAAGGAGAAGATAAGGATGAAACTTTTGAAAAGCAAATTGCCAGTGTTTCAAGGAAGTGTGATGTAGTAGTGATGGGGGACTTCAATTACCCCAATATCTGTTGGGAGACAAATTCTGCCAAAAGTGGCCCTTCCAAGAAATTCCTGACATGTGTGGCTGAAATCTTTCTCCTACAGAAAGTGGAGGAAGGAACTAGAGGATCTGAGGGCAACGAGGGTGATCAGGGGTCTGGAAACAAAGCCCTCTGAGGAGAGAACTGGGCATGTTTAGCCTGGAGAAGAGAGGGCTGAGGGGAGACATGATAGCACTCTTCAAATACTTCAAAGATTATCACACAGAGGAGGGCCAGGATCTGTTCTCTATCATCCCAGAGTGCAGGACATGGACTAAAGGGCTCAAGCTATAGGAAACCAGATTCCAGATAAACATCAGGAAAAACTTCCTGTTAGAGCAGTACGACAATGGAACCAGTTACCTAGGGAGGTTGTGGGCTCTCCCACGCTAGAGACATTCAATAGGCAGCTGGACAACCATCTGTCAGGGATGCTTTAAGGTGGATTCCTGCATTGAGCAGGGGGTTGGACTTGATGGCCTTATAGGCCCCTTCCAACTCTACTATTCTATGAGTCTATATAGGATTGTGCTCTTACTCTTTTTCTCGAGTGAGAACTTGATGTACTGCGTAGCAGTGAATAACCTTCCAATTTGTCATTAGAGCAAATTTATTAATGCATTTCTTTACAAATCTGAGTAAAATGGTTCAATGAAGAGCTCATATATCATCAATCCCCCTCAGCCACCCCCTTATAGTAAGGAGGGTCAAAACAAACATTACATTAAATTAGCACTGTGCCAAAACATGTGATATATTTATTTTCAACTATCCATTGGGGGTGGGTGAAGAGTGAAAAGAAATTGTGCAAAGGGGTGAGAATTTCAGAGAAATGTCTCAGGGTGCAGGACTTCAGTGGCTACCTTACTATAAGGAGATGGCTGAGGGGGATTGATGATATGTGAGCTCTTCATTGAACCATTTTTCTCCTGTTTTCTCCTTGCAGCCTCTATGGCTGCTGGACTTTCTAAAAAGCCCCCTAGAGGACTTAACCAGGACTTCTTCCCTTGGGACTTTCCAGTGCTGTTCCCTGCTCAGGGCCTGAAAGCTGAATGAGGAGTTGTTGAAGAAGTTCGCAAATTCTCAAATCTGCACTCACATTCAAAAATTTCACAAATTTCAGGAAAAACACACATTGAAAATTGTACGAACGTTAAAAATGTGCAACACTTTAGTATATGGGAGAAAGTTGCACAACTTTGAAAAACACTCAACATTTTGCACAATGTTTTTGTTCAATAGCGTTCAATTTGCACAATTTCCCCCCTTGTTCATGCCAAGTGAACAGCAATCGCAAGCACTCGCAGAAATGGAAGGTGAGACAAGCATCAAGTTTATGCTTGGAGAATCTGGGGGGAATGCGAACATCAATTGTTTGCCCTCCTCTACAGCTTACAGGGTTGTGGTGTTGTCGAAGAAAAAGTTGCAATGATCTCAGTCTGTAGGCCACCCCATAGAGCGTGTGTTGTGGGGCCAAATCACTTCCTAAATTGGGGGGCAGAAAGTGTCTGGATTACAATTGAGAGGTCGACAGGAGTTTCTACTGATTCTAGATCGTGGCATGTACTTTCCTAGAATGTCAGACGTTTCTGGAGCACACTGAAGTATTGAAGAGCCCTGACAGGCAAGGCTTCCCAAGATGTGTAACATGAAGATGGAAACCGTGAACCAGGATGTTAAAAGTTGTACTTGTTTGGTAGCTTTGCTTTTATTTTATTTTTATATAGTGCAGTAGGAACAATTGGCTAAAACAGTGACTGACAATACAGATCTGTCTTTCTTTGGAAGAAACGTTCAAACAGACACAACACTAGGGAAACTTCTTAACCTTGTGTTAAGGATGTGTCTATCTTCTGAGCTTAAATGATGCATGAAATGGAAACAAAAAAATCCCTGGATGCTACTGTGCAAATTTTGACGCGTTTGGCTATTTACTGAAGTAATAAGCACAAACAATTCTGAAAAGCTCAAAGTGATAAGGCCAGAGAAGAAAAACACAAACATTTCCCCATTATTTTCTTAATTTTATTTGCCAGTTTGGGATCCCTAGGCAGCCCTTGAGGTAAACCATTTTTGATACATAGCAAATGGCTCCCTTCCGTCATGTGCAAGGCTGCAAAAGAATGCTTTCAAAAGAACTATGCTTTGGATATTAATTCATGCGCCTTCTGGGCATTTTTTCCCAAGAAAATAACATATTTTTAGAATATTGAGTATTTATTTCTTATGCTTGTGTGTTCGTATGACTCAGTATTGTTACTATAAAGCACTTCACTTAGAACTATAATTTGAGCCATTATTTAGTGGATCTGTGAACACACCCAAATGCCCAAAGCTGAAACTATGACATTAGGTTGGAGCCAATGTTGTTTAGTTCCCAGTCATAAAAGATCTCTAAAAGAGCCCTATAACATTCCATATTTATTTTTAATGATCTCTTTCATCAAATGGAAACCATTAAGGACAGAAGAAAATGAAATGGAGTCATCCCATTCTCTTTGGTAAGCTATTTATTTGAAATGGAGAAATGATCAAAATGATTTCAACTCTCGCATTATAGAACTAGGAATTTGCAATAGGCCAACAGCCCCGATGCTGTGAGACAGCATCTGCATGATCTAGGGCCTTAGCTAGACCTAAGGTTCATCCCGGGGTCATCCCGGGGTCATCCCTGTTCATGTAAATGACATACAGGGGATCCCGGGAGCAGGCAGGGATGACCCTGGGACGATCCCGGGATAAACCTTAGGTCTAGCTAAGGCCTTAGACTCTATAGATCAACTGCAGGTTGTATCTATTCTACAGAACTATAGTGGTACAATAGAATTACCTTTCCTTGGGCACCTAAGGATAGCTTATAACTAGACTATTTCAGCAACCTCATAAAACTACAGTTCCCAGGATTCTTTGGGAGTAGCTGCTATGAAAATTAAAGGGATATAAAAGTGATTTAAATTTGTGGAGTAGATACCCTGATGCTATTTATGTTATTTCACAACGAGTAAGCAGGTGTCATACAAAAAGATACAGCCAGTGAAAATATAGATGCATTCAACAGTAATTTGCAATTAAAATTTAATAGGCTTATTCAGGCATTGCTCAACTGAATGGTGCAAGAGCCATAATGTAGGGTGACCATATGGAAAGGAGGACAGGGCTCCTGTATCTTTAACAGTTGTACTGAAAAGGGAATTTCAGCAAGTGTCATTTGTATGCATGCAGCACCTGGTGAAATCCCCTCTTCATCCCAACAGGTAAAGCTGCAGGAGCCCTGCCTAGTGTGACCAGATTAAAAAAAGAGGGCAGGGCTCCTGCAGCTGGTGGATTTTGATTGTTTGACTCACTTGGAAGTTGGTGTACTGGCTGTTTCCCAGAATACAGACTATTGGTCAGAACAGGTACAAAAGCATGGGCAATTAGTGGATGGATTCAACCCTTACATGCAGTAATGTGTGGCTGGTCAATATGGTTGATTTAGCATTCCAGACCATTCCATTCTATTCCAGATAGATTCTAGGCATTATGGAGTTAATAATCATGTGATACTGCAAAGGTTTAAGGCCTAAAATATTTTTCTGAAGTATCTCTAACATACACCATTATTTTTGGCATTTTAAAAAATAAATAAAGGGGGCATTCTATTCTGTCCCATTCAATTCTGGCTTCTACATCATCTCTTGATTAATTAGATGGCCTAATTATGTGAAGAGGGAGAGCTCACTAGCCCTGCCCATCTCTCATTGTTTCCATCACTCTCTACAAGTGAAGGGCATGAGAACCCATGAGAAAGGGAGAGAGGCTAATGCACTCCCCCTCTTCATGCGTTTAGTCTACACAGTTAACGAACACCTGAATAGGGCTCTAGAAATGGAAACTTGATGGATTTATTTATACCTTATGATCCTGGTTTAGTGTATCATACCAAACCATTAAACCACTGTATGTTTTGTAATTGATTCAACGGGATGTAGGCTGTATCTTTAATGGACCACTAGGCAGCATAAGTTCTCAACATATTATAACCAATTGCATCTTATATTCCCACTAGGAGGCACGAAATCAGACAATCAGTTTGTTTCCAATATTATGGGAAAGGTCAAGGCTACACAGTCATGCTTATGTATAAAGTTTTGAGCATTTTTTAATCTTATCTTTTAAGTAAATCCTTCATTTGTTCTCAAATAGATATAGTAACATTTAAAAAAAATTAAAAGTCTTATGTAAATACTCCTCACTTTAGAAGACAAAAGTAGTCTGTGCAGAAGCTGAAATACATGAAGAGATAACATGAAAAGTTATCAAAATGCTGCAGCACATCAAAAGAATTCAAATGTTAAAATCAATTTTCTAACCTTAAAAGGAACTGTAACACATGAAAACCATCAAATCCATTTCAAAGTTAAAAATAGTTTTATAACCCTAAAAGGAACTGTGAAATATATTAAAAAAAAAAAACAAGAAGAAGTGCCATTTAATTATTTAGCATTGTTAAAAACACATTTATTTCAGTCTGAACAGGAGGTCTGGTATATTATTTCTCCTTTAAAATAAACTTGGTGCAAATATAACTTTAAAGGCATTATTTAGAGAAGTCATATCTGTTCATTAGCAAACCAGGACATTATGTTAAAGTATACACACATTTTTTAGTTCAAAAAGAAAAAAAGACTATTTGTTTTTGTGTGTGTGTAAAATACTGCTGAATCCTTTAAGAAGTCTTTACCAATGTCAGATGTATTTCCATGTTCAATGTACCCACAGTTGGCAAACATACCATTGATCTGCATTACCAACAAGCGACTGCCAATTAAATTAAAGAATTTACTCAGCCATTTGCATTAAAATTATGGGTGTAATCCAACACTGCACACAGGTACCCTCACTGCATGTGGTTCATAACTAGTAAAGTGCAACATCCTACTCTCAGATTTGAACACATCGGGCATGTCTACACCAGTCCTATATTCCGGGATCGTTCCAGGATTGTTCTTGTGCATCCAAATGCCACACAGGCTTTGAAGCCAGGATGCTGGGGTTGGGGGGCAGAGGCTTTGAAGCGGTGCACCTGGAAGTGGCTTCCTGGCGCGCCATACTGAAGCCTCCGCCTCCAACCCCAGCATCTGGGGCAGCGGATTTGGAACAGCGCGCCCGGAAGCCGCTCTAGGAGAGCAGCTTCCGGGTACGCTGTTCGGTGCCCTCATTTGCTTGGTGCTCTAGGCTGCCGCCTAAGTTGCCTCTATGGCAGCACCAGGCCTGTTGCTCCCACACCCAGAATGAAGACAGAAAGCAATGTTATGAATTAAAATAAGTTCCACAACTGTACTACTTTATATTTGAACTGAAACAGGATGTATCATCTCACTCCCATAGCCCTCCCTCAGTGTAGCCCCTCAGAAGAATGCTTCCTGCTGTCAGTCCTGTTTACATTGTCCTGTCCCAGCTCTAAGCCTGAGGTCAGTCCTTACCATCACTGGCCCACATCAAGGATATGAGGAGGTTCCTGGCAGCATCCTCTGTCCTTACACCATTGGTATCCATGAAGCTATTTGTATTTGTGTTTTTAGATTGTTGGTTGTTTTATTATGTTCTTCATAGTTTTAGTTTTTGTGAACCGCCCAGAGAGCTTCAGCTATTGGGTGGTATAAAAATGTAATTAATTAATAAATAAATAAATAAATAAATAAATAAATACCACTGCCTAAGGTTTTTTCCCCCTTTCCCAAATCTTTTCAAGCCTATGAGGCATGATTGGGAAAGGCACCAAATAAGTTTCACGTAGGGCTATGCATGGACACCTCCCCAACACACTTCATATACCAACCTTCATCTAATCAGATTTCACAGCTTTCACATATAACGTTCACATTTAAATCCTAATGCAATAAAACATGGTTATACAATTAATAACCATGATAAAAGACAGCTGATAAAAAATTCTAATCAAGGCAGGCTAAAAGACTACACAAATTAAAATGCCTCTGTGAATGAAAACGTCTTCACTTGGCACAGAAATGATGCTGAAGTTGGTGCCAGATACAAGGAGGGTGTTGCAAAGCTGGGTGCCAGCACTGAGAGTGCCCTTCTCCTTGTGCATTGGACTGCAACCCACCTCCATCACTTCTTGCCCTCCCTTAAGTGCCTTCTTCCCCAAGGGAAAACAACTCTCCTTAGAGAAGGGGTATTAGGTGGTAAAAAGTTCCCATCTCAACTGACAATTGACACCTGATGCATCTTTTTAGGGATCATGGGAGCCACATGACCCCTGACAGAAAGGACATTCTGCTCCTCATTTACCACTGAGAAGAAGGGCCCACAGCGCCTCTCCCTGGTTGCAAATCAAACATTTAATAGAATACAAAAGCCTGTATGTATTATAATGGTATCTAAATGGTTCAAACTTGTGATCCGTCACCATTGTTTTTCATTTATTTTTGAGAGCAGTTCTGAATAGACTACTGTAGTACATTTGACTCTCAAGGCTGGAACATTTTCATAATAATTTGAGATGGTTGTTTTAAAATAGACAAGAACATAAAAGGGATTCACATCCCCAACCCTTTATTGGTGAAGGGCAGAGATTCTGTGTGATCTATTGGTATGCAGCACATAACAGGAAAGAGGAAGCAATATTTCAATTTTGCAAATCTGTTTGTCTAATACCGTTTCCCTAAATTCAGGTCAGAGAAACATTGTCGAACAAATCATGAGCTGTGGTAGAAAGAAAATAACAAACACAAGAGTGATCGTTTGACTACATGATTTCCAGGAGAGAAGAATTTTTATTGTCCAACCACAAAGATGAGATAATAGATCATGGAAAGACTTATATGGCAATAGTCTGCTCTCAAACTATCAGCAATTCCCAGACTGAAGCTATTACAAATGCCCAGGATAATCTATTGCTCTGCCCCAACTTAGAACTACATGTTAGAGAAAGTCGTTTTGACCCTGACCTTTCCATTATTAGCCATCAAAATTTCCCTCTTAGAGCTATCAATTTCACCGTGCAGCTCTTTATAAAGTGCGCCAAATTATCAATTGTGTCACTCCTGACCAGAGATTCTTCTACACAGACAGACTTGCTGTTTACTCTTAGCAACAAATATTGGGAAAGTATATGGTTGTGAGAGTATACCTATTTTTCTCCTGAATACCTGGCAGATGAGTTTATAACAGGTATCTCACAAATGTCCAACAACTCTTCTTGTTCCTTTTGTAATAGAAACATTCTACAGGCTCTCACCACATAAATTGATGGTGCCATATAAATAATAAACAATTTAGGATTTATTTTCCGCAATACTTCAAAAGTACTGTTACTTCTAAACTACTAGAATTGTGAGCATTACAGTTTCAATAATTTTGGATGAGGGTCTCTGCTCAAAAAAACAATGAGCTTGCATGCAACGATCTTACTATGCTCTCAATCAGTACATATGTTGTTGTTTTGTGCCCAGGAGAAAGCTTGCAAAGTTTCAGGTTCCCCGAAGAATAATTTCAGTCTAGTCATTGTACATCCAAGTTGACTAGTTGAACTTGTTACCTTATTAGTTCCAAGTCCCTTGAAAGATACTTTGGGACGGCCTTCTCTCACAATGGAAATCTGTCAATGCAAAAAGTACAAGACATTTTGTAGAGAGAAATTTCCACAAAAGCTCTGGTGTCAATGGCACATTGTATAATTTGAGATCTACAGTTCCTCTTTTCAAAACAGGATTGATAAAGTTTATGCCAACTGCCTATTTGGTCTGGAATTCCATCTGTTGGCAATTAGTGCAATCAATTAGTCAGGTATGTGATTAAACAACTCTACAAGCTGTTCTCCATTTACCAGAAAAACAATGAGCAATGACAGAAATCCTTTATAAATCCCATACCACTTTACAGCATGTCCAATAAGGCAGAACAATGGTAAGGATTCACCATAATGAGTTTTTTTCCTTATGTCAATCAAGTCATGGAGTTTTTTTGTTTTTTGTTTTTTAAAAACCTTTTCTATATAGAAACAAAAACTATTAATCTATGGGCAGTATCCAATGCTGGCCACAAGCTAGTGGGGCCTACTGCAAGAACAATGGAAAGTGAACAGTTCCTGAAGCAACTGGAAATGTGATGAAATGGGTCATTTCCAGAATGGGGTAGGAGCTCACAGATGGCAGCTGCACTGACTTATCCCATTCTGGAAATGAATGCTTCCACTTGCTTCAGGGATTGATTTAGGAAGCACTAGCTTCCTGTTTTACTACCAGTGGATCCCTTAGTACAATAAAATGAACAGAGCTGCTCCAGCAGTATTGGATACTGCCCAATATTTAAAAGGTAAAATTTAGTAAAACTACTCATTTATGTTAATACTTTTTATGTTAATGTCCAATAATACTTTTGATGTTAATAGCCAATAACTTAAAAGTAATGAATAGCCCATCAGCAGCAATACAGTAAAACTTTCTATATCGTGCTATTTACCTTACGGTTGTTGTTTTTTTAAAAAAACTCCCAAGTTCAACTAAGTAAATTATTAACTGTATTTCTGAATATATAAACTGAGCCAAGCTGAAAAACAGGAACATGCCTTGGGCAACAAATAGGGTTGGACGTACACATGCATACTTACACACACACACACACACACACACACACACACACACACACAATCTCTCTAGAGTTTGATGCTAACTTTTAGAATGCTAAATCAATTATTAAATCAAGAACAGCAATCTGTACACCTCTTACATTTTAGACAAGCTCTATAATGTTCTCGTGTGTGTGTGTGTGTGTGTGTGTGTGTGTGTGTGTGTGTGTGTATTTTGGCTTGGTCAATGTGGAGAAGAGCATACTGTAGGGGGAATTCAAGATGATGGAACAAACAGCTGTCAATGGATTTATTTTTAATGTGCTACCTTTCTTTTATTTCTGAGTTTATTTCTCTTTTTTAGTTTTATCCCCCAAAGATGTTCTGTAGAAACTACATGTGGTAGCAGTATACAAGAATTGCCTGAGAAGGAGTTCAAAGATAAGAAATGAGAGGTGAAGTCTGAAACTAAGTGCATAGACTTGCATCAACTCAAATTTGATAGGTGCCTTCAGTGACAAAAGAACTGGTTGTGAGCTTTATTGTTGTTGTTTTTGCACATGAAAACCTGTGTGTATTTTTTTGTGTGCGTTCCTGAACATATACATCAATTGCGCACATCTTTGAAATGTATGCATTCTTCTCCCATTGATTCAAGGGTATTTGTGTGCTTTTTTTTTTCATGGGAATTTTTCAAGTGTAAGCATGCTGTCAAATAGATTTCTTTGGACGATGAATCATATTACAAGCTCAGAAATGTACAGAATTTGACCAAACATTGTAACTGAGGCTGTGTTCAGTCCAGAAGATGTGAATTAGGTAATTTTTGTGACCCACCTAGAGAGCTTCAGCTATTGGGCAGTATAGAAATGCAATAAATAAATAAATCCTGCTAAAAAAGTGAGCTGGAATAAATTTCTCATACACCCCTGTCATTATGCTGCATAAATTCTCAAGTGGTCTGATCCAACATGGCACCTTTTATGTTCTGTCTATTCCAATAAAGTTCAAAATACATAATAAATGTGTGTTTGGGAGACAATACGTTTAGAAATGCAAACCTGAGGGGAAAAGTGATTGGATCCTGGTTTAGGTGCATGCCAGAAGGGCCGTGGTTTTCTCCCAGTGACAGCCCTTCCAATCTCCTGAAAATGTTACATAGAGGGCTGGAAGGCTCTTCTGAATGGAGTAGGTTGTGATATGGGGGTCTGAGGGGGAAAGGATCCTCACTTCCCCACTCACCCACTCTCATCAAAGTTTACCCCATTCACCTGGGTCTGTTGATCCTCTCTGGGGCATTTTTGGGTGCTGGAGGGGCTGTCATTGGAAGGAGGGGGCAGGGCAGCCCACACTCATGGCCGAGTTGCACATGCCTAAATCTGGATCTAATCCCCTATGTTTAAAACATACATTTAAATGTGGATTTTTATTGTAATTGTAAATAAATATATAAATAACAGATTGATGCAGAAATTGACAAAACGGACATACAAGTGAACAGACATAAGAACATAAGAAATGCCATGCTGTATCAGACCAAGGGTCCATCTAGTCCAGCACTCCATTCACACAGTGGCCAACCAGCCATCGGCTAGGGATGAACAAGCAGGACATGGTGCAACAGCACCCTCCCACCCACTTTCCCCAGCAACTGGTGCACACAGGCTTACTGCCTCGAACACTGGAGATAGCACACAACTATCAGGGATAGTAGCCATTGATAGCCTTTGCCTCCAGGAATTTATCCAACCCCAACCAAATTGGTGGCCATCACTACATCTTGTGGTAGTGAGTTCCATAATTTAACGGTGTGCTGTGTAAAGAACTTCCTCTTATTTGTCCTGGATCTCCCACCAATTAGCTTCTTGTGATGACCCCGGGTTCTAGTATTTTTGAGAGAGGGAGAAAAATGTCTCCCTATCCACATTCTCCATACCATGCATAATTTTGTACATCTCTATCATGTCTCCCCTTAGCCTCCTTTTTTTCCAGGCTAAACAATCCCAGTTGATGTAACCTTCCCTCATAGGGGAGATGCTTCAGCCCCTTAATCATTTTAGTTGCCCTTTTCTGCACTTTTTCCAGCTCTATAATATCCTTTTTTAGCTGTGGTGACCAGAACTGTAAACAGTATTCTAAGTGTGGTTGCACCATAGATTTGTATAAGGGCAATATGATACTGGCCGTTTTATTCTCAGTTCCTTTTCTTATAATGCCTAACATGCAGTTTGCCTTCTTTACAGCGGCCGCACGCTGGGTGGACATTTTCATTGAGCTCTCCACCACAGTCCCAAGATCTCTTTCTTGTTGGGTGACCACCAGCTCAGATCCCATCAGGTTAAACTTGAAGTTGGGTTTTTTTGCCCCAACGTGCATCACCTTATACTTGCTAACATTGAACTGCACCTGCCTTTTGGATGTCCACTCTCCCAGCACGGAGAGATCCCTTTGGAACTCTTCACAATCCCCTTGTGTTTTAACAACCTTAAAGAATTTGGTGTCAACAGCAAACTTGGCCACTTCACTGCTCACTTCTAATTCCAGATCATTTATGAATAAGTTGAAAAGGATTGGTCCCAATACCGATCCCTGTGGGACCTCACTATTTACTTCCCTCCATTGGGAGAACTGATGATTTATTCCTACTCTCTGTTTTCTGTTCTCTAACCAGTTACTGATCCATATGAGGATCTCTCCTCTTATTCCATGACTACTAAGTTTGTTCAGGAGTCTTTGGTGGGGGACTTTATCAAAAGCTTTTTGGAAGTCCAAGTAAACAATGTCCACTGGATCACCCCTGTCCACATGTTCATTGACACTCTCAAAGAATTCTAGTAGATTAGTGAGACAGGACTTGGCTTTGCAGAAGCCGTGTTGATTCTTCTTCAGCAGGACCTGCCCTTCCATACACTTATTAATTTTGTCTTTAATAAAGCTTTCAACCAATTTACCTGGAACAGATGTCAAGCTAACCGGCCTGTAATTTCCTGAATCCCCCCTGGATTCCTTTTTGAGTATTGGTGTTACATTGGCCATCTTCCAGTCCTCTGGTACAGAGGCTGAGCTTAGGGACACATTACATATTTTTGTGAAGATGTCCACAATTTTGTATTTGAGTTCTTGGAGAACTCTAGGATGGATATCATCTGAGCCTGATGATTTATTTGCTTTTAATTTGTCAATAAGGTTGAGAACTTCATCTTTTGTCATCACTATTTGCCTCAGTTCCTCAGACTCCCTTCCTGAAAACATCTGTTCAGGCACAGGCATCTGTCCTGTATCTGCTGCAGTGAATACCAATGCAAAGAATTCATTCAGCTTCTCTGCAATTTCCCTGTCCTCCTTTAGCACTCCCTTAACTCCATTGTCATCCAATGGTCCAACTGCTTCCCTAGCTGGTTTTCTGCTTCTGATATATTTAAAAAATTCTTTATTGTTGGGCTTGATATTGTTGGACCCAAAAGTGACCTAGATCAGAAATAGACTGATTTGCCCATCATCACATCTTGTGATAGCAATTATGTAAGGGCATGAAGCTATGCATGTTTAGACATAAAAAGTCCTACAAATCCCATCATTCCCCAGCCAGTATGGTAGGACCAATTCTAGGCAGTGCTGTTGTGACCTTGAAGAGGTACAACTTTTTGTATCATCATACAATTAAATTATAAGGTGTATTTATAATGAGGCTTGTTTATTTATATATGCCACAGCAATACATTGTGATTGTTCTTTTCTCTCTCTTTTAATAATTCATCAGTAATAAGGACCAATATCAATATTGGGGAAGTAGAAGTTAGACAGTCTTAAGGCATCCCAGCTTTGGAAACGTTTAGGTAGAAACTGCCAGCTATGTGCTATCACAGTTAGCCAGAGCTGCCGTAAAAGTTAAGTCAACAGGTCAGCTGAGCATGAGGGAGAGCAGCTCACTTTGAAATGTGCTTCGTCTTACTGTGTATAAGAAGCCAAGACTACCCTTAATGTTGTTGCCTTGAGCTAATTACAAATGTTCCCAGACAGTTACCTGGAATTAACTAAACTGCTTTCAGTAGAGAGCCTGTTTTCTCGTGGAGGGTGGGGGTGGGACATAATTTAAGGCTAGAGATTTCACTTTTTGAACAGTGAAGTCAATAAATAAGAAATTTTGCCACCCCAAGATAACTGGCTACATTAACGAGCTCTAAGAGTGATACACTATCAGTTTGCATTACAAAATACAGAGAGAGAAAGAACTGTTCTCCAATATGGATGTACGATATTATTTTAAATCCTTTAAAAAGCTTTGGCTTACAATGGATTCTAGGGAATTCATCCTTATTCTGGAGTATAGTGCAGAAGCTTAAAAAGAAAAAAGAGGGGGAAAGAATCCCGTCAAATTTTGGCAGAGAAGCAACCTGCAATTTTTGTTCCTGTATTGGCTACATCTTCTGCGTTAGCTGTGTAATAGCAATTAAAACTTCATTAATATTTAATCCATTTTGATAAATGACTCTGTAATATAGCTATAATAATGACACCAGGTTTGCCTTGAGCTCTAATTTATAATGTCTGCCTACTTGCTTCTTTACTTTGTTATGAACAGATTGGGAATTAAATTACGTTGTCCAAGTATAATACACTGTGTGGCTGATGAGCTGTGGCCCCTATTCACATATGCCACATACTCCAAGAAGTGTTTCACAGGGGAAATTACATTCTGTGTCACCACTATATTAATCGGAAAATGCCATCGGTTCACTTCAGAATTGTGGGCCCCCGAGTAAACCGAGCACACAATGAGATGGCGGTGCGGTCTGTCAGGCTCTTGAAGTGGGTCCACAAACTCTTTTGCATTTTCCTTTCTCTTCCGAGTTGCTTTGAGGAAAGCTGGCAAGGAAATATAGGCTGTTAGGATTGTTTTGCAAATGTTATTTAGAACCCTTCCAAAAGCTCTGGGGGCAGATTTATTACAAGGCAGATGTGGAGCAATGATGTGCATGCTTCAAAGCACTGAATAAAGTGATAAAGCACCAAACATCTAGAAATTTGCAAGGAATTTGTCACCCTGTAGGGAGCACCGCTATGGGGTTTTTTTTCTAAGAGAGGGCCTTCTCCCCTACCAACCTGCCCAGTCATCCAAGGGCCTGCTCCTGGTGGTTCCACATAGACCCATCCTCCGATTGGAGTCCACCAGGGGAAGAGCCTTCAACGTGGTGGCTCCCCTCCTGTGGAATTCCCTGCCTCTGGAGGTTAGGAAGGCACCAACTTTGTATTCCTTTTGACCTCTCCTGAAAACGTCATTGTTCCAGGAAGCCTTTCCTTAATGACCAGCCCTGTTTCATGGTTCACTTTTTCATTCTACTTCTTTTAAGAATCTATTTTAAGGTGTTTTATTCTGTTTTTATTGTATTTTATCTTGTACACCACTCTTAAATTTTGAATGGGGAGCAGTATATAAATATTGTAAATCAATCAATCAAATAAATAAATCAAACATCAGTGTGTGTGTGGGCATACATGAGTGGATGATTTCTGGGGTGGGGGAAGCAGCTGCGGAAAGGGAATTGAAACCTCATCTACCTGTGCACAGTGGTCCTGATCTGGATTGGGGCTTGCATGTTTACTTGTGAGTAAAAACCAAAAAGAGTGACAGCTGCCTGGTATGTATTTAATGTGTTGTGTCATTTGATCGTTAGATGCACCATTCTCTTAAAGTGTGAGATTCCCCACAGTTACAGGGGCATTAATTACCAAGTGCTGAAACATTTGTTTTACTTTCTTTGAAAGAATCTATTAATAGAGGTGACATCACAGCAGCAATCCTCACAGCACAACTTAAGATTCATTTGACTTGTTCATAGATAGATGTGAGGCTGTTTGTCATTGTCTGAGGCACATGCATTTGCTGAACTGTAGAGTGGTCTAGCTCTGCTCTCAAGGATGCTAAGTGAAATTACAGATATGGGCATTACATAAAATGTTTTTGGAAACTGGATGTTAAAGATAAAGGCTTGCATTGTGTCCCATGTTCACTAAAAAAGCAGATGAAGGAGAGCAATACAACACAGTCCAAAGGGAACTACAATCTCCCTCCATTTTCAATTGAGACCAGATCTACACCAAGGAGGATATAGCACTATGAAAGTGGTATGAAAGCGGTATATAAGAGGCAGGAGCCACACTACTGCTTTATAGCAGCATTGAAGTGCACTGACAATTGTTTGGGCCTGTGACACATGCCATATACTGCTTTCAAATTGTTTTCAAACCACTTTTATACTGCCATATCCTGCTTTGTATGGATCTTGTGTCTTATATACCGCTGTCATGGTGCTATATCCTGCTTGGTGTAGATCTGGCCTAATTGTCTCCAGGCTAAATTGTGCTCTGTACATAGGATGGCCATGAGTTGCATTTTACAGGGGACAGTCCTCTGTTTGAAGGGCTGTCCAGTCTAAGGCCAATTTATAGTAGGGATATATGAGGATTTAACTTTTTTCATTTCTGCTTGCAAAACATGTCAGCCTGCTCTCTTTGCAACCCTGACAGGAAGCATGAGCACGAAGACCACAAATGTTTGCAAATTACCAAACATGTGCTCACATTCAGTTTGAGCAAATTTGCGCAAATTTCTAAATCTGTCCATGGTGGGGAATTTGCACAAATTTCAAACACAAATTTGTAGATATTTGCTCAGCTTTCCTGTTCAGCTTCTGTTCCTTTTGTACAATTTCCCTGTTTGTGTGCAACAAGCAGCAATCACAAATGTAAATCGGGCACTAAGTGGTCAGCCGAAGTTTGGATTGTCTTGGCAAATTCAAACATCACTCATTCACCCATCTCTAGTTTAAAGATTTAAAAAACCTAAGAAAAGGATCCTTTATGTTGCCCATCAACAGCAAGTAGATAGTAGATAGAGCTTGCACACAGATCATATGGTCACAGTCTTCCTTACCATGATTAGATGTATTGTATTTTTTATTCAAATTATAGTATTTTTTCTAAATTAACATAAAGATATATAAGAAGCAGCTGGACAACCATCTGTCAGGAATTCTTTAAGGTGGATTTATGCATTGAGCAGGGGGTTGGATTTGATGGCCTTATAGGCCCCTTCCAACTCGACTATTCTATGATTCTAAATTAGTAGATGGAATCTTTATGCAAATCTGTACCTTCTTGAAACCTGTTTTCTGGTGAGGCATAAGTGGCCATCCCATCATTACAACTTCATAACCAGGCCCTTCACACTATCACTAGTGTAATTCAGCAGTGGTACAGCAGCTCTTTGATCCAGGCTGCCCTCTCACCAAGGACCACCCAGAGAGAGGCAAGTGATGGGGGCAGCAGTAAGCAGACTTGTGGTCAACACCTGAGCTGGCATGTGCATGCCAGAGCTCACCAACGCTGAGATTGCTCGCCATTGTATCCTTTGTTTCTTATTCTAAAAACAAACCACAGCACCACGTTTTATACTCAGTGTATGGCATGCCAGGCATTTTGAAGGTTACAGATGCTCATTTTCTTATTTTTACTTTTAAAATATTATAATGAGAAACAATATATTATATCTTTTTCTACAACAAAATGGTGCTCATTCCCAAGTAAATATGTTTAGCATCAAGGCTGCCAAAGCAAACTCCATTTTATTCCTGTAGTCATGATGGTGCTATGATTTCAGTGAGTTTCATATATGCAACTGCACTTGCTCTGATATTTATCTTTTATTGTAACAAGGGTTAGAAGAAATTTCTCTCTCTCTAATGTATTAGGAATGTCAAAGCAACTGTAGAGCATGGAAGGAAAAGAAAAACAGTTGTGTGCTAAACAACTGAAGTGGTACATGTGGATTTCTAAAGACCCCACCCCCCCCACCCCCCACACATAAGACCATTAGGTCCAGGGTCTAACATTATCTAACTACATCACTGCAGAAGCTGGTTCTTTTCTCTGAAAGCTCTACCTTTGTTTTTCCTGGGAATTGCTTGTTTATGATCTAGCAGTTTCTAGATACTTCTAGGAGAGGTGTGAAAAACCCTTGCCCTGAAGTGAACATCCTCACTATGGAACTATGCATCAAATATTAATGATATGAAAAATGAAATGAAATAGCGTTGGCCTGGCACAAAGGTCACCTAGACAGGCACCAGAAGGCTACATTGGCTGTGGCTTTTTCTATTTTATGAACCTTGTTTAACAGGATCTCACCCAGTGTAATCCTACATGAAGGTGGGAATTCCAGAACATTTTTATTTTGGGTACCCACAAGAGTTTTGGATACAACAAATTCAACTGGGTCTTTGCCTCAGCACTCACCATCTTCCTGGCTCTGGAGTATTCCGGTTTGCTCTGGCTCCTTGCTTTGTTCCTCACTCCTTGCTTGATTCCCCCAACTTTGACCCTCTGGTCTACAGCTCAACTGTGACAGAGCCACTATGTACAATATGTGATAAAGTTTATTATGAGCTCCAAAAGCAGGTGTCACAGCTGCCTAACAAAACGTACTATAAGCAAAGACCCTTGTGGGCATCCATCACTTTTCCATAATATTTACAGACCTTCCATTCCATCTGGTTCTGACAGTCTGTTTGCAGAAGTCAGCATGTATTGTATGCCAAGGATATCAGAGGACTTTCTCTCAGCTTTTTATGAGGTGTGACTTTTTATGCCTGCCTGTGGATTCCAGATGTTACTTGATTAGTTTTTATTTTGCTACTGCATCAAGTTCAACTCATCTCAAAAATACACTGAATAATGCCCATGCCATTTACCCCTTTTCTCCCATCAGTCATAGGGCCTGTTCAAATGACAAGCTAAGCCATGGTTAAGGCACTAACCTGCCAGTTCTCTGCCTTCTCCTCCCTTCCTTATGAGATTTCTCCAAGGCTATAGCAGCCAGAAGGATAGTCCAATGGGAGCACTCTGTTGGATTCTATATTTGGTCCTGATTGTTTCCCCCAGAGCCAATCAGGACCCAGTTATTTGCTTCTGAAATGGATGCCCTTTCAGAGGCTCCCAGCCAATCGGTGTATTTATGTGGGTCTTCTAAAAATCCTTCTTGTGCTTCTTGAACCTATGACAGAGACAGGAGGTAATGAAGCCGCAGCAGCAGCTGTAGTTTGCTGCTTTCCTTTGTGAGTTTCAGTTGCCAGTGAATGCATGTGTAGCAATTGGGCTGGGTGGAGTGGGAGCCTCTAATTTTTTAAAAAAATAAAATAAAAAGTGTTTCTTTTTAAACTGGAGGTCTAGAGGCATGTGGATGATCATGGTGTGTGTGTGGGGGGGGGGGAATTTCCCTGGAGCTTCCAGCCCCTGCAACAAGACAACAGATGGTCACCTGGCTACTAAGCACAGCTGGTGAGGTTTCATTTATTTCTTATATAATACGAGAGAGAGAGAGTCAGTGAAGGGGGACTAGGGTGAAGGGTAGGTTGTAGACATGTGCAAAAGGCTGGTGTCAAAGCTGGGCAGGGTTGGGCACCTGCTAAGGGCCCTTGCTGGGGACCTCCCCCAGCAGATGCCCAATGACAAGATCCCACTGGACTTGCTCCTCCTCTTTACTATGGCAGCCTATTTGTTCGCCTGGCTCTTGTCCTTGTCCCAGACAATGGTGGTGGTGAAAAGGAGGAGCAGAAGTTTCTAGTTCCTCCTTCCTCTCTATCTGTTCAGCAAGTAAGTGGTATCAGTCATGAGATAGAGGAAGAGGAGCAATAGAAGCTGGTGACAATGACAAGGAGAAAGTAGACTTACTGAAGGAGGGACCCACTGAGGATGCCCTGCCCAAGCCCCCCCCCCCCAAAATAACTGGAGCCGTCACAATTTTATTGTTAGTTTTACTCATCCTTGCAGTTTCCCTTTTGTCATGTTTAGGGCGCAATCTGACTGATTTCACCCTCAGTGGTCATAAGCCCCTGAACACAAAGGTTTATGATCATCCTGTGCAGGGTGGGAGGCGAGGTGGAGGTGATCTTCACCTCCTCTTCCTCCTACTCTGCATTTTTAGTTATACAGTTGTTATCATTGTAGTAGTAGTAGTAGTAGTAGTAGTAGTAGTGTTTTGCCTGCCTAGCAAAGGTGTTTCAGAGGGGAATGGAAGGAGGCTGGCAGAGACTCAAGATAGCTCATACCTTGGCCTCTCCAGTCTTGCACCCTCCCCAGTCACTGAAGTGCTCCCTTTTCCCCATCTCCAAGGTCAAATCCTCAATCTCAGAGGCCAGCCAGCATGGTAGGGGGAGGGGGTCATGTCTTTGTCTCTCCCTTCCAGGGTCGAGTGTGTCCTCTAACCCTGGAGGGGAGGACTCTGAATACTCCCATAGCTCCCCAGATACTGTTTAGGGGCTATAGGATAGCTTCCTAAATATGTTTCTTGGGGATAACATGACCCAAATTCAAGTTCTATCTATGACAAGCTTCGATCAATCACATATGAGTGCTTACATTTTGTGGCATGACAATTCACTGCTGTCGACATGTTATAATGCCACAGAGGATGTCCTTGTCGCCCTGATTCTGCCAGGATTTTATAATGGTCAATGAAATTAAAATGAGTTTTCTTGAAGGATCAGGCCACAGTCAATAAAGAACTAAAGAAAGTTTAGCCCATTTCCCAATTCTTCTTAGGAAAATAGTAACAAATGTGTATATGAATAAATTATTCCTATGTAATTTTTCATTTAGAGATTGTATTGGCACAAAATTTTGCATTAATGCACACAGAACAAATTTCACTGTGGTAATAGCAGTGTTTTAAGGCTCCCTTTACAATTTCAGCCTGCTTTTAACAGTAAAATGTGGAACTCATTCGTGTTTTCGCCTGTGCCTCTGTGATTTACCCATTTCATTAACTCAAAACAGTTCTGCTGTTTGTTAGCTTAAGCCATTTGGAGTACAAAGAGCCTCCGTAGGATTCTTCTTCTTTTGACAATCTTATTCTCTTTATTTCTCTTGCCACCTTTTGAATACAATTGAAATCATTTTAAGTAGCTTTGCTGATCAAAGGTTATTTCTCTGGAACTTCAGGGTATAACTGATTTGATCAGCAAAACCAACTGGATGACGTTGTTTCAGCTTGGAATGATAAAAGATTTCTGGGGCCAAACGAGATGCTATGTGGCTGCCCTTGAGAGCAGCAATGCCAAGTCTCTGCCCTGCGTGTTTCTGACAATCCCTAGCAAAAGAAGATTGGTGACCCTGGCTGACACTTGCAAGGAATGAGTAGACCTCAAGTGCAATGATGTCATGGGCTACCTGTCACACATCATCTGTTTCCAGAGAGACACAAGGTGGAGAGGTGGCATGGCTCCTCTCATCAGTAGCCCTACACAACTCTTAGCATTAAGCCTGGCCTTAACTGGTATCAAGACAAAACGGGTCATATCCAAAGGCAACATTGTACTGGTGAAAAGGCAGCACTATTTTCACCCAAACTGCCCCTGTTTTGTTTAGTTAACCCCTCTGGGCCACATGCTGTACTGGTGGAGAGAGTCCCCCAACCTTCAGGAGCAGCTTTTCAAGGATAGGGGAGATTGACAAAACTTGGGTAACTCACCTTGTACAAGGGATAGTGATTTCCACTAGAGCAAAGTCACTATTGAACACAACCCAAGGCGATTTTCTCTTGTGGAACGTCTCTTCTTAGCCAAAGTTGTGCAACCTTACTGGGGCTTTCTTTTCTGGAGTCTTCGCACTGTAACAATTGGCAAAATGCATGTGCTCCCCTGCCCTTCTTTTGGCTGGTTCCCTTCCATAAGTTTCATTGATATTGCCAGCAGATGGCACTGTTTTATTACCCGATTCATAGGTTCATTACCGCATTTTCGGTGATTTTGAAAATGGCCGATTATCCCTTGAAAACAACAAGAGAGGCATCAGAGGTTGATGACGTCACAAGTGTATGATAAATGCCTCATGTAGAGATGCTCTTAATCATCTCATAGTGGTATGCATGTCACTATGGACCAACTCAGGCCAGACGTGTAACATCACAATTGGCAGACACCCCCCATGAGTTCGACATCATATTTTATAAAAGTGCACACAAACACTTTTTAATTAATGGAGAAGAATGCATACATTAAAAATATGCACAATTAATGTGTACATCTGGAAAAACGTATGAAAATATGCACAATTTTTTATTGGAAAAGAAACACATAAAGCTTGTAATTGGATACGGACATGAGATGGAATGAGTTTCAAGGTGGAATTGGGAGAACCCTGATGAGCTCGTGTTTTGCTGATTCACCCAGCACTGGTCAGTGTTGACTAGCAGAAAAGAGGACTTTTCCATGTTGGCAACCTGCTTATGGAATGTGCTCCCAATTTCAAAATGCTTGGCACCTGCCTTAATAACTTTTCAGTGCCAGGTGAAATCAAAATTATTTACCCAGGCACTTTAATGTAATTTGGCTGAGTTTTATTGGTGCTGGTTCTGACATCTTTTCCAAGCTGTAATTTTAGTTTGTTTTATGTGGTTCACAGATGTATTTGCTATGGTATTGCTGAGTTCTATGATGCTTGTACTGTTTTTAGCTGCTGCTTCTTTCTTTCATTAGTGTAGTGCTTATTAGTGTAAGCAATCGTGAACTACGCAGGAGAGGCAGAGCATAAATTTAATTAATAAATAATAAGTAAATCTGCTCCAGGCACTAAGAGCTGAGATTTATCACCCTCTATTGAGCCATGGGAAGATAAATTCTTCATAGTGAAGTAATTATAAACATGAGGACTTTCAGTAAACTCTTGCTAGAGAGTGGTCAAAGATTGCCTGAGTCTCTGGCACATGTCTACCAAGTGTTGAAGATGTAATGTTTCCCTGTCAAATGCCATGATAATTGTCAAGGAATCATTCCCTTCTAAAGGTCCGTGCTGCCAGTAACATAACTAGGGTTGGGCAGCATGGACTGTTGCCCAAGGAGCAACCACATTAGATTGTAAGCCTATGCGGCAGGGTCTTGCTATTTACTGTGTTATCTGTACAGCACCATGTACATCGATGGTGCTATATAAATAAATAATAATAATAATAATAAGATGAAAGTAATGACACCACAACCTTACATAAAAGGCTGCAGCACAGCGGTAGAGCACTTGGTTTCATCTAAAGTGTCCCAGGTTTGTTCCTTGGCTTCTTCAGGGAGGGCAGGGAAAGACTCTTGTTCTGCTATTGAGTGCAGATAACACTGACCTAGATGGGCCAAGGGGCTGACTTTGTATGAGGCAGCTTCCTATGCTTCCAATTCTCAAAACAAAACAAAACAAAACAACAGCAACCCATATTTGGGATGCTCACATTCTGTTTTGTCCTGCGCACACATGTCTGAAGATTAGGGTGTGGGCAAACTCGCCTGTGCTCACCTCGGTGAGTGCTCACTCCATCACTGCCCACCCCCATTTGCCAGGCTGTGCAAGCCTCCTTATCAATGGTGGCCGCCATTGACACAATGGGGGGGGGGAGAATTGCACAATTTCAGGATCATCTGTAAATTGCGCACATCCCCCCCCCACCATGCCAATGGTGGCCTTAAAGGCCCCATTGAAGCAGAAAGGGGAAGTGTGCAATTTTGGCACATGGGCAGGCGGCTGCTTTCCACTCACTAGGGCCTTGCAAGTGCTGGGGTGGGGGTCTACACTCATGACTGGGTCCAGGGAGCTGAATGCAGGGAGTGGGGTCCGCCAGATTCCCAGACCCAATTGGGTGCTCCCAGCACCCCTATCTGTAAGTTTAACTCTAGGACCTCATCTGCATGAGCATAGGAGGAGGGTGCATTGTTGTTATTCTCCGCTGTATGCTGAAATTGGCTCCACTCCATTATTGTTTCATAGCATACCCAGCCATTCCTAAAACCTGGCTTTTCAGTGCTGGAAAAGACATACTTCCAGTTTGAGGGTGGGCAGAGTAGAACCAACGTCATCCAGACAGAGGCTTGTTCTGTGCCTCTCTCCAGGTTCCTCCTGCCACTACAGTTTAATGAATGGGAAGGGGGAGTAACTAACCCACAATACTGGGTCCCCATGAGACCATCCCATTGACACAATAAACCCCACTCCAAAAAGTATCTCACTGTCACTAACACTACATTAGAGAATCCAATTAAAGTAATTCTCAACTCTGGAGCTGTGCGGCTCCGGAGCTAACACCACATCACACAAGAGAATTAAAACAGTTCCTTTGCAACTCTGGAGCTGCACAGATCTGAAGCTAACAACACATCAGAGAAGTGAATTAAAACAGTCCCTTTGAGGCTCAGGAGCTGCACAGCTATAGAGCTAACAACACATGAGAGAAATGAATTAACACAGTCCCTTTGCAACTATGGAGCTGTGCAGCTCTGCAGCCAACAACACATCAGAGAAGCAAATTAACAAAGTTCTGGAGTTAATGAATGCAGGAAGCGCAGAAACATCTCTCAGTGGGAATGCTAAAGGGGTGAATGGGGGAAGGGCCAGCCCATGTCACAGAGGCATGCCCAGGATTTAATGCGGAGGAACAACAGCACATTGCAGAGGAAGCGCCTGGGAACCGCTTTAACTAAGAAGAATGGATTAAAAGGACTATCCGACACTGCAGCTTTCCCAGGCGGAAGCAGCTGTTTGGGAGCTCACCGGCCATGATGCCATGTGCTGCAAAGGACCTCACAACAAAGCCAACCTGCAGGAAAAACTCATGAAGACAGCCCCTAGTTCTGCAAAACTGCTAGTTCGTATTCTGTTTTCAACTCATGTTGCTGTAGTTACTTTAAATATTTGGCTACTGTTCAGTGAGCTTTTGACTTCAACTAAATACAACGGAACTAAGAAAATAATTAGATGTGATAACTGAAATAGTAACCTGGAAGTGTGTTAAGCCAGTTTATTGAGCAGAGGAAAGACAGGGAGAGACACTGGAGAAGACAAGTAGAAATTGAACTGTCAGCATGTTGAACAGGGCTAACATTTAAATGTGCATGGCTATTGCGATTCTTGAAAGCCAAGCACACTGACAGAACTGCTGAAGTTGTTTAACTTACAAAACCTGAGCAGGTGAGCATTCTTCAGGAGTGTCAGGATGAGTGCTAGCAATGTGCTCCTTCATTATCCCCTCCCAAAGTGACCTTACACTTTCCGTCTCCGATCTCCACATGCTGAAGATTGCTGAAATTATAAACATGATGCAATAACCTAATTATTACCCATGTTCCTGTGTGCAGCATCCATTTATGAGAGCTTCGGCTATTGGGCGGTATAAAAATGTAATAAATAAATAAATAAATAAAATAATAAATAAATAAATAAATTTTTAACATATGAAACGTCCCTGTAAATGTCTTCTGTGCCTGTTCCTTTTTCTTTAAAAATAATCTCTTTCAATATCAAATACCATTACTTATTAATGAAGGCATTAGGAAAGAGATTCCTTCTTCCTTCCTTTCTAAATTAGCATCTATTTATTTATTTCTAATACTCTGAATTTATAATACCCTCTCATGATAAAAACCACACAAAGTAGAGACAGCAAAAACGTATTCAATGAAAACTTGCCAATAAGATCAATTAAAAAAAACACCCTACTAATAAAAACCAACAGCCCAGACTTACGTACCTGCAAAAGGTACTTCAGCTTTCCTGAAGACCTGCAAAGAATGGGCTTGATGAACCCCAGTGGAAGTTGATTTCAGAGGTGCAGGGCCACCACAGAGAAGACCCTCTTCCTTGTACTCACCAGCCTAATAGCCCTTGGCAGCAGGAAAGGGAGAAGGTCCTCTGGCAGGTTCTACACTACTGCTTTAAAATGGTTTAGAACAGTAGCAACAACTGTTGGGGTCCAGGACAGACTCCATATACAGTTTTCAAACCTTTTTCAATGTGTCATATCCTGCTTGGCGTAGATCTGGCATCTGTTGATGTTCAGAGTGCAGGCAGGCTGGGTTTTGTTTCTTCCTCAGTGCTTGAATTACAGAAGCACTAGAGGGAACCCCTACCCTCTTGCCTTTGGTGCTGACTCCCTTGGCTACTACTTTCTTGAATGCTACAAAGGAGAGGGTCCTTAATGTGACTTGTAGACATTTACTAATGCCCCCCTTCTACCCTCCAGAACCTGAGGACTGCTCTCCCTCCTGGCCAAAAGCAATATTAAACTTTGAACTTTTAAAGAAATCTCTCTAAACAGTGATTGTAGATAACCGGTGAAGATCAGGATGGGTGGGGTGGGAAGGGATAAAGAAATGACATGTTATCAAAAGTGACAGCACCACAGGTAGATATTTGACATGAAACAGGCAGCTTGATTCATCTCAGAATAAGGTTGCACTATCAATATTCTAATGGTCAACTCATTTTTCAAGTGTGGATATTTACATAGTCATAGTGGCACCAGCTATACAC
This sequence comes from Elgaria multicarinata webbii, assembly GCF_023053635.1. Classification (NCBI taxonomy): domain Eukaryota; kingdom Metazoa; phylum Chordata; class Lepidosauria; order Squamata; family Anguidae; genus Elgaria; species Elgaria multicarinata. Next base: position 64,327,645 of record NC_086172.1, read on the forward strand.
AAGAGGAATATTTACCCGCAGCTTTGGGTGAACCCCCAAGGAATGCAGAAGTCCAAAACCTCTTTAGAAAGAAACACAGAGATGATTGAAAATCATCCCAATGAGAACTGAACATGCAAAAAAACAACAACCATGGAATGTGGACTTACTGTTATGTGTGTGTGTGGAGGGGGGGGGAAATGAAGGGATGGGGAAATGGAATGGAAAAGGGTATGCTGGTTGACTGGAACCCAGAGCAGGAGCGCTTGACAGCCCAATGTTTATTGCAGGTGTGAGTTGTATAGTTTCATTTCACGATGGGTACGGATTTGGGTTTGTTTCATTTTCTAGCTCTTTAACATTTGCAAGCAATGAATGTATTTATTTATTTAAAATATTTCTTGGCCACCTTTCAGAGCAGAAGCCCTCCCAGGTCAGACCGACAATGAGTGGGGGAATTGATGGGGAAATTAGGAGGCCCTTCTCCTGAGGCATTATCAAATGTTCAAGTTATTTATTCTGTTCTCCTTCTTTCCCCTCCTGGGGGAGTATAGGATGGCTCCCTTAAATTAAAAAGAAGTCATATTTCATAAAGGAGAATAACGTATATCCCTGGCAACTAACACCCTTGGCCAAATAATTTCCTATCACACATAACTACCTTCTTTCTCGCTGTAAAAAAGGGAAAGCAGAATTTACTTTGATAGCTTGGATCACTTTATATTATATTTAAAAAACTAGTTTTAAAATGTCTCTTAACATTCCTGTGAGATGCCTTAGTTTCTAGCCGTGTCTTGACTTTATTGCAGTACAAGATCTGCAGGTGTTTGGAGGCCATTTACAAAATAAATGTTTTCCATTATTAGATTGCTTTAATCTTAGGGAAAAGGGACTGATGGTACAAGCTATAATCTAGACTTGTCTTTCTCTTTTAAATTACAAAATGTTGACCACTCCTTGCCAACCTCTATCATGCAAATAGCTATCTTCAGTGTGAAACGCTGCCAGGGCATTAATCAATCTGATTAGAATTCTGAAACCAACTGGACACACTTCTAAAAGAAGTAAAATGAGGAGAACAGTCAGGACGTGTTTATTGTACTGCTTATTTTGAACCTTAACATTTGCTTCTTCTTTTTCTATTTAATTGGGATCTTGCTGACCTCATCTTGTAGAATACTTTGTTCAACATTATAAAATTTGATCAACATCAAAATTGACAATTAGTTAACACAGAAGGATTCTAATATGAAATAATGACGTTGTCTGAAGATTAAATAAAGATGCTGTTCCCATTAGGGTGCTCTCCAGGCACTGGGTGAATCTTCCATTATTTCATTCCAAAATAATGAAGACTAACAGTTTCTTTCTGACTTGCTGCATCAGTAGGTAAATGTTAAGGAAGAAATATACCAGTCTATGCTTTACCTTACAGAAAAATGGGCAAAATCCAAAGCTGCCCATCCACTACTAGAGCTGGCTGCCAGTTCTGGTCTATGTGCAGCCAGCTCCACCACCTCTGGTCACAGGTGGCCCTAGTGCTTGCAGATCGACAATTTAGCACTTTCGGAGGCTAGCCCCAAATGAACAGAGACATTCAATTCTAGAAGGGAGCACGTCAGCAGAGCTCCCTTATGCGAACTCTGCTGTCCTGCCCTCTGCTGTCCTGCTCATTTCCGCTTGCCTCCGAAAGTGCCAAATCACTGTTCCATAACCGGTAGGACCCACTTGCAGAAAGGAAGTAGCGGGCCTGGCCACACGCAGAAGGGCACCATTAGATTCTGACCTAGTACCTGTAATGACATTCAAACAATGTTCAAAGTCACATCTAATCTCACATGATCAAACATCATATTCAAGTCCATCATTTTAATATTTTATATAATTAATTGCTAATGCAATTCACTGATCACAAGGATAATCTGATTATACCCCCAAATGTACAAATACTACCTTATAATGATTAATTACCTATGATTTAGCATCATGCAATATGTAGACGTTAACTTGCTCTAGAACTGGTTTTTTGGATGTTAATGGTTGACTCTATTCCTACATGGGCTCTACATCACTTCAGATCACTCAGCTGTTAATCTTTTCTTCTGACAGGCATGACAGGTGTCCCAAGAGTGATGGTCATATTTGCTAGCTGATGTTAAAAACAAATAGTCTATCATGGAGCTGACTTTCTAATTGGTATCTCATTCTTGCCAGCTGACTCAGAGTAACCTTTGCAAGCACAAGCTGTTAAGAGTGCAGTCGGCTCTATCCATCTTACATTTAGTTCCATAAAAAGGTATCAATGTGACATTCAGCCCAGTCAACAGCCAAGTTAGGCTGAAGAACTGGGATTAAAGCCAACTTAGATCTGTGGAAGGCAATCGGTGGGATTATATTGTTTTAAGACCTCTGCGTGCATGTATTTCTTTTCTTTGATATACACCTAATATTTGCTCATGTACATGCCGAAAATATTAAAATGTGAGTATGACACACAGGTGTTTGAAAACACATTGATCATACAGGCACACTCACCATAGAGCCATGATTGGCTATGCTACTATTGATTATGCACCGAGTCTTGCTATACATGGGAAAAAATTGGTGGCTGCTATGTGGCAGCTGCCAAAAGAAATTATATTGCTATTGAGGATAAGAGACCAGCAAATTACATGATATGACAAGCCACACCGAGGCAGTGAATTTTCAAAATGGCTGCCCTTACCCACCAGCATGCACTGCATGTGAACTGGCCCATTGAGTTTAATGGGACTTACTACTGCATTCAGCAGAGATAGCACTCAAGGTGAAACTTGTATCATTTAGTAACTAACACATATCACTATAAATTTGCTGTATCCTGGAATCCAGAGAGAGAGAGAGAGAGAGAGAGAGAATTATTTAGTTAACATTATTAATACAGCTTGATATCAAGCCAGACAATGTATATGTTGCATACAAAGCATAACTTGGAAAATTTATGGGAGAAGAACGGGAATTTTATACAAGGTTTATCTTTGGACTTGGTATACATAAGCAGCCAAGTATTCAGATGGCCTTTTTAACAATAAAAACAAAAGAAACAATACCAAATGGGTTGAGGGAAGATTACTATTTTTGCTCTTTGGGTTGGAAAATGGTCTGCTCATTTATTTATTTATTTATTTTATTACATTTTTATACTGAAGCTCTCTGGGCGGTTCACAAAAATTAAAACCATAATAAAACAACCAACAGGTTAAAAACACAAATACAAAATACAGTATAAAAAGCACAACCAGGATAAAACCACGCAGCAAAATTGATATAAGATTAAAATACAGAGTTAGAACTGTAAAATTTAAATTTAAGTTAAAATTAAGTGTTAAAATACTGGGAAAATAAAAAAGTCTTCAGCTGGCAATGAAAAGAGTACATTGTAGGCACCAGGCAGACCTCTCTGGGGAGCTTATTCCACAGCCAGGGTGCCACAGCAGAGAAAGCCCTCCTCCTAGTAGCCACCTGCCTCACTTCCTTTGGCAGGGGCTCACGGAGAAGGGCCCCTGTAGATGATCTTAAGGTCCGGGCAGTTATATATGGGAGGAGGCGTTTCTTCATTTCTAGAAACTGCCAATCATCTTGTAGAAAATGGAGTGAAGGCATCTCATGAGGTAACACATCTAAAGCTACACAGAGCTGGGATTGGAACTGGTTGGGTGATTGTCTAGAAGCCCTGTCTTTGTAGTTCTGGAGGAAGGATGACAAACAAATACAGTACATATATTCAAGATTCATTAGATTGCTAATCCTACTAGGAAGAATAAATGACAAATATGGGATTGCAAATATGCACAGTACACAGTGATGTCCATTGGTGTGATGGGAACCATAATTTGGATCATATACATACATTTTATGTGCCACCATATACTCTACATGTAGTTTTCAATGGAAAAATCTGCATGTCACTTAACAAAAAGAGAAAACTCTTTGAAGAAAGATGCCTTATAGTAGATAATAAATAAATATCTAGAGCAGTGGTTCCCAATTAGCTAAGTACTGTGGACCCCTTGTTTTTCAATTGCCAAGCCATGGACCCCCTCCTTTTGAAAAAAATTTGCTATCTCTATGGTAGTTACCTGTGAGAAGCAATTTTTTGGAGAAAATAAGGGGTAGCCCCTAATAAGCAAAGGATTTTAGGTATACTAAAAAAAACAGACCATAAAATGTGTGATATTTGTGATATTACCATGCAAAAATGACAATGATTTAGTTAGGAATATAAAGATGAATTTAATTTTACTAACATCTAGTTTACAATTGAACAAATTATGACATGTCTAGCAGCTACTAAACCTAAATGTGATGGGAGAAATCATGCCTCTTTTTGTCCCGAACAATCCCTTCCACATCCGGTTCAATATTTCCTACTTTTAATCTCAAATCTAGATCAACATTGAGCCGATTTCTGTGCTTGTTCTTCATATAACAAAATGTCGAAAATGTTTGTTCACAAAGGTATGTGGAACAAAAGGGAACTAGATGTTTCAAAGCATTTTCACATAACTTCTTATAATCAGGAAAAACCTTCACCCAGAATTGGTCCAGTCTATATTCTTCGAAAAATGATTTCAATGAACAAGTGCACATCACTCGTTGATGTGCACAAGTCACATCAACAAGTGCATCTTGCTCTTCCACAGATAGAGTTGTTAGTTGTACGTCACCACATTCAAAAGGATTCCTTCCAGGATTAGGTGCAGGGAAGTAATCTCTGAAGCTAGTCACTAAACAACACAGGTGCTCAGTGATGTTATATTTTACTTCTGTAGGAATTCGTCATCACTGAACTCCAGAAATGAATGGTGAATATGAGAATGGTGCCACGGACCCCCTGAGTGGGTTACGTGGACCCCCTGTGGTCCGCGGACCACCAATTAGGAACCACCAATCCAGAGGAAAGAACTGACAGCTGAGGTTACACATAATTCTTCTCTGTTTTCTCTATTCTAAATGCATTCATGCCATTAAAATATCTCTTCCACTCTAGCTCCATCACCTCAGTCCAAAACATTATCAGCCAAAAATCTCAGGGCCAATTCACATATGGCCGATATGCTGTGAAAGAGGTTTCTGCTGGTGCTGAAAACTGTAGGTTCAAAGGAGTTGTTTAGTATATTGCAACTTCAAGCCCACCTCTACTTTGACCTCAATCTTTTGGCAGGTCACTTGTCCTTTGCCACACCTCCCATGGCAACCAGTTCATAGTGGCACCCAGGACAGTTTCTCAAATCGGCAAGTGCATCTATGTCCCAAAAAGGTTGTTTAACCCCAGCATATGCATACACATCCTTGGAGTGAGGACTTTATGAATGCCGTCACAGATTAGCCACTGCCGAAAGAATTTTCATAGCACCAAACCACCTCAAACCACAATGCATTTCAACAGTGACTGCTTTCACTTTCAGCTGCCTGTTAATTGTCCTTAGATTTTAGAGAACACTGTGCAAAAATGGCTATGCCACGTTATCTGACACCTTGGGAATTTTCTAAGACAGCCTTCCCTAACCTGTGCCCTCCAGTTCCTATTATCCCCAGCCAGCATGGCCAGATACGTTTTCTCTAATGCCCTCATTAGTTCATAGTGACACACAAGAAAGACTTCCTCCCAGATACCTCCATGTTGAGTGGAAATTATAGCATTTGCATTGAACATCAAAGTATATCTGTCAGGGAATGCTTTATTTGTTGCCTCTTTGGGCTTACTACATTCTAACAAACCCCCATTGGTTTAGCACTAAAATGTCTCATCCCATGCAGATGTGCTATTAAACAATTCTGCCACCATGAAGAAGTTCATGAATATGATCTTCAGGTTCATGCTGACTTTATGAATCCATCATCCCATATTAATAATTCTATATATTACTAGCACTTTCTTTTATCTGCTCCTCTCAATAATAGCCAATTTCTCTCCAGCATCACCAATCCCTTAACTATTAGTGCAGGCTGCTCTGTATTACAGGTTAAGCTAAACTTCTTCAAAATACCTTTAATAGGTGTAACATGATACATGCAACACCTATCATTAATTAATTCTTTCAGACGCCCAATCTCCATTTCAGGACTGGCCCTATCTAAACTGCAGATCTCATGGCAGGAAGTGTTTCTTCCTCCAATCTCCTGCTTTTTGTATCATCTAGCTTTGATAAAGAGTTATGGATAATAACCCAAAAGCTTGCACCACTTTTTTTTGGGGGGGGGGGGTAATTTTGGTTGGTTGTAATAAAAGTATTACCCAACTTCGGAATTTGGATTTTTTCCCCTCATGGACCAGCATGGATACCTTAAAAAAAGAAAAGAAATATTGCTGTTCCTGAATGCTCCAGAGGCAAGATCCTATTTGAAAAAGCCTAATTCAATAATTGCATTGAATTTACTGTACAACAGGGCAAAAGAAGACACTCAACAGTCTGCCCTTCCATCAAGAGTTCTCCTTTTAATGTCACAAGACGCTCTTATTCTTTTCACACATTACTTATTCTGCAGGATCCCATTGCATATAAATCATGCCAAGGTTTTCATAAGGCACCCAAGTTACACAATACATCAAATAGTTTGCTGTGAAAGGTGGCATAAATTGGCAAATGTCTTGGCAAAGTTAATATAAATGAATCAGCGGAAGCATCAGGCGTGCGAGACATCTGTGATTCACGGAAGGGTGGAGATCTGTTCTGCACGCTGACAAGATGTTCAGTGGGGAAAATAAAAGGGAGCTGTTTATCTTATATAGGTTTGTCATCTGCTTTTGTCAATTTAATTTTTTTTTTAATGACTCTACATGAAAACTCATTCCCTGAAGAGAAAACTGAAGTTCGGGTGCTCCGCCCTTTTTCATCACTCCCTTTATTCCCCTAATGTTAATGCCATCTGTCTTCTATAGAAGCATAATGTCTTTTGAATAGTCTTTTTAATCACTCATGGATTTGTCCTCTTGTGAAGACTATACCTGACCTTCATTTGTCAGCTTCTGTGTGTGCTCCTCAATACATATTTCCGCCTACACCTCCTTCCTCCCTTACAATGTATTGCATATTATCAGTTCATTCTCTGCCTTTTGGAGATTGCTTTGTTAATACCCACATGTGACTATCTGCAGAAGAAGAAATCAATGTCTCTTTATGTAGGTACTCCACCTGAGATTATTTTTTTCTATTTCTGTAAAACTTTCTGTAATGACCTTCCCAATAGCTTGATTCCACCTCTCCCCTTTCTGAAAAAAAACTCTTTCCTGGTTTGTTACTTGGGTGAATAAATGAACAAGGAAGTACTTAGGGAAATGTTTTCTGCCTCTAATGAAGTTTGGATACGTGTCAAACCTGAGTTATTTAGTCATGTAAGAGCTGAATTATTTGGTAATGTAATATTTGCAGATTTACACATTGTTACTAACTCTGTTGTGAATTACTACACATACACACGCACCCATAAATATTTCTGTAAAGCCATTTGCGCAGCCTGCAAAACTAAGTGCGATTGTTGGCCGCTTTTGCACGGAAGGATCTGAATTCTATTTATTTTCCGGGGTCAGGATTAGGGTATGAGATAGCCATGGCCTTCCTCTCCATTTCTTCTTTCTTTTTCACACAAAAACGATGTGCTGCTGCTTCAAGCCATTGTAGAGGCAGAGCTGCAATCAGAGGTTAGTCTGCATTCTGTCCCAAATTATGGTCCAATGAGAGCAACACTACTTCAGGATGTTGTGTTGTTCTCAGGGGCATTGTTGGTGGGAAAAGAGGAGCTTCATACTGCTAATGTTTTGATCAATCACTACAGTAAACTGCTGTGTTACAAGTAAAGACTTTACTAGTAAAATTTTCAAACTTTGTCAAGTGGAAGTGAGCCTAACTAGGACAATAGGCTAGCCTGTTACACATCACCCAAAGAAGTGGATAAAGATTTGTTTAAAATTATATATGGATATGAAAATTCAGCAATCATGACTATAGTTTAAATAGGAATACAATACACCTCACCATAGTGATGGACTGTGACGTCTGCTCAGTCTAGTGATCAATTGCCACAGGTGGGCAACTTCAAGGTTCTCCCTTTTTATGGTTCTTTTATCATTAAACACTAACTAGACAGTGCTTCAAATAGAGGATGCTGCTAAATAGAAGGTCGTTGTCTGTAAAGTAGGACACATGGACACCTTATAGGTGAAATGCATATACCGTATTTCTTCGATTGTAAGACGCCATCGATTGTAAGACGCACACTAATTTCAGTACCACCAACAGAAAAAAAAAACCTAAGATGCACCCCATTTTTAGAGATGTTTATATGGGGAAAAAAGTGCATCTTAGAATCGAAGGAATAGGATATCTATCTATCTATCTATCTATCTATCTATCTATCTATCTATCTATCTATTCTGTCATTGTACTGCCATCAATTCTCAAGATTTCTTCCAATGCTCTTACATATTCCAAGCAAGGAAAATACTGTTTTATACCCAGTTAGAGTCACCAATCATATTTCAAATGTGTACCACTTCATGTGATTCATGAAGTCTTATCCTCAGTTGGCATTTATGTAACTGCCATAATAAGAATGCTGGAATGCCACTCCTCCTGGAAAGGACAGCGAAAACTGGAAAGCTGCTCTAGAGGGCAGGGGGGGCCCTTTTAGAGCACCACAGCAATGTTTGAGATTCCCCACTTTCTCTGGGAATCTTGGAGGCCAGGTCTACCACACATAGGTCTCAATGGGTAAACTTAGTTTCCAGGCTACCAGACCTGGCCTCCAGACAACTGGTCTATACTGAATAGTATATACTGACCCTATTCAGATGACATGCTAAGCCATGGTGGTTAAGCATTTTGAGCTAAATCTTATGGCTTAGCGTGTCATGTAAACTATTCCTAACCATGGTGGCTACATAACCACAGTTTAAACATGCTCACTAACCATTTGCTGCAAAAGGTTTAGCACTCTAACCACGGCTTAGTGTGTTGTCTGAACAGGCCCATTATTTTGTTATAAGGCCATCTTCCAGAGGACCTTGAGCAAAGAGATCCTTTGGAGGTTGTGGGAGGCAGAAGATGGCCTCCTATGTTCTTATAAGAAAGCAAAGCAACAGAAACAAACATTCAGGAATGCCGCCTTGCTCCTTCCTATCATTCAAATATGCTGTATACTATTTGACTTAGCTCTATATGCAGCTAGAAGATCCATATAGGCTCTGTATAGATGGGATGTATTACATGGGAGGTGGAGTGCATTGAATGACTGCATTTGAGATTCAAATAACCCCTCTGCATGAACATAAACTACATAAAAGCCAAACTCTTGAGAGAAAACCACTCTCTGATGCACATACCAGAAAGCAAGAAACACCTACATTACCCTTACTCATACCCTCCTTTTCTTTTTTTGGACATTTCGGACATTCCACTTTCATGCTGCCATTGGTTCCACCACAGGATTCATAAGCACCAACCTGCTTGCAGCAATATATATTATACTGGCAGGTAATCACATTCCAGTGAAAGGTTATGCTAAAGCAAAATAATTGCTCAGTGTGACCTTCCCATGCATGTGGCTTGAGGGATCATTTTTCAAAACTGTCTGCCCTTGAGTAATTGCAGCATACATTAGGCAGCAATCACTCCATATCATCCAAAGACTTACCCGTTGATATATATTATTCCCAGTGTCACCCCAACTGATGTATAATCAATTGCAACTTAACTAGAGCTGTGGAAGATAAGCTTGAGAAGAGGGAAACGTTTAGAAGCAAACACTATGATTCTGTCGTTTCTCCTTCTCCCCTCATTAGACTTTCTAGGTTAAACATGGAATCATACTTTTTTTTAAATAGTACCAACAGGCTACAATTGGCTAAATAAATCTACAGCTCAATGCATTCCTTCATACAAGGGCCTATTTTTAGCTATGAATTAGGAACTTATGGTAAAGACGCAAGTTGAGAAAGTACATCAGTCAGTTGCAACCCTACCTGGACAGAGATAGCCTTGCTTTAGTTATCCATCCTCTCCTAACCTTCCGTTTCAATAACTGCAATGGAGCTGCCTTTGAAAATGGTTCAGGCTAGACTTTTAACCAGGACTGGCCAAAAGGATCACATGATGCCAGTACTTTGCCATCTGCATTGGCTGTCAGTCGGATTCCAGGTCCAATTCTGTGTGCTAATTATAACCTTTAGAGGATGGGAGAACCAGCCATTTTTGATCTTGCCCCAATTCTCCAAAAAAAAACCACTTCAAAGCCACATTTTGGCTCATTCCTGATTTTATTTTCAAGTTTCTTTTCAGGGGAAAGTATGCATTTTGAATGAGAGAAGTCTGCATTTGGGGGAATATTTTTCAAAAGTGCACATCCACCCCTGCCCCCCATTGATTAAAGTGTGAAAAAATGTATTTTTGGAAAAACGTACTTTTCAAAGTGCACATATTTCTAAAAAAAAAAAAATACATATTTTTCAAACCTGACCATAGATTTGGAAAGTGGAGAGCATTTTTCTGGAAAGAGTGTTCCTGCTCATAGTTGCATTTGAATGGCAAATGAGACATGTTCGCGTGATTAAAGCCGTGACCTTTTGAAGCTCTAAATGGCTTGAGTCCAGGTTACAGGAAGGCTCACGTCCTCCTATATTTATCTACCTGGACCCTAAGTTATTTCAAGGCCTTTTTCAGGGTGTCTCTGCCAAATTAACTATGACCCTTTCTACACCATCGGTTTTTCCAAGGATCATCCCTGTGTGTCCAAATGATGTACAGGGAATCCCAGAAGCAGGGAGGGATGATCCCTCCATTTCCCCAGGATTACTGAAACCTCAGTTAGCCCATTTTTGCCTATGGTCCAGGGATGATCCCAAGGACTGCAGGCAGTGTGGGACTGTTCATGTAAATGCTCTGACTCATCACAGACAAGTGATGGAAACCTCTGCTTACCATCACCTCAGCTTACCACTCAAATAACAATAATAAATCCCCTTGTAGTAGCGTTATAATTTCAGTCACCATACCAACTGTTAGCAGCTAATTATTTATTTACTCATTGATTTGTATATCACCCAATTTACAATGGCTTCTGAGGAGTTAACAATACAGGTTAGAAAAAACCATAAAGCAATCAAACAACCGTAAATATTATTTATTTATTTATTTATTTATTACATTTTTATACTGCCCAATAGCCGAAGCTCTCTGGGCGGTTCAGAAATATCAAACAGAATGAAAACCAACCACAGTACAAGCTAAATAATAATAATAATAATAATAATAATAATAATAATAATAATGCAACAGAAAATCATTAACACAGCAAAGCTAAAATGCTGAGCTTTTTAAAATTATCTTAAATTACCTGGGGAAATAAGATCTTCATCTGATGCCGAAAAGATCTTCATGTGAGCCTGTCTGGAAGGGCATTTCACCTTCTGCACAGAACTGCAAAAACACCCATTCTCTGGTAGCCATACATAGGCCCTTTCTACACCTACGGGTGTAGAGGGAGGGGGAGGGGGTGATCCTGGACTTACCTGCTTCCAGGATCATTGCTCTCTGTCCACATGGGCTATGCAAAAAAAAAAAAAAAAAAGCCCCCACCCCACACCCGATGGCCCTGGGCTCCTCTGGCTCCTTCCCTTTGATGACCCTGCTACTCACAAGGGCTTCCATGCAAGAGTTCTATTTATATTTTGAGGGTATCCAAAATAGGTTGAACCTATCCTGCCATGGTTTTTGAGAACTGTTCTTCTGAAAATGACAGATAACATAGAGGTGCCCCCTAGATAAGGAAACCAGAACATTTCAGAATGATAGGTGTAGTAGTTTCTGTGAAAGGGGAGTCCTCAAATTTGAGAGGGGAGTGAGTGATTTGCTTCCATCTGTGACCCCCATGATCCTTTGAACAAATTGCATTAAAAATGGCACATGTCACAGAGGTATTTCCAGACAAGAAAACTGCAAAGTTTCAAAGGATATGTGCAGGGGTTAGGGAGTTTTGATGTCTGAAAAGCAATTTATGCCTTTTTTCATAGTGAGTGTTGGAAGAATGGCCATCTCATGGTCCTATTCTTGCCCATCCCCAAAGTGATTGAAGACCCCTTGAGGATGTCCTATGATTAGGAGGTGGACCTGTCAGTCCCCCCCCCTTCCCTCCACTCCCTCATCATTATTTAGAGAAAAAAAGCATATTTTTAGAGACACGCCTCTACCTTTCCAAAGCTGAATCTTAAACAAAGTCCAGCTTCAGTTTTGGTCACTTCAGAATTAAGTCCACTTTGCCTTGGGAAGCACCAATCTAACATCAAGCTTCCGAGAAATCTGATGCACATCCCTAATTGGAAACATACAAGTGAACATTAATTATATGGAGAAAGGATCAAAGATAGATTCCATCATCTTTATTCTGTAATACACCATATCAGCTGCAATGCAGAATTTTACTGATTGTCTAGCTCAGTCTTCCCCAAACTGGTACTCTTCAGATGTGTTGGACAGCAACTCCCATCATTTGCTGAAAGTATGGCCATCAGCCATGCTGGGTGGGTTTGATGGGAGTTGCAGTCTAAAACATAAGAACATAAGAAATGCCATGCTGGATCAGACCAAAGGTCCATCTAGTCCAGCACTCTGTTCACACAGTGACCAACCAGCTGTCAGCCAGGGACCAACAAAGCAGGACATGGTGCAACAGCACCCTCCCACCCACTTTCCCCAGCAACTGGTGCACACAGGCTTACTGCTTTGAATACTGGAGATGGCACACAACTATCAAGGCTATTTATTTATTTATTTATTTATTTATTTATTTATTTATTTATTTATTACATTTCTATACCGCCCAATAGCCGGAGCTCTCTGGGCGGTTCACAAAAATTAAAACCATTCATAGTATAAAACAACAGTATAAAACCATAATATATGGCTAGTAGCCATTGATAGCCTTTGCCTCCAGAAATTTATCCACCCCCCTTTAAAGCCATCGAAATTGGTGGCCATCACTACATGGTGTAGTAGTGAGTTCCATGATTTAACTATGGTAGGATCAGATTTAGTTCTACTTAGAGTAGACCCATTGAAATTAATGGGATTTATATTAGTAATGACTAACTTAAGTCCCATTTATTTCAGTGGGTCTGTTCTAAGAAGGATTAAATCAGGATGCAAACCCTGGAGGGGACTGGGTTGGGGGGAGGCTGAGCTAACTTCTTACTAACATGTGCAGAGGATTCCTGCTTGGATGTCTGCAGCCTCAGAGGATTGCATCCTGTGCTTTTATTCTAATATTCCTTCCAGTCATACTGCTGGAGCTCTGTAAAATATTCCGTTAGAAGCTTAACAGTTTAACAGATCATAGGATGCTTTTATTTAAAGAAAAGAAAAGACAAGAAAGAAAACCATGCCAATACATTTGTTATAGAGGGAATAAAATATGATGGGCATTGAGTTTAATTTCCGATGCAATTTAAACATTGTTAATGTTTTTAATTACAGCTCAAGCAACTGACTTTTTAGTCTAATATGTCTCCAGGACAGATCATTCCATTTGATGAGTCTCTTGTAATATTTTTTTTTAAAAAAGAAAAAGATCTAGTTATCAATCAGCTTACCCAGCATCTACAGGCTGTAATTTAACTGAATGGATACGTCATCTATTATTTAACCCCAATCATCAATAGTTGATTATGTCTGTCTGATCCATCAGCATGTAGATTAGGCAGTTTATCAAAGCAAGCAGTCATCTGTATCAGATTGCTTACTATGGAAGAATTGCTTACTATGGATTAGCCATGCTGGGAAGAAAACTATGCACTATGCACAGGGCTAGTTAAAACCTATGAAAGCTGCTAAAGATCTTCTCAAACCAGGATTTTGAGGACACGGGAATGCTGTCTTGCATTCACACTGTAATATGGACCTATGCTTGTGCCATGTGGTGACGGGTATTGTCAGGGCTAAGATCGTTGAAAGGCCAAATCCAAATCTATGCTTGAAGGATGTGTTGTTCAGCCAAGGGTCTCAGTGTGGCGGCGGTGGGGACAGACTTGAATTGGAGCTAAAGCTGGAAGCTGAGAAAAATGGGAAACCTTACTCAGGATAAAGGATTATTTCAAGGCCTAGGGGGAAATGATATTTGCCTGACACCAAAAGGATGTCAATACAGACTTCAGGGAAGACTTATTGGGGAAAGTATTCTGCAGATGGGATGCCACCACCAAAAAGGCTTTCTGCCCATTTGCCAATAGCCATGCCACATTTGGCAAGTGCACCTAGTAATAAAATGATTCCCAGCTCCAGAAACCTAAAGAATGGGAATTTCTAAAGAGGGGCTTGCCCTTTCCAATTTGTCATATCTGAGGGTCATGGCAGCAAATCAGGAAGCATTGGCCAGTCAGCCAGGTGCCCCATCAACCGGAATACAAAGAAAAGCCTCTACTCCCATTGGTCCTGTATTGTCTTTTCTTTGTCAAACTATGAGCATTAGATTCATTTGCGGCATTTGTCTCCGACTCCAGAATTTTTCACTAATAAGAAGCAGCCGTAAAAATGAGATTAAAAGGGCACAGTATTGGGGCATGGATTTTGTAAAGTGGCAACACTAAACAAAGTTAATGTTCCTGTAAGAAGAGCTCCCCCCCCCTCTATTTTAACAGAGGTCACCACAAACATTGGCCAACGTTAAGGACTTAAGAGATATCAGATCAGCATGTACCTCCATCTCCAGCTCTTGAGGGTGACTAGAAGGCAGATACCCGAGCTATATTCTAGAAAGTATATTTCCTGGAAGCTTCTACAAAGCTTCCTGGCCACATACACATTTCTTTCAGCTGACAAATTGGAGGTCCTATAATACACTGGCAGTGATTACGTCACCCCGTTTAGATGCCTTGGTCTTCAAATGGAAGCTCTCCCCTACAAAAACAGAAACCACATTTCAAGTACTAAAATTCAAATTGAAGTCATTTGAAAAACCCATCCTTCAGTTTCTTCCCATCCTCCCATCCCTACCCTTCATTTGCTAATTCTGAAAGGAAGTCATACAAGCCCATGTTTGCTTTTTCCCAGCCCTTTTACCCTCCTTCTATCCTCTCTGGTGAATCCATAATGTTGGATCATCACATTCATTCCCATGGCAACAGATGCTGATGCCATAAATAGAGGTTTAATTTCAGGATTAAGCAGGAGGCAAAAGCTGGAGACTGAAATGAAAATTCATATTCAAAGTCAAATATGAAAAGATAATTGCAAGGTGCAGTACTTTCCTTCTTACATGAATATTCTTTTTATCCAAACAGCAAATATTCCCTTTCTAGAACCTTGATCCTCTGTCAGAAGGGCATGTTCTTCTTGAGAATTCCTGATTGGAGATGATTAAATATGCCAGTATTTATCTTACTGTGGATGATTCTTGATTACATGATACCCATCTGTTTTCCTTATGAACTGATAAGCTAGCCTGGCATTATAATGTGAGTGCAAGTGATGCTTGATTATACTCAGTGGTGTTTGCATATTTTAGATACAGTTGCACTTCACCATTTATACAGGTTTCCAGGTAAGAATTCTACATTTACGGTCAATCTAGAGATTGCTAAAATTTACAACAGATCTGTATTTGAAACTTGCTTAACCAGGTTTACTCACAATGGGTTAAAGACAGGCTGAGTCATAATTAGAGCAGACCCACTGAAATCAAGAGGTTGGTCTTAATAAAACTACTGTATTTTTCTTATTCCACCCCCTCATGTACCAACATAGCTATTTGGAGGTTTCCCCCACACCTTATAGTTCCTTTTTAAAAGTTACACACACACCGCACCAGAGGCGCACCACTGGACAGTAGGGATGTCACCGAAATCCATTTGGGGGTAGCTTTCCTTGGTTTGGCCCTTCCAGACTTCAGTCCATTTTCTGCTGTGGAGCCTGAGTCAATCTGCAGAGAGTTGGGCCAGGCAGAGTATTTTCCATTATTTTTTTAAAAAATGTGCAAACTGCAGCCGAATTTTGTGCAAATGTGTGTAAATTGCTGCAAATTATGCAAATTTTGGCTTTGATTTGCACAAACCTCAGTGTGCACAAATTACAGCTTGATACACACAAAACCCACAAAACATTCCTGGAGTTTGGGGTGGGAGAGCCATGGCTTGGCCCGCAAATGCAAACTGAGGCCTTAGCTAGACCTAGTGGTCTAGCGGGGTGGAGGGGTGAAGATCCCACAATATGTTTATTGTGAGATCTCCCCATCAGTGCACATGTGGCGTGCGATGACATCAGAGGGAGAGGTGTCGCACCCGCTATTTTCTTTTTTTTTCTTAAAGGGATAGCAGCGCACAAACGCTCGTGCACAAAAAGTAAGTGATTCTTTAAAAATAATTACTTCCCCCATTCCCCCCACCGCCCTGATGGGCACAGTGCTCCTGAGGAGCACTGCACCCTGTGCACGGGTCCCAGCTCCTCGCAAGGAATCACAAGGAGCCAGGACGAACCGTGGCGAGCAGCTACACATTCTGCAGTCTTGGGCTCAGCCCGAGACCGTGGAAAAACCAGGCCTAAAGGGGAGGGTGATATCCCCGGGCAAGGGAGGGATCATCCCTCCCTGATCCCGGAATCCCCTGTGTGTCATGTGAATGCACAGGGACAAACCCGGGGATCGCCCCAGGATAAAGCCCCATTTAGCTATGGCCTGAGTCAGACATGCCATGAGACAAAACAGAAACAGATTTCCCAGAGATGGACATCCCTAACTCCCATAGAGAAAATATGGGATGTTACAGGGAAAGGGATCTCTGTGTACATCTTCCATGATATCTCCATCTAGTCTTTCTTCTGTCCATTTGAAGCAAGAGTAGTATCTTCAAACAATGAATAGAGATGGATGGATTGAGGTACACACAGACCTCCTATTCTCTCTAAGAAGTGAATGGTTACATGGCCAGCAGAAGGAAAGAAATTATATTTGAAATGCTGTGTTTGTGTGCGTGCGTGCCATCTTTTAGCACATAGCCCTCACAAGGTGATTTTCATAAAATAATCCTATGAAATATAAAGCAACAATTCCAAAACAATTTTAAAACAACAGCATATGTCCAGTTTGCACTCCCCCTGTCATTCTCCCAGCATAGGTCACTATCAGGGCCGCAAAGCTATTTCTGCCCCAAAGCTGGGTGGTAAGTGAAAGCAAAATAGTTTTCAAAAACTAGTATTATCCAGAACTACCTGGAACAGGACAAACATGATTTGCTCAAGCACCAAGTTATTTATTTATTTTGGACATTTATATACTGCTTTTCTATATAAAAACAAAATCAAAGTGGCTTACAATCATCCAAGTGCATGCATCTCTTTGGCCAACAGTATGATTCTAAGTATTCCTGACACACACGGAATAATAAAAGACATGAAACTTATTAAAGTTTGCAGAACTTCAGCTTTCTTATAGTCTTTTTCAGAACTCTTCGTATTTGCTAGACCTATAAAAAAAAATTTTTTAAAAAAGCATACCAAGTGCTTGAGGATATCAAGACTCTATAAGAGAGAAAAGGACCAAAGAGAGAATTCATTGGCTGGCATTATATAGTAGGCACCTGTTAACTAGACTCTGCTGCTTTTATAGCTCCCATGGCGGGTCTATTTCTCAAAGTCAACCTGCATTCTCCAGGTAAGCATGGAATGTAGGACAAGCTTAGGGGGGAAAAAACATTTTACAATGAACATCTAAGCCAGCTGGAGATGTAAAATGTTTCCAGTTGCTGAAGCCAACAAACCTTCTGAAATGTTAGATAACATTCAGAAGGCTCCTATGTGTGGAATACATGTGAATGTGGCTTTTGTTATCCTTTGTTTAGCATATGTGCCAGGTGATTTTGGGGTCAACTCTGACTAAAATCAGAGAAACTAGGCACAACACAAGCTGTTAAAGGAGTATGGGCTCTAAAAAGAATCTAAGGAAGAGAACAGATGGTAGACCAGGTAACCTGAAACTGAACATCTATTCTTGGTGTTATTTACAAAAGATTTCCGATTTGAGAGAGCCCTGCAAACAAGAGTCCTCATCTTTATTTGTAGAGGGCTATGAAATAATCACAGTATTTAAAATTTGAAATTCATGCATTTTAAAAAAAATGGCTTCTGAGCCACTGTTATTACAGTAACAGTGTGACGAATACTGCTGTTTACAATCTTTCAAAGTTCTCTTTAGTAATTGTTGGAGGAAAAGCTTATGTCTATGAAGCCATCTTGGTTGGAATGGATAATATTGGGCTTTTTTTACATGAAGGTAAGGTAAAAACAAGTTCCTGTTGGACAAAAGATGCATAAATGAATGAATGAATACCTTTATTGAATAAGTCTTCTGACCATTTCAAAAAATCACGTAATCATTAAAAACAAACAGACATTACTTAAAATTAATGATTTAAAATTTTAAAACAATATATAGTTCGTATATGATACATTATATATGACAAACAGTTAATAAGACCCCTCGTATATTACAACATTTGATAAAAACTTATTAATTAATCCATTTTTTCTAATTCTTTTTTCCTTATGCTGGCTGCTTTAAGAGCGAAGAGAGCAACCCTCTGGGTCACAAAATAGTTAGAACCACGTAAGAGAAAGGACAATTTATCCTTGGCTATCCAGTCTCTCATGCGTAAAGATGCATAAATGATTGCTCTGCTCCCTCAAATTCTGATGTAACAAACTTTTTATGGAAAATAAGAAATGCAATGATCTCTATGCAGTTTGCTATCAAATATTTTCCACTACAGGTGATACATCTTTCTCATAAATGGCAGTTTATACTAATACACAGAGGGTAATCATCATGGTGCCCTTTCCATCTCAATGAAAAACCATTTCAACTATGGATATAGTTGAATATATAGGTAGGACCTTCCTGAGATATATTGTTAGTCTCATGTACACTCATCTTGATTCCCTTGAATATTTGCTTGAGCAGAAATCTCCATATTCATGGAGCTTCTCTACATTAGTTATTTATTGCAAGCTCATGATTGGCTACTCATGGAGGTTGGTGGGTTCTTTATATGACGCCATAAACCTCCTGGACGTATCCCACACTTTTCTCTGGTAATCCCACCTTTTTTTCCTTTTTTTTTAAATGAAGATAATGCAGAATTATTGCTGGATTTCCCCAGTGTTTAAAGCCAGCAAAGTGCTATAATTCTGCCACTAGATGACACTGTTTTATTTAACAGAATAGCATTGCCTAGAGGGAAGTTTTCAATTCAAAATCTTGAAGTTGCCATTGGTTGCTGTTTAAAGGAGTCCGTAGATAATGCAGAAGGACCCAAGGAAAAAAAGCCTAGCAAGGAAGCGGTTTTCTCCCTGTAATTTAGAGGTGCCCAATTGAACTTCCACTTTACACAGAAACTAGATAGCAAATTCGAGCTATGCAGAAACAACAATTCTTCCACCCCACCACTTTAAGCTTATTTTGCTAGTTATTTTTTTAACCTTCTGTCTACTTCCCTAAGCATTCTTTGAAGGTTTCATCTTTGCAAGAATCTCCAACCTTACTTCTCCTCCAATGCTGTCAAACCCATTTGTCTTTATAATGAACAAACAAGAATATTCTGGAGAATAAATTATTATAAAGATGAAATCAAAATGACAGAAAGAAAGAGCAGGACCCAACAGCGGGCTTCCACATATACCAGTCTCACCAATCCCAGTGTACAGGTGGCCTCTACTGCTGGTAGCCATGATATATCGCTTCCAGGGGCAAGCTTGAAAATGAGTGGAAACACTCAGTTCTGGAAGGGGCAGGTTGCACTGGTGGAGCTGGGCACATGCAGAAAGCCCTCTGTTAGATCCTGGCCAAAGAAGTAAAATTTGAGAAGTATTCATAAAACAATTTAGATAAGCACACAACCGTACACCTACCAGGTGATCTTTCGGGGTTCAGTTTAGCATCAGATTGTCTTATATGTGCTTAGATATCTTAAGCCAGCAAATTAGTGCAGATTTGGTGGTCAGAGGAGAAAACCCAGGGCATAAATGTATGATCCATCTCCTACTCCCATCCATCCTCATCTGCCCTAGGATAGTAGTTGATCTTGGCGAATATTTTTGCTTTCTTTGAAGCTTTCCCACCATTTTGTTCCGCACTGCTATAGATCCTGGTTGTTACAGCCACTGTCATGGAGAGTGGACTGTGGCTCAATAGTAGATCACATGCTTCAAATGGAGAACATCTCAGTTTTAACCCCTAGCATCTCCAGTTCAAAAACTATCAGGTGGTATTAAGTGATCTGAAGGACTCTTACCCGAGAAAACCTAGAAAACATCTGACAGGCAGAACAGAGAGACAATACCTGGGCCAGATCTACACTAAGCAGAATATGACACTTTGAAAATGGTTTGAAAACTGAATACGGAGTGTGCCCTGGGCCCCAATAGTTGTCACTACTCTTCTAAACTGTGTTAAAGCAGTAGTGTAGATCCTGACTTAGTAGTATGACTGGTATAAGGAAGCTTCTTGTGTATGTCATATGTTTCTGTGAGGACTCTGTATAAGAATAAAGACCTCAGCTCAGAAGGGTGGCATTTACTTTCTTGTGCTCCTCTTGCGCACTTACAGAATGGATGTGCTTGGCTGAGTTGGAGGGAAAGCATTTCCCGGCTGGAAGCTTAACACTCTTTTCCCTTCCAAACCAATAGTTATCTCTTTGAAAAATAAAAAGCCCTCCACAAATCATCACGTTTAAATAATAGTGTAACTGTTACCAAGACTCACAAAAGACATCCCCAGCAGCTGGCCTGCATCACTTTGCGGTTTATCATCAGAGTAATTGCATCTCAGTTATGGATTATTGCTATGCATCATCCAAATGAGATGCCTCAGTGATATATTGATGAAGAAGCAGGGGTTGTCCAGGAAGAAAAGGATTGAGGAAGCAGACAGCTCAATTTTTGAATGTGAAAGAGAAAAGATGATTCAGAATGGGAGAGGATAGGATGTTATTAACTACTTCATTTAAACTGCTAGTGGTGCTGATGAATGAAATTTTCCACAGCAATTTCTCTGTCACTAATGTCCTCTCTCTCTCTCTCTCTCTCTCTCTCTCTCTCTCTCTCTCTCTCTCTTGCTCTACAAAAGGCCCTTAGATTGCTTTCCTTCTTTTAGAAGGCATTGTTCCTATCCAAAGGAAAAGATAAAAAGTACTTTCTGAGAAGACCCATTATAACCAGCAGTTAAAGATTGTTTTCCAGAGAGTTTGCAAATCAGGGCCCATGCCTCCCCCCAGTTCCTGAGTAGTAGACATCTTGCCACCTTCCCACTGACAATTTTCTCATGCAAATATGTTTATTTAGAAATATACAAGTTCATAAAGTTCATAAGAAATATCAGGGAACCACCAGCCAGTATAGGCAATGGTGGCATAGTAACTATGCAGAATGATTTGCAAGCTTCAAGAGTCTGAAACTAAGCACATGCCAGGTAACTCCTGCCAAACCTCTACTTTCAGTGCCCAAGATGATAATTTCAAAAGTGTTTTTCGTTAGGCCCATAACAACAGCCCCTGCACTGAAAAGTTATTTGCTTCAGAGAAGTGGCCCTATAATTAATTTGAGTTTCAGCAATGTTTTATGGCAGACATTCAAGGGTTCATCAGCAGAGAAATGAATGTGAAAATGGTTCCCTCAAGTTAAAACCACAAGATAAGGATTGAAAGGGGAACTTTAGTGTCCCATGATAGGATTGTTTTGCCCATAAACAACATTTACCTTGTTAAACCTTCTATTAATTTGCCTAGTCAATATTAACTCAACTGCCATTGTTCCATAGTGACATGATAATGAGTTTATCAATACTGAGACAGAAAATGGCAGTCTAGCCAATGTTACATGGAAAAATAATAGAGTTTTGTGTGCTTCAATAGGTGTATACCTCCTCTGCTCTCTGCATATATTTTTGTTGTTTACTATTACTGAGAAACTCACAATTTACTTACATTGTTCTTCTTCTTACATGATGCTATTTTGGGAATAGTCTACTAGTTGTGATCTAAACCCCCAGAGTAAAGCAATCTGTCAATTCTATCATTGCACCAGCATAAAAGGTATACCATAATAAAAATCATAACTAACTTGGCCGAATGTCAGAACAATTTCCATCTGCGTTTTCATAACAGTTTTGTAATGCAGAGTTCTGTGTAATACATTAGCATCTGAAGATGGAAACTTAAAGTTGGAAAGTAGCCATGCTTTTCATTCTGCTACCTGTTTTTTCTAGGTAGCTGGGATGGCGCACTGACATCAATTTCTCCTATGGAGCATCTACACAAGACATTAACCCTGAAGTCCACATGGGCACAGTCCAACAGGCAATGGCTTGGACTCACAGTTCCTGTGAGTGGAACTCCAATGATGGGAGGAATAGGGGAGGTGATTTTCTATGATTCCTCCATCCTGGGCATGTTTAGCCTGGAGAAAGAGAAGATTGAGGGGAGACATGATAGCACTCTTCAAATACTTAAAAGGTTGTCACACAGAGGAGAGCCAGGATCTCTTCTCGATCCTCCCAGAGTGCAGGACACGGAATAACGGGCTCAAGTTAAAGGAAGCCAGATTCCAGCTGGACATCAGGAAAAACTTCCTGACTGTTAGAGCTGTGCGACAATGGAATCAGTTACCTAGGGAGGTTGTGGGCTCTCCCACACTAGAGGCCTTCAAGAGGCAGCTGGACAACCATCTGTCAGGGCTGCTTTGGGGTGGATTCCTGCATTGAGCAGGGGGTTGGACTCGATGGCCTTGTAGGCCCCATCCAATTCTGCTATTCTATGATTCTACTGTACTACCTAAAAATAACCCTGCTCCAGACAGTTGTGTGAAGGGGGAAATCTACTCTAGAACAATATGAGAGGTAGCAGGGGGAGTTGGCTGCAGGAGGGGGGAGGAGAATTGGTTAAAAAAACAACAACTGCCCCCTCCAATTCCAGCAGGAACCCTTGCTGAATTTCAGTCCATCTGTGAACAGAATGAGACCTTCTATTCCATTCCAACCCACTGAACTCTGTTGCACCACATTGTGTCATCTCTCGCAAAATAATTTTCTCAGTCCACTTGTTCCCTGCTTTGGGGTGGGGTTGGGGGAGAAGTTACTGTGTGAAAGCTTTCTTAGGGGCAAATAATAATAATAATAATAATAATAATAATAATAATAATAATAATAATAATACATTTCTTACCTGCCTCTCCACTTGGATCAAGACGGGGAACAACAATGAATATAAAACACATTAAAAACTGATTAGCAAATTAGATGGGGCATCACTCATCCAATTAGTAATTGTGTGAACTTTTTTTAAAATAGTATACAGCAGCCAGGGAGTCTGAACAAAGATTGGGGCCATGGCATGAGGAGGTAATCCTTTGACCTACTATAGTAGTATCCCTTCAACCACACTGTGCTCTGGAATGGGTTTCCCTCCCAATGCCATAGCAGCCACAGGCACACCCACTTGAGATTGGGACCGGAACTGGGGACACACACACAACCCCCCCCCCCAAAAAAAAACATTCATGTCTCTGCCCCCACATATAACACGGAGCCAGTCCAGGGACCCTTCTCAGCTACTTTAAAGAAATATTAACCCCATTACTAATTGAAGGACTAATGTCCTGTCTAGTTTGGCTCTTTGTGTATAATGGCAATTTGCTAAGACACAATAAAGAACTTCTGTGCTGTGTTAGTTTGGCTCTTAGCTGTCCCAGTAGCTGTTCCAGGAAAAGGTTCCATTTCATACACACACACTTTCTAATGGGCATTATTCATAAACAAGCATTCAACAGATGAAGTTGATCCAGTAAAAATAATGGCATTTGTATTTTCTGCCTTGGACCCACATCCTAGCCTTATAGGGACAGCTCAATAGACATTACTGAAACGAACATTGACATCCAATGGATAAAAACTGGGGTCTGGTTCTGGTTTTATTTGTATCCATTCTAATTTACAGCATCATAATTAGCCGCATGCATAGAGCTATTGAATTCACATTTGGTGGCAGTAACCTCCCTGGAAGGATTATTAGTTTCATCATCCAAATACCCTGAGCACTCTAAATAGTTCAACAAAATTGGCATCATCTCCTTCATTTGGAGTAATGCTCACAATTCAGAAGTGATTTAAACTGGCATGTGGTGCCTGTCAAAGCAGCACCTAAGCTGAGCCACTGTGATTCGTCTCAGTTTTGTGAGCATTATGTAGACCCAGACTAGGAAATAAATGGAAACTTTAATCTGTGCCAAATTTAGCCACCAGAAAGTGTAAACAAGGATGCCAATCAGGAGCAATATCTGTTTAAGGTTCTGTTTGTTTCGCTGGACTTGTTTACATTGTAAAAACATATAATTTCCGGAGAGACAATTGTTTTGTATGTATTCCTACTATTTCTATTTCACTGTCATTAGTCTTAGCAGCAACATTGCTATGGTAGATACTCTGTTATAACTAAAGTTTGGTGGTGGCAGCATCAGAATCAAGGTTAGGTAACACAGGGTTCATTCAGAGGCACAGAACAGTCCAGAAAGAAACTGAGATCATATCTAGAAACTGATGACAGAGAAAAGATGCAGGAATACAGAAACCAGCATGGATTTGGAAAGTATGGCTTAACAGCTCATTTGCTGTGGTTGCTTTAAGTCTTTCTATGCAGTGAGCTCTTCAAGATTCTCAGAATTCCACCTTGAAACTCATTCTGAGTCACGTCCATACTGCATTGCCAATTTGGGTTTGTTTATTTTCCGAATGAAAATTCATGTGTATTTTTATGAGTAGTTTTCAAATATATGTATCAATTGTGCATATTTTTTAAACATATGCAATCTCTTCCCATTGGTTCAAGTGTGTTTATGAGCATATTTTAAAGTATGCATTTTTTTCATGTGCATTTTTTAAATGGGCATATGTTGCCAAAGTCATTCTTTGAGTCCGCAAATCACACTGAAATCTTGGAAGTGTAGAGACTTTGACCATAGATAGCATTTGAATCCATGTTTGGGTCCAGAAGGTGCAAATTGGATAAATTCTGTTCAAAAACAGACTGAAATGAATTCCTCCTGCTCTCTACTCAGAATGCACTACATATGCATGGAAACATTTGGAGTCTGTGGCAAGCTGCAGCCAGCATAGCGAGGATCAGGCATTCCCTGCCATCTGCCTTTCCTGCAGTTGAGTCTGAAGGGTAGTGCAGCAATGCAGATAAAATTCTGATAAGGACATAAGAACAGGTCTTCTGGATCCAAGCAAAGGTCCATCTAGTTCAACATCCTGTATTCCACCGTGTTTCTGGAAATGCAAGAAGCAGTATTTGAAAGCAATGGTCTTTTCCTGCTCATGCTCCCCAGCAACTGGGATTTAGTAAACAACCACCACAAGACTTTGTGTAATCCTCTTTTTACCAGGGCCGGTGCCAGACTATTATGTGCCCTAGGCAAGGTGAGCTACTTGCACCCCACCCCACCCCAAATTGCCAACTTCGATTTTTAAGAACATGTTTTGTAGAAAAAATAAAAAGCACAAAACTTGAAACTGCTAAATTTATTTTAAATTGCAACAATAAATAATAATTTTAACAGCATTGAAGAATAACCCCTTGAAGGCTGGATGATGCTTTGTACAGAAGTCAACAGGACACTGTGCAACACAAACCAATTATAGATCGCCATTCAATAGTCCAAAGCTCTGGGAAAGCGAGATACTAGACCCCTTTCCTGCCCACCACCATCACCACCTCACTTCCCCGGGTTGACGGAAAGGCTGCTGTGGTACCTGATCTACTGCTGCTGCTGCCTCGCCTGCACACCTTCGCATTGCTGCTGCTTCTGCCACCCCCTTCTTTGGCACCATCACGTGCGGCTCAGGCAGGCCCAGGAAGCAAAATCAAGCCGCCTGTGGCCGCCTCCACCTCCACATAATGCCTGGGCAGCAAAATCAAGCCGTGTGAGTGCCACCCGGACCAGAGTGGCCTTCCAGCCGCCGCCGCCCCCACCACATGAGGCAAACCGACCAAGACGAGGCTAGAGGGGAGGCATGGAACAAAGAAGGTGATCAGAGGAAAAGAGAGAGAATAAAAGAACGTTGAGGGCAAGACTTGAAAGATTTGGGTGCCCGGGGTGGGGAAGTAAATTGGTGAGAGGGTCAGAGAAAGCTGAACTCTGACTTTGAGAAAGGGCAGTGGGGTGGGCAAAGGGAAAGAGACGGATTTTGATTTGGGGAGAAATAAAAATAAATAAAGAGGAATCAAAGCAGGGACGGGGGGGGGCAAAAAAAAGCCCAAAAAACCACGGAGAGGTGGGCGTGGGGGAGAGGAATGCACACGAGGCAGGGGTGTGTGTGATTAAATAAAAAGGACTTGGTGGGGAGGGTCACTAAGGAGAGATTTTCAAGGAACAAAACACACACATACGGAGCGGGTGGGAGGGAGAAGGACAAACCAGGCAGAGCAACAGAGAGCAAGAGGGTTTGGGGTAACTGGAGGCGGTGAGGGGGAGGGTCAGTACGCTTGCTATGCAGAGACAGACAGGAAGGCGGCTCCAATTCCTCCCGTGTTGTTATTATTGTCGTTAATTACCCTCCTCCTTTTTCCTGGTTATGGTAATGTATTTTTTCTTTTTATTTTTTTCTCGTTTGCTGTTTTAAAGGCTTTTTCCTTCTTTAGTATTTCCCCCCTTGAAATCGTGTGAGATCTCGGCCGGGTCCTGGCCAGCTGCGCCCCTCTGAGGGCTACGCTCTAGGCCGCTGCCTAATTTGCCTATTCCTAGTGCCAGCCCTGCTTTTAACCCATCTATGCTAGCAGCCATCACCATATCTTGCAGCAGTGAGCTGCATAAAGTAATTATACAGTGACATCAACATCACAGATGAAGAGGCTTCTTCAAAGCCTTGCAAGGGCTGTAGCTCATCAAGATAAATTCAGAAATAGGTATTGCATTTGGCTCCAACAAATTCACTACTTCTTTCCATTTTGCACATTTTGCACATTTCAAACCTCTTCTGGAAAGAAGCAAATTGGGCAGGAATGTTGAAAGTTGCACGATTTATAGGGTTAATCTAGGGTGCTGATTACTAGCCTACTAGATTTTTCTATGGCTAGATGGGAACACTGTGCAGAGGAAGTAGAAAATGTCTAAACACATGGCCATCACTGCTTTAAATATACCGTTTATACACAGCAGTTAACGTGGAACTTAGCAGTCTGTATGTAACTGCAGGTAGTTTGGGAGCCAATGGTTTTTCCTACCTTCTTTCCTGGGGCTCTATTTACACTTAGCAAAAAAAAAAAGTCTTATAATGAGACTGTATCACTTTGTTCACAAGACAAAATAATAATACAAAAGGTCAATACTCATGAGATATATCTTGATGAAGCAATCAAAACCTTAAAATAGTAACACAGTTTCTGTTTATTTCCCTACTGAAGCAAAATAATGAGACAAGAAAATGTATTCCTGATAGTAATAAAGGCACTTGCACAAAGAGGGCAGCTCCCATTACATCTACAGATAATGTTTCTTTCCTCATCTTCTCTGTGTATTTTCAGATATCCAAATTAGTCCCTAGTTAGCTACTAAGCAGGAAGCTTATCAGGGGCCACTTTGTGGCTATTGAGATCATTCTTCACTGACAAATTCATATACTCCAGAGGGATGATGAAAAAAAAAAGTTTCTGTTCATTTTTGACCAGAATTTCTCCAGTTCGCACCTTGTGGAACTGAGACTCAAAAGCCATTGACAGTCAAAAGTGTATACATTTCTGAGCTTGCAATGCAGTACAGGCCACAGAAGAATGCATTTGAAAAATGCATATATTTGGGAAATGTGCGTGAAAAACTAAGTACATTTTTAAAATGCACACAAACACACACTGTATTCGATGGATGGGGAAAATGTGCATGAAGAATACATACCTCTTTGAAAAATGGCTGCAGAAATAAGCATGATTTCCAATGCTGGTGGGGTGGGGGGGACTCGCAAGCCAAAATGGACCTGGGTCACAATGAGCCTGGAGGTGAAAACTGGAGAACCTTGATGAGTCCAAACTTGTTAGATGCACACATCCCTAATTCTCCAAAGTCTCACATTTTAAGATTAGAGATATTCCTGTACATGAGAACTTGGATGGAAGTAGGTGCCGTGGAGGTGGAAGCAGTGTCCTCACTTGGAGGACAACGACAAGCCATGCAAGGAACAACTTCAACTTCACTCAGACTACAAATGTGATATACCCTATTTCTTCAATTCTGAGACGCACTTTCCCCCCCATATAAACATCTCTAGAAATGGGGTGCGTCTTAGAATCATGGGTGTGTCTTAGGGGGTTTTTTTTCTGTTGATGGTACTGAAATTAGTGTGCGTCCTACAATCGAAGAAATACGGTAAGTAGAAACTACTAAAGTCTATGCAGAGCAGATAGCTCAAAGAAAAATTAGAGCAATCAAGTCAGTACATTAATCAAAGATGTTATTTTTGGTGCTGCAAAACATATCCAGATAAATTCTGTAATCTATAGTAAGGGACAGGGGTAGCTGGTTCACGTTAATGTTACAATATCAAAATGTAAACTCTCTGAGTGCAACTGATCATTTGCTTTTGCCTCTAAGTGCTTCCTGTCGTTCATTTTTCAATTCCGTTTGTCACAAAATTGGTGTAATGTAAGTTCTCCAACTTCTTCTTTTGCTGTTGCTTCTGTTGTCATATATAAAATCTCAAAGTACTCTCCATCCCCTCCCCCCAAATGGTTGATGCCTAGTTCTCACATTGTCACAGTAGTTCAGGGATGAATTATGCAGGGCATGTCTACACCTGCAGGTCTTCCAAGGGTAGGGAGGGACAATCACAGCTTTTCCACTTCTGGGATCATCTTCCAGGGTCTAAATGGAAGTGAATCATCCAGTGTGGTGTACTTCAAAAAAAAAAAAAAAGCCCACTGGGATGTTTGCGCAATGGCACAGGCACAATCCTGAACCAAAAGTAAGTTAAAAAAAAAAACTTCCAAAAACCACTGAGAGCCATCCCAGAGATGGCAAAAATGCTATGTGCCTCCTTTGATGGGCTCATAGCCCACCCCCAGCTCTGTGCCCATTTGAGAAGCCCCGCTACTCACAGGAAAAAAGGGACAAACCCAGTAGTGGGTGTCAAACCGCTCATGGTCCTCGGGGGTGTCCTGGGACCATGGATAAAACAGGAAGTACATGGTCCCAGTTATCCTGACCCCAGGATCCCCTGTGCATCATTTGGATGCACAGGGATGACCCAGAGACAACCCTGGGATATATACATGGTGTAGACATGCCTGCAGTTTGGGATCCCACATTGCTGTGATAAAGTAAGAAACATTATTTGTGAAGACACCAAATGTCCACAGTGGTAACTTTTAATTCAGTCATATAATGAGCTGCCAGTTCTTGGAATTTCCAAAGGGCTGGCATGTTTTTTGAGAGATGTTTCTGCACTGCCTATGCAGAGGGAAGCATCTATCGAAACATAAGTAGAAAAATAAACAAGTCTAGTGCGGGTGGGGGAGTTGTTTCTTTTTGTGGTGTTAAAGACAGCTGATTCAAGTGCCAATTCTCTATATTCCCCTTCTAAGCCAGCTTTGCATTCTTGAAAGAATGTAGAGGACAAACCAAATGACTTTAATATCCTTAGCTCATGGTGATTTGTCCATTTAAAACTTGTTGAGACAGGGAATACTTTGAGATTATGGCTATTACTGCTCTTCTGTGATATGTTCACGTAGAACCCTTTTCTGAAATGTGAGCAATGACATTCATGCTTCTGCCGGTAATTTCTTTTAAGCCTGTGAGTTGACTGAAGAGTCATTATTGCATAAGGATGCATCAGTCAAAAACAAATACAAAACTGCAACTTTCTGTCACATATCCATATATTAGATGTTTTGAATGGCCATTTTGAAATGGGGTAGAAAATATAACACTACCTTGTCAGATTGGTAGGACAAGTCCTTCAAAAGCAGGCTGTCCAGGAAAGGACTGACTTGTAAACATATCACGCACGGGATTCATTGTTTGTCATTCCACTACCACAAAGTTGGGCAGTCACAGGCTCAGGAGCCAAATCCATCTTTCCTGGATCCCAATCCAGTCCTCCAGTGTTCCCCAGATGATCATGCCCCCTTTTCCTGCTCAGACCCCTTATCCTAACAGCCAGTCATTCCAGATTTTGCATGGTTTTGGTCCCATCCTACAAGATTGAAATGCCTCTCCTAAGGCTTAGTTACTGAGTGTGAAGAATTGCCGTGTAGATAACTATTGTTATTTTGTAGTGTTTACTTTGTGCGGCCTCTGAGAGGAAATAATGTATCTCTGTAGGCCTAGGGCTTTGATTTGTTATGGTCAAAGGGCTGTGTAGTAGTTGTTTAGTGACATTCTGAAGGGCGAGAAAGACAGAGAGACATGACTGCTTTGAATATTTATTGATGGGGCCTGGATCAGTTAAATTCAGTTCTGATTGGCTGAGGATTCTAGCTATGCAGAAAAGAGCAGTTGGGAAATGCTGGTTGACAATTAAGGAGCTGGTATTTAGGGGAGAGTTGTTCTGTGGAGAGACAGGGAGGTCTGCTGGTGGGTGGATGGGTGTTTTTAGAAGGGCAAGGAGAAAGCTAAGGAGAAAGTAAATAGCTACAGCCTGGATATTAAGCTATTCTTTCTCTGTGGGATAACTATATGTGGCTAGTGAAGATCAGGAGTAGGGAGCAGGTCGCTGTGTTAAGCCAGGAGGCTGGCTTAAGATCTTGCTAGAAGAACATTATACAGCCAGTCAGTAAAAAACTAAATAAACTGTCCAGGCAACCCAAAATACAACAGGTGGAGCTTTGGGAATCAAAGGAAGGCTGCACACAAGAGCTGGACCTAGTTTTGAGTATATTTGGCTGGGGTGGAAGTTTAGGGAATTTGTCCTGATAAATACAATACAACCCCCTAATTAAGGGGCTTGCATTAGCAACAGTATTTCTTGAGTCATTTATTTATTTATTTATTTATTTATTTATTACATTTTTATACCGCCCAATAGCCGAAGCCCCCTCGGTGGTTCACAAAAATTAAAACCATAATAAAGCAACCAACAGTCTAAAAACACAAATACAAAATACAGTATAAAAAGCACAACCAGGATAAAACCACGCAGCAGAAATTGATATAAGATTAAAATACAGAATTAGAACAGTAAAATTTAAATGTAAGTTAAAATTAAGTGTTAAAATACTGAGAAAATAAAAAGATCTTCAGCTGGTGACGAAAAGAGGTAGTAGGCACCAGGTGGACCTCTCTGGGGAGCTCATTCCACAGCTGGGGTGCCACAGCGGAGAAAGCCCTCCTCCTAGTAGCCACCTGCCTCACTTCCTTTGGCAGGGGCTCACGGAGAAGAACCCCTGTGGATGATCTTAAGGTCCGGGCAGGTACATATGGGAGGAGGTGTTCCTTCAAATAACCTGGCCCCAAACCATTTAGGGTTTGAATATTAATACGTTCAAAGCCCTAAAGAAGTGTCAGCAAGCATTCCTTTGAAAACCCCAAATAATTATTAGTATTCCCTTATGTACAAAATATCCCTTTAATAAATCAACTTGTTAATGGTTCATAATGCCTCCAGTGTTAGTATACCAAGCTACTGGGAGGTTTTAAAGTATTCTGAGAATTGGTGGCAGCAGAAAAGGATCAGCTTCAGGAACCCTGAGTTATAGTGGCAGAGAGTTCTTAGGCCCTAAAATATAAGCATTGGCTGGAAATAAGAAACCTCATAGGTGAAATTGCCCAGTAAAGGAGCAGTTTCCCCATAAGTCGCAGTACCAGGGAGGGAAAATCCCCACACCTTTTGCTCCACCGAACATTGGAACACCCTCAGGTTGAAAGAGGATACCCATCCCTGCACTACCAATACTCCTTTTCAGTTGCTCCTCATTGGACATTTTGTCCCTCTGGGTCAGTGCACACCTTTCTTCTGTTTCTAGGATATAACAGCCCCTCTACAAAGCCTGTTCAATGTGCATGTCCAGATAGCAGCATCTTGCAGACACCACAGCCCGTCCCCTTTATCGCCATCTCAAGTGAAGACTCAATTAAACCCATAAGTCAAAATTTGCTATTTTTAATTTTGCCTTTGTGTATATTCAGCTCCTGAATGGCCATTTGGCTTGGGTAGCATTCTCCAAAGACTTCAAGACCCACCTAGGAGAAGGCTTTCTGGTTTCTAGGCAATCATACCAAGACGCTAATAAAATGCCTTCTTAGATTATCTGTTGACAGGCTGATCATTCAACGTCCATGGAAGGGGGGGCAGGTAACAAGTAGGGGAGGTGGTTACAGTTAAGCCTCAGAAGCAGCTGCATTCTCACCCTGGGGACTAAGGCCAAAAGATCCACAGATGGCTGCTGGGCACACCCATTAAAACTGGAAGCCTCCCTCCTTGTCCCTCTTCCTATTTTACATGTGTTATTCCTCAAAGCCATTAAACCATCCTTTAAAGTGGATTCCTGCACTGAGTAGGGGGTTGGACTCGATGGCCTTATAGGTCCCTTCCAATTCTACTGCTCTATGATTCTATGAAAAGAAAACCAATGAATTTAAATAACTGCCATGAATTATGAAAAAGTGGGTTAAGATTAAACTTCCTTGGGTAATAGTAAATTAAGGAATTCTTTGGTGTGAATATTGTGCTTTCAAAATCATGAAACATTGGATACTTATAAAGATTGCCTTTTTATCTGTTAATTGGCAGAAGTTCAGATGAAATAGAATACATTTACTCAGCTAGATGAGAATAAGCATGAGTAAAGAGCTATAAATTTACATTTGACACAGACATTTTTTTAAGTGTCAGACTATACTCTCCTCTTTTCATACATAGTGTTTAATTATGCTGCAGTATCAGAAATGGATTTCTTAGTGGGCTACATTTGCTTGATATTTCTCCAGAATGAACACAGCATTAATTCACAAAAAACATTTGATTGGTTAAAATGAATGTCAAATAGGCCTATGAAAAGTATGATATGTGTCAAAGCAGCCATGTGACTCCCATTCACCATGCAATCACAAAACTGTCAAAAATGTGTTTGGGCCATGGTGAAACAAACTTGTGCTGAACTGAGATCTGCTCATACAGTAAAGCAGGCAGCAATGTGATTATTTCAATGTGTGTTGAAATGTACCTGCATTCTTCAATTCCCATTCCCTATTCAGCAGAGCTACATCAGTGTAAGTGCATGTGCCGTGATTTGGATCAGACTCCATAGCACTTTGGAAAGGGGGATTTAAGTTTCCTTCTCAGTTTCATCCCAAAATTCAACCCTCACCTCAGGGGGATTAAAAAAGAATGAAAAACATCTCTATTGAATTCAATGAAAGTGTTCTTTCTTTTTTAACCCCTCCCCCCAAATTGGGGGTATGGAATTTTGGGGTGAAGCCTGGGGGAGTTTAAATCCCCCTTTTTGAAGTGCCAGGGTCCCAATTCAAATTAGGGCTGCATGCACTTACACTGAGGTAAATAAGTGAATCACACATAGCTCTTCTATGCAGGATTTGAATAC
The DNA here is from genome assembly GCF_023053635.1 of Elgaria multicarinata webbii. Taxonomy (NCBI): domain Eukaryota; kingdom Metazoa; phylum Chordata; class Lepidosauria; order Squamata; family Anguidae; genus Elgaria; species Elgaria multicarinata. Next base: position 64,361,219 of record NC_086172.1, read on the forward strand.
CATGTAGTTTGGCCCTTTAACCTAAGCACATGCAAATGAAACAATTGTATAACAGCATTGTATCAAGTATGCTGTTTCCACTTTACTCCCCTTCCTCTGCTCTTTCCCCTGTGTTGAATTTTAGATTGTAAGCTCCTTGGGACAGGGAACTGTCATCTTCTACTCTGTATCATAATGAATGAATGAATGTGAATGAATGAATGAATGAATGAATGAATGTAACAACACCTGGCAAAATCCAGCATTGTGTGAGTGGACCTCTGTTCATGCAACATGACTTTCCCTTATCTCTTCCCCCTTTCAACCACCCTCCCCATCTCTCTAGGGGTGTCCCCCAACCCCCTGGAGCAGATGTTGAGGGTACAGGGGCTAAGGGGGAGCCATTCCAACAGCAGGAGTTGTTCATTAGATATCAGCCAAAATATTCAGCTTAACCAGTTTGATTTTACCAACAAAATGACTCCCATTAAAACCTTTGGGCTTCTTACATGTAGATTCTACATAATGCAAAATCATAACCAGCTGCCCAAGCTGATGTCTGACTTGCTTTGCACCATGAAAATGTGACTGCTTCGTTTCCCCCCACCCCACCCCTTCAAACCACATTACTTCTGGCCCTCCCCTTTCTACTGCTTTTGCTCACAAGTTCTAAAACTACTTAGCCATGTTGTCAGATGTTCCTTCCCAGCAAAGACCAAAAGAAAGCCCTGGATATATTGTGGGAGCAGATGGCATTGTATCAAGTATACACCCCAGATTTTGCCATGCTGAACTGAATCAGGAATAATTTTGTACCACATGAAACATCTAGCTTTTTTAAAAAAAAATGTTCAGAAGTAGTTTCTGCATTAGTAAATTGCCCATTGTGTTTTAAATATTATTTCTAAAGCCACATGTCTTCCTTTAAGGATTCTTGAGTACGGAATAATGGGGGGGAAATAAGCAACTAGTCTTGCAATCAGTTTTCCAAAATAATATAATCAGCCACAACAATCTTCATGTAATGATCAAATTTAGGTCCCAAAATTGTTTATTAAAGAAGAGGAGTAGAGAACGGTGTGTGAACAGCATGCAAAATAGAAATGTCTTATTGTTTGATTGAAACCCTCATATCTGAAATGCATAATGCACCAGCTTTGCCATTTCAATCAAATTAAATATTTGATAACCATTTTCAAACTAATCATTAATTTTACATGTATGAATTATTTATATTATGCTGGTGGTTCTGGTTTGTTCCATTCTCTAAACCAGAAAGAGAGACACAGAGAGAGAGAGAACATGATATTTAAAACTCCAAAATTCCTAGTACTGTAGACATGCTGAAATGGAAATTTCAGGAATGAATGAAGGAATAAAGAAGGGGGAATAATTAAGCCGTAACAATGAAATGATATTGATAGACATTCCATGCTGTTTGCATTTCATAGGTCATCTTATATAAGTGCAAACATATCTGTAAAAGTTGGAAGGCATGTGTGTGTGCATGCATGCATACGCATGTACAGCCCCTGGCCTTCCAACATGGTCTAAAAATGGCCTTTGGGGCTGAAAAGGTTTGTGTCCCCCCCCCGATATAGGTCATTCCTGAACAACCTGGGAGGTATAGAAATGTTGTTAATCATCATCATCATCAAGCTGAACAAAAATTTCTCAGAATACATGTTTCTCAGAAAAAGTGAGAATTTTCCTAGAAATAAAAGCACTTTGCAGAATTTTCTCCAAATTTTCTTCACTGTTGTTTTTCTGTGGTGGCTGCAATCTCTTCCCTACCCCCTGCCATGTCCTAGAATGATGCTAAGTATATGGGGTGTTGTGGAGGATGCAAAATGGGAACCCTGTCACCAGCACAATTGATAATGTTGCCAGTTGCAATAGCAGTGCGGAAAAAATAAAAAGCCATAGAGGGAAAAAGAAGAAGAAGAAAGAAGCCCTTTCTACAACCCTTGCAAATGGTGATGCTTATCTGTGAGAAACTGCCCCTTAATACCCCCCTAGTCAATTTAATACATACCTAATAAACTGAATATCTACCTCAATACTCCATTAGCCCTACTTTTCAAATCTACATGTGTTGGGAATACCAGCATTCTGGAATATCAGGGGATGATAATGTTAACTTCAGTGCTTCCTAGGCCTGTTAGCAGCACATGATGCTCTCATACAGAAGCTGGTCAAAATGTTTCCACATTGTAGTGGTTCCACTCAGTGGGACGTACTTCCAAGTAGACATTCATAGGGATGCACATATCTTATGATTATGCCTATCTTGGAGGGATGACAGTAAAGTGCTGGGGAAATGGGGAGGCTTTACATCAGCTGGAAAGATTTCAGATCAAACTCTAGAGCAAAAACAAAGTGTTGTACTATACAATCCAACCTCTGAAAATATATCAGGCTCAAAGTGAAACCAGCTAGGACTGATATCAAAGTTAACAGAAAAGATGGAACAGTTAGAAATGAACAATATAAAATTATGAGGGAAGAGGTTCATAGGTACCATTCTTAGTAGCCTTAGTAGTCTGCTCCTAATCGTGAGGCAAGATAAAGGTCTCTTCAAACTAGGGCCGCTTGAGTAATTTGGTATTTTGTGAATTGTGTGGCAGGCATTTGATACTAATACTTTATGAATTCTGATATGAACATACCACCTGGACTGATGGGCAGATGGGAACTTAGTTATCCACATTTTACAAATGTTCCTCCATAAATATCAGCTCGAAACAAGTATCACAATGCATTCAAAAATGTGTCTTTTGAGAGAATATAGCTTAGAAATGCACATTTTGAGAGAAAATGCTTGTGCGAGAGAGGTTAAATGTGACATTTTGTGCAGACTCCTCTTTCTTTCTTTCTTTCTTTCTTTTAATCCACAGAATGGACTTTTGAGTGAACACCTGAAATGGGGCATGGACTGGGAACAGACTGATTCTCTCATCTCAGCTTCATGTACAATATTTTCCTGAACTGGTGAAAGATTTTCAAAGAAACTTGCACATGTAAAAGGAAAATGCTGTGCTTCTACACATGGCAAAATCAATGTGATCTTATCATAAGAAATTACAGTCATTACGGTGCATGTTTTTTCACAGATGAAAAATCAATTTAGGGAAATGTTAATGAAGAAGTCCTGAGCTCCAATCCTATGCCGGAGAACTGACATTCAACTGATATCCTGGCTGGCAGATGCAACTGTGACTTCTCTTTGCACATTCTGACTGGCTTCAGATGACATGATAACCAACAGTGGATTAGTCAATGGTGGGTTAAATAGTCCACAGTGTGTTGTCTCTCAAGACTTTTTCACTCCATGTTTGGTTATTTGGCTGAAATAACTGTGCAGAGTTGATTATTTGAACAACTGTTGGTTATCGTATTGTGTGTCGGGCACCATTGACTATTTCGTTGCACACAGCTGGTTATGTTAGGTGACTACAGAGTAAAAGCAAGAGCAACCAAAGTGGTGGCTGCCACTCTAGTCCAGCTGGCAGAATTTGCATTGGCTGATGGGATACCAGTGGGAGGACTGAGGGGGGAGAGAGAGTGGGGGATGTGTCAATCAAACACACTGTTGACTAATAATCAACTCGATGCTGGCCTTAATCCACACCACAGTTGCTTATAATCATGTTGTGTGGGGAGTACCCCCTCAATCATCAACCAGGGAGTTGACTATTACCCACCATTGACTATTGTGTTGTCCGAATGAAGCCTTTGGCCACAGCTAGACCTAAGGTTTATCCCTGGATCATCCAGGGGTCAAACCTGTTCATCTAGGTGACACACAGGGGATCCAGTGCTCAGGCAGGGGCGAACCCTGGATGATCCCAGGATAAACCTTAGGTCTAGCTGTGGCCTTTGTCTCTTTCATCCAGGAAGGTTCTCTATGTACTACCCATGCAAGGACCAGTCGATTGATATGCTTGAGCTTCAAATTCGCTTAATTTGGGGCTGCTTGAAGATACAGACTTAAAGCATCAAGCCTACATGTTGTCAATTAAGCTTGCGTTCTGATCTTTATTGTCATTTGAGTTTTGTTTCCCATTTGTGGTTTAGTAGTTACTTTTGTTATTTAATTCAAATCAAGGTGATTTGCAAGGCAAGGAAGACTCATAAATAAATATTTGAACAGAGAACAGTTAGAATATTCACAATAATATTAGCTGCCTGCCAAGGAAACAAACAAACCCCAAAACGTCAGTCACCAGTGAAGTGTACTATAGCATGCTATGCAAATTTCTGTCCCATTACAAATATGCATAGAAGACTAAGCCCTTGATTCAACATCTTACAATATCTTTCTAAATAGTCATTTTGTACACAGACATGGTGCCAAATTCTTGACACCATGTTAAGGTATTTTGTTCCAAGTCTCAGCAACATGACTGGATTAGCATGCCTTGGAATTATTCAATATAACACCAAACTAAATTACAGCTTGTATTCCTATTATCAGGCTGAACAACAACAACAAGATAATGAGGAAGGCTTTGAAGATGTTTTCAAAGAATTGCTGCATCAGCAAAATTTCAAATACAGATTTTTATCATGGACAATTTCATTCAAATAAAAATGTGATTGAAGCTCTGAGATATACATATGTATGCAAGGAACCTAAGTAATGTTGGTGTTCTCTGGGCCCCATCAAGGCACCTCAAATGCCCTTCTTCTTTGCAAAGGTGTCTAGGCAGGAGCTCAGAAAAGAAGGTATGTACAACTGGCCACTGCTCCCATGTAACTCTGAAGGCATCCAACACCTGTGAAATCAGTGCCCTGCTCTTCATCATCCCTAGTTGGTGTCACACACGCCCAGGTATACCAGAAAAAACTATGGGGACTGACTTGGACTCTCACCTTGTATGCCCCATCTACCCAGCTACAGGATCCTGGTGATGCTACTCAACCCCTCTGGTCATATGCAGTCCATAGCTAAAAGACCATACTATGGCTGCATATGAGCACCCACACTCACTCCCATCTTCAGATTAACCTACATGCCAAACAGATCAACAAACTGGAGCAGGAATATCCTGGGTTGGATCCAACTTCCTCATTGTGCCCACAGAACAGATACCACTGGTGGGACTTCTGTGTCCCCTCCTCCTCCCTGCAGCCCCCCCCCCCCCCACACACACACCCTCCAACGGACCAATTTTGGACCCCGGTCATATTAATAATAAATATTATATTATATTTATAATATAATGTAAAATATTGTTAATAATACAATGGAAATCCAAGAAATAATTGAAAATGGATGGAAAAAGAAGTTCCACTGTTTAGCGTTGCCTGGCATCTAAATTTTCAAGAACTGTAAAATCTGTAAAATATTCATATATTTGGCAGTCATGCTTGTCTACAAAACATATACCCTGGCTTGTAAAAATTAACATTAATGTCTGGAGGGATTCAAAACAACTAAATGTATTTTCAAACTCCCCTACAACATTGTCTGGTGAGAGCACAGGTGGTCCAGATAAATATAAGGCATCAAAGAGCAGCTGATAAAAGAAGCAAGGCAACTGGCAGCTTCTAAAAAACAAAAACAAAAAAAAGCGCTCCCTGGACCCCCTGGACCTTAATAATCACAGACCAGTATCAAATCTTCTGTTTTGGGGCAAAGTGATCAAGAGGGCAGTTGCCTTTCAAATCCAGGCAGTCTCATTTCAAACAGGCTTCAGAGCAAGATACGGAGTTGAGACCGCTATGTTTACTTTAGTGGATGATCTCCGCATGAGTATTGACAAGGGGAGTGTGTCTCTTCTGGTACTTTTGGACCTCTCAGTGGCTTTTGATATCATCAACCATTGTATCCTTCTGGAATACCTGAGGGCATTGGAATCAGGGGCACTGTGCTCCAGGGGTTCTGGTCCTGTCTCTTGAGGAGGTTCCAGATGGTGATGCTTGGGGATAGCTGCTCCTCAAAGAAGGAGCTGTTGTATGGTGTACCACAAGGCACCATCCTATCCCCAATGCTGTTCAACATCTACATGAAACCGCTGGGAGAGATCATCTGGAGGCATGGGACGGGCTGCTATCAGTATGCTGATGACACCCAAAAATATTTTTGTATGCCTTCGACAACAGCATCAGCTAAGGATAGTGTGTCTCCTCGGAATGAATGCTTGGAGGCAGTAATGGGTTGGATGAGGAATGAAGCTGAATCCAGACAAGTCAGAGGTGCTTACTGTCAAGGGCCCTAACTTGAGTTTGGAGGTGTGTCGAACAGTTCTGGATGGGGCTACACTCCCCCTGAAAGACTGTTCACAGCTTGGGGGTGCTCCTGGATCTGTCGCTCCAAATGACAGTGCAGATAGATGTGACAGCCAGGAGTGCCTACTATCAGCTTTGGCTGATACACCAGCTACACCCCTTCCTAGAGTTAGAAGACCTAAAAACGGTAGTGCACACGCTGGTAACTTCGAGGTTCGACTTCTGCAATGTGTTGTACATAGGAACCTTTGTACCTAGTCCAGAAACTTCAACTAGTTCAAAATATGGCATCCAAGTTGGTCACCAGTACTCCTAGGGCTGACCATATCACACCAACTTTAAAATCACTTCACTGGCTGCCAATTAGTTTCCGGGTGAAGTATAAAGTGATGGTTATTACCTTTAAAGCCCTACATGGTTTCAGTCCAGGTTACCTGTGGGATCATACAATCTGCCCCACACACTCAGGTCCTCTGGAAAGGGTTTACTCCAGTCAGTCACAACTAGGCTAACAACTGTAACCAAGAGGACCTTTTCTTCTGCCACCCCCAGACTGTGGAATGGCCTGCCAGATGAGATTCATCAGCTTAATTTCCTCTCTGAGTTTAAGACAGCCATAAAAACTAGTCTCTTCCAGCAGGCCTACCCAGATGAATTATAAACCTAAGAATTTTAAGATGTTGTGATAGTTATTTTAATATTGTATTCGTTTTATATGCTCTTTTAGGGTATTATATTGTATTTTTTGTATTATATTGTATTTAATGTTGTTCCCCACCTCAATCCAGAGGGAGAGGCAGGTAAGAAAAAGAATTATTATTATTATTATTATTATTATTATTATTATTATTATTATTATTATAGAAGAAGAAGAAGAAGACGAAGAAGACGAAGAAGACGAAGAAGAAATAAGATGTGAATGGTTAGTTTTTTCAGTATGTTAGGAGTAGATAATCAGCAAAGTTATATATTGAGTGCACTAAAGAAATATTCTGGTGGAAGAAAAGACCTTTCTCTAAGACTTTGATCAATATGAAGTCATTTCATTTAATAGCCAAGATTTTACACAGCCATTTACTTTCAGATACACTGAGTTTCCTGAATAGTACCTTTGTTGATTTTTAATTTCCAGATCCATAGGTAAATGCAGAGATACAGAAGACTAGGGAGGCGAACAACATGAATTTACTGGTGTACAGGTGGCTAGTTCCATCCACCTGGTAAAGCTTTTCATGTTGTGTGCAATCGGACCAGTGTTGCATTCAACTTTTGTTAAGCAAAGGTGTACAATAAAATGCAAGCTATATAGAGCTCTAATTGTTTGTGAGTAATAATGACAAAACGTGTGGCAGGCTCGTACTTCCTGCTTTCAGGAACAATAATTTGCCCAACACAAAAGGCAATCCTGATCATATCCATTTATAATTACACCTTCACTGAAAAGTTACTTTCAGAAACTATGATGTGTTAAGGAAGAATGATGTGAATGATGCAAATTGCACATGAAACCCAAACACATCCAAAGGCAGGGTAATAGGGGAACTACTGTTGTATGCACATAGCCAATACATAGCAACTCTCCTTGAAAATCTGAATGAAAATAATGGATTGACTATATCCATATATTCTAGGAGAGTTGAGCGAAAGTAACATTATTTTGTCCAAAGCATGGCTAGCATTCCAGTACACTATAACTGCAGCTATTTTTTAAACAGATACAAGAAAGCTTGTGTTCCTTGAAAATGTTCTTATCTATCCTCAAAGCTATTTCTAGGTTGTGAAGGTGTGGTGTCTTTGTTCACATCCTCTTTTCACTCTGCCGTGCTTCAATATGGAATATGTGGGAATTTCCAGTATTGCTCTTGGCAGAGGTGTGTAGAATCCTGTTTCAGTTTGAGGAAGTTTGTGGGAGTTGCATATTCCCCACAGACTCACAACGCAAACATGCAGCTAGTGAATTTGTTCAATATTGGGTGGAAACATGTTTGTCCCACTCTGTGGAGGGAGAAAGCATCGTGAGATTTGTCGTGCAAAAAAATGGAGGAATGTGAGAGAACCAATGAAAGTACAGTTTTGGGCAGCATGTGGCTGTCCTTTTAGACAGTCAAGAAAACAGAACAAAAGTATTCACCTGTACAGCGCCAAACAAAAAAAGCACAAAAAAGACATTCTCAAACCTGGAAGCATGGATCAATAAAATCAACATTATTGCAGAAGGGATGGAACTTGTGAAACATCCATAGCTGGTTCAAAGCACCTGTGGAAATGATGGTCTTATGTGTACAATGGCATACATGGGGCATTGGCTGTGTGCATAAAAGACCCCATGGGGCTTTGAATAATGGCCAACATCAAGATTTCTTTAAAAGACAATTTTATTCTTTGATTATTTTTTGGTATTAAATAAAAGGAAAAATAAAAATGAGAGAGAGAGAGAGAGAGAGAGAGAGAGAGAGAGAGAGAGAGAGTATTAAAATAACCTCAGTGGCATCTGTTGGTCTATTTTTTAATAAGCACTATAAGAATTGCGGTAATAATTTTCAAAGTGAAAAAAAGATGAGGGAATTGCTGCACAGAATGCTTTCATGATCTAGGATGTGACAACTGTCAAAGATGCAAAGTTTTTAAGGCACTGCCACTGATTAATTCTTCCAGCGCAAAAAGCATTGATTCAGACATGGGAAGAGTGAACCGGAATCCATTAGGAAGCAGAAAATATGGCATAACTATGAAAATCAATGCATTTGGCAAAACTGGAAACAGAAAAAGGAGAGAAATGCAATCATATCTCACAGGGGCACTGCAGATTGAACTACCATGAAATACAGCTGTTGCAGCAATAGGGATACAACACCATTTTCAATTCAGTGCTGGGAAAAGGTAGGCTGGTATTCAATTTTATAGGGGCACACAGGAAATAAAGGTATCTGTAATACTGATGATATGTCATAAGACTCTAGTAATATAAATCTTTAGGACAGTTTTTTAAAAAGCAACATTTCTAACACAGGATTTCTTTCTTTCTGAATACACTCTCTAGACTAATTAATATCACCATATAATATCAGTCATTTCACATAAGGGAGTGATGCATTCCTGCGGAACAATTTGAGAAATGTAGTAATTTATTTTGTAATGTAGGAAAATATATATTTATGATTTGCAGCGCAAAATAACTTTGCTAATATTTGACTCTTGGCAATCTGATCTTAGGCTATCACACGGAAATTATTTAATATAGACACTATCCATTTTAGCCTAAGCATCTAGACAAGACTACAGATGAGCAATTGTCCTTGGGCTTGAATATTCCAGTTGAACACTTGGGTTTTTCAAAGGTTCAGTTGGAAAAATCAAAAAGCTCTTATCTCCAGTGCTCTCAGCCCCAGCACTGCTGGGTTCTCCGATTGACATGCAGAGCCTTCTCCTATGGAGGAGCCGATGCAGGGAGTGTGTTTTTCCACTGGGATCCTGCAACTTGTATACTAAGCCCTAGCTTCCCAGCAGGAAAAGATGGTTCCATGGAGTGTCTGACTCTCCCTCTGACTCCTTCTTACCTTCCTGAACATAAACAAAAAAACTCAGAGAAGAAGAAGATGGCGAGCACTTGCATTGTCTCACAGGGTGTCTATTCCTGCTGGGTGTATTGGGATGTGTAGTCAGTTCCTGCCATGGGGAAGGCCTTATATAGGGTGACCGTATGGAAAGGAGGACAGGGCTCCTGTATCTTTAACAGCTGCATAGAAAAGGGAATTTTAGCAGGTGCTATTTGTATGGACGCAGCACCTGGTGAAATTCTTTCTTCATCACAATAGTTAAAGCTCAGGAGCCCTGCCCTCTTTTCTACCTGGTAAAGAGGGCAGGGCTCCTGCAGCTTTAACTGTTGTGATGAAGAGGGATTGTCACCAGGTGCTGCATGCATTCACATGACACCTGCATAAATTCCCTTTTGTATACAACTGATAAAGATGCAGGAGCCCTGTCCTCCTTTTCATATGGTGACCTAACCAATACCCATGTGGCTCACATGCCCAAGCCACCCATAGTTTTTTAACTGTGGGTTGTTTGTTGCATGCAAACTGAACCAATATCTCATCATCATAAGACTAATAGTCATAAGGTTTAAATAAACTTTGCATCTTTCTTGCACTACATTTGTCAAATTCCCTTCGACTGCATGTGCATTTGCCACCCCCACCCCCTTTACTAATTTTTAACTAATCCTTAAAGGTTTATTTAAAATATCCAATCTGCTTTAAATTGTTGGTGCTGGTCGGAAGTTTTACTCTATGTTTTATCTTTGCTGGCCTGGACTGTGATGTTTTTAATGCTGCTGTCTTAAATTTAATGATTCATTAGTGCTTCTGTTTCATATTGTTTTTATGATGTTTGTTATGGTATCATTTTAAAATATATTTATATTAGTTTGGTTATATTGTAAGCTATTTTTGGAGACTATTTGCCTGAAAAAGTGAGATATAAATATTGAATTATAAATAAATGTGTACAGCTTAATCTTGTTCATTTTATTTATGTATTAATGTAGAATTGTCAGGGTTCAACCTATGACCTGGACCCCCTGAGCAAGTCTTTAAGGGTCTTTTGCCTCCTTGAGAATCCCATGTTCTTTCCTTTACCTTCTCCTTCCCAATAATGTGGGGTTTAGGCTGTAGATGTGGAGTGAGTGACACTCCAGATAATTGTTTAACACAATAGTTTACTAATAAAGTAAGACAAACAACTTACAATTAAAGATATTTAAGCAATAGAGCTGATACATAGGCATTAAAACAAAATAAAAGTTGCAAAAATGCAAGTTCTTTACCCTAGTTGCAGTTAGGCTTTTCCAGCTGCTGCTTCATTATGGTCTCATCCTTTCCTCCTCTTTCTTTATGCTCTGGTCTTTTCTGGCTCTCTCCTCTCTTGCTCTGTCACTCTTTTATACTATTGTATCAGTCTAGAAGAAATGAAACTTAACTGGGAAATGAAGCTAGTCTTCTCAGGCATACATTTCTCCCAAAAGAAAAATGCCAAGCCTCTAAGGCCTTTCTACTTTGCCTCTGTAGGCCTCAAAGCTTCACAAGAATATTTAGGAAGTGACTGTGATGAAATTATTATTTTTTTGATGATGGTAAGAGGACATCATACCTTACAAAGTAAACTGTCTTGAGTTCCTTTCATGGCTGAGCTGGATACACAAATGAGCTACCATCAACGAATTCCATTCTGTTTCAAGAAACTGGATCAAAGGCTAACTTCTTAACCCCACTCTGTAATAATTACATGTGACTACTTAAGAATACACTTCTCATTACACCCCTGCCGTATTTCAGCATGACAACATTCAAGTGATCGTACTTCCCTTTCCCCCCCTCCTTCCTCTCTATTTGCATCTCTTCTATTCTAAGCTTGCAATCTGCCTGAGCAGCGCCGACAGCCACATCTATTAGCCATGTCATCAATACATTAAAACATTGTTCTAAGCAAAATGTGCTGTTAAATATTACCTTGGTTAGTAATTTAATTGAACAGTATAATGACAGCACAGTGACATTGTTAAGGTTTGTGACCTAATGATTTACGAGGCAAGTTACATTTGTAGACGCATTGATTTCAGTAACTGGGCCATGAGCAAGAGTGAAGAACAAATTTGTGTATTTCTTTACTGTTTTAAAACATCTCACCCTGCGCCCACCTCATATTGCTTCAATCAAATAATTACATCTTTGAAAGCTCACTGACTCCTCAGGGAACTGGTTTAAGTCAAGCCACTGGTTTCAAATTGTTGTTATTTTTCTCCAGACTTCAATGCAGGCCAGCTTGGTGTAAGGTTGCTCAGCCTACCTCATGGCCCATCATGCTATGTCAACAGAAGCCATTTTTCATCTCCTGTTCACCCAGCTGCAAATGAATGTCCATTCCAAAGAGTGGGCAGTCATGAAGTTGGTCACATACTCAAGGTACAGATACAGCCAACTTTATGTACACTAATCCAGTGGGATGTATAACTTGCAACAATGGTTTGAACTCTGTTGTACTGAGGACCATTATTTGATTTGTGGTTTGTAAACCATTACATTTGCTGATCTTTGTTTAAACACTTGGAAGGTTGCTTAAAATTCTGGAACCCAACTTTCTGCTCATTCTCATAAAAGTTATAAAATAATGAGAGGTCTGAATTAGGGGTGTGCACGGACCCACCCACCCCCGATCCGCTTCTCTTCCAGATCCGCAACTTCCAGATCGGGTCCGCTCCGCTCTGCTCTGATCTGCCTATAGTCCGCTCCGGTTTGCTGCGAAGCTCCAGATCCGGATCGGAGCTCCGCTTTCCCCCCCCCCATAGGCTTGCATTGAAATCCAAAAAAGCCTACCACTTTTTTTCTGTTAAAGTTAGAAACCTCAAATTCGGCACCATGACACCTCATGCATGTATACACATGCATGCCAAGACTCAATCTAATCCAAGCCTCCCCTGATTTTGGGGGAAAATTTGAAAATTGGACACCCCATTTTCAGACATAGACTGTTCTCTTACATTTTGACAGATAAAAACTTGGAAGCAGGCACATCCGCATTCATGGCAAGTTTCAAGCAGATTCCATCATTCCCTGATTTTTTTGGGGGGGGCTTTAACCTCCAACGCAGCATCCCTAACCCCAATTCAAACACCCCTTTCTATATCTCCGTCAATTTTCATGTTAGAAAACTCACATTTGGCACCATGACACCTCATGCACTTATACACATGCATGTTGGGTTATTGTGCCAGAACTTTTCTCTCTCTGGAACTCTGTTTGTGCTCAGAAACAAACACACATCACACAGGTCTTACACAGCAGAGCTGGTTTATTTCCTTCAGGCTTCTGTGCAGTTCAATTCAGATCAGTTCAGATCAGCACACTGAGGCATACACAGAGAGCAGTGATCAGAGAGCAGTGATCAGTTCCATTTTACACAAGTGAGAAACTATATACACATCTTACACAATTCTTATCTACATTACATACAGCTGTGATGAGGCTAACTTAGAATCTTGGCAAGGTTCCCAGAACAGCCTCTATCTCAAGGTAATTACCCACAGATAGTCTTTCTCTGTTTAACCCTGAGATAGCCATACACACACAATTTTAATGACTAAGCAAGTATTTCTTTCATATACTTAACAGTCCTCCTCTTGCGCATGTTGTTTAAATTGTGTTACAATCTGAGACCCAGCTTTAAAACATCTCTTTGTGTTTTACCATTGAACGTTCCACCTGTCCTTCCTCATTTTGTTTTACTTTGAATACCCATTTACTGTTAATGGCTTTACGACCTTCAGGTAAAGGTACTAGCTCCCACGTTTCATTTTTTTTCATTGCTCTGATTTCCTCTGACATTGCTTCATGCCAGCCCTGAGCTTCTGTAGGTTCCATCTCCTGAATTTCCTCAAATGAAGTAGGTTCATAGGCTATTAGTAAAGCTCTATGAGAAACCTGTTTGCTTTGGTATTCATCTGAGTAACGAATTGGAGCTTTGCGTTCCCTTTCTGGTCGCTTTGGCATAGTTACAGGCATAGTTTCCTCCTCCACAGTTTCTTCCCCCTCCCTCTCTTGCTGAGATTGTTCAGGAATTTCTTCTGTTTCTACAGCTTTCTGTTCTACAGGCAAACTTACATACTGTTTTGTTTCCTGCATTTGTTCATGAAAAACTACATCTCTGCTTACAATTACACTTTTGTGATATGGAGACCACAAACGATAGCCTTTTGTTTGTGTATCATATCCCAACAGTTTACATTCCAAACCTCTTTGAGCTAGCTTTCCTGGTCTGTTTTCTTTCTGAATATGAGCAAAACATTTACTTCCAAAAACCCGTATATGTGACACTCTAGGTTTTCTTTTGTAAAACATTTCATATGGGGTTTTTTCATGTACAGAGTGGTAAAGCCTGTTTAACAAATAATTTGAGGTGGACAAAGCTTCTGCCCAGAACAGGTTAGACAATCCTGACTCTTTCAATAGAGCTCTTAACATGTTCTGCAAGGTTCTGTTTTTCCTTTCTGCAACTCCATTTTGAAATGGTGAATATGGAGCAGTAAGGTCATGTTGTATACCCTCATCACTGAGGAATTTTTTAAATTGGTTGCTAAGAAATTCACCTCCCCGGTCCGTTCTTAGATTAGCTATAGGTTCTTTAAATCTATTTTTACTCCACTTAACAAACGCTTTAAACTTTCCAAAAGTTTCACTCTTCTGTTTTAACACATATACAAATCCAAATCTACTGTAATCATCAACAATAGACAAGAAAAATCTGTTTCCTCCTTGACTTGTCTCAAAAGGACCTGCAAGATCTGCATGAATTAATTCAAAAATTCTTTTTGTTGTTCTCTCACTATGTTTTGGAATGTTTGACTTATGACACTTGGTTTCACTGCATACATTACATTCTACATAGTTAGAACATGGTTTGATTTTCACCCCTTCACACAATTCTGGAATCTTAGAAATTGTTTTATAGTTAGCATGACCAAACCTTTTATGAGTTAAATGGATACACTCTCGGTGTGGTTTGCAATTGGCTATTGTTTTTGTTGTGACTTTGCTGGCTACAACTTCATTTTCTGTACAAGTATTAATCACATACAAAGATTCTTTCATTATTCCCTGCACACACACCTTGTTTCCCTGTTTTATAGTACAATTTTCTTCAGTAAAACAAACCTCATACCCCATTTCTGTTAACTGAAACACACTTAGAAGGTTTGTTTCCAATTCTGGTACATATAAAACACTTTGTAGTTCAACTCCCAGACAATCAAAATATACATTACCCACACCACAAATCTGGATTTTTGTTCCATTTGCAAGGGTAACACACTTTTGCTCTGAAGTAGAAGTTTCCAAGGTTACAAATGAAAGTTTGTCTTTTGCCATACTTATTGAAGCCCCAGAGTCCAAAAACCAAGGATTCATTGTCTCTTTGACTCTTGCTAGAAGACACTTCTTTGTTGATTCAGCTTCATTCATTTTGTTTTCTTCTCTCCACTTTGCTGTCGACTGCTTTTTCTTCTTGTTGTTGTTGCAATCCCGCCGTAAATGTTCTGTGGAACCACAATTAAAACATTTCCTTGCCTTTAATGCAGCCACCACATCAGAAGATTTATGGCTTTGTTGAAATTCAGCCACAGGATGTTTAAAGCTCTGTTGTTTTGAAGCTTGTCTTCTTTCATAGGTTTCCAGTAGTTTTCCAGCTACATACTCGAGGGTTAAATTTTTCTCCTCTTGACTTTCCATCATGGTGACAACCGCGTCGTACGATGAATCAAGACTTGACAAAATCACATAGACTTGGTGTATATTTGTAAACTCCATCCCTCGTGCCCTGAGTTGATTGAAGATTTCTCTCATGCTTTTCAAATGGTTTGACATAGACTCCCCTGGTTTCAGCTTCATTCCATACAGCTTCCGGGTTAGAATTATTTTACTGCCCGCTGTTTCTCTTTGATATACAGCTTGTAGCGCATTCCAGCACTCTTTTGATGTATTCAAAAACTGAATGAAGGAAATTTGAGAGTCTTCCACAGCTAATGCAATAACTGCCATTGCTTTTGCATCGTCCTTAAACCATTTAGCATTCTGTGGATCTGCTCTATCTGGTGGATCCTCTGTGACTACATACCACAGTTCAGCCTGAATCAGATACATTTGCATTTTGTAAGACCATAATGCATAGTTAGAGTCATTCAGCTTTTCCAACAATTGATGCAAACCAGACATATTAGCTCCTGCCATTCCCTCTGCTTTAGGAATTGGTATCTCACCGTCCTCCTGCTCAGAGTCCTCCTCAGAGTCAGCCGACTGAGATTTTTCCTCACTTTGCAGCACTGGCTTTAGCTTGATGTCTTCCTTCATCAACAGTTTTCTGTTTTAGCAGACTCCTGGTTCTGGTTCTGATACTGCACCGTTCCCACCAAGTTCTGGTTCTTCTGCCTGGGTTAGGCTGGCGTAGGCTTCCTGGACTGGACTGGGCCCATAACCTCTGTTGGGTTATTGTGCCAGAACTTTTCTCTCTCTGGAACTCTGTTTATGCTCAGAAACAAACACACATCACACAGGTCTTACACAGCAGAGCTGGTTTATTTCCTTCAGGCTTCTGTGCAGTTCAATTCAGATCAGTTCAGATCAGCACACTGAGGCATACACAGAGAGCAGTGATCAGAGAGCAGTGATCAGTTCCATTTTACACAAGTGAGAAACTATATACACATCTTACACAATTCTTATCTACATTACATACAGCTGTGATGAGGCTAACTTAGAATCTTGGCAAGGTTCCCAGAACAGCCTCTATCTCAAGGTAATTACCCACAGATAGTCTTTCTCTGTTTAACCCTGAGATAGCCATACACACACAATTTTAATGACTAAGCAAGTATTTCTTTCATATACTTAACAAGCCAATCCAAGCCTCCCCTGATTTTGGGGGAATTTTTGAAAATCGGACACCCCAGTATCTTAGGGATTTAAAGCTGCAGACAGCTCAATGGGGCCATTTCAAAGGAAATCCCAACATGCCATGAATTGGGGAGTAAATAACCCTAAATATAAATCTTCTTCCACACTTGAAAAATTGATTTGGAACTTCAAAAAGTCTAAGTGAGCACAGGAAGGACTTATCCCCTGAGTCAAAGCAAGACACACACAAACCATCCCTGTGAGGCAGGTAGGGGAGAAGGGAGGGAAGGCAGGCGGGAGACATTTCTCGGGGCACAAGGAAGTGCGGCAAGGATGGCTTGTTTCTTTCTAAGCCAGCAGTAATGCATTGCAAACCAACCCTGCGAGGCGGGCGCAACGAGTGAGCAAAGGATGGCTTGTTTTTTCTAAACCAGCAGTAACGCATTGCAAACCAACCCTGCAAGGCGGGCGCAAGGAGTGAGCAAAGGATGGCTTGTTTCTTTCTAAGCCAGCAGTAATGCATTGCAAACCAACCCATCGAGGCGGGCGCAAGGAAGTGAGCCAAGGATGGCTTGTTGTTTCTTTCTAAGCCAGCAGTAACACATTGCAAACCAACCCTGCGAGGCGGGCACAAGGAGTAATCCAAGGATGGCTTGTTTCTTTCTAAGCCAGCAGTAATGCATTGCAAACCATCCCTGTGAGGCAGTCACAGAGGAGGAGGACAGGCGAGCAGAAAGCCAGGCAGTTATGCCATAGATCTAGTATGGGGGAGTCAGTCCCGGCAGATGCCCCACCACAGCAGCACCCCGGGGGGAAGGCAGGCAGGCAGCAGACATTTCTGGGGCACAAGGAAGTGAGCCAAGGATAGTTTCAAAGCCAGTAATGCAAACCATCCCTGTGAGGCAGGAGCAGCACAGAGAGATACCTTTTCTTTTGCATCCCATAACTAGGAGGCTAGGAGGATGAGAGTAAAGCTTTGTGATCCTTGCTTCAGAGTTGATTGATTGCACTGTGATGATCACAGCCATTATTAAACAACAACAACAATAGTAACGTTAATAATAGCAGTACTAATTAATATTAATAGCAATAATAATAATAATAATAACAACAACAACAACAACAACAACAATAAGGAGTTGAACCACAATGTAAGCCTGCCTGACTTCACTGAAGAGGAAAAGCCAGGAGAGCTTGGGCTATGGGGTGTAAATATAAAATGGAATAAATAAATAAATAAACAAACAAACAAACAAACAAAGGAGGGGTGGAATTAAAAGCAGCAGTGTTGCTGAATAAACAACAAGAATAATTTTTTAAAAAAAGGCTATGTCTGTCTTTTACCAGTAAGAGGAAAGTGGACGTGCCCAGGGGGAGGGGGATATGCCAATTTTTGACTGGCCCTAAGTAAGTACCAGTCTTAAGAAGCTACCTGTCCCTTCACCTCATGACAGGCATTAGCTTCAGTCTCTCCACTGGGTTACTCTTTGGAGGGCTCTGATTACCCTCCAAGGGCAGGACACAGTGTGTGTGCACTGGGCACATCCACATGCCCCAGGGGACCTCATCCCCTTGCACCACATCTATTCAGTTGTTCACCAAGGTTAGGGTGGGTAGCAGTGCTGTGTTTCCTATCTGTTATTTATTTGCTTAGTATATGATTTCAGGTTGTGTTTGTGCATTTGGTGGGGCTACTGTTTTAAAAAACACTGGGAAAAGTCCGTTCAGACTAAGAAAGAGAAGTTTCCCAGTATCCCAAGTTACTAAGTATCCCGTTTTGCCTATCCCCTCCTCCAACTTTGGGATTGGAGGATGCTTCATCAGGTGATCATGACTGGGAGTTGAATCTGCCTCTCAGCACTTCAAAAAGGTACCTCTCCCACTTTTTTTACCCAATTTTTAAAAAAATTATAGCAAGTGAACCACACCACGCAGAGTGCTGAGAGTAGGCTCAAAATGACCCCCAGTCAAAACTCTCTAAGCACAAGAAATTTCAGAAAGATAGCTTTCTGATTATGCCCTAATCTTTTCCTCAATGCAATCCTATGGGCGAAATTATCCAAAATGGCGGGCGGATCGCTCCGCGAAAAGAGAAGCACTTCTCCTTTGGCTGCTTCTCTTTGCCATGCTTCTAAGGGTCCCCGGTTCGCTTCTACTCCGCCTCTGGGCAAGGTGGAGCAGGCCAATTCGCTTCTGATTCTCCAATTCTAAGCGGAGCAGAGCACATCCGTAGTCTGAATCACCCCGCTCCTCTTCGTATTTGGGATTCAGATCCAAAGCGGGGCACAGCCCTAGTTTGTGATGTGGAATTGGGGGTGGGGGCGCTTCTGCCACTCTGTCAGGGGAATACAGATAGGCTCTACAACAGATTTTTCCCTCACTCACAATTGCAGCTTTTAAAGCCATTTGTAGTCATTATTACTATGAACTTATAAAAATGCCCAAGACTGTGAGGTATGAGTGGGAAGTCGTATAGTACAAGAACCTTTGGAGGGTGAAATACATCTTTGTCACAGATATAATTCACTTCTGGGTGTCTGTCAGGGGCAGCCAGACCATCAAGGGAAAGGACAGATTATGTCTTCTTAGCCCAACAGTATTCCATGGTATGACACTATACCCAGGAACCAGTAGGGTGTCAAGTACATCTGCTTCCTGCACCTAGTGACCCTAGACCCCAGCTCAAGTGTGCTCCTACTTGCTTAGGCTTCCTTTTTCATCACCAAAACACTAGAATGTGGTCACACAAGAGCAGGATAGGCAACCTTTCTTGGCCGTGTGCACATTTGGAAATTTGAAAGACTATTTTAGGTATAAGCACAAAATGGCTGCCATGGGAGGCATGGCAAAGGACAAGTAGCCTGCTCCAAATACTGAGTACAAGGCAGAGGTGTTGGCTGAGCCCCAACACACTAAACAACTCCTTTGAATCCACGGGTTTCAGTACCAGCAGAAACTTTTTTCCTAGAAATCCCAGCTACTAGTAAAAAAAAATGTGTTTGTTTTTAAAGTAAGAGGGTTAGGGCAGTTTTTCGAATGCAAAGAAAAGTGTCCAGGGGCACACTGGTGCCTACAGGCACCATGTCACTTAGCCCTGCAGTAGAGAATGAATGGAATGTTGCATGCTTCATACAATTCCTATAACTATGAGCTTTTGTACCTGAAGCATTTATTGTGCACTTGTCATTCCTTACTCACAGTTGTTTATGGGCTCTTTAGATGACATTGTGAGCCTCCAATTTCACTTCTGTTTCTTAAGAGTACTTTTGTAGGTGAGGGGGAATAGAGTGAGGAAAATGGAGTATTATTTATGAAAGTGAAGGAAAACTTTCATTTCACGCTGAACCCAAATGCAGATGCAGCCAATTAATTTCCTTGTGAAGAAAAGCTCTTTAATTCCTGTAACACTTATAGCGTGCAAAAGAAGTTATAAGCATTATCTCATCCATCTTCGCAAAAAACAAAAACAAAAAACTGTGGACAGATTGGAAGAGACACTGACATGATCCATGTCACTCAGTGGAAACAAAGCCCTATGAAGAGAGACTGAAAGAACTGGGCATGTTTAGCCTGGAGAAGAGAAGATTGAGGGGAGACATGATAGCACTCTTCAAATACTTAAAGGGTTGTCACACAGAGGAGGGCCAGGATCTCTTCTCGATCCTCCCAGAGTGCAGGACATGGAATAACGGGCTGAAGTTACAGGAAGTCAGATTCCGGCTGGACATCAGGAAAAACTTCCTGACTGTTAGAACAGTATGACAATGGAACCAGTTACCTAGGGAGGTTGTGGTCTCTCCCATACTACAGGCATTCAAGAGGCAGCTGGACAACCATCTGTCAGGGATGCTTTAGGGTGGATTTTTGCATTGAGCAGGGGGTTGGACTCAGTGGCCTTATAGGCCCCTTCCAACTCTACGATTCTGATTCTATAATTCTATATAGCAAAGATTTGATTCTGGCAAAGATTTGATTGTAGGTTTCTGTCCTTTAGACCATAATATCTCACCCAGGCAGTAAGCCAGTATACTTTGCACATTTCCCCCCTCTTTCTCTTGGCACTATGAATTCAGGGGGGAAATATTACAAAAGAAATGTTTCTCCACTTACTTATCCTTGCCAAGAAAACAATAAGTAAAAACATGTAAACACTTAATAGGTTATTCTGTGTGTGTGCGCGCGTGCGTGCGCGCATGCGCACCTGTACGTGGCAACTGAATGAAAAGTATATGCTAAGAATAACTTGTGGCTAGGGCTTACACTCAAAGTAGAAAGTTCATTTGAAATTCTCAGATCCAATGTATGAATCACAATCATTTGCTTTATTCAGTTAGTCAAATTGGCCTCACACCATATAGAAACTCATGTAATTGCCTGAAATCAAAGCACTCTGTTCACCTTCTTTCAGCTCAAGTCACTATGAGGTATTGTCAATGAATTTCCCATTTTTTTCCATTGCTTTTTTTAAAAAAAAGATAACATGCTTTGTTGCATTTTGAATGAGTTGGGTGGTGGGGGGCGGAGGGTTCTTTTAGGGAAGTTTCTTTGATCTAGTGCCAACACATCAACTACAAAAATAGGAGACATTCTTGAACAGATGGATTAAATACAACTCCACACAAGAGACAGTGAACACATTTTGTATCCTAAGGGCCAAAATATCCCATCAAATTTACCTAAGCCATATTTGGTATGACTTTGAAAGGAATCAGAACAACCAGATGCTCTCCTCTATAGCTTTAGTTAGAGGCAAAAAGGCAGAAGGCTTGGGAACTGCATATCCCTGAAAGCTTAGTCTGTTTGAATTTTTGACTGACAGTTCATAAATGGTTGGCTAACTTTTTTGCATGCACGGTGTCAGTGCTGTGTAAGCAATGAACTAGTCAAACACACTGAAAATTAGACAGCTGGACAATTTAAATTATACATGTTCGCTGTGAATTTCATTTCCCCATCTTTTTCTTTCCTTGTTGCTTACAATAGAAAGGAACCTTGATGATGACCTGTTTTGAAAATTACTTGCATTAAGTGGCAGCCACTTTGATTTTTGTTATGTTCATCTTATGCATTTTATATTTGCAGTGTTTACTTCTCCGAAACACTGAAATTGGGAAAAGAGAGGGCCTTCTCAGAAGTGATTTCAGGCAGTGTGTGACTGACACACAGCAAACATTTGCATGGCACAAGAGTGATCATATGGCAGAGACTGTGAGCTATCACTCTGCAAATATCTGGAATGGTCACATGTTCATATATCATTCTGTCAATGTTTTGCCACAGGGTTTACATACATCATTTCATTGGCCACAAAATAGCCCCATCTTGGGTAGATCTGGCATCTGCATTGTCTGCCTGAAAGTATGCTTAACACAGTCAAGTATGAACAGCTACCAATGATTAAATGATGAAGAACATAAAATATTGTGTACACACACACACACACACACACACACACACACACACACACATACACACACACACACACTGTAGACTATTCTAAACATTGGAAATACATTCCAGGTTTTTTTTTAATAATAATAATATTCTGGCAAGCTTTAATTTCTTTTGAATTAAATGTGTAAGCCTTATCATCACATAGAGTGTATTCCATATGCCATTCAATCAGTCATGAAACTGCAGATCTTATCTGCAGGCAATACTGAGATACTGCTTTACCCACTCAATGACCTTTCTGAAGTTATCATTGTGGGCACTGGGTGTCCTGGCATCAAAGTGAAGTCCACATCTGCTATGAGAATAAAAGAGTGTCATACAAAAAGGGGAAAGGAAGGGTCATGTCAAATTCAATGGGTTGCTTAGCAATACCATAAAGTGATGCTATCGTTAAAAAGGGTCAGTGCTATTACATGAAAGAATGCAACACTGGATTATGCAGTATGTTGACAATATATGAATGGTACACGTTGTTAACCATGGCTGGGATCCTCTCTACATCATTAAAAAGGTCAGGATTTTATTGGATTTTGTTATGTTTTCTGTTTTGGTTGCAACACAATACCATTTATGAAAAGAGAAGAGTGTTTTATTTTTTTTAAAGGCTTACTTAAACACACTTTTTGATGACATGGAGGGAGAAATGGAACAAAAAGGAGGTGCCATGTTTCCCCAAATACGGATGTTTTCCTTCATGTTAATATTTGTGGGTCAAAACGTTACCATTCTGAAATACTTAATAAAAACAGCGACATTTAATAGATGATTAAGAATCATCTAAAATTTAGGGGGATGGGTGACAAGATACATGTGTATATATTTCCTTTGCACATCTTTTTTAAAAGTACTATTTTAGAAAGATCCTTCAGAAACTACAACTGCTGTTTGAAAGGCCATAAGTTCAAAAGGAAGTTTGATGTAACACTGAGAGGTTACCCCTAATTTTTCCTTGTTCTGTTCCTTTATTCTTCCTTGGTTTCATTCAAACTGCCTTGTGTTTCATTCCTCCTGAATTCCAGGTTCTAAAATGAATTCTGGAATTGAAGCCTCTTTCAGTCTCTCCCTTTTATTGGCAACTCCTCAACCCATCCCAGTATGTAACTGAGCTTCATCTATGTGTTAATAAAACACTACCGATAAATAAATCCAAAATCCAGTCTTAATATGATTTGCACTCCCTGCTTTTCAGGAATGAGGAGACCAAACTGGCCCCTCCATCAGCCGAAGATGCAGCACCTGTAGGGAGTTCACTTCTCCCACTCGCTGCCAGAAACAACACTCAACTCCATGTAACAGTTGCTCTGGGACTGGAGTGCTGAAGGGAAGCACACTCTGTGTGCCCATCCATCTACCAAGGCACTAATGACCACTGGGAGGTTCTGCCCACAATCACCCAAGAAGAACAGGGAGATCAGCCTGGCCCCCTCCATCGGCCAGAGAAGCAGCAGCTGCAGGGAGCTCACTTCTCTCTTCCATGCCAGAAACAACACTCAGCAGTTCCAGCTGCCTGTTGCCTGGGAACCATAGAATCAAGGGAGGGAAGCACAAGCTGGCCCCATCCATTGGCCAAAGGAACAAGAGCCACCATTTTCTCTCTGAGCAAGAACAGCAGCAAGGGAAGATCAACCTGGCCTGAACTGGCTCACTTACAGCTCACCGCTTTGTTTTGGGCTTGTAGGACTGATCTGCCCCCTCTACCTTTTCCCTCCACTCCCGTTCCTTTGTGTGTTGTGTGTTGTGAGTAGTTTGTAAGCCTAATGGCAGGGCCTCTTCCTCCTCTTTTTTTCTTTCTTTCTTTCTTTCTTTCTTTCTTTCTTTCTTTCTTTCTTTCTTTCTTTCTGATATGCATTGCTTTGGGAGACAACAATTGTCTGAAAAGCAGGATAAAAACTCAATGGTGTGTCTGTGTATTGCAATGTTCTACTTATATGTGCTCCTGCAGATTGGTGAACACACACACACACACACACACATACACACACAGATCTTGATTCCACACCACTACATATCAAGACAGTTTGGGTAGTGTTTCATCAGTGTGTGCATGTATATCAGTAATGCAGAGGTGAAAAAAAGACATAAAGGAAGTAACCGCTGTAGCAAACTGGACATACACAGCAGCATTGGAAGTAATTTCATTATTATAGCTCAAACTGTGGTGGCAAATAGATGGAAAAATGCACAAAAAGTTTCTTCCCCTGTCTCCTAGCAGTCATCAGTAACATATTTCTAACTGTCCTTTTAGGGAGAATTTTATTGAATGAGTAGCCATTCTACAGCTTTGGACCAACCTAATACTATTAGCTCAGCTATAGGGACTCCTGGGCATCTCACAGAAACTTGTGACTTTGATCAATGATCTCCACCTAGACAGGATTGGAATTGATCTTTTCTTGTCTTCTTTTTTCTGCAGCCTTCCTTTCCATTGTTCATGAGATGCTAAGTAGTGACAAGTCTGCAGGAGCTAGCAAATCTTTGTTGAAGTACTCAGGGACATTTTTATTCTTTCCAAGCAGAGAAGGCCCACAGGGTGGTGATGGGTGATTCTACATGGTCTCTGTGGGTTTTTACCCTGGAGTGGGTTTGGACAATACAGCACTACAGTGGTCTGAAAATAATAAAACACTGACATTCTAGGCATTCTGGATGGACTCTATAAGCCCAGGAGTAAGTGAGTTGAAATAAAATTCTCTTTATTTATTATTTATTAAGTATTAAGTGATTCCATAAGCATTTTCTATAGCATTATTTACTATTAGCTAAGGGGAATGGTGAACAACATCAGAGGCTTGTAGGGCTCTATTCTACCACCACCCTCCATGTGTGAAACCCTCTGGGGGCTGCACCCTGCCGCTGGTGGAAGAGGTTGCAGTGTCAGGCCGTTGCTAGACCTACCTGAAAGTCCGGTCGGGAGGAGGGGCGAGCCCGCGCTGCAGCTAGCACGGGCTGTTGCCCCAGTCTACACGTCAGACATGACGGGCTACAGGAATCACATCCACTATTTTTTTGGTCTTAAAGGGCCGGGTGTGCAGGAGCGCACCAGCGACCAAGGTAAGGTGTTTTTTTTAAAAAAGGGGTTCCCTACTCCCCTCCTGCCCCGATCCCCCATCTCTCCCCAGCTGTGATCTCTTCCCCCCATCTCTCTCCCTGGCTACGATCTCCCCCCCCCCCCCCGATCTCTCTCCCCGGCTGTGATCTCTTCCCCCCATCTCTCTCCCTGGCTCTGATCTCTTCCTCACTATCTCCCTCCCCGGCTCCGATCTCTCCCCCATGATCTCCCCATCCCAGCTCCAATCTCCCCCCCCCCCCGATCTCCCAACCCCGGCTCCGATGGGCCCAGCTTCTCCCGGCTACACGCGAGTAAGTCGCTTAGCCTGGAAAAGCCACAGAACGGGCTAGACCTTCCGCGGTCCCGGGCTCAGCCCGGGACTGAGGAAATACTGGGCTACAAGTGAAGCATGTTACCCCAGGTCAAGGGAGGGTTGACCCCTGCCTGATCCCAGGATCCCCTGTGCATCATCTGGACGCACAGGGGCGAGCCCGGTGTCAGCCCGGGCTAACCTGTGGTCTAGAAACGGCCTCAGAAGCCCATTGATTCTCCCGGGAAACAAAGCCCATGTGCTTTGTGTGTTTCCCCAGAATTGTACTCCTGACAGCCTGACAAATGCCCTTTTAGTGCTGTATTTTATTCAGCTGGATTCCTAACCTATAAATATTATTTTCTGTCTTCAAGACTCTCACTGATAATTTTCTATAGAACATTTTATTTGTAACAGCACATACCACAGGCAGCCTAGCACACTTGATGACAAGAGAGAAACAGGCAGGGTGAAAGAGAATGAGACCGGAGAAAGATACTTTCAACCGCATGTCTAAACAGGAATGAAGGATCTATAGAAATAATAAAAGTGGAGTTGTAATAAAGCTATCGATAATTTCTTGCACTCAGACATCTGAACTGTAATGATATATTAGTTTCCTATATAACACTGTTGGTAGCGAAATCAAAAAATGTTACAGCTATTGATATTGCTATCCTAATTATTTTGTGTGCATGGCATGAGAATGACTAAAGTATACCTAAAGGCACAAAACAGTCACTGGCATTACTGGAAGAGACTAATGCTTATACTTAAGTATCAAAGTACTTTTCTTTCTCTTTTCATGTTTCTGATCTTCTCTTGTTAATATGCCTCCTTTTAAAACTTCTTTATTAAAATACCAACATCGCTAGAGTATAAAATTGCTTGTTCACAATAAATGGCTCCAGTTCCAATAGCAACAATGGGAAAGCCTGAGCGGAGTGGGACCATTTAATGATTCCTCCCTCCGCCATGGTCCCAACCAATATCAGCCTATCGAAGCTATTTGCACTTCAAGGGAAGCTCCCATTGGAGCCAAGAGCAGCTTCTCTTGACATGCAAATAGCACCTTCAGATAGAGCATTCCCCACCCCACCCTGACCCCCAAGACTGCAACAGGGACAAAAAGAGTTAAACACCCTGTCTGTCTTCTGCAGTCCAGAGCCTGCTAGGGCATGTGGCTGCTATTTATAAAGTGCATGTTAATTGGATCCACACAATTCATGTCATATCTAATTGGGCTTTTGATTATGCCTTCGCCTTGGGACCTAAGGTAGTCACAGCTATCTTCTCCCATTCATTTCAGCAGAGCTGAACCAGGACTATTTTTTTTTTAAGTTTGGGAGTATAGTGTGCTTAGCACTTTACAGAGATCAAAGCGCTTGATCTATATCTTAACCCACACAAGAGCCTAGTATGTTGGGGCCTTAGCTAGACTGATCTTTTAATCCACGACAGAGGAGGGAAGATCTCGTGTTGTGTTTTACATGAGATCCCTCCTCTGTTTACACGTGAGGCGCGACGAGCTCAGGAGGAGAGGCATCGCACCTGCCATTATAAAAAAAAATTAAGCAGCAGGAGTACAGGAGCACTCGAGCTCCAAAAGGGAAGTGTTATTTAAAATTAAATTAATTTCCCCGCTCCTCCCACCCTACTTCCGATGGGCACAGCACACTTGAGGAGCGCTGCTCCCTGTGCGCCGCTCCCGGCTTTGCGCGAGGAATTGTGCGGAGCCGGGTCAACCCACGGCAATGGGCCACACGTTCCATGGTCTTGGGCTCAGCCCCAGACTGTGGAAAAAGTGGGCCCAAAGGGGAGGGCTCTATCCCGGGGCAAGGATGCACAGGGGCAATCCTGGGGTTTGCCCCCGTGATGAAGCCCCATCTTGCTAAGGCCTCGCTGAGGCCTGGGTGGCCAGATAGCCTCTTTTGTAGAGGATGGTTCTCTATTTGAAGGTAGCCTCTATTTGAAGGTGTTTAGTCCAAGGAAGAGCTGGCCCCATCCATAATTAGCACCTGGACAGTACACTGAGCAAGGCACACAGGTTACCTGGTAGCCTTCCACACTAGGATGGTGGGTTGCTCTCTCTTAGAAGAGGATCATGCATGTGTAACTATTGTAGACCACTTTCTCAGTTTCCAATCTTCCACACGAGCTTATTTTCTCCCTACCAAACTTCTTGTCCAGGAAGAATATGAAGGTTTGGATATTCTGTAGGAAACACAGCATATTACTTTTGAGTGACTGTAGCAATTCAAGTAATTTTCAATATGGAGTCATGCAGTGTGACCTAATATACCATTAACATCTGTTAGGTAGCTTGGTCCTCTGGCACATCTCCAGTGTCTGCTAAGAAACTTAGCATGAAATAATCCAAACCAATTTGTCCAGGCTCTTCAATCAGGTGACAGCAGCTTGCACGGCATTAAAACAATTACATGTATTTATCCAAGAGACATTACCTACAGCCAGGAAAATGAGCATTTTATGATATGGCAAAATATTCTAATTTACAGAAAATAGAGAGATCAGACTGAAAGGTCTACTTCAACTGTCTGTAAATTCAGGAACTTATTTTTACCTTCATCAAGATGTTTTACTTTACAAGTGCTAAAATGCACAATGGACGGATAATTTGGCAAAATGTTTTTTTCTGCAAGAAGAAATAAGGAATTGATTCTGAGAATCTGGGATTTCAGACGGTTAGCTGTTGAATGACTTTGTTTTAACCAAATGCTGGCTGGAGTTGATGGGCCGCATGATAGAAAACAAGGAGAAGAATCAGGAAAGCACTTAGGCCCATTATTGCATCAGCTTTATCTACTACATTTCTGTTTGCCATGAGGGAGCCCTGCCAGACTAAAAAAGTTGGCAGCCCCAGTCCATTGTGGGTGCATTTTCAGGTTTAGGCTGCCCCTGGGTCCAACCCACAGTTGCAGTAT
This sequence comes from Elgaria multicarinata webbii, assembly GCF_023053635.1. Taxonomy (NCBI): domain Eukaryota; kingdom Metazoa; phylum Chordata; class Lepidosauria; order Squamata; family Anguidae; genus Elgaria; species Elgaria multicarinata. The sequence goes on from NC_086172.1 coordinate 64,389,629, forward strand.
CCAAAAGTAGGTGGAGAGAAAATGCCTTGATGCAACTGCATTCTTGGGTTCTCATAGAGCAGCGGTTCTCAACCTGTGGGTCGGGACCCCTTTGGGGGTCGAACGACCCTTTCACAGTGGTCGCCTAAGACCATCGGAAAACACATATTTCCGATGGTCTTAGGAAACTGTATTGACTGAACTATGTCATGTATCATCTTTTGTATTATTAAAGCTATTGTTATGTATTATTTTCATTAGCAAACCATCCCATGACAATGGATCGTGTAGAGAAGAACGAAAATAATTTTATGGTTGGGGTCACCACAACATGAGGAACTGTATTAAAGGGTCGCGGCATTAGGAAGGTTGAGAACCACTGTCATAGAGGGAAGGCATTAGTGAAGTAGTGTTGCATTGTACTGGTGTACTAATGGCTTATGGTTGGGGTTGGTCACTTTTCTCCTGAAGAATAAAAAAATGGTGTGTCCTATATTAAGTGCTCCAGTGGATGCATGTGATTTTACTTTTTAAGATATCAAAGCACAGTTATATGTTCCAGGTCAAGCTTACTTGCACTTACCACCATTTAATGAGAGATGCTGGGGATTAAACTTGGGTCCTCTACTCTGTTTTGATAGTTTAGACTACAAATACCATAAGTCCCAACCAGAATAGCCAATGCCAAGAGGAGGCAACCTTGTGCCCTCCAGATGTTTTGGGCTACAATTACCATCAGCCTGGCCAGTATGGCCAATTGTAATGGGATTACAGGTGTTCTGGTCCAAAACAACTGGAGGGCACCAGGTTGCCTAACCCTAACAAGTGGTAGGGCTGATGGGATCTGTAGTCCAAAACACCTAGATTTTGTCAGGTTGAAAAGGCTGGCCCACATTGATGGAGAGCAGCTCTCCGGAGTTTCAGACAGGAGGACTCCATGCTCCCTCTCTCAGAACAGGTGCCCATGTAGACTGAAATTCACTCAACTGGCTGTATTATTTATGTTTCAATGCATTGTTTTCTGCCCTTGGTTTTTGGGATGGATGCCAGGTACCAAAGAGAAATTCCAAGTTAGAAAAACTAGCATTTTTGATGGCCACCAGTAGGTTAGATTTCTTCTAATTATAATAGCATTTAGTTGGATTCTTTTTTAAAAAAAATAGCAGGTAGCTAAGCTGTCTGATGGTGTGACACCATCAACTGGATGTAGTTGTGTCATGATTCAGTCACTAATAGTTAGACAGACATTTAAGCATCTATGCAAACTGAGCAGCAATTGAGCACAAGTGCAAAGGGCCGGAATACAATAGCAGACGGAATGACGTGGGGGCCAGGTTTGCAATCCAATTAACAGAAATCCAATTTACAGGAAAGGTGAAATTTCCTTTTCTCTTCCTCTAATTCTGACCTCATTAAATACTAATGCAACAGCATTATGGAAGGTGATTATGGTGAGACTGAAACATAATACTATGCTAATGTCGAGGAATAGCCACTCAGAGAATTCTATGGCCAGAGGCTGAATTTGAAGAATTCCCCGGCTTGCTTGCTGTGCTTTTATTTGAAACTAACTGGCACTAGCAGTGGAGTTTTCCAGGCCCCAAACAAACCCTAAAAGCCCACTCTGAGGGTGCAATATCATTCCAGGCACTGTTGCCATAAAATCAGTCAGTTTGGACAGAAAAAAAGAATGCCTACAAGCATGACTGGTTTGGGAATGCTGGGAGTTGTAGGATTTTTTTTTCTGTCTAAACATTCATAGGATTGCACTTTTACTTAATTATTTCTATGTTTTTAGGGCTGTAAAGTAGTCACAGGGGAGGTCACAATCAACATAATAAAAGGTTGAAAAATATAAGACACATATCCAAAACTTACAATGAAAATCACACCATAGAATATCCCAATCCACTCCAGACCAGCAACCCACCTAAAACATATTTCAAAACCTACCATATTTTTTTTAAAAAAGGAAGTGGTTATGAATGCAATTTTAAAATACAGTCTGTCATCATCAACTAAAATTATTGATGCCCAATACCCAATATAACATTATTAAAAGAAAGTGAACTTAAATAACTACATTAGAATGTATAGGAAAACCTATATTACAATGTGACTGTGAGAGTAACAATCAAGGCAGTACAATGTGTCTGAAAGTATATTATTATTATTATTATTATTATTACATTTATATACTGCCCCACAGCCGAAGCTCTCTGGGCGGTTTACAACAATTAAAAATGGTAAACATTAAAAGTATACAAAATTTAAAAACCATCAAAAACATAAAAAACAGTATAAAAACAACAGTATTCATTTAAAAACAACAATTCTGGGATCCATTAAAAACAAACTTAACATTGTTAAATGCTGTTAAAATGCCTGGGAGAAGAGAAAAGTCTTGACCTGGCGCCAAAAAGATAACAATGTTGGCGCCAGGCGAGCTTCATCGGGGACATCATTCCACAGTCAGGGCGGGGGGCAACCACTGAAAAGGACCTCTCCCTTGTTGCCATCCTCTGAGCTTCCCTCGGAGTAGGCACTCGGAGTAGGACCTTAGATGTTGAGCGCAGTGTACGGGTAGGTTCATGTCGGGAGAGGCGTTCCATCAGGTATTGTGGTCCCAAGACAATGGCATAAGCAAATTGATAAAGCAGCTAATCCATAGCAATTTAAATAACAATTGGCAAAGCAACGAATAAAGAAATGATAATCATCTATATTGCCACGCCCTACACTGACACTCTGTACTAAAATTCCCTCTAGCCCATTTAGTATCAAGTAGTGTTGTTATTCGTTCAGTCGCTTCCGACTCTTCATGACTTCATGGACCAGCCCACACCAGAGCTTTCTGTCGGCCGTTGCCACCCTTAGCTCCCCCAAGGTCAAGTCTGTCACCTCCAGAATATCATCCATCCATCTTGCCCTTGGTCAGCCCCTCTTCCTTTTGCCTTCCACTTTCCCTAGCATCAGCCTCTTCTCCAGGGTATCCTGTCTTCTCATTATGTGGCCAAAGTACTTCAGTTTTGCCTTTAATACCATTCCCTCAAGTGAGCAGTCTGGCTTTATTTCCTGGAGTATGGACTGGTTTGATCTTCTTGCAGTCCAAGGCACTCTCAGAATTTTCCTCCAACACCACAGTTCAAAAGCATCTATCTTCCTTCGCTCAGCTTTCCTTATGGTCCAGCTCTCGCAGCCATAGGTTACTACGGGGAATACCATTGCTTTAACTATGCGGACCTTTGTTGTCAGTGTGGTGTCTCTGCTCTTAACTATTTTATCAAGATTTGTCATTGCTCTCCTCCCAAGAAGTAAACATCTTCTGATTTCCTGGCTGCAGTCAGCGTCTGCAGTAATCTTTGCACCCAGAAATACAAAGTCTGTCACTGCCTCCACGTTTTCTCCCTCTATTTGCCAGTTATCAATCAAGCTGGTTGCCATAATCTTGGTTTTTTTGAGGTTTAACTGCAACCCAGCTTTTGCACTTTCTTCTTTCACCTTTGTCATAAGGCTCCTCAGCTCCTCCTCGCTTTCAGCCATCAAAGTGGTGTCATCTGCATATCTGAGATTGTTAATGTTTCTTCCTGCAATTTTAACTCCAGCCTTGGATTCGTCAAGCCCAGCACATCGCATGATGTGTTCTGCATACAAGTTGAATAGGTAAGGTGAGAGTATACAACCCTGCCATACTCCTTTCCCAATCTTAAACCAGTCCGTTGTTCCGTGGTCTGTTCTTACCGTTGCTACTTGTGCGTTATACAGATTCCTCAGAAGGCAGACAAGATGACTTGGTATCCCTATACCACCAAGAACTTGCCACAGTTTGTTATGATCCACACAGTCAAAGGCTTTAGAATAGTCAATAAAACAGAAATAGATGCTTTTCTGGAACTCCCTGGCTTTCTCCATTATCCAGCGGATATTGGCAATTTGGTCTCTAGTTCCTCTGCCTTTTCTAAACCCAGCTTGTACATCTGGCAATTCTCGCTCCATGAATTGCTGGAGTCTACCTTGCAGGATCTTGAGCATTACCTTGCTGGCATGTGAAATAAGTGCCACTGTCCGATAGTTGGAACATTCTTTAGCGTTTCTTTAGCGTTTCCCTTTTTTGGTATGGGGATATAAGTTGAATTTTTCCAGTCTGATGGCCATTCTTGTGTTTTCCAAATTTGCTGGCATATGGCATGCATAACCTTGAGAGCATCATCTTGCAATATTTTAAACAGTTCAGCTGGGATACCGTCGTCTCTTGCTGCCTTGTTATTAGCAATGCTTCTTAAGGCCCATTCAACCTCACTCTTCAGGATGTCTGGCTCTAACTCACTGACCACACCATCTCAGCTATCCCTGATATTAATATCTTTCCTATGCAGATCTTCCGTATATTCTTGCCACCTTTTCTTGATCTCTTCTGTTTCTGTTAGGTCCTTGCCGTCTTTGTTTTTGATCATACCCATTTTTGCCTGGAATTTACCTCCGATGTTTCTAATTTTCTGGAAGAGGTCTCTTGTCCTTCCTATTCTATTGTCTTCTTCCACTTCCATGCATTGCTTGTTTAAAAATAATTCCTTATCTCTTCTGGCTAACCTCTGGAATTTTGCATTTAATTGGGCATATCTCCCCCTATCACTGTTGCCTTTTGCTTTCCTTCTTTCTTGGGCTACTTCCAGTGTCTCAGCAGAGAGCCATCTTGCCTTCTTGGTTTTCTTTTTCTTTGGGATGTCTTTTGTTGCCATCTCTTGGACAATGTTGCGAACTTCTGTCCATAGTTCTTCCGGGACCCTATCTACTAAATCTAGTCCCTTAAATCTATTCTTCACTTCCACTGTATATTCATTAGGAATATTAGTGAGCTCATATCTAAGTGATCTGTGAGTCTTCCCTATTCTCTATAGTTTGATTCTAAATTGTGCAATAAGAAGTTCGTGATCTGAACTACAGTCAGCTCCAGGTCTTGTTTTTACCATCTGTATAGATATCCGCCACCTTTGGCTGCAAAGGATGTAGTCAATCTGATTTCGGTGTCAGCCATCTGGTGAAGTCCATGTGTAAAGCCGTCTTTTAGGTTGTTGGAAGAGAGTGCTTGTTATGCACAGTGAGTTGTCCTGGCAAAATTCTATCAGCCTATGTCCCACTTCATTTTGTTCTCCTAGACCATGCTTACCTGTAATTCCAGATGTCATTTGACTACCCACCTTAGCGTTCCAGTCTCCTGTAATGAAAATAACATCTCTTTTTGGTGTATTATCCAGTAGGTGCTGCAGATCTTCATAGAACTGATCTACTTCTACTCCTTCAGCATCTGTGGTTGGGGCATATATTTGGATCACTGTGATGTTAAATGGCTTACCCTGAATTCGAATTGAGATCATTCTATCATTTTTTGGATTGTATCCAAGCACTGCTTTAGCCACTTTATTATTAATTATGAAGGCTACTCCATTTCTTCTGTGATCCTCTTGTCCACAGTAGTAGATCTGGTGGTGATCTGATGTGAAGTGGCCCATTCCAGTCCATTTCAGTTCACTGACCCCCAATATATATATATATTTAATCTTGACATCTCACCAATAACCACATCCAATTTGTCCTGGCTCATAGATCTTACATTCCAGGTTCATATGGTGTGTTGATCTTTAGAACATCGGATTCGTCGTTCACCACCAGCACCATCGGCCGCTAGCCATCCTTTCGGCTTTGAGTTAGCTGCGTCATCACATCTGGGGCTAGTTGAACTTATCCTCTGTTCCTCCCCAGTAGCATTTTGACCATCTTCCGACCTGGGGGTCCCATCTTCCGATGGTATACCGACATATCTCTGGTTGTACTGATCCATTTAGTTTTCACGGCAAGAATACTGGGGTGGGTTGCCATTACCTTCCCCAGGGATCGTAATTAGTCTGACCTCTCTACCATGACCTTCCCATAGCTTTTGAAAAGAAATTCAAAGGAGAAGAAAATTTCAAAGAATCTATCATGACTTGGGTTCAGAGCTCTTGTGCTTACTTTAGTTATGAGGTGGCCAAACAGTGTGCACAGGTGTCCTGTCTTTCACTGTACACCAGTCATCTCCTCAGCTTCCTGCACTTCAATTGAACCCTAGGGGAAGACTTCATGAGATAATTCATCCCATAGGGATTTTTCGGATTAGAAAGCACAGGCAACCTCAGAGTCTGCAGAGAAGTGGAAATATGTGTCATACACACACACACACACACACCATTGCAGTGATTAGATAACCTTAATAACACTACCAAAATAAATTCAAAAATAAATTATAGAATGCCCTGAGAATGAGGTAGAAAAACTGAAACCTCAATTTTTGGGGAGGAAAATATTTCAGGAAATTAGAGGACAGATTTTGGCACAGCGCTACTCCACCTCTTCCATAGTGCAGGACACAACACGCCCCCCCTCACACACACACCTACCACAGAGTTTTCACCAAAGTAGTGATATTATGAGCATTTGCATTAGAGCCAAAATGTATCCAGAGCCCACCCTTGGAAATGCAACATTTACAAGACCCCAGGGAAGATGCTACTTCCGGCAACTAAAACTGAGCTATATGGAAACACATTCTGCACCAGGTCCCTACAGCTGCTTTTTCTCCAAATTAAAGCAGACAGGTCTAGAGATGTAAAATTTCCAGAAATTTTGAACACATTTTCCCCCCTGGAAAAAATGGAAATATTGGGGGAAATTGAAAATAATGCAATATTAGCACTTTTTACAGATTGGAAGTCACTTTGTTATTTTAGGAAAATAAAGTGTAATTATGTATAGGTTGGTTTGGCATAAATGTACAGTGTATTCAAGCAATTACTACAAATTGAATTTCCTTTTTAATTTTTTTTAATTTTTTTTGTAACAAATGGCGCTACAAGCTCTGAACTGGTAGGAACCTCTTTGGTTTTGCCAGTTTATGAGGAGCAGGCAAAAAACAAAAAACAAAAACAAAACACAATTCTAAAAAAGGAAACCCCAAAGAACAGCCCATTCCCATTAAAAGAACTGAGAAAAAGAGGGGACCAAGATTCAATGCATTTGAGAGTTGTAGTCTCAGTTTGCAACCTAGGACTTGCTTGTCTTCAGTGTACAGAAATCGTAATAATCTGATATTGTACATAGTTTTTAGAAATCATTTGGAGAAGTCAGTATATAAACACTTTGTCTTAAACATTTTATTCATCATGCTAAAATAAAACATTCCATAACCCATTTTTCCTTCATTTCCAACCCCCCCCCCCCCATGTTTCCAATTTTCAGGGGAAAAACAAAAAAGACTTCAGGAAAAATGGAAAACAACAATTCCCCCACACACAATTTTTTTCCATCCCCCCCCCCCCCCCAAGCAGGCCTTCACATCTCTATCCAGGTCAAGCACATTTGTTTAATCACATGACTAGCATCACAGGTAATTTGCCCCTCAGGCAATATTGTACACATAGTATGATGCCATTCCCTATGAGTGTCCTTTCTGTCTTTTTAGTCCACTAGTAAAACTTGGGTCAGATGAGGTAGCCTACAGGTGCACAAAATATTCTGGAATACTGACCAGGTTCAGAGAATGGAACCATCAACACACGCTATAGGCTAATCTTTCTCATTCCAATGCCCTCTGTTGCACTCCAATTTCCATCATCCCCAGCCAGCATTGCCATGCTTCTGGGGATGGTGGATGTTGTAGTCCAACACAGCTGGAGGATGCCAGGCTGGGGAAGGCTGCTATAGGCACTATTGCATGCAAGCCTTGCAGTGCAACAGCCTTTTAAGTGCAGCATTATTGTCCTCTATTAACTGGATACATCTAGCATCAACATCAAGGCCAGAGAATGTCCTTGGAATTGCTGTTCCTTTGAGCAGCTCAGCATTCAGAGCAACTGTAATGTTTGTTGCGAATATAGATTACTTTAACAACAGTTTCTGGGTTCTTTAATGTGTAGAATACATCTAATGGTGTTCATGCATTATTCACTGTAAATAAAAGAGCAACAGTCCTTGAGCTTAGGTATTATGGATGCATACGAAGAAGTAAGTAGACAGAACATCTATTGATATGTTTATTTTGTTGTTCTTGAGATTCATAGGAGTTTTGTGATAGTATGGAGAGGAGATTGCATCCCAATGAATTTGGAAAAAGAAGTAATAGACATATTTGCATCCAAAGTGTATTTTCCAATCTTCGTTGATTCTGTACATGGTGTCATGCACATATGGGTCACCTTGAGTTAAAGGGAATTTGCATGCAGGAAAGTTTCCACAGGATCATATTCATGGCCTTTTAATTTATTTCAAATGCTACACTTACAACCTAGGGTGAAGAAAATTATAGAATACCTAATTGCTATATTATTTTTCTATTCACCATGCTGGGCTCTATTGGGGGAGAAGCAGGGGGAGAAGCAGGGTGAACATTCCATAAATGTATAAATATATACATGCATACATAGCCTACGTATGTGGATAGTTCAGGGCAGATGCCTCAATGTGGCTTCAAACTGATAATGTGTCCAATATAAGTTTAGACTATGCCACAGTGCACCACACTTGTGCCACAGGAGGAGCACAAAGGGAAGCCTATGAACGGCTACCTCAGGAGTGTGAAGTTCTTTCGTTCAAGTCTAAATATTTTCTGGAAATCCTATAAGACTGTAATTCTGGCTTTGAATAGCTAAGATTAAGCTTCCTTGTAATTATCTATGCTGTTTTAGTGCATGCTCCATCTGAAGTTATACACATACTTAAACCGTTTGTATTGTAATCAATAGGGACTTTAAACTGCCTTGCCTTATTTAACACTGGTCCATCACTGGCTTTATTTGCACGTGCGCCAATGGATTTTATTGTGTTTATAACATATGAGCTTAGATTGTTAAAATGTGAACCAGGTAAATTATGGTTAACAGAATGTTAGAGCATGAGTGAAAGGTGGGAAGGGTTTGTATTTGAGAGGATTCTAGGGTTTTAAATAATAGAACTGACAGGAACACAGAAAGCTGCTTTATACTGAGTCAGACCATTTGTCCATTTGCGACACTGACTGGGGTTTCAGTTAGAAGTCAGATAGGGATTAGGGACTGAAGAAGATGCATGTAGTGAGTATGGTTTTGGGATTCAGATTTAGAAGGGGTAGAGTAGATAGGTTCAATAACACCAAGTATAGTTTAATTAATAATATTATATCACTAGGGTGACAATATGAAAAGGAGGACAGGGCTCCTGTATCTTTAACAGTTGCATAGAAAGGGGGAATTTACGCAGGTGTCATTTGTATGCATGCAGCACCTGATGACATTCCCTCTTCAGCACAGTTAAAGCTGCAGGAGACCTGGCCTCTTGACCAGGTACAAAAGAGGGCAGGGCTCCTGAGCTTTAACTGTTGTGATGAAGAGAAAATTTCACCAGATGCTGCATCCATACAAATGATGCTTGCAGAAATTACCCTTTCTATGCAACTGTTAAAGATACAGGAACCCTGTCCTCCTTTTCATATGGTCACCATATATCTAACTCTTCTGGTACTTAATACATTTTATTTGTTTACTTCTAAATACAAAACCCCACATGTTGTTTTGTCTTTTTCACCATGGGATAACAAAACCTTATTTCCTTGGTACTTCTGTATTAGGTAGAGGAAACCAATTAACCAGACTGGGGCCAGACCTACACCAAGTAGGATATGACACTTTGAAAGCATTTTGAAAACATTATATGGAGTGTGTCCTGTGCCCCAACAGTTGTAACTACAGTTATAAACCATTTTAAAGCAGTAGTGGGCATGTCTATACCATGCCTATCTCCCAGGGTAGTCCTTGAATCATCCCTGTGCGTCCTCATGATGTACAGGGGATTCCGGGGGCAACCCAGGACGAGCAAGGACTTACCCCGGAATATCAGGAACCACAGAAAACCTGACTTTTCCACAGTTCAGGGACCATCCCGCAGAGCATGGCCATGTGGCCACTGCTCCCAGGTCATCCTGTCATCCCTGCAAGGAGCAGGGCACTTGAAATGGGCATGGAGCTGCAGGGTGGCAGTCTGTGCTCATTGGGGGTAGGGGGTGGGGAGCGGGGTCTGGGTTTTTTTTCTTACCTTTTGTAAGTGCGCTCCTCTTGTTGTTGTTGTTGTTGTTGTTGTTGTTGTTGTTTTAAAAAACATTCCAGGATGTCGTGTGGCCGTCAAGACACCCAGGGAGGATCACAGAAGCCGGTAAGTCCACAATCCTCCCCCTACACCCTTGTGGTGTAGACATGCCCATTGTAGCTCCTGCCTGGGTGTCTCCTTTGACCCAGAATAAAAAGGGCTTCAAGTTTTGAGGCCAGATCTACACCAAGCAGGATATAACACTCTGATAATGTTTTGAAAATGGTATATGGAATGTGTCCTGGGCCTGAACCGTTGTCAAAACCATTGTAAATCATTATGAGGCAGTAGTGTAGATCTTGCCCTCGTGACCAAAGTGAAGAAAGACATCCTGAGGGATTTCTCAGTTTCAACAGGAGGAAACTGGAAAGGGTATTATTTATTTATTTATTTATTTATTTATTTATTGCAATTTTATACTGCTCAATAGCCGAAGCTCTCTGGGTCGTTCACAAAAGTTAAAACCATTATAACCCAGGGCAGGAATGTCACAGTGTTAATTTTAGTTTTTATTTTATTTTTGTTACTGTCCACTTTTATGTTTGCTATTTGGAAAAAAAAACCTGTGGAAATGAATTACAAATAGAAATGTTAACATACTTAACTTTGGCTGGCTGCTTTTCACTTTTAACCGGTTTTGTTTTCTTGGTTTTAAGACTTTTATTGGTGATGCCTTCCTACACCTGCCTATGGAATGGGGGAATTTCAATAAATAAGCAAACCTCGGCAAAATACATTTTGAAGAATTAAAAAGCAACATAGCAAGACTTAGCTGGACATGAGTTTCAGCATTCTAGTCATAAGCACATGGACATCAAGGTTAATAAAGAAAATGTTGACAGAGCCACAGCTACGGTTGTGTGCTAATACCAATTAAAACACCTTGTTTGCCTATCTCCTATTTAAATGTTCACATTCCTTAACCAAGAGGAAGAATGGCTGTGTTAATAGCTTCTCTGTCTTTTCCATGGAGCATTGCAAAATGATTTCTAAGAGAAAAAGCTGTCAATGAGATACTAGTGTCCGATTGATATTTAATCGTTGTTCGAGTCATCTGCTCAGGAAATGTGATTTCAAATTAATCAAAAAGATCAGTTAAAATATTCATGAACTTTTTTTTTTAAAGGATCTGTAGGAATTTCTCCCTTTCCCCCCTACCCTGTTCAACAGCACTTTCATTTCATTTCAAATTTTTATTTTTTTTACTATTTGAATAGATTAAGTATAGGTTTTTTGTATTAATAAAAAATTTGAGCACAATTTTGAGAGGAGAAAGAATTGGTTGGCAAAGTACTGAAGTTCAAATATATGCAGATTGCTCCTAACAATCTGCAATTTCAGAAAGGTGGGATTGAATCTCATGGCTGAATAAAGCTTTTTTATATATTAATAATAAGATGAAAATGTCTTTCTCAGGTGATACTTAACATTTTCCTCTGGGTGGGAATTGCCAGTAATGCTATATGGAAAATGCATCATTTCTGGAAATGCAAAGAAAACAGCCTGTGGGGGAGGGGGAGGGGCAGCATTATATACAAACACAGAGAGAGAGAGAGAGAGAGAGAGAGAGAGAGAGAGAGAGAGAGAGAGAGAGAGAGAGCACGTGACAGTGGGATATCCCGGGGATTGCTGTGGGATCATCCCTATGTGTCCACATGACGAACAGGGATCCCGGGAACAGCAAGGAAGTTCCCTGCATTTCCCCAGGATATTGCCCTACACTTTTGTCCCAGTTTTTCCCACAGCCCCAAGATGATCCTGAGACCGTGTGACATGTGAGTGGCTGTTTCGGTTTGTCCTGGCTCCTCGCGAGTAAATGCAAGGCGCCGGGAACCGGGCACAGAGCGCCTGAAGAGGGGGTGGGGTGGGGGGGAGCGGGAGGGTTTTGTTTTGTTTTTAATTACCATTTTTGCTGGAGTGCTCCTGTGCTCATTTTCAATTAAGAAACCAAAACAAAATGGCAGGCACGACATCCTCTTCCTCCTGGGACATTGCATGCCGCATGTAGACTGAGGGGGAGGATCTTGTGATCAGCATATTGCGAGATCCTCTCCCTCCACTCCCCTGGTGTAGACATGCCCAGAGAGAGAGAGAGAGAGAGAGAATATTGAATAGCCTGTTGCAAAAACATTGTCACCAATGTTTATTGCATACCGTTCCTGTGCTAGACGGTAAATATGCAAACCAGTCCTGGGTTGTGGTACTCATTGGTTAAAAATACCACCTGCTCATCTCTCATGTCCTTCACCCTTCAGTACTTAATACTGAGTTATACAACTGTGAGCCAAAGCTGATAGAATCAACCTTCATTACGTTAGAAGATAAAGTGATACATTTTGCCTCCACCCATATTTGTGTTTCCTCCAATTTGTCACAATTAGCAGCTACCCTTAACATCTTATTGAATTAAGCAGAATTAAGTTTGAATTAAGCATTGTCGTTTATTCAGCCTCAAGACAGGTGTCTAGTGTTCAGTCAGGAAGCATAAGGGTACTAAGTGTGAAGTGGGCCAGATCCACCATTCCACCCCGCCCCCCAGCATGTCCACAACTGCTGGCAGTGGCTCCGCCCTTCCAGTTCCAACCTTTACACGTTCAGCATGAAGTTCTCAAAGGAGAACATTCCACCAATGCCTTTTCTGGAAGGACCCTTACAAACAGAAAGAAGCGGAAGCTGCTCCATTAGATATGCCGTTTGTGCCCTGTGAGGCATCAAAACTTTATTTTGTCAAAAGTTTAGTTTGACAGGTGTTTAGATGTATAAATCATGCTCATAAATTATGTCTCCAACAGCTTTGGTGCCTGACAACAAACAGAGAATAAGGATGGCACCATTTATCTAGAAGAGCGATGAAAAATGGCACAAATGAAGACCTTGCCTGTCCTTGGAGGATATTGAGAAACAGAAAGTGAAAGATAACTGGGAGGGGAATCGCTGCCCCTTTTTGACCACAGAGATAGTGTAATACATCCAGCTGAGGCTCCCATTCAAATCATTTGTGCGTTATCACAGTGTACAAGCTGCCTTATGTTCCACCATTTAAAGATGCACTTGAACTTTTGTTAATTTATATCCATTAAGTGGGATTGGTCGCTCATATTGCTCTTTAAGTCTATTAGATATTAAGTGCAAGTTGGAGGAAAATGTGCCAATCCTCGTCATTTCAACAATATGTTCCGAGCTTTTCTTGCTTTCTTTTATTTCTCATTATTCAATGTTTCTATTTGGTATGCTACTTCAGAAAACAACAGCAGAGGCATTTTTCTAAGTCCAAATGCAATTAGGACTTTTCTTTTTTCTTTTCTTTTTTTAGATAATAGCAATGTAGAGGGTGTGTGTGTTGTGTGTGTGTGTAGGAACAAGCTGGAGAGAGAATTATTTATTATTTAGTCATGCCATTTTTAAAGCTATTTTCTAGCAAAAGAGCTGATATGATCAGTTAGTTGAAAACTGAAATTTATTTTAATGGACACTGGTTGATTTTCCCCCCTTTTGTTATTAGAGACTCCTAATGGTGGAACAAGAAAAACTACACTTTCTGTATGCCTTAGTAGGGGTGTGCACGGACCCCCCGCTCCGCTTCACTTGCAGATCCGCCATTTTTCGGAGCGGGTCGCTCCGCCCCGCCCCCGCTCCGCCCACTTCCGCTCCGCTCCGCTCGGAGCTCCGGATCCGGATCCGGAGCTCCGTTTTTGCCCCCCCATAGGGTTGCATTGAAAGCTAAAAAAGTAAACAACTTTTTTTCCGTTGAAGTTAGAAACCTCACGTTTGGCACCATGACACCTCATGGGCGTATACACACACACGCCAAGTTTCAAGGCAATCCCATCATCCCCTGATTTTTGGCGAATTTTTGAAAATCGGGCACCCCACACACAACATCCCTGCGAGGTGGGCAGGGGAGGAGGGAGGGAAGGCAGGCAGGCATGCAGCTGGCATTTCTGGGGGCATAAGGAAGGGAGCCAAGGATAAGCCAGTAATGCATATAAAATGGAATAAATCAATCAATAAACAAAGGAGGGGTGGAATTAAAAGCAGCAGTGTTGCTCAATAAACAGCAAGAAGAATTAAAAAAAAAAGGCTATATCTGTCTTTTACCAGCAATAGGGGGACGTGCCCGGGGGAGGGGGAAGTAGCTGCCAGTTCAAGACAGCCACCAACAGCTCTGAGAAGAAGTAAAACGCTCACTTCAACTCATAACAGGCATTGCTCCACCACTGAAAAGTGACCATTCACTTCAACTCATGATAGGCATTGCTCCACCGTTTTACTCTCTTTGGAAGGCTCTATGGCCTTCCAGTGCAGGAGAGAGTGGGGGCACGTCCACGATGAGATGCCCTAGGGGAGCTCATCCCCTTGCACCACATCGATTCAGTTGTTCACCAAGGTTAGGGTGGGGAGCAGTGCTGTGTTTTCTATCTCTTATTCTTGGCTTAGTATATGATTTCAGGTTGTGTTTGTGCATTTGGTGGGGCTACTGTGTTAAAAAACACGGGGAAAAGCCCGTTCAGATGAAGAAAGAGAAGTTTCCCAGAATCCCAAGTTACCTGTTTTGCCTATGCCCTCCTCCAACTTTGGGATCATCATGACCGGGAGCTGACTCTGCCCCTCAGCCCTTTGAAAAAGGTATTTTTCCCGCCGATTTTTAAAAAACTTCTAGCCCGCGACCCGTACGATGCAGAAAGTTGAGAGTGGTCTCAAAATGACCCCCATCCACGACTCTCTGTGCACAAGAATTTTCAGAACGATAGCTTAAACCCCCCCCCAGTTATCCCCGATTCTTTCCCTCAATGCAATCCTATGGGCGAAAAGCCGAAACGCCGTTTGAGCCCCGCGGTTGACCCGATTTTTAAAAAACTTCTAGCCCGCGACCCGTACGATGCAGAAAGTTGAGAGTGGTCTCAAAATGACCCCCATCCACGACTCTCTGTGCACAAGAATTTTCAGAACGATAGCTTAAACCCCCCCCCAGTTATCCCCGATTCTTTCCCTCAATGCAATCCTATGGGCGAAAAGCCGAAACGCCGTTTGAGCCCCGCGGTTGACCCGATTTTTAAAAAATTATTGCACGTGAACCACAGCACGCAGAGAGGTGAGAGTGGTCTCAAAATGACCCCCATCCACGACTCTCTGTGCACAAGAATTTCCAGAACGATAGCTTCAAAAACAATGTAGTTATGCGCGATTATTTGCCGCAATGCAATCCTATGGCGAAATGTTTTCAAGATGGCGACCGGAGCGCTCCGACTGAACTCGGAGCTCCGAAAAATGGTCGCTTCTCTTCGCCTTGCTTCTAGGGGGTCCGCGGTCCGCTCCTACTCCGCCTCTGGGTAAGGCGGAGCAGGCCAATCCGCTACTGCTTCTACGCTCCTAATCGGAGCGGAGCACATCCCTATGCCTTAGTATTAAGTGTCTTGAATAGGGGGGGAATCCTTTGAATCCACTGTTTTTTAGGGGTGGGGAATCCTTGGGTTTGTTTGTTTGGGGTTTATTTTTATTTGTTTTTACTAAAACAGTGTGTTCAAATAGGTATGAAAGAAGATTTTACATCAGCCATTTAGCACAGCCCATTTCTAACATAACTGTGTTCTGCCCCGGCAGGAGGTGAGTATAATACCTTAGAGCAGAGTTGGGTAATTTGTGGCCTCCCAAATGTTCTGGCCTATATTTCCCATCTTCCTTCATCATTGGCTAGGGCTGATGGGAGTTGTGGGCCAGAACATCTGGAAGGCCTTCGGTGGTCCCTCCATGCCTTAGAGGGCACAGCTCCAGTGAGTTATTGCCTCTTTGCCCGCACCAAAGCCCTGGATTCCTTCTCCCCTTCCTTCTTCTGTGTGAAGCACAGAAGGATCTCACCTCATAAATGGTATCTAGCTACTTCTTTTTGTTTGGATTTTGGGACTCAGGAGGCATGTCTTGGACATAATGCCAGCCAAGCTTTGAAGAGGGTGGTAGCTGTCTCTCAGACATCTAGCCTGACTCTATGTGTCCTTTGCTCTGAATGCCTGGGCTGGGACTTGTTCTCCAAATTATTCTACCTAGGAAAAGCTTTTAAACTCTGTTGCAGCTTGTGCTGGAACTACAGTGTAACTGCCAGCAGAACTATGCCTTTTCTGTTTCAGCTGCATTTACTTCTGGCTGTATGAGTCTTCAGAAATCTGCATGCAGTGGTGGTGCCCTTCCAACAGGCCAGATCTTTCTTTTGAACGTGAATTGGCATCAAAAGAACATCACTCAAGAATGTGCCAATCCTGACAGTTGTAGCCTACCATTCTAGGTAGTAATAGTGAGCTCATGCTGTAGCCCAAACAGCACCATTAGTGCATAAGAGGAAGTTACCAGAAGGTTTACAGAAGTCAAAGAATCATAGAATAGTAGAGTTGGAAGGGGCCTATGAGGCCATCGAGTCCAACCCCCTGCTCAGTGCAGGAATCCACTTTAATACCTGACAGATGGTTTTCCAGCTGCCTCTTGAATGCCTTGAGTGTGGGAGAGCCCACAACCTCCCTAGGTAACTGGTTCCATTGTCATACTGCTCTAACAGTCAGGAGGTTTTTCCTGATGTCCAGCCAGAATCTGGCTTCCTGTAACTTGAGCCCATTATTCCATGTCCTGCACTCTGAGATGATCGTGAAGAACAAGAAAAACTTTGCGGCAGGAGGACGGCAACTAAAACAACCTAATGAGGGCCAAGTATGCTCAGTGGCTGCAGAAAGCTGTCCAGTGTGACCAATAAAACACAGAACTGATATTCCTGTATTTATGAATAAATCAAAGCCGAATGTCATTGTAAAGGGATGAAAGCATTCCCATACGCAGAAAATAAGGAATGGCCTGCTTTCTACAACAGCCTAACCAGGAGCTAAATTCTTGTTGCTGCAGCATCGTTTGCTTTATTTTGTTGCTCACAAATGCTCTCTGAGTGCAAAATCATTCAAATGAAAATGAAAGACAGTCTGGTGTTGCTCATTCATTAATTTTCGCAGCAGTGGGTGCCCTGCTGGCATTTGAAATTAGTGTTGAGGAAAAGTTCAAGAGATTTAGCTTAGTTTGAAATCGTGTTTACCGCCATGATTTTTGAGAAATGTTTCAGATAGATTAAATTGCATTAGGAGAGCTAATTGCAGAGCAAAAGAGAGGAATATTAAATGCTAAGCAGCAGAACTCATTTCAAAGCTGCAGTATTTTACCAGCTGGATAAGCCTACAGACAGCATGAACGTTTGCACTCGAGTTAATAAAGTGCCATGAAGGTACCTGGATATCACCGTACAGTACTTGAATCCCAAAAGCTGAAGCCCACTGAAGTGTTAAATGACAAATGGAAAAGAAGGTATTTTGTGCTGGTGTTCGTTCCCCAGCTCCAAACCCTTCTTGCTTGCTCTGCAGAGCGAGCTCGTGTCTAAATAAATACTCTCCTATTTGGGACTTTCTAATCTTTCAGGTTGCCGACCGAATGTTCAAGTCCTTCAACATGTGGAGAGGTCTGAAGGTGAGGCTAACATATTTCATCAGCCTGTCCTTGAGGATTTTCAGACAGGTGGATAATCGTGTTTCCTTATCATCACTCTGCTTCCTGGTTCTCTGCTGCGATAGGGATGAGAAGAATCACATGGGGAAGAAAGCAGCAACCATGTGGCCTGTTCGGTTTAGTGGGACAACGCCCTCTAGTGGGCATTTTATAGTGCAACTTCTGCGTATGGCAGGAAATAGTGACAAATATCCCTATAGCTCAGAAAAGTAGGGGGTTCAGGGTCTTATTTTGTGACAGAAAAAAGAGCAGAAGAAACGGGGGGATCATTGCATCATCAAAATGACCCACAAATATTCGTGAGTGGCCAGTCACAAGTGTGCTATAAAACATTCATATAAAACTTCCTGACTGTTAGAGCAGTATGACAATGGAACCAGTTACCTAGGGAGGTTGTGGGCTCCCCCACACTAGAGGCATTCAAGAGGCAGCTGGACAACCATCTGTCATGTATGCTTTAGGGTGGATTCATGCATTGAGCAGGCAGTTGGATTGGATGGCCTTATAGGTACCTTCCAGTTACTAACCTATAATTCTATGATTCTATAAACACAAAGGAATCGTTCATGTACAATAAGGACTAAATTTAAGACCATATGTCAAGTATGCTTTAGGGTGGATTCCTGCATTGAGCAGGGGGTTGGGCTCAATGGCCTTATAGGCCCCTTCCAACTCTACTATTCTATGATTCTATGAAGAAGCTCTTTGTCTGCTATTCAATTCCAAGTCTCAGTGCAAATGCTTATATCAGCAGCAGCACCAATTGAAGCTCTCATTGGTGGAATAGCCACCAATGGGTGGAGAACTACCCTTGGGAATGTTGGCCAAGATTGGGCTGCCTCACAGAGTCCACACTAAAGAGACTTCCACATCTGCACCACTTCGATGTTGAAAGAGAATGAAACTGAACAGGACTGAAGACAGGCGTGTAGAGTAGAGCCTGAGGAGAAGCATTTCAACCAACCATTTATAATAGAGGGGGGGAAGACACAAATGTTGAAAAGCCACCTAATGATTGGTAGTTGAGGGAAAGGGGGAAAGGGCAGTGGGCGAACTCTTCTGAGGAACATAGGAGGCCAAATTGGGAACCCCAGATGCCAGATTTGGGCCTTGGGCCTGTGATTCCGCATCTGACCTAAGAGCTTACCTTTCACTCTGTGGCTTGGCAGGAAAAGAGGAATGCAAAGGCTAGCCATTTGCTGACAGTAGGCCATGCTCCTATTTTTATTTAAACAGGAGTTTGACCTATTGACCTAGTTTATTTTTGCTTGTATTTGGGGGGGGGGTCTCCTCTTCTGCTCTGTGTTTTGACTGTATTTCTAATGTAATTATGTTTAAACTAGCTGATATATTTTTTAATCTACTCCTATTTGAGTTTATGGTATCATTTATTGTGGATTGTATAGCTGTTGGCTGCCTTTGCACTTATTTAGTTGGAAAGCCAGGCATAAATGTTATAAACAGGCTATCTGCTATAACTTCTGTTTCTCCTCTGCAATTTGGAGCAATGAGAGTGTGGTTTCTAGGAGAGAAGCATCATGGAGGAGGGAGACCCTTAACCTTTCTCCCCCTCCCCATGCCTGTTTCTGACACACACAACTTCTTTCCTCTCTGCCACTTTTTCATTTCATTTCATTTCTATAGTGGCCCATAGCCAAAGCTCTGTGGTTGGTTCACAAAAATTCCTCCAACAACTGATGATGTTTGCATTTGTGTTGTGCCCTGCCTCGATCCAGAGGGAGAGGCGGGTAACTATTATTATTATTATTATTATTATTATTATTATTATTATTATTATTATTATTCCTCCAACATCACCCCCAGCACAGGTTCCAGCCCCTTCTCTGTGATGGAAACAGACGTTCTGTTTCCACAAAGCAGCATGCCTGGTATATGCCACCACCATTTTGAATATGCAACACCTAATCGGCCCAAGCAGAGGTTGCTTTGTGACATCCAAACCCAGACACTATGGCTTAATTGTGAGTTAAAGTAACCAAAGTTAGCCTAACAATTAATTGTAATTTCAACAACAACAACAACAACAACAACAACAAAATGTTCACAGACTCTGCAGAACTGCATCTTCACCAGTAGCTCCTCTTCCTGGACTGAACACTGGGTTTTGAAAGAGGGAGTTATATATATACAGGCAGGATAAAAAATAATGATACTTCTACTAAAATATTTAGTAGTATTTCTGCTTGTATGCAAGGCAGATATGTTTTGGTGGTGGTAATGCTAGAAGACATTTCAGAGAGAGAGAGAGAGAGAGAATGAGAATGATTAAGCAATCTTAGGGATACTTGGTAGATGCAATCTTTGTGAATCCCATATGAACTGACCCTTCTCACAGTTCCTGGACTAATAAGTAGATACAAGTAATTTATTTATCCACTGGCTTTTGCACATCATAAATATTCCAAACCAACTCTCAGCTCAAAAAGTGCATCAAAGTATTTTAAAATGCATATGATAGAAAATGCATTTCAATATAGTATTTAAAGAGAGAGAGAGAGAGAGAGATTGATTCAGCTATTGAGTGGTATAAAAATGAAATAAATAAATGCAAATTTTGTGCAGATTATAAAAAAATGCAGATAAATGAAGAAATGGTCTTGAACAGACTTAAGACGAGCCATGCTGGATCAGACTAAGGGTCCATCTAGTCCAGCATTCTGTTCACACTGTGGACTACCAGCTGTTGGCCAGGAACCTACAAGCAGGACACTGGTGCAAGCAGCACTCTTCCACCCATGTTCCCCACCAACTGGTGTAAGTAGGAATATGGCCTCCTGTACTATGAGTGGACACATACAAAAGTGTTGCAGACCAGAAATAGAGTAATTCACCCTTCTCTAGGACATCTTAGTGGCAGGCATTGGCTCATGGGGAAAATAATGGGCATGCACAAGACTTGGGAATATACCAATCAACAGCTCTCATGCCAACCTCCCAGTCTATTTTCTTACCGCAGAAAGAAAATAGTCTTGGACTATTCCCACTCCTCTTATCAGAAGACTCGTGCTGAGGTACTGGCTGCCCTTATCTGCAGAAGAGCAATTTTATCATGGTGCTAATCCTTATATAAACAAACAAATCACAACTTCCTTTCCTACCAGATTCTGCAATCTCAGGGAATGTTATCATAGCACAAAACATCTGTCCCTGTGTCAGGGTCAAGAGCTTTTAAAAAACAACAGCAGCCAAATGCACTCAAACAAGCATTTCAATAAAAGAAATCTGGTATAAGTGTGTGGATGGTGTATGCACACGCCATTTGCTAGCATCAAATATTTCTACTAACAATATTAACAATGCAGTGGTAGTATAGGATAGCACAATGCTGTCCAAAAGGACTGCAGAGAATTAAAGCAAGCCTGGTGGATGAAAGTAATAAAAACAACATTTCACCACACAAATAATTCATGGCCTACCACACAGAAGGGAAGACATATTCTGAAAGGAAGCCGTTGCGTTATCCTTATGTTCAAAGGTTTACTGGACATTGTTAAGAATAAACACACCTGGAATCTTCTTTTCTTAACAAGAACATAATAATGGCTAATGCTTAAGAAATTCTCAAAAGCTGAGCAGTAAATACAAAGAATATATCATTCACTTTATTCCCATGAAAGAGAAAATACACAGCAAGAGGGAATCCAAGAATTGTCAAAACACAATTCTAAGCCTCAAAACACAATGTCTCAGGATATTTAAATCAAGCAGACAAGTTATAAAATTTGCACTGAAGTCAAAATGCAAAGAAATTATTCAGGCGCTGCATATATAATTAGTGGTGCCACCTACTAGGTGCCATTCTGAGTGCATTTCAATGGAATGTATACCCACAGGAGTAGAAACTTTAATGAAAGATGGATGTAGCCCATCTCAAGCTGAGGTCTTGTCAGAATATATAAACTATGCAAATCTTATGTTCTCTTGTGCTTGTGGTGGTGAATGAAGCCTCACCACAGATGGCACCTGTGTCAGTGAGGGAGGGAGCTGTACAATAGAGAGAAAAGGTGGGGGAAAGAAAGAGATATTTGTGGGGGGAAGTGACTGAGCTGGGGAAATGCGGGGAGAGGTGACTGGAAAGAGAAAGACTATGCAACTGGGACAGGAGAGTCAATGAAAGAGAAAGGGCAGGTTCACATGACCAAAGAGGGAAAATAAGCCACAGTGGCTAATTTTCCCTCCCCTCACATGCTAGTCATGAGCCACCGAATTAGCATAATTGCCTTTGCCAGGCACAGACTGTCATGATGGCTGAACCCAGTGATCGTGGCTGGCTGGGGTGGTTTACAAACCACCCTGAAACCTGTGGCTTCTTCCAGCCACCCAGGGTTTGGACATCCTGACAAGCCATGACTGGTATTTATGGTAATTAAGCAGCTTGTGACCTGCAGGCATGGAGAGGGAAAATAAGGCACTGCAGCTTATTTTTCTTCTATGATCATGTGAACCTGATCAGAGTCTCCTATGGTTCACGAGCTGGGTAGTTAGGCAGCAGGGAGGAATGTGTGCACTCTGGAATTGAGTGGTCAAACATTGGTTGTTGCCCTTTAGTACCACCTAAAGAGGTTATCATAATATGAAGTTTTAGGCTAGGCACTAAAACTTCATATTTTTCAAAACCATTTATCATATATTGCCACCTGTCCAGAGCATAATATGACTGTAGGGTGGCCGCTTACGCATCACCAAAAGGAAGGAAATGCAACACCAAAATGGAGGACACCAGTTTGCATAATTTATATATATAGATGCACATTTAGAAATAGTTACTTTGACTTATACAGAAATACAATACATCCCACAAGAGTGACCAGCTGACCTTTGTGGAAAAAGTGCAGAAAAAAGCAACTAAAATGATTAAGGGTCTGCAGCATCTCCCCTACGAAGGAAGGTTACATCAATTGGGATTGTTTAGCTTGGAAAAAAGGAGGCTGAGGGGAGACATGATAGAGGTGTACAAAATTATTCATGGTATGGAGAATGTGGATAGGGAGACATTTTTCTCCCTCTCTCAAAATACTAGAACCTGGGGTCATCCCATGAAGTTGATTGGTGGGAGATCCAGGACAAATAAAAGGAAGTACTCCTTCACACAGTGCATAGTTAAATTATGG
This sequence comes from Elgaria multicarinata webbii, assembly GCF_023053635.1. NCBI lineage: Eukaryota > Metazoa > Chordata > Lepidosauria > Squamata > Anguidae > Elgaria > Elgaria multicarinata. The sequence goes on from NC_086172.1 coordinate 64,412,419, forward strand.
AACTCACTACCACAAGATGTAGTGATGGCCACCAATCTGGATGGCTTTAAAAGTGAGTTGGATAAATTCCTGAAGGCAAAGGCTATCAATGGCTACTAGCCCTGATGGTTGTGTGCTATTTACAGTATTCGAGGCAGTAAGCCTGTGTGCACCAGTTGCTGGGGTACATGGGCGGGAGGGTGCTGTTGCACCATGTCCTGCTTGTTCATTCCTGGCTGATGGCTGGTTGGCCACTGTACAAACAGAGCGCTGGACTAGATGGACCCTTGGTCTGATCCAGCATGACACTTCTTATGTTCTTTCTGCTCAGACGCTAATTGTTGATAGACAACTTCAGGAGTCCTTTATCTTTAAGCAGGACTTGGGCTGGATAGGTCTTCAAATGATGGCCGCTATCAAATGGATGGCACTTCAAATAGAGGACTGAACTCTATAAAGTAGGACACCTGGCTCCCCTAATTATGGGTGGGGATGTATAGCAAAGCCAAACCTATGTGTCTGAACCGCCCAGAGAGCTTCAGCTATTGGGCAGTCTAGAAATGCAATAAATAAATAAACAAATAAACAACCACTCAGTTCTGTCCTGTTTAAGAAACACATTTTTTAAAAAAAGACAGGGCTGAAGAAAGTGTTTCTGGAGGATGCAAAACCAGCCAGGCCATGAAGTATAATTCTGAGAGGGTATATTAATGTGGGACAAAGGGTGTCTTCGCTCACTGAAGACTAAGCTTTCTATTGTGGCATGAGCTTGCATAGGCAAGGATGTATCCATAGAGATCCATTCTTGAAGAAGGAGCATGCCGGTATGTTGCTGCATAGACCATGGTATGTTATACTAATAACGTCCTTTGTAGAAATGCTATGCATCTTTCCTCTGAAAGCTGAGAAGTCTGTGAATGATAATTAGGGACTGAAAAGCCCATTTGGCATTGGAAAACAATTTAATTGGTAACATAGGTTACCTGTGATGATAACAGGATTATGCTATTTTATTATCACTATCATCTTGAAAATTCCACTCAGGATACCCTGGTGAGGTGGTGGATGTCCATGGTTGACTGAATTCCTTTCTTCTAGCAGAGTCTGGACATTTGTTGTATGCATGGCTGAACATTCCTAAAATATGTATCCTGAGTTGCACTCAGTTTCAGGGCTTAAGAGAAAGAAAGAAAGAAAGAAAGAAAGAAAGAAAGAAAGAAAGAAAGAAAGAGGAAATGTTGGTGTTCAAGTCTGTTTGGAAATAACAGTTTGTGATCTGGAGGCTCTTGTCCCTAATCTCTAATGCGTGGAGATTCTGTAGTTATTCAATGCTGAGGGAAATGCATTCTGGACTTCCTCAGGGATGCCTTCTTTCATTCTCGCTGCATATATTCCAGGCTTTAGTGCTTGCACTGAAAACAGATGCCAGAAATGAGTTCCAATGAGACCTACAGCAGCATATCCAACTTGTAATGAAGTGTCTGTCTAAAGTAATGGTGGAAAGGAACAACCAAGTAAGAACATGTAATAAGTAAGAATGAAATAGCATCCCTTCCTTGTGCTCTCTACAGTAGACAGGTAGCTGCCATTGGTGATTATTCTTCTAGGCCAAACTATGGTCCATGGACCGCAAATAGTCCACAAGCTCCATTCTAGTAGTTTCAAGAAAAGTTGACAACCACCATACTTCCAACTACAGAAGCTAGATGAATGCTGGATCTGACTGGAGGCTTACACTGACAGATGTTACACTCAACTTCACAGAACTTCGCTCACAAAAAAAACCACAGGCATATCCATTGCAATGGAAATACAAGACTGTGGTTATTAAAAATTTCTTACCGGCAGCTGGAATTGCTGCGAAATAAATTTCTGTCGATGACAAAAACTGTGAATTCAAAAGAGTTGTTTAGTGTGTTAGAGCTCATCCCCCACATCTGCCTTGTACTCAGCCTTTGGGGCAGGTTACTTGTCTTCTGCTACACCTCCCATGGCAGCCATTTTGTGGTGGTGCCCAGGATGCAGTGGCCTAAAAGGGTTGCCTTCCCCTGATCTAGAGTTACCTGGTGGGCATACCACCACTCTTTTTTCTACTTTTAAAATTGCTTTTGATTTGCTCATTGCTTGTGAAGGTAAATCCAAGATGCTATAGACAGCACTTCAAGTGATAGTAATCCCTCTATAATCCCACTATCAGTTTAGACGTTTGGCTGTGCTGAACTGGTGCTGGAGCTTGGTGTTGACTGCTATTTTTCTCAGGGTTTTTATTGTCATTTTATGGTTGCTGTCATTTTTTGCATTTTTAAACTACCTTTAAATAAGCACAGTGCTTAAGCAATGCAGAGGCCCTACTTATGAGAACTAACAGAGTTGTGTTTGACTGTGTTTTTAGCAGAGGCCTGGAGGGCTTCCACACACAGTCTTCGAGGCGCCCCGAAAGCACTTCAGGGTGCCCCGAAACTCCTAGTGTAGCTACCTGGTCAGAAGAGACAGAGGAAGAGGCGGCGGTGGCGAAAAGTTCCCAGGGCTCGGCGGCTTCTCTGGTGAGTCCTTGCTGCCGAGCCCAACTCCCCGCCGGCCTCCTGCTGCCGGCGAAAGAGCCACCCGGGTTGGAGAGCTCGGCGGAAGAAGGCGGGCTCTTCCACCGAGCTCTCCAACCCGGGTGGCTCTTTCGCCGGCAGCAGGAGGAGGCCAGCGGGGAGTTGGGCTTGGCACCCCGAAGACTGTGTGTAGATGGGGCCCTGCTGCACAGAGTCATAAGTGTTAAAATGTTTTTTTCTGGCAAAAGGGCAACTAGGCCATAACATGGACAATACTGAGTTTGACAGGAGAACATGACAGTAAAGCTCAACTTGATGGCAAGAGGTTGCGTTTTTTAAAAAAAAACTTCAAAACTTGCCTATACTGATGAGCAAATAGAAATCACATCAAGATCTGAAAGTGATTTGTATCTGTTTGAATCTGTGCAACATACTGGCTGCAATCAGAGTGATACATGCATGCAACAGCCATGGATGCGAATGCCTATCTGCAATCAGATCATCATTGAGAGCTCCAAAGGTCTAGGGGGGGTGGAGGGTGTGTGTGAGGATCGTTGTGGAGGGAGTCTTCTTCTGCTTCCTCCAGAAGATGGTAGGATCAGCTGTTTGATCAGGCCAGCAACCCCACACAACCACCAACTTAGGGATACACACTTATCCAGGCTTTTGATGTCATTAAAATACAGGAGAGAAGGTGGACGTCTAGAATTATGGTCATAAGAAGAGCCCTTCTTGATCAGATGAAAGGCAAGTTCAGTCCTGTTTCCTACAGTGGCCAACCAGATGCATCTGGGAAGCTCAGAAGCAGGACATGAATGCAATAGCTCTTTTCCATTGCTGCCTCCAATCTGACAGTAGCTAGTAGCCATCATAACCTTAATCTCTCTTTGTAATCTCCTTTTAAAGCTGTCTAAACTGGTGGCTGTCACTACATGTTGTGACTGTAGTTTTCATAGTTTCATCATTCATTGAAGAAGTATATCCTTTTGTCTGCCTGCATCACCCACCATCCAGCATCTAGTCTAATGATCTGGCCACAGTTATGCACTTTTAAGTCCCTTGAGATTCACTGAGAGAGTTATGCCTCTCCCATTGAAATCAGTGGGATTTAATTATGGCTGGACCATGTCCCAAAGATGTGCATACAGGTGTTATTGCTTAGAAACAGAAATGCAAAGAAAATTGGAACCGTTTCTTATTAATAGCAGCCTTTAAAAGCAAGCAAACAAACAACAACAAAACACTCCCATCCCAATCTGAAGTTTTGTAATATAGTATTTAAAATCGCCCTGTCAACTTTTTTTCCTAAGCCATTCAATTTCATGACACTCTCACCAACTTGTCAGCATGCCTTGTTTTATTTATTGCTTAATTATTACAAAATAGTAATAACAAAAAATGACAAATGACAATATAGATTTCCACTCATAATGTACCAGTGTTCCATTTTGCTAAAGTGCTGTAAAAGATCTATTCCTATTAGCTATAAATGTGCTGACTGAAATAGCTGAAAAGACCAAGAGCCAGGCAGTAAATTATATATATCTGCAGATGCAACATCTTAGCTTCCCTTTAACTGGTTGCTTTCCATTTGTAAGCTACAAAATGTTTACATCAAGGTCAGTTGTTAATTGCATTCTTCACACACCATGTGATGGCATGAAAGAAATTAACTTAGTAATAGAAAATTTGCAAACTACCTTTTCTATAAATGCCTTGAGTGCCACAAATGGAAAGCAGCATTCAAGACAAAAAATATGAAAGATTCTTTCTTTAATCATATTGATTGATGTCATATATGGCTGGACCCAGAACTTCAGTCTCTATGAAGCTGCACAGCCTCATTGCTATTAATAAAGATATGGTGCTTTAAACTAGATGAATATCCAGGCTTAGAGGAAGCTTTTGGAAAGAGACATGCCCTCCAGTGTCTTCTAGGGATGTGGGAGAAATCTACAACAGAATCAAATGAGTTTGGATTTCTATGAATCCAACCCATGAATTCCGCAGCAAACCAGCTTTTCTGTGCCAAACATTTTCTGCCTGTCCACACTTCCAGAGAAACTTGTAACATGAAAGCTCTAAACTGGAAAATGTTGCTAAACATGAACTTTATCTAGTTCCCTGCCAGGAAACAGCCACTCATTTTTTATCATCTGAAGCCCTTTCTGCATGAGCTTCCTATCATATGAGCTGCTGAAATGCTTCCTTCCTTGGACTCTCCAACTTCAACCATTGTCTGTTCAAATATTTTATTATCAAAACCTGCCATGTCAAATTGCTTGACTTTTCAGACCCTAGATTATTGATTGTCACAAACCAAGTACCTTCATCTTTGATTGCCCAGAATGCCTCCTGTAGGGTGACCATATGAAAAGGAGGACAGGGCTCCTGTACCTTTAACAGTTGTATTGGAAAGGAAGTTTCAGCAGGTGTCATTTTGTATATATTGAGAACCTGGTGAAATTTCCTCTTCATCACAACAGTTAAAGCTGCAGGTGCCCTGCCCTCTTTTAAATCTGGTCACTCTAGTATAGCTCCTGCAGCTTTAACTGTTGTGATGAAGAGGGAATTTCACCAGGTTCTCCATATATACAAATGAGACCTGCTGAAATTCCCTTTTCTATGCAACTGTTAAAGGTACAGGAGCCCTGTACTCCTTTTCATATGGTCGCCCTACCTTCTCGTCTGCACTATTAGTGACAAGTAAGACTGTTGTTTTCCTGGAGTGCCATACAGTAGAGATTTCTAATGCAGATACGGTTGTTGGACATTGTCTATGCCTGTGTGTGTATTTCTAGCCTTGTCTGATTTTAGGACTGTCTCCTGGACTAGGTTCTTCCAGGAGCCCATTTCTGTAGAAGTACACAGAAGAAACTTCTCTGCTGCTTAAGAGTCCTTTAGCCAGGTGTTCCCATCTGTGTCACTTGGAGCTTTAACTGGATCTAAGAATGTTGCTATTTGGCCAGCAGTTCACTGGCCTGGTTATTTCATGAATCCTGCACTTAGTCTGGCTTGGGCCCCTGTCATTTGGCAATCCTGTAAAAGGAACTACTCTAAGACTAGGGATCCTTCTTGGCTGACACTGTCCTTGACCCTAAACCCGAGTCATCGCAGGGCTCCTGAGCATGGAGATCCTGCTTTGAGGAACATCTCATCTTGAATTGTCAACCATAGTGTGTTGTTGAATCTTGTATTGTGAACCTGGATCTAAGTGCACTGAAACCCCAGCATTGTTCTAAAAGTTAAGTATCTGACTGGGATAATGTTCCTGTTTCTGGAATGTTCCTTAATCTAAGCCATGGGCCATTAGCTCTCAAGTTAACTGATTTATAACTTCTAGGCTTAAGTGGTGTGACTTCTGAAGTGTAGTCTGTGTAACTTGTTTTACCTTTGAATAAAAGTAAGTTTCTGAATCTATGTCTCTATCATCCTGTTCTATGGTAAAGAAGCTAGGCCTCGTGATACTGTCCCTTCTGCTGTCCTGGTTCAGTTGATGGGGAACTTCAAGGTCCATGCTCTCCTTCTTAGGGTTCTTTATATTTAAGCTAGATATGCACTTCAAATAGAAGACACCTTCAAATAGAGGACTGCCCATTGTCAGTCCTTCAAATAGAGGACTGTCTTCTGTAAAATAGGACACATGGCCAACCTACTAAGATTTGGGATCAGGCCACTGAGCCTATGCTGGCCAGGTTTGCATTCCCAAATAGATGGGGCTGCTAGGCCCCTCCATCCACCAAGAACAAAGGGTGGCCACAGGTGAGAAGATTTTAGTTTATTGGCTACAAACAGGATTCCAGTAGTACAATGAGTCAGATGGGTACACACACAAAGGAGGTAGCACTATCCTTTGGTCATTAAGTTGGCAGCCCTGGAGATAAATGACAAATAGTCATCCACACTGGCCTGTGATATGTGTGATTATACAAACTAGCTTAATTGTTGCCCAGTATGCCCAGTTTTTGCCAGCAGGCACAATGCAATGGCGTCCTAGGGCAGATGGGTAGGTTGTAATTAGTAAAAGTGGACAAAATCATGCAAGCAAGATACTGTGTCCTATGCTGTGTGGTGACATTATGTCAGGGATGCTCTGGATGGCATTATGGCCATGCCAACCTGACTAAAAACTACTCCAGCCCCACAAATGGTTTCTGTTTACATTTAAGCTTTGATTCTTAGTAACTGCCAATACCATAGGTGGAAGATTCAGGACATATAAAAGAAAGTACTTCTTCTCACAGCACATAGTTAAACTATGGAATTCGCTACCACAAGATATAGTAATGGCCACCAATTTAGATGGCCTTAAAAGCATCCCCAGTATATGCTTTTTATATTGTATTTTGTAATTGTGCTTTTAACCTGTTGGTTGTTTTGTTGTGGTTTTAATTTTTGTGAACCGCCCAGAGAGCTTTGGCTATTGGGCGGTATAAAAATGTAATAAATAAATAAATAAATAAATAAATAAATAAATAAATAAATAAAAAGCAGGTTGGACAAATTCCTGGGGAAGAAGGCTGTCAATGGTTGTTAGACCTGATGGGTATGTGCTACATCCAGTAGCAGAGGCAGGAAGCCCATATACACCAGTTGCTGGGGAACAAGGGTGGAAGGGTGCTGTTGCACCTGTGTCCTGCTTGTGGATTCCTGGTCAACAGCTGGTTGGCCACTGTGTGAACAGAATGCTGGACCAGATGCAACCTTGGTCTGATCCAGCAAGGCTCTTCTGATGTTCTTAGTAACTGCTGTAGTAGCATGTGCATGTGCACGCACACTCTCACACACTCTTCTACTGTTATTCAATTATTCCTCCCTTATTTTAAAACTCAATTACCCCCATGAAACTGTACAATGATAAAACAGTGGCTGAACTAGAGAGTTACAGTGGTGCAGCAAGAGGGACCCAGAAGCACTCTGAACTCTGTTGTTGTTTTTCCTGTAGCTAAGATGGTGCTCTGATTTAAGTGACTTTAAAATGCAAAACTGCCCATGCTCAGAGTATTTCTTTTAATAAAGCAAACCGCTTTCCTGTATTGATTGATTGCATTTTTATACCACCCAATAGCTGAAGCTCTCTTCTTGTAGTTGTTGTTCTAATATATACGTAATGTAGAAGCAGTTGTAAAGCAGAGAATGGCAGTTGTAGGAGGCGAGAGACATGTCCGCTGAGAGCTTCACAAGTGAAATAATACACAAGGCCATCTAACCCCCACCTCACCCAATAAGATGGTTAGGTCTAAGGTCAAAAATGACCTAGCTGCAGCACTGCAGAGGTATTATTCAGGGAGTTCAGGATGGGGGGTGTTCTACTGGTTCTGGATGGGATTGCACTCACCCTGAAGGGGCAGGTTCATAGCTTGGGGGTTCTTTTAGATCCATCATTGTCACTTGAGGCTCAGGTGACCTCAGTGGCATGGAGTGCCTTTTACAAACTCCGGTTGGTAGCCCAGCTACGCCCCTATCTGGACAGGGATAACCTGGCTTCAGTTGTCCATGCTCTGGTAACCTCCAAGTTAGATTACTGCAATGCACTCTACGTAGGGCTACCTTTGAAGACGGTTCGGAAGCTGCAGCTCATGCAAAATGCAGTGGCCAGATTGATTTCAGGAACCAGAAGGTTCGACCCTATAACACCTGCTCTGGTCCACTTGCACTGGCTGCCTGTATGTTTCCAAGCCCAATTCAAGGTGCTGTTTTTGACCTATAAAGCCTTACACGGCTTGGGACCACAATACCTGATGGAACGCCTCTCCTGATGTGAATATACCCGGTCACTACATTCAACATCTAAGGTCCTCCTCCAGGTGCCTACTCTGAGAGAGGCTCGGAGTGTGGCAACAAGGGACAGGGCCTTTTCGGTGGTGGCCCCCAGACTGTGGAATGATCTCCCTGATGAGGCTCACCTGGCACCAACGCTGCTATCTTTCCAGCACCAGGTTAAGACTTTCCTCTTTGCCCAGGCATATGGCAGCACATCTTAATCACCCACACGTTTATTTTTAACAGTTTTAATGCTTTATGAATGTATGTTCTGTTTTAGAATTTTACATTTTATATACTTGTTTTTATCTCAATTTTAAAATTTCTGTAAACTGCCCAGAGAGCTCTAGCTATGGGGGACGGTATATAAATGTAATAAATAAATAAATAAATAAATAAATAAATAAATAAATAAATAAATAAATAAATATCTCAGCAATTTAGTTGCTGATCACATCTTTGTTTTTCTTTATCTCAGAATTTTGCATGGCATCTGCCAGGTGCTGCAATGTTCAAAGACATCTGACTTTATATTTATAAGACTAAAATAGTTGCATTCGTAGAATGAGTGTCAGAAGCTCATCACTAGTGTGTGTGTATGAGCATGTGTTGTCATTATTTACAAGGTGATTGTGTGTCGAAGGGCAATGATCGTACTGTGTGTAATTGGGAAGAGTCAGTCTTGGAAAGATGTCTGCCTTGGCCGCTTTGGTAATAAATGGATTTACTCGGCCGTAGGACTCCCTGCTTCTAATACCTTGGTTTCATCTGTCTGACCTTCATTCACTGTGCTATCCACAATCTCTTTGAAAGCTGATTTCTTGACCTTGTGGAACTTGTCCAAACCACGTGCTATTTCATGTCGCTTTATCTACAGAGATAGCTTCTGTCAAACGTTCTTCAAGCTCAGTGTCTGTGTGGTTGCCTGAATGTGTAGATGCTTTGGTTTTGATCTGTCTTTGATTTCTACCCTGTGATATCCGTTGCCTTTTTTTGTCAAAACACGCCTCATAATTATTGGGCTGCTTCATGTTCCTATGAACCTTCTCTGATATATACTAACCTCCTTCAAGTCTCTAACCTTCCATTTTTGCTCTAATCCTTTGCCTAGACCTTCTTCATCTTGCTCCACACCTCCTCCTTTATTCCATATTCCTTTTGCCGTTCTGTCATATATCCTCAGATTTCTGACTCTGATCTTCCCAACTTTGTGATATAAACCTTGACATTACTATTTCATAAGAAGAACCTTGGATCAGACCAAAGGCCCATCTTGTCCAGCATTCTGCTCCCACAGTGGCCAACCAGATACCTTTGGAAAATCCAGAAGAAGAACATTAGTACACCACCCTCCTCATTATGTTTCCCAGCAACTGGTATACAAAAGTATACTGACCTTCCAATACTGGAAGTAATATATAGCCAATATGACTAATAGCCATTGACAGTCTTATGCTCCATGAATTTGTCTAATCCCCTTTTTTAATATCATCCAAGCTGGTGGCCATCACTATACCATGTCGTAGTGGATTCCACAGTTTAACTATGCGCTGTGTGCAGAAGAACTTCCTTTTGCCTGCCCTGATTCTCCCATCAATCAGGTTTCTTGGATGACCCCAGGTTCTAGAATTACGAAGAGAGAGAAAAAGTCTGCTACTCCATTTTCTACACACTATGTATAATATTATACACTTCTATCATCTCCACCATTACTGGCCTTTTTGTCTAAGCTAAGCAGTCACATTGTAACATTTTCTCATAGGGGAGTTGCTTTTGCCCCATGATCATTTAGGGTGCTGTTTTCTGCAACTTTTCATGTTTTACAATATTCTTTTTGAGGTGTGGACACAGGGTGGCCTCATGTGCATTGTCAAATCTGCAGAATTACACCACCAAAAAAGAGGACAAAGGAGAATTCCAGTTTGCATAGCGTTTGCATATACAAATGTAAAAAAGATTAACTGTAATTTAAACAGAAATACACCATAGTAGAGAAGACTGACCAGGTGAGCTGTGGGCCTGCTCAGTCTGTTGTCTTCAGGGGATAAGTGTGGATGGACAGCATGAAGACTCTACTCTCCCTCCTTACAGTTCTTTGACTTTAAAACAAAGGCCGATGTTTTCATTCAGCAGCAAAGCTGATTGCAAGAAGAACATTATACCAAGGCCTTCAGTAAAATTCTCATCAAATGCAACCAGTGCTTTCTTAATAGTGTCTGCATAGAGAAGCAATCAAAATAAAATGAAATCATTGCAGCACCACAGGCCTTGTCTTAATAACTCTTCATAGGGTGACCATATGAAAAGGAGGACAGGGCTCCTGTAGCTTTAACTGTTGTGATGAAGAGGGGATTTCTCCAGTGCTGCATGCATACAAAACACACCTGCTGAAATTCCCTTTTCTATGCATCTGTTAAAGATATGGGAGCCCTGTCCTCCTTTTTCATATGGTCACCCTATCAGGCCACTTAACTTTAACATCCGAATCTCTTTCTACAAATGTATAATTAGCCACATTGCTGCTCTGTGACCTGCTCTAGGTCAACAAATGCTGTAGGAAACTGCAGAGGCTTATGAAAACATGAATGTAAAATTGGTGAAAGAGATTTTGCGTTAAAACATACACTAAAACAACCACTATAGCTTTAGGCTAGACCTAATTTTAAAACTAGGGCTTGAACTCAATGGAGGTAGGCCATCAGTTACTTACAATATCATGCCAAACATACTTGTTGTACAACAGTTCCATTTTCTAGACCTTCTGGCCTTGGTTACTAAAAAGTGATTTCTCAATGTGAACCACGAAATGACTCATCCAAATGAGATGGGTCACTGAATTTTTATGTCTCTGTGTCCCTCTACCTTCCTTTCCCCTTCACTTTCTTGGTGGGATTTTATAGATTAGATTACGATGCTCAATGGCTGTGTTTACACCCAGTTCTGCCTCCCCCATACCTCCACAAGCCATGCACTCTATGAGGGGAATGAGCTGCAGCTTCACCTCACTGGGTGTGCAAACACACATGCACATACATACACACACACACACACACACACACACACACACACACACACACTTGTCCCTCTGCACTCCTTGCCTTCTCCTTGGCTTAAACTACACCAACCAGTTATCCCAGGGTCATCTTGAGGTCATCCCTGTGTGTCCAAATGATTCACAGGGGATCCCCGGATCAACTGGGGATGACCTCTCAGTTGTCCCAGGGTAACAGGGATCATGGTTTTTCTGATTTTTCCCACAGTCCTGGGACAACCCCAAGGACCACTGGCAGTGTGGAGAGCACTCCCGGGTCCTCCATCCTCCCCTTAAGTAGCAGGGCTCTTCAAATGGGCACGGATCTATGTGGGGCGACTCTGTGCCCATTGGGGTGCAGCATTTTCACCATCCCAAGTATGGCTCTCAGTGTGTTGGGGCACCAAGTTTAAAGTTTCTTGTTTTGTTTTTGTTTTAACTTACGATTGGTGCAGGATTGTGCCCATGCAATTGCACAACTTCGCTTCTTTAAAAAATAAATGCCATGCCAGAACATCCCTCTTGACTTCCAAGATGACATGCTGGCATTTAGACACAGGGGGATGATTCCAAAAGCAGGTAACTCCAGGATCCTCCCCCACCATCACAGAAAGCCTCAAGGTGTAGATGAGGTGCTAGTAAACTGCCCACAGAGCTTCTGCTATGGGACAGTATATAAATGTAATAATTAATTAATTAATTAATTAATTAATTAAAATAATAATAATAATAATAGTCTTTGTCTCCTCACAGTCTTTTTCTTCCTGTTTTGTTTACTTCAGTTGCCAGCTGATCAGCAGCATTTTGAAGTTGTTTGGGCTGCTGTAGCTATACGTCTACCTTGTCAGCAAACATTATATGTCCCTATTTGGTCTGGGAATGTCCAGTGGCTGAATTCAGGTGTCCATTGTTGAAATTGCATTAGCACCGCAACACCTAGCACTATGTGGGAAGAAGACCTCCCCTGACTTTCTATTCCTCCTCCAGAGGCTTGTCACTCAATTGCTTCTTCCAGATTGCCACAGGAAGGTTAGGAGCTGGAGGTGGGGTCTGTAAGGTGCCATCATGAAGTCATGGGTCATCTGCAAGTGCTCAATGGTGCCAAATGATTCCACCAAGCCTGTTGGGTGCTATAGGATATGGTGGAAGCCCATTACATGAAAGATAGGCTATCTTGTAGGCCCATGGCTACATTTGGAAATTTGAGAACCTGTCCTGAGCGCAACCATACAATGGCTGCCATGGGTGGGCGTAGCTGGTCAAAAAGGATAAGTAGCCTGCTCAGAGGCAGTCATAGGAGATGAAGATGGCAGCACTAGAGGCTCCCACTTTGCTTTGAAGTAATCCCAATTGCCAGTAAGAGATGATAGATATAGATAGATAGATAGATAGATAGATAGATGATAGATAGATAGATAGATAGATAGATAGATAGATACTTGGAAGGAGTAGAGTTTCTCAGTGGGCACCAAGGAAGGTTTTTGGTGACACATTGATGTCCATGGGCACCTACCCCTGCCCTACATTGAGGGACCATGAGATACGCCATCACAACAAAGAACAGTAGATGGTGTTCAAAACATGGAGCTGGATCCATGGAAGACACCTTATCTACTGTCCCACAGTCTGCTGAGCAACTGTCCAAGGCACAGGAATCCTGCTGTGGTGACTGGTTGGCATCCTTTCCCTGGATGCTTTCCCATAAAGGACATAGGGAGGGTCACACAATCTGCCTGCCACCCATCCACCGACACATTGAAAGGATACAGGAGGAAGTTGCAGGGTTTCACAAGTGAGCCCTACACCCTCTTGCCTACTCCAGCAGAAGAAACATTCCCCTCTGTCAGCACATAGCACAACCATGGGGCTGTACATGCTCACTGGTGTATACATGCAGAACTCCTCCAAGTCTATTCAAACTTAGGCATACTTCAAGAGTGCCCTTAAGTTAAGTCCCATTTATTCCAATGGGCCTACTCAAAGTATGACTAAGGCTGGATGCAACCGAATGTTTGCAAATTTTCTTCAGCTGAAAAAGGAAGAGATGTGACTCTGTTGTTAAAAAGAACACAGCGTATATTTCCCTTTTATCAACATTTTAATTTCAGGTAGCTTGTTTGAGAGAATACAAGAACATCTGAACAGATGGCAGTTTGGAGGCTGATCCCCCTAAATAGTAGCACAAGACATGCCACAGGGAGAGTGCGGAAATGCTTCCACATGTCTGTAGGGTGAAAAGAAATTGAGCTCAATATGTTATGTGGAATTAAAGCTTACTCAATAAATCACAATAGAAATGTCTGCAGTTCTGCTAAATTTAAAACCATAAATGCAACTAGATCTTGCCTGAACAAACAAGGGGGGGGGGGGACATTTCCACCTCATCAGTCCAGAACTTCAGATTCTGTTAGTCATAGATACAGGACCTAGCAAGATCTGTTAGTTGTTGCAGGAAGTTCCTGATTTTTCCCGCAGTCCCAAGACTGCAGATGGTGTGGTGAGTGCTGGCAGGCCTTCCCCCCCCCCAACACGAGTAATGGGGTTCTTCAAACTAGCATGAAGCTGTGCGGGGGTGGGGGCTCTGTGACCATTGGAGATGGGGGGAAGCATTTTTGCCATCCCAGGATGGCTCTCAACATGTTGGGTCACTGAGATTTTTTATTTTTTATATATATTTTTAAAAAAACCTCACCTAAAAATACAACAACACACCACCCTAGAACATGCCTCTTGACTTCCAGGACGATGTGCTGCATTTAGATGCAGGAGGACAATCCCAGAAGCAGGTAAGCCCACGATCCTCCCCCTCCCGGAAGGCCTCAAGGTGTAGATGAAGCCTGAAATGCCATCAAACCAAGGGGACTTATCCGGAACGATCTGGAGTACAGAAAATGAATTCAAATGAGTTTCTTTGGGCTAAATGTTTGCAAAGGTTATGACATGATTAAATTAGATAGCACAACTGTCTATCTATCATCTATCTATCTATCTTAGGGTGACCATATGAAAAGGAGGACAGGGCTCCTGTATCTTTAACAGTTGCATAGAAGAGATTATTTCAGCAGGTGTCATTTGTATATATGGGGAACCTGGTGAAATTTCCTCTTCATCACAACAGTTAAAGGTGCAGGAGCTATACTAGAGTGACCAGATTTAAAAGAGGGCAGGACACCTGCAGCTTTAACTGTGGTGATGAGGAGGAAATTTCACCAGGTTCTCCATATATACAAATGACACCTGCTGAAATTCCCTTTTCAATATAACTGTTAAGATACAGGAGCCCTGTTCTCTTTTTCATATGGTCAGCCTATCTATCTGGTATCATAATATTTATAATCTATTTAGGCCAGAATTCTATAACTACTTGCCTAGGAGTAAGCCCCATTGAACTCAGTGGGGTTTACTTCTGAGTAGACATGTATAAGATCATGCTATTCAAATGCTGGGAGAAAATGGCTTTCTCTTCCTATCCTCTTTCTTTTTACTGTATGAGAGAGAGGGGAATAAAACATTTGCCAGAAGAAGAAGGAGGAGGAAGAGGAGGAGCAACAATGCTACTACAGTATATCAGGATACATTCAGAATGACTGGATTTGCAGAGCGAATGTTATACTTTTCTTAAAACCAGTGTTTGAAGCTTTTAAACTTCCTGGAAATCCTGCAAGCATGATAAAGAGCAGCACTTTGCAATTTTGGCTTATTTCCTAAACAGTCAAAGAAATGGCGAAGATTATGGCTTCACTTTCATTGCTGAACATATCGCTCCCCTCCAAACTCCAACACCCAACACATTCTGGCCAGCAGTTATAAATGAAAATAGATTTTACGTTTAAAAGATTCCATTAAGTGCTTCAAAGAAGCTATATTTCTGATTAATTTTAGTTTTCTCTGGTACTGATATGGATATTATACATCAGACATGAAAAGTATTCTGAAACTTTCAAAAAAGCATTTGACATTGATTTTTACGCCCGCTGCATTTATATAGTTTTGTGGTACAAAGGTCTTCCTAGAAGTTTTAACTTGCCAGAGAAGTTAATTTCTGCTTTCTATTCTCTATCAATCATCCACAAGTGGCAAAACAGTCCAGTCCAAATACTTATCTCATTTATTCTTCTAAAAAAAGAATTCATTTAAAGCTCTTTTCATTTTACATAGAAATAAAATATGAATAAAAATAGGGAGAGCTAATTGCTCTCCAAATAAATGTTATAGTGATGTACAATGGAAATGAATCTTATCTGCTTACCACGGCTATGCTAGTTCTCTCCAAACCACGGCTTATTATAAGAAGTTTGAAAGTGGGGAATAAAGAAAGTGAAGTGTTTTATCTTGCCATGTTATTTCTCAGGTTGAAACGGAAGTTTCTTTCTGTACATCTGTGGTTGCGTCCTTCCGCTCTAGCCCTTTGACCCTCATGCTACAATGGAGACCATGACAAGGGTGTCGGGCAGAAGGATCGCTACTGTATAAGTCATAAGAGAGGATCTGAAATAGAAACTGCACCATGGATACTGGTGGGCACCCTTTTCCACTGATACCCTCTGGGTGATCCCACCTTGGTGATAAACTAAAATGCCAATCCCAATTGCTGCATCCCATCCCTAACGGCTTGTGCCCATTGGCTTAGAGAATGGGATGGCAACTTTCGGGGCTCTGGGGGCCAATTTCCCCTCCCCTCAGGGGCCAAAACCCGTTTGCATGAATTTTGGAAGCAGCAGTGGCAAAGCAATCAGTGGTTTGCCACCGATGTTTGGTGGCAAGCTGCAATGGGGCCTTAAAAGGGCTAATTTAGCTTTAAGCCAAAACAGAGGACAGGCCTTTCTCTGAAAGTTCATCATTGTTCACTCACTTTTTAAGGAGAATCTAGATTATGTTTTTGTCAATGGCTGCATTTCAAAGTTTTCCAGGCTGTTTTCTATAGTTATGGTTTCTTCGCTGTATGACTTTTTGACAATACCTAATTCGCAGTGTGGTCAGTGTGGAGAGGCAAACTATTCTTGAGGGTTTAAAGGAAGTTGGGTTTAATTAAAAGCTCCCTGTTCAATGGCACTTCCTGTTTTATTGACTCCTGTTCTGTGTGGATGGGATATTAGTGATGAATTACACCTACTTGTCCCTTATAAGACAGCTTTTGTTCCTACTGAAGATTGGGGGTTTCAATTAAGCCAGTCTTGCTTATGGAATGCCCTCCCCAAGGAAGCTCACGAGGTACCCACAATAAAGGAGAAAAGAAACAGACTAAGGCCTTAGCCAGACCTAAGGTTTATCCTGGGATCATCCCGGGGTCATCCCTGTTCATGTAAATGACACAAGATATCCCGGGAGTAGGCAGGGATGACCCCAGGATAATCCCGGGATAAACCTTATGTCTAGCTAAGGCCTAAGATGTTTCTTTTTGTTGCATGTGAAGAACTGTTTTAAGAACTTTCATGGCACAATCAATCTCCCTGCAAGCCCAGCCTCTGGCTTGTAGGGTAGGTTGTCACAGGGGTCAACAGAATCTTAGTCTCCCTTCTCCATTTTTGCCCTGTATGCACCAGGGCATTGGGCTGTAATGGGGAGTGGAAGGTGATACTTGTCTACTCTCCATTTAGACGTCCCTCTGAACTGGGTGCAAGTTCCAAAATTGGCTCAAACCAGAAACAGACTACTGGAACAGGAAGAAGGCTAAAACCATGTAAGGAAGTGTCAGTAAAAGTGAGTGATTGATACCAGGACTTTGTGTATGCCAAAGATAAGTTACAGAGTGTGGCAGTGACTACAGAATTCAACTTCCCAAGAATCCAGCTTTCAGTTGTTTTCTTTCTTTCTTTCTTTCTTTCTTTTTTTTTTTAAAAAAAAGACAGGTTTCTAGCCCTGATGATTGTGAAGTTGTACTGAAAGGAAGTCAATAGATTCAAACTGACATGCATTGCTCCTCATGTTTTGATCCCAAGCAACTGACCTGGTTGTCCAGTTATAACAAGGTCCTAATTAGGGGTGTGCACGGACCCCCCGCTCCGCTTCACTTCCAGATCCGTGATTTTCGGATCGGCCCGCTTCGCTCCACCCCCGCTCCGCCCATGTCCACTCCGCTCCGCTCGGAGCTCCGGATCGGAGCTCCGTTCCCCCCCCCCATAGGCTTGCATTACGCTAAAAAAGTAAACAACTTTTTTTCTGTTCAAGTTACAAACCTCAAGTTTGGCACCATGACACCTCATGGAGGTATACACACGCACGCCAAGACTCAAGGCAATCCCATCATCCCCTGATTTTTGGGGAATTTATGAAAATTGGGCACCCCATTCACACCCCTTTCCATAGCTCCATCAATTTGCACATTAGAAACCTCAAACTCGCCACCATGATAGCTTATCCAGGGATACAGATGCACGCCCAGACTCAAGGCAGTCCCATCATCCCCTGATTTTTGGCGGGGCTTAAACCTGCAAACCTCTCAATGGCACCATTTCAAAGGAAATCTCAACATGCCATGAATTGGGGAATAGAGATAAACCTATATGAATCTTCTTCCACACTTGAAAAATGGATTTGGAACTTCCAAAACTCCAAGTGAGCGCAGGAAGGACTTCTCCCCTGAGTCAAAGCCAGACACACACAACATCCCTGCAAGGCGGGCAGGGGAGGAGAGAGGGAAGGCAGGCAGGCAGGCAGCAGACATTTCTGGGGGCATAAGGAAGTGAGCCAAGGATAAGCCAGTAATGCATATAAAATGGAATAAATAAATAAATAAATAAATGAAGGAAGGGTGGAATTAAAAGCAGCAGTGTTGCTGAATAAACAACAAGAAGAACTTTTTTAAAAAGGCTATATCTGTCTTTTACCAGCAATAGGGGGATGTGCCCAGGGGAGGGTGAAGCAGCAGCTGCCAATTTGACTGGTGGTCAACCAGTCTTTTAAGAAGCAAGGCTGTCAGTTCAACTCATGAAAGCCATTGCTTCACCACAACAGAAAAGTGGAACTGTCACTTAAACTCATGATAGGCATTGCTCCACCTGGTTACTCTCTTTGGAAGGCTCTGATGGCCTTCCAAGTACAGGAGAGGGTGAGGGCACATCCACATGGGATGCCCTAGGGGAGCTCATCCCCTTGCACCACATCTTTTCAGTTGTTCCCCAAAGTTAGGGTGGGTAGCAGTGCTGTGTTTCTATCTCTTATTATTGGCTTAGTATATGATTTCACAGGTTGTGTTTGTGCATTTGGTGGGGCTACTGTTTTAAAAAACACTGGGAAAAGTCCGTTCAGACTAAGAAAGAGAAGTTCCCAGAATCCCAAGTTACCCGTTTTGCCTATCCCCTCCTCCAACTTTGGGATCATGTGATCATGACCGGGAGTTGACTCTGCCCCCCAGCCCTTCGGAAAAGGTAT
Source organism: Elgaria multicarinata webbii (assembly GCF_023053635.1). NCBI lineage: Eukaryota > Metazoa > Chordata > Lepidosauria > Squamata > Anguidae > Elgaria > Elgaria multicarinata. The sequence goes on from NC_086172.1 coordinate 64,431,103, forward strand.
TTTTCCTGCCGGCTTTTTAAAAAATTCTAGCGCGCGACCCGCACCACGCAGAGATGTGAGAGTAGTCTCAAAATGACCCCCATCCATGACTCTCCAAGCACAAGAATTTTTAGAAAGATAGCTTCAAAAACAACACAGTTATCTGCGATTCTTTTCCGCAATGCAATCCTATGGGCAAAATGTTTCAAGATGGCGATAGAAGCGGAAAGCGGAAACCGGAGCGCTCCGAAAATGGTCGCTTCTCTTCGCCTTGCTTCTAGGGGTCCGCGGTCCGCTTCTACTCCGCCTCTGGGCAAGGCGGAGCAGGCCAATTCGCTCCTGCTTCTGCGCTTCTAATCGGAGCGGAGCACATGCCTAGTCCTACTCTACACCCACAGGCATTTTGCAAGGGAGGAGGGGTGGTTGTGAGTTTTCCCGGTTCCGCAATTGGCACTCACGGGGGACACATGAGCGATGTTTCCTGCAGGTAAAGGAGAGCCATTGCAAGAGAATGTGTACCCCATGATGGCGGTTCTGAATGTGTATTGGCAGAAGTGGGCAGGACTAGGCAAATGGGTACGGAATTTTTTTTTAATACCTCCTCAGAGATATGCACCAGCACAGATACATAGCAACACAAAGGGGGGATAGGTACTGTGTCAAAAATGCACTCCTGTGCAGAGATGGATTTGTTTTTAAAAAATAAAAAATAAAAAAAACTCATTGATGAAACACACCAATGCCCATGCACACGCCCCTCACACTGGGTTGGATGTTCACTGAGCCAGGAGCTCATGCCGAACAGCAACATCTTCATGAAGGGGGGTTACACCAGCCACAGACTTCAGGATTGTAGCGAGAGAGCACCCCCCCCAAAAAAAACACTACAAAAGCAGTCAGTGATATTTCTGAATACCAGCTGTGTGTCATGTGGCCCGGTAGGGATGACTTTGATATTATCCTGGAATAAACAGCTGGTGTAGACACAGCCAAGATAATAATAATAATAATAATAATAATAATAATAATAATAATAATAATAATATTTATTACCCGCCTCTCCCTCTGGATCGAGGCGAGGAACAACATCAAATACAAAAATACTATAAAATACATAAAACTGATTAAAAACATATAAAACTAATACATTATTAAAATAACAGCCAGACATCTTAAAATTCAATTGGGTAGGCAGGCCAGAAGAGATCACTCTTTATAGCTTTTTTAAATTCAGAAAGACTGTTAAGTTGGTGAATCTCTCCCAGCAAACCATTCCATAGTCTGGGAGCGGCAGAAGAATAGGTCCTCTGGGTAATGGTTGTCAGCCTAGTTTTCACTGACTGGAGTAAATTCTTCCCAGAAGACCTGAGCGTGTGTGGCAGATTGTACAGGAGAAGGCAATCCCACAGGTAACCTGGACGCAAATCATGTAGGGCTTTTAAGGTAATAACCAACACTTTATACTTTGCCCGAAAACTAATTAGCACCCAGGGATAGTGATTTTAAAATTGGTGTAATTTTACATCTACTAGTTATATTTCTTGTTATACAAGCCCTGTAGCTGGTGAGCAGCTGCCCAACACTTCTGTATTCAGTATAGGTACTTACTGGGTGATTTTCTGAGGCTCCTAGGGACATGTTTACAAGGACAGCATTGACAAAGAACAATATTTGCACAAGTAAAATGGCAGATCAATGGTGTTGTAAGGAAGTTGTTTTGATAGAGGGAGCTTTCATATTTCAGCTGTCCATTATCTTTATACCACTTCCTGATTTTTTTAAAAGTATTTTTGCAGATCCACATCTCAAATAAATCAACCATGCTCTGGTTTGCATAACATCACAGACCACCCTAGGTTAATTTACGCATTGGGGCTGTTGTATCGTGCCATGCCTTGAACTGCTGAGAGATTCTATTATATAAATGTTACAAATAAACAAGTAAATGCCAGGCGCCTGCAGTTGTCCAGCTTGCTGTGCCTTGTTGTGTCATGTAGACCTAGGCAGCAGGGGTTGTTTGAGGGCTAGACAACCCTCAAATATTCCATAACTTGTTTTAGGGTTATTTGAAGGTTGTTCAAGTCTCAAACAAACTAAGCCAACTGGGTCCACACGACACAACAAGCCAGGTGACTGGCATGATATTGTAGCCCTGTGGGTAAATTAATTCATAGTAAGCGGTCATGGCATGCAAATAGGTCCCATGACTAGGCATTAGCTGCTTCTTGTCTCTTGCTGATAGACACAAAACACAAGGATACTGTTGTGTTATACTGTTGTTTTTATATTTTTGATGGTTTTAAATTTTGTATACTTTTTAATGTTCACTGTTTTTAACTTTTGTAAACTGCCCAGAGAGCTTCGGCTATGGGGCAGTATATAAATGTAAATCATCATCATCATCATCATCATCATCATCATCATCATCATCGTCATCATCATCATCATCATCATCCTAGCACAGATCCTTCCCTGATATTTTAAATAGTATGTTTGTTCCTATTTGCATTGTTAATTATCATGCCTGTGCTTATACATCAGTATCTTGTCTCCTATTCATTGCTCATGGCATGTTTTTATCTACCTTTCTTACACTGAAAGATGTATGTCTTCATCTATAAAATGATAGGAAACTGCACTTCAGCCTTTTGTCCTGAATCTCACATGTTTATGTAATTTTGTTGCAGTTTTGCTGCAGCAGTAAAGGAAAGGAATTCTGTACCTGATCAGAGTTACTCAGTAATAATTCATTTCCTGCAGGGCTAAATTCTAACACTGCGGGGTGGGGAACACTGGCTTCTGCTGCTCTTTCCTTTGTAACACTCTCAAGCAAGTCTCTGTTCATCATCTTGTCTGGTGGTGGAAGGTGGTTTGCTTCCCTTTTCAGAATGCCATTACAAGTGAGGGTGGGATGGGGCATAAAGGCATGGGTTCCCTCATTAGGAGTAAAATGTGTGAATCAGGCCTCAGGATGCCTATTTCTCCAAGATGTGACACCAGCATGGTGTACACTCAGAACAGACCATTCTTGTCTGCAACAGCTTTTCCGAGGACATTCACTGGCAATCGCATGGACTGTTTGGTTTCACGGATACAATTACTCTTAGGACATTTGGCGTATTGTTTGAAGAACACCATATGCTATGTTTTCGACAAAGACAGTTCCTTGGATATCCAGAAAGTTTGTGGGTCATCTATAAAAATAGGACTGAGAAGAATTGGGTGGGGAGTGGGGGGGGGAGGAAAGGAACCTCTCATGCAAGCACTTGAGTCATTGCTGACTCCTAGAGGCATGCCTGCTTTCGCTGACGTTTTCTTGGCAGACTTTGTAGCGGGGTGGTTTGCCATTGCCTTCCCCAGCTGCAGTTACCTTTCCCCCAGCTATCTGGGTACACATTTTACCGACCTCGGAAGGATGGAAGGCTGAGTCGACCTGAGCCGGCTGCCTGAGAAATGCAGGTTGCTTACCTGTAACTGTAGTTCTTCGAGTGGTCATCTATGCATTCACACATATGGTCTCTGCGCAGGCGCAAAGCCCATATGTGTGATGCATAGAGACCACGATGAAGAACCAGCTTCCGCTGGGATCGGACTCAGGCCGTGGGAAGAGTTTTGGCTGCAGTAACTGCCGCTTACCACTCTGTGCCACATGAAGGTGGGGAGGAAGATCAGCAAAATGGATAGCATGGTCATACAGAAGCTCTCCTCAGCCAAGTGATGTGACAAACATTTGGGAATTAATAATTCCACAAAAGCAGGAGATTTAAAATATGACATGAGCTGCTAGTATGTGCTGAACTTAGTTTTAGTGAAGGGAACAACTAGGGTGACCATATGAAAAGGAGGACAGGGCTCCTGTATCTTTAACAGTTCAATTGAAAAGGAAATTTCAGCAGGTGTCATTTGTATATATGGGGAATCTGAGAAAATTTCCTCTTCCTCACAATAGTTAAAGCTGCAGGTGTCCTGCCCTCTTTTAAATCTGGTCACTCTAGTATAGCTCCTGCACCTTTAACTGTTGTGATGAAGAGGGAATTTCACCAGGTTCTCCATATATACAAATGACACCTGCTGAAATTCCCTTTTCTATGCTACTGTTAAAGATACAGGAGCCCTGTCCTCCTTTTCATATGGTCGCCCTAGAACAACACTACTTTGCTAAAAGATAGGAAATTTGCATGGGGTTCGTCATTACAGCCACAGCTGTTATACACAAGCCCACTCCTCAAACCTCTTCTGTACCATATAAATCCACAGTTTCACTCTTTTGAAACATAGGCCACAGACTCAGAAGAAGGAAAAAACTGATCTTGCAATGACGCGTTTTCATAGGTGATGCCTTTTGGTGTACCTATTTACAGGGCTTCCTTCAAAGACCAGATGTGCTCATTTAGCAAATCCAGTCACTGAAGTTAATGCAGGCATGAACAGGCCTTTACAACTTGTTACCACATTACACATAGCTCACCAGCTGTGTATTGTGGCCTCATTAAGGATTTGAAAAAATCTTCTATAGTTGCAAATACAGATGGCTTACTGAAATCCTGGTGGGCTACCATATATGGTCTTGATCTGCTTGATGAGTCACAAATAACTTAGGGGATAAGCACATCCTTTTTTGGAACCCCCCAAACTGTAATAATAATAATAATAATAATAATAATAATAATAATAATAATAATAATATATTTATTTATTGTCCTCGTCTCCCTCTGGATCGAGGAGGGGAACAATATCAAATACAAAAATACTATAAAATACATAAAACTGATTAAAAACATATAAAACTAATATATTATTAAAATAACAGCTAGACATCCTAAAAATCAACTGGGTAGACGTGCCAAAAGAGATTATTCTTTATCATTTTTTTTAATTCAGAAAGACTGTTAAGTTCGCAAATCTCTCCCAGCAGGCCATTGCACAGTCTGGGAGTGGCAGAAGAGAATGTCCTCTGGGTAATAGTTGTCTTGAACACACACACCCCAAAAACCTTGTACCTACTCACCTGAAATGTGTCGGGCTTGATTCCCTCAAAAGGGGGAACTATGCCTGCATATTTCATCTAATTCTGCCAAGAAAAAAAATGTTATTGGCAGTTTGCTTTTTTAGAAAGCAAAATTTAAAAGGTGACTAAAAACAAATCTCCCTGCACCTATGCATCTGAGCTTTGGCAAGTTTTACTCCTCATCAGGGGCAACTATCACGGCAAATTCTATCCAATTCTGTCAAACATGCAGAAAAAAAATTACCGTTTCGATCTCTAATGAAAATCAGTGGCTGGTAAAAGCTTCAAATTTCCAAATCAAGAGTTGTATTCAGCTCCCAAGTCTAATCGGGCAGCCTCTGAATCAGTTCAAGGCAATTGTGCTGTTCCCTGAATCACCAAACTGGGATCAGAACCAATCTGAACTTTGTGGTTGATGCACAGCCCTAGCATAAACAAAAGAGGATGACTCTGGCTACGATACACACACACACACACACACACACACACACACACACACACACACACGGGGTTTTACATAAGTGCTCAAAGGGTTTTCCTTAGATTGCCTCAACAGTGCTTGCAACAATTTCAGTAAGATAATGCCACTTTCTCCATGCTATTGATGGAAGACAGTTTCTGCCAAGGAGTTTGCTAGATTAAGATCACTCAGCAAGTTCATAGTTGAGATGGGACTTTTAACTACATACTTGCAACTTCTTGCTTTTTCTGATAACCATTACCCAATATCAGCTGCCTCCAGCATATGCTACTACTGAACTGGTTAGCCATTGTTGGAGATGATGTACTAGAGCAGATGGACTTTGAACAGATCCTCCCAGACTTCGTATGTTCAATTTTCTGGCTCAATTCTAAAGCCCTAACAATAAGAAGAAACAGAACTGGTACGGATGTGCATTCAACTCTCAGGAGAACCTATACACCTTGCTTGCCATTCTTGTAGAGACTCAATTGCTGATTCTATCTATTTTGATTTTCAAGTCCTCCTGTAAACAAATATCTAAGAATGACAGCTTTACACCCTAAAGGCAAAGATGAGTCTAAATGTAAAGAAGCTAAGTCTGAGTAAACAAAGCAAACCTTTCACCTTTATGTAATTGCATCTCATTGACAATTCATTATGGATCTAAAAGGGTTTGATTGCTATTGAAACTTCCTTTAACAACATGTTTTCAGAATTATCTAAGCTTAATTGTGCCCTCTTACGTTTAATTGGGCCTCGTGGGAAACATTTAGTCACACAAATTAAATATGAAACATCAGTACCTAAAGGTTAATTATTAAACTTGAATGGGTTTCAAATTCCTATTAAAAGGCTGAAAATGTATTTTAAAATGAACATAAAACTATGGGACCTGAATTAAATCTACTGACACACACCTGGTAAAAATTTCCTGTATACCAATCTGATGTTGAGCCTTTAATTAAGACTTTTTAAGGATAGAAGTATACATGATGTTCAATACAGAACTTCCACCCGTGTTAAATTTTCTGCTCTTTCCCTATAACATTGAGGTGTCCTTGAAACACAGCCAAACCTGAATGAGAGCCAGTATCCCATGATGAAATCCCATGTCACTGGGACTTGCATGTGAATGATACAGACATGTAGGTATCCAGTCCTGGAAAAGAAAATTCTATGCACAGATTGAGAAGACACAAGTCTGGCAAGCAGACTGGGACAAAAGAAGAAGATGAGCAGAAAGACAGGTAGAGTTCTGTCCCAAGCAGGACTACAGGAAATCAGGACAGTTGGAGGCAGGTCATTCAGGACCTTGGACGGAGCCCAAGGAGGAGACAAGTTGTTCCAACGAGAGCTCAAAGCCAAACTACATGTAACATTAATTGCTTCACTTGCAATCTCATTGCCAAGCTTGCTTGCTGTACTGATACATTTGGTGCTAATGTTTCAGTACCCAGGAGGAGATATGTAACACTTCATTTCCATGCTGCAGACCTGACAGAAAAAAATCCCCTCCTACACATTGCAGTTAAGTTTAGGGGGAAAGCTCCCATTGGCACCATACGGTTAATTAAATGTTATGATGAGAAGAGGACAGCAACCTGTGATCAGAGCCACATAAAGAAGCACCCTTTTTGTCTTTAAAAGAAAAAAACTGATTGCATATTGGGAGTTTCTTTTAATTAGGGCTTCCAAAACATTCATAGGAAAATGCCACATGGTTACTAGATCAAGAAGAAAACATGGCATATGTTCTTAACAAAACAATAGAGAATAATAATCTTCATCCTTGGTTTCCATATTTTGGAATTCTATATTCTCATACACACTTACCTAGCAGTAATCCCTACTAAATTCCATGGAACTTTACTTCCCAGAATTTTATTTATTTTTACCACCCAAAAGCCAACGTTCCCAGGGTGGTTTACAGAAATGATAACTCTACAATACAGCACAATTTAACAAGAATATAATAGCTTTAAAAGGCTTTTAGAGAGTATATACGCATAGGATTGCACTCTAGGTCTTTCTTCTTCCTCCAGCACTTAAGGCAGATGTTGGAACTCAGTGGTTACCCCTCATGTCAGTTCAGAGACTCATGTTTTTTAATCCTTCAGGAGCAGACTGCATAATTACATGAATACATAGAAAAATACATGGTGAACGTTTCAGCAGAAAATCTCTCCACTTACCCAATTTTCAATGTTCACATATTTTGTATTAGAAGAAGATCATGTAAACATTTGGACAAGGAGAGCAATTGTGGGGGAGCTGCAATTAGGGATGTATGAATTTTGTTAAATTATTATTATTATTTATTATTATTATTTATTTATATAGCACCATCAATGTACATGGTGCTGTACAGAGTAAAACAGTAAATAGCAAGACCCTGCCGCATTGGCTTACATTTTCTGTCTGTATTTCATGGATTGTCAAACATCTTTCATTCCAACATCCATTCATTGACAGAAGCTGATTTTTTAGCGATGTACAAGAATTTCATTCCTGTTTGCAAATGTGCATTTATACTAATGCACACTTGTGCTAATGTGCATTTGCACAAATCCTCTCCCAAAGTGTTTTTTTTTTAAAAAAAGGTCCACAAATCTGCAGAATCTCCACAACTCAGGGGGACTAATTGGTCCACTGCAGAATCTGCAAATTGGATTCATAAAAATCCAAAATCATTTGAATCCATTGTAGATTTCTCTTGCTGCAATGTACAGGCAGTACAAACTTGGAACAAGGTCAATATTCAAGTTACAAAATCCAGGGATTAAAAGCTCTCTCAGAAACCCAGACCTTAGCTAGACCTACCTGAAAGACCGGGATGGAGGAGTGAAGATCTTGCATTGTGATTAATGTGAGATCCCTCCTCCATTTACACGTAAGGTGCGACAACCTCAGGAAGACAGGCATCGTGCCCGCTATTTTAAAAGTTTTCTTAAAGGACTGGCAGTGCACAAATGCTTGTGTGCTTAAGGTAAGGGTTTTTTAAATTTAATTTGGTTTCCCCACTCCCCCCACCCTAACCCCGATGGGCGCAGCACTCCTGAGTCCCAATGTGCGGCTCCCGACTCCATGTGAGTAATCGCGCGGAGCGAGGTCAAGCTGCAGAAATGGGCCACACATTCCGTGGTCTCAGGCTCAGCCCAGGACCGCGAAAAAAGCAAGCCCAAAGGGGAGGGCTATATCCCAGGGCAAGGGAGGGATGATCCCTCCATGATCCCAGGATCTCCTGTGTGTCATGTGGATGTACAGGGATGATCCTGGGGTTCACCCCGGGATATAGCCTGGTCTAGCTAAGGCCTCAGCCAAAATGGAATCCGCAAGGGAATTTTAAAAATAAATAATCAAAGGGAAATAATCAAAGTTCTAACAATGCCACTACCCAACCACTGTCATGAATTTAACTCCCACTGATTTCTGTAGCATAGTTAAGCGTGTACTTAATTAAATAAATGGTTAGATTGTGCCATAGCCTGGCAGGTATGTATTACTTATTTTACCCCCTCAATTTTGTTCACAGATATGGTTTTATATCCAAAAGCTCATATAACCTGAGACAGAATGCCTTATAAAGCCAATCTCCTTCCAACAGCCTTTTGCATATAAAATGAACTAACTGCCCTTCTTTTGTCACTGAAAGTACTGTGTTTTGAACTTATTGCTCTTGCTGTTCAGTTAACATGATTTCCTACTCAATATGACTATAAGTTAATTCAGCAGGTTGGGAAAATAAGTGCTCTGATTGCTGAAAACGTTCCTAGACAAATGATGGAGTTTAACTTTATTATTATTATTAATCAACATCATCATCATCATCATCTTTAGCAAGGCTTTAGCAGTATCCAATATATTTCATATTGTAAGCGTAATGGAATTATAGGCTTTGATATTTTTAGAGTGTCCAGCTAACGTCAAACATCTAGACTAGGTTCAATTTTCAAGGTCCCCCCTCTAAATTTATTAGAAATACATGAATGCCCAGGATGTAGGAAATAAGGTGTGTGTGTGTTCTGTTTTGTTTTTAAAAGGTGTGCAACACTACAATATTAAATCTGGCAATAGGAGGACAGCTCACACACTGTCCCATAGCACTATTTAATTAGCACAGTGTTAAATAATTATGACTATTCCCTCCATATCCAATTTAGAACAAATACTTTAAAACCTGGTGAATTTGTAGACTGTCTGCTGGATGCCCCTGAGCTAATTACTTTTTAAAGAAGAGAAGACCCATTCTGAATCCGAGACATTTCTAGGTCTGGGAATGTCACCAGATGCCTACCTGCAGTTAACAGCCCCTCCTGGCATGAATACAGCCTTCTCCAACATCCAACTTCCTGCAACGGACTACAGGCAGAGGCAGTGGAGAGGGTCCCGTCCATCCAAAAAGAGGTGGGGAGCTAAGGAAAATGTGATCATTGCCATGTGTGCACGGCACATCCAGAATTATTGAGTAGTATACACTTGCTTTTGTGATTTCTTTGTAAGTCACTTTGAAACTAGTTTTTTTTGTGTGTGTGAAGCAATACATAAACGAAATAAACTAATTAAAACCTACTAACTAACTTCCCATGATAACCAACCACATAGACATGCCACAGTTCCCCAGCAGCATCCAAGGCATCCTTAGAGCCAGTGCCCTTCCCAGTGGCTTGGAAGGGTCCATCTCGATTACCCCCTCTGTAAGCAACTAAAAGGGAGAAAGAGAGATCAAGGTTAAGAAATGGGAACCTGTATCTTGCACTCACCCACTGCCTCGAATACAGCCTATTTCGATGGCCACATTTCTTGATAAGTTGACAGTATTTGGTGAGCATATTGCTGCCATGCCCTGATTGGCAATATGTTTGGAGAGTTATTAACATTTTATTGACCCTGGAAACCAGTGCTGGTCCACAGAATTCTGTCGGCATGGTCTACACAAATAGGGAAGCAGTCATCTGAATGCTTGTCCAAGTACCTGGATAGTAAATCACCATCCCACCACTGAAATGGGAATTTTATGCCATGGCCCATCTATGAGTGCTTTGTTATCAGTTCACTGGACAGCAGGTCATGGTGCACAGGTCATCTGTCAATGGACCTGTACATCCTCCATTCATTCCAGAAGCATCACTTAATGGATTTCTCCCTGGTTCCCCACCACTACCCTAATTTATCTTTCTTATTTGTTAGTCTTCAAAAATGCCCTTGCAGGATCTTTGAGAGGTTAGGCCTGCAGACCTAAATTGTTTATGAAAGTATAAGTCATCCTTCCAAGGAGAGAATTGCCTTTCTAAACTACTGCAGAGCCCATAATTTATGACATAGCAGATCTCACAGCATCAGTCACTAGTGGAGCTAACCACCTTTCGTCTCTTCTCGCAACCACTGATTAAGTGCTTATTATGAGTAACCCTTGGCTAATATTGTTTTCATATACAATTTACAGCCATCAGAAAGTCTATGATGATGAAATGTCTAATAGCTAATAGCACATCTCTATCAGTCAAGTTTCATCCTATTTCACTTAATGCTCACAGCATCAATCAAATGTTTTACCCAATGAAGTGAATTTTCATTTATGTATTAAATGCTACATTTACACAAACTTCTAAACACAAGAAGTACTTTGGATGGTAGCTGCACAAGCAAACCGGCTTCTTTTTTTTCTCACTACTGAGTTTCTTAAGAAAAAATGCATATTCAGAATGAATGAAGGTGATCTTAAATACATTTTGATGCCATTGTAATTAAAATAACTAGATCTACTTAAAGAAGAACAAAGAAGTAAAATAATCTCTCAATGAGATCATCTGTAGAAAGAACACCTGTATAGTGAAATTAGATGCTGGAGAACTGAGACATTCAGTTGCTAAACTCACAAACAAATGGTGAAAATAGCATCTTAAACAGAAAAATGCTTCATATATATTTCAAGAGCTGTTCTACATGAAGCATTTTCTGTGCACTTGTGATTCCTTACTCATGGTTGTTAACACGTTCTTTAGAGGACATGACCCTCCAGTTTCACTTCTGTTTGTTTAAGAGCACTTTCCCTTTTTTTCAGAAAGTGAAAGAAAAAGTGTTTCCCTATTTGTGTATTTGTACCATTCTATTACTGCAGAACACCACCTAGAAGTAGTGGGAAAGTGTCGTGGAAAAAAGTGTAGTGGAAAAGTGTAGTGGAAAAGCAGGAAAGGAAAAGCTCTTTGTAGTGGAAAAGTGTAGTGGAAAAGCAGGAAAGGAAAAGCTCTTTGTGTAGAGCTTGGATCTCAGTATTGAGAGTACGTGCAGCATTTAACAGCCTCATATAGAAAAGCTCTAAATAGTCAATGACTGCATGAGTACGGCGGCAGCAGGTGCATCATTTATCTATAGAAGATTTTAATGCTCTGGTCTCATCACATGCATTCCACAATTCAAGGGACAGGAATTTACAACAAAACACTAGGTGTGTTTGCTTGGACATAGAATGGAATTTATTCCCATTGCAATCCTATCCTCTCTTTCCTGGGAATAAAGCCCTATTCAGACATTCTAAGTGAACTCAATGAGACTTAGGTCTGAGCATAAATGTATAGGATTGTGCTGTTAAACCAGTGAAATTATTTATACACTCGAAAGAAACTGAATCAGTTCCAAACTTTTTTTGGATAAAATCAAGATGGGTTAAAATCAGAGACAGAAAGTAGCACACTCTTTTTCTATAGTCAGTGTTTAAAACGTTTCATTTCTGGAGGGAAACGTTACCAGACTAGCAGAAAAACTTGAGCTGACTGATAGTTTAGCATTTATATTTTGCTGTTCATTTGGTCAGAAAGGAAATATTTACTCCTCTCCCCCTGCAAAGAAAAGCACCCCCATTTTTTATTTTTAAAAAGGAGAAAAGAAACCCAATTTTAAGATGCTTATCCTAGATTTTGAACATATTCACTCTACAGTAAACCCTGTTGATTTGGTTCAGTAATTAAACCTATTGATGTCCTGAATTGATTTGGCAAATGGATTTTTTCTCCAATTTGACCTTCTCAGCCTGTTTTTTCATGTGTGAATCATACAAATGGTTTACTTCATGCATTATTCCCCAAAGAACTTATGCAATACTTACTGGATAAATCTCTGTACAATATATCTATGCCCAGCATTTTGAATCATGGCAAAACACATAAGAAATTTAAGTCAAACTCTTCTCCACCAATGAGATATTAAATGCATTTAATAACAACAACAATTATAGACCCTATTCAGGTGGTCAACTAAAGCACATAGGCTTTGATGCGCACACAGAGCTCTGCATGAAAAAGGGTGCTTTCTTCATTTTGGTGCTGGTATTGTTCACTGAACACACTTACCTTGGAGTAAGCCTCATTGAACTCAGTGGAGCTTATTTCTGAGTAGACATGTAGGATAGCTCGCTTTCCCACAAGCCATACAGTGTGCCAGAATAGCCAAACATGATTTCTCTCTAGTCCACCTGGTTTGGGTATTGTGCAGTCTGCATGGAGGAAGCACACCGTGTACCTCTTTTCAACAATATGGCTTCCTGTACTTCCATTTGTAAGTCATTGAATAAACTACAGGCAAAGAAAAGTCCTTTGCTACTGTACTCCTTTCGACTGCAAAGTATCTTCCTATTTAAAAGCAAAAGGAACATCCACTGTTAATTCTATCTATCAATAACAACAAGAAGAAACTATGCAAAAATGACTTCCCATAAAATGAAATCAGACAATCTGTGGCAAGGTACATTCCAAGAGAAAAGAAACAACTTGTTTGAATAATCATATGCACCAAAAAGGGAGGGTAATGTTATCAGACACCTACGAGACATTTGTTTATGGTAAACTTCACAAAAATACAAGGACAGTTGAAATTAGCTCATCATAACTCTTCATGCTGCAATATTCCAAGTGAATTCAGCTGGCCTGGCTTCATTCAAACATTAAGGGCAAGAACAGTTTAAAGATTCTACGTATTGGCTCTCAGTTCTCTCTTTCTTTGCCCTCTTCTTTGCTGAAAGAGAAACACTTTATTAAAGTAGCATTCAGATGCCATCCTTTACATTTCATATTATTCCTAATTTATTATTCCCAGCTTGTCTGGCATTAGCAGCAGCCTCTTCTGGCTCCTCCACAACAATCCCCCTTTGGTGAAGTCATCAGTGACAATGGCCAACACTGGAGCCTGGGTAGGTTTAAGTAAGCCTTGAGTGGGCCAGACTGACAAAATCCTCCCTCGGGTCTGCTGAGGAAGCTCCGCCTTGGATAGGCCAATCAGAATTCCAATTGGCTGTCTCCTCAGCCTGGGCCTGCCAGTCGGAGGCCTGGCATCCCTGCCCCTACTACAGTACAAGGACTCCCACTGCTCCCCAGGATCCACAGCATGAGGGGCTCCAGCTAAGTCAGGATGTGTTTACTTGCTTGTTTTTTGTTTTAAAAAACATGTTTAACAGGCAGTGGTTTTATGAAGGTCTTCCTAATACTTAGGTCTTGAATGAGAAATAGAAGAGAAGGTACTGGAAAAAGCACCAGCATGTGGGAGTTTTCACTAGAGCAATGGTGTGCGTTTTTGAATAGCACCACATGCACTTATATTTCTGGGCCCCAGTCGGCCCTTTGGACTACCAACTGAAAAGTTCCAGTGTGGCTTTCAGGTGTCAGGTATGCTAAATCCAAATGCCCAGTGAAGCTTGAAACATCCTTGGGACTATTTGACCCATCCAAAGAACTGTTGTATGTATCCAAATGGGTTTTGGAATAATGATTCTCAAAGACCAGCCCCTGCCCACTCCTTAAGTGCATGGCAAACCACTTGTGATGGAAAACAATTTGTGATATGGTATGCTTAAAATGAAAATTTAAAAAGTAAATCATCGTCATCATCATCATCATCTATTCAACATGTACATCTGAATGCACTAAAAGTAGCTCTTTTGATTGTGGCTTCTCTGGAAGCATCCTAAGGATGAATTTACTTGATTGGTTTGTCTTCCAGTATTGTCATATAGGAGTTGTGTGTCTCTGGATGTGGTGAATAGTTCATGACATTTCCAGCGTTCCTGCACTACACAGGTTTCATATACAACTAGACAGAAAGCCAAATTCTTGTTACATACATGAGAAGTTTGGAAAGATGGCTGATCTTGCCATTTATTTAATAAATTTATTCCATGGATGGGGGGTGTCAAATGCTTGTGTGAATCCAGGCTAATTTATAACTCAGAGAATCTGTGCAGGTGGTTACACTTGTGTATACAGAAGGATCTTGAAGGCTTTGGAGGTGCTAACTCTTCCCCTGACCAGCATCAATTGGCTCCTCTTTTTGAAGATCAGGCTGAACATTTTGTGCTTTTGAACACTTTCCTACTTTTCCTCCCAATCCTTCAAAATCCTCCCAATCCTTAGCTTTTCATCCTTTCAAGCTTTACCAAGTTCTGCACTCATCCAGTCTTCCCACATTAATCACCAAACATGCTAAACAGTAGTCAGTGAAGTATGACCCTAATTGTTCTCAAGAAAAACAGAACTCCAGGAGCTGCAAGAGATAAATTTAAAGATACCAGTTGTATTAATCCCAAAGTGTTTCAAACAAAGAGCTCTTCATCAGGAGACTGTCTTTGCTGATGACTAATAAAGCAGTCGTGGATCAATTGATGATGTGAAGAAGTGCACAGCTCTTTCCAAGCTAGGAAATTAAAGATCTGACTGCAGCTTTCCAAATGGGTGTGGAATAAGTAGGCAGAGTGGGTCTAGAGAGTGGAGGATTTGAGTCACTTGGAGCCATATGGAGGATTAGAAAGAAGATGGTGTCCAATGGCTTTAGTAGAGGATGTGATAATTCTTCAGAAAAGGGGACGTTATAAGTGTGGGAGCAAGAGAAAGAAAGGCTGAAAGTGTGATGCATGTGTATAGACTTGAAAATATTCATGTGGGGGTGAGCAGTGTTTTGACCATGAAATGCATCTGCATTCAGCTGAATAAGTGACTGTCACGGACCAGCAATACCCTTATTTTGTGAATAGAAGGGAAAGGAGGCAAAATAGTGTGCCCAAACTTCTTTTTGCTCTTCCCTTCCTGTTGGTTTTTCCTTTGCTACCAGCTGGAAGTCTGGATTTCTCAGGCTGGCTCCACCAAACCAGGCTTAAAACTCTCTCTGAGGGCATGGCTAGACAGGGGGGGTTCAGGAAGAAGATCTTGTGATTTTATGATCGTGAGATCATCCCGCTCGTCTACACACAGTGCGCAATGTCGCGCCCACCATTTTGGAGTTTTTGTTTTTAAAGGAAAATTAGCACACAAGCGCTTGAATGGAACAGTAAGTTGTTGTGGTTTTAAAAAACCCAAAAACCTCATGCTCCCCACCCCCGATGGGCTGGGACAAAACAGTGATGGCAGGCCACACATCCTGCAGTCTTGGGATCATCCCGAGACCACAGGAAAAACCAGGATGGAAGGGTAGGGCAATATCCCAGGGAAAGGGAGGAATCATCCCTCCCTGCTCCTGGGATGCCCTGTGCGTCATGTGGATGCACAAGTATGATCCTGGGATGATCCCCAGGATATTGCCCCATCTAGCCATGCCCTGAGTCTCAGATATTAACTTAGGTTTGGGGTTGCCATTAGATGTGGGATTGGTTAATCTCTCCTGCTAAAAGAGTCTAAAAAGTTTCAAATAGTAAAATATTTTTTTTAAAAAAAAAATGGGGCTAGACCTACACACTACTGCTTTATAGCAGTATTGAAGTGCACTTATAATTGTTGAGGCACAATCCACATTCCATATACCACTTTCATAGTGTTATTTGCTGCTTTTTATTCCACATTCGTAATGATTTGACACAAGGTGTGGATCTCGCCTGAATGGATACAGATACCACAAAAACAAAAACAAAACGAAAAACACCATGAACATAATAAAACAGCATGGGGCAAATGCATTCAACTACCTAACTAGATCGTATCCCTATTTTCTCCAGGTCTCTTATCCTTACAATAGTTTACTGCCATTTATCCAGCTCTCTCCATCAGTTCTCTATTTCCACTTTTTTGATGCTTTCCTATATGACCTTCTTTCCTTCTTTCTCTGTCTCCCCTTTTTCCTTGCCTCCTCTGTGGCTGCGCATTTTGCTTTCCCCCCTAAAATTAGTTCTCTCTCCCACTCCAACCAATCAGGAGAATAGTTTCTTACTCATTTCTGCAAACTAAATTTCTGTTTCCTGAGTTAAAACTTTATCTCTCTTTCTTTGACCTTCTGTTGAACCTTATAATCTCGTCCTTGCTGAACACAACTTTCTGACCTCTATATTCTAAAAAATTGACCTCTTAAGCTGTTAATGTTTTGAGTTAAACTGTTTAGTGTACGCACTCACACATACACAAGTGATTTAAACCCATAATATGCTACAACTAAACTAAATACAAAAGTAGAGGACAGTTCTTTTCCTTCACAGTATCAAAATATGGCATTCATGCTGCTGAGATACCCTGATGAATTAAAATGTCTCAGTGTGATAGTACTGAAAATGGTTTACATATCTTTCTTAGTTGGTTTACTAGATTCAGAGATAAAGATAATAAAAACTGCTGGCCTCATTCATATGAAAATATCTGATATTGAAGTACATTTCAGCTGCAAGATATGGATTCTTCCATGTTTCTGTTGTGCCCATTAATACGAAGCATAGCTGGGTAAGGTCTTGATGGTTAAGGACTTTATTTTTAATGAAGGTGTTATCCTGTGGGCATGTGTGAGTATAGAATTTATACGCAGAAACAGAAGCTAATGAAAAAAGCAATATGCTTCCCTACATTGTCCCACACTATAAAACATCCCAGGGGAACCTGTCTTGTAAACATTGCTCTGCACCATGAATTAAGAACCCAGCACACTGCTAACATTTTGCATTTCAGATGTGAGTAGCAATGTTCTTGGCAGATGCATCACCTTCACCGAGAAAACAAATTACTGGGACTACAATTCAAAATATCTACAAAATTCTTTGTCTAAACAGCAACAAGATTATATATGTCTGTTTTCCTTGCATCTTTCCCTGGTGCTAACCTTACATGTATACAAATGTGCCCAAAAGTGAACGATATAAATAACATTAATATTGATTTCTATTCTTTGGGTTGTTATTGTTGTTTTTAAGAGAGTAGCAAGCTGCATAAGTAATATCCAACCACAAGGCCAAATATTGAAGCAGAACTACAAAGGAGATGGTCATTGCTAAGTAGATCTTGCCATATCAAACACCAAAGAGCTTTTTGATTATATTCCAAACTCTAGGATCATTTGCACATTGACTTTATTTAAGGCTCCATAATAAGTTTACTTGAAAATAAGTGTTATTGGCAATTCAGCTGCCTAACTAACATATGAGCTATAAATTGTATGTACTTCATCAGGCTGAGTAGTTTACTTCACAAGCTCTGAATTCAGTGGTACTAGTAATGAAGAACAAACATAGGGGGATACATTGTAGTAGTAGCAGCAGCAGCAGCAGCAGCAGCAGCAGCAATAGCAGATGTATTTGTACAGCAGAAAGATGAAGTACAAGTTAAAACAATACAATAAAATCACAACATTATTAAAGAAGAAGCAAACCATTCTTTAAAACAAGCCAAATGATATTAAAATTCATCAAAGACCTGACAAAACAGTATGGTTTTATCATCCATCTCAAACTCTGTATAGATGAAACCAAACTAACCTCCAATGTGTGTGTGCATGTATAAGTTATGAAAACTATGCCCCATAGCAGACATTTTGTGATGGCACTCACTACGCTTTCTTAATGACAACCAGCTCTATTTCTCTGTGACATCTGAGTCAGGTGTGGTTGCGCAGATCCGAGATCAGTGCCTGGAAGCAGTGGTGGACTGGTAGAGGCTGAATTCAGACAAGATGGAGATACTGTGGGTGAGCACTTACCATATCTGGGAATTAGGTAGACTATGACTTGCACTCTTAATGAAGGATCAAGTTTGTAATATGGGCGTATTCCTTGAACCTTCCATACCACTTGAGGTTCAGGTGGACTCGGTGACTTGGATTGCCTTTTACCACCTTCAGTTGATAGACCAACTGTAGCCATTCTAGGATAAGGATAGTCTGGATACAGTGATCCTTTGGTAACCTCAAGACTGAATTGCTGCACTGGGGCTTCCTCTGGGGCTGGTCAGGAGACTGCAGCTAATGAAGAATTTGGCAGTTAGGTTGCTGAGTGGGACAACCTCCTGTGAGCACGTCACACCTCTGTTTACAGAACTGCACTGGCTGCCAACATATTACTGGGCCAAGGTCAAATTGATGTTATTGACATATAAGGCCCTAAACAACTTGGGATCAGGTTGCTGAAGGGAGCACTCTCTCCCTTATCAACCTGCCCATTTAATGAGGTCTACAGATCAGGACCTAATCTGTACAGATACATCTGACAGTAACCAGGACAAGGTATTTTTCTTTTGTGGCACTGCTTCTTCAGAATTCTCTCCCTCCTGCAATGTGACTTCAACAATATTGCTTCAACAACTATTGGAAACACATTTGGTTACCCAGGCATTTGCTTAGTAGATTTTTGTTTGTTTGTTGGAGTTCTGATGGTGGGGAGCAACAGCACTGTACACAGTATGCTTCCTTCTCCATCTGTGCACCTGCCTCTCTGAAGTTGGAGAAAGTCTA
Source organism: Elgaria multicarinata webbii (assembly GCF_023053635.1). NCBI lineage: Eukaryota > Metazoa > Chordata > Lepidosauria > Squamata > Anguidae > Elgaria > Elgaria multicarinata. The sequence continues at coordinate 64,450,230 of NC_086172.1, forward strand.
CAAAATTCTAGGGCCCCTGGGACACCCCCTCAGACACCATAGGATTGAACCCTTAAGTTACAGGCAATGTGCTGTCCACAAGAGATAAAATTAGAGTTAGGGAAAACTATTAGATCAGGGGTCCCAAATCTTTTAGGGTCAGTGGGGAGATTTGGAATTTTATGAGATTGTTTTGGATACTCTCACAAAATGGCTGCTATGGGAAGAGGTTGGCCATTCATACAATGGATGCCAATCACAAAATACCCATTTCTGAGAAGGCAAACAGATGAACCTGGGGTGTGGGGGTGTGGAATAGCTTATCCAAGAATGAGTATGAGACAGCAGCACAAAAGCACTCTTCTGAACCCACAGTTTTCTACATGAATGAATGAGATGCCTAAAGAAGTAATTTAGCCATGAATGCCACATGATGCCCAGAAGCATTTTTGGAAATAAATATGGTGCTAGAAGCCAGTCCCTCATTTTGCACCATATCAGCCTCCCACCTAATTTTTTTTAATGTTTTAAAAAATATAAAATAAAAATAAAAATAAGGAGGGGTATGGACCATAGTGGGCACTATGTTAGATACCGCAGTATTAGATTATCTATAGCAGGAGCTGCTAATAAATAGTCCGCAGCTTAGGAAAAAAAGTTATAATTTGAGTTAAGTTTTTAATAATTACCTGTCTTAAGTAAATGCTCAAGGCAGAATAGGTTATACACAAGACTTTACATCACTGTTAGAGTTGCCAATTAAATATTAACAACAAGAGAAATAAATGGATGAGAATCTTCTATAGCTAGTTTTAGGCCAGATCTACACCAAGCAGGATATGACACACATTTTGAAAACTGTATGTGGAGTGTGTCCTGGGCCCCAGCAGCTGTCACTACTGTTATAAACCGTTTTAAAGTAGTAGTGTAGATCCTGCCTTAGATACCCAGTCTCATCCCAAATCATTAGCATTTATTCACTTTGTTTATCTAGAATGTACATTTAGTGCCTCATTCACAGAAATTAACCTCACAGTTAATTTTAAGGGAGAGAAAAGTAACAGTATCAGACATCATCTGGGTCAGGGCATGGGAAGGGCCCAAGCATGGAGATAGGAGTCAACCAGTTCTTATGAAAGCTGCCAACTCCATAGGGTACTGGGGGCTTCCAGGTTCCAGTGGGGATAGCATTTCTTGGGCCTATTACCTGTTGATGCCTGGCTCTTAATAACACAACCAGGGAGAAAAAGAAAGGGGGAGGTTTCCAATTCCAGTGGGACCAGGGCCACCACCACATATTTTGCTGCCTAAGTGAAAGAGCAAGATAGTGCCCTCTCCCATTCCATGTACAAACGCCAACAGCGCTGGCAGTTGAATCTTTCTTTGGCAGTTGCAATGGGACAGCACCTCCACCACCTGCCAAGGCAGAAGGCTAGCTTAGGGGACAGAGGGCAGGTTGCATGGTTCACAACTCTCTCCTCCAACACCTTGTTGCCCCTGCTAGCAGCGGCCACCTAAACACACTGCCTCACTCTGCCTCATGGAAGGGCCAGCCCTGACTGAGACAAGGGACAGGTGAGGACTCTGTGCACCAAAATAATAAGACTTCTTGACTTTAAGAAAGCTTTAAGCTACTATACTCCCATCAGTGGAATGTAGTACTACAGAGCACACAAGGATAAGACAATCAAAACAAGCCACATTGTCAGTGCCCTCCTCCTCCTCCAAATAAAATGTCTTGTGGAACTTCAAAGACTAACACATTTAGAGTGTGCTTCATCAGATGCGTGAAGTGTTATCCTAGGTTGGTGCATGCATATGTGTGTACATATACATACACATACATACATATACACACACATGAGTGTAGAGGGGGAAATGTAAGGAGTGTCACCAGAGGGAAATGAAATATAAAAATAAAACCCAACAATTACATTAAAGCATATAACCCAAAAGACTGAAACAATTAAGTGTGTGTGTGTGTGTCCAGTGACTATTCTCAAAGCAATATTGATGATGACACAGATATCCAGGCATTGGTAACCTAACACATGTTCTGGATTAGGTCAAACTCCCCTACAAGGAGCAGGTCTGGGATTACTCTGGGGTCCAGAGTGGCTGCATTCTATGAGTTCTGGCTGAAATGCCAGCTATCTTCATTTTTGGACAAGAAGCAACTGGCTTCTGTCATCCATGTCCTCAATGGGAGACTGTTCCTGAAAATCGTCCAAAAACATCAGGTGGTATAGAAGACAGAAGCATGGTTTTTATCAAGAAGGATATTTTCTCATCTTTAAAAGGACTTCACTGATTCTGGGCTCAATTCAAGGTGCTGGTGGTGCTGATCTTTAAAAACCTAAATGTCTTGAGACTCACCTTATTACTTCCACATGGGTCTCCTGAACTCTTGGATCTTCTGGGGATGCCCTCTTCCTGGTACCTCCAGCAGCTGAACCAAAAGTCATTTAAATATTGCAAGCACATTTTCCAGATTTGATCCAGTTTTATGCTGGATCAACTGCAGTGGTGGAAGTGGACTTCCCCGCCCCTTCCTTCCACAGCAGTCCCTCCAGTCTCCTGAGAATGCTGCACAGAGAGATAGAACTCTGAGGTTTGACATTGTGTGACGGTTCCAAGGTTTCTGTATTAGAGATTGACAGCCACTTCACAGTGCCATAGTCACCAAGATTCTTCTACTGGCCATGACCTTTAAATAGGCTTGAAGTGGGTTTAAATGAGTGTGAAAGGTCCATTGACTACTGGCCTTTTAATAGTCTAGCAATGAAACCTACTTGAGTCAACAGAAAGACTTTAGGGGGATTAAATCTGGTCTTGTATTCTAAATAAAATCATTGAGTATAAAATAGAAATATAATGATGCTATTATGTATGCTTAGATCAAGTATGATACCTTGGGATCAGTGACTTTAACTATTCCCATCTTAACATCCAATTAGCGTACCTTAAAGGCTTTTATTATAAACCAAGACAAAGTTAGAATAATTATCTTTGTACCCATTACCAAGGGAATGTTTATATTCATATGCATTTTTAGGGGGGAGGAAATTATCTAGAAATAGCACTGCACAGGAGACTTTATGTGATTCATTAATGCTGTGTGCAGGTTTCTCTTCCGATTTATTAGAGAAATACTAGCATAACCATATGGAATTAATTTTCTTAAAGAGAGGTAGGTACAAGTGAGAGATTAATAACGATAATATCAAAAGTATGGCTTTTATTGGCCTGTTGGACTTAAGGGACCTCAGCAGAACAGCTATATGCAACATGAATCACACACAAGGAATAAGAGGATGTCTTCAGATCTTACCTACTTCCCCAATTTTATCCTAAGTTTTCTTACTTCACAGCCAGAACTAAAAATGTGTCCCATTCCACTCAGATTATACAACTGGCATTTTAAAGCTTGTAGTATTCCATATGCCTTCCATTTTATTCATTCACATTCACTTTCAGTTGATATGCTCCAACTACTTCTGTGTGTTCTTGACACAAATGAACTTAGGCATTGGATCCAACCTTTATATATCTCCCAGCCCTGAGAAGCACAAGTGTTGTCTTCTCCTTGGTCAAAACTATCTCAGGCCTTAGCTAGACCGGGTTTTATCATGGGGCGAACACCGGGATCGTCCCTGTGCATCCACATGATGCACAGGGGATCCTGGGATCAGGGAGGGATCATCCTTCCCTTGCCCCGGAAACAGCCCTCCACTTTGAGCCCGCTTTTTCCGCGGTCTCGGGCGGAAACCACGGAACGTGTGACCCGTTGCCGCAGTTTTACCTAGCTCCACACGATTCCTTGTGCGGATCCAGGAGCTGCTCCCATTGGGGGTAGGGTGAGGGGAGTGGGGAAATGAAGTTATTATTTTTTTTAAAAAAAAAGACCTACCTTAAGCACACGAGCGTTCATGCGCTGCTTCTCCTTTAAAAATAAAAATGGCGGGCACGACGCCTCTCTTCCTGAGGTCATCGTGCCTCACGTGTAAACGGAGGAGGGATCTTGTGTTAATTGCAACATGAGATCTTCCCTCCTCCATCCTGGATTATCAGGTAGGTCTAGCTAAGGCCTCAGTCTTTCCTTGACTTCTCCCTGGTTAGGGTTTGCACAATTTGTGAGCTATCAACCTAAATACATCCCACTGGCACATACATCTTGTAAGCACCTGGCAGGGCTGACAAGCTGTGTTTGGCTTGATGGGTCTCAAAAGTTGTTCCGGTACCAGCTAGGTGGCAGGACACAAATAAGATCAGTCTTCTTCAATGTGGTGCCCCCTGAATAGTTTTGGAGTTCAGTTCCCATCAGCCCCAGCTAGCATGGCCAATGGTCAGGAATTCTGGGAGCTCTGGAGTTCCAAAAGCTCTGGAGGGCAGGAGATTCCATTAAAAGTGGACACACTTCTTTAGCCATTTTGGCAGTACTTTGAAAAGATCTAGCCAATATCATTGAAGCAGGTTCATTTAAGATACAATCATGCAGATCAGAAACAGAGCACTGATTGCAAGTCAGAAAGAAAGAAAAAAGATAGTACATAAAGCACTCTGTTAGAATGTCAGTAGGACTCAGGAAAGCTGGGTTAATATCACCTCCCCGCTCCCGACATGAAGCTCATTCGATGACCTTGGACCAGTTGCCATTTCTCAGCCTAACCTACTTCACAGGGCCATTGTGATGATAAGAAGGCAAGTTATATATTATAGACCAGCCTTACACAGCCTGATGCCCTCCAGCTGTTTTGGACTTCAGCTCTCATGAGGCTGAGCCAATATAGCCAATGGCAGGCAATACTGGGAGTTGTAGTCCAAGACATCTGGAGGGCACCAAGTTGGGGAAGGCAGTTATAGATTCTCCTAGAATATTTTTTTCTGGGAATAGAAGTGATGCACTAAATGGTAAGGAACCTCTAATCCAATTGTTTGCCCTTGCTTGTTCTCCATCTCAAGAGAGAGAGGCCAGGGAGCAGAAGGATAGCATTTTTGTTTGGAGCTTAGCAAAAAAACAACAGCACCTGAAATGGACAAGACAGCTGGGAAGCTATGCAGGGTAGCAATGTATTTGCGGAAATCTAGCTCAATTTAAGCTTCCTAAATCCTCACCCACATGCTATACACAAAACTGCCATGCTCTGTAAAATAAAGCAAGGTTACCATTTCAAGGTTTTATTAATGAGGAAAGCTTGTCATCCAGAGTTTGCAGTCATAGCACCAGGCATATGGAAATTATATCTTTTTGTCACCATAAAAAAGGGAAACGTTGAAAAGAAAATGAGAATACTTGAGCACTTCTCAAAAATCACAGATAACTTTGTGCCTAAAGCTCTGTATGTGATGAATTAAATGGAATATGCAGATAGGATTTCAGATGTCTAAATACTAATTTGTACATTTAGTGGGAGGTATTTTTGTTTATTTGCTTGTTTGCTTGAATTCCGATTACTGCAATATCTTATATTTTGGGTCATTTCAATGTTCTGGTATGTTAAGCAAATCCCAGCCTGGGGGGTGGGGGGAAATCCGCCCCGCCCCCCTACTACTGTCACAAAGTAAAGTTTATAGAGAGTGTACATGACAGAAGTTGTGATACATGTGTTCAGAGTACTATTTTCTCCCTTGAATGTACAAAATGGGTTGCAACACTGCATTTGTTGCAGCCAATAATTATTTAATATATTTCTTTTCCTCATTTTTCCATTTTCCATTCTACTAGAGAACTATCTTTCACTTCTTGAATATGGGTTTCTTATGACTTCAACATACATTTTGCCCAAGGGTCTTATAGTGCCTATATTAGAGAACTTGAAGAAAAGTTCCTGTTCCTTGCTAAGGAGATAAATGCCATCCCTCAGTGCAGAAACCATGGGGACATAGGGTTAGAGGCAGAATTGCACAAAGCAGAGCTTTGCAAAATGGATGATTCCCATGGGTGGAAGAGTTGGGAGATGATTTTCACCAAACCCTCTTTCCCTTGCAGCCCCTTCTGCCTCCACAAATCTGCAATGGAAGCTTGGAGGACCCCCCAGAATAGTATGTGAGGTGGTGCTGTGGGGAATGAACCCCATCACCCTGCCCTATTCCTCCTACAGGAAGCCTTTGCCAGATCTTGCTTCCTTCCAACAACTAGGATGGCCACTTAAGCATTGCCAAAAAGAAAAAAAAGGGGAAAAAAGAGGACAAAAGAGGACACCATGTTGCCCAACTTTTGCATGTACAAATGCATTCAAGAGGCAGCTGAACAACTATCTGTCAGGGATGCTTTGAAGTGGATTCCTGCATTGAGCAGGGGGTTGGATTCACTGGCTTTATAGGCCCCGTCCAACTCTACTATTCTATTATTCTATGTACAAATATTAACTATAATTTAAATAGAAATACAATACATCTCACTATCGTGGGGAAGTCAGTGACCAGGTGACCTGTGTGCTTGTTCAGTCTTCTCTCCAGGCAGGTGCTAACTGTGGAGGCCCTGGCTGCAACTTCAAGGTCCCTGTCCTTCCTCCTATGGTTCTTTGACTTTAAACCAAAATTGGAGAGCCCAGAAATTATGAGTCTACCTTCAAAGAGAGGACTCTGCCTGCCTTCCAAAATAGAGGATGGAAGACCTGGCCACACTAGGTGACACCAACAGAAGAAAACCTTCCATTTGTGGAGGGGCACCTCTGGATCCAACCCAGTTCTAACTAGTGATGGCTTCGTGGGGAAATCTGGCTCTTTTTAGGCTCGCCAGATTTCCTCTGAGCCCCCAGTTCAGTTTGCATCTGCAAGCCAAGCCGTGGGCTTTTTCCCAGACTCTGGGAACTCTTCTCAGATTTTCTTGAAGTGACATTTATGCAAATTGGGGGCACAATTTGTGCAGGGTTGGACCATATTTTGTTTAATTTGCACAAATTGTGGCCATAGTATGCTTAATTTGTGCAATTTGCACCCACAAGTTTCTCAAAATAACCACAATACAGCAAAATTTGCATAAATGTCACTATAAGGGACACACACACCCGGAAAAAAATCCATGAGTTGTCCTTACTCAATCTGCAGAAGTCTGGTGGGCTGAGCTGATGAAAGCTCAGCAAACTTCAGATCTACACACCTGATAGGTTCCTCTGACATCCCTAATTCTAATCTAACTGTACCATTTGGGTACACCAACCATAGGCCATTCTTAAGTCAATGCCATGAATCATTATGCTATCCCTGTGGGTCAAAAACAAACAAAACATAATTCAGCCCATCCCCCAAGTACTCTCCAAAATGTCTGAAGCACTAAATAAACAGGCCAGTGCAGTCTGAGATCCCCCAAGATGAATACAGCTTGACAACCTGCTTGTTTTACAGTAATAGGCAGGCAGCAAAAACAGGATGTTCATCCAAATCCTGTTGGGCCTCTGTAAATGTCTAATGAATTGCATTCCTTCCAGGACCTTGTTCTTTTATATCAGGACAGCGGCATTTTATATCAGAGCTAAGCCACCTTCTGCAAGCTGGTGACCTCCAGATGTTTTAGATTTCAGTTCTAATCAGTGCTAGCCTGTACAGCAAATGGACAGGAATTTATTTATTATTGTACCACCCAATAGCCGAAGCTCTCTGGACAGTTCACAAAAAATAAAACCCCAAGGTACAACATAAAATATAAAACATGGAAGCTTAAAAGCACAATATAAAAGTGCAAACAGAATAAAACCTAGCAGCAATGCAGAGATTTAAAATACAGGTTTTAAATATATACATATCTGTATGTGTATATATTCCTTTTTCAATTCCTTTTTTAAAAATTCCATTTTAATTCCTTTTTTATTATTTTATTATTTTCACAAATCATAACAAGAAAAAGTTTTTAAAAAAAAAGAAAAAAAAAAAAGAGGGACGCCTACAACATTTCCAACATAACATAAAGACTCAAACACCTATGAATTTAGAATTCCAATACATTACAAAAACTGACGAGTTCTGAATACACTTGTTTACAGAGCCTTGTTCTTTATACCTTCTTAACTAAATGAGTTTTATCCTATGAACTGTGTCCTAGGCTTTCTGGAACCTATCTTCATTAGATATAAAACAGCAGAGCTAAAAGACTAGGATACAAAAATACTGGGAAAATAAAAAGGGTTTCACCTGGTGCCGAAAGGCGTACAACGTAGGAATGTTCGGTGTTGTAGTTCAAAGCGTATGCCGTGCAGGATGGGAAAGGTTGCACTAAGCCAAATGCAGCTGAGCGGTATGTGGACCTCAGGGGGATGATGAATATCTTAGCTTTGCTGCCTAGTTTGAGATTGCCCCCTCCCCTCAAAAAAAAGGGGGGAAGGTTTATCTGGCTACAAAAGATGGTGGATCACGGTTTTTGAGAGCTCATTTAGTAGATGACAGATGAGTAGATTCTGTAGTTTTAGAACCCTTCAGGAACTGTAAGCTACAAGGTCATATACAGAAGTTTTTCACCGAAGATTCCCACTGTGCCATTCTGTGCTGTCATCGTTTTTTAGTAACCAGTGTTGTGACATTCTCGATCAGGGACAAAATAAATGAGAAACAGAAATCTATCTCTCCCAATGAAATTGGAATGGAATTGTATAGTTTTGATCCTCGAAAGTTATCATTCCTTGCATAAATGACTGCATAAGAGATATACGCTTGACCAGTTAATTCTTTTATTTGAAGTCATCTCCTTGAATGGATAAAAATCAAACACGCTGAGGGAGCCAGGTGTCTAGCAGCTGCAGATGTCACTGCAAAATAGATGCACTCATGGTCGCTTTGGGGACAACCCGGCGGGAAATGAACGAGGTTTGATAAAGGTGGCTGGTGGTTATGTTCCATAATGAAAACTGCATTTAAACTCAGGTGAAATTTCTATGCAAATCGAATCCATTCTACAGGATTCAAATGGAGACATTTCAAACCTGTTTAGGAGAAATTCAGAATGCATCATTATTTCTGCCATTCATTTTCATAAAGTGCTGAATATTGTTAGGGTTGATAATAGCATATTATCATGTAAAATGGGACACAATTGCCCTGCACATTATCATTATGAGGGAAACCATATCTTGCAGCCTAGTTGCTTAATATGTTTCAGCATAATGACAACATTGTTACTGTAGCATCCCTGCCTTAGTTTTGGGGGTTGGGTTGGGTTGTTTGGTAACCTCAGCATCTGATGAAAAATACTTCTGAGTTCTAAAATAAAATGAAACCCAGTCCCATTTGAATTATTGCATCACGAGTGTGATATGAAAAACACAAACCACCAGTTGTGAAGTTATTAAGCTACAGCACTGGCAGAATAGGGGAGGGGGGTATTATGACATTTTATTTTATTTTAAAATGAAGGTAACAAAACAAAGGTAACAAAAAGAAGGACATACGGAATAATAATCAAAATCACCAATCAAACAAAAGAAATTGGTAATTATATTTCTTTATAACCAACATGTTTATGGAATATTTACAGTAAAACAGCTTAAGTTGGAGCACAAAATCTTATGAAAGAATAAAAATACAGTTTATATAGAATATAAAAGGAGTATGTGCAAGAATACGCTATTTTGTGTGCATAATGTCAGAAAAATATAGGCAATAGTATCTGGTTGGAACGTGATCAGACGTTTGAAGGGCTTCAACATAGGAAATAAATAGAAACTTTGGTGGCATAATACCTTTCTTAAAGTTAGGATTCTGATTGCTGCACTTGCTGAGTACATTTATACATAGTGGAGGGATTATAACATCTTCTTTCCTATTTTTCTCACTCAATATGAACCTACTCATCCTCTTTTATTAGCAACATAAGATGATCCTTGCTGGTTCAGACCAAAGGCCCATCTACTCCAACTTCTTGATTCCAACAAGAGCCAGCAAGGCACCCTTGGAAAAACCACCTATTCTTACCCTTCCTTGATTGTTGCCAATCTTGAGAAAAAGGCCTCACAGCTTGCTTGGGTGTGGGGAGGCAGTTGCGGGTGGGGGCGAGTGAGACGTGCAGTGGTCAGCCATTGACTGCCTCCATATTTATTTTTATTTTATTTATTTTTTATTTATATGGGACCACGTGGGCTGGGAGGGGTCTGAAGCGTACCTTAAAGGGCCATTACCCCTCCCAACCAGTGCTTGGTATTGCTGGATTCCCAGAGTGAGGCAGGAACATGGTATGTAATCACTTGAGCAGCAGCTCTGAACTACGAGAAGTTCCTGCTGATTTCCGGCCAGTGTAGAGTCATCAGCAAAATCTACAACTATTTAAAGTGTCTGGGAGGTTTTAGTATTCAACACCCAGCAATAGTTAGCTCACGGAGGGAGCTTTATAGACAGGATGGGGTTCCTTTTGTTGGATCCTGGCAATGATGTGTTCCTACAGGATCTGCAAAAGGGATCAATGGACACAATGCGCTGCAGGTGGGGGGTGGCGACTAATCAAGTGGCTTGTCGCCCCCCATGGCAGGCGTGCGGGCATCAGGAGCAAGGATAAGGTTGGTGAACATTCTTTGGCACTGTTGTGGTGATTGGTAACTCCTGAGGCCCTCTCCTGGTGGACTTGCAGTGCCAGGTGGCAGGATAAGGTTACCTCTGAAGCCAACCTTACTCACTCACTCAGAGTTTTGTAACCTGAGGGGGAGTGACATCGGAAGGCCTACCTACCCCAAAAGGGGAATCCTGATGGGTGGCGATATACATGCGTCACCTATCGGAATCTGAATGGCTCGCCCGATCCCAATTATGGCCAAGAAGTTGGCCAAGGTAGGATGCCTGCCTAGGCCTCCATCTTTCCTTTGCAGAGTTATAAATAAATGTGGGCCTTATTTAAATCCAATTTCTTGTCTCGTCTTGTTATTTCGCCCTCCACTTCCACAAAAGAATAGTTAAAAATGAAAGCTAGAAGCAAAGTATGGGAAGCAGTGCCATCTGGCTATGAGGAGAGCCATCTCACAGAACACACTGGGAATGTTCTCTCGGTTGCAGCACAAAGTTTTTGATCCAATTATCTGGACCTAGAATAGCTTTTCATTCAAGGGTTTTTGACTCATCACATCTATTTGATCAATTCTGTTATCTATTTGGTTATGTATGTTTTGTTTTGTTTCTTGTTTTGTTTCTTGTTGGCCTAACACCTCAATTTTTGAGATATGTGCTGCTGCAATGGCACATAGAGTGGATTGCCTGGGTGAATCATAGTGGGGTCATGTTATTTTCCAATGCAGACAGTTAATTCTGCTTGTGTCAGTTCAGTATTCCTATTGGAACAGATGCCTTCCTCTTATCAGACCTATAGATGTCCTCTGCATTCCCAAAGTGCCTTTAGGAATATAAAAGGAAGTACATCTTCACACAGCACATAGCTATACCATGGAATTCACTACCAGAAGATGGCCACCGCCTTGGATGGTTTTAAAATGTGATTAGGCAAATTCATGGAGGAAAAAGCTATCAATGGCTACTAGTCAGGTTGGCTATATATTATCTCCTGTGTTGGAGACAATATACCTCTGAATACTAGTTGCTGGGGAACATGAGTGGGAATGTGTTATTGCATTAATATCCTGTTGTGAGCTTCCTATAGCCACCTGGTTGGGCATGATGAGAACAGAATGCTGGCCTAGATAGTAGCTTGGTTCAGACAACATGCTAAACCATGCTGCTTAACCACAAAATGGTTAATGGAATGCATTAAGGTCAATGCATTCTGTTAACCATTTTGTGGTTAAGCAGCATGATTTAGCATGTTGTCTGAACCAGGCCATTCTGAACCATCTAGTCCAGCATTTGGTCTGAACCACCATGATGCTTCTTGTGTTTTTATCAGAAAGTTACAACCAGTCTTGCCTGCATCTGTCTCCCAGTACACTTTATCTCCATTTACTTCTTTACTGCTTTACACCTTCGTTATTACACTCTGGCAATGAGGTCTGTGTCTGAAAACCTAGTTGCAGCAACATAGAATCATAGAATCATAGAATAGCAGAGTTGGAAGGGGCCTACAAGGCCATCGAGTCCAACCCCCTGCTCAATGCATGAATCCACCCTAAAGCATCCCTGACAGATGTCTGGGGTCAGTTCATGATGTTAATGCAATGGTCATTGGCCCGGTTTGCACAATCACTGCAGCTTACACAAGCTACAGTGGTTTGTTTAAGCCATGGCACATGACGGGTTCCATTTGCCTAATTACCCACATGGGCATGGCTTGACATGTCATCCAAACCTAAGTGACATGGGTTGTTGGAGCAGTAAACAAAGATAAAATAACCAATGTCCTGTTGGGTTATTTGAGGGTTGTTTCCCCTTCCAACAAGTCAAGTTTGAATGACATGACAAGCCATGTCCAAGCAGGTGATTACACAAATGATGCCCAGTACATACCAGCATGCAGCACCAATTTAAGCAAGCTATCATGGCTTGTTTAAGCTGCTGTGATCATGCAAAACAGGTCACTCTATTCTATCAATAGGGATTTGTTATTGTTGTTAGTGCAGTGATACATAGGCAAAGAAACCTTGTGCAAAACTCTTTCAATATCCACTAGCAGATCAATCTCTCTCAAGGCAAATTTCAATTATTGGATGAATACTAGTTCTCAGTGGTGCCAGGGTTAATTTTTAAAGGTTTGTCATTGTGCAGAGTGTTGTCTGGGGCCCACACTGAGAAGAATTATCACCTCATCACAGTGTCACTGAATCACTGAAATTAGAGATGGAGGATGCGATCTAATCCATCTCTCTCTGTCAATGAAAGATTTATTATCTACAGCACATTTCTACTGCTTTGTTCCATTTATATTTTTAAGTTCTTTAAGTGATTTGGCAGCTGAAAAGGTTTAGTACTAGTCATTCCTTTCAATTCCATATCCTAATTAATCTGAGTCACTATGGCTTTATTGATGCTCAATCTAAATCTTTTGGGTTCTTTTTAATGTAAATGCCCCCTTTTATACCATTATTGCTCCACCAGTAGTAAAGGTAACTAATGGACCTGTTAGAATCAGAGCTGGAAGAGATCTGGGTGATCATCTAGTCCAGCCTTTCTCAACCTGGGGCGCTCCAGATGTGTTGGACTACAACTCCCAGAATGCCCCAGCCAGCTCTGCTGGCTGGGGCATTCTGGGAGATGCAGTCCAACACATCTGGAGTGCCCCAGGTTGAGAACCACTGATCTAGTCCAACCGCCTGCTCAATGCAGCTTCTGCACTGCAGGGTACAGCCAGGGCCGGCGCTACCATTAAGCCAACTAGGCAGCCGCCTAGGGCGCAGACCTCAGAGGGGCACAGTACTGCCTTTTAAGAATCACAGTTTTATATAAATTATCTGTTTTAAGAAAAAAACGTAATAAAAGGAAAATATAATAGTTCAAAAACTTTTCTTGAACAGCTGAATCAAAGTTGGCAATTTCTGGCGCGTCCCGCCAGCGGCGGCTCCTCCTGCAAAACACTTTTCTCCCTCGGTGTGTTTGTATTTGCGTTTGCGTGCGCGCGGCGGACAAATTCAGCTCCTGCCTCTCGCTCTCCCCCGCGGTGTCATCTCCCTGGGACTCTCTTCGGTGTGTGCTCGCACACGCGCACGCAAACGAAAATACAAACACACCGAGGGAGAAAAGTGTTTTGCAGGAGGAGCCGCCGCTGGCGGGACGCACCAGAAGAGCCGCCAGGTGGGAGGGGGGATTATTTGAATGGAAGAACACGCTAGGGGGAAGCGGCCACAGCAGCGTCTTTGAATGGGGTAGAGATTCTTCCGCAGGCGGCGCTGCCTAGCTCACAGTACACACAGTAAAGAAAGAGGCGCTTCTTTTAGGTTACGTCTTTTAAAAAGGCGCACGGAAGCGCCTTCACAACGACGTGTAGATCTGGCCCTGCTCCTCTGTAATGGCAACGGTTTCCATTTCAGTTGTGGTGAAAGGGGCCTTCCTGCCACTGGAATTCATGTCAGACCTCTCGTGCAATGCTGTATGTCTTGTGGGGTATGACAGGGTTGGGGTGTACTGTTCTCCAGCTGAATTTCTTGATGAGGTCGAAAAAGGAAGAACATGTTCTTCACTGGAGCAAATATAGATTCAGAAAGATAATAAAGCTCATTTCTATCAGTTTTGCTCTGATTCACACTTCGTTATTTGGAAATAGTACTTGTCCCTGAATAACTTTCCTTGAAACGTAATTCCAGCAATACAGAACAATATCATATATAGATTTGTGGCACATTGTTGCTGAACAGAAATTCTCCATCTAATGGACATGATAACTCCAATGATGTCAATTTTATTCTGCACAACAGAAACAGACCTAGGCAAGTTTCTCCATGTTGCTGCGTAAATTTGAAAATTACAAACTACACCTAAGGGTATCACACAGCCGACTCCTGCATCTGTGCTGAAAAACCTATTTTGCAAAAGCCCAGGAATGTCATCTTGCAGCCTTTTAATGCTGTTGCTCCCTAAACAATAGTGATTGATTTTGTTTGGTCTGGCAAACACAAATTATCCCATAATCATTTTTGCCTGCCAGCCATGCTTTCATTGACTTGTCTCTGCTTGGGGGAGGGAGAAGGAAAAGGAAGGATTGGGGTGAAAAATGGACAGGACCAGAAGCAAATAAAAAGGATGTATTATTATTATTATTATTATTATTATTATTATTATTATTATTATTATTATTATTATTATTATTATTCCAGGCTGAGGAGAAATGCTTCAACTTTAATTGTCAACACAGAATAGCTTTCACTTTCTGGTGATGTAAAGTGAATTTAAGCATAAATAAAAGGGCACTTGCTCATTGTTCAAAATTTGCCCTCCAACTCTTTATAATGTGCTTTTGGAGCCATTGTTTGTGGCTCAGCTAGTTCTAAATCAAAAGAGACGGTGTAAATGGCATTTCTAAATCACTTTAAAATAGAACATGATTAGAGACAGGGCAAATGTGAAAGCTTAGATCTACCTCCATAAGGTGTTTGAATGTGAGTGCTTGATTAAGGTTGAGTCAACTAGGTTCAAAACTACACAATGGCTTTCTATAGCAGCAATATCCAAGAGGGGAAGAGGCAATTGCCCATTCTTAACTTCAGTAAACGAGGAGACTCCTGTTTTTCTCCATCAAAGAGTAAGAAACAAAGACAAATGGGGTGTGGTTTTAATTATTGGAAAGGCGCCACCCTCTGAGATCTCCTACACTGTGCTAAACGGGGCCCCAGGACTCCTGCTTTATCACTCTTGTTTGTTTAGGCCTGTTTGGGTAGAAAAGAGATCTGGATCTACCTCTGGGTGATTTTTTATACTGTTTTTATACTGTTTTTATGTTTTGTTTTGTTTTAAAAAAATTGTATACTTTTAATGTTTACTATTTTTAATGTTGTAAACCGCCCAGAGAGCTTCAGCTGTGGGGCGGTATATAAATGTAATAAAATAAATAAATAAATAAATAAATAAATAAATAAATAAATTTGCACTTGATCACCAAGGATAGTTTAACACTGGATCTGGATCTAGTGAAAGTTCGATCAGCAAAGGTATCTGGCTTCCTATTGCCTAACAATAGCAGCAGCAAAAATGACACACATCCCCCCCACTAAATTATAGTGCTGAAATGAAGAAAGCTTGGGTAATCAGCAGTGGATTTGTGAGGACGGACTAGTACCCAAAACTAATTCCTGGGCTCCCAGGCACCAGGTGAGTCTCTCCAGGGACAGTATTCCACAATTGGGCTGTCACTACCGAAAGAGCTTGCTCTCTCTCACTCACTTAAAACTCCCTGGCTTCATTGGACCCTGTTCCATGATCCCATCCCAAGAAACAGAACCATTAGAATAAATGAGAAAGCAATTCATCTCACAATTCACATGGGAAGCCTTGGTTCTCATCCATGGACCAGGATTTTCATATATTTCTTCTGACAAAGATATTGGACCTGAGAGTGACTGCTTTTAGATTTGGTCAAAGGTGTGTTTATATATTAGCCTACTTTCCCTGCCAAAATCCCCAGAGGATTATGTATCTAATAATTATTCCTCAAGAATACCTGTATTTTAGCCAGCTAAATAGTTCTATATAGCAGAATTTTCCTATGCATGTTTACTCAGAAGTAAACCCCGCTGAGTTCAACTGGATACACACCCAAGTAAATGTGCATTAGATTGCAGCCTTACAGCTCAATCCTAAACATGCCTATTCAGAAGTAAATCACACAGGATTAAATTACTCCAGGCAAGAATGCATAGAGCTTTCTTTACACGAGGCAGTTAATCAGCTGTTCATCTGCTGTATCTACTTTTATTTTCATTGCTGAATTGACATCTGAGCACTACACAAGGCACATTTCCTTTCCTGCATTTCCACTACATAACCTCTAGCTGGCATTGTGGTGTATCAGAATAGAGCAAATACACAATTAGATACAGCGCTTTCTTTCACTTTCACAATTAAATGTCACATTTTCCCTGCTCTAAAAAAGACAGCACTCATGAAAAGTGCTGGTTAGACACAGAAGTGAAACTGGAGGGTTGAAATATCATCTAAAGAACCTGTAAACAACCATGAGTAGAAAATGACAAGTGCATGATAGAAAAACCTTTAGTGATGTAAACCAATTAATTAACTTAATTATTGGGCAGGTATGCATGCCAAAGACACAAATATCTTTTCATTAAATATAAAAGAACAGGGTGACTCTTGGTCTCTTGCTGATAGCACTTTATAGTTATTATGTGGTAGAACAAAGAAAATAATATTGTCATATTCTTTTACAATAAACTTTTCTTACTATGTATCCTTTTTCTTTTGTTGTTATTTAATCATAATATAACCAAAAGCAGGCCACTGGGCCTTGATGAATCTCATTCCATCTACTAAAATCCCTTTGCCTTCTCTTACTGTCCAATCGCAAAATGGAATCCTTATCCTCTTGAGGCTATGAGCAAATGCCACTATCAATACATTTGCCATTTTGGTGTTCATAAGTCTGTTTTTGGGTTTCCTTTTCAAATGTTGATGTATTATCTCACCTTATAATGTAAATATAGCTCTGTTCCACAGCACACATATACAGGGCTTTTCTTTCTCTTTGTACTCTGTAGTTTATACCTGGAGAGTAAATAAATGGACCAAATTATACATGCTGAGGAATTTGTTTACTGATAATGGGAGTGTGGCAATATTTCTTATAGCCTCCTTTTCGTTATTGATGATGATGAGCAGAGAAAATAATATTTCCCTATTCAAATTCCCAATCCATGACTAGTTTTTCTTTTTGTTTTTCCCCAATTCCAGAGCAGTATCTTTCACCTTTCCAGATACAGAAGACAAATATCAGGGACTGGCTGGCCTGCACATCATTGATGATATTTTAATTTCCCCACTAAAACTATATTGCCTGATAGGATGCAAGCAAGTGTAGCCAAAGAGCACCATGTTGCCTCCGTTTTGGGTACCCACCTTGGCTCAAAAATCTCCATTTTTGTTTGCAAATATTAGCTACAAAGGCTACCAAATTAGGACATGATGCATTTTCTGATGCCTTTCAACACCCGCTATTGAAAAAGACAAAAGGGGAAGGCAAGGCTCCTGCAGCTTTAACTGTTGTGATGAAGAGGGAATTTTGCCAAGTGCTGCATGCATGCAAATGACACCTGGTGAAACGCTCCTTTCAATACAGCTGTTAAAGATATAGGAGCCCTGTCCTCCTTTCCATATGGTCACCCTAAGACTAACAGCCTGGCAACCAGAAGAATAGAGCCAAGACTGAAGCACGGAAAAGATTCTCCCAGCACTTGAGCTAAATCCTGCCCTGCCCCCCAAATCATTCATGTTCTAGAAAGGCTTATACCTGGAACATGGAATACTAGGTTAAAGACCTGAGCATCACAGGTGTTTAATAATAGGAAATGAGCTTTCATAGAGCACAGAAAACAAGAGATGAACTAAGGGAAGTTGAGAAGTGAAAGCTGGTGTGGTACAATGGTTAGAATATCAGGGGAGATCCAGGTTGAAGCTCAATGATCTTGGGCCAGTCACTCTCTCACTGCTTAAACCACTTCAGAGGGTTCTTTTGAGGATAAAATGGGGAGGAAATAACATGTATGCTGCCTTCAGGTCCTAGGAATGAAGATGAAATATTCTTGTAAAAATGTTGGAGGATATAGAAGGGATATTTACTCATGTTTCACTGTTCAAAGGGAACACGGTACATTTTCATGAATTGAATAAATTCTAGTAATGATACATAATTTTGAACTATAATTTGAAAAGAAATAAATCTGTAAGAACACCAGACAACAGCAGCTCTCCTACAATTGCAGAACAAGATAACAAAGGTGCAATAAATACTTTTGTAACCACAAATGAAAATACGCATTGTCCCTATCAACAGGATATAAACTTTATGAGTATATTTTTAAAAGTTCCAGCTAAGGAAAGTACAATGCCAAGTCAGCATGTTGCATGAACCCCGTTGGGGGAAGCAACAAACACTTGTTGCCAGATTCTTCAATATAACAGCCAAATTATTGCAAGCAAGGCACTTATTTTATTTTATTATATTTATTACATATGATACCACCCAATAGCCAAAGCTCTCTCAATAGCAAAAGCGCTCTGGGCGGTTTACAAAAATTAACTGATTTGATTGTTTTTTAACAGTGATCACATTCGGATGATCATATATCGGCTTAATGTGATATATGAATGGAACTTAATAATATGAATGGAACTTTTTTCCCTTTGTACAAGCCAGCAAAGAAACCAGGAGGTCTTCAATGTCATCCAAACTGTGATAGGAAATTATGATTTTAATACAAACATTCCTAATTCACACTTCTTGACTAACACACACAGTGGGGCACAGTTATCCTGAGATATCTGCACTTCTCTCACGTTTGCAATGCAGTTCTCCAATCAAAATTGAACACATTAGGGAAAAGTGCACACAAAAAATGTATATTATTAATGAAAATTATGTAGAAAACTGCATATCAAGGCTTTATTTATAAGCTGAAACCTGATATCAGTGTTAAGGATGAGATGAAACAAGCCATGATGTTTTTAATGCAGCTTGATTGGCTGTTGAACACAAGTGTTGGTTGTTAATCCATGTTCCCTCATTGAGGTTTGCCTTATTTCTGATTGGTTCTGGCTCAGCTTAAAAGTGGTATTGTAGCCTGCTCTTGTTTGTGACTGAAGCTGGTGTTTTATACCAAAATGTTTTACATTTTAAAATCTTAACATATGTACATTTTTTTAAAAAAATAAAGTTATAAAAGATTTTAAAAAAAATAAGTTTTAATTTTTTAGGCAGGACTAGAAATTAACCAGCCAAGACAGGAAGAGGGGAAGGAGATCCTCCAAGACTCTTCAGGAGTCAAGGAGGCATCTTCGCAGGAGCTTATCAGAGAGAATGCCAGTGACTCAGAGCCCATTCTACCCTGGTCCCTGGAACCCAGCCTGTGTCGGAGGGGGAGGGGACTTGGGAGTGGACAGATCCCAAGTCCACTGCAGGATCAAGTGGGCGGTGTTGTGAGCAGGTGACAGCCAGTCTACCAGGCTAGCCACACTGCAAAGAAGTCTCCAGAAAGACCCTCCCTGAGCTAAAGTGGCTCTTGGACTGTGTGGGAAACTCTCCCTTTTAGCTGAAAGGGCAACTGCCTAGCTTAGTTAGCCTAATTAAATTTAGAGGAAAGCTCCTAGCATTCTCACTTCCTTCAGGTGTGAAGTTATGTTTATTTGCTGAGTAAAGCTTTGTGGATTGTGTAGCAGATCTCTTTATTGTCTCACATCTCAGCGGAAGGGCTTGGAATCATGACAGTTACCTTGCCGACCTCTGCTGATATTCATCTGTAATAGCCAGCCATAGGGGGATGTTGGTTATGTCCTGAGTGCCCCATGTTAGCTGCATAAATGGAATGTTTTCAAAACTGAATAATTAGTATTAGGAGTAAATTTGATTTGATTCTAAACATTTTCAGCATGTAAGATAAAGCATTAACAGTAGCCATACAAGGGTTGAATCTAAAGCTGGTTATCCACTACTGGAATGGAAACTGCTACCAAAAACTATTTCCCCTCCCCTCTGGGTGCCCCCCACATATCTCTAAAATCTGCTCTAGATGTTTGGGGGATACTCTGGAGCAGATTTGGGTGCATATGGGGGGTTGCAAGAGGGAGGAGAGGATGGGGAAGTCCCATTGCACCAGCAGAAGTCGGCTCACGTGATAACAAATCCAACCCCAAGTAGTATATTATTCATTCACTTTGAGAGCTTGGCCTTTTTTCAAAAGTTCCAGGCACAGACACTACCCTTATTCTCAGCAATACCTTACAAGTGGACCTATCAGAGTCAACTAGATACTCAGTGATGATTGCACAAAGGGAAACATCCCAATCCTTTCTTCTCTGATTAAATGAGAACAAAGTTCCCAGGTTTTGATGTAAGTAGAAATGAAGCAAGTACCATTTAGTGTCAAACTTCACAGGCTATTTTGTAGTGTCTTGAATTTTTCATTTCTTATACTTGTATAATAAGAACCAGATTTCCCCCCACCCTTTTGCTCTCTCTCTCTCTCTCTCTCTCTCTCTCTCTCTCTCTCTCTCTCTCTCTCTCTCTCTCTGACTGTCTGTCTGTCTGTCTCTCTCTCTCCCTCTCCCTCATGCCTTGCTAATGCTAGATCTGCCCATACAGGTAAGGTCATCATAATGTGTTATTCAGTCCTACAAAGATTCAGATAATTGCATTCTTTGTTATAGTGCCATTGAATTTCTAAAGTTCAGATTCCAATTCAGGTCAAGGTTATGTATTCTAGTTAAGATATAACGAATGACTCATGTGGTACATGAAGGCTGTGAAGGGAAAAGATTCTCATAGAATGGAGGGGAGGATACTGCTAAAGTCAGAAGGCCTAAGCACCCATTCAAATGTGCATAAATTCCTTTTATGCATCTGTAACATCCCAGAATACATTTATAGGGGGTCATTAGATCAAAAGTTCCCCTGCATAGTTCCCTACTCATAGAAAATCTCCACGTAAACCCAAAGGTTGCTAGGCTAGCCTTCTCTATGAAGCATTAGCTTCCCACACACATGGGGATACTGAGGTGAGGGCACTTTCAAATAGCAATCCCCTAAGTGCCTTCTAAAGTGGAAATGTCACATGGAGGGCAATGCTGCTGTTGATGCCCTCTGGAAAGTTTGAACCATCCCTGTGGTAGCATACACATAGTTAAATGAATCTATCGGAGGTCCAAGTCTGGTTTAAAGATAAAGAACCATCAGAGAAAAGAGCTGGGTCTCTGGGCAAGGCACAAAGGTGGCCTCATCACAGTCTTCCCACTATGGGGATATGTATTGCATCTCTAGTGAAATGATAGTAATTGCTTCTAAATTTGCATCCATACATATAAATTAGCAGAGGCAAATTTTAATGCAAATTGGTATTTTCCTTGTCTCTCCCCTCCCTCTTTCCTCCAGCTTGGTGTTTTTCACTTGGCATGGAGGCTACTGATACATGGTAAGTATTTGATTTCTAGCTATATATCTATTTATCTGTCATGATGTATTTCCTATTTTGGGGCAATGCATAAGTGGCCACCCTACTATGGAACACTGTATGTGCTTTAACATCCAACATGGAAGGAAATGGGATTTCCCAGCTTGCAGAGACCTCCAGCAGACTATCTGTGTAGCTATTGTAGCCATTGTCAGGACAAATGGACATAATCAAGTGGATGACTACAGATAGCACAGCCACACTATGTGTCTGCTGTGGAAATCTTTACCCAGCTCTGACACAGCTTACCGTATATGGTACTTAATTGTGACCATTGCCTTTTCACTAAACAATTTCCTCCAATCTGTATTGGTGTTTTTCCAATGGGATCTGGCATGGAAGCTATCGATATGTGGTAAGTATTTGATTTCCATTTATCTATCTAATCCAGCAAAGGCCATTATCATTAGCCAGCAACTAGTCCTATTCTCCTGGTATTTTTCAAGTACTTTGGAGCAGCGCCACATACATTCAAGACAAAAGGCAGGTTCCAAATAGAAGCAGACCCCCGGAGTCTAACAACTAAATTATTCACAATTTTGCTCAGGAAGATGTTGAAATACAATACTACTCAGCAAGCCACTGTTTCTAATGACAAGGAAAGGTTATTTATTTTTCATCCCGCTTGGTGCAAATGTTCGCACAGCCTTGCAGAGACAAAATAAGTTGAAGGCTGGCCTCCTCATGAAATGGACATGGCAGTTGCCTAATATTCATCGAGGCCCTACGGTTTTCTCAACTCCTGTCACATCTAAATCTCCCCACTGAGGATGAAATGATTGCTTCAGTAATGACTCCAGGAGAGCTCCTTTGGGCAACAGCATCACAGGTTCAAAGAAAAATGAAAACGGCCAATGTTTGCTGGCATCTAGAGAATCATATGCATCTACCAAAAATAGGGGGAAGTAAAGACGATAGGAACAATGAACTGTGTTTGAAACCTCATTTCTTTTCTTTAAAAAAGGACATAAATTATTTGCTAACCTGAACATTGTATTTGTCTATCAATAAGTTATCACTAGACTTTTGATCTATGCTGGAGACCCATCCCTTAAATTCAGGCTGGAGATGATGAAAGACAAAAAGAAAGAAGTGGGTTATGAGCTTCCTACTGTTCTGCTAGAGGGCAGAGTGGACCGATGCTACAAGGATCCTGGTCTCGGACTCTAATCTTGACATTGAAGTAAAGGTCTTGGGGACTGAGAAGATAAAAAGAGGTACATACCCAGCAGATGGCATGGAAACACTGGAGAACGTGCATCTTCATGAGCCTCCCATTAACATGCAAGGAACTGGGCACTTACATCTTTCCCCGATTTTAAATTCATAACCAAGAGGAATATTTTGTACTTTCTGAACTAGTCTGTCAAGTATTAGGTAGACATCAAAAACAAAGATGAAGGGAATGGCCGTTCTTGCCAACAGCAGTGCATCAAATGTGGCCACATTCTTCGTTTCTGATTTATGAAAGGGTTGGAGCTTTGGGGCACAATAACCTCTTGAATATGACACTTGAAAAGGGGGGAACCCACAATCCTAACTTGAAAGAGAAAATAAATGGAATCAATCATCTGTGGTCTATATGCATTTTGACTGCCATGAAGACCCAACTTTTCACCTGAATTCAAGGAGAATTTCAGTGATGGAATGCATGGCATGTTTTATTGATATCCACAGGGATAATATTCTTCTCTTGTCTATCCCATTCCGTTCTGTGCAGTGCTGCATCCTTTGCCTACTTCCAGAGTGGCCAGCCGTCATTTCTGTCCCTCCCCTTTGCCACTTGTAAAGAACAAATCTGAGTCAAGCGCAACAAAGGCATACTTTGCTCCTAGAGGATGTGTGTAGGTCTTTAAAACACCTATAAGAAACCAGAACACATTCTATAAAATACACTTGACTCTAAATCCTAAACCTTTTAATCAACAGTAAGTACCATTGATTTCAAAGGTGCTTGCTTCCAGGGACATGTTCAGAATCACAACCTTTGTTTTTATCCTGGTGCTATGAGCTTCAGTTCTTCCAAATGACAGCTGTTGAATCACTTAATTTCAGAATACTCACATGGATTTCACTAGATCACACTTTATTTGATCGTCATGTTTGCTGCATCCACACCAGGATTACCCTGTACTTGCTGTAGTGAATGTTTGTACTATGAAAAGCAAATACACATCCAAATATGCCAGGGAGCTATAGTTAATTGTAACTCCCCAGCAATGAAACACCAGGGCCTTGCTAGACCTGCTGGATAAGCCGGCAGGGAGGAGGGGCAATGGTGCGCTAGAGTTAGCGCACGCTGTCGCCAGCTTCTAGACCTACATCGCGAAGGGGCAACGGGAAGCCCCGTAGCGTCAGCCATATATATATATATATATATATATATATATATATATATATTAGTTAAAGGGGCCATGTGAGCCGGAGAGCCGCTGGACAAGGTAAGTGTTTTTTTTAAAAAAAAATTAAGCCCCCCCCCGCTCCCCCTGCCCCTGATCCCCCCCCACAATTCCTGATGCCCCCCCTGCCCACTCGGCCGTCCTCCCCCCATCCCCCATCCCCGATGCCCTGTCCCCAGCTCTCCTTCCCTCGCCCCCATCCCCGATGCCCGGCTATCCTTCCCTTGCCCCCATCCGCCATCCCTGATGCCCGGCCTTCTCCCCCCCTCTCCTGCCGGGTCTGGCCTTCCCCCCTGCCCCTCTCTCCCCCCCCCCCGGGATCCCCCACGGCCCGATGGGCACAGCGCTTGTATGAGCGCTGTGCCCAGTCCGTGGCTTTTCCCGGCTAGTCGCGAGTAAGCGAGCAGCCGCAAAAAGCCACGGACCCTGCTAGACGTTCCACAGCCCCGGTCCAAGGCTGGGGCTGCGGAAAAGCCGGGCCATAAGCGAATTCGCTTATGCCGGCTTAAGGCAGGCTTCAGCGTGGCCTGACCCCGGATTCCCCTGTGCATCATCTGGATGCACAAGAGGGAAACCGGGCCTCACACCGCGCTAACGCCTGTTCTAGCAACGGCCCCAGTCTCCCCAATTGTTTGAAGACAAGCATTTTTCATAAATCACTTGAGTGGAGTTCCACTCATAGAACCTCTCACTCATGGAAAGAGGAATCATAGAAAAGTAGAGTTGGAAGGGGCCTATAAGGCCTTTGAGTCCAACCCCCTGCTCAATGCAGGAATCTACCTTAAAGCATCCCTGACAGACGGTTGTCCAGCTGCCTCTTGAAGGCCTCTAGTGTGAGAGAGCCCATGGCCTCCCTAGGTAACTGGTTCCATTGTCGTACTGCTCTAACAGTCAGGAGTCACCCTTCTCCCTCTGCCCCCATCCCCTGCAATCTGCTCCAGAGCATTGAAGGACTGTCCAGAACAGTATGTTGGATGGTGCAGGAGGGGAAAGAGAAAATGGATACTGTTGTTTTATACTGTTGTTTTTTATATTTTTGATGGTTTTAAATTTTGTATACTTTTTAATGTTCACTGTTTTTACCTTTTGTAAACTGCCCGGCTATGGGGTGGTATATAAATTTAATAAATAAATAAATAAATAAATAAATAAATAAATAAATAAAATTGGCAAAAATTGCCTCTCTTCCCCTTCCAAGATTACAAGCATCCATTGGCTTGCCAGCCCCTCTGCAAATGTAAGAACACACCCCTTAAATTTATTTGTATTGTCACATTTTAGTTGTTACATTTATATCTAGCTTTTTCCTCCAAAGAGCCAAAGCAACATACACAATACTCCTTCCCTCTGTTTTAGCCACACAACAACCCTGTACAGTAGGTTGAGTGAGAGTCAGTGACTTGCCCAAAGTCACCAAGGGGGTGTCTATACACTCTATTAACCCAATAGTGGATGCACAGTGGTGCTGCATTGTTTAAATGATGCAGCCGCCAACTAGCAGCCGCATCCCACCCCCGGAACTGCACGTTTTCAAACTCTTGATTTACTGTAATTATACAAAAAAAATCCTAATTTTATCCAAATACAGTGCGATAAAGATGTGGTGAGGATCTACACATGAATTCCTGCCAAAAAAGTATTTCCTGTTTAGAAATTAATACAATATGAAGCAGTCCCCTCCTTCTTTTAATGGCCTTATTAGTATGTTACCTGTGGGATCTGCTTCTCCCGTACAATCTTCCCTGCACACTCAGGTCCTCTGCAAAGAATTTACTCCAGTCAGCAAAAACTAGGCTGACAACCATTACCCAGAGGACCTTCTCTTCTGCTGCTCCCAGACTGTGGAATGGCCTGCTGGGAGAGATTTGCCAATTTAACAGTCTTCCTGAATTTAAGAAAGCCATAAAGACTGATCTCTTCTGGCAGGCCGACCCAGTTGAATTTCAAAATGCCTTTTAATAATGTATTAGTTTTATATGTTTTTAATCAGTTTTATGTATTTTATGGTGTTTTGTTTTTGGTGTTATTCCCCGCCTCAATCCAGAGGGAAAGGCGGGTAAGAAATAATAATAATAATAATAATAATAATAATAATAATAATAATGGTAACTATGGCATGTTTGCTTTAAATTTTTGTTGTTTTCATCAGGAAAAGGATGCCTTGTTATAGTCCTTTAAGTACTACATGCAGTCAGGCATGACACATATTCATCTGCAGATCGCTGATTCAGTTACCCATAAACCAAAAGATAGGATTATTTCTACTCTAATCAAAAAGCACAGCTGAGAAGTGGTCTTCGAACTAGTCATGCTTGGAATACCTTGGAATACTTTGTCTCTATGGGTCTACTCTAGATCTAATAGTAATAAGGCTGAGGGTTGTGGTGCTTTTTACATTGCAACCTTTGCTGTACTGCTTGTTGTTTCCCCGTCCCGCCACCCCACTCCTTGTGGAAAGCTTCAAAGGGTTACTCTCAAGGAGCTGGCAGTTCTAGAATAAGAAATTCTATTGTTCCGATAATGGGTCACAGGGGATTTATACAGCAACACAAGAAAGGGAGTCGCTCACGCAAACACACAAGCCTATTCTCGCTCCCTCTCAACTTTGATCTCTAAATACAAGAGAGAGGGGGAGAACTCAAGCAAGGCAGAGGGAAGGCCTATTAGAGGCTTAAGGTTATATTGCTGTCTTCGGTAATGAGAGCTATCGGCAAACAGTGGCGATGCTAAGAGAAAGAAAGCTTTCTTCCAGATCAAGTTTATCAGCAGTGATAGCACTTCTGAGCTACAGAACTAAGCCCTTAGGCGGTTACAACTTATGCCTCATACAAATTATGTGATATCTCTAATAGATAAAGAACTGACCACACTGGGGACCTGCTCATAGGGTTTGTTTGCCTCAGGTGCCAAAATCACTTGACCAGTCTTGGATATCATAAGGGAGGGGGTGCGATTTCCTGCTCCACTTCAGGACAGCCCTGATTAATATATATAGTACATACTTTTCTAGACATGGGATGCAGAAAAACAACAACCCATATACCTGAGATAGAGCTATCTGGGCCTGTTCAGACAACACCCTAAGCTAGGGTGACCATATGAAAAGGAGGACAGGGCTCCTCTATCTTTAACAGTTGTATAGAAAAGGGAATTTCAGCAGGTGTCATTTGTATGCATGGAGAACCTGGTGAAATTTCCTCTACATCACAACAGTTAAAGCTGCAGGAGCTATACTAGAGTGACCAGGTTTAAAAGAGAGCAGGGCACCTGCAGCTTTAACTGTTGTGATGAAGAGGAAATTTCTCCAGGTTCTCCATATATACAAATGCTGAAAATTCCTTTTCAATACAACTGATTAAGATACAGGAGACCTGTCCTCCTTTTCATATGGTCACCCTACTCTAAGCCATGGTTAGGCAGCTAACCCTTTTGCAGCAAATGGTTAGTGAGTGTATTTAAACCATGGCTAAGTATCCATTATGATTAAGAATAGTCCACATGACATGCTAAATCACGGTTCACAGAACACACTAAGCCATAATGTTTAGCTCAAAGTGCTTAGTGTGTTGTCTGAACAGGGTCAATGTGTGCATGTCTGGGTGGGTAAGTGAGGGGAGTTGAAAGGTAGAAGAAACAGCATTTTTGTTTTCATTACATTTTTTACTTCCCAAGGGAAAGTATCAGAAACTTTGAAAACATTGGTCTATACCAATTCCTAGATGTTTTAATTTGTGATTGTGCTAGTCAGTTGAGAACTTAATTATGTTCAACACAGCAGGGCAGATAGATGTTCAAAAATAAAATGGAAACCCTATTTTTCATGTGAAATACTTTGATATTACTATAACATCATTAGATGAAACTCAGAGGAAATTTTAGCAACAACAAAGTAAAATGGGCAAAATTCAACTGAAAGTCTGAGGCTAATTTTTAACAAATGTATATGAACATATGAACTTTTGCTCATTTGAGTTCCGCTTTATACATGAAAGTGGATGTAAGTAGGCACAAATACCAAATAGAGCATCATCTCATGTTTTTAAGTTTGTTTTCTGTCTTAGATCTACCAGTTAGTAGATAATTAACAGAGTGATCCATGTAAACAAATAGCAACGAGCTTAGGGAAGAAAAGAAAAGGAAGACTGGGGAATGTAGGGAATATTTATCTTCTGTTATTACATGCATCATGTGCTGTTTATTCTTCTGTGATTCACTACTACTTTTTTCAGAAGTCGGTAGTAGATGTATGAGCAAAATGAATCTGGGGGAAAAGGGAGAAATGTACAGTGAAGAGATAATTGAGCCGTTACAAGGTAGAGCACATATCAGGGGGTTGTGATTGTGCAGGAACACAGAGAAATATGAAACAACAACATTGGAGTTCCTGAAAGGAAAAAAGAACGGATTGATGTCACCCAAAATAGGCAGTTGTGTAGAATGTCTAATATGAAAATAAGAGGTTAAGCAGAGAAATGCCATCGAACCCATTCAAGCAGAATGGATGACTGTGTTGAGTGTATAATCAGAGCAGGAAGAAGCTGCCAAAGTGAATGGCATAATAAAGCAGCGTACAGTACCTCACTGAGAGGAACTGACCCTACAAATATCTACAGCAACAAAATGTCTCATGAAACAGCAGCATTTCCTACTCAGCATTGCAACACCGAATTGCTGCTGGAACTGTATGTTGTGTTGCATAATTTTCACATCCATGGATCCACATAGCTTGGGCAGCATCCTACTGGGGAATTCCGCTAATGCAAATCACGTTGCCTAAAATAGGGAACCTCTAACACGACACCAATAGCTTTAGCTTGCACAATGGGTTTTTTTGGAGAATCCCTCCATGCAAGCTAATCTATTGGTGTTGCGCTAGAAATCCCTTAAACTAGTGCAATGTAATTTGCATTAGTGGATTATGCCATTGCATGTACTGCCCATATTGTATCCAAAGTTCCATTGCCCCAAACTGAATGCTTTATTTGAAGCAAGTCACTACCTTCCATGATCAAACAGAAATTAACATTTAATCCCTGGTGGGCAACTTGAGGTCCCTAGAGTTTCTCTTTCCTCCCTCCCAGACTGTCATATCCAGAGACACCATTAAGGAAGGGCAGCATCCCTCCCTCCCCCTGCATCCGTCTCTCTCTGAAATGCCTCAGTGTTTAGATTTTATGGAATTACCCTTCAGAAGAACCTACCTTTATCTACCGTTATTACAAAGTATTTTTAAAAAAAACCTTAACAGCTATTCTTTAAAATGTACTTCTTTTAATTTTTTAAAAAAGTTATTTTGACCATATTGAAGAACTAATCTTTGAGATTTGCTAGAAACTAGTTGTCAAATCTACACCACCAATATGTAAAATGATGTCCCTGGCCACATGGTTTAGCCCAGTCTTGGCCATCCTGGTGCCCCAGATGTGTTAGATTATAACTTGCATCATCCCTGACTAGAAATATTATGGGGTGGGGGAGGTTTCTTTCCTGTGTGATTAGTTATTTGTTTGTATAAATGGATTTAGAGGTAGTCCTTGAGAAGCTGTGTGTGTGTGGCCTTAGCTAGACCTACCAGTAAGTCTGCAAAGGAGGAGAGGAGATCCCGCGATGCAAGTATCGCAGAATGTCGCCCTCATTTACATGTCAGGCGTGGCGACCTTTGGAGGAAAGGTGTCGCGTCCGCCATTTTTTTATTTTTTAAAGGAATGCAGCGCACAAACGCTTGTGTGCAAAGGTAAGTTTTTTTTAATTTTAACTTCATTTCCCCGCTCCCCCCACCCTAGCTCCAATGGGCGCAGCACTCCTGGGGAGTGCTGCGCCCCATGCACGGCTCCACGTGAGTAATCGCACGGAGCCAGGAAAAGCTGTGGAAATGGGCCAAAGGGGAAAAAGCTGGGGAAAAAGCAGGCCCAAAAGGGTAGGCTATTTCCCGGGGCCAGGGAAGGTTGATCCCTGCCTGAGCCCGGGATCCCCTGTGTGTCATCTGGATGCACAGGGACGATCCCGGGTATCACCCTGGGATATAGCCTGGTCTAACAAAGGCCTCTTTGTATGTGTGTGTGTGTGTGTGTTTGTGTATTTTGGTGGTTTGACTTCCAAGATGAGCTCTAGATTAGGGATGTGCTCCGCTTCTCCTCGAACCGGAGAAGCAGGAGCGGAGCGGGGGGCTTCGCCTGCCCTTAAGGCGGAGGCGAAGAGGATTGGGGGGCCGGCGGAGCGTGGCGAAGAGGATCGAGGTGAAGGCGGATCCTTCGCCTCGATCCAGAGCTCCACCAGAAAGGTAAGTGGGTTTACCGGGCCCTGCCGCTGTCGCTGTTGCCCATGCGGCGACAGCGGCAGGGCCCGGTAACCCCCCCCCTCCTCTCCCTTACCTGCCTCCGTCTGCGGTCCCTCGGCTTCTTCAATTGAGCCCGCGGTTCAACCAGGAAGTCTAGGCCGCACGACCCAGACTTCCTGGTTGAACCGCGGGCTCAATTGAAGAAGCCGAGGACCGCGGACGGAGGCAGGTAAGGCCCCCCTCCCCCTTGGTCCCTTAACGGGCTCTGCCACCATCGCTGCATGGGCGGCGACGGCGGCAGGGCCCAGTAAACCCCCCCACCCTCCTCTCCCGGCCTTACCTGGCGCCACTCCCCTCCACTGTGGAGCTCCGATTCGGAGCCGGAGCTCTGCGGCGAAGAGGAGCAGAGTATGGGCGGAGCGGCGCGGAGTGGGCCGATCCAAAATTTTCGGATCGGCCCGTGGGGCGGAGCAGGGGGTCCGTGCACACCCCTACTCTAGATGTTGATGACATATGCACCTGTAGGAGTGAGATATAAAGATGACCAGGGAAATCTACAAGTGATGGGTAAAGATCAAGCAGGTTCAACTAGTGCAGGTGAGAAGTGGTTATTGGTTTGTTCGGGATGTCTAACTTTGGACAGTGGTTTTAAGTTTTCAGTAACAGATTGGTTTGCTTTTTAATTATAGGTGTATATGTGGATATATTTACTTGTATTGGGTTTGTTGTGCTTTATGATGTATGGCTATTATTTAATCTTGTGTATGTTAATCTTTAAATGTTGTGTATATTGTTATGTTGCAGCCCCCTCCCCTTGAAGGAGACTTTTCTCTGTAAAGGCGAGCAGGCACAGCACACAATAAGCGGGCACTGTTGTGCTTTGTCACTTGGTTTTCTTTCTGGGAGTTGTACTCCAGCACAACTGGAGAACACAAGATTGACCACGGTTGGCTTAGCCCATGAGTCCTTTGAAGTCATATGCTAAGACAGATGTAGGGTGCCATCTCCAGACCTCCCCAATAAACATTGTTATGTCATGTAGAAGGTATAGTGGGAGGTGGAAGAAAAAGGTACAGAACCAAACCAAATGCCCAACATCTGCCCAACCATTAAGATAACCTGATATCAGAGACTTAGAGCAGCATCAGGTGAGCATTTTATTACACGCTCGTTACTGGCCACTCATGGTTTTGTTTGGGTCCTTTTGACCACACTGTCCACCTCCCATGCACCCCCCACTCCATCTGGTCTTATTTCCATCACTAAATAGACACTGATAAATATGATTTGGGGAGGAGGGGCAGCAGCAAAACATGCAGCTATTTTCTGCTGTGTGCAGGATAAGCAGGGCAGGGCAGGGGAACAGCCCCTGAATGAGCCATGTGGTCTTTGTTTACTTCCTCTTTCTTCAGTGTCTGAAGAAAGAGGAAGCTGTTCATCACAGAAGTATGATTCAAAGCAATGGGAGGGAAACACAATTTTCCCTAGTGTGAAGAAGCTCTTACATTGTGACACATTCAAGGCAATAGATTTGGGGGGGGGGGGTCACATTAATCTCAAGCATTTAATCATTTTTAAATTTCCTGTACTTCTTGCTCTAAAGGGTACCATTGGACTCAAAAAGGAACACAAGTTTCTTATGTCTGTAATGATTATGTAGAAAAAGGAATTTCATCAGCTGACCCTCACCCTCAAAATCACTCAACATTTAAGAGTATGGCAACCTTATCCTCCTATGTAGAAGTGTTTACTGATCATCAAGATTAGTGGTTCATTCACAGGGAAGAGGGCTGCCCATCAATAACTGGACTTACGTCTCTTCTACATGAAGCATTTATCATGCACTCATTATTCCCTACTCACAATTGTTTACTTGTTCTTTAGATGACATTGTGACCTTCCAGTTTTGCTTCTGTGTCTTACCACCACTTTTCATGAGTTATTTTAACGAAGAGAAAATGTGGCATTTAATTGTGAAAGTGAAAGAAAGTGTGATTTCCTCTTGTACAAATCACACTTCCGCTATACCACAATGCCACCTGGAGGTTGTTGAGTGGAAAAGCATAAAAGGAAATGTTCCCCATGTAGTGCTAGGAACTCAATTCTGCAATGAAAGCAAAAATAGATACAGCAGAATAACAGCCGACTAATAATATCATGTAAAAAACACATTGTTTTATCTGACTAACTTAACTCTAAATTGTAGGAAGTTATCACCACTGCTTTGGTTGTCAACGTTATTTTCCTGGGATGGACATAATGCCATAAGGAAGAAGAATTCCATTATAGGTCTCAATCACCCAAAAAATTAACTAATTTCCTGAAACCATGAGATAAAGGCTTAAGAAATCCACATGAATTGGATTTCAATTCTGGTTTCAACTTTTGATTTAAAAGACAAACAAACAAACAGGGGATGGAGGAAACCAGAAGGAAACCTGTTGGGTCAGGGATGCAGCTTGGACCATCAAAATTGTCATAGTATTCTACTTTTAGGCACCAGACAACAATAATTTACAATCTAAAAACACAGAAAAGCACAATGTAAAGAAAGTTAGGTACCTGCTGTGTTAGGCGTTCAGTAGTACCGCACAGTATTGTTTTGGAAATTGTCCTACTGAACATTTTTGTTTTTCACCCATTTCTTGTGGCAGTTATGTGTTGTGTATGTTTGAAGGTATGTAAATAGGAGCATAGGAATATAGGAAACTGCCTTATACTGAGTCAGATCATTGGTCCATCTAGCCCAGTGTTGTCAACACTGACTGGCAGTGGCTCTCCAGGGTTTTAGGCGGGATTCTTTCATTCCCCAACTGGAAAACCAGGGACCTCCTGCATGCCAAGCATGTGCTCTGTCACACTGAGCCACAGAGCCTCTCCATCCCCAGGTCTAGGCTGGTCAGCACATGGATGGGAACCCTCCAAGGTTCCTCTTTGAGTTCCATCATGGAAGATAAGTGGCATATTAAATACTAATTTAAAACTCCAGGGGAGACAAAACAGAAAGAAGAGTCAGGCTGGGGCACAGCTAGGATGGTAGCTGGAGTCTTCTGGGTAAGAAGTGGCAGAATGTGGTGGCTCATGCATAAAGCCTGGAAGTATCTGAAGTGGCTATCTGCCATTGCATAGTTTTGTGATGGAAAATAATGGCTGGATCCTGGATGCATGGGTGCACAACCTGTGGCACACCAGATGTTTGGCCTACAACTCCCATCATCCCTAGTCTTTGGCTATAGTGGCTAAGGCTGTTGGTGGTTGTATGCCAAATAGCTGAAGGGCCAAACATTGCCCCTACCTGCTTTAGTGCATTTTCCAATGTATTTTTTAAGTGTCATAGATGCTTTCAAACAAAACCAGGAGGTGATGTTATCACCTATGGTAGACATATCATACCAAAACTTAAAGCAGTTTAATTTGGTGCCAGCAAGTTGTAATATTCACTTACATCTCAACTTGTCATCTTCCATATTTGAAAAAACAAAACATATACCTTTTGTTTCTATCACTGAAATCCTCCAGTCCTTGGAGTTAAATATCTGTTGCTTTTCATTGGAAATTTGTCTGTGCAATGATGGATTGCTATGTTAGTAATGTATTAAAAGAGAAATTTCAATCATCACTTCCCAACTTTTATATTATATTTATATTTCCAACAAACACCATTTACCTACCAGCTAAAGGCTACGTATCATTTACCAAAGATTTAAAATAAAACAAGGCCCTCTCTGTGTTCACTGTTAACTTCCAAACTGTCTGTTCATATCCTATTGAAATGCAGGCCTTGTCTCCTGTTTCAATCTGTGTGCCTCTCACAGTCATGGCAGTCCTAATTACCCAGAAATTCGGCATCCTCCAGCATATCATCTAGATAAACCAGTCATTTGCTACCATAATCGCCGTCAATGACTCACAACCCATCTGCAACTGGCAATATCAGCAGAAACACCACTTCCTCCTTCTGTTTTGTCTCCACTGGAGAATGTCAGAATTCTGTCTTCAGACTCCCTGATCTCCTCTCCTTCTGCTGCTATCCTCTCTGCATGGCCTGCTCAGGCACACACTTTGAATACATATTTTAAAAGCACAACCTAAGTGGCTTTCTAGCTGCTGCACACATTATATCCTCCAGTCAGGTATTTATCAATGAGGCTTGACCGTTTTGTTGACTTCTTTTAAACATCCCATCCATTAAGAGAGGACTGGGACTTAATTAGGAATTAAAGAATATTGATCAACATTAATATCTTGCCATCTGTGACATACCTCACTATTTCTCAATTTTTTAAAAAATTAAAATTAAAATAAACTACCATTGGATCTCTTCTCTGAAGTCCACTCGAGGGTGGTGGTGTCCATTTGAAACTGTTGGACATGTCAGCTTCCTGCTTGCGCCCAGACTGTGACATGCAGCTACTACCATACTCAGCATTACAATCTTTTGATGACAATATGCTCAACCATTTTAAATGGCCATATGCCTCATATTAAAGGTGCACTGGAATGCCCCTTTAGTCAAGGTAAGTTGCAAACAAAACAAAACAAAACAAAAAGGTCTTGTCATTATAAGCGTCATAATTCTACTGCTTATATATATATATATAAAAAAGACACCTGTTTAGATAATAATGTGAAACGTGGCATCCATAACCTACCTGACAAGTTCTACAGTCCTGCACAATTCCAAACTGATCTGGTACAAATTGCCACAGGTGTAGCAAGTTTAAAAGTGCTGTAAATTGACACATTTGCAGCTCAATATATATATATTTCTTTCAAGTTTTGGTGAAAACTACTACTTTACATTATTCAGGATGGCTGAATTTTCTGATCTTTAGCTATCACTATCAGTTTCAGTCCCTGCTTCAGTGGCAGTGCCCCCTAGAGGCAGAAATGCAACTTGCTCTTGCATTTGAGAGTTGAAGTTTCAGTTGGCAACCTAAGACTTGCTTGTCCTTGGTGCACAGACATTGTAATAATCTGATACTGTACAGTTTTTAGAAATCATTTGGAGAAGTAAATATCTGAACACCATGTCTTAAACATTTTATTCATCATGCTAAAAAAAAATCCTGTAATCCATTTTTTCTTCATTTTTTCAATTTTCCCAATTTTTTGGAAAAAACACAAAAAAGGCTTTGGAATTTTTCCAGTTTTTTCTGGGTTTTTTCCGGGTTTTTTCACATCTCTACACATTACACTAAATGTACATTCATATTCAGTGCATGCTCAATAAAATAGTTGTGAGAATTTAGCTGGTCACTTTCACATGCATGCGTTCTTGCACTATTTTGCCTTGTTTACCTTTTCACCTGTGCCGGCTCGCGCTTCCTGGTATCACCACTATGCTCTCCCCACCTCGCCCCTTCTCCTTCCCCCTCCAGTTCATTGGTTCTTGTGGTCAGCCCCACATATAACGCATTGCAGTAATCCAAACGAGAGGTTATGAGAGCATGGATAACTGTAGCTAGGCTATCTCCATCCAGATAAGGGCGCAGTTGGTATATCAGCCTAAGCTGATAAAAGGTTCTCTTTGCCACTGAGTTCACCTGTGCCTCAAATTCCAGTTCTAGATCCAAGAGCACCCCCAAACTATGAACGCGATCCTTTAGGGGAGTGCAACCCCCTCCAGAACAGGGTGAACATCACCTAGCCAGACAAACCACCTGCTAATGGTACCTCCATCTTGTGTGGGTTGAGTCTCAGTTTATTGGCCCTCATCCAGTCCATTACCATGCTCAGGCACTGATTCAGAACAGCCACTGCCTCGCCTGGGTTTGATGAAAAGGAGAGGTAGAGATGGGTGTCATCTGCATACTGATGACACCTCAACCCACATCTCTGGATAACCTCCTGACAGATTGGAATAGCGAAGCTGCACTTTTACGTGTGTAGAAAACAAGCTGTGAATGAATGAGTCATTCTGTGGATGGGAAAGCAGCCATGGGGGTGGGGGGAACAGTGTGGTTCCAATTTTCTCAATGGGAAAAGACACTACCTAAAAAACTTCTCCCTTCCCATCCACTGTGAAGCAGCAGTACTGAAGTCTGGGGACAGGTGGGCAGACAGGAGGGTGCCTGCTCAGGCAGAAGCCCAGCATACTGCCTTGCTAGGTCCTGCATGGAGGGCAAGAGCTGGAGTTGCCTCTCTCTGCAAGCATCCTGGAACCAGTGGCAACAGTCTCTGCTACTCCGTTTGACAGATGCCCAAGTCTCCTTGTTTTGTTATGAATATGCATAGACAGAGAGGCAGCAGCAGCACTGAGCCAACTGCCCCCAGCTTCCTTCTGGAGAGGTTAGGAGGAACCCTCAGAGAGGGCAACACTGCTGCTGCTGCTCTCAGGTTTGGCCTCTAGTTGTCTTAAGCAATCTCATTCTTAATTTTGCCTATCATTTCACAAATCAGTTTCATCAAAGACTGAAGGTTGCTGTTTTTAAAGGTCACAGAACTGCCCTCCCCCAAACCACAATGGGGACCAGTTTGATATAACCTTAAATAGTCAGGCACTTCCATTTCGGTCTATACTGTGGCATGCAAAGAGCAGACCCAAGTGTATTGATGATGTGCGTGTGCTTTTGTAGAACCCCGAAGCTCCAAAGCACTGACCGAAACAGTTCTGCCTGAAAACAGAACGTACGGTGGGGTAATGAAAGTGAAGACCAAAAAACTCATAGGCTATGAGTATTTTAATAGAACAGAATGTAATATATATTTACAGTGGCTTCAAATGCCCCCCTTCCAGCACTCAGTTCATAGTTCTTCTGTGGGCAATAAGTCTTGACCAATATTGCTCTTTGGCACCGGCTATAAAATGCAATCTAAAAAGACCCAGTTGAGAATAAAAGTCAGCATCATGAAGGAATGTATGCTTTCTGATATAGTATTTTTCTCACTTTGATTTTCAGACTACAAGATCCATGGCAGGATACTTGTTCAATATTATAAATTAGGAGATAGCAGTTTGTTCATTTCTTTTTCAGGCACTGGTACATATCATGTTGTTGTTGTTGTTGTTGTTGTTCAATCATTACTAAAGATAGCCCATCTTCTCATTTCTAATATACTACAAAATTGATTTTATACACAATTTAGGATGCAATCCTATGCATGTTTAGGCAAAAAAAGTCCTACAATTGCCAGCATTCCCCAGCCAGCATGGCTGACTGGGCAGTGTTGGGAATCATGGGACCTTTTTCTGTCTGAACATGCATAGGATTGAGCCCTTACTTGTCATAGCCATAAGTTGTAACAAAAGTATCAGAGTTAGAGATGCACAACAATGGAAGTATATTGGAGAGCATACCTCTGAGGATTAGTAACATATCAATGGGGGGCGGAGCTTGGCAGCCTGAGCGATGGCGGGTTTCTTCTGAGGCTCTGAACGGCGCTTGCCGGAAAAGGCAATTATCTCTCTTTTAATGGGCATGAATCTTTGAGCAACTGACAGAAAATGATTATAAAACCAACAGGAGCCGGGAAAGTGGAGAGATTTGGAGAAGGGAGGTGAGATGAACTATGATTAATGCAATGTCTGTCTAAACGGCAACTCTATGAAAAGTGAAAGTAAACGCTGACTGACGCAGTTTAAAAAGAAGGAATTTATGTTTGCTGGACATTGATCTGTGATATAACCTCTCATCTTTATCTCACATGGGAACGATTGGAATGCTGGCTTTCTAAGGTTAAAGTGGTTGACTGGATTTATTGGCGTGGCGAGAAGGGGGGTGAAGGGGTGAAAAAAGCTGCATTTGGCATTCGGTGAGGGAGATGTGGGATGTGAGAGACTTTGAGTGATTAAATCTGATCCCCTCTAGTGAATGCTGTTGTGAACTGGATTTTTCCCCCCTCCTCGTGAAGAAGGAGCTGTGAGTGCTATATAATAGAGAAGCCAGCATAAGTTGCTAAGGAAGAGAGTTGGACTCTAAGATTTATGCCCTACCCAGAAGGGACCCATGCCCAACGTTAAAAAAAAGATCAAAAGTTGGGAAAAGCTTAATAAACAAAAAAAGAAACCTTCAAATCATAATTTGGCTTACCTCTCCTTCCTGGGAAGTACAGCCCCTGGAGTTGAACAGGAAGAGGAAGATATAGACCCAGTCTCTTTGGATACAATACCAAATAAAGAAGGAAACATGGCAGAAGGGGGGAAAGAAAGTGGTAGTAACCCTCCCTCTTTAATGGAAATCAAGGCTATTATAGCAGAAAATAACATGATTATTTTTAAAAAAATGGATCAGCAAATGAGTGAATTCAGAAAACAAATGCGTACTATTATGGATAAAACGATGGAAAATTCGGATAAGATCAAAAAGATAGAGGCTAAAGTGGATCTGGACCAGAAGAAACAAGAGGCTTTCGAAAAATCAACTAATATACAATTTAAAGAATGGGAATTGCGTTTGATCGCCTTGGAAGATCAATCTCGTAGATCTTCGCTTCGAATAAAGCAGCTGAAGGAGACGCAAGGAGAAGATCTTAGAGAAATTATCGTGAACTGGTTCAAGGAGCTGACGCCTGACATTCCAATAGATGGATCGGATCTGGACCGAGTCCACCGTGTGGGGGGGAAAAACTACAAAGGGACTAGAGACATATTGGTGAAATTTGGCAACTATTACAAAAAAGAGCAAATTATGAAAGAATTGAGATCTAAGGTTCAGATACAGTGTAAAGGCAAACCAGTGCAAATTTACAATGATCTTTCTCAACGCACATTAAATTGGAGACGTAGTCTTAAACCAATAACGGAAACATTAATGAAGAATAAAATTCCTTATGCATGGGGTTACCCGGTTTTCTTAAGATTTACATATGGGAGGAGGGAATACAGAGTAACCTCATTGGATCAAGGTAAAGATTTGCTGAAGAGGCTGGGTCTGGATGGGGAAGCAGATGGGGCTGGAGTGGGTGGGGGAGGGAATGAGGCTGGGACATCTGGAGAGTAAGAGAATTGTTAATTATGTTGGAGATAATTGCAAATAAAAATGCTAATATAGAGACCTGCCGGCCAGGCACAGCACTGCCTCCCCCCTCCCCCTTTAAAGTAGATGGCTGGAGTATTAGACTCACGGGGATATGGGGGGGGATTAGAGTGGGGGGGTGGGGAGGGGGGGAAGGTAGGGGAGGAGGGATCGGGGTAGGAGGGTGTGGGTTTTATGTATGGAGTTTGTGTTTTTATGTAAGCAAGTTTGAATTGCTGAGCACAAGGGATCGGAAGAGATTTCAAAAGGGTGATTATGGATAAAAAGATAAAGGTATCAACACTCAATGTTAAAGGTTTAGGGGCAGTCGTGAAAAGGAAGAGAATAGAACAAATGCTAAATAAAGAGGGATCAGATATTATAATGATCCAAGAGACACACCAAGGCTCCGAGAATTCGAATATGATAAAATTAAAGTGGTTAGCCTATTATGAAAAATCATTAGGGACATCAAAAAAAAATGGAGTGGCCACTTTGATTTCAAAAAAAAGTGGGTTTATATTAGAAGAGGTAAAAAAGGATGATAAGGGTAGATATCTTATGTTAAAAGGTAAAATTGAGGGAAAGGTTTATACTTTGATTAATGTTTATGCCCCAAATGAGAGGCATAGAGAATTTTTTATAAAGCTGTTCAAAGAAATAGAAGAATTTAAGGAGGGGTATGCATTATTAGCTGGGGATTTTAATATGGTTATGGATAATAAAAGGGACAGGTCAAATCCCACTAATGCTGAAAAGAGGAACAATATGACTATATTGAATAAATTAGTAAAAGAAAATGATTATTTAGATTCGTGGCGTTTACTTTACGGGAATAGGCCTGGATTTTCATACTTTTCCCCAGTTCATCATACATACTCCAGGATAGATTATATATTTGTTTCAAAAGACTTTGCAACGAGGATTTGTAAAATGGAAATGGGGGTAATAAAAGTAACCGATCATGCCTTGTTAAGTTTAGAATTTACAGTTAAGAAAGATTATAAAGAGGCATATAGATGGAAGTTGAACACAAAGATATTGAAATACAATAAAATAGTAGATAAAATTCGGAAGGAACTGTCGGAGGCATGGGAAATTAATGAAAAAGGAGGAACAGCTGGGTCAGTCATTTGGGACACCATGAAGGCTGTAGCAAGAGGAATCTGTATTAGAGAAACATGTAGTTTAAAAAGACAACAACGTGCAGAACAGGAAAAGTTAGAGATAGAAATTAAAAACTTGGAGGAAAGATATTGGCGAAGTAAAGATAAATATAAATTAGTGGAAATACAAGCTAAGAAGAAACAATTAGAAAACTTAAATATAGAAGAGATTCAAAAGAATTTAATGTATATGAAAAGGGAATATTTTGAAAACAGTGATAAGAACTCGAGGTTGCTTGCCAAGCTCACACAAAAAGAAAAAGGGAGGAATGGGATAGAAACGTTGAAAGATAGTCGAGGGAATTATTGTCATGCAATGAAAGCTAAAATAAAAATTTTTCAGGAATTTTATCAGGAATTGTACAAGGGTAAAGAAATTCAACAAGAAAAGGTGGAGGAGTATATTGGAAGGTTTATAAAGAAGGAAATAAAATCAGAATATAAGGAGTTAATGGAGTCAGTAATAACTCAAAGAGAAGTTGAAGAAGTTATTGATAAGTTAAAAGTGGGTAAATCACCAGGAGCAGATGGTTTGGGTCCAGAATATTATAAGGTCTTCAAAGATTGTTTAGTTCCAAAATTAATGGAACTTTATAATAGGATATTATCAGGAGAGAAGATACCTGAATCATGGGAACATTCAGTGATAATTCTGATCCCAAAACCAGATAAAGATTTGACTAATCCTGATTCTTATAGACCTATTTCTTTAATTAATCAGGATGCTAAAATTTTTACATCTATTATGGCCAAACGATTAAATAAATTTTTGGCAGAATATATAGGAGCAGATCAATGTGGGTTTGTGGTAGGAAGACATATGCATAATTTAGTGGGTAGAGTTTTAAATGTAATAAATGTAATAAAAAAAGCAAATATTAAGGCAGGTATTATGGCATTAGATATTTTTAAAGCTTTTGATTGTGTGAGCTGGCAGGCACTAAAGAGTATTATAGATAAATTGGGATTTGGAAATAAATTTAAAAATGTAATAGAACAGTTATATTCCCAAAATACGGCGGTAGTGGTGGTAAATGACGGACTTACTGAAAAGATACGACTAGCCAGAGGAACAAGACAAGGATGTCCGCTCTCGCCGGTCCTTTTTGTAATGGTTATGGAAGTTTTGGCGAAGGCACTAAGGGAGGATAAAGAATTAGAAGGAATTGGAGAGGTAAGGGAGATAAAGCTAAACATGTTTGCGGATGATACTTTATTGACCATTAAGAATCCATTAAGAAAATTAGAAAGAATTAAATATCAGTTGAGGGAATTTGAGGAAATTACAGGGTTAAAAATAAATTGGTCTAAATCAGAGATGATGTTGTTTAACTATACTAAGAAGGAAGAAAAGGATTGGGAATTTAAGGGGATGGAATTGAAAGTTAAGAATGAGATTAAATACTTGGGAATTAAAATTACAAAAAATCTAGAGAATTTAGAAAGGGAAAATTTAACGAGGTTAAAGAAGGAGGTATTAGAGAAATTGGAGAAATATAAAAGATTAAATTTATCTTGGTTTGGGAGAATAGCTTTGATAAAAATGAAGATACTAGCTAAAATTAATTTCGTATTTAGGATGCTACCTATAAAAATATCAGAAACCGAGATAAAAAGTTGGCAAAATATTATTAATAAATATTGTAATGGAGAAAAGAGAGCAAGAGTGAATAAAAATAATTGGTACCTAAGCCAAAAAAAGGGGGGAATGGGTCTCCCAAACATAAAATTATACTACGTAGCAAATAGATTAAGACATGTTGTAGAAGCAATTATGGGAGTAGGAGATTTATACTGGATGGAAGAAAAAATCATAAGTAAGGTAGAGATGAATTTGGAGAATGTTTTTTTTAAAGATGGAGGAAGAAAATGGGTTGGAAGTATAGATAATCCACTCCTGAGGACTCAATGGGAAATTTGGAGCAAATTTAAAGGGAAGCTGCTTCCGAGCAACTCTCCCTTAGCACCGATAATAATGTTAAAGAATTTCCCAGAGGATCTAAAGGGTAGATTATGTAAAATATTAAAAGAGAAAAATAAAATAAAATTAAAGGATTGGGTAAGAGATATTAAAACAAGAGAAGATATGGAAAATTTGTTAAAGGAGAAGAAGCTATCTTGGCTAGAATATGGTCAATTAGAACAATGGAATAAAAAGTGGATTAAAGATAATAGAATGTGCAGAAAGATGACGAGGTTTGAAGAATTAGTAGTAAGTAAGGAGAAAGGAAAAGGAGGTAGTATAGTTTCAAAAGGATTAATGAGTGAAATATATAAAATATTGTTAGAGAAGGAGTTTAGAGAGAATACAGAGAAAGTGATTTGGGAATCAGATTTGAAGATACAAATAGGGCGACAGAGCTGGGAGGGACTATGGAAACAAAGAGTGTTGAGAAGTTTATCAGTAAGAATAAAGGAGAATTATTTTAAAATTTTATGGAGGTGGTACCTAACCCCGGTTAGATTGAACAAGATAAGTGATCAACATTCAGCAAATTGTTGGAGAGGATGTGGGGAAAAAGGAACGTATTTACATATGTGGTGGCAATGCAAATATGTACAAAGATTATGGAAGATGGTGTTCTCAGAAATTGAAGAAATAGTGGGAATGAAAATAGAACAAACACCAAAAATAGCATTGCTGTCACTATTTGAAGATATAAAGTGTGGAAAAGGAACTATAGAGCTGATATCGAGTTTGTTGGTTGCAGCACGATTGATGATAGCTAGGAACTGGAAGATCCAAGGGGAATATTCTATTGAGGAGTGGTATAAAGTAGTATGGGATATAGCCATTAATGATAAACTGACATGTAATATTAAGTGGAGAAAAGGCGTAACTAAAATAAATGAGTTCGAAGGAATTTGGAAACAGTTCCTAGTGTTCGTGTTTACTAAGGGAAATGGGAAACCACCATCAGAAGAAACGATTAGATTTTGGACTCAAGAATGATCCCGAGGTGGGGGGTGCACTTTTATGTTAAGAATGAAAATGTTGTAGTGTGATAAGGCATATGTAATAGTTTTTGATATTTGTACTCAACAATTATTCAATATGTATGAAGCAGATATTTGATGTATTTCTTTTTCTTATTGTGTTTGTTTCAATTATATTTTGGAAATGTTCATTTATGTTTATATAGTGTTGAAAATGAATAAAAATTATTAAAAAAAAAAAAAAGTAACATATCAATATATTATATACGAAAGCATCAGACTGTAAAAATAAAAAAAGATGGGCAAGTGACAGTGAATTCTCAGATTAGATCAGAGTGATAGGAGGTGTCAACACTGCAGACATTTATTTCCCCTTATTGACTTTCAAATCCCTTATTATCCATTGGCACCTAAGTGAGGATCTCATAATGGTTAAGATCTTGCCTCATAACTGAATCCCAATATATAAGCACCCTCCAGTCACAGCTAAGACATCATTCCCTAGCCTGGCACTGCGTGAAAGCACACTATCAAGGGTTGCTTCTGTGGATTGGCTGTGGGTCAGGTAGCTTCAGAGTCTCCAGGATAGAGTTTGGAAAATGTTAGTCCAAAGAGACTCTCATAACCACTTACATACTTCCACTATATTGGACCTTTTGTGGGTTTCTTAATAGTTGGGGGAGGAGCAATCCCCAAATTTGGATTCCATGGTTGCTCCCAAAACAATCCACAATTCCAGGTTTGCACCTTG
The DNA here is from genome assembly GCF_023053635.1 of Elgaria multicarinata webbii. Classification (NCBI taxonomy): domain Eukaryota; kingdom Metazoa; phylum Chordata; class Lepidosauria; order Squamata; family Anguidae; genus Elgaria; species Elgaria multicarinata. The sequence goes on from NC_086172.1 coordinate 64,494,220, forward strand.
GACTAAACAACCTAGAGACAGAGCATCCCTGGGTTGTTTAGCAGAGCAGGAGTGACTGAGTGGGCAGGAGCCAGTATGTTTGCTTGCTCCCAAACAACCCATCGTTTGTTTAACTGTGTTGTTATGTCATCTGAACTGGGACAAAACCTGACCACCATTCCCATACTCCATGGATTGTTAAAGCATGTAAAGTGGGAATGGCTCAAATATGTGGCACATATAGGGTAACATTCTGTCCCACCTATGCTTTGGGCTGGAATTCTGGCATCTGTTATAAGATTTCATAGCCAATATTTGAGGGAAAGAGATTCACGTGTTTCTTTTCAGACATTTCAAGAGATCAGGGCCGCGTCTATATGAGGTCACATTGGCGCCTCGTTATCCGACAGCCCGCATTTGCACTCCTCCAGGGTAGTACCCACTAAAAGGAGCACCGATGCAGGCTTTGGAACTCCATGGGGCACAGACACCCCTAGCGCCCCCTGGACAATTTCACTGGCAGGAGGCGAACCACCACTCCCTCCTGTCATTGGGGATGAACACGTTGCTCAATATATATTTTTAGGTTTCTCTTTAACTGCATAATTTCATGGGTATAGGGAGGCATGGGGATGGGCCTTCCCCACTGAGCCCTCCAATATATATTTTTCTTATTTATTTTTATTTCTTATTTATTACCGTAAGCTCTGCAGGGTCCATGGAGGCGCGGAGGTGGTCCAGCGGCCATTGGGCTCATTGCTCCACCCCCTCCTTCCCCCTCCTCCTGTCCAGCCATGGCAACCAATCAGAGGTCACTATTGCCCAGGACACACTTCTGGAGCAAGACTGGAGCAAGGTGAGAGATGGCAAAGGTGCATATTTGCCTTGCTCGGTGGAAAAAGTCAGGGTAAGTGCCCGTCTTTTTTAAAGCAGAGTTTTGGGGGTTTGCCCCTGGGTGGCTTCATGATGGCGGCTGTGTCATATAGATGACCTGCTGCCACTCCAAATCCACTCTGGGGCAAACCCCTCATCAAGATGTACCCCAGGTTATCTTGAACTACTTCTGCACTATTTTTAAATTTCTATCTTTTATGGAACTTCCTTCATAATCTTAATGGTCTGATCAGTAAGGGATGCCCAAGCATCTATAAAAAGAGACAGGGGAGGGAGAGAGAGAGATTGTTTGCAAATACTATTGGCATCCAGAAAGCGAAGCAGCAAAGTCAAGCCTTCCAGTGTCAAACCCAGAGGTCGTTACAAAGGAGGAACAGACTGGGAGATGGAATGTCACTTAAACAATACAGAGATAAACGAGAAACAGTTATTCTATCTGCTCCAAATGTTTGGAAGACAACAGAATGTGATCATGCAGCGACAGAAAAAGAATTGCTACTGCTAAAGTAAAGAGAATCCAGGACATATGCAGGCTTGAATAAAGAGAGAAAAACTGGTAAAAGGTAATTTGTTTCTTTGACAATCAAGCATTTCTCTTGGCCCAGCACAAAAAAACACAAAACAAATCCTACTGATTTCTTGTTTTCAATGAGAAAGAAATTGTAATTATCTAGGAAGAAGTCACATGAGGCAAACATTTAAAAGCTGCCTTTTGTTCTGACAGTCACTTCCTGTGTTTGTGTGACTCCTAGTATACCACTCTTTAGCATTTCCACCAAGCGAGGCATTCGGAAGAAAGGTGTAAAAGCTCTTTTGTAACTGGCAGAGTTGCCATGGTAATAGCAAAACTGATAAATATGAAGGGGCTTGACTCCTTGAGGATTCAGAATGTTTAATTAGAACACAGCTTACAGAGCTACAGTGAGAGCAGGACTGGAAAAGTTACACCATGTTCAAATATGACTCAGCAAGAGAAGCAACAAAAAGGAACCTCCCTCTGGAAAACATAGCTGCCACAAAGATTTAAATTTCTGGTGGGGGAAATGGTGCAGAACAATATGCTGTTAGCATTATTACTGATCCAAATGAAATAGTCCCAGTTCAAACTCTGTTCATTGAAAAATAAAGGCTGATTAATGACAGATTTCATGTTAACATTCTACTTCACTTGACTTTTGCCTTTGCGTTTTAACTGCACGGCAACCAGAGGCAATTAGCTGCAAGGATTTCAGAAGTGTAGATTACATCTGAGACAGAAATAAAGCCAGTGTGATGTAGTGAATCGAGTGATGGATCTGGGTCAAGAAGACCTGGGTTCAAATCCTCACTGGCCATGACACTCATTGGGTGGCTTTGGGGGGCAGTCATTCACCCACAGACTCCCCTGCCTCACAGGATTGGCATGAGGATAAAGTAGGGGAGGAAGAACCATGTCCACTACACTGAGGTCCTTGGAGGAAGAGTGGGATATAAATGTAGGAGATAAATAAGCAGATAGGTGAAGGCAAATGTAAACATGGGGCAGTCATCCTTAAGTTAAAGGTAACATGCAGTCAAAAGGAGAGGGCCATAGTTCAGTGGAAAATCACATTTTTTTGCATGCAGAAGTTTCCAAGTTCAATGCCTGGTACCTCCAGGCAGAGCTTGGAAAAAATCCTGCCTGAAATCTTGGCAAACTATGGTCAGTCAGGGTCGACAATATTGGCTGAGATAGACCAATGGTCTGACTCAGTATAAAGCTGTTTCCTATATTATGAAAAGACTACCCAAGGCCTACTTTTCAGTAGCATGTTAGCTTATAAACATGTTATAAAAGCGCATTTATTAATTTTTATCCCCCTCTTCATCTCCCGAAAAAGGGCTCCTGAGCAGCTTGTGATAATTAAAAACAGTAAAACATATAGGAGGTAACAACAGGGATGTGAGTGGAAGGGGACTCAGCAGGGGACATGGCTGGCATGGGGCTGGCTGAAGCCATTTGGACAATGCGTGCCTCACAAAGCCGGGACTCTTCTGCACTGCACCTTTACATATTGGGAGGATGTGGACTGGTGAAGCATCCCAGCCTCGATCACCTGGGTCAGGTTGGCTTCTCCTGCACTGCACCTTCCCCCATCATCTTCTCTTATTGTAGGATGACAAAATTAATTTGACCCAAATCAGTGCCCTCTGCTGCAACACTGAGAACTGACAGGAAACAAGGGCAGTTTTAACCATCCTGGCAGCCTGGATGAGAACCTTCCTAAATTAGTAAAAGTTTTGGAGCTTCTTCCTCCACCTTGCTAGCGTACTACCTTTCCCAGCTATCACCAACTTGGTTTGCAATGCCATTGCGGTAGAGAGACAAGCTAACTTTGGAGCTGGTATCCGAGACAAAGATTTGCATCCTCAAAAATGTGACCTACAGAAATATTTCATGATATTGATTGAGGGGTGGGGGTGGCAGTGGATGGAAACAAAAATGCATACCCAGTACACAAATAATGAGCTTTTAAGATTCCAAGTAGGGTGGCCATTTACATACCACCAAAAAAGAGGACAAAAGGTTGCATAACATCTACATATGCTACTATATATGTATAGATACAAATTTACAAAGGATTACTTCAATTTAAATAGATAATACATTTCAGGATAGTAAGCAGGTGAACTGTGTGCCTGCTCAGGGGCTAACTGTTCATAAGAAACTTCAAGAGCCTTTCAAAATAGAGACAGTCCTCTGGCAGTCCTTAAAATAGAAGACTGTCCTCTTTAAAAGAGGACCTGTGGTCACCCCTACACATGGAGTCCCTATGTGTAAGGCCTAAAGAAGGCCCAATGAGCAGGGTGTCATTTTGTGAACCATCAAGAGTTTTGGCTATTGGGAGGTATATAAATGTAATCAATCAATCAATCAATCAATCGCTAAACGGGAAAGGAACGAGGGACTCAAAAAGAGGCTGGGATTGGAGCTTTCCCTGGTGCTATTTCCTCCTTCCCCTCTTTGTAATTTAATTTGGGAAAGGCAGGGAGAAGGAAAGTCAACTGTAGGGAAGGCTGGGAACAGGCCCGGTGCTGCCATAGAGGCAACTCAGGCGGCCACCTAGAGCGCCAACCAAACGGACACCGAACAGCATACCCAGAAGCCGCTCTCCTAGAGCGGCTTCTGGGTGTGCTGTTCCAAAGCCGCCGCCCCAGCCTCCGCCCAACCCCAGGGTCCTGGCTCCTTTGAAGCCAGGATGCTGGGGTTGGAGCTGACCGGCCTGCGGGGGGGAGCAGCAGCAGCAGGGGCAGCTGGGCGGGAGGCGACCTCAGCAGCCCCTCAGCAGCGGTGGCAGCGGCTCCTCACATCCTGGAGGCGGCGGCTGTGAGGGGGTCGGTGGGCCGTCCCGCGATGGCGGCCCCACCCTGCATCGTCATCATTGTCGCCGCCGCGCCTCGCCTCGGCCCGGCCCGGCTCTTGCCCACGACGTGCTCCGGCCCCCCCAACCCCAGCGTTCTGGCTTCAAAGCCGGGAGTGGGAGAGAGTGGGCGGGCGGGCGGGGGGGAGCAGTGAGTGAGCGAGCGAGCGGGTGGGGGTGCGGCTTCAGAACGCGCCTGCCTAGGGCGCAATATAGTCTGGCGCCGGCCCTGGCTGGGAACACCAGAAGGCTGGCAAGGAAGCATTAAGAATGGATTACCGTAAGTCATTATTAATCTTTCCAAAATCCAAAAAGCATGTGAGGATTCTAAGCAAAAGCTCCTATTTCTTAAAGTTCTGAAATCTCAGAAAAGTGTGGCTCTTTCTGAATTGGGGCAGGGCAGGGATCACCGTGCTCTGTAAAGTTCAGGTACACAACCCACGAGCTGTATGCAGCCCTCTGCCACTCTCTGTGCAGACCACAGAGCTTGCCAGTGGCCCACCCAGTTTTCCCTGCTGGAATAACAGGGTAAAGACCAGTGATATAAGCAACACTGGAATAGCCATCTCTATCAAGGTTACTGGGCAGGGAGGAGGCTAAAGTCTCCTCCCTCCCCAAATACCCTGAAGCAATAGGGATCACTGTGTTATCACTGCTAATGACTTTAGCCTTTTCCCTTCCCTAGCAATCCTGAAACAGCCCATCCCCTGCATGTGTATGCATATCTTGCATTGGCTGCCTATACGTTTCCAAGCCCAATTCAAGGTGCTGGTCTTAACCTATAAAGCCCTACATGGCTTGGGACCGCAATACCTGATGGAACGCCTCTCCCGACATGAACCTACCCGTACACTGCGCTCAACATCTAACGTCCTCCTCCGAGTGCCTACTCCGAGGGAAGCTCAGAGGATGGCAACAAGGGAGAGGGCCTTTTCGGTGGTTGCCCCCCCCCCCACTGTGGAATGATCTCCCCGATGAGGCTCGCCTGGCGCCAACATTGTTATCTTTTCGGCGCCAGGTCAAGACTTTTCTCTTCTCCCAGGCATTTTAACAGCATTTAACAATGTTAAGTTTGTTTTTAATGGACCCCAGAATTGTTGTTTTTAAATGGATACTGTTATTTTTATACTGTTTTTTTATGTTTTTGATGGTTTTTAAATTTTGTATACTTTTAATGTTTACCATTTTTCATTGTTGTAAACAGCCCAGAGAGCTTCGGCTGTGGGGCGGTATATAAATGTAAATAAATAAATAAATAAATAGTCTAGGCACACACCTATGTCCCCCGACCCCCAGCTAACACCAGATATAGCCCTCTGGGCCAAAAGAGATTACACACCCCTGCTATAAATATTTGTTTGTGAGTTCCAATTGACCACGTGAGTTTGTACATGTCACTGGAAAAGCTAGAACTCATGACCAGGAACGTGCTAATAGAAGTTTCCTTGGCCTGGAGGCTGAATAAGGAGTGTCATCAGAGCCCTACCAGGCTAAAAAATAGCTGGGATTATAGCAAAGCCTACAGGTTCATTGTTATTTAACCTTCTCATCCTTTCTTTTTATTCATGGATTTGAAATTCAAGATGTCAGCGCCTGTAAAAGGCAAATCAGAAGAATGATTGTGTTTAGAGGGATTAAGCAATTGCTTTGAAAGCAATTTCTGCCAACTTCTGAGTAACGGGGAGGCTGCGTGCCATCTCCCCCTCCTTGTCCCATCCCACTCCTTTTGTCTTAGGCGTTGACACTGTAAAAAAGAAAAGACATTTCTTATTATTTCTATTCTGTCCCAGTAGTTCCTTTCCATTTTTGAGTGCTTTGTGCAGCTCTAAATTATTTGTTTGGTGGATTCGGTCCATCCCTGTGCTCTAGGGCCATACAAAGAGTAACAAAGGGAGAGGTTCCAATAATAGATTAGACGCTTCAAGAGACTGAAAGAGCTTCACACTGCATGTGTTTAGATGGTTTTGAGGGCAGAAAGGGGTGTTGCACATTTTGGGGTTTTGTCTTCAAAGTGATCTTGCAGCAATGCAGAGAACATAATTTCCCATTAGTCTGATACTTTGGCAGAGTATTCACTGAAGTGATCAAAATGAAAACATATATACACACACATACACACACACACACACACACACACACACACCAGTGAATAGGACTATATCAGCCAGATTCACCTGGGTAATTCAATAAAGCATATTCAAGACTGGAAAAGAGAGTATTTCACAAGTTCTTCTACCTTTACAATCTTCATTGCTTGAAACATTCACGCTGGCTCTTTAGGAAATATATATTAAAATAACTTTAAAATCTTTATATACTTTCACAGATGGCTAAGCTGTTTTGGGGCAATTTACTCATGCAAAATGAGATTCATTATCAAGCAACCACTGAAGCAAGTTGGCCCAATTCTCAATTACACCATTAACTTTAGAGAGGAAGTAGGTCAAGCTCCTAATAAGCAAAATACTATTCAAACTAGAGCTCGGCTGAATATTCACAGGAAAGCTTGTGCCTAAATTTTGACTTGCCTGATTAGAATGGTTCAAATCTGGATCCTAAATGGTTCTTACTTTGTGAGCCTTGAAAACAATGTGCTCATCAGCATTCATCAGATTGAAACTGCTAAGCATATACACCCCTGAAAGAGAAACATTTGATACAGAATGTACAGAATGTACAGAAACATTTGATAAAGAAGTCAATCTGTAAACATCTTGAAATCAATGCGGTGATCACTAGAAGCCAACACGGATTTGTCAAGAACAAGTCCTGTCAAACAAATTTGATCTCATTTTTTGATCGGGTAACCTCCCTTGTGGACCGTGGGAATGCTGTGAACATCATATATCTTGACTTCAGCAAAGCTTTTGACAAAGTACAACATGACATTCTGATTAACAAACTAGCTAAAAGTGGGCTAGATGGAACAACTATTAGGTGGATTCACAGTTGGCTACAGAATTGGACTCTGCTATTCTATGATTCTATGATACATAACGTCAAATATTCAGAAGCTGCCATGAGATTCATTTTATCTTTCATACATGCTAGACTTATATTAGTCCCCTCTTTTGTTCTCTTTGTTCTTTTTTGTTTTATTTATTCATTTAGATTTAATATTTATATATCGCTTTTCAATGAAAAGTTCCCAATTTATAAAGTAAAAAAAAAAAGTGGCTTACAAATATTTTTCAATAAAATTGTTCACCATCACAGCTTGGGCCCAGCTTTCTCATGTACAACTTTCATCCTCCGTGGAGCAGATGTTCTCCAACCTCCAACTGATTATCTAAAGATTCAGCTTGGTAACACCAACTTGAAACCACCCATTCTGCCCCTCCAACCCCTCTGCAAGACAAATTTGGAAACAGATGCAATTATCATAGGGTTGATCCTGCTGTGACACCAATCTTCTCTCAGTTGACATAAGCCCTATTCTGTATTAGTCCTCTTAAGATCAGAAAGAGTCTCCAGATTCCTTAGGCATGGTGCATGCAGGTCTGCTTGAGGCATCTTCATTCCAGTCCACCTTCTCCCTCACAGGTGTTCAGGTAAGCTCTAGAAAGCTCCAAGCTACTGACTGTACTAGCAGTGGTTGTGCTGCTTGGGTAATCATCACTCACAGATTCTATCTGGGATGTCACCAGATGCTCCAAGTCTTCTCCTTCCTCTTTTCCACAGCTGCCTTCCTCCTTTCCACCTTCCACTTCTAGAAGGTGGAAGGTAGAAGATAGAAACTATCAAGAAGTATTCCAGTTAACTCTCCTCATCGAAATGCACATCTCTCCAGAATGCCTAACTGCCATCTCACTGCTGCTCCTTATTCTTCTTGCAACCCATGCTGGGCTCTGCCAAACAAGCTACAATACTTCCAGCTTGGTCAAGCAAAGCACCAGCACTCCCTGCCTCCACCCAAATGTTGCTTCTTCCGCCTTGTTCTTTCTGTTGGTCCCTGCCTCCATTGAGCATCATCTCACACCACCATGTTGCTAGTTTCTCTCCACAGGAAAGGGCTCTTTTTATTTGTTTTATCTCACTTGAAACCTGTTGCTTTGTATTGAATCCTGTCACTTTGTCATTCTTGCAGGACTAAGGCCATGTCTAGACCTCCCGGCATTCCAGGAGGGAGGGGGAGGATCTCACAATTTTCTGATCTTGAGATCCTCCCCCTCAGTGCACACGCGGCCGCGCAACATCCCAGGTATTGCGCCCGTCACGGTGGCCATTTTTTTTAAGAAAGAAGAGCTGCAGCACACAAGCACTCCAGCGAAAATAAAAAGGTAAAAAACAAACAAACTGATCCCATTCCCCTCCCCACCCCGATGGGCACGGAGCACCTGAGGAACTCCATGCCCGGTTCCTAGCTCTTCTCGTTTGCTCTCAAGGAGCCAGGACAAAACTGGGATGGCTGCCCACATGTCCTGCTGTCTCAGGACGATCCCGAGACTGTGTGAAAAGTCAGGATTAAATCCATCCCAGTTATCCAGGGGAAAGGGAGGGATCATCCCTCCCTGCCCCCAGGATCCCCTGTGCATCATGTGGACACACAAGGATGATCTTGGGGCAATACCCGGGATAACCCCTCATGTAGACATGCCCTAACGGGGCAGTATTTCTTCTGACTGAATAAGGACTCCTGCTTAGCAGAACAGGACCTATATTGTCCTTGCTGTCAATACAGTAAAATTCAAGTGACAAGATATGTTCTAAATAATTTGTTTTAGGATAATCTGTGCATGTGTGACTCACTTTCAAGTCATATTTTGAACTTTGCAGTTCCTTTAGTCTTGTGCCCTTCTCTTTCTTATTTTATCGAACCTGATCAAGCCTCCATTTGGGGCCCAAGCTCCTCACAAAGCCCAAGATTCTTTTGCCCCATCTCTCTCCTCTGCCTGTTCTTCATAGTCCTGATTGAAACAAAATGCTGGGCAGGATGGAAGAACTCAACTGGGTGGTATGTCCCATGTCTTGATTAAAACCATGCCCTGTGTTGCCATGCATGCTATGTTAATTGTGTGTTGTGATATTCTGACTCTGACAAAGCAGTTGTGAAACAGGTTGAAAGAAGCCGGAGGCCTGCAGTTCAGTCCTCACTGTTTTTGTAAACCATTTGTGTTCGGTTATTGTGTCTTTTCCAACTGCTGCCTTCTGTATTGTTGTTTTGTGCTATGCTAATATGCCAACATAGTGCCAACCTAGGTTATGAATCCCTCCTGTCCTTACTATGTATTTGCAGGTAGGGTGATTTAATTTAATTTAAATGAGACACACCGCCTGAAACACCCCATGGATGCATCTTCTTGCTGCTCACATGGTTTTGGGCCTCAGTTGGTTCATGACACAGTAGTCCCTTCTCTTACACTATTGCTCAGTTTAAGTAGGATCTGAACAAAAGAAATAATCTATCTTTCTACAATTGCCTACCCTTCCCTTTCACTTCCACTCCTTTTACTTGTTGTATGTTGCCTTCTATATTGCAACTTTGTGATCAGGCTTGACATGCTTTGATTTTAGCTTTGCACAGTGCCTAGATGCTTTCAGATGCTTCAGACATTATAAGAATAGTGAGACAAAATGATGCAAGTTACAATTAGTGTGGAGAGAGTGGACAGAAATGATTTAGTTTCTCTCAGAATACTAGAACTGAGAGTTAGCATACCTGACACTGATTAGCAATTGACTAAGAATGTACAAAAATGATTAGCAATTGACTAAGAATGTACAAAAATGATGTTTTTCACATCATTGCACTGATGAAATTTACTACCAATAAGTTTATGTGAGGGTCACAAGCATCAAGCTGCAATCCTCTACCCACTTAGTGGGAGTAAGCACTATTTAACTATTTAACATACTCCTGAGTAGACATGTGTAGGGCTGTGCTACAAGAAAGGAGTTGATTCATTTACGGAAGGTGAGTTAGTCAATAACTATGATAGGTAGAAATGGAAAATTCATATTCCAGTAGTATGATCCCTAATTGCCAGGAACTGGAGACAACAACAGCAATGGCTAGCTTCATCATGCCTTGCTAGGGAACTTAACAAAGATATATCTCTGGCCTCTGGTGAAAAGAGACTGGAAGACTAAACAGACCATTAATCTTTTCCAGCAGAGTCATCCTTTTCTTCTTAATGAAGGGTGTATTTAAAGAAATGTAATAAATAAATAAGGAATCAAATATGAACCTGGACAATTTGGAAAGTATTTGGTACCAATGTATGGTACAATATGTGGTAAAATACAACAAAGATCTGTTGCTATTGGTTGGCTCCGATCCTTCTGAAGTTCATCTTTGGGCTACCACATTCCAAAGCTGACTGGGAGGGCACATTCCAATGGTGGGCAAAGCCAAAGGCAAAAGGAAATGGGGCCGTGAATACCTTCATATTTTAACTTAAAGCTCTTACTGCCAGTAACTGGGCCTTAGGAATTGCAGCCTTTGAGAATGAGGAAAACTTCAAAAGTCGGGAAAGTACCAATTGATAGGTGGTTTGGGGAAAGGGATGGAGCCAGGGGAAGGAGGCATGGCCATCAGGGGATCCCTGAAGGGCCAGATTGGGAGCCCATGAGGGCTGGGTTTGGCCTGCAGTCCTGAAGTTTGACATCCCTTGCTTCCACCTGCAAAATTTGGAAGAATAGATGGCTATAATATTACAGGGGCCAATATATAGTTCAACTAAAGATACTGGGACACAGAGCATTACGCTGGAATCTGTAAAGGTAAATTTGCTTGCTTTTATGAATCCTTTAGGAGAAAGGCTTAAAAGGATAAAAGATTATCGCTAACTCTATTTTCAGTGGTTCTTTAAATAGATCTTTTCCGCCCCCTGCAACAATTCTACTCAGTGTGACATATAAAATGATTGATCGCTACCGCTTCCTCCGTAGGCAACGAACAGAGGGCTGTTTGTGGCTCCTGACTAGACAAGGCTTGCCATTTGAATGACATTTAATTAATATCTACCTCAGCTTATGACAAGGATGTGATGTTTCCAGCACATGCGAGTTCCTATGTAAAAAAAAAAAAAAGCTGTAATTTGTAAAACCTGAAGAGTAAGTTCCTGATTTACACTGCCACTGACTTTAGAGGTAGAACTAAGGGAGGTGATCACAAAGACAGGTAAAATTTTGTCAAACAAGGGCAAAATCCACCAAACACTACTGCTGTGCTTCCTCCATTCATTCCAACTGTTACTACAGCAGCACTGTTCAGTGGATCAATCCCTCAACGATTTTCTCAACAAAGAACTATTTCTAAAGAAGGATTTCTTCAGGGGAGAAAATGTGCCTTTTTTTTTTTTTTTTGAAGTTTATCTGGTTTTCAATGAAGAATCAATCCTAGAAACTTTATCATGTATAAAAACCTTAAAAAGATGGAAAAAGTGTGGCGGGGAAGCATATAGGCTCCAGAAAGTTCCACATGGTTTGTATTTTGGAATTCATTAAAAAAAAAAAAAAAAAAACCTCAATGTTTTCCAGCTCTTTTATAACCTGTTGATTAAAGATTATCTGGAAAGAATTAAGCATGCTCTTATGACGAAGGCTGGAAGAATACAGGCTTTCCATGCAAAAGGCCCAGATTCAAGCCCTAGAATCTCCAGGTAGGGCTGCTGGGATGGGGGCTGGCTGGAGAGCTGTTGTCAGTGAATCCATAGACAACACTGAGCCAGATGCTTAGTTTTGGATGGAGTGTCACCAATTTTTGGCATGGCAAGACACTGGGAATTCTTGAATACTTCTAGAATGTTTTCATCCATCAGAATATGTATTGTGTGCCCCATAGCAGGTATCTAGAAACATAGGAAACAAAGGCTGTGCACATACTAACTAACAGAGCAATCCTACAGGTTAATGGGGGGAAATCCAAAGGCAGAGAAACTACACACTGGCAGAGAGAAGGGAGGAGGAATGGTATTTTTCTTCTCTTCCCCCCACCCCCAAACACACACATTCCATTTCAAGGTGCATTTTTCACCTTTACTTTTACAATTACCCTCCCTTTAGTTGCAATGGGGGGATTCTGTAAATTTCCCTTAATTTTAGCTGGGGGCTGGGATCAAGGAATGGAGAGACTGTGGATCTTTAGCCATCACCCAATCTGCTCCTGAAACACCCATAGAAAGCTCCTATTAGCTTCTCCCAATGTTGGCACTTCAGTGTCAGAGAGGCAAGAGCTACAGAAGTTTCTTTGGTGAATTGGGGTGATGCTGGTGGTGTTATTAACAGTTCTATTAGGGTTGTTGTTTTTTCCATTTTCCAGTACAATAGAAAAAGGTTGTCAGGCTGGGTCTGCCCCCTCTAAGGTCAGGCCTCTCTCTCTGACCTCTGAAACAGTTTCTTGGATGCTCATTCCAGTGACCATGGGATTTCAGCCTAATATTCCTGAAAATGTACACATTTCATTTCCATACTAAACAATTGAAAAAATGACATTTAGAAAAGCATATATTTTTTGTTGTTGAAAACTGTGATTTTACTTGGCAAAATGAAATGAATGCCCTGCTGTTTTAAAGTTAAATAAGGAGGAAACACTCTGATTCAGATAATCAAAGTCTGGAATTAGCTTTCATCATTTTTCTGGGAATATAACATTTAGAAGAGCCCTGCTGGATCAAAGCAAAAGCCTGTGTAGTCTTGCATCTTGCTTCCCAAAGTGGCCAAGCAATAGCCCACTCTCACTGATGTTCAGCAGCAGCTAGTTTACAGGAGGGTGAGCATATTCGAGAAACCAAAAAAGAGGACACCTGGTGGGGTGGGTGGGAAAGAGGCTTTCCGAGGTCTCTGGAAAACAAATCATTCCCCAACACCACATGAAAAGCTCCAATTAGAGCAGAGGAAGGGAAAGCATGCCCCCCTCCTCTGCTTCTTTAAGGTCCCAATTGGAGTAGCGTGGGGGTGGCAAGCAAGTGCACTTCCCGGGGCCTCTGGAAAATGTGTCATTCTAGCCCCCAGCCATGCTACTAATGCACTTTTCCCACCTCCGCTCCAATTGGAGACTTAAAGGCCCCAATTGGAGGAGAAAGCATGTCATCCCCCCAATTGGGCCCTTTTCTATAATGTCTGCTCCAATCAGGGCCTTTTCTATAAAAAGTAAACCTCAGAAAACCTGACTCTTCTCAAATATATTTGTCGGTATTTGTCGGGTTTTCCTGCCATGTGTACAGGCAAATATGCGATATAACATGCCCGCTAGAGGGTGCTGTCCCATTGAATTGTATGGGCCATGTGGTTGCTGCTCTCTTCCTTGTGTAATTACAGCTCATTGCAAATGTGGAAGAGATTCAGGAAGAAAAGCCATGGTAAGGAACGTGATTCCCCACCCCCACCTGAAGGAACGCTATGACTCTAACCTGCAGATTCCACAGTGGAACAACTTTTTCCGAGTCACATGGATCCCACAGACCTGTTTCACTGACTTTACAGAAACAATCACTTGAAGGGATGCAAACATAATTTTCAAATGAGCATGCAAATGAAAATAAATAAATAAATATTCCAAATACTTAGAAAAGTTAAACGAATGTTATACTGTTCCATAGCACATGAACATGGAATTTATGCTAAACTCTTCTATACAGTATTAATAAAGGACAAACTGTAAGACATATTTTACATGCCCCATTAAACTGGGGAAATAAAGTCTTCATGAAATATAATTGCCTTCTGATAGAAATAGCACACAAAAACAGCCATCACAGTCAGATGAATTTCCTAATTTATTATTGTCTCTTGGTGGGGGTTTTTTGGTTTTGTTTTTTGTTTGGTTATTACTTAGGTCATGATATCAAACTTCTAATTCTTTGGAGATGAGAAAGCTACATGGCCATATTATAAAGTATGTTAACATCATCTGTAATATAGCAAAGGTTGAGATGCATGTGGTGATATTTTACTGACCATTTCCTGCTGCAATCCTGCACACAGTTATGTACATCGAAGTCTCTTTGAAGTCTATGGGTATATAAATGTGCAGCAAGTATGCGTAAGTATGTAGCCTTGCATACTTACTTCACACATGTATGGATTTTGTTAAATCCATTCCATTTGTGTTTTCCTGATTGCCTTTTGCTCATTGATGGAACAAACAAACCAGAATGTCATTCTAATTGGGCCACTTATGCAACATTACCGCCGTGAATTAAATATTGACGCCGGTAATGTTGCATAAATGACCCCTTTACACCTGCCATTTCTGCAACACTCCCTTCCTGGAAATACCCGAGCTGCCATTGTTGTGCAAAATGGCTCGATAACTGAACAGATGGCCCCACAGCTTCATTAGGTTGCACGATGTCTGCACAGGGATAGACAGTGGCAGTGGCTTGGCAAATGTCTGACAAAATCACATGTAGGTGAGTCTCTCGATCCCTACAGCTGCCTGAACTTTGAGGGCATAGCTGTTGGGGCTGTCTTGATGCACATACACCACATCACTTGCCATGCTGTTCTGAAGAGTCCTCCAACCCTCCAGAGCAGAATTTGGGGGGTTGGGGGAGGTCGCAGGGGCCTGCAGGGGAGAACAGGGAAAAACTACCCTCCCTCCTCCGCCCCTATAGCATTCTTCAAATACTTGAAAGGCTGTCACACAGAGGAGGGCCAGGATCTCTTCTCGATCATCCCAGAGTGCAGGACACGGAATAACGGGCTCAAGTTACAGGAAGCCAGATTCCGGCTGGACATCAGGAAAAACTTCCTGACTGTTAGAGCAGTACGACAATGGAACCAGTTACTGAGGGAGGTTGTGGGCTCTCCCGCACTGGAGGCATTCAAGAGGCAGCTAGACAACCATCTGTCGGGTATGCTTTAGGGTGGATTCCTGCACTGAGCAGGGGTGGGGGGTGGGGTTGGACTTGATGGCCTTATAGGCCCCTTCCAATTCTACCATTCTATGATTCCGTGATTCTATGAGTGGAGTTCTGTTCACAGGAACTCTGAATTCAAACCAGAATGACTCCTTCATGCACAAGACAAGGACATATTAAACCAGCACAGCGCTCAAACAATTTGAGATCCACATGAAATTAGCGATAGCAAATGACTTGTACTTTTCTAACGGCAGAGCTGATTCAGACTTGGGCAGTTTCAGAAATTTGATAAAGGACATACAGCAGTAAAAAGGGCACTCATACAAGATGGAAATCTACATCGGCACAGCTTTGATTGAGAAAGCTTTGGCCTTACTCAGAGAAAATAGTTTAACCTTGCTTGGTTCAATTTATATTTATAAACTTGTGAAGAGACTGATAAAAAATACTGTGCATGAAAATGCAAAAGGAAGAAGCGGGAAGCGACTCTTCTGTGCCTTGCCTCTAAATAAATAAATAAGTAAATGGGATGTGTGTTTTGCATTGGAAAGATGCTAGGAGGAAGCCAGCCTTTTAACTTGCTTTACTGTGCATTTTATAATGAAAAACAACCCTAAGCCACACTTTTAATGAGGCCAATGAGATATGAGGTAGGAAGAGAAAATTGTGATCAAAGTGAAGGCAACTGTGGCTTTGCGGGCATTCTGGGAAAAGTTACATTGTGAGAGAGAGAGAGAAACAAGGTAACCTCAAACAGATTTTTTTCAATGTACATTTAAATTTAAATATTGATGTGCAAAGAGAGAATTCCACAGAAATTCCAGTGGTAAATCCATGTTTTTAATCAGAGGACATGAATACAATACAATAGTTCAGAACTGAAACCATTCCATTTCCAGCCATCTATATTTCCCCCTGTTCTTGCAGTAGCTTCCTTCCTTCCTTCCTTCCTTCCTTCCTTCCTTCCTTCCTTCCTTCCTTCCCCTTCTCACTCACTTCCTCTCTTTTAATAAAAGCATGATAAAACCTTGATTTATAGGTTAAAATGAAAAAATCTGCATTATTTTGCTAAAATTAGAATTCTCTCTCCCTCTCTCAAATAGCCCACAGTAGATGCTACAGCAGCCATTCATTTAATAATCATAATCTTCAGGAATGTATTTATTGCATTTTCATTTCCCCCCCCCCCAAGTGTTTAGGATGGCACACCTGGTCCACCATCACCATCACAACCATTTTTCCCTCACACCAAGCCTGATCAGGTTTGCAGCCCGAGGTCACCCAGCGAACTTCCCGGCTGATTTGGGGATTCATAGCCGGGTCTCCCCAGTCTAACTCCAACACTCTTATTGCTAATCTGCATGGGAATGGAGACACACAGCACAGGTATTTAATGAAGGCCACCGCTTGATTAATGTTCCTAGCTCTTTCCTTTCCTAGTCACAAGCGCTTCTGACCCCTGAGCTGAGGCAGTGGAGACTTAGCTCCTTTCAGGTGAAGTAACTGGTGAACAGTACAGGGGACCTCTGTGACTCTCTCTGTGTGATTCAGATCTCCGCATAGAGCAGCTTCCCCAGCGTGGTGCCATTTGGGATCACAATTCCCATCCTATCATTCCTGACTATTAGCCATGCTGACTGGGGCTGATGGACATTGTAGTCCAAAACACCTGGAGAGCACCAGATTGCGGCAGGCTGCCACAGAACTGTTACACTGCACACCATTGCATTTGCGTAAGCCAAATGTAGCATTTCAACTGAGCTACTGTAGACAGGGGTGGCTGCCACGGATCTCCTCACCTCCCCGTTGTGCACTCACACACCACATTTGTGCAATCTACGAAGGCTGCTGCCTCCCTTCTGAATCTTAGCCTGGCTCTAAGGTTTGCTCTTCACTGCTCACAAGCAGTGCTCCAAGGAGGACCGAGCAAAGTCATGCCCCTCTAGTGGGGGCTGGTGGCTCTGATTTCAGTGGGGCTGTAAATCCAGTTTGGGTTTTAGTCAGAACCTGCCAGAACTCTAAAGGAGCTCTCCAAGTGCTGAATCCTAGCCCTAAAATGGTTTCAACACCATGAATAGCTTTCTCTTTTTTTAGAGTTATGGCTGGTTGTGACTGAAACCCAGAATGGAATCACAGCCCCACTGAAATTGGAGCCGCTGGTCTCCACTGCCCTCAAGCCAGTGAGCCTTGGGATTGGTGAACCTGACAGTCTCAAGGGTTCCCAGATTAGCTGGGAGAAAGGCATTTGTTTTCCCAACTTAGTTTTGAGCCAACGAGCCTGAGAAGCTTGTGACAGGCGCAGGTGGGGTTTTTTTCTTTTCTTTTCCTTTTTACCTCTCCTGCGAGATGCCAAACACAGGGTTGCAAATTCACATTTGGGGTTTCGAAGCAGAAAAGCAAACCTGGACAAGGAAAATATGAATCCCTTTCCCTACCATTTCTCCAGCCTGAATTCCCCCTGCTGGAGCGAACAAACAAACAGTAGCATTGGAACTCTGTTGCCGTTTAACAGGTATTTACCCCCTTGAAAGCAAGCTTCTGAAGTCAAAGCACAGAGGAAGTATGAGGCTACCTAGACGTCAACACATTCTAATATTTTAAAACGTCGATAGGGAGCTTATGCGAGCTGGAAATCACAGCGTTCTCTTATCAACTATCTGCTTGAGGTTGTTGCACTGAAAATTAATGACACTGATTTATGGAAGATACTCCACCACCTGGACATTATCAGCTTGATACCTCCAGTAGGAATGGAATCATAAAGCTATCTTTTTGCCTCCAATAATGTCTCTTCATCTAGCAGCCCCACCGATTGAAAGCAGCGTTAATCTTCGCTTGCGGTATGACAGGGAAGAATGTTGTCAGCTCAATAACACATAAACCCCTATTTCCAGCGTCAAACCTCCCCCTTCCTCCACACCCTCAAGGCAGCACAAGAATTATGCTTGCTTTCAAATGAGACGCCTAATTTCCCCGCCAAGAGAGATTGTGTGTTTTGAAAGTTCATATTACAGATACAGGGGGAGAAGATGGTATGAAATTGGGCAATTCTGTGTGTGTTTTCATTGAGACACTTTTTGTAATCAGTATATGTTCACATCAGACACTACTCGCCTATTAGGCCTAACTGAACTCGCCAGTGTCAGAATAGCCTTTCTGAAAATGAAAACATCTATCAGGAGGAGCAATATTATGTTGGCCTGTCAAATACACATCTAGGAACGTGTATTTGACATCAAAGCTGCCTGTGCCAACTCCTAAACATGTAGAATTATAATTGCAGAGCTGCAAAGGTTTGGAACTTAACTCTCAGACCTCTAAGGTAGAATTCTCCCCAGACAGCTGCAAGAGATTAGCTTGTGTCTTCCACATTCTAATTTTCCACAAGACAAATGCAAGGCCAGAGGCCACACCAGACAAAGAACGAGCATACTACAGATATATGCCCAGATGGCACATGGCAATATGCAGTTGTGCACACTCCAGAGGACTGTGGGAGAACCTCAGCATTTCTATCTCATTAATAACATCAGAAGAACCATGCTGGATCAGACCAAAGGTACACCTAATCCAGCATGCTATTCCCCACAGCAGTCAACCAGATGCCTCTGAGAGAAACTGCAAACAGGATATGAAGTGCTCTCCCATTGTTGCTTCCCAGCACTGGGGAAAACATTTCCAAACTCAAATTTCTGTTAATTAGAGAATAAGATTAGATCCAGCGCATTAAAGTATATTCCTACCTTTTCTGGTTTTGTGCTATCCACTAAGTGTGTGCACCACAATTGGATGAACCCAAACAGAATGAGGCTGATTCTGACAAATTTGTGATTTCTCCAAAGTGAAGCAAGGGTTCGCTTAATCACCCCAAAGTAGGGTGACCATATGAAAAGGAGGACAGGGCTCCTATATCTTTAACAGCTACATAGAAAAGGGAATTTCAGCAGGTGTCATTTGTATGCATGGAGCTCCTGATGAAATTCCCTCTTCATCACAACAGTTAAAGTGCAGGAGCTATACTAGAGTGACCAGATTTAAAAGAGGGCAGGCACCTGCAGCTTTAACTGTTGTAATTGACAGACCCAGGGAGAGATTTCATCTCTCTGATGAATGTAATGTGCCAAGGGTTAAAAGATGGCTTCTCTGCCAAAGGGTGGCTACAGGTGGCTACATGCCAGATTTGCATTCCTTAATGGTGGACATTATGTGCTAGCAGACAACGGGAAAAACTTTCAACCAATAGCGCATCGAATGTAACCTATGACTCATTGAGATTGTGCACCTTAACTTGAAAATTGAATGTAACTTAACTTGCTAATCCAGAACTGACCAATAGAAGGGTTAGAAAGAGACTAACACCCTCTTGTAGTCAGGGCCTATACATACTGTGAGATTCCTTTGTTCTTGGTGACTCCATTTTGTAGAAGAGGAGAGCACCTCGATACTGCAGTATCGGAAGTAAATGGATTAAGTGTATTCTCCAGCCTCGTGTGTTTGATTGGCTTCTAATGCACAGGGGTAGCAAGCCTTTAACCCCTGATTGAGGGACAACATGATGAAGAGGGAATTTCACCAGGTTCTCCATATATACAAATGTCACTTGCTGAAATTCCCTTTTCTATGCAACTGTTAAAGATACAGGAGCCCTGTCCTCCTTTTCATATGGTCACCCTACCCCAAAGTGAATCTGGGTCCTCCTGAAATTTCATGAGGACACTGGAGATTCAGAGGAAAAGAGCAGGTGGGAAATGACAGTTGACTGTTAAGGACTTGGCAGGGATTCAGTTAGACAGTTGGGGGTCTGCCAGGGAGAAGATCTGTTGTGTGGTAGAAGGACTAGGGGACAGCTGAGGAGAAAGTGAAATCTATTCTTGAATATAAGACATGGATGTTAATCTATTCTTTCTTTGTGGGATAATCATACACGGCTGTTGAAGATCAGGAGTAGGGAGCAGGTCACTGTGTTAAGCCAGGAGGCTGGCCTGAGATCTTGCAAGAAGAAGGTTACACAAGCAGGCAGTAAAACCCAGATAAACTGTTCAAGCAGCCTGAAACACAACAGGAAGAGATTTGAGAGACAGAAGAAAACTGTACCCAAGTGATGAACCTGGTTGTGAGTGTATTTGGCTGGGGTGGAATTTTAGGGAGTTTGTTCTGAGGTAAAAGTCATAATTAAGAGGCTTATATTAGCAAAAAATGTTCTTGAGTCATTACGAAGTGTAAGCAAGTATTTTTTTTCTAACCCCCCAAAGTAAATATTAGTGTTCCCTTATGTACAAAATATCACTTTAATAAATTTACTTGCTTGATAGTTCATCTTTTCTCTAGTGTTGGTGTCCATCTCATGCCTAACCCACTTATACCAATCTACTAAGGGATTTTATAGTATTCTGAGAGAATTGATGGCAGCAGGAAAGGGTCAGCTTGTGGAATTTGTGAGTTATAATGGCAGAAAATTCATTAGGTTGTGAGATATAAGCATTTGCTTTAAAAAAGAAAGAAAAAGAAAGAATCCCCAAAGGAGGAATTGTCCAGTGAATTAACAAGTTTTCACACAGTGCTCTTTGCCCATTTCCCCTGTCACTGTCCTCGGGCTAGTCAAGTAGAAATTATGGAAGTGCCAGGTATGTTCCACTATGTCTGCGTCATATAAGACTTCTTACACAGAGATGAATCCAAGTACAAGTGAGTTTCTAGATATCAATTTTGACCTCATGGATATGGATCAGTGAGGTAATATGTGCTGAGTAACCTAAACTGTTTACTCATGGCCAGAGAGAGAAGATGTATTTAAAAGTCAACCTTCAAATTTCCCCCCTCACCCCTACAGATTTACAATTATGTGATATTATATATATTTTCTTTCTAAGGTAAAGAACTGTTAAAAAGGAAGTAGTAAGGGGATATTTTAAGAAGCAGAGTTTAGGCCAAATGGTGTTCCTCAGAGATCAGACTTGAAACTAGTTTTGTTCAATATTTCATTAATGACCGCAGGGGTAGAATAAAAGCAGGTTGATAGCATTTATGAATAACATCAGGTAAGTAATGCAAAGCATTATGTATTCAGCAAGGAACTGAGAAGTTATGCAGGAAGATTTGGATTCCATTTCAAGCTAGAATAGCATAAACTAAATAAAATGCAATAGGGCCATATAATACACATACAGGGTTCGATCAGGATTTACACTGGATCAACTGCAGTGATGGAAGTGAATTTCCTTATCTGTTCCTTCACACGGCAGCACCTCCAGACCCCTGAAAATGCTACACAGAAAGTCAGGAGACCTTGCTGAATGGGGTCGGTTATAGTGTGGGGAAAGGTAGGTCCTCAAAAATTGGGCAGAGGGACCTTCTGCAAGCAGAGACCTTCCTCTCACAGAAGGCAGGTCCTGGATCCAATCCACAGTATATATTTGGAAACAAATAATATACATTGGGTGGAATCCAATGTCATGGAAGCCCATTCTCCTCCCTCTTTTACCCATCTGCATCCCTGATGATGTGCACTAGGGGTACCCCAACACTTTGGAGCAGATTTTGAAGGCTAGCAGGGGGCTGCACAGAAGAGGAGAAATTACACTGTACTGCTTTCGTCGCCAGCTGAAGACCTTTTTATTCACTCAGTATTTTAACACTTAATTTTAACTTAAATTTAAATTTTACTGTTTTAACTCTGTATTTTAATCTTATAATCAACTTTGCTGCGTGGTTTTATCCTGGTTGCGCTTTTTATACTGTATTTCGTAATTGTGTTTTTAACCTGTTGGATGTTTTTTGTGGTTTTAATTTTTGTGAACTGCCCAGAGAGCTTCGGCTATTGGGCGGTATAAAAATGTAATAAATAAATAAATAAATAAATAAATAATTATCCCCTCCCAGTTCCATGGACAGAAACAGTTCTATCACCAGAATTACTTTGCTGGATTTCATCCATGCTTGGTTTGGTCACCATGTCAAAGTGGCAAGACTCAAGGCCTCAGCAAATCTTATCCTGTGGTCTGCAGTTATCAGGTGGACAGTAGTCCTGTGTATCACAACCAAGCTCTGGTCAAAGGAGAGAAGTATGGGATCACTAGCCAGATCAGCAAGGATGTCACTTGAACAGCAATAGGCCAAATGATGTCATGTGGTAATCTTGACCACTATAAATGCTATTGGGTTAGTGTATCTTGTCTAAGAGTAAGGGGGTTGTGCTTATTGCTGTTTCCTGCTACTGAGTAGATGTAGCTCATTCCTACCCAGACTTGTCTTCCTCTCAGGACATTTCTCTCCCCCTAACCCCTGATAAGGTAAAAGAAGGGCTTAACATCAAAAAGTCTGGATCAGAACAAGTGGAAGGACTTAAAATTAAAAACCTGGAAGAATGTAAAACTTATATTATGGACAGAGACTAAAATAATTATTTTAAAGGACGTTGGGATGGGAATATGGCAGCACTTTACAAATTGATCAGATGGGTGACTAATGTGTATGTGAGGATATATATAAGATTTTAATAGGTACAAGTATAAAAGGCTACAAGATTTTTGTAAGATTTTTTAACTCAATTGTAAAATTTATATTTTTTCTGCAAATGATCACCTTTCTCCTGTTCTCTTAGAGATCCTTCTCTTCCAGACTGCCCATTCTATAATATCCTCAAGTGCTGTCTCTATCTTCTACTAATAAAAGCTCATTTGATAGAAAAGTCAGACATTGGACAGATAAAAGCTGAACAACATTTTAAACTTTCTGTGTTCCACCCACACATACAGGAACTGGTAGCTCTCTTCCGTGAAAAGGGTTTGTGGTAAGGCAGAATTTCCTCTATCACCCAGTTGCCATGGTAACAAGTCAATGGCAGGGAAGTTGCAGTTAGCTAGAGATTTCTGCTGTTGCAAACAGCTTTCTGCGCATGCTCTATTTTCTTGTCAAATTGACTAATAAAAAGCTGGCCCACCCAGAAATCCTCAGAGAGGAATATTCCTCGGCAAAGGTAATGTTTTCTCTCTCCATTGCAATGTGAAAGCTGCCCTTTCTGTCAATAAATGTGTGTTGAACTGTAGAAAGTGTCTTCATAATGTTTCGGGCCACAACACTAGCATGTCTGGTAAATTTTAGGTATACCTACATGTATCATGAAATAGATATAGATATATAGATATAGATATACCTTAGAAAAGACATTTTTAAGATGAGGTATTATTAAAAAAATAGACTTTCTTTCTTTCTTTCTTTCTTTCTTTCTTTCTTTCTTTCTTTCTTTCTTTCAAAAAGCCAGTCTTGTTAGCAACCTATAGCTTGTTTTCATATAGGAATATTGATGTTCCAGGAAAAATTAGCAACTCCAGGAGGTTAGGCATAAAGTTAGCAACGATGAAAAAATATTGCTTGAAATGATGACCCTTAACATGTTAATGCATTTGAAACGTACAATTCAAGAAACAAAATATAACATAATGAGGAAGTAAAAGTACATTACATTAGACTTTATTATCATGGCTTTGGACTAATGTTCAATTAGAAGAATAACATACTTCACTTTCAGCTTCCAATCCATCCAGCTGACATACTAGACATGAATAATGATAAAAAAGCATCCCAGATTTCTCAAACATACTTAATGTTCATGGCAGTCAATTCTCGATTAACCATTTTGCAGCTTAGGTGTTTGGAGAGTTGATGTGGGAAATAGATTTGGATTATTTTCATTTCATCAGAGAAGTTAGAGCAAATTTCTGTAGAACAGAAAGGCATAGACTGCTTTATCTATATTTCTGGTCTGTCAGCTTAACACAAACCACCTCTTGATCCACTAGAAAGAGCCATTGAAAACATGCACATGGCAGTCATATTTTTTTGTGTGGGTATAGCTGAGTTTAAAACCAAATGTGGTGGTGGTGGTGGTGGTAGGGAAGGTTACAGCTTCCAGTGAATTAAAAATGGCTGCCCTTCATGTTATAGTGTCTCACTGGGATGTTGGTAGGCTTTTCGGTGGTGATAATTGTTCCAGTAGACACTGGGGTAGCATACAGTACGGTGTACTAGCCTTATCTACCTAATTGTGCTTTTACAGTTGCTTGGATTCCCTCAGCCCTCTGAATATTTTACAATGTATGCCAAGTTGCGCAGGGTCTAAATCAAATAGACTGAGAGGAAGAACTGCTAAGTGAAGGGTTTGATTGGAAAAGATTTCTCCATCTGAGGGTAGTCGAAATGTGCAGTACATCAAAGCCCAGAGCCCACCCTTCCCGGCTGAACTATTAGAAAGAATTAGAAATGGCCAGACTTTGCTTTGCCCTCCAGCTTTGTAGCTCATTTTAAATTTGGGTTTCTGCCTTCTTTAACCAAATTACTTTGCCAAGTGCTATTAATCGTTGCATCCTGTCTTTAAAATCCCCAGGACTTTTTCCATGGCAACACTAACACTTTGAGCCAGGCTTTATTAAAACAACAACATTTGTATATCTTGATACAGATGGTATTTCTTTAACCTGCATTCTACTCTTCCTTTCCAGTTGGGCAGCTCTCCAGTCAGTGTCCCATACATGCACTGACCAGGCTGAAGCTGCCTTCACTTTCCCAAAGCAACAGCTGCACCCCTGCACCCTGAAGATGTGTTTTGCTGACAATGTATTTGTGGTGTCTACTTAAACTCTCCTTCACTGCCACCACCCTATTCTTTATCCTCTAAAAGAATGAGGGAACAATAAACCATCTTTTAATTACTTATTTGTGTGAGGTTGTGTATTGTCCAACTGAAGTAACACAAATGACTGAGCAGATATGGTTGAAATAACAAAATAAAAAATATACTTAATTCATAAGGTAATTTTTTTTAAAAAGACACTTTAAGATTGTTCTAAAATGTACACATAAATCTCCCTCCCTCCACCTCCCAGGGAATACTAACCACTTCCAAATCCTATAACCCCACTTTCCTAATCCTATCCCAATGCAAGCCTCTACTAAACCGAACTTACTCCTACCTTCACTAATGCTTAACCCTGACTCACTCTCTAACTAACTGCCAAACTGTGACTTCACTTCCTCCCTCTCTCTCTCTCTCTCTCTCTCTCTCTCTCTCTCTCTCTCTCTCTCTCTCCAATTCAAATCAACCAACCAGACAACACCATTTGCACTGGTCACCATTCTAACTCCCCCTCCCACTTACCATTTCCTGAAAAGAATTGTCCACAGCAAATTCAAACCTTAAACCACACACTTAAATATACACATATAAACAATAACATTCAAAATATCATTTTGTCACAGTATTCCTTCCAAATCTGGGTTTCAGAAGGGGTTTTCCACCTCATCATATTGGCTAGTGACACTGAAGTTTGTTTTGTCTTCCAGGATGTAGCTCCCTTTATTGCTGGCGTCTCCAATGTAGTGCCTGTGGGTACCAATGTACCAACACAAATCTCTTTTGGCACATGCCTGGCTCTCTGCCCCTCCTGATTTTAATTATATTATTTCTTAAGATTTTTTATTTTATTTTAAATGCACTGGGAGGCTGGCAAAGCAAAAAATAATAATTTTTAAAAATGTAGAATAAATCAAGTTAATACCTACCTGTCTAAGAGAGCTTTAATGAACAGTCTCAAAAGGTGATGTGAGGTTTTTCATAAGGTACAGACGTTTGAATTTTCAGTCTCCATCTGCAAAAGATATAGTGGCATATATTCATTAAGTATAAGTGATGTTCATCTTATATTGAAAAATTGTATGTAATCCTTCTTCAAAAAAGAATAGTTGTCTGATACCTGGTTGAAAAACATCTTGTCTTATCAAATAGTTTAGGGTAAATCCTCATCAGTTAACTCCATTCTTTTATCTCACTTTTCAGCATATGCAGTACAATCTTATACATGTCTAGTTAGATGTACATCCCAATGAATTCAATGAAACATACTATAGGATTACAGCCTTTTAATAATATTTTTTAAAACACACACACATACCTCAAAATGGCTGCTTATAAATGCATTTTATAGATTTTGACATCTGAAATATAGTTGATTTTATACTGCAGTTTTATACAAGAACATCATTTGGTTAGATGCCATGGAAGGATTACTAGACAGCTCTTTATTTTAAGGATTATCCCTTATTTCAAAACATGATCACTCCACGGAAAGCAAATAGATGTGCCTAATTTTGGAATGCTCCAGCTACATTACATTTCATAAAACAAACACACCAGCTCAATTGTAGCTCTTGCTCTTAGAATTTTAATGAAGTAACCTTAGGACCATGCAGTGTTTTCAAATGTCTTTTGGAACACTTTATGCCCACAGAGACATTTGTCACAAGGCTGCAGAGCAGTTTCAAATGGCTATTTTAACAGCTGTTTTCAGAGTTCCTCTTCTTATTTTTTTTAAAGTTTCAGAGCTAAATTGATTTGACCTTTGTAGTCAGAAATTGTACAAATGGGCTATTCGTACAATAAATGAACAGGTGGCTGATATATGTTTGAAATAGGCCTTCATCTAATCCTAAATGAGTCTGTGATTTTTTAAAAAAAATCACAGTTAGATGTTTTTTTGGAGGAGAGGTGGAATCCTGAGCATGTATTGGAAACTGTTGCAAAGTGGAAGAAGGCACAAGTGCTATTAACTCAGCACTGGGCAGGTATTTAGCCACTGAGTGGCAGACAGCACCCAGCATGGAAGTGGCCCATGGCATTAGTGACTCACTGTCCATTAACCACCACTCAGCAGTCACATGCCTGCTACTGGCCAAGTTGATGTTACAGGCCAAGTTCCAGATTGCTCCTCCTAGAGAGAGAGGACAGAGGGAACTGCTGCAGGTGACTCGGGAGATAGCTGACAATCATAATGCCAACCAATAGAAGCAGCCTCTCTGTCAATCTGCTTGTGGTACTTGGCAGCTGAGCTGGTGACATAATTCCTGGCTCTTTCCTACAGAGATATCAATGATAGGATGAAATCCCCTATTGGGCACTGGCAAAATCCTCATAACATACCAAAGCAAGTGGGAACTGTGTTCCATAGTATAACAGGCTTGTGTAATGCTGTTCTGTATAAGGAACTTCATTTCATTAGTAGTGCTTTCTATTGTATTCCAGTTATGTAAAGGGAATGGGAGCTACGCTATCAAAGGCATCTCGTAAGTGAGATAAACTGAGGGGTGGGGAGGGGACAGGAGGGGAGAGGAAACTGGGAGAAGGAAGGGAGTAATTTTACCTTAGCTATTTCATAGTTTTCTATGAATAGAATGGGGAAGGGATATCCCATTGGTAATGAGAAATCTCTCAGCAATTTTAAAAAGCGTAACGGTCTCTCATTTTGACCAAGAAAAGTTCTTTTATTCGTTTGGCTTTTGAACGATTTGAGAGGTGAAAGGCACAGGACAGAAATGAATCAATGTATTATTATTATTTTTCCGTCAGGAAAGGAAGTCTAGATTAATAACACGCAGATGTAATGTATGAGCAGACACAAGCAGCAGCTTCAGAATGATGATTTCGTGTCAGCTTCTGACAAGATGAAGATGTGGTAGGAAGATTATATATCACATTGCACATCGGCTTCTGTTAACTGGCTCTTATGAAACTGTGTCAGCTTCATTCCCATCATTCCCACCTGCACCAGCTTTTTCAGTGTATTACTGTGAAAGGACCTTTTCCTACTCATTTGTTCTAGAACTTAACATGGTGACAGAACACAAAGCCTGTTCCACTTAATTGCATAAAAGTGAAGTGTACTGAAGATGAAATGCAAAAAGACCGATCAAACAATAAGCATTAAAGTGGTTAGTTAATTAATCCATCAATCAAATCCCACAGGATCCAGCCAAGTTAGACACTCACATTTTATTGGTTTCAACCAGAGGAAGTCAAGAATTGGGTAGGACAGGGCCACATGATCAGCCTCATGGTTGCAGTGTACATACAAATACTACAGCCATGAGAAACTGAGCAGTAAGGAAGTTTCTCTCTAACAGTTCACCATCAGTGTTATACCTGACATGGATGAAATAAATGGGGAAAGGCCTAAAAAATCATTGAATTTAAAGAAGTCAGTTCCAAGGTATCTGATATTTGAAAGTAGACCCCTCCTTTGAATCTATCCCCAAAGTGAAGCCTCTGGGTCTTCCCTTCTTGCCCAAGGCTTGGATTCTGCAAGTACTAGATCAGCTCTGGTGGCCTAAGATGGATGACAGTACAAATTTGGGAGCAGATCAGACAAGGGGGAGCTTAGCTATGCCCCCCAAACTGACCTTTTGTCACTTTGGAAAAACACCCAAAATCTGTTCTTTAATTTTTATTTTTTAGTATACTGCTATCTGCTTCCTTAGAATAAATAGCACGTATCTTACAGTATGAGTCCCAGGAGTGACTTTCAAATTCATTTCCAGGGTTATCATGGTCAAGGAGTGGTTAGTTACATAAGTGTTTATGCTGGGGGATTCCAGCACAGCATCATAAAATGTGATGGTCAGACTTGCATGGCAGGTATTCTGTATCATTGTAGTGCAGGTACTCTATTTTAAGCTGCTGTGATAATGAGATTGAAGGGCAAGGTATATATTTTAATAATAAATAAAACTGATAATAGGGAGAGATGTCATCATAATTACCTCAGGCATCTCTGTGCACTGATTTCATTGGGAATGATGGTTCCATGGTTCATAAAGGCAGAATAGGGTTCCCCACAGGAAACTGGCAAAATCGGAGCCTTTTCAAAGGACTTTGTACAAAAATTACTATTTGAATGCAGATCATTTATAAAACCCTTGCTGACTACCTAACAAATGATAATATAAAAATCAAACATGACACCGTACCTGTAGGACCTGACTCTGACAGATGGAGCTGTGTTTAAATAGCTTCTTGTTGCCAGTTCCAATCAGGAAAAATACACAAAAGCTAAGATCCAATGGGGAAAGCAAAATGTTCAACTCTTGGAAATAGACCAGCTGAGGGGTAACTGCACAGACCAGGAGAATCAAACTTCTTTACTGTAAAGTCAATAGAAACAACACTGTTGTGAAACAAGTTATGGAAGGGCAAGTGGTGAAGTCAGTTGCATCAATGAGAATAAAGCTGCAGTCCTAAACATATTACTAAGGTGTAAGCCTCATTGAACACAGTGGGATTTACTTCTAAGTAAACACACACATGAATGTATTAAGCTCTGTTGGATTTTAGTTATATGCAGTTTTATGGTGGCCTAATAAAATATGTTTCTATACTTTAGTGGGCTCCATTAGAATAACCATGTCTTAGTTATTCAGACTAATGCAATTGTTATATATCCAATATTGAAGTCCCATTCATTTCAATGAATGTAAGTAGGACAAACATTGGAAACAGCCTGTGTTCACAGCTCCATGCTGATTTAACAAGCCACTTGAACATCTAGCACTTTACCCAAAGCCCCAAATATTAACCCCAATTTAAGGAGACAAGAAAAAAGTGGGGTAGGATAGAAGTGGAAAAAGAGATTGAAAATCAAATGAGTAAATGCGCATGGTGATGCTGCTTTAATGAACTACATGGGGGGGAGGGTGCACGAGCCAATGGGAACTATCTTCCTGATGTAAATAGCAACTGAGGGATAGGCTGGGACCACAATGGGGGCAAAGGGTATTCAAGGTTAGTCCTACATATAGTAGACTCACTGAAATAGTGAGATTTAAAAAAACATGACTAACTTAAGTCCCAATCATTTCAATGGGTTCACTCTATGTAGGACTAACATTGGATAATACCCAAAGAGTTCAATCACTTCTCCCCCACCCGTGGTCCCGATCAAGATTCCCCCCGCCAACTGCTATTTACAAAACTGGAAGTTGGGTAATAAAAGTCATGCCTGGTTAGCAACATCACACAAGATTTCATACAAAGCAGGAATAGACACATGTCCATCACAGGGAACTGCATCAGGAGAACATGAATCCCACCACACACTTCCAGGAAACCTAGAAGTAGGGTGGTGGATAGAAGCATAGCTTGGTTGTTTCCTTTTATCACTTTTGTGGAATGTGTGAGCAGCCCTGAACAGTCCAGGATAAAGCAAATAATTGTGGCTGAAATGCTGCCTTTATTCCTGATTGCATGTAACCACTATCAATCTCCTCATCTTTACAAATGTTAGGATAGCTGTTTGCAATTTTAAATTTTGCCAGTCAGAATGGTTTTTTATGTTTATTGTGCCTCCTCAGCAACTAAGACTTTGAAATTCATGGAATGCCTTGGCATGCCATAATAGAAATCGTCAAACAGTTGGTTTAAACCCAGTCATTAATAAATGGACAGCAGCAAAACCTTTAAGCATTAAAAGTACTTGTTTTTCATTATTATTTCATATTGCAAATTGCCTCCTGCTGAGGTGCTTTGTTGCTGTGCAAACAACTTTAAAACTGGCCAAAGATATTAAAGCATAAATATTAATATAAGAGAATTAATGTTAATATGCTGTAGGGAGTAATCTACTGTTGTCAGAGGGGGGAAAATAATCATGTAACAGGTCTCTTCTCTTCTATTCTTTGTTCAAGTTCTCTGGTTTAAACTAGATATCCAACTGAGAACTGTTACCAACTCTAAAGAATAGTTGTTTTTGGTCTTCAGATATTTATTTTTGATGTAAATCAAACCATTGTTAACAATTGCAGCCTGGAGGTTTGCTCTCCTGTTCACAGTCACTGTTGCAACATAACCCACTCTTTGAATATAATTGTTGATTTTCTGACTGTGTGCCACCCCACAGTGTACTGTGAACTGAGAAAAAGAAACAAGTTAAAAGCAGTTGCTCCCAGAGTGCCAGGTCATATTAACTGGCAGTCAAATTTGTTCATTTCTTGAAATTGCACTTCACTTTCCAGACCACAGGTTCAGGGTTGTTTCTATACTGCAAGAGTAATCAGCAGAGATTATTTCAGCAAAGTTGGCACATACAACTCCACATAAGCATCTTCTTCTTTTGACTAGGGGTGGTGTCGGGAATCATCCCAATTCCTTGTCTGGGTTTAGAATACAGCTCATATTTGATTGACTTGCAATTTCCTGTTCATGAAAAAGATAGGCATGGGTTTGTTCTTCTCTTATTACACCATTCTTGTGAACCGTTGCTGCAGCGAGTTAACCCCTCAAATAATTGTTTGTGTGAGTGGTGTAATATCAAAAGAACGTTCACAGGAAATCGTGTACATTGGCTCAGACTTGCATGCCTTTGGATGTTATGAAAACTTGTTGTTTTCTCCTTCCTCAACTTGCAGTTTTAAAATATGGACAGAGGAGAGTAATTTGCACATATATATATATATATTACCAATAGGGAACAGTAAGAAGGCCCAAAGCAATTCTAAGGTTAAAAACCCAAATCACCCTCCCTGAAAGAGTATTGCAAGCACCATTTGTATTTCTCTTGAGAAAGCTTTGGGATGATTTAAGTGGAAGGGAATGGAGAGACGATTATGTGAGAACAAGGACTGACTGAGGACATGATTGACATGGAGCTGTGAACTTATCACTTGATAAGCCTTCCTGACAAGTATTTCATTCACTTGCTAAGGAAAGTCTCTCCTGGGAAGAACTCCAGCTGTGATAACAATTTCATATAATCTATCATGTACCAGTTTCAGGTTGTGTGTGGCACACAGGACTTTCACCTGCCTCAGCTCTGAGAGCAGAAGATACAATTCTGCTCCTCACACTGCCTCAAACACATTCAACACTTGTTCCAATTCCTCACAGCCAAAACTGTAGGAGGGAGAATTCAAAATCTGGCATAGAAATTACAGTTTTGCGATTGGAAATATATTCATGAAAACAAACAAGAACGTAAGAAGAGCCATGCATTCTTTTCATGCAGTGGCCAACCAGCTGTTGACCAGGAAGCCACAAGTAGGACATGAGTGCAACAGCACCCTCCCATCCATGTTCCCCAACAACTGGTGTACATAGGCATAATACCTCTGATACTGGAGATAGCACATAGCCATCAGGACTAGCAGCTATTGCTAGCCTCTTCTAGTAATTTAATCTACTGCCTATTAAAGCTATCCAAATTGGTGGCCATTACTACGTCTTGTGATAGTGAATTTCATAGTTTAACATGTGCTGTGTGAAGAACTACTTCCTTTTATCTGTCTTGAAGCTCCCACCAATCACCTTCATGGGATGACCCCAGGTACTAGTATTTGGAAAGAGGAAGAGAAATGTCTCCCTATCCACTTTCTCCACACTATGCATAATGTTATTCACCTCTATCATGTCTCCCCTTGCCTTCCTTTTTTCCAAGCTAAACAACCCCAACTGTTGTAATCTTCAGTCATAGGTGAGATGCTCCAGCCCTATGGACGGGAGGGTGCTGTTCCACTCATGTCTTGCTTGTGGGTTCCTTGGCGACAGCACTGTGTGAACAGAATGCTGGACTGGATGAATCCTTGGTCTGACCCGACATGGCATATTATTATTTCTCCGCTGTGGCACCCCGGTTGTGGAATGAGCTCCCCAGAGAGGTCCACCTGGCGCCTAAACTGTACTCCTTTCGTCGCCAGCTGAAGACCTTTTTATTCTCTCAGTATTTTAACACTTAATTTTAACTTAAATTTTAATTTTACTGTTCTAACTCTGTATTTTAATCTTATATCAATTTTGCTGTGTGGTTTTATCCTGGTTGTGCTTTTTATACTGTATTTTGTATTTGTGCTTTTAAGCTGTTGGTTGTTTTATTATGGTTTTAATTTTTGTGAACCGCCCAGAGAGCTTCGGCTATTGGGCAGTATAAAAATGTAATAAATAAATAAATAAATAAATAAATATATTTATATACTGCCCCATAGCTGAAGCTCTCTGGGCGGTTTACAAAAATTAAAAAGATTAGATTAAAAAGACTAAACCTTAAAAATCAATATACAAAATTTAAAAAAATAAAAATAGCTAACGTTTAAAACATTTTTAAAAAACACTCACCCAGGCCAAAGGTAGTTTTGGAGTCAGTTAAAACTCAACATATGTTGTTGTTGAATGCCTGGGAGAAAAGGAAAGTCTTAACCTGGCACCGAAAAGTTAACAATGTTGGTGCCAAGCGACCCTCATCAGGGAGATCATTCCATAATTGGGGGGCCACCACAGAAAAGGCTCTCTCCCTTGTGCCGACCTCTGAGTTTCCCTCGGAGTAGGCAACTGGAGGAGGACCTTAGATGTTGAGGGTAGTGTACAGGTAGGTTCATGTCAGAAGAGGCGTTCCATCAGGTATTGCAGTCCCAAGCCATGTAAGGCTTTGTAGGTTAAAACCAGCACATTGAATCGGGCTTGGAAACATACAAGCAGCCAATGCAAGTGAGCCAGAGTCAGTCTTATATGCTCGAACCTTCTGGTTCCTGTTACCAATCTGGCTGCTGCATTTTGCACAAGCTGCAACTTCTGAACCATCTTCAAAGGCAGCCCCACGTAGAGTGCAATGCAGTAATCTAAATTGGAGGTTACCAGAGCATAGACAACTGAAGGGGCGTAGCTGGGCCACCAACCGAAGTTGGTTGAAGGCACTCCATGCCACCAAGGCCACCTGGGCCTCAAGGGACAGAAATGGTTCTAGGAGAACCCCCAAGCTACAAACCTCCTCCTTCAGGGGGAGTGAAACCCCATCCAGAACAGGTTGAACACCCTCCATCCGTTCAGAAGAGCCACCCACTAACAGCATCTCAGTCTTGTCTGGACTGAGTTTCAGTTTATTAGCCCTCATCCAGTCCATTGTCACAGCCTCACCTGATGAAGATGAGAAGAAGAAATAGAGCTGTGAGTCATCAGAGTACTGATGACAATGTACTCCAAAACTCCGGATGACCACACCCAATGGTTTCATGTAAATATTAAACAGTATGGGGTCAAGACAGACCTCTACGAAACCCCATACTGGAGAATCTACAGGGTCGAGCAATGTTCCCCAAGCACCACCTTCTGAAACCAACCGCCAAGTAAGAGTGAAACCTCTGCAATGTAGTGCCTCCCACTCCTGACTCAGACAGTCGCCCCAGAAGGATACCATGGCCGATGGTATCGAAAACCTCTGAGAGCCGCTTTTCTTATCTCTTCTTTTATATCATTTTTACTCTAGAATTTTACAGGGGGATCAATTTGGATCCTAAAAGCACTCTCACACACTCACTGCCTACACTAGGGTTCCAATTCAGATTAGGGGTCTGTGTCTATTCTAAGATAAAAATGAAATAAAAGACTTTGATGCTTGACACACATTTAAAGTAATGTCTCTTTTAGCTCTAAGATGAGCTACAGTAGAAAGGTTGGCTTTAAAGAAGAGAGGTTGTGAAGACAATGGTGAAGAGGGACAAGAAAAAGGGAAAGAGAAAAGAAATCCTGAGAACTATTAAGAGAAGGAGAGTGGCAACAGTGTATCATTCTGTCACCCCACAGTTACCCTTGAGCAGTTGTACCACCATGAACTGTCAGTGACTGAGGCCTACAGCTATCTGTGAGCCCTTGACTACATAGCCAGACATAGGCATTACTAAATTGTTGCTCCCATCACCACATTTTATTCTTTAGAGATTTACACTGAAGTGTTTGTTCATTTTAATATTCCTTTTCCTTCCTCCACACTGTTCAATAAATCCTAATTCTTGTTTTTTATATCCCAGTAAGTTGCCCACTGGTTGTCTCTCTACCCCTTTCAAGAAACGGGTGGGGGTTTGGGGAGGCATGATACTCTATTTGGGGCCAAGCATTTTACCCCTTTACTAATCCCACTACTGCATGAACCCAGGTCCCATAGTTCCTAGCACCACAGAAGCTTGCTGGTGTGGAAAACGGGATTACACATGTTTGTCATATTCCAAGAATTGCATGGTGCTCAGCTCCATTTTTATCCCTGATGCTCCATTCCTGTTCTGAATAGCAGGATTTAAGGAGCAGATGGAACCTTGGTGCCCAAAAAGGATTAGTTCTCCTTACAATTTGTTAGTATACAACTCAACTGTTACCAGAGGCATAGCTCTTCCCCTTTAAACACATCTTCCAATGTGTTTCTCAGTCTATCAAAACATTTTATTAAAACTAAAAATAGAAACATCAAAATAAGAAAATAAATGGCTAGAAGGAGAAAGTAAAAGTAAAAGTAATGAGAAAGCCTTGGCTCATGTGAAACAATACCAAATTTCTTTCATTGTGATCGGAAAATTGCAGCACTTAAAGTGTCACTCATTTTATAATTAGTTGCACACTCATAAATAGGGTAGCACTCTCTTTTTTCAGAAACTTGTAACAACAAGTAGTCAAAAACAGGCTTTAACAAAGAGAATGCTTCAACAGAGTTAAAGCGAGAAATGATATTTATCAGCGTCACCAGTTCGGGAATGTGAATACACAACAACTACTCTTTTGTTTCTGTACAAATTACATTTATTTCATTTTACTTCATTAACTCCTATTGCATCCTGATATTTCTTAAATGCACACAAAAGGTTTTTAAAAGTAAAAACTATCACAAGAGCAACATTCACAGATCCATAGCAGTATAGCAAATACAGTATACGCTATGCAAATACATTTATTTGCATAGGGTTGCCTGGTTCTCACCCAGAAATGGTGCTTATAGCTTGAAAGGTGCCAATGGGCCAGGAAAGGATATAGCCAATGAAGTTACCAGCTCATTCTTCCA
This sequence comes from Elgaria multicarinata webbii, assembly GCF_023053635.1. Classification (NCBI taxonomy): domain Eukaryota; kingdom Metazoa; phylum Chordata; class Lepidosauria; order Squamata; family Anguidae; genus Elgaria; species Elgaria multicarinata. Next base: position 64,529,911 of record NC_086172.1, read on the forward strand.
CAGGTCTTGCCATACAACTTTCCTATCCCATTTCCTGGAAAGCAAGTGACATGCTAGCTACAGCAGATGAAGGGAGGCAATTGGATCTGTGGAGGCATGGGTTGGGGGCACAGTGCCAACTACATGATGTCTTGTGACATCTCAAAGGCACAGGCACCATCTCCAGGCAATTATCCTGAAAGCATAAGTTGCACAGATTGTGATGCCCAACACTTTGTGGACAAGCAGACTCTGGATAAACGAAAGTTAACATTATACTGACATACGGCTAGTTCATGGGGTGGGCAACATGTGGCCCTCCAGATGTGTTGGCCTCCAACACTTATTGGTCCTAGCCAGTGCAGTCAATAGAGAGGACTGCTGGAAATTGTAGGCTAAAACATCTGGAGGGTCACAAGTTGCCACCCCAGACTAGATGAAGGCCCAAAAGTAATATAAACAAGGAATTCCAGATGCTCAAGGAAGTTTTTACCAGCATTAGAAGCTGACACTTCTATTCTAATAAAAACATACTTATTGGTTCATCTCACATAAATACAAGTAAAATTCAAAGGAATGCTTTCTTACTGGGCAGTCTAAACATTAAATAAATAAGTAAATAAATAAAGTCCCTATGTAAGCACACAACTGCAATTGTCAGGCTTGAGGCCTAGTTTTGTGACAGGCTGTAGCTCTGATTCTGCCACAGACTGGAGGGCCAAATGGGACTGAGGTATAAACACGATGGGCTGGTGAATGATTAGACAGGCCCAAACAAAACCAAAAGACCTGTAATAACAAATAGTAACTATGCTAGAGGCAGGAACATAGATAACAATGGCCCAGAAATCATGAAGCTGATGAGGCAAGTCTTAGGAGTGTCCCATCCTGGTTCCAACAAGGACTCCATGCGGAAGCAAGGAAGGCCAGTGATTGCAGCATCGCAGAGAACTCCAGGTGAGTAACTTGCTCCAACAAGGCCTGGAAGAAAACAGAGGCATTTTGAACCTCTATCTCCAGTCTACCTTCCCTAGGCTCTGCTCCCTTTTTGGAGGACCACAAACCCTTAAAAAGGCCTGAATACAGGCACACTTTGCCTGTATTCTCCTGCCTAGCATGCTTCCTGCACTGATGAGGTAGTGTGGACTAGTGAGGTAGAGTGGGAGGCACTCTTCCAGTCCAGTGGAAGGCAACAGGGTCCTGGCTCTTAGCAGCCTCCTTCCTATCAGCCTCAAACTCCAAGCAGCTCAGACTCTGAATCAGCACCTGGTCTGCTGTTGCTACTAGTGCTGTGCCAAATCCTGCCCTCTATTTTCAGGAACTTTTTCTCTCCCTGCAAAAGACACATTGTTTTTTCTGCCTCTTTCTTAGAGAGGGGAAGAATTTTGGAGAATTTTCTCCTTGAGGAGGGAGACAGGGTTTCCACATACCTTTTTAAGTGTTGCCAGTTGTTGAAGGGTCTTCTACCTTTTTTTCTTTATTTTTTTGAAAACGTTTTTTTAATTAACACCCCTGGCACTTGGAAGCGCCTGGCAGTTTTTCCTGAATGCCTATTGGAGACCATGTGATCTCACCTTCTCCAAGAGGCATACAGGAAGAACTGCTGGGCTCCTGCAAATAAAAAAAAGAAAAGAAGTCCCCCTCAACAACTGCCCACACTTAAAAAGGTATGTGGAAATCCTGTCCGCACCCCTCCCAAGGAGAAAAAAAATCTTCAAAATTCTCAACTCTCTCAGCCTCTTTCACCAGAGTTTTCATTTTAACTTCAACACCTCCCCCCATGAAATGTTGAAAATGGAAGAACTAAAAATTGTGGCACAGCACTAGTTGCTACTAATAAAGGATTAGATGCACAGCCACAGCTTCGAGTAAGGATTGTATACAGTCAGCCAGGCTTCTGTTGTCTTTTATATTACATGGTCCTAGATTGTAAACCCCTTTCTCCAGGGACCTGTCCTCTTATACACCACAGAATGCCATGCACATAGCATTAAATAATAATAAAAAATAATGAGGTTAAAAGATTGGTGGAGAGAGATGAAAACAGGTGGGAAATTAGAAGAGGTGTTTAAGGGGGAGAACTTAACCTGCTTAAATGATTGCCAATTGGAGCAACGGTCGAAAAAATGGGTAAGAGATAATGGAGAGTGCAGTAAAATGACGAAATCTGAAGAGTTGATTTTAAAGAAAGAAATTGAGAAAGGAGAAAATAAAAGGATAAAAGGTTTAACAAGTGAAATATATAGAATTTTGGTTGAAAAGAGGGAGATTGAAAAAATGGGGAAGATGGTTTGGGAAACTGATTTGAGGGCGCAGATAGGACAGCAGAGTTGGGAGGGAATATGGAGACAAAGAGTGTTGAGAAAAATGTCTGTGAGAATAAAAGAAAATTACTATAAAATTGTATGGAGGTGGTATCTGACCCCGGTGAGATTAAATAGAATAAATAAGATGAAGTCAGCAAATTGTTGGAGAGGATGTGGGGGGAAAGGAACGTATTTGCATATGTGGTGGGAATGCGAATTTGTGCAAAAATTGTGGAAAATGGTGTTTATTGAGATAAAATTTTTTGTTGGAACAGAGATTGAAGAGACACCTACAGTGGCATTACTATCATTATATGGAAATTTAAAGTGTAACAAAGAGACTAAAGAACTGATAAATTTGTTGATAGCAGCAAGGTTAATCATATCTAGGAACTGGAAGGTTCGAGGAGACTATCATATTGAAGAGTGATATAAGGAAATTTGGGATATAGCTATTAATGATAAACTGACATGCAATATAAAGTTAAGAAAAGGTATAACAAATGTAAATGAATTTGAGGGAATTTGGAAACAGTTCCTAGAATATGTATTCTCTAAGGGGGGTGGAAAACCACCACCAGAAGAAACAATGAGATTTTGGAAGCAGGAATAGATCCTGAAGGGTGGAGGGGAGCACTTATGTTATGTGATTATGTAAAAATGATAATTATAAATGTGGAATTGTAAGCAATTTATGTTTTGATTTATGTGTTTTAATTAGTATTATGTTGTTGTATTTTAAGATGTGAAACTAATAAAAAAATTAAAAATAATGATAATGATGATGATGATAATAATAATAATAAGGTTCATTGACACTATTAGCTTTTAGAGAATATAGACTCAGTTCTCATTAAATTATTTTACAGAATTAAGACAAACCAACTGAACAGCATTGTCATTCACCTAGAATTGCTTCACTGCCTATGGTAAATTTTGCATCATCCCCCAATACAAGGAGTATAAGCCTCTCCATTTCCCCTTTCAATTAAACAGAAAACACAGTAGGTTTTCTACTACTCGGCCACAGGACAGCCAGTATCTCACACGGTCAGCACAGTATGTAATTAGTAAAGAGCATCACTTCAGGGTGTATTTTTCAGCATGCTACAAAGGGAATTAGTTACTCACAGCTTCCAGTATATCACGAGGCCCAGTTTTTGGGGTTGGGGGGAGGGCTTCATGGAAGCTTCTTCAATTACAGCTGGATAATTAATCTTAGAAATGAGAATGTACACCTGCACGGGTCCGCCTTTTCTTCTAATTCTTGTTTTCTTATGAATAAAGTTAAGGGTTCTAAATGTAGGGAAGAAAAGTGAATGTTAATGAACACACAAGGGAGAGCCCTTGATGATACCATAGTGATTTACGAAGAACTAGACCAACTCTGAAAAGCCTAAATGTTTTATTGACAAACAGCAACCAGAATTTTTTATCTAGACATTTTATATACTCTATGGCAAACCACAAATGTATCTGTATATGTTCCTCTTTCAAGCACCTGCTTTAGCTTAGCTTTTTACATTCAAGTAATGTACAAGCAAAAGTAAGAAGTTAGCAATTTTACAATGCTTTAGTTTAGCTTTAAACTGCAAGATGAACAAAGGAGGGTGTTGAGGAGTCATATTATTCAAATAACAATGTTAGCTCAATTTGTTATCTTGCTCACACTACATCTGTAGTGCCAGCTTTGTCGATTTCAATTATTTTAGTTAATCTTATATGTATGTTACATTCACTATCACTGCTGATAATGTAATCATAGAGAAAGCTTCTAAATTATGTTCATATAACTACCATGCTACTTTTCTTAATTTTTTATTATTTTCTTAAATATAACATTTAATGTGTTTTAATTTCCTTATGAGTCTGTTGTGATGTTAGCCTGTTTGGACTTAGCTTGGTTACTCACAAGGGTGTCTTGAACCCAATTGGTATAGGTTCTGAGGCTAAACAGAACCAACATGTACTTGTGCACTTGTTCAAATGTGCATTAACTAATTAGATCTAAAACAAAATCTGTACATCCCAAGCAATTAATCATCTAGTGTGGACACAGGCACAATTTACTGGTAATAGTAATGCAAATCACATGGTACCCCTAGCGGGGAGTTAGAAGAGGTGGAGACTGAGCTGTTGCTATATCGCATGCCCAGGTGAGTGCTGTCCTCTGATCACTGGTCCTCTGACCAGTGCTTCCAGAGCAGTATTTTAGCTGGACAGCAGCATTTTTTAATTATTTATTTATTTATTTACAATATTTATATACTGCTAAAATAAACATGGAGCAGTGAATATAGGAATAAAACAGTAAAAAGGATAAAAAGATTAAAACAACATGTTATCATTTTTCAAATTAAACAGAACACTAATGAAAGCAATGGCAGCTCAGTTAAGGAATGCTTCCTGGAGAAGAGTTGTTTTCAGGTGGCGCCAGAAGCAGCACAGTGATTGTGCCCACCTGATCTCCAGGGGCAGGGAATTCCAAAGAAAAGGGCCCACCACACTGAAGGCTCTTCTCCTGGTGGACTCCAGCCAGGACATGGGTCCATGTGGCACCACCGTGCTCTGCAATGACCTCAGTGACTGGGCAGGTTGGTAAGGGAGAAGGCTCTCTCTCCAATTGCAATAATTTTGCAGTTACTGGGTTACAGCCTATTGTTCCCATGCAGTCGTGGGAACCACCACTTGTGCAATGGGGCTCTTGTAGTTCCAAAAATAACCCCAAATAAGCAGAAACGTTAATTTCTGGAATGAGGAGTTAATTTCTGGGATAATTTTAGAAGCGCAAAAGCACAAGAACAACAGGACTAGTGGAGGCAGGGTGGCTCCCGTGGATAGTGCCCATTCTATTAACCTTTCTTTCCTAGCTTCATCCCACATACCTGTTTACCTCGAATTATCCCCTACAGGGCTAAGCTGTTGTTGTTGTTGCTAGCTAATCATACCCCAGGCGGCAGCACTCCTAAAATCCTTTGCATACCAGGAAAAGGGATTAAGGGATTAATGTAAAAAACCAGGAAAAGGGATTAAGGATTAATGTAAAAAAAATAATAATAAAATATCAATGGATGATCCAATCTTATTCAAATTTGGTATGCTTAAAGCTCTCCTTAATATCTATTACTGTGCTGATTTTGATGTCTTTATCTTTAAAACTTACACAGATGTAAGCATTTGTTTAATTTGAAGTTTAAGAGTATCAAATCCTGCTCCTGCGATCCCAGTGGCCGCTCTGAAAACAACAAATGATTCACTCCAAAACTAATAGCAAAATAGGTCGGGTCTTTTGGCTTTATAGCACAATTAAAGCAGGATGCATGGGAGTACTTTACAGTCAAAGCAGATTATAAACTGGAAAATTTCAGAGCACTTCACAATAAAAGCAGATTAAAAACTGGAAAACTTCGGAGTCCTTTGCACGCAATTTGCAGTGATTGCACAGTATAACGCTGGTGTAATAAAGCTCTCCATCCTTTCCATCTCTGTGTGTGAGTTTGGGTAAGAAAAATCCCTCAAACCAACTATGTCAGGGTTTGTCTCAGGATGGTGCTTTCCTTTTTAAAAATATTTTGATACATTGTGCCAAATTCATTGCTTAATTTAAAACAAACCACTAATGTGATAGCTTTGGCCCTCCTGCTGCTGCTTTAATGCTGCCCCCCAAAATATTGAGCCTATTTGTGTGGCATTTCTAAAGCCATTCCATGATTATCATGTAAAGAAGTAATCCATGCCTCTTAACTTACATGAGCTTTGGGTGACACTAAAATCAGTCCTAGCCTCCCCTCCTTCCCATTCCTGAATAATCAAACTTACTGTAGTAGCAGCAAGCTTGGCAAATCCCAATTAGAACTACTGTACAAGAGGCACGGCTCACATTTTGCAAGGCTTTCTGTAAAAGCTAAGTTTGATTCCTTCCAGCAGCCCATGGATTGGTGCTGTGAAATTCTAATAGAGAGAGATTCCTTTGTTGCTTGCAGAATGGAAGATTGGCTGGACACAGAAGTCTAACAAAAGAGGTTTCTGCCAATATGCTTTGCTTGTTTCCCGTGGTTCCTACAGTCATCTAGCAAAAATGCAGTGCAATCCTACTTACTCAACTCTAGTGGAGGAAAAACTCCTGCACTTCAGTTTCATGTTTCTATTGAAGAGTCTGCACTCCAGGCTTCCTAAGCCATTTTTGTCAAAAGTTTAAGATGTCCCATATCACCTTTATTTATTTTTTATTTTATTTTTTCAAGAAGTCATGTCTATTGTACTTACATATAGAGTTGAAATGCCATTATATAGTCTTCAATTATATGGAAGGCTTGCAAAGTCACTGTTCATTCTCTAAAGCTGTACATGCATCTTTTGTCAATTGTACTTCAATCTACTGATTGCCTACAATGTATGTCACCCTGCTTCTTTCAATAAATTATGATGTTCTACAATAATAAATCATGCTTTCCAGGTAGAGGGTTGAATACATAAGAACATAAGAATTGCCATGCTGGTCAGTCCAAGGGTCCATAGAGTCCAGCACTCTTTTCACACAGTGGCCAACCAGCTATCGACCAGGAACACACAAGCAAGAGCACCCTTTTCCCCATGTTCCCCAGCAACTGGTGGAAATAGGCTTACTGCCTCAGATACTGGAGGGGGGTAGCATGTAACTATCAGGACTAGTAGCAATGATAGGCTTCTCCTCCAGGAATTTGTCAAGTCCCCACTTTAAAGCCATCCGAATTGGTGGCCATCACTACATCTTGTGGCAGCAAATTCCATAGTTTAACTATGTGCTGTGTGAAGAAGTACTTTGTTTAATCTATCTTGAAGCTCCCGCCAATAAGCTTCATGGGATGAACCTGGGTTCTAGTATTATACAAGATCTCTCAATACAGATCCAATACAGTTCTCTCAATCTCAATACAGATCTCTCACTACTATAGGTGACACCTATTCAGATGAATCTACCTCCTCAATAACATCTTCTTGTACCAATTTCTTAATCTCTTCAGAAACAGCGTCTCTAACTGCAAATGGTAAACGCCATAACTTCTAGCATAAAGGAATCATATTTGATTTCATTTTAACTTTTTGAATAAACCCAAGTGCACAGCCAAGTTTTCCATCATTCTGGTCTTCCAACACAGCTGAAACTGGGGTTTGATCTGCAAAAGAGCTTAACTGGGGAGGAACAATGTGCCCATCAACTATTCCAAGATTCAATGCAGCAAATACATCCCTCCCAAGGAAAGGAGTACCACCAGGAACAATGTAAATCTCTGCAGATGCACAACATGGCCCAAAAGTCACTTTTACAGGCAAACATCCACATACAGGAATTTGGTTCTTCAGATAACACACCAGCTGTATTTTTGGTTCCATGAGTGGTCTGTCTCTGAAGAAATGCTGATAAAGTTATTCAGGCAGAATAATGCAGTATCCAGCATTAATTCAACATCTTTTGACACACCTGTAGCAGAAATATTAACACTACACATGACTTTTTCCACCCTATGTATGGGACTAGTCCTATCCACACTCAAAATAGTAACGTCTGGTATTGTAACTACATATACTTGCTGATTATTATGACGATATACTTTAACAAAATGTCCCTTTTTTTTTACGACAGTTACACTGAACCATCCTAGCCAGACATCCTGTGTGACTTGCATGATGCTGTGAAGACCCACATCGAAAACAGTATTTAGTTAGGCTTTGACTCTGTTGATTTGATTGCTTCTGTTCAACTTCTTCATTATGCTTTTTCTGCCTTCTATTAGAACGCCCATGCCAACAATCTACCGCTTGCACCACACCACCTTTATCCAAACTCATTAGTTTGGCTTCTGCCAAGGCTGCCACAATTTGAGTTGTAATAGTTACAGCTTTCTCTAATGTAAGATCCATCTCTAGACGTAAGCATTCTCGTATACGAGGCAGAGATGTTTTCTCAATTAGCTGGTATCTTCCACCATATCTCCAAAGTTACATGAGCTCATTAAGTCTAAAGCAGCAATATACTGTAGTACCGACTCCCCCGGTTTCTGTTCACGCTGGCAAAATTTGTAGCGACTAGCTACCACCACATTCACTTTTGACACAAAAAGTTCTTTAAAGCAATGCGTGCAGTCTCATATTTATCATCAACAAGTGGAGGATTGTAGAATACGTGTTGTCCTTCAACTCACAAGCAATGAGTAAGCAATGCACATTTTCTTGTTTGAGAAAGCTCCTTATCGCTAACTGCCAACAAGTAGTTTTCAAACATCTGAATCCAAGCAGGGAATGCAATTGGAGGCACACCTGGGCTTTGAAGAAAATGTGCTGGTGTGTTCAATGGTAAAAGAGTCATCCTTCATTGCCAAAATGTATCCACAGAGAGAGAGAGAAAGACAAAGTAAGAAAATACAAATCCTTTATTTAACAATCCACATTGCAAGGCTAGCAACACTAGCAGTATGCCCAACTAAGCCTGCTAGTTGCTATTCCCCATTTCCTCTTATAGAATACTACCTTTAGCTGGGTCTAATCCTAGCTCTCTTAAAGATACAATGCCTATACATTCACCACAAGCCTTGGGTCAAGGAGCATTCCTAAGCACTCATTGTTTCAAAACAAGATAAAATGCCATGGGGAATAAGAAGACACACATACCTAAAAGTTAATCCCATTTCTTTCATGGTTGTGAAGCTCTCAGGAAGCACCTCATCACCAATGATCAATATATTTTACCCTTGTCCTTAAAAAAAGTGTGTATATATATATATATATATATATATATATATATATATATATATAGTGGAGCAGCCAGAAATTAGATGTAAATACAGGCTTATAGTTCTTAGGCTCTGCCTTCTAATGATTAAGTAGTTTATCATATGCCAATGGGTTCTCTTCCAACCAGCTTTCCCACCACTAAACTATACTGCTTCATGCTGCCCTCTGTGCCCTTGTGTTAATTACTTTGATTAACTACAGGAGAGACTTATTAAATTTACTGATTCCACTGTCTGTAAACCAATATCCTGTAATCCCTCGACATCAATAGCCAGCAGGAGGCCTGGTAGCTACAAACTTTCTGATAAAATCATGTTTCCTTTCTTGTTTGTGAGGGATGAAATTTCTACCTATATAAGCCCAAAGTGCACCTGAGCCCTGTTTGGCGACGTTAAGCGAAACACACAAACTCTCTTAGCTCAAGGGATTTCAGTAACACAACCAAGATGTCAAGTCTCGCTTTAAGCAGAAACAGAGTGAAGGGAACAAAGATTTTGTGAACTGTCTAGTAAATCAGCATTTTTCAGATTTACAGTCATTTGTATATGGAGGAACCCTGTATACTTAAGAGGATTCTGAGGATCACATACTCAGTTCACATGCCCAGACCCATCTGGCCTCATTGTCATTTCATATTAACAAAAAGTGCACTCAAAACACACTCAGCTTGTTGTAGGACAAGGTTAGTGACTGTGGGCTAATCAGAAAAGCATGTTTCATTATTGATCTTGTTATAAAGCCACCAACCCCCTGCCAATAAACTCCCAAGAATCCTCAGTTTTCCCAGAAAAACAATTGGAAAACCACTGCAGAAAGAATATGTCAAATTTGGCATGAGCTTTCAAAACTGAGTACACAATTCTACTCATTAATAGGGGAGGACAGATGGTGGTGAGAAAGGAGCTGGATTTGTGACCTTTTAATGTCTAATTCTATCTGACACTTCTGCCTGTAAAACACACCTATTTCCTGTAGGGCTCTTCCATCAGGCCTACGTCGAGGGTGGGCATGGTTGGGCATCTGCTGAGGCCCCACACTCCAGCAGGGCCCACCGACAAGAGGCCCTTGGAGTTACTACTGCTCTTCACCATTGCAGTCTGCTGCTTGCTCGTCTGCCTCTCATTCTGACCAAGACAACGGTGGTGGTGAGAAAGAGCAGTAGTAGATGACATTGCCTACTTGCTCACTGGCTCTTGACTTGGCAAGCAAGCTGGTGGTAACAGTGCTGAGTAGCAGGGGTGGGGGAGGGGGAGGCACTAGCAACACTGCTGATAAGAAGGTAGATGCTAATGAGGAGGGCCCACGGTGTCTCACCAAGGGCAACCAAAAACCTGGTGCTGGCACTGTCTTTCACACACCCATTACAACCCAGAAAAGCATGCACAATACCCCCAAAATAAATGGAGAGATTTACCTGCAGGCTTTCCAAGTTCTACAGGTAAGCATCTTTCCAGATCTGTTTTGTGAAGCTTTACAACCACCTAGCCATTGCAGTGGATCCACCCACTGGAATAAGTGAAAAAGCTCAGTCCTCCCAGATCACTTTCGTCTGTCAGAACTTTGTTCTTCTTGTTCAAGGATCACTGAGATCTTTCCTGAATTCCAGTTTCCCTCTGTGGTGACATTTCCTAGGGTTTAGCCTGGCCCATCTATGGCTGTGATTTTGGGCTGCATTCACGTTTTTCTGGGCTTTGTCTTCACTTATTTTACCAGGTTGTTTGGAACCAATAGTATGACAATGCTGTTTTGCTCTGCAGAGATTCTTATCTTCCTTCACTGTGGATCTATCAACAGATACAGGTCTAAATGATGGTGACTTTTTTAGCCATGACCCACTAGAATGAGTAGACCCTTCGTTAATCTTTGTTATGTCGTTGATATCTGGGTTCTTCTGAATTGGGTATCTGGGAAGGAATTATCTCTCCTGGACCCTGTAACATTATATAATCACAATGAAGCTGATTTTTCCATGTGAAAGTTAAGGTGAAATTTAAAAAACCTTTATCCAATTAACAATAAAAATAATGGAGGGTTCTGCTTTAGGACAAACAGAGTTAGGTTTTCTCATCCATTTTTTTTCCATCAGACAGAGAATGTTAACATACTAACAAAATAATTGGGAGAAATTGTATGCACTCATTTTTTTAAAATAGTATTGTGGAGATAGAATGAGTGAAAGCTTGGCCTTTTAAAACGAACATAATATGAAAGTAGTGTCTAATTCAGATGTTAGCCTCTTTTTGTTACAAAGTATCATGAAACTGTAGCTGAAACAAAAGTAATAAGGGCAAGCAGAAGTTTGAAATGCTAATGAGAATAGAAAAGGCAAAGCACACATCCTTTCCGGTGCCAAACACTTTAATGAGGATAAAACAAATTTAAGATTGTAATCTCAAACTGCTTATTGGATGCCAGCACTGATACTACAAAAATGTGCCACTCTGGCACTTTATATTAAGAACAACAGTGTAGAAAATTGCTCATTTTGAAACATATTATCTATCTCCTGAGTCACCCAATCCAAATATCTCTGGGATGTACATCTTCTCTTTCCTAGATAATTGATTCTGATTTTACATTACTGCTACCTCTCATCTGAAACAAATTAGTGGGTTATCAAGCTGTGACTGCATTACCAAGTCTACCATCATATAACCCAAGCTGGTATAGGAAGTAACACAGAGAGCTGGCTTCATTCAGTGTAAACTAAGGCCTCAGCTGGAGTTTTAGCCATTTTCCACCATTAACTTCCAAAGATGATAGATTGGAGGACAGTCAGATCCAAACTTGAAACCAAATTCTATTGCCCGAGTATAGCCTCCTGATAGAGCCCTGCAGCTGTGAAATTGGAAAGTCTGAAGAATTCCTAGAGAGGCATTCATAACGTAAACATCAAATACTGGAGACCCCCTATCCCCCCCCCTCTCCAGCCCCCAGAAAAGAGTGGCTTATGAAGGCATTTCATTTATTTTAGCTCCTTACCACTCAATAGCCAAGCTCTCTGGCTGGTTCACAAAAAATTAAACCCCTAATACAGCATGAAAAAAACATAAAACAAAAATTTTAGCATACAAAAGCTAAAAAACAAAACAAAAAAACCAACCATAAAATACCAGGACTCAAAACAATTGCTATAAAAAGCCACAACATAACCTGCCATGAAAAAGATGGCAATATTGTCACCATATAGATCCCAGTGGAGAGAATTTTCCACAGTAGGGAGGCTACCACCAAGAAGGCCTACTCCGTTGTTGTCCTCTTCTGAACCTCCCTCGATGGAAGCAATTGGAGCAGGGCCTCAGATGTTGATCGTAGTGTACAAGTAGGTTCATACTGGGAGAGGCAGTCTGTCAGGTATTGCAGTCCTGAGCCATGTAAGGCTTTATAGGTAAAAAAACAGCAAATTGAATTGGGCTTAGAAATATATTGGTCCAGAAGCAGTGTTTATACTCAAACCCTTTCAGCATATGGCTCAGTGGATTATGAATAATATTCATTAAACAAAAAACCTACTGTTAACTCTGGCGAAAGCAGCTGGGAAAGATGAGAATTTCAGAGAATTTTCTCCTTCGGGAGGGAGACAAAGTTCATTGGGCCTGTTCAGACAACATGCTAAGCCATGGCTAGGCCACTAACCCTTTGGGAGCAAATGGTTAGTGAACATGTTTAATCCATGGTTATGTAATCACCATGGTTAGGAATGGTTCACATGACATGCTAAGTCAGTTCACACGGTAAGCCATAACGTTTAGCTCAAAATGCTTAATCACCACAGCGTAGCATGTCTTCTGAACAGGAACATACCTTTTTAAAGTATAAGCAATTTTGAGGGCTCTTCTTTCTGGTTTTTATTTTTTTAAAACACTCCTGGCACTTGCAGGAGCCCAAGTTGTTCGTCATCAGTTTTCCACAACCCCACAGTCACCTCTGCATATCCTATTCTCCATCCTGTCCTCATGTTTTATCTGCTTTGGGAGAATGAGAATTTCACTTGCACTTTCTGCCTCCTTAAGGAGGATGAGGCGTCAAGGCTTGTGAGCCTTAACTCCCAATTTCCCTGCTTTTTGGTGCTTGGTTGAAAACTGTAGAGCCTTACCATTGTTTTGTTTTCATTCCCACCCCGCACGAAATGCCGAAAATGGAATAATTGAAAATTTCAGTACAGCACTGGTACTGTGGCTTGCTATACTGAAGGGGATGAGTGCACTGGACATGGGAGTTTTGTAGCAGTTCTGTGGCTGTTTTGTTTTAAAGAGAGGAACATAATAAAAGTTTATTTTTTAAAAATGAATGGTGGGGAGTTCATAAATAGAGGCAAATTCTCTCCCACACTTTTTCATAGAATTTGAACGGCGTGCTGGTCACTCCATGAACTGGATAGGCATTAACTTTAGGGGAGGAAAAATAAAGGTTATCCACTTCTCCATGTGGTAATTAGTTCTATATGTTATGTGCAGGGTGTCACAGGAGGCCATTTTACAAACTGTAATGTAAGCTGTAATCATTATGGATATTGAATTTTTCATTTCCTAATTTCTAAAATGAGCAGTGGCAGTGCTCAAACTTGTCTAAAATAAACAGCATAGTCCCTGATGAGTTAAAACCACGTCTCATACTCCCAACTGTTCAGAGTCTGCCTGTGGCTACTTGACAGTGAATGAAGGGCACTATACACAAACTCAGAAGCACTCTGTTCTTCACATTTCCAAAGGCTAAGCCCTGGCATTTACTCTGAATTAATCACACTGAATTTCACAGGAGTACTATTGATTAGTTTATTGGAGGGTTTAGGCCACGGACCACAAGCAGTAGTTCAAGAGAGGATAATATACAGTAGTTTTGAGGCACCTATGTCCTTGCTTACATTCTATAAAACATGAATAACATTTCTGTGTAAAAAAAAACAACAACACCTGAGTAATCTAGGAGGAAAGGTATGTCTAGGAGGAAAGGTATGTCTCAGTGGCTCTGCCATATCCATGGTAACCTCCAGCTCCAATGAATAATTATGTGTAGGTAAAGTTAGTCACGCAGGTAAGCATAAGTGATTTGGGATTTTTACTGAAGCAGCTTTTTTATCCCTGATGCCCTGATGCAAGTCCCATGGAGAGAGAGAGAGAGATACATGCCTACTCCAAAGTAAGTTCCACTAAGCTCAATTGGGCTTTCTCCCAGGTAAATGGGTTGAGAATTCTAGTCTCTGATATGATATTACATTGAACGTTGACATTTTGATGAATTCCCAGATGAATTTCAGGTATGTAAATATACACACACGTACAACACACACACACTTTTTAACATCCAGATATGAATGATAACTATCACATTATGAATGTTGAAGTTCATTGATGTGTGTGGTTTTAGATTTCAGACATTCACAAAAATGTCTCTAAGTCTGTCAACATTCACTGTAACATATAGGGTACATCTTGACAAGGGGGTTGCCCTGGGGTGGATCCGCTGTGGCAGCAGGTCATCTACATGATGCAACCACCATCACAAAGCCATCCAGGGGCAAACCCCCAAAACTCCACTGCAAAAAAGTCAGGCACTTACCCCAACTTTTTACATCGAGCAAGGCATAGACAGACACGCATTTGCCATCTGTCACCTTGCTCCAGTGTTACACCAGAGGTGTGTCCCGGGCAATAGCAACCCCTGATTGGCCACCATGGCTGAACAGGAGGAGGAGGAAGGAGGGGGTAGACCAACAAGCCCAATGGCTGCTGGACCACCTCCGTGCCTCCATGGACTCTGCAAAGCTTCCAGTAATAAATAAGAAATAAAAATAAGAAATAAGAAAAAATATATAGAAGGGCTCACTGGGATATTGGGGGAGGAGGTGGTCTGTCTCTGCACTTCCCTATACCTGCAAAATTGTGCAGTTAAAGAGAAATGTAAATATATATATATATATATATATATATATATATATATATATATATATATTGAGGAACATGTTCAACCCCGGCTTGGGTGCAGTGATGGGACGAAGGTGGCGGTTCTCCTCCACGCTGGCGAAATTGTCCAGGGGGTGCAGCAACAGGGTACCAGGGGCGGCTGTGTTCTGTAAAGTTCCAAAGCCTGCATTAGCACTTCTTTTAGTGGGTAAAACTCTGGACGAGCACAAATGCAAACTGTTGGATAACAAGGCACCAACACAACCTCGTATAGACACAGCCACAGACATACATCTCAGATCAGGATCCTCATGTGGCTTAACCCTCTTGTACTAGGATGATATTCCTCATAGGTAGATCCTAGCAGCCAGGTGTTTGCCTGACCTAGCCACCTTCCTAGGCAGTATGCCCCTACTGTTTTTCCAATTAGAAATTGTCAGAGCCATCTGCTGTCTTCAGAATCCAGCAGATCCATGTTCTTTCTGATCCTTCACCCATCAGATAGTTGATCAGTGGCCCTGTGCAAGATGTTTGCAAAGGCTCACCAGCTCAGCTGGATATTGGCTGATAGGAGAGAGAAAGCAGAGAAAGCTGACTAAATCTTCAAAGTTTACTTAGGCAGAAATCCCTGTTTAAAAAAATACCAAGTCTGTGCCAGTGGAGAACTTGGAAGTTTACTCCCAAAAGCAAATGGAGGGTATTGAATCAGGGATAAATTAAGCCCAATAGTTTTTGCTTGTAGCTCCATTTTGTATGGAATATGATTTCTTTGCTCTTCTTTCCCCATTGAAAAATATTTGTAAGTAATTTTAAATGGTGGGGGTGGGGTGGGCGAATCAACACAATAGATGGATAGCTGCAGCCAGCAACTGCATTTACTTACTCTTTGTACAGCAAAAGCAGATCTACAGTGTCATTTTCCTCCCTCCATAAAGCTCTTTTGCCTTTCAGCTCAGTCATTTGCTGTAGTTTCTTTTAGCTAGACTCAAATCACCTTGCTTTATTGACTTGATCAGATGGCACTAAGTTTAAGATCTGGTAACTGAGCCATCAGTGTTATTATGTTGCATTTGACTCCATGATGTCTGAGAGCTTTGTTAAAGTACATTTTCCCTTGGAACGTTATCAAAATCATCTTATAATGAAAGACACTTTGTTTAGTGTCTCTGACTATACCAGGCACGCACTAACAACCCTTTTCTCCCTAATGTTGTCTAGGCGATTTTTCAAAAAGGAAATAAAATGTAGTTAGCTAGGCTATGGCACTCTGAGTCTGTCATGTTCTCTGACCTTGATCTCCCCTACTCTGGCTCAGAGGAGGACTCTGAGGTGCAACAGGCATCATCCAGTGATCCTCTGGGCCTGTTTGCATGGGGATGAACAGCAGAGTGTGAATGCACTGCCTGCAGCACGCACACCACTTGCACTTTTACTCAGCAACTCATGATTGGCTCCTTTGTAACCTAGAGTGCTGGATTGTTTATGGGCTAGGCAAGCCTGCAGTTAACCCAACCACAAACCATGGGTTAACCATTGAATTGTTAAGCCCTAAACAACCTAGTGCTCTGGGTTCAGCTGACATGCTAAGCAACCCACAAAGCAGCCAGTCATGGGTTGCTGAGTAAAAGCAGAAATGGTGGGCACACTGCAGAACGTATGTCCACTTGTCCTTGACAGTCCATGGGCTGTTGTGTCATGTGAACCAGGTCACTGTCTGTCATCCCTGGACAATATGAGGGTTACCCCTCATATTCAGAGGGTTACCCCCAGACACACCACATTTTATGCAGTCCTCCCCATCCCATGCCAGATGAATCAGTTGCTGTAGAATCAGGCAATGACTCTTTAAGAGACAGACAGCTCTTGAGGGAAGGGTGTCTTAAGAGCAGGTCAGTCAGCCTTCATAAAGTCACAGCAGACTCTGGGCTCCTCTTAATGAGTGTTTTATTGCACACTCGTCATTGGCCACTCATGGAAGTTTACAGGTCCATTACATGACATTGCCAGTGAGCAGGACATCTCCCAAACTGTATCCTAGAAATCTCACTTTTAAAAGAACTATGAACAATGTAATAATATCTAGAAAAAGTGGGATCTCTCACTCTGTGTGTGTGTGTGTGTGTGTGTGTGTGTGTGTATAGCATTGCACAATAATTCCACCACTAAATGGCACTGTCTCATTGAAGTGAATGGGGCATACAGAGAGAGGATGTATTCAATTCAAACCGCATTGCCGCTCATGCAATTGAGCAGATTGCAACCCCAGAAACAATGTAGAAACAGAAAGCCCTGATAAGGCAGTGGGATTTTTTAAAAAAAAATATATAGAGAGAAGCTATCTCTTCCTGAATGAGCTCCAGCCTGCATAGATCTGTCCAGGGTCCTGACAAAGCCCGGCCTGGCCTCGACATCCTACCTTTACTCTCCCTCACCTTTCTAGTAAGAACAACTGCTTCAGATCAGCTCTTCTGGGAACTCTTGAGTCAAGTTAGACAGGACGGTATCTGTGAAAGCAGTCCTATACATTTTATTTGGATGTTTTATCACTAAATCAAGGATTACCCACCTCAGTAGGCTCGACAGTCATGCCTTTCTCCGCATAGTGTCCAGGAGCCAATAGTGCATGTATCAACTTGACACTTTTGTGAATGATCAGCATCTATAATAAAACCATCTAGAAACATTGAAAGGGGTTTACGAGTGCACTGGTCCAGTATGTGAGGAGTTCATGCTTCTGGCAAGCAGACAGTTCACCACAGAGACAGCAAAGGAGCCATCTATAAGCAGCCAAAGGAAGCAGATCAGACTATGGAGGTCTTCAGCAGGAGTGGGCAGAAAGTAGATTTCCAGATATTTTGAACTTCAACTACCAGCATTTTTTACCATTGGCCATGTTGGCAGTGGCTTCTGGGAATTGAAGTCTAAAACATCTGGAGATCTATCTTCTGCCCACCCCTGCTCTACAGGGCCAAATGGGACACAACTGAGTCGATGTATTTATCAATCCCTGCTGGCCTGGAAGTGGCAGTGCCAACTCCTGAAAGTCAACTTTCCATTATTGGGCAAGGTTCCAGTGTAGAATGAGCAGGGTCAAGATGCAGGGCTCAAGAGGGCTAGGAGAGCAGGGGTGGGGTGCTCAAAAAACACCCAGTTCATTGAAGGTGTAGAGCTATAACGAGTCACTGGCTACCTACCAGATCAACCCAGATACACCTAGTACAGCATTCCCCAACCTTGTGTCCTCCAGATATGTTGGACTACAACTTCCAGGATTTCTGACCATTGGTCATGCAGGCTGGGGCTGATGGGAGTTGAACTCCAAAACATCTGGGGGGTGTCAGGTCGGGGAAGGCTGTGCCACAAACACAGAACAAGAACAAAAAATACATAACTCAACAAGTGACCCCAGCTGCAGACTAGTACTTGTCAATCACATATCTGTATCATATTATTATGTAAACAAGCATTTAGAAGACAATCTAGGAAACATTTATTCAACCAGGTTAACCAGTCCCAAAGAAAGGCAGGGCTCTTTCATCAATAACAGTTGTCCGGAAGAGAGAATTTCAGCAAGAGCAGAAGCAGCGCCTGCCACAATTTCCCCCCTCCTAGGTGACTATTGATGGCACTGCCTTCTTGTCTTACTTGGATCTGATCACCCTGTGTCCCACACTGAATTTGATTATCCTAAGAGTGACCATCAAGGTGCCCCTATGTATGGATCTATTGTTGCAGACATGCCCAGCCTGATGCCCTCTAGATGTTTTGGACATCATCTCCCATCAGCCCCAGCCAGAATGGCCAATAGTCAGAAATAATGGGAGTTGTAGTTCAAAATATCCTGAAGATCCAGTTTGGGAGAAGGCTGCGCTATTGGCTCTTATTTACAGGAATGTTTTAATGCCCATTGATTCAGCTTAAGAACAGAAGCCTCCTCAAGCCCTCTAAGGTCAGGGGAAGTCTTTTCATTGATTGGATGCGTCAGAAGATCCCAAAGGGAAGTTAATTGAATATCTGCCTGGTGGAAGCAAGATAGGTGTGTTAATAATTAAGATACTAGTTTTCAGTTAAACCTCTATCCTTTCTTTTAGCAGAAGCTTATAAGAACTCTGGAGCACAATGTTCTGTATTTTATCATTGTTCAGGAAATATAATTACTCACTGTTAACTTGAGCATTTTCCTTGTTTTGTTCCAGCATCAAAATGCATATGTTTTGACTGGCTATCTAGTCTGAACATTGTTGTTCAGCTTACTCTGTGTTTGCTAAGTAACCTAAGCTTAATACAAATTAAATTACCTCTGCTCTGGAGTTGCCTATTCCATTGTGGCAGTGAAAGTTCCTTACTTTGGGTATATATTATAAACCTAGACTGTAGTGCGTGTGTGCATGTGTGTGCATGTGTGTGTGGAGTGACCTTCGTATGAGTGAATCCCTTACTGATTACAGTAGTTACATGTGCCAACTCATGTTCCCTCTGTTGAAGGGCAGAGCTGTGTATGTGATACAGCCTGTCCTGGGCTCCATAAACTAGCTTGCTGCTTCAAGTTTGTGCTCATAGATGGCTTCTTTTAATCAGGAATTTATGCCAATGCTTTGGCAGAAACAAAAAACACAAAGCTGGCTGAAGAGCATTCTCCTTCAAATGAAAAGATGTGGGAACAGGAAACATATGAAATCATCATAAAGAAAAGAAAAGCAGAGAGATTCCATTAGTCAGCCCAAAGTAGCAATATGGTGTCAAGTTCTGGCTAGCACATGGGTACTACCCAGTGGCTTAAGCAAATTCTTTCCAGATCAACAGCTTACCCAATGCATTGGTCCAGCTGTACACATGACATTTGTCATTGGCTTTGGTATGCCAGGGTTTGGCCAAGATTACTGGAAATTCACGTGTATCTGTTCAATGAATGAAATGTATGGCAAAAAAATGCTGTTAGCAATTAGATTGTTCAAGTATCTGTCATAGTTCGATTTGTCACCCTATGTCACTTGTCTTGGCTGACAAAAGCAGTCTGTTGGGACTATAAAAGCCCTGAGCAGGACAGTGTGTGTGTGTGTGTGTGTGTGTGTGTGTGTGTGTGTGTGTGTGAGTGAGTGAGAGAGAGAGAGAGAGAGAGAGAGAGAGAGAGAGAGAGAGAGAGAGAGAGAGATTCTAATACAGTACTTATGCAGCTAGTCATTTTGAGTGCAGAGGATTTCCTGGACTCATTCCTACCCTTAACCAACCATTGTTAGAACAAATTAGGAGCCTCTGCCTTGTCTATCTCGTTTTGTTTTCCATCGCTTTTGCTTGCTGAATGCTGAATGCTGCTAGATTCAAACCTTGACTCAAATATTTGGCTTGTAGACTTTTATGATGGCAAGGATGGGCTGTATCTTATTATTATTATTATTATTTATTTATATAGCACCATCGATGTACATGGTGCTGTACAGATAACACAGTAAATAGCAAGACCCTGCCGCATAGGCTTACAATCTAGTAAAGTTGTAGTAAACAATAAGAAGGGAAAGAGAATGCAAACAGGCACAGGGAAGTGTAAACAGGCACCGGGAAGGGTGAAGCTAACAGTATAGAGTCAGAACAAACTCAAAGTTTAAAAGCTATAGGGAAAAGAAAAGTTTTTAGCTGTGTTTTAAAAGCTGTGATTGAGTTGGTAGTTCTCAGGTGTTCTGGAAGAGCATTCCAGGCATGAGGGGCAGCAGAGGAAAATGGACGAAGCCGAGCAAGGGAAGTAGAGACCCTTGGGCAGGCAAGAAGCATGGCATCAGAGGAGCGAAGAGCACGAGCGGGGCAATAGTGTGAGATGAGAGAGGAGAGATAGGCAGGAGCTAGACCGTGAAGAGCTTTGAAGGTCAACAGGAGAAGTTTATATTGGATTCTGGAATGAATTGGGAGCCAATGAAGAGATTTCAGAAGCGGAGTGACATGGTCAGAGCGGCGGGCCAGGAAGATGATCTTAGCGGCAGAGTGGTGGACAGAGACCAGCGGACTGATGTGAGACGAGGGGAGGCCAGAGAGGAGGAGGTTGCAGTAGTCCAACCGAGAGATAACCAGTGCGTGAACGAGAGTCTTGGCAGAAGAGACAGACAAAAATGGTCGAATCCTGGCAATATTATACAGGAAGAAACGACAAGATTTAGCTACTGCCTCGATATGAGGAATAAAGGAGAGCGAGGAATCAAATATAAAGCCAAGGCTACGAGTTTCCTTGACCGGAGTAAGCGTGACATCGTTGACAGTAAGAGAGAATGAGAGGTGAGGAGAAGGTTTAGGAGGGAAAACAAGCAGTTCAGTTTTTGCCATGTTAAGCTTCAAGCGACGATGAAGCAGCCAAGCTGAGATATCTGAAAGACATGCCGAGATACGATCGTGAACATCAGGAGAAAGTTCCGGAGATGAGAGGTATAGTTGTGTGTCATCGGCATACAGGTGATATTGGAGGCCATGAGATTGAATAAGTTTACCCAAGGGCAGCATGTATAGAGAAAACAGCAGCGGGCCAAGCACCGAGCCTTGCGGAACCCCTACTGAAAGGGGAAAGGAGGAGGACGAGCTGCCGTTAGCCGACACGCTGAAAGAGCGACCCTCTAGATAGGAGGCGAACCAGTTATAGACAGAGCCACAGAGTCCAAGGTCATGGAGGGAATCTAAGAGAAGATCGTGATCAACCGTGTCAAAGGCTGCAGTTAGATCAAGGAGAATAAGGACGGAATAATGGCCCTTAGACTTGGCAGTGAGAAGATCATTGGTGATCTTGGTAAGGGCTGTTTCAGTGGAATGCAGAGGACGGAATCCAGATTGAAAGGGATCCAGAGCAGAGTTACTAGAGAGAAAGTCAAGACAGCGAGAGTAGACCACACGTTCCAGAATCTTTGAGACAAGGGGCAACAGAGAGACAGGTCGGTAGTTAGACAGAGAAAGTCGATCAAGAGTGGGTTTTTTGAGAATGGGAGAGACAGTAGCATGTTTAAAAGCAGAGGGAAATGAGCCAGAGGACAGGGAAGAATTAATGATGTGAAGCAAGGACGGGAGGATAGCGGGGATAAGATTAATAAAGACGCGAGAGGGAATTGGATCACGGGAACAAGTGGAAGGCTTCGACGAGCGCAGTATTTTAGACAGTTCATCAGCTGAGACTGAGGGGAACGCCGAGAGAGTTGCAGGAGGAACTGACAGGTGAGGCACAGGAGCTGGGAGCGGAGCAGAGCTGGCCAAATCGGAGCGAATAGTTTGGATTTTAGCATTGAAGAAAGAGGCAAAGTCATTGGCAGACAGAGAGGCGGGGAGAGATGGTGGATTAGGTTTCAGGAGAGAATTGAAGGACTTGAAGAGCCGCTGAGGGTGTCTAGCATTTGACTGGATCAGCGTTGAGTAGTGCTGCTGTTTGGCCAGTGAAATGGCAGAAGAGAAGGAGGAGAGAACAAATTTGTAGTGGACAAAGTCCGCCAAGTCCCTGGTCTTACGCCACAGGCGTTCGGCTGCCCGGGAGCAAGAGCGAAGGTAGCGGAGGAAAGAGGTGAGCCACGGTTGGGGTTGAGAGGGGCGAATTATCCTAGTTGTAGATGGAGCAAGATTATCAAGAGTTGAAGACAATGTGGAGTTAAAGGAGGAGACGGCTGAGTCCAAGGAGACGGCTGTGAAGACAGAAGGAAGAGAGGAGGCTAGAGACTGAGAGAAAGCCTCATAGTTGATAGAATGCAGGTCACGACAAGGGCGTGAAGCAGGACGTGAAGGAGGGGGATTGTGAGTAATATTGAAAGAGACTAGATGATGATCTGACAGAGGAAAGTCAACAGTAGAAAAGTCCAGGACAGAGCAGTTCCGGGTGAGGACAAGATCCAGACAGTGTCCAAGGGAATGTGTGGGTGCTTCAGAGCAGAGCTTGAGATCGTAAGAGGAAGATAAGGAGCGAAATCGTAGAGCTGCAGCATCGTGAGGGTCATCCACATGGATATTGAAGTCACCCAAGATCAGAGTAGGAGAGTTGTCAGAGAGGAGAAAGGACAGCCATGAGTCCAGATCAGAGAGAAATTTAGAGGATGAGCCAGGGGGGCGGTAGAGAACTGCAACCCGCAGTCGCAGCGGAGCGAAGAGTCTCACCACATGTGCCTCAAAGGAGGAGAAACAGTGTGAAGGTGGAATTGGAAGAGGCTGGAACTGGCACAAACTCGATAATAAAAGACCCACACCACCACCTCGACCCTCTGGGCGACTCGAGTGAGAGAAAGAGAGTCCTCCATGAGAGAGGGCAGCTGAGGTGGCGGTATCATGGGCAGGGAGCCAGGTTTCAGTTAGAGCAAGGAGGTGAAGGGGTCTGGAGAAAAACAAGTCCTGGATGACAGGGGCCTTGGAAGCAATAGAGCGACAGTTCCATAATGAACACGAGAAAGGCAGCTGGGAAGGGGGGAGGCACCGAATAGGAACTAAGTTGGGAGAGATGAAATTGGAGCGAGCCATAGGGACAGGTATGGGGAGAAAGGAATTAAAGGAAGAAATGAGGAGAGAGAAGGCAGGTAGGCAGGGAAGTAAGATAGGCGTGGGACGGGATTAACCAGAGCTGGTCTGGTCAAGAGCAGTAGCAGCAAGCAAGAAGGTAGGCACAGAGAAGTGCAGACAGATCTGAACTCTCAGACCCAAATTCTCACTTGTGGAAAGTCTTGTTCTGCCAGCTTGCAGACGCTGCTTGCATTTCTGAGTTGTGCATTCTGACACCCCTCAGGCCCCTGAGATCCAGTGCAGGGTAAATATTCAGTCCAGTCTTGCTTTGGCATTCTTCACTGCAGCTCTAAGAAGAGTTCCAGCTGTCTGAAGGAAAAATCATGCTGCCACCTAGTGCTTTTCATTTGTAAACGTCTAACTATTTTAAAAGTAAATATATACAGGGTTTAAAGATGGTGAAATAGAGGGAAATTGTTCCTCTGGCCATTTCCAGAGGATTGCTCTGAGAAGCGGCAGTTTTGAGGGTGACTAGTATCCTGAATCAGGATCTTTAGCAATGGCTGTGAGTCCAAATGGGCTAGTAGGATCTGCAAGGGTGGTAGAAATTATCATCTAAAGAGAGACAGTAGCACTAAATTCACATAATAATTGAATTACTTCCCCTGCGGCTTTCAGTTTACTGCAAGGGTGAGCAACTTGTAGCCTTCCCAGATGTTGGTCTGTAGCTTCCGTCATCCCTCACCATGCTGGCAAGGGCTGGTGGAGGTTGTAGCCAAGAAGATCTGGAGAGCCACAATTTCCCCATTTTGTCCTGCCATTTCTGCTGGGCAGCGACCCTCTAAAACAGGGGTGCAGAACCACTTTCAGCCTGAGGACTGAATTCCATTGCAGAGAAGCCCTAGTAGGGTGCACTCTAGTGGAGGGCAGGGCCAGAAGCAAAAAGGGAAATACCAATTTATTAAAAACACTAGCAAATTGTAGCTTGATGCTCTCACTGCCAGGAACGAAGCCTTGGGAGAGGCATTTCAACCTTTTGGAATGGGGAAAAGCTTCACAAAATCCAGGAAGCCACTAAAGGCTTTGGGAAGGGTGTGTGGCTGGGGGAAGGGAGGCTGATCCTGTGGAGAATCCCAGAGGTCCAGGATGGGACTCCAGGAGGGCTGGATTTGGCCCTCAGAGCTGAGGTTTTGCACCCCTGCTTTAAAAGCATCCCAGAATTCACCTGGCTGGTTAGTGGAAGAATTGGTGTAGTTCAGGTCATGAGATTAGTTATTAACTGGCCAAGGACAATAGCCATTCAGGTTACATCTGCTTAGAAATTTATTTCATTTTATTTGTTATTATTGCATTTATATCCCACCTTTTATCCTCCAAGATGCTGAAGGCAGTGTATATACTTCTCCTCCTCTCCATTTTATCCTCACAACAACAACCCTGTGAGGTAGGTTGGGCTGAGAGTCTGTGACTGGCCCAAAGTCACTCAGTGAGCTTCCATGGCTCCCAGTCCAACACTTTAGCCACTGCACCACACTGCCGCTGTGCTCCCTATTCAGTGCTTTACACAGATGCATGGAGCAGTCAAAGCCAGGGCAACCTTCATGCCAACATCACTCCTAGGAGGGAACTGCATGACACATTGACCTTTTGAGTAGAAGTTGGATGGGGCAGAGGGAAAGGCATGCGCTAAGATGCTGGTGCCATGTGGCATGCAAAAATGCTGGTGCATCTCGCACAGCCAAAATTACCAGGGAAAGGGAGCCTGGCCCTCTGGGGAATCCCAGAGGACCAGACTGGGATTCCAGGTCTGGATTTGAACCCAAGCCTGAGATTCTGAACCTCTGCTTTAAAAGCATCCCAGAACTCACCTGGGATGACTTCATCAGTAAATAGTGATATGATTCAGTAAATCACAAGGCAGATGAGAAGATGAAGACAGGAAGGCTGTGCAATGCACTTTTCAGCAGATGTGTCCCCACAAATAAGTAAAGATGAATCAAAGAGATGCTTTACTAAATGAATCAAAGAGATGCTTTACAAACAAACAAACAAATAAACTGAAAACCAAAACAATTAGAGGGTTTTCCCCAGGACAGTTCTCCAAAAAGAAGAATATAATTTAGCTAAAATGATTTGATTGTTTTGCTCTGAGGCTCAAACCATTTTAAATAAATATGTCAGTGGCATGAAAATGATGTATTTATTTTAACTGGAATTGCTGCTACCCATAACACCTTAAAATATCCATCATTTACATGTTGGACCTAATATCTGTAACAAGAAAGAAAAATGTCTACAGACTGAAAAGGCACCTTCTCCATAGTCTCCTCATGTTCTAACATCTACGAGGCATTGATTCATTTCAAGATAAGACAAACGAGGAACACCATTTCCCAACTATCCCCTTGTGATTAAGGAGAGCTATCCCTTGGTAGCCAATTCACAACTTCTTATAACAAGAGCCACCAGACTGTCTCTTTTCATTGCTTTCTGCCAGCCTCCAAAACTACCCAGATTACCTGGGTGACTTGAAGTAAAGCTATCAATCAACAATCCTCGATTATACCATTGTGAGTCCAATTCTTGTATCAGTTGTACTTATCTTAGAGAAAGCCCCCTTTTGGCTGCACAGCCGGTGCAAAAAGGCATGTTGTTGCAGACATGAAAAAGGCAGCACATTCTGCCTTACAGCCATCAAGCATTAGAAGACAGATTGGCTGGAGTGCAGGCCTTGCACCATCCCCCCGTCCCAACGTTGGCATCCATGGGTATGAGGCCTATAGAGGTAATGCTGCAGTTACTTTAGGAGGGCCAGACAACAGAGCCATAGTGACTTATTTTCCTTCCCCGTGTGTGCCCAGAAAGGGTTGTCATGATATCTGAACCCAAAGAGGCTGGGTTGCTGGCATGATTGACAAACCATCCACAACCAAAAACAGCCCATGGGTTGTGGGTAGTTTGTTAACCATGCCAACAAACCACTTTTGCTGGATTCAAACAACATATAAGCCACAGTGACTACTAGCCACAGCTTGAATATTCAAAATGGACACTGAAATGCACCACAATCCACCTTGACTTAAATAGGCCACAGAGGGTAGCGGCGATCATGCGAACCAGTCCATGATCTTAACAAGCGAAATTGTTTGAAATTCTGAGGCCTCAAGCCAGGCAGAATCTGAAATTAATAACATATGTGGATACCCAGTTCCAAAGTGATTTTTCTCTCACAATAGGCAGGAGATACTCTCAGAGTATCAACAGAGAAATGGAATGGACTGAAAGAAGTTTTCACAAGTATGACCATCATGTACGACAGTAACCCATTTATACTTGATATCCCCATTTTGTAATCGGAATGGCTTGAGTAAGTACTACACTTCATTCTTTTGTTCATAGGATGGAACTGCCATTCTCAATGTTAGGGGGGTTTGAGTACCTTTTGTAGTTTGGATATGCAGGCATGATGTCAAATCTTTTATTCAAAGTGTATAAAAACACTGGCTTTGTGCAGCAAAGTGCGCCAGTTTCTTGATTGGCCCCTGCCATGATTTGATGAGCAGATTCCATCTGCTCTCACCTCAGGACGCTTGGGCGCTCAGTTAGTCAGGCTTTCACTGCCCAGGCGTTGGCTGATCTCTCCTGGGAAGGCAAATTGCATCATCCTGTTCACTTTCACTTTGCTCCAGGGAAGACAGGGTTCCTATACAGGGCACCAGAACTGAGGTTCTGTCTTGCTAGTTTACATTTATCCAGGTTAAAGATAGCTGTTCCAGTCCATGCTCTGCCACAGTCATGAGTCCTTCTGAAACCACCTTTATAAAAAAACAACAACCACAACAACTACAACAACACATTTTTTAGGGCTGAATACCACTTTGGGTCCAGATTCAGATCCTGAACTGAAACAACCCTATTCAGCCCATGTTGGTCCAAATCTGGATTGGGCCTGAAGTGGTCCAGACCAGATCTGGGGCAATGGTGAGCCACTGCCCTGTCCTGTCCCCGAGACTGCAGTCGCCTGTCCTTGATGAGAGCCACCATTTTTAAGGAAGATGGTGGCATTGTCATTTTCTAGAACTGATGTCCAAACTATGGTGGCCATAAAGGGCCATTTCCATAAAGGGGAATTTCTCTCTTTAGTCTCCACCAAATATGCCTCTGAGATTGGTTGTCTCGAAAGAAAGTCCTCTCCAGAAGATTTTAAGCACCAGGCAAGCTTGGATGAGAGAAGTAGCCTGATCCCAAGACTTATAGGCCTTTGATATCTGCCTGGAAACAGACCAAAAGCCAGTGAAGCTGTTGTAACAAGGGAGTCACATGCTTCCTCTAGCTGCCCCCGATCAACAGTCTGGCTGCAGCATTTTGGACCAGCTGAAGTTTCTGAACTGTTTTCAAAGGCAGTGCAGCATAGAGTGGTTTATATCTTTTTAAAGCAAATGTATGTCTTATAGAACACATGCAAGTTTGTACAGAGGCACAGAAATGCAGTACAAATATGAAGCGTTGGTTCTGATCACCTGAATCAGGGGTGTGGAACCTGTTTCACCCAAAGGGCCGGATTCTTGTTCAGAAGAGCTCTTGGGGGCTGCATTCCAGTGGTGGGCAGGGCCAAAGGCAAAAGATCAGAAATACCAAACATACAAGCATCTGTCAGCTTACAGCTCTTACTGCCAGAATGGAGCTCTAGGAGGGGTGTGTCAACGATTTAGAATTAGGGTGGGGGATTCAAAAGCTGGACCACATGATCAGTCAGGGGAAATGGTCACCTGGAGAACTCTGGAAGCCAGCTTGGGCCCGCAGGCTAGAAGCTCAACATGACTGACCTAAAATATCATGATATCTGGAATTTTGCATGAGGTCTCACAAGACAGTGAGTGGGGGTGGGGGTGGACCCTATCCCTGTCC
The DNA here is from genome assembly GCF_023053635.1 of Elgaria multicarinata webbii. Classification (NCBI taxonomy): domain Eukaryota; kingdom Metazoa; phylum Chordata; class Lepidosauria; order Squamata; family Anguidae; genus Elgaria; species Elgaria multicarinata. The sequence goes on from NC_086172.1 coordinate 64,558,220, forward strand.
CCACTCAAACTATTGGCCTCTGGAGGAGAGAGAGCACATGAGTTTCGCTTTCTGATGGCCAAGAAGCATCCTGATTGGCTTTAGGCTCCCCACCCTATACCTCGTCTCCTTCTCTAGGTTGTTCCTTTTCTTAGCTGAGGCTTCTGTGTTCTAGTTTAGTTGATTCAGTTTGGCTGCTGCTAATTGATGGTTTCTCTTTTTCTCACAACTTTGGCAGAAGCCAGAAGGACATGGAAATCATGATTGACTACTAGAATGGAGATCCTGGATGTGGCACTGTTTGGTTGTGTTTCATACACACACACACACACACACACACACACACACACACACACACTTTTTCCTGATTGCTGATTTAAGCATGTGTTTGTTCCATAAGTCACTAAACCCAGGCTTTTACAAAACATTCTATTTTCAATACACACACACACACACACACACACACACACACACACATTCTCCAATCCTATCATATATTCACCCAAACAGCACAGCAACCCTATTGGATTAATTTCATTTATGGATATGATTTATTGCACTGATTTAGTAAACTTAGAGATGACAGAACCACCAAATGACAAGCCCGCCTTTCCTCGTGGCGTGTAATTAGCCTTCCTGTTGCCAAAGGGCTCCTCAGCTGCCTTGTCAATGTTATCTCAACCTTAAAAAACACAAAAAAAACCACCATCCCACCACATTGTCAGAAAGAGAGATGTATATCCTTGACTTTTAGCAGCCTTTCAACTCTCACCCCCAGCTGCTTTCACTTTGCTGTTGTGGAAGTGTCACATAGAGGGGAACAATGCCAGATATGGTCTCAATAATATTCAAACATAACCTTTAGAAGCCCAATGCCTTTAGATTTTGCATCAGAATTTTAACTCTTGGACAAAAGCAGTATACAGATTAGTAAGACATTCAAGTCGAGAAAGATGTGCATATTTTCATTCAATCTACCTTGCTCTCAAGTCTAAAGATCTGTTTGCATAACAGAAAACCTGGAGTTCAAACAGCAGAGCCCTGGTCTGCATGTACATCTGAAAGGGTGGTTGAATGGATCTCACCACTTCAGACAGGATTTGGGGAGAAATCACATTTTTAATGTTTCCCTATGTAAAAACAACAACAAACTCCATTCAAGAATACACTCTTACAGCAGGAAAAGGGATGGGCTAGAATTACTATACTGGCTGTGCTAGTTTATTTATTTTGCATGAAGCTTTTACTCGGGGGAGTAATTGAATGTGGCTTGCCCCACCTGCAGTCCAAAATGCTAGTGAGGGTTTTTTTTTTACTACCCCCTCATTCTGCTGCATGTGTAGACCTAACCAAAGAAACAAACTGACCAAGCCAGCCCATAACTATGTGCATATCTAGTATCTACACTTTCAAGTATGGATTTAGTTAATATCTGTCATGTCTGTACCTCAAAGCATCCTGGGAATTCTAGTTTGGTGATGTTGCTGAAAATACTTTGCTGTGCTTCTCCCCCACCCCACCCCATTCCAGAACTACAATTCTTGGGTACCCGTGTGAAGGGAAATGCCTACAAACCACTTTAAGTCTGTAATACAGATATGCCCCCTTTCACTTACCAAAGATGCTGATGCTACCAGCCTGCCCATAGTTGAACCTATGAGAGCCCAGCACTAGAGATCACTACAGATGTTTAGGGATAAATTAAGGTGTGCAGGGAGTGAGATAGTACTGGCAACTGATTGAAAAACAAGCCTATTGCCAGAATCTGGGTGAGGGTGGGGAGGTGAATGTTGTATGTAAAAGACAGCAATCTGGTCTGTTTCTATAGTGAAAACATACTTTTTTTTAACAGCATTTTCACAGAGGGTCAATGCTACACAATGCACTAAGGTGCCCAGTTATTGGAACAAAACCAGCAATGGGTCTTGTGGCACCTTAAAGACTAACACATTTATTCTGGCATAAGATTTCATGGATGCTATCCACTTCATTTGATGCATGTCATGCTAACCTCAAACTAGCAGATTTATGTATGCATACTCATGGCGGGGGAGGGAATATATGTAAAGTATGTTGTCCCAAGGAATTGAAATGCAGAAAGTACAGCAAACAATTTATTGGAGTCAGTTTCAGTGCATTTTCTTGCTTGATACTGTTACATTCCTCCACCCCAGTGCTGAGAGAAGTGAACTTGCAGGAACTTCAGCACTTACTCAGACTTCAGGTTCATAGGAGAGCACTGGGACTTGTGGTGTTTCATATTCATATATATATATATATATATATATATATATATATATATATATATATATGTTATATACATTGTGCTCAGGATGAAGGCCTACAAAATCACAATCCCAGCAAACTCTGCTTCCTCTCTTTCTGCCAGACAAAAGCCAATCTCTCCTGGCCATGTGTGTCTTCTTTTGCAAAGGACATATCTACATTTGAAGGGCTGCCAGAGGACTGTCCTCTATTTCAGGGGTGAGCAGAAAGTAGATCTCCAGATGTTTTGGACTTCAACTCCAAGCATTCCTGACCATTGACCATGCTGGCTGAGGTTTCTGGGAACTGAAATCCAAAATCCAAAACTTGGTCACAGTTATATCCACTATGGTGAGATGGACTGTGTTCCTATTTAAATTGTAATAATTGAGCTAAATTTGGATCTAAATATATAAATGAGCATATATGCAAAATTTATGCAAATCAGTGTCTGATTATACAGATTAGGGGGTTAGACTTGATGGCCTTATAGGCCCCTTCCAACTCTACTATTCTATGATTCTATATGAAAATTGGTTATTATTATTATTATTATTATTATTTATTTATATAGCACCATCAATGTACATGGTGCTGTACAGATAACACAGTAAATAGCAAGACCCTGCCGCATAGGCTTACAATCTAATAAGTTGTAGTAAACAATAAAGAGGGAAGGAGAATGCAAACAGGCACAGGGAAGTGTAAACAGGCACCGGGTAGGGTGAAGCTAACAGTATAGAGTCAGAACAAATTCAATATTTGAAGGCTATAGGGAAAAGAAAAGTTTTTAGCTGAGTTTTAAAAGCAGTGATTGAGTTTGTAGTTCTCAAGTGTTCTGGAAGAGCGTTCCAGGCGTAAGGGGCAGCAGAAGAAAAAGGACGAAGCCGAGTAAGGGAAGTGGAGGTCCTTGGGCAGGCGAGAAGCATGGCATCAGAGGAGCGGAGAGCACGAGTGGGGCAATAGTGTGAGATGAGAGAGGAGAGATAGGCAGGAGCTAGACCGTGAAGAGCTTTGAAGGTCAGCAGGAGAAGTTTATATTGGATTCTGGAGTGAATTGGAAGCCAATGAAGAGATTTCAGAAGTGGAGTGACATGGTCAGAGCGGCGGGCCAGGAAGATGATCTTAGCGGCAGAGTGGTGGACAGAGACCATCGGACTGATGTGAGACGAAGGAAGGCCAGAGAGAAGAAGGTTGCAGTAGTCCAGCCGAGAGATAACCAGTGCGTGAACGAGAGTCTTGGCAGAAGAGACAGACAAGAATGGTCGAATCCTGGCAATATTATATAGGAAGAAACGACAGGATTTAGCTACTGCCTCGATGTGAGGAGTAAAGGAGAGCGAGGAGTCAAATATAAAGCCAAGACTACGAGCTTCCTTGACCGGAGTAAGCGTGACATCGTTGACAGTAAGAGAGAATGAGAGGTGAGGAGAAGGTTTAGGAGGAAAAACAAGCAATTCAGTCTTTGCCATGTTAAGTTTCAAACGACGATGAAGCAGCCAGGCTGAGATATCTGAAAGACATGCCGAGATACGATCGTGGACAACTGGAGAAAGTTCCGGAGATGAAAGATATAATTGTGTATCGTGGGGGTCATTTTGAGCCTATTTTCAGCACTCTGCGTGCTGCGGTTTCCTTGCTATAATTTTTTTAAAAATAGGGTAAAAAAAGCGGGAGAGGTACCTTTTTGAAGTGCTGAGAGCCAGATTCAACTCCCAGTCATGATCACTTGATGAAGCATCCTCCAATCCCAAAATTGGAGGGGGGGATAAGCAAAATGAGATATCTTGGGATACTTGGAAACTTTTCTTTCTTAGTCTCTGAATGGACTTTTCCCAGTGTTTTTTAAAACAGTAGCCCCACCAAATGCACAAACACAACCTGAAATCATATACTAAGCAAATAAATAACAGATAAGAAACACAGCACTGCTACCCACCCTAACCTTGGTGAACAACTGAATAGATGTGGTGCAAGGGGATTAGGTCCCCTAGGACATGTGGACATGCCCAGTGCACACACACTGTCCTGTCCTGTTGGAAGGTCATCCGAACCCTCCAAAGATTAAACAGTGTAGAGCTACGCCTGTCATGAGTTGAAGTGTCAGGTAGTTCTTAAAGACTGGTACTTACTTAGGGCCAGTCAAATTGGCATAATTCCCCCTCCCCCTGGGTACGTCCACTTTCCTCTTACTGGTAAAAGATAGACATAGCCTTTTTTTTTAAAAAAAAAAAAATCTTATTGTTTATTCAGCAACACTGCTGCTTTTAATTCCACCCCTCCTTTGTTTATTTATTTATTTATTTATTTATTACATTTTATATTTATACACCCCATAGCCCAAGCTCTCCTGGCTTTTCTTATTCAGTGAAGTCAGGCAGGCTTTCATTGTGGTTCAACGCCTTATTGTTGTTGTTGTTGTTATTGCTATTAATATTAATTAGTACTGCTATTATTAACGTTATTATTTTGTTGTTTAATAATGGCTGTGATCACAATGCAGTCAATCAACTCTGAAGCAAGGATCACAAAGCTTTTCTCTTATCCTCCTAGCCTCCTAGTCATGGGATGCAAAAGAAAAGGCATCTCTCTGTGCTGCTCCCGCCTAACAGGGTTGGTTTGCATTACTTGCTTTGAAACAATCCTTGGCTCACTTCCTTGTGCCCCCAGAAATGTCTGCTCCATGCCTGCCTTTCCGCCTCCGCCTGGGTGCTGTTGTTTTGGGGTATCTGCTCGGACTGACTCCCCCATAGATCTATGGCATATCTCTGCCTGCCTCTCTGCCTGCCTGGTGCCTGGGAGCTGTACTACATGATGGGCTTTGTGGTTCAACCCCACAAGACTCTGGCATGCTTGCTCCCAGTGCTGCCTGTCCTCCTCTGTGCCTGCCTCGCAGGGATGGTTTGTGTGTGTCTTGCTTTGACTCAGGGGATAAGTCCTTCCTGCACTCACTTAGACTTTTTGAAGTTCCAAATAATTTTTTTAAGTGTGGAAGAAGATTCATATTTAGGTTTATCTACTCCGCAATTCATGGCATGTTGGGATTTCCTTTGAAACGGCCATGAATAAAGCCCATTGAGCTGTCTGCAGCTTTAAAAATCCCTGAGATACTGGGGTGTCCGATTTTCAAAAATTCCCTCCAAATCAGGGGAGGCTTGGATTTGCTTGAGGCTTGGCATGCATGTGTATACATGCATCAGGTGTCCTAGTGCCTAATTTGACATTTCCAACTTGAAAATTGACGGAGTTCGAGCATGGGACTTGAATTGGGGTGAGTTAAAAGGTTAAACCCCCGCCAAAAATCAGAGGATGATGGGATTTGCTTGAAACTTGCCATGAATGTGGATCTAGATGGCATCTGTGAGGGTGCCCACTTCAAAGATTTTTATCTGTCAAAATGAGGTGTCATGGTGCCAAACTTGAGGTTTTTAACTTTAACAGAAAAAAAGTTGTATACTTTTTTAGCTTAATGCAAGCCTATGGGGGGGGGGGGGAAACGGAGCTCCGATCCGGATCCGGAGCTCCGAGCGGAGCGAAGTGGACATAGGTGGAGCGGGGGTGGGGCGGAGCGGCCCGATCCGCAAATCGCGGATCTGGAAGTGAAGCGGAGCGGGGGGTCCGTGCACACCCCTACTTTCCATTACAAATTCTTTCTTTCCTGTTTTCATCTTATTTCAAATTCCCCAGACTATGTTCTTAATGAGCTCATCTTTTCCAGTTCATCATATTTACTTTTTGAAAGTACTTTCCAAGTCCCTTTCCGTTTGGCTTATTATGCTTCTGGCTGGCTGTTTGCTATCCCGCATTATATTCTTTTAGACGCCAGGTGAAGACCTCCTTAGGGAACTCATTCCGCAGCCGGGGTGCCACAGCAGAAAAGGCCCCCCATGAAAAATGTTTGAACGTATTTAAGCATATTTAGATTAGAAGGGGGAAATAATGAGAAACGAGATAGGAATCTTTAAGTATATGGAAGGAGCAGGAAAGATGAAGTTAGGGGTGGGGTCAGGGCACTCCTTTCTCTGAATATCTGGGGGAATGAATTTAGGCTGAATAATTTCCTTGCTCAAAGAATATTTGAGCAAGAGAGTAAAATACGCCAGCAATTTGTAAAATCACTTATCGCTGAATTTTTGTCAAGGATTACAGGCAACTTTTGAGGTGCTTTAAACACAAGATGACTCCCTGCAGGTGGAATTTATGCTAGATAATTTATTCCCATGGAAACTTTCCAGCTCAATCAAGCTCTGATTTGCCTATATGAATGAAACGCTCTGCCTTCGATGGAAATTTAGCTTAAATAGAAACACGAATTCTGCAAGATGGTTTGTGCCATCCCCCATTCTAGCAACAGTGCTGATGCAATTCCACATCATGATATTTTCTGGTTCATGTATACTTGAATTTTTATATTTGAAGGGAGAGGCTGTTTTATTCTAAAGTTTGCCCCAAAATAGCAGTTGATCAAAATGCACATTCTTAATTATTGACATTTTGCCATAAAATGTTAATTCATGCTGGAGGTATTTTTTTAAACTTCAAAGAATTTTATATTCATCCGTCCAGAATATAACTAACCCTTCTCCATTTCAATCAGTGGATTATATTCAAGTGCAGGACATCAAAGCGTTGTCAACATTTGCCTTGTTTCCCATTAATTTAAATCATACTCCACCACAATTTATAACAACTTAGCTTTAAGTCCTGTTTGCAATTGTTTCCTGTCACATTTGAAAATTAGCATCTTTTCCAGGAATAGGTAATGTAGAAATTCATTCTCTCTTCATTTTCTTTCCTTTGTGAGGTCATATTGTACTGTTGTCAGGTGAACTTTGATTACTGTTTTCAGCCAACATGTTTATTTAATAGGGTTATATACAACTATCTGACAGGGTTCTAAAACACAGGACTGCAACAGGCTTTCAATTAGTCCCAAGGGAAGGAAGAGTCTGGAAGCTGACCTGTAGTAAAAGGGACAAGTGCACAGTTAATTCACTGTGTGTGTATACAACACACTGGGGGACAATAATTACAAGATTGTTACATGAAAGCAACCAGGCCTTAAGAACTCAAGGAGGACTCGGGTCTTTAACATTGTCATAAATAGGACTAAGGTATGATTTCATAATCTATATCAGGGATCCCCAACTGGTTTGAGTTAGTGGATATATTTGCGACATGGAGGGAATGTCATAGGCAGTCTCACAAAATAGCTATCTTGAGGGGGCAGGCTTGCTCAGTCATGGTTTGTTTACCATGTTGGGCGTAGTTGGTCACAAAACATTCCTTCCCCCTCAAGAACCTACATACAAGGCAGAGGTGGAGTCTGAGCTCCCCAAACCACCCTATGAGCCCAAATTAAGATGGCACTGGAGTGCAGAGTTTTACTTTGCACCCTCCTAATTAAAAAAAAAATCTTAGGAAATAAAATAATATTCAGAAGGGATGGAGATCCTGGTAGGCACTAAGGTGTTCCTGGGCACATTGGTGCCCACAGGCGTCATGTTGGGGAACACAGCCATATACAATAGCTTTCCATATGATAAACCTCAGCAGTGGCTTTCAGACTTTCTGCATTCAGGGAACCCTTTCCACACTGATACGTCTGCTGAGGAACATCTGTGTGCTTCTTCAAAGAGTTGTGTTCTAGGGAGTTCCTGCAGGGCACTGACTAGGCCTGTTGGGCTCTACCTTTTGACTTAAATGAATAAAGAGTGAAACCTAGAACACACTCAACGCTGCAGTCACACATTGGTTGTCACAGCTAAGATGTCTTCCATGGAGCCATGTTATGCATGCAATTGCTGGTTTACCAATTGAGAAAACTCCAATCAGATTTCAATGAACACCAGAATTTCCTGAAACACAATACCACAGCACTGTGTTCTTGTTTGTCTGAAGTCTGTCTTGTTTGTGATAGGAAGTCTAATTTCTTATCATTTCAGCTCATCATCTCAGAAGGCTGCCTAGGCCATAGTACAACAGAACAATCCTTCATGTGATAATAGCTTCATACAAAGAAGCCACCATGTGGGGCTTGTCTATATGCTCTACATACACCATCATGGCTGTGCAACTGCACCCCATTGTTTATATGACGCAGCCGCCAACTCACAGCCACAGTGTGCTATTCTCTGCGAAACTGCATTTTTTCAATGTGTCGTTTTACTGTGACTTTTTACATTGCTCCAATGTCACCACGGTTGTTTATCGTCTGTCAGTGGTTGTTTCAGTTCAGATTAATAGAGTGGGCGTAGTTAGGGGTGGTCCCCAATGCAGGGGTAGGCACAGGAATGCAGGGCAAGGGGTGGCTCGACATGCCTACTAATGGCTGCCATGGCAATATTAAAGTCTGGGGACTGAAAGTACGGGCAGTTATTATGAATATCACATAAATTCAATGAACTACAGCAGTACATATGCTTTCAAAGTTGTGCAAAGTTGCCAGAAAACAAAAGTAAGGTTTTTGCAGTTTTTGGTCCCTCGATATTTGCTGCCTTTTACCGCCATCTGACAACAGCACTGTGATTATTCTTGGCTAGATAGCCCGTGCTCACCCTTCCCATATATCCCTATCAATGCCGTTTTGCAGCAGCAAGGGGGAATGAGTAGGCAAAGTGGTGGTGTGTAGACGGCCCATGATCTGTGCTTTACTGGGTGAAAAATGGTAAATCCTCTCACTTAAACTGACCTGAACAGCAACCAGCCCATGGCTTTCAAGGTCATTCACATGTCTAACTACATCACAAAGGAGCCTTCACTTGTGTCCCAATTCCTGTATCCTAATATTCTACTTAAGTATCCTGTGTCTTGATTGTTGCTTGGCACCAGATCCTATGAAAAAAGCCCAATAGGACCAGTGTCAGGGGTTGAGATTGTTGGGAATGTGCTGAGGCCTATGCCTTAGCAGAGGGCCCACAGTTGGCCACCAAACCCCCCTAGACCTGCTGCTGCTCTTGCCATTGCAGCCTGCTCTCTTGCTCTGACTTGAAAGGAAAACACAAGTGAGGAATCGGAGCCAGGAGAAGGAGTAGCTGCTGTCAGGAGTGGGAACTGGGCCCAACGGGGGAGAGAGTGGGTGACGGTGAGGGAGAGAAAGGGCCCACTGAGAGCATCTTGCCTGAAGGCCCCAAGCCAACCCTGAAGCCCGATATCGATGTTGGAAGAGCCCTGCCTTTTCAGCTTGTACCTGGCCTCCCACACCTACTTCTTCTATTAAGAGCAATTCCTTACCCACTTATCCAATTGGTGTACATGCACCATGTACATTGATGGTGCTATATAAATAAATAAATAAATAAATAAATAAATAAATAAATAAATAATAATAATAGGAGCAAAAACTTTTCAGATTCTAACATACGTTCCAAATTCTTCCACCAGGCAGCATATTGAGGTGCTCTTGCTTCATTATGAGAGCACTCTGGCCCCTTGTGCTAACACTGCGTGCTCTTTTCTTCAGAAAACATTCGCTTTTGCTGCGAAGTCATCAGCTGAAGAAACTGCACCTGGGATTAATTTGTGTCTTTGTCTGGATTCTGCTTGGTTGACCTTTGCGGTAAAGGCAATGCTTGTTTGCAAAGGACTTTGGGCTCCCACAAGCTTAATAAGGCAAAATATTAAATAAGAAGAATCAAAATGCTCCTTTCACAAGCTGTGGGTGATAGCAACACAGCTGTCCTCCAGCCATGAAACATGAGCACAAAAGAGGAAGCGTTGATTAAATCCGCACAATATAATTTGAACACTGCAAGTCCATCTCAGAGCAGTGAGTTGTTTCATTCGGTCTTTGGTTTTCAAGGCAGCTGATGATAAAGCTAAATGCCTTGGGAGATTATTTTGTAATAGCTCCTTTCCTGCTATTATTTTTTTAACACCTCCCCCGCTTAAAACCCATATTTTGGAGTCACTCTGCATACAGACTCTTGAGAACCATGTTGAGAAGCCAGGTTCCCTTCTAAGCTTCCAATTCAAAGAATCGAGATGAAGAAGGTTGCAATGATCAGAGAAAACACGCTGTATTTCCCTCTAATTGCTTTTTTGCCCTGTTCCTGTCTCTCCTCCTCCCATTCCTGCCCCAACCTGCTTTTTTAGTGGCTGAGAGCAGCTGAAATTTCAGGGCAAAGGCAGGCAGCAGGGCCAGAAGACAAAGTAATCACTTTCCAGCAATGTTTTGTCAACCCTGCTTAAACCCCCCGAGGATGTTTAGTGGCAAAGGCTTGGCAAGGAGCATCAGACAGCATTGTCACTGCTCCAGCTAATCCAGGCCTAAAGCAGGGGCAGGTTTAGCACGAATGAAAAGAGGCCGAATATCACTAATACCTCTAAATTCACCACTTTTATCTATGCCAAAGTATGAATGACAAAAGGAAAAACTGGAAGAATTTGCCGTATTCCATTTTATTTTCTCTTGGTTTTAGGCCAGAGCAAGCATCCATAGAACCATGAAACTAGCTCCATGAAGCCAAGGAAGCTTTAGGCTTGTTTCCATCCAACAGCAGTCTCCAATGCCTCCCCCCTCCCCACTGCCACACTACAAGGAAAACTGCTTTTGAAACAGAGAGAGAGAAAAATTATGATACGGCATGAGGAATACAGGCCAAGCTAAACGCTCTTCAAATCACGCACAAACTAAACGCTCTTCAAATCACACACAGCAAAGCTCTGCATGATTGGCTTATTTGGTTTCGTGGAAGGCAGTGTGGCCTGGATTCAGTATGGGACCATGTTGTTCTGGAGAGAGGGGGACTTAAGCTCCTCCTCCCATTTTCATCCCAGAATTCCACACACACACTTACTTTTGAAGGTTGCACACACAGCTAAACATACAAACCACATTTTAAATTAAAAGGTGGCGTCCTTCAGTTGTAGGCCTGGCTTCAAAGACACCTTCAGCTGAATGGTGCTCCCTAGATAGGTTCACATAGCTTTGTAAGACTGCAGCCTCCTTCTGGTATTGTGGTATGATATGAATACAGAAGCATAACCACAGTTAATGAAATAAGAAGAGCAAAATCTCAACGGCTCCTGCTAGGTTCATTGTTTGCTGCTTTCCCCACCTTGTTTGCTGGCAAAGTTGGGGTAATCTGTGCTCAGAAATCTTTTGTGAAACCACCCACGGAAGTCCAATTAATGGAAGAAAAAAGTTGACACATTTTACTCTCCTCTGTAAGCAATTCTTATTAAATTACCCCTGCTGCATATATTTTTTTAGAGTGCCTGCCCTACAATATATAAAGGATGATGGCAAATTTTATGCTCAACCATTATATATTTTGATTGCCTAGCATTTAAGCAATGGCTCCATTAATACAAAATAGCATTTTGCAGCACTACCGTCTTTTGTGGTGATCTCGAATTAAGGTGATCGTGGATCTTAAATGCCCTGGGACTCACTGCGACAACAACTAAATTCAGTTTTAACTGCCCAAGTGATTAATTCCTCTTGCTGCTGTTCCCCATTCCTTTCTTTGCCTTCACCTATGGTAAGACTTAGGAGAACTTTAAACAAAAGTAAGACGAACAGCTATAGCTACCTTGAGTGCCATTTCTGTGGTGGAAAAGCAGGGTATAAATCTAACAAATAAATAAATAAAGTAGCCAGCATAGCAGTGGTTCATGCCATTATATGCATATCTTTGGGCTCCAGCATTCTTGGCATAGCAAGCTTTCTCTTCGGATATCATTGGCTGCCAATTTGTTACCAGGCCAGGTTTAAGGTTTTGGTATTATCCAATACAGGCTCCTGATTTTTGAGGGCCCTTGAGAAAGACACCCTCAGTGAGTCCACCCACTTCCATGGTCACCAGCCACTCTTGCTCCTCATCCTCTTTCTCATTGTTGGTCCCACTTGCTTGCTTGACAGGAAGAGAGACAGTGAGAAAGTAGGCATCTCCATCTCCATCTCCATCTCCTCCTCCTCACCACCACCATTGTCTGGAGCCAAATGAGATTTATTTATAATCTGCCAATCAATTGGGAGACGATTTTAATCTGAGATTGACAGTGCAATCTTATGCAGTTACCCAGAAGTAAGCCCCACTGCATCCAATAGGGTTTACTTCCAAGTGAGTATGTTTAAGATTGCAGCCTAAGTCTAAAATCCTACACCAGGGGTGAGCAACTTGTGGTCCTCCAGAAGTTTTGACCTACAACTCCCATCAGCACTAGTTAACTAGATAGAAGTTGTAAGCCAAAACTTCTGAAGGGCCAAAACTTACCCACCTGTTCTGAAACTTACTTAGGCCTTAGCTAGACCTAAGGTTTATTCCGGGATTGTCCCGGGGTCATCCCTGTTCATGTAAATGACACACAGGATATCCCGGGAGCAGGCAGGGACGATCCCGAGATAAACCTTAGGTCTAGCTAAGGCCGCTGTAACAATAAAGTACAGTGAATTCATCAGGGTTTGCATCTAAGTAAACATGTTTAGGTTTGTGCTGCAGAATTTCTATCAGATGATGATGATGATTATTACATTTTGTGCTGTCCAATAGCCCAGGCTCTCTGGGGAGTTTACAATTAACATATAACAAGTTAAGATTTAAAACTTTAAAACTTAAAAATATATTAAACCAGAATAAGTTATAGTCCAGAATAAGTTATAGCCTGTCTAAAAGGATACATTTTCAAGAGGTGTTTAAAGGATGTTACATTTTCCACCTCCCAAGTAGCACCGGGGTGTGTGTGTGTGTGTCTTCATTTAAAACCCTGCTGCATCACAGCTGAGGGGTGGCAATAGTTAATCCACATGGTAGGAGGGAGCTTTCTAGTGACCATTGGGCTCACTGAGCCTGCCCAGTGCCTGGCCTTCCCACGTTTCCAGCGACCTACCAGTGATTGTGATCCTTCCCAGGAACACTCCCAGCCTGAAGCCAAAGCAAGGTCACCACCGACAGACAAGGGAATGTGGTGGTGACCTCTCAGCAGAGCGAAATGTCGGGGTAAGTCATTGAACTTTTAAATGCGCAGCTTTGGAAAAAAAAACCATGGTGGCTGTGAGTTGGCAGCTATGCTGTATAACCAACCCAGTGCCACCACAGGGCAAACAAGGCATATAGACAGCCCCCAAGAAAAGCTTGCTGCCCTGAATACCACACTTCTATGATCAGTCAAGTGCCATTTTGAATTTTGTTTTAGTCTTCTAAGTAGGGCTGTGCACTAGCCCCCCGAACCGCTTTGTGGCCCGATCCGGAACTTTCGGATTGAGCCCGAACCGGTTTGGGTCTATCCAACCCTCCCCTGACCCACTCTGGATCGGACCTCGGAGTGAGATCCCAAGGGTTGGATCGAGATTTGCCAGCCATTTTGCCCCCCCCCATTCCCCACTTACTTGCCTCCATGACGGAAGCAGGTAAGTGGGGAAGGGGGGACAAAGTGGGGGGCAAATAAGTCCCCCTCCCCTTACCTGGCTCCACCATCCACAGCCGCATGGACCACGATGGCAGCAGGAAGCAGAGCTAGGTAAGGCCCCCCTGCCCCCACTTACCTGCCTCTGGCGCAGTCTGGCGCCAGCTTAAACTCAGGGCCAGTCCTCAAACCGGAAGAGCAGGCAGCAGCCTGCTCTTCTGGTTTGAGGCTTGGCCCTTAGTTGAAGCCAGCACTAGAACATGCCGGAAGCACGTAAGCTCCCCCCTTACCTGGCTCCGCCGCCAGTGCCAGGTAACCCCCCCCCTTCCGCCACACTTACCTGTGTTTGGAGCTCCGGATCGAAGCGAAGCATTCTGCTTTGTCTCGATCTGCTGCGTCTCAATCTGCAGCTCCCTCGACCTGATTCAGCTCCGCCTTTGGCAGAAGCAAATCGGGCCACTCCTCTTCCGCTTCTATGAACTGAAATGGAGCGGAGCACAGCCCTACTTCTAGATATTAGCTATCCCACCCAATTTTGTGTCATCTCCAAATTTGATAAGCATTCCCCTCATCTCTTGAACTCCTGTTCCTGTTGGGTTTTCCTGCTTATCAGTCCTCTGAATTTGTTGAAATCGGCTTTCCTGAAGTCTGAGGGAGTTTACAAAGATGTTTTGATGGTGCTTCATTGTCAGCAGAGTCACATGCTTTCTTGGTTGCTTCCAATGTGTTTTTTGAGAAAGTATCATTTTACATCTCTTGCAACTGCCTCACAACACAGAGCATCATCAGACTAGGGTGGGGGTGAATTGTGTTTCCTTACCATTGCTTCCCGCTGCCCCACAATACTTTCTCTTTCTTTACATGGAGAAGAAAGAGGAAGTAAACAATCATCATGTGGCCCATTCAGTGGGCGTTTTTATCCCGCTGCTTCTCCTGCACGCAGCAGGAAATGGCGGCATGTTTCACTACAGCTGAACAAAGTCGGATTTTCTGGGTCTTTTTTTGCAATGGGAAAATGAGCAGAAGGGGCAGGAGACGCACGGGATGCTGACAACTTCATCAAAAGGATCTGCGAAAAACCATGAGTGGGCAGTAACGAGCGTGCAATGAAATGCTCATCTGATGACACTCACAGTCAATATGGTTAAATGCTGCCTGCTGCAGCAGTGATGTTACAGGCTTGAGATATCCCAGTATTTTTAGTGCAATTTCAATAAGAAATGGGAAAGAAAGTCTACTGATCTGATTGAGAAATCCAATAGCTTCAGTTTTTAGATGACAATACTTTTCACAAGGGGAAAATACACTGATTAATTTGAGTGGCAAGGATGCCACTGGCAAGGATGAATTCTTCATCTGAATGCATAACCATAACTGAATCCAAGTGTCTAGCCCATTGTTGAACCACCAGGGGTTTTAAAGAATTGCTTTTACAAATCTGAGCAACACACCTCTTCTTAAAATAAAAAGTATAACTGTTCACTTACATCAAAATATTCCTCCATCTCAGATACACCCTCAACTGCATGAACTATTTAGAATATGTGGGGAGATTCCATTGCAGCATTGTCTCAAAATAATAGCATCTCTATTTTTAATAAGAAAAACAAAGGTTTTCCTGTTGGTTTTCTGAAATTTCCACAATAAATGTAATTATTTGTTTTAAAAAAATTAGGGGGTAGAGGGAATTTTGGGGGGCAGCCCCTTACCAGCATGCCCTTGTGATGGGTCTGCCTGAACATTATGGAAGCATGGACCAGCAAAGCAAGATCTGACCAGTCCAAAAGGGAGAGGGAGAGACCTAATCAACTGTGGACCAAGAAAGGGACGTCTATCAGTAATCAAATTACTTCAAATTGATTACAGTAATCAAATTACTTCTATCAGTAATCAAATCAGCTTCTGCAGATCCTGTGATCTGGGAAAGATGGTTTAGACTGGAGAAGAAAACATTAAGAGGAGACATGATAGTGGTCTTCAAATATCTGAAGGACTGTCCCACAGAAGATGGAGCAGATGTGCTTCCTGTTGCTCCAGAAGGCAGGACTAGAGTTAATGGGAGTAAATGGCAAGAAAGAAGATTTTGGCTAAACATTAGGAGAAACATCCTAGCAATATGAGTTATTTAACATTGGAACCGGCTGCCTTGGGAAGTGGTGGGATGTCCTTCACTAGATCTGGATGTCCACTTATGAGGGATGCTTGAAATTGCATCCTGCATTGTTGCTGCTGCACTGAACAGGGAGCTGAGCTAGACAACCTCCAAGGTTCCTTCCAACTTTCTAATTTCATGATTCTAAGCAGGGCCAGATGCAAGAGGAAACCCAAGCTCTTCACCTGGTGTGATCAGATCACACAGACCTTATCTATCCTAAGAACGTTAATGCCCTATAGATTCTGGTCATTTCAAGTTGTCAACTCATCCGGTCTGAATTCAATTTCAGTCTGTCTTCCTTATTCACTTGACCACATCTTCAAGTGAAGCAACTGGAACTCAGGAAAGGTATATTGCTGCTGAACATGGAAGTTCATTCCTAGCTACCATGTCTAATAGCCATTGTTAGGTCTACTTTTCCTCATACAATCTCACTTAAAATTGATAGCTCAACTTTTTAAAAGCGTGAAACTACGGAAGATAACAGACAAGCACTATCAGTTGTTTAATAATATCCTTTGTACTCTATCCAACATTCTAATCTATGCCTATGACCTCAGAACTACTTGGACCAGAAGGAGCTCTTTTACAGGAAATGGGACTTCTGCAAAGGCTTCTAGGAGTCTGAAAGCTCAAAGAGGAGGGAAAAGATATGAGCTTAGAAAATTCACTCAATATATGTTCATATTAATTTTAATTTTTAAAAAAGAAGAGCAATATTTTTGCTAAGAATTTATTTTCTCCCCATACAATGCAGGGGTTATTGCTGAGCTCCTGCCTTTGATTTCTTACTTTTCTTTAGCTTGTGTACCAACCAATTCTTGTTAAATATTTATGGACAAGATTAAAGACTTTATAAAACTTTGCAGCTGGCAGCTGTCCTCGCCTAAAGGATAACATACTGCGTTTTCATTTTAATTGGATAACTATGTGACCGAAATATACAAACCCCAGGGAAATGCACACATTAAAATATGTAATGCAGTTCTTTTTAAAAAAATTATAATGGAAAAGTACCCATATATATATATATATATATATATATATATATATATTACTTTTCTTTTCCCTTTGGTAGCTGTTATACATGCAGTCTGACTATTTCACCTTTCTGTTTAAGTAGTTCTCTGCTGTCATTAAACTTCTGATAAGGTATTTCATTGATGCTTCATACCAAAAGAATTAGCTATAACTTCATTTTTCTGCCATCATTCTCTCTTTCTATTTTATTCACATTATTAGGAACATTTTCTTCAAGCCTGTCTTTTCTTTCAGTGGAACTCTACCATCACTGAGCCAGAATTTAACGGCGTCATCATACTGGGGGAAATCGTGTTTCCTTACCGTCGCTTCTTCACTCCTGCTTTTGTCCCTCAATACTTCCTCTTTCTTCCCAGAGGGGAAAGAGGAAGTAAACAAAAAACATGTGGCCCATTCAGGAGCAGTTTCTATCGCGCCACTTTTCCAGCACACAGCAGGAGAGTGCGGCACATTCTGGTGTTTTTTTTTTTAAAAAAAGTTGGATTAAAAGGGGTCTATTTTACGACGGAAAATGAGCGAAAATAGCAGGTGGTGCACAGGAGGCGGACGATGTCATCTAAAGGATGCACACACATCCATAAGACTGTTTAATACCTTTGCAAGCTGTTTATAGTGCTGTACACATACCTCCCCCCACACACACATGCATGCACTGAACGTGTGAATAAGCAGTGCCCAAAACTCAGACACATCTGCTGGCAATATCCCCTGGTGGCCATGCATACAATATTTAATGACAAAGCAATAATGACAAAGCCATCGATGGCTACAGGTGATCTCTGTTGTAAAAGCTTACCCTCATTGGAAAAAAGGAGGGTAAGGGGAGACACGATGGAGGTGTGCAAAATTATGCTTGGTGTGGACAATGTGGATAGGGAGACTTTTCCTCCCTCTCTCATAATACTAGAACCCGGGGTCATCCCATGAAGCTGATTGGTGGGAAATTCAGGACAAATAAAAGGAAGTACTTCTTCACACAGTGCATAGTATGGCATTCACTACCACAAGACGTAGAGATGGCCACCAATTTGGCTTTAAAAGTGGGTGGATAAATTTCTGGAAGAGAAGGCTATCAATGGTTACTAGCCCTAATGGCTATGTGCTACCTCCAGTATCCGAGACAGTAAGCCTATTTGCACCAGTTGCTGGGGAACATGGGCAAGAGGGTGCTGTTGCTTGTGGGTTCCTGGTCAACAGCTAGTTGGCCACTGTGTGAACAGAGTCCTGGACTAGACAGACCCTTGGTCTAATGCAGTATGACTCTTCTTATGTTCTTATGTAAGCAAGCACAATTTGCGACATTGCAAAACATCATTTCTGATAACAAGGCACATCTGTTAAGGCACCAGCTTTCATTTCTAAATTCCTTGGCTTTGTAGAGCTTGAACCAACATGAGGTAACCTTAAATCTGCTCTTAACCCAACAGAGGGTTGTTGTTGTTGTTTTAATAATTTAATGTTTATGCATTTCCAGCTTTTACCAAATACTGTGTTCCTTTTAAGTCAGTCAATAGCTGCAAAAGTGTTAGAGGTTAGACACTGGTTTGTGCATAAAGGTGCAAAGCACAGAAAATTCACTATGACTGAATACACCACAAAGAGCATGTAACACTGTTATCAAGTGCTGTTTTTGTTTACAGTTCAAAAAACTATGAAATTAATGACTGATATTTATTTTTAATCCATGATGTTGCATTATATATCTACAAGTTGTTTGGAATAGCGTAGTGCTCTGCTTAATGCTTATACCAATAATAATAAGAAATGTTTCCTCATGGAAATTTGACTATTTCAAGAAAGTTATGCAATTGCTAGGAAAAGGCAGCTACAGTTAGGGAAAAGAGTATGCCCTTGGTTTTCCAGCACTGTGTTCCAATTGTCTGCTCTTATCTGTCCAGAAAGTCATTATTATTTAAGGACTAAAAAGGTCATAGAAATTCTGGGCTGCAACGTTCAATCTCGTATTTCATCAAGGAACAGATCCACCAGTGAAGTGCATTTGGTGGCAAAATGTTATGAGCTGTAATTTCAGAGTTCCTACAAATAGTATAAGTTAGCAGAAGGACTTCGGTTAAAGTTGCATGCCTCACAGTTATCAGCAAAGACAAAAAGTTCAAGCAGGTTCACAATGGGAAATAGCAAAGTTGGATTCCATTAGATAAAGCAAAGAAAACACTAAAATTACCAGAGCTGACTTTGCTGCACTTTTAAATTGATATTTTCAGCACCATTTGAAGCGATTAACAGAACAGACTTTGATTTCAATTCTGCTTCCAATTCCTTGTGTGACCTTCGGAGAGTCACTTGTGTGTGTGTTTTTACGTTTTGCAGCGAATAATGTTTGACACTTCACAAAGGAGTTTTAAGACTTAACCTTGTAATGCCTGGGAAGTTCCCAGATGAAAAATGCCAAATGCAAAGTGTGGCTTCTGCATTCTACCACAATGCTTTGCTCCAATATTGGGCTCCTGGCCTATTACAAAGGTACAAAATGCCTGGTGAGGTGAAGTGAGTGAACAGCTGGAACGTATTTTAAAAACTTATTGTACACCCTTCAGTATAAGGACTCAGAAGTGGCTCACTTTATAAATCTGTATTTACACAGCACTTTTTTCATAAGTGATCAAATTGCTTTGTAGATGTTACCTTGACTATTCTTGCAAGAACCCTGTAAGGTAGACTAGCATCATTGCCCCATGCCAGGGGTCTAGTCTGAAAACTCATAAGGCAACAACCACAGTGCCAGAAAGTATATAGAACAGTGGCAGAGATCTGTAATGTTTAGAAGTCCACTCCATGTTATCCTAGTAGTTACAATATACCAGAATCTGGATCATTTTCTTCCCACCCTGGTTTTATTTCATCTCTCCCTGTCTCCACAAGCTAGACCTGGTCAGGCAGTCCTGCAAGATTCCTATAGGACACAGTTTAAGTAGAATCATAGAATAGTAGAGTTGGATGGACCTACAAGGCCATCGAGTCCAACCCCCTGCTCAATGCAGGAATCCACCCTAAAGCATCCCGGACAGAATAGAACCACAGAATAGTATGTACTTGCTTGATGCTAACATTGTTTTACTAAAAACATACTCTGCTTAAATTATTTCTCTCCATTTTTCTGGGTCCCTGAAGATAAAGAATCTTACAAAATGGAAATCAGAAAACCATGTGAGAACTTGGCTAGATGGGTAGAGTGACCTGAAGGCGGGTATACAGAGCGGATGACAAATCTCAAGTTTTGAGCTGAAACTCGCCACTTTAAAAAAGTTGGGTCAGATTTCAGAGCCACAGTACCAGGGGCCAGGTTAATACGCTCAACAGGTTGTCTTCTTCTTGCTTAAGTTAAGACTTACTGTAGTTACCACATCCTCAATAATCTATCATCAAATATGTATACTTTGATGCACAAGACATCAAATACATCCTCGCTCACATAACCATGAACAATAGTGTTTGTTTAACACACACACACACACTTTATTCAAATAATAAATGAAAATGATCCCGATTTCAATCCTATGCTCACTTGGGATTATGCTCCATTAAAATCCATGGACCTTACTAGTGAGTAGACATGTGCAGGATTACACTGTCAGACTGGCCTCTTTGTCAAACACAAACAATACCATCTTCTGTTAGCAAATAATGCACAAGTTGAAGGATGTTTCCTCTTTTTGGTAACCTAAGCACAGATATCGAGGCTGCAGTTATGCCCTGTGTCCCCTTCTTCAGGGCTAACTCCAAGTTGACAGTGTTGTCCAGGAGTGGTTGTTGCTGGTTTGCCAGTGACACTCACAGCAGTGAGCTCAGTAATGTACTGGAGAAAAGGATCCAATATCAGTGTGGCAAACTGAAGCTTAGCAGAGAAGATATCAGCTTGGAGAACTATGAACCATCTTTTTTTGTAAATGGTCAGTATATTATTTTACATACCGTACATCTAAACCTTAACATAATTATCACTGTCTATATTTCTTGCATTTCATTCCCCTCTGATGTCACTGCTAACATTTTCTTCTTCTTCCTGCACCCAGCTAATTCAGATAACATTCCATACATCTAATAAAGTTGGCTTTAGTCCATAAAAGCTTGTGCCATAATAAATTATTGTTATTTTTAAATTTATGTATCACTTTCCATTGCAAAGAGCAGTCTTGAAGCAACTTACAAGCACAAATAGAGAAATCCATAATTAACAGGAAAAAAACAAAAGCAATTAAAAAAACCTATAACTAGCACATTAATACAAATAAAAATAAACACCCTAAAAACATAATATAAAAACTATACAATAGGAAAATCTCCCCCCACCTTTTGTTGTTTTTGCTGCAACAGGCTGACATGGCTACCCCCTCTTGAAATAGCTCGGAGAGATGATGCAGAAATGGTGCCTTGTTCATCTGCAGATGGTGATGGCTGCTGCAGTATCTTCTTTGTTTTAGGCATAAAGAAGGGAGATAGCTTGAAATGAACAGGTTCTCCACTTGGGGTGGGGGCTTGTCAGGGTGTGTGTGTCTGAATGGTGGGGTCCAGCTGCATATTTTTAAATTGAATAATAATAAATAAGTGTAGGGTGGGGTGCGGGAGACACCTTTTTGACTTGTATTCTTTCATGTAAAATTACATTTTGCACTATAAATGCCTGATGTTTTATCATATCTGGCATAGAATTAGAAAAGAATATATAATATAATGGGGTAAGTGATTGCTCTTAAATTCTATCATTCCTTTGAATAATTTTCAGTATTTCTCGTCAGCTGTTTCATGGTAACAAGTTGCCCAGCTCCCAGTGATAGCACCTTTAGGAAATTGTAACAGAAGCAAAATCTGGGCTGGATCTACACTATTGCTTTAAAGCGCTTTATAACAGTTTTATAGTGCTTTAAAGCAGTTAAAGCACTTTATAACTGTTATAAAGTGCTTTAAAGCAGTAGTGTAGATCCGGCCCTGCATTCACTGGGCTGTCACTTAAAGCTCCATCAAACCGGGGGCTAACACGCTCCCTACCTTTGCTTCTCTGCCCGAGTTTTCATTTCTCAGTTACTTCCTCTTTTCAAAAGAGGAAGTACACAACGAGCACGAGGCCCATTCAGTCCCCTGCTCTAATGGCACTGGTTCTTCTGCGCACAGCAGGAGAGAGCAGCAATTCCGAGTTTAAAAAAACATCGGACTTCATGAGGGTTTGTTTTGTCACGCAAGGAAAGCCAGAAAGGGCGGAAGGCAGACATCATGTGAGGGACCTGAGCAAACTCCGTGAGTGCCCAGTGACAAGTGTGCAATAAAACGCTTGTCGGATGGAGCTTTTAGTGAGTATCATAGGGGCGCGCCTGGCCATCCATTTTAATCTTATGTGACCTGCACTGAACTGTGCATTGCTGGAACTGCTCTGTATATAAGCTACTTTTTGACTCAGTGCAATTCTCACCTCTTAAATCTAAAAGGATTTCTTAAACATTTCCCTATAAAAATAACCTAAATCTAGAAATGTGATCAATAGACTGTGTATCAAAGAGAAACAAGAGCTCATTTTTCATCCTTTAAAGGAGGATGGACATGTAATATAAATGTAAAGCCATAGGCCCATATCTCTATTCCCAATCTGCTAGCTAAAGACAGTTTCTATGGCAGCAGAAAATATGGAGATATTATTATTATTACTCAAAGGAACTATAGAATTTAAGAACAATCACTTACACCAATATGATTCTATACCAGGTGTGATAAAAACATTAGGCATTTATAGTGTAAAATGTAATTCTACTTCAAAGCATACATGTTAAAAAATGTCTCCCCCCACCACAACACACCACCCCCATTTATTATTATTCTCTTTCTGGTATATAAAAAAAGAAAAATCAAACATTTGTGGAATGAAGGAGGGCATCTGGTTGTTGTCTTACAAACAGCTGGAAGGGAGAACCTGATTTAATTAACAATATTAAACTAGGAGAAATGGAAAGAGCAGCAAAATTAGTCATGATTTGCCATCAACTCTTCCTTTACATTTGCAGAAATGAGATTACATTTAGAATAAACAGCTGTGTAGCTGATCATCATTTCCAATGTTCAAAATTAGGAGCCTTTTAGATTCTCCTTTCTCAAGTCTGACAACAGAATTTAGTAAGGGCTACACATCGAACAGACATGTACAAAGCCGCAGTTGTGAATAAATTTCAGCTGAATGAAAGATTGGAGGTGCAAGGCTAAAACAACTTGTAATCACTGCTCAAAACCTAGATATTGCAGATCAAAAGCCACAAGTGACTTCAGATGCCAGGAAATGTATTTAGTTAATTGAGTTTATATCTGGCTCTCTCTTGGAATGCTCAGAGAAGGTAACAAATTATAATAAATAACATACGTTAAAGTGAATAAGCCGTAAATTACTTATCCCCCATCTACAAAATGCCAGCTACTTTAGAAAAAGTATTTTACCATTTTCAAAGTATGGTTAAGCTAGTGCTCTAGCAAATTGTCAGGGAAGAGTATTTATGAAATGTGAATGTGAAATGCTCCTGAGAACTCTTCTTTTGCTTAACCTTAGAGAAAATGTGAAGGACCAAAGAGAAGTTCTGGTCTCTTAAGATAAGCAGGGCTTTATAGGTCATGAACCTATAAGGCCTTTAGTATGCCCAGATTCTAATACAGATTCTGAGAACAAAGAGCCGTGATGGATGTCTCTGTGCCAATCACATAGGAAGGAAGGTCTGGGGGATCTGAGTATAAAAGCAAAAGGGCTACAGAAGCAAGAGCCTTCCTGCTGTGTCACACTTCTAATATGATCAGCAATCACGACATCTTTAAAAATGTCATGGGAGGGGGAGGAGGGAATGATCATCAGCAGTGTATCATTAAAAGTTCCTTCACACCTACTTTTATATCCAGTTTTCATCCACGGTTTCCTCCTCCGCTTCCTTAGCGAGTCAAGAGCTGGGCACTTCCACATCTGTGCACTGTTGCACTCTTTCAGCTCAGGTATCTTTTCACCCGGAGGGCTACTATGGCAGTGAAATCTCCCACCCCACCACTTGGGAAAAGTTTACAGGGGAGGAGGAACCAAGGTTTGTTTTGCTCGTTTCAAAAGGTGGGCAGATGAACAATCAGTTCCACTAATTTCTTTTGTAAATGTGGTCAGGTCCCCTCCTTTGCTCCAAGATAACCAAAATGCTTACATCTGCATAAGTTTTGAAGCTAAATTATCAAACCGCATGGTGATAGCCCTTAAGGAGGGCTTTAGCCACTGCAAGTTTGAATCAAATCAGTTCATCCCTTGATTTTAAGAATTTTTTTAAACAGAAGTAAGACCTCAGAAGTAAGCATTGGGTTGCAGAGCACTTCTTTCCAATTTTCTGCTTCTGAGTGACCACACTATTAAAAGTCAGTTCTATATGTGTTTACTCAGAAGTAAGTCTCTGCCTTATTCACCACAGTTAAAACCATGGTTTAAGGTGTCTTCTGAACAGGGCCATTGCTTCATTTGGAAAGGCCATGGGAAACCATTGGAAGATTTTAGAGATCATCTTCAAATCAAAATAAACATTTAATTTTCATATAAAAGAACTCCAAATTTAAATACGTACTAACAAAGTGGTTTTAGGGAACAATTCCTATGATCAACATAGCAGTTTCCAGGGATCATCTCCAAATAGCAATCTCTAATCTGAGCCATCCCCATGAAGGGGAGTCTTGTCAGGCATGTGTGAACTGCAGCAATAAACTGAGCCAGCTACATAATGGGGTGACTTTCCTGGCATGTGTGAATCCCAGCTCTAAGCTGAACCATTCCCATGAAAGCGAAGCAAACTTGGCATGTCTGGAATCTGTGAAGCCCAGCTTTAAGATGAGCCATCCCCATGAAGGGGAGGCTTTTCCAGTATGTGTGAACCCCAGCTGTAAACTGAAATAGTCCCATTAAGAGGAGCTTTGCCAGGCGTATGTGAGCCCAGCTCTGACCTGAGTCATCCCCATGAAGGGGAAGCTTGCCTGGCATGTGTGAAACACAGCTCTCAGCAGATCCAATCCCAAGAGTGACATGGTTGCCAGGTATGTGTAAACCCCTGCTCCAAACTAAGCCATCCTCATGAAGTATGTATTAAACCAACATTTCTAGCATGTATGGAACTGACATTTACAGACATCTCTTAAAGAGAAGCAGCTTTTCACCTTTCATTCTACCCATCCAGGATGGGACAAGCCAAGTAAGTGCCCATGTAAGTCTTCAGCCAAGGCAGCATCCTGTGTCCATATCTGGAGCAGACACACAAGCTAGGGAAGAGGAGTCAAAACATACAATTACATATGAGAAGGAATAAAATACCCAAACATCATAAAACTTACTAATTGTCATATTCAAAGAAGCACCTTAGTTTTCAGACAGCCGTCAATCAGAAGCTGTATTTCAACAGTGCTTGTTTACTCATTTATTTTTCAGTATAGCCAGGTCAGGAATATAGCTAGAGTGACCAGATAAAAAAGAGGGCAGGGCTCCTGCAGCTTTAACTGTTGTGATGAAGAGGAGATTTCACCAGCTGCTGCATGCATACAAATTACACCTGCTGAAGTTCCCTTTTCTATGCAACTGTTAAGGTTGGGGAATGCTGGAAGTTGTAGGGCTTTTTTTCTGTCTAAACATGTGTAAGATTGCATCTGAATTACTTCTTTTACCTGAGGCCAAATTCCCTAAACCTTCACCCTAGCCAAATCCACCCACAACCAGCCTTTGGGTACAGTCTTCCTCTTGTTTTTATGCAGTTTATGTTCCTTCTGTTGTATTTATGACTACTTGGACAATTTATCTGGTTTTTTACTGCCTCCTTGTATAACCTTCTTCTGGCATAACACAACCACCCTATACCTGTAGATTTACTGAACAGGAAGCCAAAGAAACCATCAGAAAAGACAGCCAAAGTTGAATTGAATTTATTTATTTATTGCATTTATATACCACCCCATCGCCGAAGCTCTCTGGGTGGTTTACAAAAGTTAAAAACAGTAAACATTAGAAACAAATATACAAAACTTAAAAACATAAGAAACATAAGAATTAAGGTTTTCTGATAGAAATTAGATGCATGCCAAATGCTCATGTTAAATGGAGAAACAGCAGATCTGAGGAAAAGAAGAAGACATTTGGTGGGTGGGTGAGGAAGTAAAATACAGGTTTGATTTCATTTCCTTACTTCACGTCACACATATCTATCATCTGATGAATATTGTTCCCACACGGCTTTTCTAGAAACCTGAAATTTGGAATTATTTTTTTTTTAAAAAAAATATTACTGCAAGCTAAGCTTGACCTTTAAATATTAGCATTTAAATATTAATGAAATAGCAGGAGGAAATCAGATTGGCAGGTGTAATACAAGTTAGACAAAATAGCACACTAAAATTATATGCTGCTTTGAAATTCCCATTAGTGATAACGAGATGCATACATACCTCTGCCTGCCGAACTGAGCATGCACTGGGGGAAGAAGGGAAATCCAGGCAGAATAAATGAACAGGAAATTGACTTAGAAGTAATTATTATTCTTCGATAACTTTGGGGGCAAAATTCTTTAAATTGCACAAGTTCTTTAATGCACATAAGTGGACCTGCTCTCTTGCTCTATTTTTTAATGGATTCCTGACACATTCATTTCCTAAAATACTGTACCCACAGGCTCCTTTTCATTTCACTAATTCAGTCAAATCTCCATCTTTTACATCACTCTCCTTCTTCAGCTAACTGTCCTGTTTCCTGTTAATAAATGAGTACCTCTGAAATATGCATGGATCTCAAGCATAGTTTGGCTTTAGTTCTAATAAAGAATCTGTTCTGGCAAGCCTATCCAGTGAAATTTTAGAATGTTTTTAGGATGTTTTAATCATGTATGCTATGTTTTTAATCAGTTTTTAATGTGTTTTATATTCACTGTTGTTCCCCGACTCGATCCAAGTGGAGAGGCGGGTAAGAAATATATTATTATTATTATTATTATTATTATTGGAGCAGAAACACGCTGGGTTCAAACCACCATACAGTGCAATGTACTTAAGTCCCAAAGAAATCAATGGTACATTATCACACTGGAATTGCTCTCATTGGTGTAGATGAGAAACAATACATTAATAAAGAGGTTTGCAATGACTAACAGAGATAAGCGACAGTGTATTTTTACAAATTACTTAAAAAATTTTTTTTTAAAAAAAAGTCCTTTGGGAATGCCACATCGTACTCCCTCAGCACGCCTGTTTGCATCTGTCAAATGCTTGAAGGTGTGCTTATTTTGGATTTATGGTATGCGTATGCCTCAGGCCTTGTACTAAACCTGTTCAGGCTCTTTATGAGAACTTGGGAAAGGCTATACCTTGAAACCAAATACAAGGCACAAAAGTATAGTCCCTCCTGACTTTAAATTTATACACAGAGTTGTTCTGGCTGAATCAGCGGACACTGAAATTGTACAACATCTCCACAGATTAGGCAGATCAGGTTACCTTGGGACATGGCAATAAAAAAAGTCATATGCCTCAATTTCATCATAACACTGCACATCTGAAATAACTTTCTACTCCCTTGCATCTATTTTTTACTCACTTTATTCCAAGCTCAGGATTTCTTTTTCTTTAATAAATTGTCATATCACCGATTGAGATGCTGGGGTCTTTTTGGACTCCCTGCCTCCTGCTGTGCTGTAACATATTTATTCTGTTGCCATTCTGAAGATGTGTGAAGGTTTCACAGAAAGCTCTGGTTCTCACTTAATGTTGTTTTATTTAATCTCTTGAGGCTTTCCTGGGCATATCAGCTGGCTCTTTTACCTCGTCCTTCCTTTCTAGCCTCCAGTTATTAAGGTCTCAAACAGTGAATGAATCCTGTGGGAAAGTGTGACACATCCATTATGAGGGTTTTTTAAAGTGAATTCCATCAAATAATGGTATAATTCTTTTTCATCACCCTTCTCATTAATGCAGATTTATGAAAAGCTGTATAATATTAATTCCAAGCTTTTGTGAGCCTGTTTTTTGTAGTTGTTGTTTTGTTTTGTTCAGTGCACTAGAATGGGGAGCCTGGGTTCAAATCCAAAATTAGCCTCCTTTCAACTAAATCCAAATGGGAACATCCCTGGCTTTCTGGGAGGAACTGTACCTTTTTGTTGCTTAGGGATTTTCTACAGACTTACTACTAGTGTTTAAAGTGCTAGTAAGAAATGCTTCAGTATTGGTGGCATACTGTTGCCAGTCAGGTTCTGTCCTACAGCACCACCTGGCGGCCGCAGTGCACCTTGCTGGCCGCAGAGTAGTTGCAGGATCCAGGCTCATATCATCAGGCACTCCCAGATGGGCTGATGCAGACCAGCTGGGAGCAGCCAGGAAGAAGCTATATAAGAACTGCAATTCCAATCCAGCCTTTGCCAGAGCAACAAGGTCTTCTGTAGCCTGTTCCTGACTTCCTGTGATTCCAGACCTTGCCATGCCCGACCTTCTGCTTTGCCTGACCATGCCTTTTGCCTCTGGCCCTGCTTGAACCCTGTTGCTCCTGGACTCCAAACCCTGCTCATCTTTCGGCCATGCCTTTTGCCTCTGGCCCTGCATGGACTCTGTTTTGCCTTTGGACTCTGAACCCTGCTTGCTTCTGGACCATTGCCCTTTGCCTCTGGCCCTGCCTGGACTCTGTTTGCCGGTTCCACCACCGTCCATCCTGGCACCAGTGTTCCTGCGCTGAGGCCTTGCTGCCCACGCCCTGGACCCTGACAACTGTGTATAAATCAGGGGAAGGCAATCTGGTTCCCTCCACATGTTTTGGACTACAATTCAGTCTATATACTGTCTACAAACTGTTGTGGCTACACAGTTTGTAAACAGTGTAGTTTATATGATGCTGTCACCAACTCGCAGCCACCATGGGCTTTCCCCCGGGAACTGTGCTTTTAAAAATTCCCTGACTTACCATGATTCCCCACCCCCTTTTAATCTGTAGTCACCACCTTCTTTGCTCTGTCAGTTGTGACCTCACTTCACATTGAGGCTGGGGGCATTCCAGGGGCAGATTGAGGCCCTGGGAAAGCTGGGCAGAGAACAAGGGTTGGGCTTGATGCGCTGAATGGCTGCTGCCACTGCCCAGAAAGCCCATGTGCCCTCTTGCCGTGCAGATTTGACACTCCCACCCCGCAGCGGGGTTTTGAGGGAACGAGCAGCAAAGCAATGTCGTCAAGACACCCCCACCCCTGACTATTGGCCATGTTGGCTGGGATTCCTGGGAGTTGTTGCCCAAAATTTCTGAAGGCCACCCAGTTGCCTATGCCTGCTCTACAGGTTGCTTAGCTGCATTATACTGAGTTAGATCATTGGTCTATATAGCTCAGTATTGTTGACACTCACTGGCAGCAGCTCTCTAGGGTTTCAGGCAGAAGTTTTCTTGACTTAGGACCTTCTGTATGCAAAACACCTGGGATCTTCTGGATGCAAAGCAAGTGCTCTACCACTGAGCTACCACCTCTCTTGAAATGGGAAGCTGTTTCCTTCCTCCCCCATCCCTTCCTTCCTGAATTAGTCCATGGATTATAGAAAGCTCTGCTTTGGATAATTTGTTAGACTTGGAAAGGTTTAGTTTAGTCATAAAGCTCACTTACTGATCTTTGACCTGACCCAATCTGTCAGCCTAATTCACCTCATGGGATTGTTGTGAAGATAAATTGGGGTACCTGATGTGTACCATCCTGAACTCCTTGGAGGCAGAAGGTTCTTTTATTCATATAAAGCCTTTTATCCACTGAAAACATGTTTGTAGTCATAAATAATAAAGGAATCCTTTCTCAGTGAACTGAACTAGATGGTTCATGAGCTACCTTCTGACATAGTATTTGTATGATTTAATTTCTGGCTAGCTTACTTTGTACTCTGCCTTGCACATCTTTTCTCAAGCCAGTTATCCCTTCAAGTTCAGCAGAGTTACCCACCAGAACAAGAATTACTGAACAAGTAAAAGCTTCAGATTGTATTTCCAGACCTGCCTGTCTTCCAATCCATATATATATATATATATATATATATATGCTCTCATCTATTTAAAAATACTGCCATCTTCTGGCTTGTCGCTAAAGCAAAACAAGTTCATTTCAGAAAGAAGTGCTACTCTGGTTAATGAATGTATCAGATCATAAAAGTCAAGTTTGCATTGAACTTTTACAGGAAAACGCCATTGATAATAAAGGAGAGTGCAACTGAAAGTACATAGGCAGATTTAGTATTACTTTGCTATGTAGGTTAAGTTTAAGAGCAATGTTATTATAGTCACGGCTCTGCAGTTTAAGACAAACTGCAGACACTCTTAGGTGAGATAGCATAAGCTACTGAGCAGCAACATTATCCAACATAAGAGTCAAAAATTAATTTAGAGAGCTCAACAGAAAGGGCACGGAAACATAAACTAAAGAGCGAAATTATGAAAGAATAATTCCGTCTGCCAACACAATAAAGTAATCTTTGTTATTATATAGTGCTATGAATTTGAATTGCATTGATTACTATAAATAAGTTTATTGCTATGGTTTTGCGTAGAATGTCACCTGATATGAACTCACGGATTTGACTAAAGAACTACAATAGCCCTTGATGGCCGTAGCCTTCAGAAGTTGACACCCATTTAATGGGAGGGGCAAAGAAAGGATGTGCAAAGAGAATTAGAGGGTCAAGCCACACCACACATGAACCAAGAGAGTCATGATCCATGGGTGTTGATGCTTCTTTAAAGTAATTAGTAGTCCCACTTAGCTACTTTTAATATTGGGGAAGTTGTGCTAGGGAAAGGGAGTGCTTTCCCTTTTCTTTACACCATTTAGCTGACCTAAATTGTGTGCAAATTACCTTTGCCAATATTATTAACATACAGTTGCCCGCTTTAAGGTAGATTCCTTCAATGAGCAGGGGGTTGGACTCGATGGCCTTATAGCACCATTCCAACTCTACTGTTCTATGATTCTATGAATTGGTGTACATAGGCTTACTACCTCTGATACTAAGTGATCAGTGATCGAATATTGTTTCATTCATTTGTCTTATCCTCTCTCCCTATCACTCTGACAAGCTGTCTTCCTTTTTTATTTTTAAAGCATCATATCTACATTCATGCAGTTAAGCATACATTAATTCCATTTCTAAAAAATCACAATCAATTTTAAAATATTTTTTTTAGAAAACTGCTCTGGATATAAGTGATGGTATGAAATCATTGATATACATCATTAGCTTCTGTTGCAAAAACACAGAACTATGGTCCCGTGACATCATGGAGAGAAGATTCTACATCTGGCCAAAATATGGTCAGTGTATGGTGGCAATACCAATATAATTATGTATTATATATTTGCCACCTATTTAATCTGGGTGTGTACAGTATGGGGCACAGCTAATTGGGCCTGCTTCCCCAATAAATCGGCAGCACCAAGGATAAGTTGCGGAAGTACAAAGTGAGCCTATGCATGTTCACCCAGAAGCAGCTCCCACTGAATTCACTCACTGGGTTTCACCAATCATGGGGGTAAAAGAAGCCATTGAGGCTTCTCCCCTCGCTTCTGCATGTGCTCTGCATGCCATGGTGAATTGCATAATTACCCGCGATGCAGCATAGGTAGCTGTGTCATCTGAGCCTGGCATGGTGCACCACAGGGGTGGTTCCTTACCGATGCCACAACTCATGGTTTGTCATAAGGCTTATTCCCAACTTCCCAAGTAAGCATGCACAGGATTGCAATCTCAGCCTTCCACATTGTGTCTGAGACATTCCACATTCCTTTACTCTCTTCCAAATATTACAATGGTGGCCATTCACTCCTCTCGTTAAAAAAAATAAAGCACTTCACTCGAGGATATCATTGCAGCAGTGGTAAAACCCACCTCTCAAAATAACACTGGTTGGTATGGCTTCCATTGGGAAATAAATCTGTGTAGGAAGCATGAAACACATAGACCCTGCAATACACATGCCCCTTCTTCATCTTTGCCATTACCACCTGCCCAACAAAACAATAGGCAGTTTATTACATGCAACCTATATTTACCTGAGCAACTTCACAGAGACTTCACCTAGATTTGTTTACAACTCTTGCATCCTTATTTAGTTACTCTATAGAACATAAAACATATAGCACACGCCTCCAACTTGTAGGGAAAATAAAGGAAATTGCTTCTCTTGGGTTTCTAGGCTCCAGATGTGTAATGTTGTCCAAGCCTTGCCACCATTTTAAAGTGTCTCATAGAATCATAGAATAGTAGAGTTGGAAGGGGCCTATAAGGCCATCGAGTCCAACCCCCTGCTCAATGCAGGAATCCACCCTAAAGCATCCCTGACAGATGCTTGTCCAGCTGCCTCTTGAATGCCTCTAGTGTGGGAGAGCCCACAACCTCCCTAGGTAACTGATTCCATTGTCATACTGCTCTAACAGTCAGGAAGTTTTTCCTGATGTCCAGCCAGAATCTGACTTCCTGTAACTTGAGCCCGTTATTCCATGTCCTGCACTCTAGGATGATCGAGAAGAGATCCTAGCCCTCCTCTGTGTGACAACTTTTTAAGTATTTGAAGAGTGCTATCACGTCTCCCCTCAATCTTCTCTTCTCCAGGCTAAACATGCCCAGTTCTTTCAGTCTCTCTTCATAGGGCTTTGATTCCAGACCCCTGATCATCCTGGTTGCCCTCCTCTGAACACGCTCCAGCTTGTCTGCATCCTTCTTGAAGTGTGGTGGTCAGAACTGGATGCAATACTCTAGATCAGACCTAACCAGGGTCGCATAGAGAGGAACCAGTACCTCACGTGAATTTGAAGCTATACTTCTATTAATGCAGTCCAAAATAGCATTTGCCTTTCTTGCAGCCATATTACACTGTTGGCTCATATTCAGCTTGTGATCTACAACAATTCCAAGATCTTTCTCGTTTGTAGTATTGCTGAGCCAAGTGTCCCCCATCTTGTAACTGTGCATTTGGTTTCTATTCCCTAAATGTAGAACTTGGCATTTATCCCCATTAAATTTCATCCTGTTGTTTTCAGCCCAGCACTCCAGCCTATCAAGATCACTTTGAAGTTTGTTTCTGTCTTCCAGGGTATTAGCTATCCCACCCAATTTTGTGTCATCTGCAAATTTGACCAGCGTTCCCTGCACCTCCTCGTCCAAATCATTAATAAAAATGTTGAAGAGCACTGGGCCCAGGACTGAGCCCTGCGGCACCCCACTCGTTGCTTCTCCCCAGTTTGAGAAGGTTCCATTGACAAGTACTCTTTGAGTTCGATTCTGTAGCCAACTGTGAATCCACCTAATAGTTGTTCCATCTAGCCCACTTTTAGCTAGTTTGTTAATCAGACTGTCATGTTGTACTTTGATAAGCATTCCCTGCACCTCCTGGTCCAAATCAATAATAAAAATGTTGAAGAGCACTGAGCCCAGGACTGAGCCTTGCGGTACCCCACTTGTCTCCCTAGCACTTTGGCTCCTAAAATTCCAATTTTGCAGGGGTAAAGTTAGCTAGCACAGGACTGGCCATGTAAAGCAAAACAGAATGTAAACTGTATACTTGCCTTCCTCTATTGGTGTAGCCAAAGAGAGTAATTCCTTTGTTCCTACTCTCTATTCAGCAGGCATAGGATCCACAAGAATGTGTGAACACCCTACTCCCTTTCCAGTTCCAAGCAAGTCTCACAAGAACACCCATTAATTCACCATTCAGGGGCCTAAAGAGGAAATTTTATTTATTTATTACATTTATATAACCCCCACCCATAGCCGAAGCTCTCTGGGCAGTTTACAAAGGTTAAAAACAGTGAACATTAAAAAAAAATACAAAAAAATTAAACCAACAAAAGCATAAAAACAACAACACCCATTTAAAAAACTATTCTGGGGTCAGTTAAAAACTCAGCGTATGTTGTTAACTGCCTGGGAGAAAAGTCTTGACCTGGCGCTGAAAAGATAACAATGTTGGCGCCAGGCAAGCCTTGTCAGGGAGATAATTTCATAATTGGGGGGCCACCACTGAAAAGGCCCTCTCTCTTGTTGACATCTGCTAAGCTTCTCTCGGAGTAGGCACTCGGAGGACCTTAGATGTTGAGTGTAGTGTACAGGTAAGTTCATGTCAGGAGAGGCATTCTGTCAGGTATTGTCATCCCAAGCCATGTAAGGCTTTATAGGTTAAAACCAGCATATTGAATTGAGCTCAGAAATGTATAGGCGGCCAATGCAAGCGGGCCAGAATCAGTCTTATATGTTCAAAACTTCTGGTTCCAGTTATCAATCTGGCCACTGCATTTTGCACAAGCTGCAGCTTCCGAACCGTCTTCAAAGGCAGCCCCACGTAGAGCACATTGCAGTAATCTAATTTGGAGGTTACCAGAGCGTGGACAACTGAAGCTAGGTTATCCCTGTCCAGATAGGGGCGTAGCTGGGCCATGAACCGAAGTTGGTAGAAGGCACTCCGTGCCACCAAGGCCACCTGAGCCTCAAGTGACAGAGATGGTTCTAGGAGAACCCCCAAGCTACGAACCTGCTCCTTCAGAGGGAGTGCAACCCCATCTAGAACAAGTTGAACACCCTCCATCTGGTCAGAAGAGCCACCCACTAACAGCATCTCAGTCTTGTTTGGATTGAGTTTCAGTTTATTAGCCCTCATCCAGTCCATTGTCACAGCCAGGCATGGGTTCAGCACATCCACAGCCTCACCTGATAAAGATGAGAAGGAGAAATAGAGCTGTGTGTCTTTAGCATACTGATGTCAATGCACTCCAAAACTCTGGATGACCGCACCCAACGGTTTCATGTAAATGTTAAACAGCATGAGGAACAAGACTGACTCCTGTGGAACCCCATACTGAAGAATCCACAGGGCCGAGCAGTGTTCCCCAATGTTCCCCACTGCAATGCAATGCAATGCAACCAAACACCCATTAAGTATAGGAACCCACACTTAGAGTAAGCATGACCTCCTCTTGCACATATCATTATCATCTATTTGTCTTCAACCATCTTTAGATGTTGGAAAGAACTTCTCCAGTTTTAAAAAGGAATCCATAAGAAAAAAATAGGGTGTTTGTCCATCTGTTTCCTTGGAGTGTTTGTTTGTTCTTTCATTTCAAAGGCTTTGTCCTTGGAGTACATTTGTTCACTCATCTCCTATTGGTGCCACTACACTGGAATAAGAACACCGGAATGGCATGGACTTCTGCCTTGTTATAGTGCTACTTTACATTGATGGATGTATTTCTCATGTATAATACACTGCACTAAGGGTCCAAGCAGTGGATATCTCTGACAATAACCCACATGTTTTGTTTTTTTAAAATAGCAGCTTTGGGAAGGGAGGAGAGTGAATCAGTTTGAGATCATGGCACCACTGGGGAAGGAGAGTTAACACTCCCCCACCCAGTGCAAAATTCCTGATTAAAATCAGTCTTTCCATAAAGCTAATTGCCCCGCAGAGAAAACTTCTAAGTATCATAATGGTACTTATGTCCCCCACTTCCATGGAGGCAAATAGCAGTTTCAGAAGGTATGGATTTTAGTCAGAAAAAAATGTGGTGTTGGGAGTTAAAATGCTGGATCTTTCTCCACAAGCCCAACTCTTCCAATTTAATTTATCCACCCACATTGAATCATTAAAAAAAAAAGTGGGAGATCCTCATCACCAATCTTGTGCATCAAAGAACCACTAAAAAAAAAAACCAAAAAAAAACCCCATTGAAAGCCATCCCTGGAAGTGCAATGAAGGGAATATACGTATGTGCAGGCTAAAAAATTGTAAGATACTAACGGCCTGTGCCATCAATCCTGAGAAACACAGCACTTTTATGACTCAAACAAAGGAAGAAAAGCCATTGTGCAGATTAAACCCACATAGGATCTAGCCTTTAATTAAACATTAGAAAAAGCTTTTGTAGATGAATAGGTATACACTATAAATTGGCAAAAGCGGTACCATTTTGCTGGAACAAAGAACGGTAATTCTTTCATTAAGAGATTTGAAAATTAGTACAGGCAATACACTCTAGGAAAGCCTTTTACCCCAAAGACAATTGTAATATTAAGGACCGTGTACCTGCCAAGTCTGTGAATTATGAGTTGGCTGCTGATTCTGCAGCTTTTGATTAATCCACTCATTATTCACTTGACCCAACTGCAGCAGTTTACAAAATCTGCACTGGGTGTGTTATTCAAATATGGGGATATTCAGCTCTGTGAATGCCATGAAAGAATGTCATGATTTCTGAAGACAATTTAAACATTCACTGCATATGAAATCCAATTTGATGAATGCATACTTGACTGGATGATCCAAGTCACAGGCCCAATATCTAAGGCAAACCTTCCCAACTTCCTGCTCTGTGGGGAGAGGCCAACTTTCAAAAACACCTATTTGATACTTGCCACTGCCATGTGCGTTGATGTGCCCTGGTCATGTCCAGTGCAGAAATAAGGAGATGGTCCAATGCTGTTTTCAAAAATAGTATAATTAAAGACCATGATATTCAGGGACAGACAACACAGACAATCAGGAAGATTGAATGCAAAAGTGTCAAATAGAGTTGGCAGTAGACAGGGCTTTCCCTTGTTCTCAGTATGATACATTAGTGCTGAGCTGAAAGTATGTGGACTGTAGGCCTTGGCGGCACAAAAAGAATGGGTAGTAATCAATGTTAGTCCTACTTAGAGTAGACCTATAGAAATAAATGAAACATTGGTTAATCATGACTCAATCGCCATTTCAATGGGTCTAATCTCAGTGGGACTAACATTGGATATTACCCAATGTTTCCAAGGTTCTTAAGAAATCCTGCATGTACATCCCATAAGAATGATAAAATTGTCAGCACATAGCACAGCATAATGCCAGGATTGCTACTGGTGATGTTTTATCATTCAGAATAAATGGTAGGGGTGTGCTCCACTCCGTTATGGATCTCCGAATCCTAAGCGGGCCGATCTGGACTTCCTAAGTTCAGGAGTGGATCGGGGGAGTCCGGATCGACCTGAAGCGGTTCATAACGTTCCGAAGCGATTCGTACTGTTCTGAAGCTTCCGAGCCAGGTAAGTGGGGAGGGGAGCTTACCCGGCTCCCCTGTCTGCCACTGCCACAGTCTGTGCAGCAACGGCAGCAAAGCCAGGTAAGTGGGGAGAGGCGGAGGGGGCCTTACCTGGTTCCATCATCCACCGCCGCCGCGGTCCATGCAGCAGCTTCAGCTGCTGCCCACACCTAAGTACAGAAATAGGCTGCGGCCTATTTCTGGCCTTAGGTGTGGGTGGCAATCGAAGCCACCACACGGACCGTGGCGGATGACAGAGCCAGGTAAGTGGGGGAGGGGGCTTACCTGGCTCCGTCGCCACCATGATCTATGTAGAAACCAGGTAAGTCCCCTCACCCTCCAAATGTGCTCTAAGTCAGAGAAGAACCTTCATGGCAGTGGGGCTTCTGTCAACATTATAATCTTACTACTTTCTAAGCAGCTGTTTAAGCATCCCAAAATTTGAAAAGCAGATTGCATGAGGTTCGGAAAGCTAATACTATTCAATACAATGAAATAAAGCTCCATTGTACATACACATACACACACACACACACACACACACACACACACACACACACTTTGTGAACAGATAAACAGGCACGGAAGGTTGGAATATCTATTGACTTTCATATCTGAACTCTAAAATCAGGTCTGCTAACACTAAAGTCTTTTTACATTTAACCCCTTTTCAGTGGGTCATTCCATATAGGATGAGTGTGGGTGGATGGGTGGTGGTGGTGGCAGGCTCCTCCCCCAAAATATAACTATTCATTAGAACATCTGCTCTAATGGCAAGGTTTCCAGCTGTGTAGAGAAATCTCCATGTGTAGAGCTGCACACACAGGCGTTCCCTTCAGATTTTACAATAAATGCACTAAGTCATTTATCAATGAGCCTGCCACCACAATGTCACCCACTTGCTCCTGCATTCATTCTACACAGAAGGAATAACTGAAAAGGGTTCCAGTTAGTTCCAACAATTTCTTCTCCTTTATATATTACTCCATTCTAAAGAGTGCCTATGTCTGAATTAACCACGCAAATCAGTGATGTATATCCCTAAGCACTGCTATAAATAAACTTGGAATTCCAAAAGCAAACACTCATTAAAACATTAGGTGTCTGACAACCTTAAATCTGAATTTCAAGCAATACCTTTAAATAGAGATTAGTAGCAACCTTTCTATCTTATCAGCAAGTATAATTTCTAGGAGTCATTATTATACACAGTTGTGGAAGAGAAATTTTCTCTCCTGAACGATTTCTTTAAGAGATAAACATTGCAATTTAAACACATCAGTTCAGATTTGATAAATTACTCTTGATTGGGTTCTTTGGTTATGAACTGGCTCACTTCCAATAAACTAGAAAAATCAGGCCATGGAAACTAAGTCAGAAAAGGATCCAGTGCAGACTTACACTGACATCTTGCAACCTGTGGTCTGAAGAAACCACACTCTGTAATGGGTACTTTTCCCCCTTTCATTCCTGACATGACTTTGTCTTAATTAAGCTTTAGCATTACATGTTAAAATCAGGGATTGAAAGCACTGATTAGTGTTGACAGTGGTTAGAATTCCTATGAAATGCTAAATTATGGGTTACAGCAAACAAGGTTCAGGGAGAGGGAATTTGTGTCTGAGAGGTGAGAAATATAAAGGAGGTACCTGCAGATTTCTTCAACTTCAGCCCATTCAAACCCTGAACCACTGACTATGTGACAAATTAGCAAAACAGTTTTTAAAAGTACTGTTAAAAAGCCATCACTTAATAGAAATAACCTTGGAATGTAAGAAGTTCCAGATGAGTTGGTTTCCACAAAGAAAGCTTAGCAATGGGGATGTAAATTGCTGTTACTACAAAAAGGACATTCCCATGCAATCTTGGAAATGGATGAGAAACTAGATTTGCAACTTTCACTGGAGGGCCATTTTGAAGAATGGGATAATGAGCCCAAAACAACGTGCTTCAAATGCCCAGAAATATTGTTCATCATGCCACTCTTGCCTCTGGTGTTGGTAAACTGGAAGAAGCTACATGGCACCACTCAGGGGGCTCAGTTTGGACCAAGAATACCCATTGTTGACACTGTTTGGGCCTGTTCAGACAACACAATAAGCCATGAGTAGGTCGCTAACCATTTTGCAGCGAATGGTTAGTGAGCATGTTTAAATTTTGGTTATGTAGCAACCATGGTTACAAATGGTTTGCAGGACACACTAAAACATGGTTCACACAACACACTGAGCCACAATGTTTAGCTCAAAACGTTTAACCATCATGGTTTAACATGTTGTCTGAACAGGGCCAATCTAGGATGTTGCATTTATTTATTTGAACGACTTATACACCGCTTGATATCATAAGATCTCTAAGCGTTTTACATAAGAAATACATAGAACACAATATAAAATAATAAATGCATTAAAAGCATTATAGAAACAGTAAAACTGAACACATCAGGGAAAGCCTGAGTAAACTGCTGTGTCTTCAGGAGGCATCTAAAGTTTGCCCCAGTTTCCGCTTCTTGACCACACATGAGATAAGAAATAAGAGCAGAAGTAATCACTTTATAAGGTGAGCTCTGGCTAATTAGTGCATTATAGGTGAAAATCAAGAGCCTGAATTGTTACTGGAAACCAAAAGAAAGCCAATGCAGACCCTGGAATGCTCCCAATAGCCCACTCCTTTCACAGCAGGAAGCTGACCTGTGTTCTACAGTAACTCAAATTTCTCAACAGGTATCAACTGTGACTCACACAGTGTACATTGCAGCAGTCCAACTTTGAGGTAGTGCTACAAACATAATTTTGGCGGGGATGGTCCTGTAGAAAACTTTAAGATTTCCTTATGGTTATGACAATCTAATGGCTGAAGTCAGATGATCCTCCAATTTAGTTAGAATAATTGTAAACAGTGCCTTTGCTCTGCTCTTCACTTCCCCTGCCCATCCCCCTTATCTGAGATGTTTAATTCATTACCTTCTGCTTTAATCAACCCACAATTTATTATTATGTCCAAACCAGCAAACTACAGTTTGAATGAACCTTCCAAAACAGGAATGCCAACAATGGGCAGTATCCCATGGTCCTCCTACACAGAGAAGACCCACTTAAGTGAATGGGCCTAGTTTACATAGGACTACCATTGGATACTGCCCAATGATTTGATCCTGCACAGAACTATTCACAATTATTTGGATTGTCTGAATGGTGCTTATACCATCATTGTGAGTGATCCATAGTTTCATTCTGCCTTCTCCAACCTAGCGACCATCACGTTTTGAAGTTCCACTTCCATCACCCCTAACCAGCAGGGCCAATGACCAGGAATGCTAAGACACGTAGTCCAAAACATCTGGATGGCACCAAGTTGGAATCATAGAGTTAGAAGGGGCCATTTAGGTCATTGAGGCCAATCTCCTTCTCAGTGCAGGAATCTAGTTTAAAACATCCCTGAAAGATAGCTGTTCAGTTTCTGCTTGAATAACTCCAGCAGTGGGGAGTCCACCACTTCCATAGGCAGTTCTGACTTCCTGTAACTCCAAAGATGTCTTCTTCATAGAGTGAGGTCTACAGCAACCTGCAGTACTGTGGTAAATGCAGACCTACTTGTTTTAAACAATAACCAAGGATGTGTGATGACATAAAGACTATAACAGTAAAGATTCTTAGATGGTTTAGAAACATTTCTAGTTGAAAACAAAGTTCTCTACAAACACTCATTTAATCTCTGTACCTTGAATTTGTGACATTTTGATAATAGTTCAATAGCTATTTGTGAAATTCCTATTGTTAGTAATTATAAACCAATATTGGATAAGCAATTAGAAATGAATCTATGGGGCAGAAGTGAGACACATGCTTTTGAGGGGCTATTCTATGACTAATGACTATCTCAATTTCTGAGACAAAGAAACCTTCAGTAACATTTGAATCACAGTGCAGTCCTATACAAGTCAACTAAGAAGTAAGCCCCATTAAGTTCAATGCAGCTTACTCCCAGGTAATTGAGGATGACTATCTGCAGTGCAAATCTCTGTATGTCTGCTCAAAAGTAAACCACACTGTATCCCAGCTAGGTAAATGAATATAGGATTGCAGCCTTAGGGCCAAAATAGGGTTTACTTTAAAGACACAGATGCTTTAAAGCTGCATTTACTCTAGAGTAGGCACAGAGGGGCTTTAATCCATCCCTCTGCCACTATGGACCAAATCAAGACAGGCAACACACACTTCCAATTTCTATTGCAAAATAATAATCCATTTGCTTTATGGATTTACAAGTAATGTTGATTTTAGCTATTAGGGTTCAATCCTATGCATGTTTACACAGAAAAAAGTCCCACAACTCTCAGCATTCCTGAGCCATTCATACTGGCTATTGAATTCTGGCAGTTGTAGGACCCCCCCCCCCCTTTTAATCATATGTAGGATTGCTCCAGTTACTTAAACTTCTGTCATCAAAATACTTGAGGCTCCACTAAATATACAGGAAAATAATTTCCCACAAATATCCTCAAGCACAATCCACAATTTAGCTTCAGTTTTTTTCTGTCATGGTAATGGAGTTGCAGCCTGAGCCGGACCTCCCTGGATCTCCAGATTCTAGTAAAGTATACCCTTAAGCCCACCCGGCTGACTGTTTTGAAGAAAGCACTTTAGGAACTACTCTGGAAAATCTTTGAATATCCTGCCATAAATCAAACTGTAGATCTGATTTCTCATATCTCTCTTTTTTTTTTTTTTTTAATTTTTATTCATTTTCAACACTATATAAACATAGATAAACATTTCCAAAATATAACTGAAACTAACACAATAAGAAAAAAAATACATCAAATATCTGCTGCATACATATTGAATAATTGTTGAGTACAAATATCAAAAACTATTACATATGCCTTATCACTCTACAACATCTTCATTCTTAACATAAATGTGCACCCCCCACCTCGGGATCATTCTTGAGTCCAAAATCTAATCATTTCTTCTGCTGGTGGTTTCCCACTTCCCTTAGTAAACACGAACACTAGGAACTGTTTCCAGATTCCTTCGAACTCATTTATTTTAGTTACGCCTTTTCTCCACTTAATATTACATGTCAGTTTATCATTAATGGCTATGTCCCATACTACTTTATACCATTCCTCAATAGAATATTCCCCTTGGATCTTCCAGTTCCTAGCTATCATCAATCGTGCTGCAACCAACAAACTCGATATCAGCTCTATAGTTCCTTTTCCACACTTTATATCTTCAAATAGTGACAGCAATGCTATTTTTGGTGTTTGTTCTATTTTCATTCCCACTATTTCTTCAATTTCTGAAAACACCATCTTCCATAATCTTTGTACATATTTGCATTGCCACCACATATGTAAATACGTTCCTTTTTCCCCACATCCTCTCCAACAATTTGCTGAATGTTGATCACTTATCTTATTCAATCTAACCGGGGTTAGGTACCACCTCCATAAAATTTTAAAA
The DNA here is from genome assembly GCF_023053635.1 of Elgaria multicarinata webbii. Classification (NCBI taxonomy): domain Eukaryota; kingdom Metazoa; phylum Chordata; class Lepidosauria; order Squamata; family Anguidae; genus Elgaria; species Elgaria multicarinata. The sequence goes on from NC_086172.1 coordinate 64,600,528, forward strand.
TAATTCTCCTTTATTCTTACTGATAAACTTCTCAACACTCTTTGTTTCCATAGTCCCTCCCAGCTCTGTCGCCCTATTTGTATCTTCAAATCTGATTCCCAAATCATTTTCTCTGTATTCTCTCTAAACTCCTTCTCTAACAATATTTTATATATTTCACTCATTAATCCTTTTGAAACTATACTACTTCCTTTTCCTTTCTCCTTACTTACTACTAATTCTTCAAACCTCGTCATCTTTCTGCACATTCTATTATCTTTAATCCACTTTTTATTCCATTGCTCTAATTGACCATATTCTAGCCAAGATAGCTTCTTCTCCTTTAACAAATTTTCCATATCTTCTCTTGTTTTAATATCTCTTACCCAATCCTTTAATTTTATTTTATTTTTCTCTTTTAATATTTTACATAATCTACCCTTTAGATCCTCTGGGAAATTCTTTAACATTATTATCGGTGCTAAGGGAGAGTTGCTCGGAAGCAGCTTCCCTTTAAATTTACTCCAAATTTCCCATTGAGTCCTCAGGAGTGGATTATCTATACTTCCAACCCACTTTCTTCCTCCATCTTTAAAAAAAACATTCTCCAGATTCATCTCTACCTTACTTATAATTTTTTCTTCCATCCAATATAAATCTCCTACTCCCATAATTGCTTCTACAACATGTCTTAATCTATTTGCTACGTAGTATAATTTTATGTTTGGGAGACCCATTCCCCCCTTTTTTTGGCTTAGGTACCAATTATTTTTATTCACTCTTGCTCTCTTTTCTCCATTACAATATTTATTAATAATATTTTGCCAACTTTTTATCTCGGTTTCTGATATTTTTATAGGTAACATCCTAAATACAAAATTAATTTTAGCTAATATCTTCATTTTTATCAAAGCTATTCTCCCAAACCAAGATAAATTTAATCTTTTATATTTTTCCAATTTCTCTAGTACCTCCTTCTTTAACCTCGTTAAATTTTCCCTTTCTAAATTCTCTAGATTTTTTGTAATTTTAATTCCCAAATATTTAATCTCGTTCTTAACTTTCAATTCCATTCCCTTAACTTCCCAATCCTTTTCTTCCCTCTTAGTATAGTTAAACAACATCATCTCTGATTTAGACCAATTTATTTTTAACCCTGTAATTTCCTCAAATTCCCTCAACTGATATTTAATTCTTTCTAATTTTCTTAATGGATTCTTAATGGTCAATAAAGTATCATCCGCAAACATGTTTAGCTTTATTTCCCTTACCTCTCCAATTCCTTCTAATTCTTTATCCTCCCTTAGTGCCTTCGCCAAAACTTCCATAACCATTACAAAAAGGACCGGCGAGAGCGGACATCCTTGTCTTGTTCCTCTGGCTAGTCGTATCTTTTCAGTAAGTCCGTCATTTACCACCACTACCGCCGTATTTTGGGAATATAGCTGTTCTATTACATTTTTAAATTTATTTCCAAATCCCAATTTATCTATAATACTCTTTAGTGCCTGCCAGCTCACACAATCAAAAGCTTTAAAAATATCTAATGCCATAATACCTGCCTTAATATTTGCTTTTTTTATTACATTTATTATATTTAAAACTCTACCCACTAGATTATGCATATGTCTTCCTACCACAAACCCACATTGATCTGCTCCTATATATTCTGCCAAGAATTTATTTAATCGTTTGGCCATAATAGATGTAAAAATTTTAGCATCCTGATTTATTAAAGAAATAGGTCTATAAGAATCGGGATTAGTCAAATCTTTATCTGGTTTTGGGATCAGAATTATCACTGAATGTTCCCATGATTCAGGTATCTTCTCTCCTGATAATATCCTATTATAAAGTTCCATTAATTTTGGAACTAGACAATCTTTGAAGACCTTATAATATTCTGGACCCAAACCATCTGCTCCTGGTGATTTACCCACTTTTAACTTATCAATAACCTCTTCAACTTCTCTTTGAGTTATTACTGACTCCATTAACTCCTTATATTCTGATTTTATTTCCTTCTTTATAAACCTTCCAATATACTCCTCCACCTTTTCTTGTTGAATTTCTTTACCCTTGTACAATTCCTGATAAAATTCCTGAAAAATTTTTATTTTAGCTTTCATTGCATGACAATAATTCCCTCGGCTATCTTTCAACGTTTCTATCCCATTCCTCCCTTTTTCTTTTTGTGTGAGCTTGGCAAGCAACCTCGAGTTCTTATCACTATTTTCAAAATATTCCCTTTTCATATACATTAAATTCTTTTGAATCTCTTCTATATTTAAATTTTCTAATTGTTTCTTCTTAGCTTGTATTTCCACTAATTTATATTTATCTTTACTTCGCCAATATCTTTCCTCCAAGTTTTTAATTTCTATCTCTAACTTTTCCTGTTCTGCACGTTGTTGTCTTTTTAAACTACATGTTTCTCTAATACAGATTCCTCTTGCTACAGCCTTCATGGTGTCCCAAATGACTGACCCAGCTGTTCCTCCTTTTTCATTAATTTCCCATGACTCCGACAGTTCCTTCCGGATTTTATCTACTATTTTATTGTATTTCAATATCTTTGTGTTCAACTTCCATCTATATGCCTCTTTATAATCTTTCTTAACTGTAAATTCTAAACTTAACAAGGCATGATCAGTTACTTTTATTACCCCCATTTCCATTTCTAGGAGTCATTATTATACACAGTTGTGGAAGAGAAATTTTCTCTCCTGAACGATTTCTTTAAGAGATAAACATTGCAATTTAAACACATCAGTTCAGATTTGATAAATTACTCTTGATTGGGTTCTTTGGTTATGAACTGGCTCACTTCCAATAAACTAGAAAAATCAGGCCATGGAAACTAAGTCAGAAAAGGATCCAGTGCAGACTTACACTGACATCTTGCAACCTGTGGTCTGAAGAAACCACACTCTGTAATGGGTACTTTTCCCCCTTTCATTCCTGACATGACTTTGTCTTAATTAAGCTTTAGCATTACATGTTAAAATCAGGGATTGAAAGCACTGATTAGTGTTGACAGTGGTTAGAATTCCTATGAAATGCTAAATTATGGGTTACAGCAAACAAGGTTCAGGGAGAGGGAATTTGTGTCTGAGAGGTGAGAAATATAAAGGAGGTACCTGCAGATTTCTTCAACTTCAGCCCATTCAAACCCTGAACCACTGACTATGTGACAAATTAGCAAAACAGTTTTTAAAAGTACTGTTAAAAAGCCATCACTTAATAGAAATAACCTTGGAATGTAAGAAGTTCCAGATGAGTTGGTTTCCACAAAGAAAGCTTAGCAATGGGGATGTAAATTGCTGTTACTACAAAAAGGACATTCCCATGCAATCTTGGAAATGGATGAGAAACTAGATTTGCAACTTTCACTGGAGGGCCATTTTGAAGAATGGGATAATGAGCCCAAAACAACGTGCTTCAAATGCCCAGAAATATTGTTCATCATGCCACTCTTGCCTCTGGTGTTGGTAAACTGGAAGAAGCTACATGGCACCACTCAGGGGGCTCAGTTTGGACCAAGAATACCCATTGTTGACACTGTTTGGGCCTGTTCAGACAACACAATAAGCCATGAGTAGGTCGCTAACCATTTTGCAGCGAATGGTTAGTGAGCATGTTTAAATTTTGGTTATGTAGCAACCATGGTTACAAATGGTTTGCAGGACACACTAAAACATGGTTCACACAACACACTGAGCCACAATGTTTAGCTCAAAACGTTTAACCATCATGGTTTAACATGTTGTCTGAACAGGGCCAATCTAGGATGTTGCATTTATTTATTTGAACGACTTATACACCGCTTGATATCATAAGATCTCTAAGCGTTTTACATAAGAAATACATAGAACACAATATAAAATAATAAATGCATTAAAAGCATTATAGAAACAGTAAAACTGAACACATCAGGGAAAGCCTGAGTAAACTGCTGTGTCTTCAGGAGGCATCTAAAGTTTGCCCCAGTTTCCGCTTCTTGACCACACATGAGATAAGAAATAAGAGCAGAAGTAATCACTTTATAAGGTGAGCTCTGGCTAATTAGTGCATTATAGGTGAAAATCAAGAGCCTGAATTGTTACTGGAAACCAAAAGAAAGCCAATGCAGACCCTGGAATGCTCCCAATAGCCCACTCCTTTCACAGCAGGAAGCTGACCTGTGTTCTACAGTAACTCAAATTTCTCAACAGGTATCAACTGTGACTCACACAGTGTACATTGCAGCAGTCCAACTTTGAGGTAGTGCTACAAACATAATTTTGGCGGGGATGGTCCTGTAGAAAACTTTAAGATTTCCTTATGGTTATGACAATCTAATGGCTGAAGTCAGATGATCCTCCAATTTAGTTAGAATAATTGTAAACAGTGCCTTTGCTCTGCTCTTCACTTCCCCTGCCCATCCCCCTTATCTGAGATGTTTAATTCATTACCTTCTGCTTTAATCAACCCACAATTTATTATTATGTCCAAACCAACAAACTACAGTTTGAATGAACCTTCCAAAACAGGAATGCCAACAATGGGCAGTATCCCATGGTCCTCCTACACAGAGAAGACCCACTTAAGTGAATGGGCCTAGTTTACATAGGACTACCATTGGATACTGCCCAATGATTTGATCCTGCACAGAACTATTCACAATTATTTGGATTGTCTGAATGGTGCTTATACCATCATTGTGAGTGATCCATAGTTTCATTCTGCCTTCTCCAACCTAGCGACCATCACGTTTTGAAGTTCCACTTCCATCACCCCTAACCAGCAGGGCCAATGACCAGGAATGCTAAGACACGTAGTCCAAAACATCTGGATGGCACCAAGTTGGAATCATAGAGTTAGAAGGGGCCATTTAGGTCATTGAGGCCAATCTCCTTCTCAGTGCAGGAATCTAGTTTAAAACATCCCTGAAAGATAGCTGTTCAGTTTCTGCTTGAATAACTCCAGCAGTGGGGAGTCCACCACTTCCATAGGCAGTTCTGACTTCCTGTAACTCCAAAGATGTCTTCTTCATAGAGTGAGGTCTACAGCAACCTGCAGTACTGTGGTAAATGCAGACCTACTTGTTTTAAACAATAACCAAGGATGTGTGATGACATAAAGACTATAACAGTAAAGATTCTTAGATGGTTTAGAAACATTTCTAGTTGAAAACAAAGTTCTCTACAAACACTCATTTAATCTCTGTACCTTGAATTTGTGACATTTTGATAATAGTTCAATAGCTATTTGTGAAATTCCTATTGTTAGTAATTATAAACCAATATTGGATAAGCAATTAGAAATGAATCTATGGGGCAGAAGTGAGACACATGCTTTTGAGGGGCTATTCTATGACTAATGACTATCTCAATTTCTGAGACAAAGAAACCTTCAGTAACATTTGAATCACAGTGCAGTCCTATACAAGTCAACTAAGAAGTAAGCCCCATTAAGTTCAATGCAGCTTACTCCCAGGTAATTGAGGATGACTATCTGCAGTGCAAATCTCTGTATGTCTGCTCAAAAGTAAACCACACTGTATCCCAGCTAGGTAAATGAATATAGGATTGCAGCCTTAGGGCCAAAATAGGGTTTACTTTAAAGACACAGATGCTTTAAAGCTGCATTTACTCTAGAGTAGGCACAGAGGGGCTTTAATCCATCCCTCTGCCACTATGGACCAAATCAAGACAGGCAACACACACTTCCAATTTCTATTGCAAAATAATAATCCATTTGCTTTATGGATTTACAAGTAATGTTGATTTTAGCTATTAGGGTTCAATCCTATGCATGTTTACACAGAAAAAAGTCCCACAACTCTCAGCATTCCTGAGCCATTCATACTGGCTATTGAATTCTGGCAGTTGTAGGACCCCCCCCCCCCTTTTAATCATATGTAGGATTGCTCCAGTTACTTAAACTTCTGTCATCAAAATACTTGAGGCTCCACTAAATATACAGGAAAATAATTTCCCACAAATATCCTCAAGCACAATCCACAATTTAGCTTCAGTTTTTTTCTGTCATGGTAATGGAGTTGCAGCCTGAGCCGGACCTCCCTGGATCTCCAGATTCTAGTAAAGTATACCCTTAAGCCCACCCGGCTGACTGTTTTGAAGAAAGCACTTTAGGAACTACTCTGGAAAATCTTTGAATATCCTGCCATAAATCAAACTGTAGATCTGATTTCTCATATCTCTTATGCCATGTTCATGTAGCAAAATATTCTGAATATCCAGTACCAGCTAGTTATACTGCTGAAAGGCCCTTACCCATATGTGTGTGTGTGTGTCAGATGATCCTACTGAAAACATCTGTGCTGTCTGAACATGTTGTTCAGACAGCACAATAACCAACAGTGGTTTAAATAGTCGATGGTTGGTTATTTAACCCACCGTGGTTTATCATGTTGTGTGCGGGAGTTTTTTAACCAACAATTGATTATTTAGCTGAAATAACCAATGCAAATAACCAACACTGTGCAAAGTTGGCAATTTGAACCACCGTTTGGTTATTGTGTTGTGTGGAGGGCACCGTTCATTATTTCCTCGGGCAGCATTGGTTATTTTGTCAGCCACAGAATGACAAGGCAAGAGTGGTCAAAATGGCAGCAGCTGCTCTAGTGCAGCCAGCAGGATACATTTTCAACAGCAGTTGCTGATGGGATACTTCTGGGAGTACTGAAAGGGGGAAGAGGGCGGAGGATGAGTGAGTCAACAGTGTGGACTATAGTCAGCTCAACTCTGATCCTAATCCACACTATGGTTGATTATCATGTTGTGTGGGGAGTACCCCCTAGATAAGCAACTGTTGAGTTGATTATTACCCCACCATTGACTGTTGTGTTGTCCGAACACACCCTAGGGATGCTTCCAATCAAGCCTTTTATTGTGACATCAGCCTGCTTTATTTTCGGGGGGATCCAAGACATCGTCATTTTCCAGTTGTAACTCTCCTGTGTTTTGTTTTCCTCCACTTTTTTTTTCTTCCCACCAAAAAATCTGTTAAGAAGAAAAAGATGGAGTAACTCCACAATGTCTTTTGACTGGTAGCACTAGAAACCATCTATTTGGAAGCACCTCAAAACAAAAATTGGACTGAAAATTGAACCATGTTTTATGCTAGCTGCTCATACTTAGCAAACCTATTCTAACTTAAAACTCCCTCAAACAATGTTTAGCAAGCATTATCCACTCTGGGGTCCTCAAAATATAAAGAAATAAAGACTGTGGTGTTTGTTTGTTGCATGTTTCAAAAAGTGGTCTGGGGGTTAGACACTGCAAGAAAGGTCAATTTCTTCAAGCCATCAAGGTTTACCAATGGGCTTACAAATCTCTCCAAAAATAGAGTCACTGCTGTAAGGCAGGCAAGGTTAAATTAGTTGACATCTTCCTGTGCTCCTCGGGGAAAGGATGCTTCAGCAAACTGTCAAGATTTAGAATCACAAATTGTGACAAGTGGTGCTTGAAATGTCTCTCTAAGCCAGATAGAATGAAGCTGCATGAAGGATTTGCACCTCCAATTAGCAGCTTCTTACCTTCAGTGACAACTTGAAATGCATTCCCAAGGTTACTCTTAAAAAGTTGTCATCTGGCAAGCCCTTATTCATTTAAGTCATCCCAAACTTTTCTCAAGTTTTTCTACAACTAAACACTGTGTTTTTCTTTAAGTCATCTTCAAAATCCTACCAGATCCAAGTTTAAATCAGTTTTCAAACATGATTTCCCCCACCCCAATGATTTTATATGTGCTCTCCCAAAGAGAAATCAAAAGTGAATGGGAACAAAAACAAATTGTATTGGGACTTCTTTAGAAGGAAGCTATATGTTCTTAGTTACAAATAAAAACCACCATCTCTCTGCACAGACAAGTGATATTATATAAAGTTCCTGGTTATAAATGGTAATAAATAAATTATTCCAATTTCAAGAAGATACTGTGTCAGTGAAAGCCTTCGAGAATAACTGTTCTCTTTGCTCCACCTACTGTTCAAAAGTGCGTGGAACATGTTTTCTAGCAGATCGATAGGACTGTGTCCTTTGAAGATGGCAACTAAAAGGAAGAAAGGTCACAGAATGTACACTGCCGAAAGAAAAGAGCAGCTGAAAAATTCAGGTGCCTGACCAAGTGGAAAGATGTCCAACTAACATCCAGGAATTCAACTCAAATGCTTAAATTGACAGTCCAATATGAACCTGGAAAATTTCCACTATAGGAGATCTGTTCATGCCGGGGCAGACAGTGAAATAGACAGAAACTCCTATCAATACACTGCAGTGAGGCACCTCTTTGCCCCTTAGTGCCATAGTTAGTGAAGTTTTAAAGCAGCAGGGAAATCTAGACTGGCATTTTTTCACACTATCTTCTGCTAATACTCAAGGCTAAAGCTAGACATTACCTGAAATATATGGCCACTGCCATTCCACATCTTTCAATAAAATCTTTCAAGAAAACAAATGACATGACTTCATTGTGTTCTGCAGTTATTGTCCTCCCCCTTTCTACACCACTTCATTGCCTGCTGCATAGGGGTGGAGGTGGCAAGGAAATCCTAAATGCAATGCAAACACATAATGCCACTGTTTCAGGTCAACTAGGTACTACAGGGAGATATGGGGGAGAGAAGTGGATCCATGACAGCCAAGCAACTTGATCAGTTATTTTTGGTAATGTTCAGTTTGGCCAATATAGAGGTTAGCATTCCAGCAGGAATCTTCCTCTCCCTCATATTTGCATAGTACTATGAAGAAGAGTTTGAAGTATTTCCCATACATTACCTCAGTAATCTTTACAACACTCTGTAAATCAGGCCAGTGTTACTATTTCCTTACTACAGATGAGGGACTGATGCTGAGAGACTGTGGCATGGTGTCACATCACTTTCTACTCACAACACCTGCCTTTAGCCACCATGCTATTAGACAATTTGTAATGCTTTCAATTTCATTTCCTAAACCTTATTCAGCAAAAATATTTGTTTCGGGTCTATTGGACTCCACGCCTTTTCAATAAAGGTTTGTCTAACTTGCATAACTGTTGGAGATGTAATTCATCTAATGCTTCTTTAACTCATATATTTTGGCAATGCCCAGTAGCTGTCCCCTTTTGGGAGGAGGTTATAATAAGGATGAACTTTGTACTGAAACGATCTATAATATGGAATAATGTATATCTCCTAAATTACCTACCAGCTTCTTGGAAGTTAACACATGGTCAGCGCAGATGGATCTCCAGAGCCCTTCACAGCCAAAAGACTTATATTATCACATTGGAAGGACAAATTCACACCTCCCATAATGCAATGCATCAAGGACCTAATAACATTATCAACTTTTGAACGAGTGTTAAATAGACGCAACTTGCAAGTGGATAAATATATGGATATTTGCTGTGCTTTTCTTGAAACCTTTGTAGAACTCTTTTTTCCCTCTTTTTTTTTGAACGGTTCATATGATGGAAATGATAATTCTATATACACAATGTATGGGGTTCCCCCCCCTCCCATTTCCACAATGTATTTGTTTTGTTTGTTGATATTCACACACAAAAAATTAAAAAATTAAATAAATTTTTTTTTCGTAAACCACCTTGTTACCATAACAAGAAGGGAAGTATATAAATATTTTATATAAATATGCTAACCCAGGGTGGAGCAAATCGGATTTCATGAAAATCTGTGAGAAGAGCAAATCCGATTTCATGAAAACACAGATTTAAACAGAATGCTGCTGCTGCGGTTTCCCCTCCTATCCCACTTTACTTGTTTAAAATTCAAATAAAACAAAAGCATTAAAATAAGAACATTAAAAGTACAACCCTATACATGTCTTCTTAGAAGTCAAGCCTTATTGAATTAAAGGGGTTGTACTCCCAGGTAAATGTGTATAAGATCGCAGCCTTAAACATCACCATGACAGTATAAAATTACATTTACTTGAATTTCCTAACAAATATGTCTACCCAGACTCATGTAGCCATTCATTTTCTTCTGGTCATGACAGTTTATAAAACACATTAAAATATTTTCACTATTTCCAGCAGTTACTTAAAATAATAAAATTAAGGTTGAAATCTTATGCAAAGTTACCTTAAAGCAAGTCCTATTGAAAACAATAGGCCTTACTTGTGAATATACATGCTTATAGCTGGGGTGTACACTAGAAACGTATGATGGATACGTTAAAGCACCTGGGCAAGAAATGGTTGAAGGCACTTCTTAAAGGTGAGAAAAGGGAAAGAAAAACAAATATCTGGAAAAAGTTATTTCCACACTGTGGAATACTCACATCAAAAACACTTTTTTAAAAAGGCACTAGGCTTACCACATGTGCTGGTTCTTTCCATATTATCTTAACACACCAGTGATCTATGAAGAATATGCCACTGGAATGCTAGTCATGTGCAAATGGGCCAGATCATGTAGTAAGTGCATTGAAATGTTACTGGGTTTGTGTGTGAAGCTTACCTGGGTGATGGCTTTCTATGCTGCTCATGTCTTCTATCCATCAGCCCTTATTTACACCCGTGCACTAGAATTAACTTTTGAAAAGCTTGTCCTGGTAACCAGTATTTTTTTCCTGGCAGACACTAATTTATCTTGTGTGTGTTTTTATTAATTGTACTTAATTGTACTTTTCCCCAAAGGAATAATATAAGTAAACCAAACAAAATGAAAACATAAATGCAAAAAAGATCAGAAAATGCAACGCTTAAATTATAACCAGAATGGCAAATTGTCTCCAATTAGAACAGATCTTTAAAGTAACAATCATACAAAAATCATAAAGAAATGTGCTACCTTCGAAAATATGTGTTGATGTGAGAAATGCTAAACTGAAGAATGCATAACAAATAAACATAAACCATCTATCAATAAATTGGTCTGGTTGTGTTTGTCCATCAAAAGCAGTTGTTTAATCCAAATATAAAGAATATTGAGATATTCAATACATGAAAGAACTCCCAGATGTGCATTTAACTAATGAAACCTTCATACTGGTCCCAAATTCCACCCTAAAGTCTCCAAGGCAGTATATATGCCTAAGTGCAACTAGGTTTGGCCCAACCACTCTCCTTGTCCCATCCTCAAATGTTTGATAATGTTGAGGCTAAGGATACAACTCCAGCTGGCTGGCAAATGCTGGAGCTGTAGGCCTGTTTTCTATCTAAACATGCATAGGATTATGACCTAAGCCTTCCTATATGACTCCAACCATCACCTTTGTTACTAGGTTTCTATGTTGTGGATAAATGGCCTTCAGGAATGGAATCCTGCAGTGTTGGATTACCTTGTCTGGTGTGTGTTTCTTGGCTAGATTATATCTACTTTATCTGTTTTTAGTAAATGACTAACAGCATAGTCCTAAGGATATCAACTCAGAACTAAGTCCCATTGATTTCAAAGGGACTTACTGCCAGGTAAGTATGTAGAAGACCGCAGCCTTAATCATAGCTTATTTCACCAATACCAACAATACCACTACAAATAAATTATTTAGTAATTTTCATTACTTCTATTAATGCAGAAACTAGGTACTTACAGCAACGGGGACAAAGTATAGAAACTTCTTCCATTGCATGCAAACAGTGAAACATACACCGTAATTCAGTAGCATACATTTGCTTTGCATGTGCACATCCAGAACTCTATCTACCCGTGTAAGTGTCCTACGAAGCAGTTATAGATTCTACAGGGGAGCTTTGTACTTAGTGTTGTCTTTGAGCCAGTTTACCTAACTCTGTGCTTTGTATGTGTGGGGGCGGTGTGTGTTTGTGTGTGCACACACTGGTGCTCTGACACATACATGGGATTTCTAAGACATAGTCCATTGGAGTAGTATATACCATAGGCAGGGAACCTCCAGCCCTTTTCTAAGATGCTCCTTTCCATTCACCTTCCCTAGTTTTTCATTTCTTCTCCCCATAAGACACAGGAGTTTTTTCCTCTCTTAAGGTTCCTCCTCCACTAAAGATTTTGTTTGTTTGTGACTTCTGCAAAGCTTGCAGGCCTGCCAATAACTTCCTCTTCTGTGCGCATGGAGCTGTTTTAACTACTTGGAGTACAAGTGCTTCTACTATATACCACATGTGGAGAGCCTTTTTGGCCAGAGGGCTGAAATGTTTCTAGGTGAGCACATGGAAGGGCTGCATGCGAGGAGGTGGGGGGCACCCTACATATCACATGTAGCCCCTATACCCATCCACACACTCATAGATACAAGCTCATGCACACATACGCATATGATGCTCGTACCAACACGCGCACACACACACACGCTATATATGTTCATACAAACAAACACACACACTCATGCATACACACACAGGCTCATATAGGGCCGGCTTCAGACATTTTGCTGTCTTGATGCGGAGCGGTAAATGGTGCCCTTATGCGCACGCTTCCCCCTCATGGAAATGCCTTCCTGCCCCACACGCCGGCAATTCGGCTTCACAAAAACCCTCCACTACCTGCCTGCCTGTTTTCATTTTGTTACAACCCCTGCTACTGAAATGCAGAAGGTAGTGAGAGAGCCGAGTTGGGCCGGGCCAGGTTACCAGCCAACCGCTCTCCGCCATCTTCTTTTGGTGCCAACAAAACAGGCGCCACGGATCCCTTTTCCTCTCGCCCCGCGCTCTGCTTCCTCCGAGGCGCCAGAGGTCGCTGCTCGCGCTACCTTCGCAGCGCCGGAAGCTACAGTGCGTCAGCTGATGTCACCATTTCCGGTCTCTCTTCCTCCTGCTCCGTCTTCTTCCTCCTCCCCACCGTACGCACACGTGGGCCTCGTTGGTCGCGTTCAGTTCGGCTCGGCAAGGGCAGGATGGCGGCGAACACCGGGAACCTGCCGATGCGGTTGCTGCGCAAGAAGCTCCACAAGCGCAACCTCAAGATACGTCAGCGCAATTTGGCCCGGCAAGGAGCGGCCGACCCACTGGCCCCGGGGCCATCCGGTACGGGGCGGGTTGGGGACGTGTGGCGAAGGGAAGCCATTACGGGATGGGGGTGGAAGATGGAGGAGGAGGAATGCCACGCGCGAGTGGTTGTTGTGAGGGAGCGGAAGGGGTTCCATAAAGTACACTAGAGTGTGAGTTTGTAGGGTAATGGTTAAGCGAAGGAGCTGCGAATCAGCCAGTTCCCGGCTTCTGTAACATCACTCTCAAGCCTACAATTGACTACAGGTCCTTGAGTGAAAGTTATCTCTCAGCCTCATTCCCTCAATGCAATATGGAGATAATGATGGTATTGACCTACTTTAATGGGGTTATTGTGAGCAGAGCTAGATTTAGGGGCAGGCGACCACCTCTTTCTTTCCAGAGTGGAATGGAGAGAATATTTATCTACCTTACATGGTTGTTGTAGGCTTGGCTGGAGTTAGGCTGTGGTTCCAGATTTGAGGATCACCCAGCTTGTCGTTCGATCATCTACTCATTTATCTAGCAACAGAAAAGAGTAGCATAAATAAAAGAAGTAAGGGCCATAGCTCAGTGTGATAGACTCATGGTTTGTATGCAGAAGGTTCCTGGTTTGATCCCCAGCTTCTCCAGGGTTCTGACACAGTATAAGGCAGCTTTCTATGGTTTGACTAGGTCCAGGTTTACCGATCCTAGTATGAACATTTAACATACAAGAGGGATAAAACATTTAACAAACTGTATCAAAGCCTTAAAATGGGCTACAAATACAGGTGGGCAGACCTCAAGTTTGTCAAGTCTGTGTTACTTTTTTTTCCCCTAGAATCCCAAGGTTCACTAACCAGAGCCGGGTGCAAAAGTCATACACTTAAATCTAAAGAACACGGTGCCTCTGAGCACATTCTGAGTCTAGGAATTTTGTTTTCAGTACAACAACTGAGCAGGGCTCTTAAGTCTTTTCACTTAAAAGTTCATTCCTGATTGTTCCAAGCTGTCTTCATTTCAGCAGCTGAGTTTAGATGAAAAATATGTGTCAATGTGACAGATATCTGATGTCATTTTAACTTAAGTCCTGTTCATTTCAGTAAGAAAACCAGTGCTACAAGGGGCTTCTTGTATTTGAAGAGAGTTGTCTTTGAGCGACTTCACGTATATGTCTAGTGCTGTCATATGGCTCTTCCAGATAGATGAGTCTGTGAACTGTCCATTAGAATTTATGTTTGTTTTAGAAAAAAAATGGGTCAAACAATGCTTGGCTTATCATTATGGTTTCCTTTGTTAGGAACAACAGCTGAGGACATCTCAGAAGCAGTGATGGAAGATAAAATAAAGGCTGTGGAGCAACCTGATGTAAAGATAAATGCTGAGGAGGCTGGATGCACACAACCTGAGCTGACGAAGAAGAAGAAGAAAAAGAAAAAAAGAAAAATAGTGAATGATACAGAAAATGGTATTACGTCTTGATTTTTACATTGTTTTGAATGAATGATCTTCAGTGTTATTTCTTTGCTGGCGTATGGTATTACTGCAGCTGCGATGCCTTCAGTATAAAATGTATGTTGAGATGGTATAAAAGAAATAGTTGTCCATAGTTTAAATGTATAAAACTAAGGATCAGTATACTGTGTTTTTTTTCTGCTTTAAAATTATCAATTATACCAGTTGATTTGGAAATATGCACTGTTGACAATACATTGCTTTCCTTGTACAGGTACAGAGACTAAAAAAGCAAAAAATGAGGAAGAGTTTGGTGATGTAGAAGAGGCCTTAAATGGAGAGCCTAAAGAAGAAAATAGTGACAGCATGGATGAGAAAGAGGTGGATGGAGATGCGGATGGACCTGTCTTGCCTCTAGGACTAACAGGCAAGCCCCCCCCCCTCTTCTATTTCTTATGTAGTGGGATTTTGTGCATTGAGATATTTCTGTTTAGATAGAATTTTCTCTTTTAAAACATATTCATTCATTTTCTAGGCAACCTTGGAAGTAAGGCTGTATAGGATTTGTGTGCTAAATTTAATATCACACATGTCATAGGGACAATTATTTTCTGTAGTCTATAGAAATTAGACTTGATAGTCAAATACCACATTGTCCCAGTTCAGACATTTCAACTCTAGTCATTGGTTTTGGGCAGACCATTGAGGGAAAAAGACTGAGATTGTTTCTCTCTTCAGGTGCTTTTGAAGATACGTCATTTGCTTCTCTTAATGGCCTTGTCAGTGAGAACACATTGAAAGGAATAGCTGAAATGGGTTTTACACACATGACAGAAATTCAGCATAAAAGTATTAAACCACTTCTGGAAGGCAGGTAAGATATGACCTTTAAAAGCAGTTGTGTCTTGTTGAAACTCTTTTCTTTTTCTTGAGACAAACTCAGTGAATAAATAAAGATAAGGTATCTTACAGTTCAGAAGGTATCTTACTGCTTGTTTTTGTTCATCTGTGTGAGTGTTTTGTGTACTAAAACTGGGAGAAAATTGCACCACCTGAATGCATTGGCCACAATCCTGCACAAACATTAGGCACACTGAAGCATGCAGACATCAGTGAAATTGAGGCTGGAATCCCTATGCATACTAACTGGGGAGCAAGTGAACACAGTCCAATATAATTTTAAAAATCACATATAGGATTAGGCTATATTTCTTTCTAACTTACTGCTGGATTGTTGTCATTAGCTTACATTAAAATCAAGTAAGCTTTCAATAGGGAATGACATAAAACAGGCAATTTAAAGTAGTCCACTGCTCCCTTTTGGAAAACAAAAGCATCCTTTGTATAATGAGTAGAGATCTTGTGAGTAGCATGTGGTTTAGCCTGCACTCTTGTGCCCACTTACCTGGAAGCAGGCTTCAGCAATATCCTCTCACCATGGTAAATATGGAGCTGCACTCTGGCAAGCAACCAGTCTTCCTTATAGTTTCAGAGGTGAGAAGAGGTCCTCTGCCAATCTCTGTCACACACACCCTCCCCCACCTCTGAAGCTTTGGTAGCTTTGTAGCTAAAGTGACTTAAGAGCTTTGGCCATGCAGGGCTAAACCAGCTGGTTTGGTGGGCTTTCAGGCAGTGGATTGTGACTCGATATATGCTCTTCTCCACCTCTTTCCCAGAAAATGCAAAACGTGAGAGAGCATTGGAAGCCACTGCTTCAAGGCACTTGGGGCTTCTTGAGGCAGTGGTTCCCAACAGCATACATTCCCTGCATCGTAGGGTTAGCTGACAGGGTGTGGGATGGCAGCAAGTACAAGCGATTATGAGAGAAACTACCATTGATTTCAATGGGACTTACCTCTGAATAGACATTTACAGGGCTGTACTGTTACCCTATGTTTTTATTTGATGTTGAGTTGTTCTGTTCCAGTTCTCCTGGTCTGCTATACCATTCCTAAACTCTGTTTTTGTTGTTGTATACGCAGAGATATTCTAGCAGCTGCAAAAACCGGCAGTGGCAAAACACTTGCATTTCTTATTCCAACAATAGAACTCATCTACAAGTTAAAATTCATGCCTAGGAATGGTGAGATTTTCTTCTTTGGTTTATCACTTGAAACTCTGAAGAACAATTTGGGGATAATGGTTTGTCATGATTTTGGCTTAATAAGCACCTTTCTAAACGCTCTCTCTCCTTCCTTTCAGGAACGGGCGTCCTCATCCTTTCCCCTACACGGGAGCTTGCCATGCAGACGTATGGTGTTCTCAAGGAACTGATGACACATCATGTCCACACCTATGGCTTAGTAATGGGAGGCAGTAATAGATCAGCTGAGGCCCAGAAACTGGCAAATGGTATAAACATCATTGTGGCAACTCCAGGCCGACTTCTAGACCACATGCAGGTAGGAAGAGCAGTACTGATTAGCATGTGATTTGTTTTGTGTGTGTTTCGATAGCTGGCTAGCAATGTTTTTAATGTCTTGCAGAATACTCCAGGGTTTATGTATAAGAACCTTCAGTGCCTGGTAATTGATGAGGCTGATAGAATTTTAGAAGTTGGGTTTGAGGAAGAAATGAAACAGATCATAAAACTTCTGCCAAGTAAGTCAAGTATTCAAGTGGTCTTCACTTTATAGTATTTAATGGTGAAAGCAGCAGTCCTTAAATACTTCAGTTTTTGTAACTCCTGCTCACTTGTTCAGTGTGTCTTGTGTATTTGTTTTTAAGCACAGTACAGAATATAAAATAAGTGTAGCTTGTACTAGTGGGCTTATTAATAGATTTACAGTGGAATCCTATGCAAATTTACTCAGAAATAAGACTTAGTATGTTTAGTGCGGTTTACTTCCAAGTAAGTATGTTTAGGATTGCAGCCTTAAAAGTGTGTTTACTTTTATTTGCAGCAGCACATGCTAATAAGTAAACATTTTTTTAATGTACTACTACTTCAGTTGTGATCTGAAATGATTTGGCTTGTAGTTGAAAAACCTTGTGAGCTACTAATTTCAGAAATGCATATTAAGCTGCTTGCATCATTTGGATATCTCGAAAGAGTGACAAGTTACCTTGTAAATGTCTGAGAAACTTGTTGCTTTGTTCCATTCCTGTTTTTCCCCCTCGCAGAGCGAAGACAGACCATGCTGTTCTCTGCTACGCAAACCCGAAAAGTTGAAGACCTGGCAAAGATTTCTCTAAAAAAGGAGCCATTGTATGTCGGGGTTGATGACAATAAGGAGACTGCAACTGTAGAGGGTCTTGAACAGGTAACTTGAGGAACAGTGATGAGGCATTAATGTCTTAGCAGAGATTGTTTTGTTATGCTTTTTATCTTCCTGCCACTGTTCTTTCCTTTCTTCATCCCTCATTTCCTAAAATTGAGATTAGTGCCCAAGTACAGATATGTGTCTCTATCTTTTTTTCAGTGTGCGCTTCAGCAAACTGATATTTGGTAGTTTTTCTTTCAAATATGCATTCATCCTTTTATCAAACGTGATTCACATTCACCTGCAGTGGCAAGGATATTGCTGCAAATGGCTTTGGCGTGGCAGGGGTTTCACTTTCTGCCTGAACATATGAATTGTGGACTATAATGTGGCCTAATTGTGTGGAATGTTCTCATGCCAAATTTAATCTATTCCTATCATAATTATACAATTGGGCTAAATTTTTATACTTCCATGCAGCTTCTTTTTATAGTCCTGGTTCATAATGTACTGTAAAATGTAGAATTGTATGAGATAGAATTGTAGTGACTTTGAGATAGCTTTCCCCAACCTTGTGCTTTGAATGTTTTGGACTACAACTCACATCAGCTCACCTAACATGACCAATGGCCAGGAATGCTAGGACTTGTATTCCAAAGGGCATCAGGTTGGGGAAGGCTGATTTAAAAGGTAAAATTTAGCTTCCGTTGAAACATTTAAACAGGTAGTGTGCCCCATTCTAAGACTGTAATTTTTGAATATCTTCACTAGTATATCTCACTGAACCTGGTTGGATTGTTGAGTAAAGTGGCGCAGGATGGAGCTGTAAGAACTGTACCTTTTTCTAGTTATACTTGTATTGCTTTTTAAAAATAAAAGCTTTGTCAATCTCTTTTCTTTAATTAACAAGAGTCATTCTCACCCCTTAAATTCTAATGAAACCCTACATAAAAGAGATCAGGAACAGGGTTATCAGAAGCTAGGTTTTTTTGCCTGATTTAGATTGACTGTGGGTTTAAATGCGTTGATTTAAAGGGCTGCATGTAGATAAACTGTTCTTCAAATAAATTTTAGGGCTATGTAGTGTGCCCTTCAGAGAAGAGGTTCCTCCTGCTGTTTACTTTTCTCAAGAAGAATCGGAAGAAGAAGCTGATGGTATTCTTCTCTTCATGTATGTCTGTGAAGTACCATTATGAACTTCTTAACTATATTGATCTGCCAGTCCTGGCCATTCATGTAAGTATGCACCTTGCAATAATCTGTTTTAAAGCTGTCATTTTTTACCCATGACTGTTTGTCAGGCGTGGGCAGTGATTTGTTTTGGGTGAGTTTATACATGTACGCCCATCCTCTGAAGAACTAGCATCTGGCAATAATACATAACGTCTTCGTTTTAACATGCCTCCTTTTTGCTGGATCGGGTTCAGTGTTTTTACTCCACTGGCTGGAGCATCCTGTGCTACCTCCAGTATCCGAGGCATTAAACCTATATGCACCAGTTGCTGGGGCACATAGGTAGAAGGGTGCTGTTGCATCATGTCCTGCTTTGTTGGTCCCTGGTCGACAGCTGGTTGGCCACTGTGTGAACAAACTGGACTAGATGGACCCTGGGTCTGATCCAGCATGGCACTTCTAAGGTTCTTAAGTGGAATTTTATTCAGAACGCTTCCACTGCTGGAAAGTGGGAAGGCAATATTGACTGATTACTCCACTACATCTTCAGCCCTCAGTAGGGCCGGGCAAAGCTGGTAGTAGGCCCGGGCCAGATGGGAAATGTAGGCCCCATTTCAAACTACTCATTAAGTATTTTTAATCAGTTCTAAATACATATGAACTAGAACGATTTATAGAAAAGGTAACGGCAAGCACTTTTATTCAAGATGTATATAAGACATCACTTCTTCACATTCAGAAATGCTTTACATGCTTTTCTTTGGGCATATTCATCATCAACAACAGAAAAATCAAGCAACTGGCCCCACTGCCCCCCCCCCCCTTCTGCCCAGCCCTGGCCCTCAGTGCCACATCAAATTTAACATATTCCTGCCATAATTACACAATTGTGTTCAATTTTTACACAGCCATGTAGATTCTCTTTATAGTCCTAGTTAAAAATGTACTTTAAAATGTAGAAGTGTAGTGCCCTCAGTGCCACGTCCTCCACTGTTTTAGAGGGTCCCCCAACCTCCAGAGCAGATTTTTGGAGGACCTAGAGGACTGCATGCATGTGGAATTGGTGAAGATGGTCTCCTCTGCCTCTTCTCTCATCCACCACTACATCAAAAGCCTCCTCTTGCTAGATCCAACACACTATCTGGTAATAAGCCATGGTTTATTTACCAATTGAGGAAATGATCCAGTGGGGAAACTCACTGTGCTAGCTACTGCACACCGGTTTCTGCTAGCGCAACCCCATTGGATCCTTCCCAGTATTTTTGGCCAGCCAAATGCCAGCCTTCACTGATAGCTGATCTCAGGCTTACTTTGCTATTATGAAGCCCACTTTTGTATCTATAGTCAGGTGTCCTAATCTGACTTCCAAACTTGAGTTATGTGTGCCGCTTTGAAGTTACTGTAAATTGCAGGTGGCCTTTATGAAGGCTGGGGATGTATAACAGGAATGTCAGCATCTCAGCAAGATTTCAGCAGTGGAGTCATAAATTAACCTTTAAATGCCATCAGGAGAACTTTTCTCTTAAAGCTGTCTTTAAAATGCTTATCTGAAGAACTGGGTTCTGTCAGCAAGGTTGAAGTTGTTTGTTAGAATGGTGTTTGCTGTCAGTTAACCATTATAAGTGGCTCCACGCTGATATGCTAAAATTATTTTTCCACTGTCCGTGATGTGGAAGAGATGAAAATTCCTTTGTTTCTGCATAAATTAACATAAAAACGAAAATTAGATGTTTATTCTGTGAGCAGATAACAGTCAAAGCTGAGTGTCCTGTTTTTCTAGAAGGTTACAAATGCTGTGGGACGATATATACCTGACCTGTAAGGCTCTGAGTAGTCTTCTTGAAATGCATCATTGTAACAAGGAGCTTTACAGAATAATGAAATAACATTTTATCAGGTGCCTCATGGCAGAGGATTTCTAGAACGCATTCCCATGAGTGGCTCCATTGTATGTGCTGCTGCTCTTTTCCCTTCTTTTCTGCTTTGTCATTATGCCTCATAATATCCAGAGCTTACTCTTTTCAGGCAATGTGGAGAACCTATGAACCAGAATGGTTTTGCCATAGGTAAACTAGAGGGGGGCATGCAGAGCAACTGGTTATGGTTCAACGCATGTGTGAGCTTTTAAGTAGTTCAGTACTTTCGAGTTACTTTCTCACGAAGATAGAATGTCCACATGCAACAGACATGAGAAGGGCTGCTACTGTCTGCATTCTGTGACCGAAGTGTGAGTGGAAGAATTATTGACAGCTGAGACCAGACTGGAATGTTGGTTGAAGTTAGTTGGAGAAAGTCATTTAGAAGGAGGATAGAAACGGAGCGAGGTCAGGGATGGAGAGAGACAACGAGAGGAATGAGGGATCAGAGCAGTTAGTTAAGGGTACAATCCAAACTCCCAGCATTCCCCAGCTAGCTGCGCTCCCCAGTTGTAGGCCATTTTTTCTGCCTAAACATGGAAAGTTAGTGAGTTGAATCGGAGACAGGTTTTCAGTGCGAAGAAAGGAAGAGAAATTATTGAAAGCAGAGGTGTAGCATTAAGTTTTTAGAATCTTTATTATGGTTATTTATCAGTTGTTCTGAATGTTGAACTGTTGGGGTGGGCGGCAAACATTTATTTATTTAACACCTATGTTCTGGCCTGAGTGGATTTGAAGAATGGCATATCTCACTCCACATACTAAGAATAGAAGAAGGAGGCTCCTGCTTCTCTCTGTAAATTAGTAGTGGGTGGCAGATAGTGTTTTGGGGAATCCTGGGAGAAATCTGGGGTCAGTGACCTCCAAGGACAAGGGCCTTATAAGGGACCGCTAGATATGTCGCATATTCCTTCACAGAAAGCCTTGGATAGTGCTGTTTTTGGATGTTATTTAATAGCTAGTAATGGATAACTTATGAACACACTGTGAGTTGAATCTAAGCTGGACCTCTGCCAGAACAGAAATCGCTGGCAGAATTGATGTCCCCTCCCTATTGCAGCCCCTCACCACTACAAGTCTTTGTGGAGGGTTGGAGGATTTGGGGTGCTGCAGGAGGAAGGTAGTCATGGGCTTATAATAATTATGTAAGCAGATAAAGATTGCAAATTACTTTGAAGTTTGCCTGATATTTGCATATTTTAAAACTGTGTTTGCTTTGAAGTTCTCTTCAAGGAATCCTGCAGTTCTTGCTGAACTTCATCTTGAGTATCTTTTTCCTTCTAGGGCAAGCAGAAACAAACGAAACGCACAACCACATTTTTCCAGTTCTGTAATGCAGATTCTGGCATACTCTTGTGCACAGACGTAGCTGCCCGAGGACTGGACATTCCTGAGGTCGACTGGATAGTTCAGTATGACCCACCAGATGATCCCAAGGTTGTACAATTTCTAGAAAGCTGTTCCATTTTATGCATTTAAGATTCTGTGTAGTTCTAAAATGTACCTGAAACTTCCATTACGTTTTGATTCGTGTTCAATGCAATTCCTGCAAACCCAGTTTAAAGTTTATTCATTACATTTATATTCAGCCTTTCCCCCTCAATGCTCTCTGCCAGGCACTGGCCCAGACAGCAACCTGCTTAGCTTCAGCAAGTTTACTCTCCTTCATGCTGTGCCCTGGCCCCCTTCGTAAAGTATTGTTTAGAGCTTTTTGTACAATATAATAGGTTTCATTAGGGGTCTAGCAATCTGGCAATTATGATGGAATCTGATATAGACTGATAATTTATGCAACTTTCTGAAGAGTTAAAAAGAGTTTTTATTTTAGCTTAGAGCTACTACAAAATCTTTTTTTTTAAAGAAGTTCTAGAAAGTCTGGTAAATGGTGGGAAGAGACATTTTACATTTTAGAATTCCTTGTTCCTTGGAATCTTCACACATTACTTTGCTCCTCCTTCTCTTCCCTCCACCACCAAATCCCTATCCCATGGTGTTCTGAAGACTGACATAGACAGAGGCACAAAACTGGTATCCTCATTGTGGATCTGTGCAGTTGTCTTGTGCCAGTACAGTAATAGCAGCATCCCAGGCAAGGCAGCTGTGGCATCGCTATCAGCGCTGCTGATTTAAATGCCATCATGGTTAGTGACTCACATTTCAGGCACACAACGTCTTAGCATTGTAACTAGCTCCAGTGGGGCCGGAAAGGTAGGTAGAGTGGCAATTAAGGGAGTAGCGACCTAAAAGGAAAGAGCAGGTTAGCAGATGTTACCATCTGCCCAAGTGAGCAATTGGTGGCAGAAGAGGAGAGTGGGTGGGTCATCAATGGGACTGTTGCAGGGTTCTATGGCCTTGGCAGCTGCCTGAGGAGATGCTAGCCCCTGAAGTTGCTTGTGGCTGATGCTGTTCCAGCTACTGCCAGTCAGAAAGAAATGCTTCCCCATGTCCAACAGCACATGCTTTTCTGAAGCTTCTGTGCTTCTGGTTTTGTTTTCCATAATTGAAGTAAGAACTTCATTTGGGGAGAAGGAAACGCTGTGTCTGGTTGCTTAGCTGTCTATCAATGGACTTCCTTGCTAAGCTTTTGTGATTACCTTAAAAATATCAACTTTCCTCAGAATGTTAATTGCTCTCACATTGTTTGGTTTTCAAAAAGGAATACATTCATCGTGTCGGTAGAACTGCCCGGGGTATAAACGGAAGAGGACACGCTCTGCTTATTTTACGACCAGAAGAATTGGGTTTCCTGCGTTACCTAAAGCAAGCCAGGGTAAGTCAGTATGGAATACTACAGCAAAGCTGCTTGTAGTTATAATGATTAATCAAATATTTCAATATTCCACTTTCTAATTGCCTAGAGAATATTTGATGGAATAAACTTTGGAGAATTTCAGAGCAGCTGCCATTATGAAACTGCATAATTAGAAAATGCTTTCCATCACGAGTGTGGAGCTTAAAGGAATATAGAGAAAATTAAACACATGCTGCTTTAAAAAGTAGTTTTTATCATTCAGTGCCCCAGTTTGAGATGCTGGTTCCACTGCTACCAGAATAGAGAGAGCTGGCTTCTGCCTCCCACGATGTCAAGAATGGTCATGAACTGACTGGAAAAATACTTCTTTGTATGTCTTTCATAGGCACGCAAAGGCCTTAATGGCAGTAATAGCACTCTGGAGATGCTGAGCAGTCCTGCTGCACATACTGGGTAGAGCCCAGGGGGGTCATTCATATAAACTTGTTTTCCCATCCTAGGATGACTCATACACATCTTTTATGGGAATTATGCAAATGTGGAAACTTTTGTGACGCATTTGCACAGGAATTCATCAGACTAATTGTCCCGTGGTGGGTATAAAATGTGAAATGCCCTTAGTTACGAGGGCACTTCTGAAAGCAATTGCAAAACAGCTGCCCATGCTGCAGGTCTACAATTGTCGTTACTCCCTGAGACATCCTCTTGTAGAGTCTGCAATCCAGATTAGAAGGCTACTCCATAAGCACTAAATTAGCTAGTATGTAGGAACAGGGCACAGAGGTGCAGAGAAGGATTGGACTCCAGAGACTATGTCAAGTTGGCCAGAGGGGTGGGGAGGCACCTTGTTCTGCTCAGATGCTTGTTTCCATTTTAGGATACAAACTCTCTGTTAGAAGCTGGTATTTAAGCAATAACTCAATAATGTTTGCATATAATACTTTTGCTTAATGATTTTTTTAGGTACCATTAAATGAATATGAATTTTCTTGGTCCAAAATTTCTGACATCCAGTCCCAGGTAAAATAGACTTCCAGTATTCTTAATCTTACTGATTTTGTGTGTCTAAGGCAGCTAGCAACATAAATATATATTAAAAAATCCATAACACAAACATTTTAAAATCACATACGGACAAAGCGCCTTAACTTTTAAGCTACAATGGATTGTGGTGGAATTAAATTTGGATGGCCTTTAATCCTGTTACATTAAGATGATTATAGCAATCTATTTTAAAAATGAGTTAGCATTGGCTGGGTTCATACAGCATGACAACCCACACTCAAGGTTGAGTATGGGTTGAATGAAAGTTGTTGTTGAACTGTGGGTTGTTGTGTTATGAACCCAGCCACACTAACAAACCATGGTTTGTAAGTATGCTGGGTTCACATAAAGCAGGAACCCACTGTTTATCAACAATCCATACTCAACCTTCAGTGTGGGTTGCTGTGTTTTGTGAACTCACCTGCTGTGTCATGAACCTTATGTCTGATGGTCTTTCCATTCTCAAGGGCATGGCCCTCATGGGTAAAATCATAGCATGTGTATGTAAACAGCTGACAGCAGGGGTTCAGGCCTGAGAGAAACTGAGAATTGTGATTTAAGAAAGCTCTGCTTCCTTAAGCAGTGTGATTTGTGATTTAAGAAAGAACCTATAGGTGGCAACATATGCAATGTGTAGTTTAAGGATTAGGGAAGATAAATGGAAGGATATTTTTGATGAAGTTCTCAAAGCCCATCTATACTAGATGGAATTCTCACATGTTATTAAACAAAGGAAGTACATAATACTCAAATTATATATTACTTAGCCTTTTTATCACAATTTTTAAAAGCCCAGTATTTTAAGGTAACTGGTTTTGTTTTGTTAAATTTTAAAAATACACTTAAATTTGTATTCTAAATGTATTTCCTTATTTGTGGAAATGATAAATGTCGGTGTCATTTGCCTGCAAAATGTTATATTTGCTAATTTATTAAGTGACAGGGTTTAATTGATGGTGCCTCTTTCCTTTTTAAATTTCAGCTGGAAAAATTGATTGAGAAAAACTACTTTCTTCACAAGTCAGCCCAAGAAGCATACAAAGCCTATATAAGAGCTTATGATTCCCATTCTCTGAAGCAGATCTACAATGTCAATAACTTGGATCTGCTCAAGGTTGCTCTGTCTTTTGGCTTCAAGGTTCCACCATTTGTGGATCTCAGTATCCTTTTATTGCAAGTTATTAACTCTTTCACGCCCACTCTTGTAATGTGTTCACTGAAATATGCTGAAGTCAACTGGTTATATATTAATCCATTTTATAGGCTGGTGAAATACTAGTAAAGCAGCTAAAATGGCATTTTTCAAGATAGAAACTGCAGCTGTAAGTTTTATTTATTTATTCATTACTTTTTTTATATACTACCCAATAGCTGAAGCTCCAACTGCTCCAACTGTGTGAACAATGGCTGGGAGTGCATGAGCTTGAAGCATGCACCTACTTATTCCTATTGCAACGTACCACAGTTTATTGTGATGTCTCAATATGGCCCTTTAATTTGTTTTATTTATTTCTGTTTATTTATTGCTATACTGATTATCTGAAACCAACCAAGGCAGTTTACAAAACTATCACAAAGTAAAAACCATAATCACATAAAAATACTGAAACATTTAATCATCAGAACCATAAAAGCAATCTAAAAAGTCAAGTTAGAAAGATGTCTTGACCCCTTCCTGTATGCAGAGAGTGTGGGTACCAGTTACAACACCAGAAATAGCACGTTCCAGAGTTTGGGAGGAACACAGGAGAAAACCTGTTCATACCTGCCCAACAAGCAGACCTCTGCAAAGGCCTCTCTTGCTAGTCTTAATAATCGAGGGGTTTGTATCCAAGAGAGGTGGTCACTCAGATAGCCATGCCCTAAGCTGGTTCGAACTTTAAAGGTTAAATTGAGCTCAGAAAGCAATTGGCAATCAACGCAGGCCTTTCAGTATTGAGGTGATGTAGTCACCTTCAACGTGGGTTAGCAGCATAGCTGCCACATTTTACACCAATGTTGCAAATGGTAGTTGGAATGAAACCAATCAGTTTTACATTGGACACAACACGATGTTGCTACTCTAGGGAAGGTCTGCCATAGCATATTTTTTGGGGGGATGTGCTGTGTTTCTTTTGTTCTCTCTTGAACTGGAAATATTTCCTCTGCGTTCTAATTTGCAAACTGTTCTGTTTAATTGGAGTAGTTGTGCTTGCCTTTGGAAGCATGACTGCTTTAATTACAAGGTTAACTTGATGGTGGCACCTAAAAGGGTAGTGAATTTGCTCCCTGTAGGAAATTCAGAGGAATGACGACCACTACTTCTCCCTTGCCACAATCGCAAGTTTATTCTGAACTGTGCATGCAATGGTTTTCACCACTCCCACCCCCGAAGTAGGCACCATCCTTAAGAATGCTAATATCGTAAGCTAGTTTTTGTTTTTATGAACCTGCATTCCTTGACACAATTCTCAGATGTAAACAGCAGCCATGGGAAGAGATTGCAAAAACGAGGTGGCGGTGGAGGGTTTGGCTACCAGAAGTCAAAGAATGTCCAGAAATCCAGAATCTTCAAGCACATTAACAAGAAAAAATCGGATAGCAGACAATTTTCCCGCTGAAGTGCTTATTTGGTTTTCAATGAAAGAAAAAAACACACATTTTTACCCCCCATACTATCCAGCAAAGTGCATTCAGCATAGAATTATGTATAGAATTTAAGATTTAGACTTCAGCATATGCACAATCCAGGCCATGGTGAGCAGGGTGCTTGCACATGGAAGATGCACATGGGTTCCCTCTCCCAGCCTCTGCTTACATAGCACATCCATAGAAATGGGAGAAGCCCTGATGTCCCATCATGGAAAACAGAAGGCCTATGCTTGTGTCCCACAGCCCCATGCCATCTTCCCAGCCTCTCTGTGCAGTGCAGAATACTGGTCCTCCTGAAACAAGGCTACATTGAATCCTCTGCAGGCAGGAGTTTGTGTTCACAGTGGAGTGGCTCAGATTTATGCACCCCTAGTGTGCTATGTTGTGCTATTTGCATTTTAAAACGTCCTATATTTCCTTCCAAAATCCTTTAAGTGATGTGCTATCTTTGGGAATCTGAACATAGTAGGCTATATGTTGCTTTTGCAGGGAATAATTAATACAATTCTTTTTTCTACTCAAATGTTTTTGTATTGCAATCTTCCCTCTGTTGCCCTACAAAGCAAAGGCAGATTTCCACTTGCTACACTATGGGATGTTCAGAAGCTCTTGAGAGGTTTGACTGACCACTGGGACCATACTTAGAAATTCTAGATGGGCTTTTTTTTTTTCCCCTTGCCTTACCAAGTGGCACTTCTTTTCCTCCAAACCTTCAAAACATTCTTTCTGCTTTTTGAAGAATAAAGGATGTTTGAAGAAGAGAGAACCTTTTATCTGAGATGGATATAAAGTAATACCTTGAAATGCTTTAAGTTTAGAAGTATTGCACTCTGTATGAATTGAGTTAAATGGTTAGACCTCAGAAGGGGAAATCAAATGGAAAAACTATGTGGTATGCATTCATGCTTTTATTGCTCTTCGCTGATACCATACCATTTCGAATGTTGGTTCTTGTCAACAAATACTTTTCTTTATCCCTTTTAAGAGAAGCTTCACACCCTGCTGCAAATATGGTCATACTTTGTTTGCATTAGGGCTATACACAGACTCCTCTTTCTGTGCATCGCCCAAATGGCAACTCTTTCTGAAAATTAAGTGTTGCACAAATGGGGACCATGAGGCCATCATGGGCCATGACTCTAGGTAAAGAGCAGAGCGTTCGCACAGGGGGGTTGCGCAACTGGTCTGACAACTGTCCTGATAAGTCTGACCAGATCCACTTTGAACCAAATCAGGCTGATCCCGACTCGCTTCGGATCTGGCCTGATTCAGTCCTAATCAGCGTATTTTGGCTTGGAATTTGGATCTGGAGTTGAAGCAGTGCTCAGCCATCTTTGAATTTTACCAGTGTGAATTGCCCTTTTGGCATTGTTGCAGTCACACAACACCCAGCAGCACAAGGCACTTGTAAAGCCAAGTAATTGTCATTTTCAGCGACATTCATGCGTTTATTTGTGGAATTTGTATACCGCTGAATATAATAAAATCAGCGGTTCACAATATTAAAATATATTAAAAACACATCATTAAAAAATAGCAGTAAGATACAACATTAAAACAGTTCCAAATTACAGTAAAAAATCAAGGAGCAGTAAAATAGAGTGGAATAATTAATTTACTTACAAACCAGGGAAAGCCTGGGTGAACGAGTACGTTTTCAGGAGGTGTTTATAAAATGTAACATTTTCTACCTCCAAACTGCATGAGGGAAGGTTTTTCTCATGGTGGGTGCTGCTACAGAGAAGTTGCTTGCATGTTCATGACTTGCTTGTAATAAGTCATGTGGGAATGAGCTGGTGTAACTTTCTAGTTAGGACAACTTCCAGCTTCCATAACCAGAGTGTCGGTTTTGAAGGCTGCAACTCTTCCTGTAAGGACTGACAAGAGTGAAGAGACAGCGGTATTTGTGCACCCAGTACCATTATGAAGAGATTAGTAATTCTTGCGATTTAAGTATTACACAAATACCCAGACTTCCAAATGGTAACATGTGAAATCCTGAATTATTCCTATTTTTATTCTCTCTGAACGTAGGTTCAGTTACCTTAAGACCAGATCTTTTTTCCTATTAAAACCCCCCACCTCTCATCCATAGAAGTCAAAAGTTAGTCTTTCCCCTCTTCTGTCCCAAGCCATCCCACACCTCAGAGGATGTAACTTACAGTAAATGTTCATAGGGGCATTCAAATCTACCTGAGGTGGACACAGGAACTTTGTCTTTCTGAATCCCCACTTGTCTCATTTCACCCCATGGCATTAGGGAAGAAAGTTGCAGGCACTACCCTTGCCAGGTGGCTCAAGCTCTGAATTTACACTTCTTGGGAACTTCTGACATGCCCAAAACCAACCCACGAAACTGCTCACTCCGCTAGGGCTGCCGTAACTTTAGCTGCCTTCGGCACTAGTGCACCCCTGAACCAAATCTGTAAGGCAGCTACCTGGTCTCATCCTATATTTGTAAAAGACTATAAGCTGGATCAACCTGTCTTAGCACAAACCGCCTTCGGACAAAGGGTTGTGGTAATCCTTGCTAAGACTCAGCCTGAGATTCTTCCCACCCTGTGTAAGTTCTGGGTCTGTGGGCATCCTATTTTGGTCCTCACACCAGACAGTGAATGCAAAGTGACATCGTGAAGCTTCATCACAGTCCTGTGTGAAGGAGGCATCAGGAATACAAGTGGGAAAAGAAGGAAAACCCCATAGGGGAGTAAAAAATAAGCGAAGGTCAAGGGCGGAACCAAGGAATCTTCTACAATAATATTGTTAGTAAAAAGTTTATTAAAGTACCTGGCACTTTAATAAACTTTTTACTAACAATATTATTGTAGAAGATTCCTTGGTTCCGCCCTTGCCATCAGGACTACACCTTAAAGTAGGCTGAGTCAGCTGAAATTTGAATGGTCATATGTACACAGTTTTGGTGAAGCATGAGCTTAGTTCTCCTACAGATTGCTGCGTCTTCTCAGAGGGTACTGCCATACATTAACATAACAAGTTGTTCTGATTTACTGAACTTGCTCCTCTATTGCAAATCTGCCTTGAACTTAACTAGGATGGAACTGGATGGGAGGAGCCACACATACAAAGACCTTAGCCACATCTTCCCTGCTTTCTTGGGTAGTGGGGCCCATTCTGGTGCCTCCTTCCCTCCAGACTAAATGAAACTTCACAGTAAATCCCAACTTTCCATTTCGGGCTATGCAGCAATAAATGATCAGCTGTTGAAACACAAACATTCTGAGTGGCAGAAGCCTTTGTTGTAAATTTACACAGAAGCCTTTTCTGGGTTTCTTATGAATCATGTCTTCCACCTTGCAAGAAGTTGGAATCGCAAATATTTTGTAATCCTAGATATGCAGCACAACTAATGCAGGCTTGTACCATGCAACAGTCTCCAGCAGAGCAAGCAGAGAAGCTCCACAAAAGTTGTGCTTGGTGTCTCACACACACCATTCAATGCCACAGATGACTAACAGACCTATGTAGACAGGCGCTGCAATTATTGTTTTTAAAGTGGGCTAATTAACTTTTGTGGGCTTTCTTTGCAAAGCTGAACCTAGTGTAAAAATTAGGGATGTGCTCCGCTTCTAATCGGACCGGCGAATTAGAAGCGGAGCGGGGTGCTTCGCCTCCCCTTAAGGCGGAGGCGAAGAGGATTGGGGGGGGCGGAGCGGGGTGAAGAGGATCGAGGTGAAGGCGGATCCTTCGCCTCAATCCGGAGCTCCACCGGAAAGGTAAGTGGGGTTTACCGGGCCCTGTCGTTGTCGCCCATGCGGCGAAAACGGCAGGGCCCGGTAACCCCCCCGCCCTCCTCTCCCTTACCTGCCTCTGTCCGTGGTCCGTTGGCTTCTTCAATTGAGCCCGCAGTTCAACCAGGAAGTCTAGGCTGCACTTGCGGCCCAGACTTCCTGGTTGAACCGCGGGCTCAATTGAAGAAGCCGACGGACCACGGACGGAGGCAGGTAAGGCCCCCCTCCCCCTTGGTCCCTTATCGGGCTCTGCCGCCGTCGCCGCACGGGTGGTGACAGTGGCAGGGCCCAGTAACCCCACCGCCCTCCTCTCCCGGCCTTACCTTGGCCACTCCCCTCCACTGCGGAGCTCCGATTCGGAGCCGGAGCTCCGCGGCAAAGAGGAGCGGAGTATGGGCGGCGCGGAGCGGAGTGGGCCGATCCGAAATTTTTGGATCGGCCCGCAGGGCGGAGCGGGGGGTCCGTGCACAACCCTAGTAAAAATATCCTTTTGTGTATTTCCCTATTTAGAAAACTGACTAGAGATATATTGATCTACAGAGTGCTTCCTGTTTGATTGTGCAGATGCTTTTGACTTGACCTCTGTATTTATTTATACGAGAGTATGAACAACTGTGATGTTAGTTCTTTGATGTGTTTTCCTTGAACAGCACTATTTCCCCTTTCTTCATAGCAAACCGTTTTTGAAATGAAGAGGAGTTTGAAAACATTTCTGCTATGGCATTTGAGGGTGGCGTGGGGGGGGGGGGTAGGTTCCGCTGGTTTTTTTTTTAAAAAAAGATCCATTTGGTTAGCGTGAGCCAAAGCAGATCTCTGGATCCCATCTAATATATACAGTTAGATTACAAACAGGATAATGGCTTAGTGTCTATTGAACATCGTCTCTCATACTAGTAGCATTACAGGAAGCTGTAATAGACTAAAAATGAATTGGAAATATAAGGTTTCCTGTGCACTTTTCCTGTTATCAATCTTCCGGGTATTTAATAGACCTCAGCCATCACACACTCAAGGCTTGTCTCATAAAGATGACTGATGGTTTGGGTACTAATACTGAATTTCTTGAGGAATTGCCTCCCACTCAGAGAACCTTGACGAGGAAATTGGACTTTGTAAGCCAGTTAAAGAGAGGTGATCGAAATGATCATGTGGGGAGATTTTAAAAACATTGCTGCTATAGACCCATAAAAGAGAAAACAGTTGCCTTCCTCCAGCTCCTAATAATAATGATGAATAAGCTAAGGATGATGCAGGCACCTCTCCTAGGAATGTTACAGTGCTCTGCTGTTTTGAGCAGACATAAAATACCAATTACTATCAAAATCATTCAAGATAAAGTGGTATAGATGGAAGATTTACTGATCACACTGTTTCATAAACTGGATTCAGTAGGGCTCTTGTCTGTACTTTCACAATAGTAACTGGGTGGTGGTGGACGTTAAGTCCCGATAGAATTATGAGATGTGATGGCTCATTTTTCCAAATGAGCAAAGTTGGCACGTTGGAAGATTTGATTATGAAGGTCACTTGTAAACTCTGAACCTTAAAAAAAAAAAAATGTTTAAACTCCGAACAAATGAGGTTTTGGCACAATGTAGTACTGATTCTTGGAGGTTGTACGATTTTCACAATATTCTCTAATATGACACTTGTTCATACCTTACACTCCATTTGCCTCTTTTTTACATGTACCTTGTAAAAGGGATACAATCCTGTACAACTAATTTGGCTCTGAAATCCCCTGCCGTCCCTCTTTGTCACTATTACCTGTCCACTTTCTCCCATCATCCCTGCTGGTGATTTTATACCTGTACATTCACATAGATCTTTTAGAACATGCATTTCATCCCAGCAGTCAGCTACTTCATGATCCATCCTCAAGGTTTCCTCAATCTCAGCCCCACCACCCCCACCCTCTGTCCTCCTTCCTCCATGTGGAGAAAAATTGCAATCTGCCATTATTTGGAGGTGGATCTAGAGAGTAGACTCATTGAAACCAATGGGACTTAAGTTAATCATGACTAAGGTTCAATTTGCTTCAATGGGTGACTAAATCTGGATTCAACCCTGTACGTTTGTATTTTATCTTGTCCTGCTGCAGGACATTACTAAAATATCTGAAATAGCTACATTCATCTGTTATTTTTCTTTTTTGGGGGGATAAAAACATTTTACCCATTATTAATGCACAGAATTCACTGCCACTTGTTTAGGTGGCTTTAAGGGATGATTAGAATAAAGATTCCTTGGAGGACGAGTCTGTCAATGGCTATTAGTCTATATGAAACCTCAGTGTTCAGAGGGGATATGCCACTGAACATCAATTCTGTGATGGGGTGGTGGAGCCGTCACAAAGATATTTGCATATTTATCCATGCACAACACATTGCAAGCATCGTAACATGTGCTCAAAGTAATTTCATTTTCCTAAATTGGATGTATCTAGCACTTGTAGATTCTGACATATCTAAGAAAAACCAAAGGCTAGGGTTACAGTTGTGTACATCGCTACAAATCTATGGCAGTTACACTAACTCAACATTGTGCATTGATTAGTATTTTAAAACCAAACAGCAAAGCAGAGAACATGTGAAATGCAATTACCTGAGACTAAGTTCCATTAAAGTTACTGCATGTGAACTATTTAAGCATCTGCCATCACTTTGGTCTTCTGTAGGTTACTGTCCTTTGCTAACCAGAAAATGAACAGGTAACAAGGAGCAAATTCATCTAGTAAAGCTGTGAATCTTCAATAGGTAGCTCTAACTGTGTTATGGGGGTCACAGTACAGAAGACAGGAATTATGAAAACAGGTGAAATGTCAGTGGAAAATACAGGTTTTGAGATATTGATGCTGACATTATATAAGTTTATCACAGTGTAATTTGAACATATATTCCTGAAAGCTTCAGCTTTTATATGGGATTCTGAACTTTTGTACAAAAGAGAAAGTGGTGGATTTGGACCATGACAGTGAGGAAAAAAAGAAAAATAATCACATGTGTTTGCAAATGAGGTAACAATTATTTTTCAACACTAACCACATCTCAGAATCTCAGTAAACTGGGGAAACAGCTCATGGTTTTGGACTCAGCCTTTCCACATGCTTTTCCGATTTCTGTTACCTTCTTTTGCCCTAAGCCTTCTCCTGTATGCACATTTTCAGTGACACACTGACAAGAGTTTTGCAAGGAGATCCCCATTTTTCATTTGCTTTGACGCTATCTCTTCCCACCTTCCCCCTACTTTATCTGGGGAAATATGGGTTCGGTAGAAGGTATGCTCATGCTATTTTGCATTCGCTGATCGCCTTACAACAAAAGAAATGATAAAAGGTAATGAAAAAGTTGATCATATCGGCTGCCAAGGCACCAGTCTTCTTGGAACAGACAGGAAATTGAAGCGAGACCATTCCACAGATTATGACTGCAGTCATCATGGAGAAGAAGTGAATTCAAACAGTAATTCTACAGTGCCGAATAAAAGGAGCATTTTGCATAACAGTAATTGCAGATATGAGAACTGCTGCTCCCCTCCCTTCTTTTACTTAACAATTGCTTTGTGGAAGAAGTAAAGCCCTCCTGATTATTTCCCCTACATTTCCGTTTAGCGGAGCAATTGTTTTCCATTACTTATACTTTATTAAAAAAAAAAAAAAAAAATCTGGAGACTTTCACCTTCATCTAATTCTGTCTTCTTTTTCTCAAAATTACAGCCTTGTCCTTGAGGTGTTGTAATGGGTTACCATAGTAACATGCAACATGATGCTCGGTGACGATAAAGGCAACTTTCTCAAAAACATTAAATTGTTATTGGGAAGAAAATAGTACCAACATTATATAAGGTGAGATGCCTCTCAAAACAGAAAACCAATCGAGGGAGGTCATTCCCCCACAGATACAAATCCTTCGTGCCATTTATGGATAGCCCTTAAATCCAACTCTGCCAACATTCTCCATTTTCCAGTAGTGCCATGTCTTGCCCATTACCAACTTCCCTACTGCTACTTTCTCAAGCCGTACAGCTGCTGCATTCATTTTATAATCCACCCCTTTAAAACTGATTTTATTGTTGTTCTCTCCAATAGCAAACTCAGTTGTTGAGTGCTGGAAGAACTGAAGTCAAAACAGAGTCGCAGAGAAACAATAGAGAGGTACCCAGAACACACTCAAGTAAATCCTGAGATTTGCCAAAGTACAAAACGTGAAAAAAAATGGGGTAGGGGAACCTCCCCAATAGACAGCCCAATAAGGGTGAAAATGCTCGGTGGTCTCCAGGAGCCATGAAATGTTGAGTGTCTGGTGGAAAACAGAAACAAGGGTGAGTAAATTGGCCATCTTAAGCCCCTTACAGCATATACTTTGTATCCCTGAGGAGGGCATGGTTGGCTTTGACAGGAATCTTGAACAGGAACAGAAAATTAAGAGTGTGATGATACTGCAACATTTTGTTGCTGTTTCCAATATTTAAAAAACCCTTAATAAACATTCATCTTCAATGTAAATATATAACTTATGGAAATCTCTAAATGTAAATGTCACCCCTCCCAAATACCAAACAAACCCATTGCCATTCCACCCAAACACTTGACATATTGAGTTTTCCAAGAGATATTTTACTGCTGGGAAATCTTATACGACAGCTTCTCACTTCAGATTCTAATAACAGAATTCTATTCCACTCGTGACTTCTGTTTCACTGGCAGATGGCAAGCACTGGATACAAGCCTGTGTTTGTGGAATCAGGAAGCTGCTGTAGCATCGTGGATTGGATCCAGACCCATTGAAATCAATGAAACATAACTTAGGCACGACTAATTTAAGGCACATTGATTTCAATGGGTCTATTCTAAGGCCTTTTCTACACCTAAGGGCCTTCGGGGAGGCAGGGGCTACGATCCCAGACTTACCTGCTTCTGGGATTGTCCCTGGGCATCTAAATGGAAGCACAATGTCCTGGAAGGGAAGAGGGACATCACACCTGCCATTTTTTTTAAAAAAATTAAATAAACAAGAGCCAGAGCACACTTGTGCTCCAGCAAAAAGTAAAAAGAAAGAAAAGAAGCCTTGATCTCCCCCCCCCCCCACCCCCCTGGACAACCTCCAACCCAGCTCCTTCCCTCTGCTGACCACCGCTAGTTGCAGGGAGGAGAGAAGAAGCCAGGACAGGCACTACCCACAGTCCTCGGGATCATCCCAGGACCATGGGTACAACAGGGATAACCGAGGTCTCGGTTATCCCGGAAAAATGGAGTGTGCCCCGCACACTCAGGACCTGTGGGAAGAAATTACTTCAGTCAGCAAAAACTAGATTAACAACTATTACTCAGACTGGGACCTTCTCTTCTGCCGCTCTGACTGTAGAATGGCCTGCCAGGAGAGATCCACCAACTCAACAGTCTTTCTGAATATAAAAAAGCAATAAACACTGATCTCTTCCGGCAGGCCTACCCAGTCGAATTTTAAGAAGTCTGGCTGTTATTTTAATAATGCATTAGTTTATATGTTTTAATCAGTTTTATGTATTTTATAGTATTTTTTTATTCTATGTTGTTCCCCGCCTCGATCCAGAGGGAGGGGCAGGTAAGAAAATTATTATTATTATTATTATTATTATTATTATTATTATTGTTGTTGTTGTTGTTGTTGTTGTCCCTGCCTGCTCTCGGGATCCCCTGTGCATCATTTGGATGCACAGGGATGATCCAGGGGAAAAGGCAGGTGTATAAAGGGCCCAAGTATGAGTAAATATGCATCCAACACACAGACTAGGGCAGCCTGCCCCTCCTGGTGCCATCCAGGGGGCAACAGCAGCAACTATGTGGGTTACCACCTATTTCACATCCTCCACAATGTCGCATCCCTTGCACCATTCCGGGGCATCGTGGGGGAAGAGAGGGAAGGTGGCCACATATAAAACTAATTGAAGTGCAGGAAGTTGAGTAGGCAGCCAGAGGTGATTGAACAATGAAAGACAGGACAGTCACACACATTCCTCAGCCACCTCATAAGTATGTTAAGCACAAGAACTCCCAAATCCAGCCCATGAGTTTCTCTGAAATTTTCTTCTCTGAATTTCTTTTCGAAAGCAATTTCTTCCTGTCACAGCACTAATAATGATACTTACCTTAATGGGTTATTGTAAGGATTCCTGAGCTAATGTATGCTAAGTGCTTCCATTACACTTAAGTGTAACATACATGCTATGTGTTATTATAATACATTTTTAAGAAATAGCTAG
The DNA here is from genome assembly GCF_023053635.1 of Elgaria multicarinata webbii. Taxonomy (NCBI): domain Eukaryota; kingdom Metazoa; phylum Chordata; class Lepidosauria; order Squamata; family Anguidae; genus Elgaria; species Elgaria multicarinata. The sequence goes on from NC_086172.1 coordinate 64,637,567, forward strand.
ATAAACAGAGAAAGGACCATCTCCCTCTAGATAAAGGACCATCTCTCTCTGAAAGAGCCAGCTTGAAAACTGATAGTTTTGCTATCTGTGTCATCTTCACCAGAAATTCAAATAGCAATAGAACTGTGGAACGGTCTCTCTGCGCTAAAGACATTCCTTGTGTAGCTTAATTAGGTCGCTGACTAGCTAATCAGAAAAGCATTTGTATGTTCAGGAGTCCCCATACTTTTGCATACCAGCAAGAATTGATTAGGTTAGAGAAGTTGGCAAGAACTAATTAGAACTTCTATTTAATACTTCTTCACACGGTGCATAGTTAAATTATGGAACTCACTACCACAAGATATGGTGATGGCCACCAATTTGGATGGCTTTAAAAGGGGGTTGGATAAATTCCTGGAGGAGAAAGCTATCAATCGCTACTAGCCCTGATGGTTATGTGCTACCTCCAGTATCCCAGGCAGTAAGCCTGTGTGAACCAGTTGCTGGGAAACATGGGTGGGAGGGTGCTGTTGCACCATGTCCTGCTTTGTTGGTCCCTGGTTGACAGCTGGTTGGCCACTGTGTGAACAGAGTGCTGGACTAGATGGACCCTCGGTCTGATCCAACATGGCTCTTCTTGTGTTCTTCATCCCGATTGATCCTAAGCCTTTGCTTGTTCAGCATGGAGATTTTAGAGACAAGGGATTGCATCTCCAATCTGCTTTCCATGGATGGAAGGGCTCTGCTCGTGAAAGGCACCTCTGCCTGATTTTGGGGGAACCTTCCCTACCCCTTGCACCACAATTCATTCCATTCAGCAGAGTCCACTCTGGAGGAGAAAGCAGGCCAGGGAAATCTGCTTCCATAATCCCAGTTGGATGTGGCTAAATATAGATCCAACCTACTGTGTGGTAAAGTATACTTTCATATGGTAAAGCTGCATTTTTTGCATTTGGTTTAGAATACTGTTTTCTATGGCTGTGTATATGGTGTTAGGGGTAATGTTGGTCATTTGTAAAATTGTATTTGTCTTGTGATGTAAACTTTGGGCTTCTTGCAAAAGTGGTACATACATATTTAAATAATAAAGAGAAAAACTTTGTGATAACAGAGGGGTTTGATAGTTTGCCTGAATTGTGTGAACTGTGTTACTACAAACCAGTCAAATTTGTGGAAGTGGCTTAATGACTCTGCATGGTGTTTTCACCATAACATCTAAAATTGGTTCCAATGTATTTTCCCATCTGTTCAAAAATTTCTCATCATCCCATAAAGTGTGTGATGCAGGGCACAGATATATATTTTCTTGTATGCTGCTCTTGATACAATTGTAGAAGAGAAGATATAAGCAAACAAACAAACAACAATAATAATCCATAAATTACTGAAGGAAGAACGACGGATGGTTATTTTGAAATCCAATGAACTGGCAATATGAGCAGTTAGGATGTGAGTGAATTTAGACCAGAGAAGGGATTTTAAATTTTCAGGTTTGGTATTATCTAATGAGGTAATTATGGCCCAGTCTACGACGATGAAGGATATGGTGGATACAGAAAGTGGGTATCGTTGAAGATGAAATGTTAAAGTATATTGATAGTCACAGGCGTGTGATAAAATCTGTTCTGGGCTAATGATGAAAACTAGAACCAGGATCCCAGTTTGCGAAGTGTAACTATCACATGGGGGAAGCTCATTTGGGAGGACAGAGAATCCCTGTCCCCATCACAGACTCAGCATCGTCTTTCCATTTGTTGGCACACAGCCCTCTAAAAAACCCCACACATGATTACTTCAGTCATACTCGTTTCAACCTGCAGATGTTCATGTCTCAGGAACGACTGAAAAGATAGTCCAGATCTGGGACGCAGTGTTCCCACTTGTGCAAGAGGTAGAAGGCATTGCTTTGAGAGGATGTGCAAGATGTTGCCATTGTGCAAATAGAACTGGGTGCACTTGGGGAAGAATTCATTCAGTGGAAACCAGAAAAGTTGAAGGACGCTTGATGTTTATAGGCAGCGGTTGAGGATTCCTTGTTTGTTTGGGGCACAAAACGTCCCCGATCCAATTCCCTGGCCACATCTCCAAACAGGGCTGAGGAAATGGACGTCGTCGGGAAGCCAAGGGTAGACAATACTGAACTCGTTGCATAGGTGGACAGGGTGGGGGAGAGAGGAGGTTTCTCTCCCCCCACCCCGCCCTCCTTCCAGCTAGCCAAGCACGCCTTTGGCCCTGACCCACTCCTAGTCCTACTGGCAGTCAAAGCAGAGCGCGCCCAATGCCGACCGGCGAGCAGGGGCGGCACGTGGCAATGGCGGGAGCGGCTCTTCCGAGGGGGAGGAGCAAGCCGGCCGCCGCTGGCGCTGTGCTTTGCCGCGCGAGGCTCTCTGCAAGCATCTCGCAGGCTGGCTGGACTTTCAAAAGCAGTTTCCCCAAGAGGCAGGCGGGCGGCGGCGGCGGCAGGTGGCTTGTTTCGAGGCGCGCGGCGGAACGGAGCTGGAGGGTGGGCATTGCTGTGCACCCCGCCACTCGCGCTCGCCTCTCCCGCCGCAAGTCCTCGGCTGCGCTTAAACCCGGCGCGCCTCAGAGCTTCATGCGCGCAGCGGTGTGGGAGAGCGCGTCTTCCCGCCCGCCGGCCATGACGCTGAACGGCTCCACAGCCGCGGCGGCGACAGCGGGGGGCAACCGCTCCTTGGCGTCCTCAGGGCCGGGGAGTGGTGCCGGAGGGGCTGGCGGCGGCGGCGGCGGCAGCAACAGCGGCGAGCCCTTCACCCTCTTCAGCCTGCTGGTGCTGAGCCTCCTGGCGCTGCTGACCGTGGCCACGTTCGTGTGGAACCTGCTGGTGCTGCTGACCATCCTGCGCGTGAAGACGTTCCACCGGGTGCCCCACAACCTGGTGGCCTCCACGGCCGTGGCCGACGTGCTGGTGGCTGCGCTGGTGATGCCGCTCAGCCTGGTGAAGGAGCTGTCAGCCGGGCGGCGCTGGCGGCTGGGCCGCGAGCTGTGCCACGTGTGGGTCTCCTGCGATGTGCTCTGCTGCACGGCCAGCATCTGGAGCGTCACCGCCATCGCCCTGGACCGCTACTGGTCCATCACGCGGCACCTGGAGTACACGCTGCGCACCCGCCGCCGCGCCTCCAACGTCATGATCGGCCTGGCCTGGGCGCTGTCGGCGCTCATCGCGCTCGCGCCGCTCGTGGGCTGGGGCGGGAGCGCGTACAGCGCCGAGCAGCAGCGCTGCCAGGTCAGCCAGGAGCCCTCCTACACCGTCTTCTCCACCTGCGGCGCCTTCTACCTGCCGCTTTGCGTAGTGCTCTTCGTCTACTGGAAGATCTACAAGGCGGCCAAGTTTCGCATCGGGGGGCGTGGCAGGAGGAACGCCGTCATGCCCCTCCCAGAAACTGGCCAGGTAAACGGACAGGGGGGTGTGTGGGTGGGGTGGGGTGGAACAAGGGTTCATTGGCATCGGAGCTCTCATTAGCCCCCAATGCTGGAATCAAGCACGTGACAAAGCGGTGTGCAGAGTTTGTGCAGAAGGCACCAGAGCACAGCTTCTTAGTATACACAGGAGCAAGCCAAGTATCCAGTTGGAGAAGTTTAGCAAACCTTAGCATTATTTGGAGTAGATTCACTGAAAAGAATGGGACTTAAGTTAGACCAACATTGCATACAACCCTTCATTTTAGTCAGTACTTAACCCCAAAAGAAGGCTCACTCACCAGAGATGTGGGTTAGCATCTTTCCAATGGCACTAGCTGAACGCTTTTTATCTAGGGCTTAATTTGAACCAGGGCAGACATCAAACTTGTTTTCAGTGTCAGGCCATAGCCCCAGAACTTAAGACTGTATCAAAACAACAGAGCGTATGGAGAAACCAGGTAACTGCAAACCCCCCCACCCGCCCACAAATCTTAGGGTGGGGATGGGGTGATGGGGTTCAAGAAGCAGAGCCAGGAGTGCACATGGAAGTTTGAAGGAAGGAATGTTTCCTGTTTGGGGGGCAGGGAATGACACCCTGCCATTTGCAAATGGGAAGTTGCAAAACAGCTGCAATTAAAGAGGGAGGCACGGGAAGGTGCTTTAATTAACCACTGCTTAATTTATCAAGCTTGCTTGGAAGTTGCACTTTCTGCCTTTGGACTCCTTTTTATCCCAGATGTGTGGGGGCTGGGTGAGGTTATTCAGTGATGTACTATGATGTTCCAGGACTAATTCTTAACCTTAAGAGTTCTAACTCTGCAGAAGGACAGAAAGGTTTGGACTTACATAGCTGGGATCTGTGAGTTGGTGGATCGTTGAATAATTACAGTGGGATAGCAAGGGCCAGACTTGCACACCTGGGAGGGAAGACAGGCAAGTCAGACATTAGGCGACTGGTGTGATTTGGCAGAAATATGTACAGCTGAACTGGATATGATCTATGTCTTTTATGTTTAGGTGCATGTGCATACATTGCCTTTTTTCTGTGGTTTATCATCAAAGGCCACTTTAACTGACATTTGTTATATAAAGAAAGAAACTCATAAATAGGAAGGATTTTTTTTGCTTACATAAGTTTTAAGATGAAGCCAAAAAATAAATTTTGGAATTTTTTTGGTCCTGTTCCACAACCAAATTTTTTAAAAGAGTGAATGTTTATTTTATTTTATACACATACAGTGTATAAAACTTCCTATGCATGTTTACTCAATGCAGTGTACCTCCTATGCATGTTTACTCAGAAGTAAGCCCCACCATGTTCAGTTGGACGTACCGCCAAATAAGTGTACATTAAATTGCTAAACTCGTATACATATCTACTCAGAAATAAGCCCCACTGACTTCAGTAAATGGGAAAATGGCTTCAAGACAATTTCCAAGCCCATATCAAAGTGTTGGTGTTGACTTTAAAGACCTAAACGGCTTGGGACCAGAGTATCTAAAGGAATGTCTCCTCTCACATGTACCTGCTCAGACCCTTAGGTCATTTTTAGAGAGCCTGTTCCTGGTGCCTCCTTGTAGATAGACTGTAGGCTACAAGAGAGGGCTTTTTCAGTGGTGACTTCCCAATTATGGAACAAACTTCCAAAGAGGTTTGCTTGGTGCCTATGTTGTTATCGTTTTGGTGCTATGCAAAGACCACTTTTTTTTCTCCCAGGCATTTTAGAGTTCTAGATGTGTTTAATCAATTCCTGTGCTGTTTGTTGTTTGTCTCCTGCTCAGTTTTTGTGGCATATTTTGTAGGTTGAATGATTCTGTCATATTGCATTCATTTGTGTGTATTTGGAAACCATAACCCCTTGCTTCAGAGCAAGAAAGACCTTCTCTCGGATTCAACAACTGTTTACTCATCTATGCTTCATCATCTTCATAACTGGAGCTGGTATAATGGGGAAAAAGAATGAACTCTGCATGTTACATACAGGAGAGGCAGGCTCCTAATGGAGATAAAAAGAGCCCTGTTGGATCAGACTGAGGGTGGCATTTAGCCCAGCCTTCCTGAGTCTGTTGCCCTCCAGCTGTGTTGGACTACAACTCCCAACATGTCCCAGCCAATCCAACATATCTAGAGGGCACCAGTTAGAAGAAGGCTAATTTAGGGTGCACGGCCGGCTGGGGAATGCTGGGAGTTGTAGGACATTTTTCAGTCTGCATAAGCATTGCAGTGCGCCTTTAATGACAAAATTTTAGTCCAGCATCCCCTTTCCAACCATTGCTACCCGGATGCTTTTGGACAGAGTATGAAGGGCAGCAGCCCTCTATTGCTGCATCTCCCAGCATCTGGCATTCAAAGGCATACTGGCCCTCAGTATGAAAGTCCTATTTAATATATCTGTCCTCCATTAATTTGTGCCAAGCCTTTCTCATACCGGACACAAAGCCAATGCTACTGAAATCAGCGATGAGCTTCTCCGTGACTTGAATTGACCTGCATTGCTTGCTACATGATCTCAATTGCTTTCAGTGCAGCTTCTTTGGATTAGCTTGCTATTAGTGACTGTGTTGAATTTCAGTTTGAAATTATTCACACTGTGTTTGTGTCTCTTTTCCCTTGTGTCTCAGATCCGTTTGTTACACATCAACACACAGCCTCCTCTGTTTCCTGCGTGTGGGCTTAAATTCTCCAGAATTTATTTCTCAAGTGTCCTCCTACCACTTAATTTTTTAGGCTGTTATGGTATATCAAAGCTCAAGCTTCCTGTATTACACAGAGAAGAATATGTACTCCCTGCTTTGCTGGATAACTGATCTGTGCAAGCAACATTGCTTCATGCTGGGGTCATGGGAAGCCTCTAGTCTATTGCCACTGGTGGAACTAAGCACTTACACAGATAGTTTGAAGGAAGTGCTTTCCATTTTTTCCCCAGAATGCGTCATTTATGTTTAGGAATAACAGACATTTATGACCAAAACTGTTTTGCAGTGGTGGAGTATGCTGTTTCATCTTTGGCACGTAAATATAACAATAATCCTCAAAGAGATTACACTTTAAAGCCTTTAGGAGTGTGTATTATCTCTGTTGTGGTTCAGTGCCTAACAGTTTGCTGAAAGTTACTTTCCTAGTCATAAATATATAACAAATGCCTTGCTGAGGTTTTATCTAAGACAGATACTAAGGCTGCCATCCTATCCCCATTTCCCTTGCAGTAAGCTCCATTGAACACAGTGGGTCTTACTTCTGAGTAATCATGTATAGGATCACACTGTCACTAGCTATTCATATTCAGCCTTTTTAGAACTGTGAAAATGGAAGTTCCATAACAATGCATCCAGAAATGAGATACAGACACGCTCACAAACACATAGAAGGTAAAGGTCTGAGTTACTGATGTCTTACTTATAGGCAACAGTTTACGCTGCAGGAGGAAAATTCCCATATTTCTTACAGCAAATTTCCTTGTGATTTCAGAGGTTGTAATAATAAGTTTTCAAAATCCCGTAATTGGTATCACATTAAGTTTATAGGAGTTTGCTGATGGTTGCCAGTGGAAACAAGATCAAGCCTGTGAAAATCTGAAAATGTAGCAGGTGTTTTAAACAGCTGATAGTGGGGAAAACATACTTTGCATGAGAACTCTTCACAAAACATAACTACTATGCAAAGAGTAAAGCAAAGAAAATAAATAAATCGCAAAGAATATCCTGATACATCTTTTACTAAGAGGAATACACACTTTAGTAAGGATGGGAAAATCCCAGGCGCTCTGTTGCCCAGCAAATTTATATTAGCCTGGCAGTTTGAAATGTTGATTCAGCTCTGTGCAAGCTGAATATGCTGTGCAGTCTGTGTAGTAGTAGTAATGATTTTTAAATATTATTTGCATTCAGAAATAAAGATTAGTATTAAAATTCTTATGTAGAGAACATTGATGTAATGTGTTTATGTTGATCTTAATCTGTCATTTTCAGATGCTCTGGTTATGATGACTTTGCTAGCTTCTCTCTATCCTTTAAGCTGCTCCATGTCTCATGTTCCATTTCCCCAGTTCTGCTAGTTTCAAAATTCATTTGGTTTTGACTTTTAACAGATAATTCCCCAAACAGGGCCAGATTAAAGAATTTGTAGGCTCTGGGCACTCTCATAATGAGCTGTATGAGGGTCAATACACTGAAAGTGAATCCTGGCAAGATGGAACCCCTGTGAGTGAGTGGCTTCTGAGTCCAGGAGATAGGCTCATTGCATGTTCTGGACATGGTTGGACTCCCTCTGAAAGACCAGCTCTATGGTTTATGGTTATTCCTAAATCCATCATTGTTGCTAGAGGCCCAAGTTGTCATGGAGGCTCAAAGTGCCTTTTAGCAGCTTCGGCTGATTCACCATTTATGGCCTCTCCTGGACAAGGATAGCTTGGCCACAGTGGTAACCTCAAGCCTGGATTACTGCAATGCGCTCTAGAGGGGCTGCCTTTAAGGCTGCTCTGGCAGCTGGAGCTAGTGTAGAACGCAGTAGCTTGGCTGTTATCGAGAGCTGCCCCTTTTCCGCATGCAACTCCTTTGCTGAGCAAACTGCACTGGCTGCCTATTTGCTACCGGACCAGGTTTAAGATTTCAGTCCTAGTGTACAATGACCTAAACAACTTGGGACCAGGATACTCCCTTTCAAACCTGCTTAGCCACTGAAGTCATCAGAGGGCATGCTCTTGGTGGTTCCACATGGGCCTATGGCCCGATTGGAGACCACTCGGAGAAGTGCCAACGGTGTGGTGCCCCCCTTTCTTTGGAACTTACTGCCCCTGAAGGTCAGGCAATTGCCTACACTATGTTGTTTCTGGTGCCTCCTGAAAACAGTTGTGTTTCAGGAAGCATTCTTTAAATGCCAACCATGGTTTTTATTGGTATTATTTTTTCAAGTGTTTTAATATGGTGGTGGGTTTTTTGTTTTGTTTTTGTCTTTGTATTGTACTTCTTATGTTCACCATTCTGGAACCTGTTAGCTATGGAGCAGTATACATAAATAAACCTCATTTAGATTTATTTTTTTAGTTTCTAAGGCTATAGTATGCACACTTTGCATGAAAATAATACCCATTGAACTCATTTGGTTTTACTTATGAGTAGACATGCAAAGAAGTGCGCTGCAAGTCATTTTATTCTTTTTAGAAAATGAGTTCTGATATTTCTGAGATTTTGAAATCTCTGATTATATATGTCAGAAAATAAGATTCTATTACTTGTATCTCAGCCATGAAGTTAACATGATCGTACAATTGTAATTCTTAAAATATCTAGTGGTGCAAGTAACATATGTTACAGAGTATGGCTTGTCTGGTGATTAACTGTCAATCTGTTGTTTTGAGGATTACTCACATTCGTGTGAAGTGTTAATGTGTTAAAACAATTGCTAGTATGAATAAGATTTGCACTGTTTGTTTGTACCCCACTAGTTGAAATGATAGAAATAGCTAGAGCGTCTTGTTTATTTTTTCCCAATAACTTTTGCATAGCAAATATTGCACAACATTGAAAAACTCATTACTTCAGTAGAGAAATAATTTTATTAAGCATAATGACGTTCTTGACTAGGTGATATTTTTATAGCTACATGTGTATTCAGTGAAACAGTCTCATTTGTGGCCAGAAGAGTTGTATTATTTACTACTTCAGCCATATTCGTTACTGGAGAGAATGGAAGAAAACTGATCTGAGATCTTTAGTCAGCTGAACATGTATTTGTGCATTCTCACCTTTAAGATATAGTTGTCTGCTTTCAGATGCAGTGGGGAATTAAAAATGAGCTGATAAGAAGAAATATTGTATTGTTGGTGCAAAGTGATGGGAAGACTAATATAAAATTAGCCCTTCTTTCAGTCCCACCATCTTCACAGGCGCACTTGGTGGGAACATGGGAGAGGGCCTTCTCAGTGACTGCTCCAGTGCTTTGGAACTCTCTTCCCAGGGAAGCTAGGCTGGCTCCCTCCTTGATGTGCTTTCGGAAGTAGGCAAAAACTTGTTTGTTCCGGCAGGCCTTTGGAGAATAATCTCCATCTGTGTTAAGGACTTCTAAAATTGTCATGTATTTTAAACGTTTATTGTATTTTTTAATTTTTTTGTACATTTCTTTTCCTAGGTTTAAAATGAATATGTTTTAAATTTTGTAATGCTGCTTTGAGGCCCAGTATTGGGCAAAAGGCGGGATACAATAATAATAATAATAATAATAATAATAATAATAATAATAATAATAAAAAATATGTCTGGGTTTTTTAATATTTCAAAAAGCAATTGTTTGCAATTTTGGTTTGATACAAAGCTAACCCCGAGATCTTCTGTAATTTGCCACCAATTTCAGTGCTTCATGATTTGTTTTGAAAAGTTTGAAGCAGGATTGATATCTCACTTTGAGCCTTTGACACAGGTTATCTCATCTTCATTCAGATTCATTTTGGAACTAAAGAAATCTATATGCTTTTGATAGGTTGGCAGAGATGAACAATAGCTGTGGACTCTGCCAATGTGAAACATGACTACTGAAACAATTCCTAGAGGCCACTGTCAAGGCGAGAGTCAGATTAAACCAAACACTCAAGATAACTCCTGTGCTGTGGTGAATATAAATATTCAGGACGTTAGAGATTTATTTATTTATATTGTTATTCATTTGAAGTATTTTTATGTCACTCCTCAGCCAAAAAAGGCTCCCAGAGCAGCTTACATATAATCAATTAAACAAGACAGGTCCTGCCCATAGGCTTGCAATTTAAAAAGTCATGGCACACAAAGAAAAAGTAATGGGGAGCGATTGGGTGGTTGGGAATAATTCTTTCAGCAGGGCTAGTGGAAGGTTCCTGCTTCCTCCTCTCATTTCCCACAGTGCCCCCTGCTGGAAGGGCTGCTCGTGGTGACAGTTGAGGGTAGAGGAGCCTTCATGAGGGAGGACTTTAGCAGGCCCTGTTCTCCCTCTCATCTCCCTCAGTACAGACTGCTGGAATGGCTTTCCGATGTGGGTCTCTACATACACAAGTGAAAACAGGCAGATGCAGTGGGGGAAGGGTAGAAAAAGAAAGACAACCTGAGTGGCAGGAGATGCTGCAATAGGAGGAAGCAGGAGAACAATAGATGGATCAGACTGTTAGTGAATTCCATGGCTGTGGATTCCTCTTTACAAGTTGGCATTCACTCAATCTAATACAATTAGGGGGGACGGTCTGCAGTCACTGATTGGAAGCACACAACACCAGTGGCCATTATGTATCCTTAGTTAAACACTTATTTGAGAATTGTGAAGCATCTTCAAGGGTATCCATGCAGAGGAGGGGGAGCAGGGTGTGTGCAATGCCCTCTGATTTCTTAACCTAGGAGCTAGGCTTGCAGTTTTAAGAGATGCCTCTGTATATTCGCTCCTTCATTCTTACATTCCTTCTGTAGGAATAGACAGTGTTATCCATCCTGATGACTGATAGTTGTCGTTTGCTAAACCTAGCCTCTCTGGGGCTGCTACTCTCTTGTCATACTAAAGAGGTTCATTAGCCATTATGAAGCTTGCACAAAGGTTGCATACAAATGGAGAAAAGACAGCACCCTTGAGATAGGCAAAGCAACATTAAATGCCTATTAAATTCTCACTTCAGTGGAAGTGTGAACAGTTCTGTTTGTTTTGTTCCTTCACTGTCTAGTCCAGTAACGTAGCAAATTTGAGGATGGACAGCAGATTTTATTCAGGCCAGAACAATCTTATATAAGGGTACTTTATGCAGGAGTACTGTAGGGTCTCTACTGTTTATTTCTTTGATTTGTATCCCACCTTTCTACCAGGAAAAACAGCACTTAAGGTGGCTTTAAATCACCAATAAAATTTGATTAAAACAATAAAAACAAATGCTTTAACACACAATTAAAAACACAACAGCAGAATAAAAGCTGCATCCATTCTATGAAACCCCTTTACATGCCAAAGGCCTGCTTGATTAAAATATCTATGAATCCGACCTGTGGATTCTGCATGTTACTAACTTTTTCTGAGCCACATATACTCTGCGGAGTTTCAGACTGGTTTTTCACTTTGGGAGAGGATTTGTGGTAATGGGCACTTGTGTAAATATGTTAATCTGCATTAGTTATTGGACATTTGAGTAAACCACATTAACATTTTTGTAAACCGCCCAGAGAGCTTTGGCTATGGGGCAGTATATAAATTTAATACATAAACTAATCCGGATTAGCACATTTGCACAAATGTGCACTAGCGCTAATGTGAATAAACATAAGTAGAATGTAATTGTGGTAAATAAAAATCTGATTCCCTCAATGAACGAATGAGGAATTAAAAGACACCCGAGAATCTGTGAAACAGATGGAATGGATTTAACAAAATCTGTACATCTGTATTTGCTAGTAATCACCAGACTTTATTGGGGAAGTCCTGTAACACCATTTCTTTTTTCACACACCAAGGATACTAAATTGAGTATGTACTTAATTTTTACTTTCATCAGAGTTGGTACCACATAGGCATACAAGATTCAGAGAGAGAGAGAGAGAGAGAGAGATTATCTCACAGATTATTATTATTACTGAAGAACTTTGCAAACAGCTGCCCTGGAACTAAAAAAATTAAAGGGGGATAGGTGAGTGGGTAAGTAGATATGTTGAAATTTATGGTACAGTTGCAACTAGACCATACTGAGCCAAACACCTTGGTGGGGGACAAGGAAATGCATAACTTCTTAACTGTAGAATAGGAGGGTAGACTAAGGTAGGGTATAATTAATTTAGCATTCCCAGCTTCTTTCTATACCAGCTTTGAAATCCAGAATACTACTTTAGTCATTTAGAGTGTGTGATAAATATTGCCACTCCATTAAGAGATATTTTGTACAAGATTTTTTAATCATAAACATTTACAGCACACACCACATTGCTCATTGTAATATTAACGTTCAGTAGTTATGGGTGCTGCTGTGTGTGGCGTATCCGGTTTGTGGGATATAGTTTTGGCCAGGTGATGAGCTTCCCTGGATTAAGAGAAAGGGCCAGCTTTCCATCTCACCAGGGCTTAGCTAGGATGACCATACAAAAAGGACAGGGCTCCTGTATTGTATTGTTGTATTGAAAATGAAATTTCAGCAGGTGTCTTTTGTATATATGGGGAACCTGGTGAAATTTCCTCTTCATCACAACAGTTAAAGCTGCAGGTGCCCTGCACTCTTTTAAATCTGGTCACTCTAGTATAGCCCCTGCAGCTTTAACTGTTGTGATGAAGAGGAAATTTCACCAGGCTCTCCAAAGACACCTGCTGAAATTCCCTTTTCTATGCAACTGTTAAAGATACAGGAGCCCTGTCCTCCTTTTCATATGGTCACCTTAGCTTAGCCAAATGTTGGATCACTATCTTAATAAAGCCAAAACAATATGGTTGGGATCTTAAGAGTCCTGGGCTTACAGATGGATGTACTCATGGGGGCATTGCCAGTTTTGTTTTCTGGTATTGGCCCCTGATACTGCTCCAGATAGTTCCCAATGGTCAGGAGCAGAGGAACCTACGGCTTGAAAAGCTGCAGTGCCTACTCAAGAGGGGTTTGGCTCTTTGGCTTCCAGCCTACATGAAATGGTAGCACATGAGTAATATAGGACAACCTGAATGCTTCAGGCTTGCAAAATTCAGCATAGAAATTCACCTATTCCTTATTTATTTTTCTTCCCCACGTCTAATGCATTTATAGTGTTCAAGGACTAGAGTTTGGGTTCATGCACACATGTTCTGTTGCCATTTTAAACCATCATTTTTATTTTCATTCAAAACAAAACTCTTCATAAGAATTCCTGTTTGTCTTTTATGTCAAGGTGAAAGAATCTTCTCAGCCACAGATGGTGTTTACAGCTCGTCATGCGACTGTCACTTTTCAGACAGATGGAGAAACATGGAGGGAGCAGAAAGAAAAGAAAGCAGCTATGATGGTTGGCATTTTAATTGGTGTGTTTGTACTTTGTTGGATTCCCTTCTTTGTCACAGAACTAATAAGCCCTCTCTGTTCCTGTACCATTGCACCTATCTGGAAAAGCATCTTTCTCTGGCTTGGCTACTCCAATTCTTTCTTCAATCCTCTTATTTATACAGCATTTAACAAAAATTACAACAATGCATTCAAGAACCTTTTTGTGAAACAGAGATAAAAGGCTGCCAGAAAAGACAACAGCTATGTTTATTTTGCCGTATTAACTTAACGTATGCAAAGTTTCTTTGCTATGTGAAATGTACAACAGCATTACATATCCATGGGAATTAAGCAATAATGAAGAAGTGCTAAGGAAACGAAAGCTGAAAAGTGACTTAGCTCGCTACGATCTTGCATTGCCATGCAGAAACACAAGTCTAGAATGTTGTAGGGGGTGGGAGAATTTAATAATTGTAAAGGTCCTCCCACTCCATTAGATGCAATTCTGTTATGTAAAGTTTATGTAAATCCAAAACTCCATTTCTGGCCTCACTCCTGCATTGTTCAGATAAACATATCACATTGCTTGCTAGGTGAACAGCTATGACTTCACATTTTTGTCTCATTTCTGGGAAATCAAAAAGCTCTTTCTGAATTGTATAAAATATCTGGTTGGGTCTCATGGCAGATGGCTGCTGCATATAATGAGTTTCTGAGAAAAGATAAATGACTGGTTGGCTCTTAGAATCATTGTAATTGTATGGCAGAACTGCTATAATTTATAGTCAACAAAACCAAACAAAGATCAGTGATGCAAAATGACCCAAGGAAGTGAAATTGGATGCAGTTTCCGAAGGCTACAACAGAACAGGATTAGGACCACATTCCCATGTGGCATGAAAAACCAGGAGCCCTTCATTGAAATCCAGATTTTTTTCAGGCTTGCGTAGATATTGGCCCTGTTCAGAAGCCACCTTAAACCATAGCTTTAACCACTGTGAATAAGGCTTTTTGCCTTGTTCACTGTGGTTAAATCTGTGTTTTAAGATGCCACCTTTGAAAGCAATAGCATTTGCATTTGGTGGAGGTCTTTTCACTTGGTTAATCGATTTACTGTGGCTGCCCAGAAGGAATACATTTCAAATTCCCTTCAGTCTAAAGTTAAAACACACATTATTTCCACAGTGAACTTGACGATGATTTAGATCCTGAAGGCGCCATCCAATTCTTCAGGTTATATGTGGAAGTTTCTAGGCAGAGGTCTAGATGTGCCAAGTTGTAGCTCACCAGAGAAGTTGGCAAAACTCCATTTCCTCATTCATTGCTTTTGAACAAGAGGTTCAGATTTTTACTGTCTGAAAAAATTCTGTAATGAACATTGTATATATAAAACAAAGTGATCTAAAATGTTTCTTTTCTTATGAACTGGGGTGGGGGTTTAAAGAGCATTTTTTTAATGGTAAATTGACTAAACAAGTCTGGAACTTTTGTTCAATGCATCTTGATTTATTCTTTTTGTTTAAAACTTCATACATGTTTTCTAAAGCATGTGATTTTTACTGAAATGTTAACTAGTGCATAGGTAAATCAAAGTAAGAAAGAATGTTATTCTTTAGTGTCTTTAATACATATACACACAAAAAATCAAATAAGGTAATACTTCCCAGCTGCTACTATACTGCATTAAATCTTCACAATTAATAAATCCTAGTCACTGGATGGATCCAAATGAAAAAAAGGGTGTAGAAAACGATGAACTCAAATCATATAAAAGAACCACTATCTGAATTTCTTCAAGAACACCTGGCCTTTAACTTGGAAAGAAGCATTTCATTTTTGCGGCATTCCTGTTGATACAAAGAAACAGATGGAAGCTTTAAACATTTTTTAAAATATACTATTTAAGATGATACTAATAATGCTAAAATACATATAGCTATTCAGAAATAAAGCCCAAATAAACCCATTTTCAACAAATTCAATAGATACTGGTGAATGTAAGTAAGCGGAATCTATTGAGGAAGGGATGCAATTGAAAAGCAACAGGATATCTGAAAAGTGACACAATCTCCCTAAACTCTTTTAGCCTTCAACCCAACAATTGGTTCTTTTCATTTCCACCATCCCTGCAACTTTACAGTGCTAGAATGTGAGAAAAATGCACACAACATCCCCAAATCCTGCCGTAACCAATCCAATCCAGGATTGATCCTGGATTGGATTGATCTCCACATGTTTTAGACTTTAATTCCCAGCACCCCCTGTCAGCATCACCAATGTTAAGGAATGTTAGGAGTTGAAGTCCAAAACATCTGGAAAGCTACCTTCTGTCCACCCCTGCTGTACAGGATAACCTTCACCTTTCCCTTATTACCTCTTTAAATTCTTTGACTGTTTTGAAGTAAAGCCTCTGTTTCTCTAGTAGCTCCAGGTATTCATCATTTAATTGGTCCCTTCTCATTTTGTTTTCTTGCTTCTTCTTTTCCATCTGTTGATAACGTCAAGGGGGGAAAGAGCTGAAGTGCCATGGAATGCAGAGCAACTGCATCCAAACAAGTAATGAGCAAACACAAACTAAATCCAGTGGTTTCCCCCTTTAAAAAAACACACACCACAAACTTGCAGCACCCTGGGCGCATACTTCTTCAGATAGGGGAAGCATATTTGGAGTATATCCTAGTGAAGAGTGCACAAACATCAAGGATTAAAAAGTGATGCTGCCACAAGTCAAGTCATCACTAGAGCAATTTTGTTTACACCTCCTGCCTAAAAACCAGAAAGTCAAAAGGATCGTGAGAATTTGCCTTTCCTTTGCACTCTTGGCAAAAGGAAAAGTCATCCCTCCTACTCAAGGTTTATTAAGTAGAAATAAGTACAGAACACTTCAATACATCTAAAAGTGTCTGCTCTCCACCACTGAGTATGGAATTTCTTTGAAGAAAGACAATGGGCTGGTTTGCATGACTGAACAGCCCACTGTGAATTGTTTAAGCCACTGTGGGCTGCAGCACATGCAGGATTTGCATATTCAACAGCAACATCCATTCACTAACGCACACTGCCTGGGTTTGGATGACACAAGAAATCGTAGTGAGGCCCTGAATATGCAAATCCCACCCAGCAAATGCTGCAGCCCATTGTGGCTTAAACAACCCATGATGAACTATTTTGATCATGCAAACCAGGTCTCTGGTTTTCTGTGAATGAAGTGAAGACCAGGTAAAAGAAGAGACTTGAAGAAGTAATTGAAGGGAATTCTAGCAGAGAAAAATCCTAAATCTTGTTTAATTCCCATCTTAGCTAGAATTATGCATGTGTTTTAACAAGTGTTGTAGGAGGATGTGTTGCAGAAGAACATACATTTGCTGCATTCCAAGGCACAACTTCAGGGGAGGGAACATGAAGGCAAACTACTTCCACCACACTTGGCATGCATGTGTGTCTTTGCCCTAATAATCTGGCTCTATTTAAAATAACACAGTATTCTGGTATGTTCATATTTAGAGGAGAAAGGACAATGTAGCAGCAAGGAATGGGTATCTACCAGATGTTCAGTTATTTGCACCTTATTGCACATATTTTAAAGATTCTACTGAGGTCTCAGAAAACATCAAACGTCTGTGAAAAGGAAGTGCTCTAACCTTCATTCGATTCTGTTTAATTCCTTCTACGATCTGCTCCATCTGCCGCAGAAACTGGTCTCGAGTACTAGAAGATGCCATGGCTCTGTAAGGAGAATAGGTACCAACGGTCAGAGAGTGTTAAAAGAAGTAATGAGTGTCCACACTTGATGTTTTCATTCTGCATGGATGACTTTCAAGATATGCCTTGGAAGTCAAGCTTTGCTTGCAAATGACAGATAGAAAACTAGAAACCAGAATGCAGTTAGCTGAGATTAGGGCCTAAAAATGTGATATTTTCCCAGATCCTTTCCTTACTGTAATGTACAGTTAAAACCAAGGGTGGACAGACTTTAAGCTTACGGGATATATATTATTTATTCACTACATCTCTAAGGTCACCAACCAGAGCCAGATGCAAAACAGTGGCTTAGGAAGTCAGGCATAGAATTGCAAAACAAGGTGTCCCTGAACACATGCTCAACCCAGGAATTGGGTATTGGTACTAAAGCTTGAACTCTCACAAAAAACCCTTTCACATACAAACCTTCTCCCATTTCCCCCTCCCTTCTTGATTTCAGCAGCCTAAGTAAGGAGGAAAAAAGGGAAACCACTTTTGTGGTTGCTATTGTAAATCATTGGGAATCAAAAACCTTGCTGATCTGCTGCAAATTACTCTTGAGATCTACCAGTAGATTCTGATTTAGCCTGCCCCCTGGTTTAAACGAGGGTAAGTAAGAAAACCTGTCATCTATTATTATATGTTACTCAAGGAGTCAGTCCACTAAGCTTAGGAATTGTTGACTGATAATAAGCAAACTTTCAGAATGCAAGACAGTATGTGGGCTTTACTCCTTAAAATATAGTCTTCAAAAAAACCTAGCAGTTAATTACACATCCTACACTTCCAACGGTCTTCAATGGGGCTTAATCCGGGGTAAGGGAATGGGGGCTGCCTTCTGTGACCTCTGAAAAATTGCCCCAAAGGTTAGAAAATCCTCTGGAGCAGTATTCCATGAGGTGTAAGAGCAGTGTCTAGAAAAAGAGAAATGAGCCTGTGTATACTGACCTCTCTGGATCTCAGTGAAATACTACTGATTTCCTTTGAAATATATGAATGCTACTTCGATTTAAGACCACAATATTAAAGTGTGCCTTTCTGTGGCAAAAAATTAAAATTGTTTTCTATGTTTCCCCCTGAAAACAGCAAGCAGCATATCATAAAACTCCAGAGAAAAAGAATTGAAACAAATATTACATGAACAATTTAGGAGCAAAATAATGGTATGTCTGTGTAAAAAAATAATAATAGCCTTTATTATTAGTAGTAATAGCTATTAATATTATTAATAATAGCCATTATTATACATGGCTTCCAATGACATATTTTAAAGGCATGCAACTGTTTCTTAAATCAAGACTGATCATCATATGGAAGAAAAAATGCCCAGCTTTGCCAATAAGGGTTAGTCTTATGAGACCAGTAAAGACAATGGAGGACTACTTACTGCTGGAAATTGTCATGAATTGAATTAAGCAAGTTAACCTGGAAAAGACAAAAATAATGTATTTATATGCCAAGTTTCCTTGGTAAAAAGTTAAATGTAACGTCAGTCAATATGACTGGTTCATAAAATTGCTTTATACATAACTATGCTGATTTCGCAGAACTAGATTACTCTTTACTGGACAATTGGCAGCTGAGCGTGTAAATCTTCAAAGCATTGTGTTTGAGGACATACTGAGTTATGTGAAAAGTTTTTTTGGTGGTTGTGATAGCTTATTCACACATGCCTGAAGTCATCAAATGGTGGACAAGTACGTGTGAACCAGCACTATGCTTCCCTAAGTTAAGACTACTGCATGAAATGCAGCAGCAGTACTAATGCATTCAGAACGCTACACACAAAATTTATTTATTTATTTATTACATTTCTATACCACCCAATAGCCGAAAATGTGTTGGCAAGGAATTTTTATTGTTGTAAATAAAAAAGGACAGACATTTATTATATCAGTTGTATATTGGCACCATTTGTGAAGCATTACCTATATTGATAAAGTGTACAACATAACACCCTAAGTAACTGTGTACCCACTAACTTCCTCTTTCACGATAGTATATTCTAAGTCTTTCCCGTCTTAATCAGCATATATATTGTCGATAAAACAGGCTTAAGTTGTTAAAACAAATGGGAATACTACTTATAGAGGGATATCTATCCATCCGCCCACCCCAGAGTTATAAGATAAACATACATACGTTAATTCAAACAGTAAGGGCATTAAGCTCCTGACAGGTTGGTGGAACACAGGTGGAAGAAAAACAGAACATTAAAAGATTACGATTTGTTTTACTAAAAAATTACTTGAAGCAGACTCACTTGAGTAATTTCTTAGTAAAACAAATTGAGATCCGTAACAGACTGTGTTTCTTCCAAGGTTGACATCAGAGAGCAGTAGTAAAATGCCTCTCTGATGAAAAGCACCTAGAAAGAGGTGTCAAGTAGCACCAAAGTTTAATGTTGCAGTCATAGTTGTCCCACCCACCCTGATCCTTCACGCCCTTCCAATATTTGCTTGTGGATGCCAGCCACACCAATTCAGAATAGATGTTCTATCTTGAAGCAGTTAAAAAATTCACGGGATAATTAATCTTGTTACACCCAGATAAGGTGCACCCACACCAGTTATAATTTCTCTCACTAATCCTTATATAATGAGCATAACCACTTGGCTGTTTTAAATATCAATACAAGTTGAGATCATTATCCTGTGCCCTGCTGTGCAGAGCATAAGATTAGGCAAGCCTTCTTCTTGCACTGCAACAGCTGTTGAAAATGATTCCGGTTATCTGTTTGCCCAGCAGAACAATTCAAGCCATGGCAAGTCTCAATGATCACTGGCTTAAAAAACAACCCGAAAACCCCCACTGACATGGAGAGACACATCACCAAATTCAACAGGGCAACTGAAGCCTTAACTAGGGATGGGCAAACAAGCAGTTTTTTGTGATAGCCGAGATTCCCTGAATACTACCTTTGAAGCTCTGCTGGCCTCGTTTCCTGTGTTTTGATTCTGCCCTTTTCTTTGTTTCACTTGAATGGGAAAAGTGCAGTTTCAAGTGGGGAAAATGTGCATTTTTAAAAAGAGTGCATTTAAATGGGCATTTTTGGACGTGGACGCAAGCTTGTGAATTTGCAAACATTGTCAGAGAACAAGCACACTCCTGCATGTGTTAGAAGTTACTAACAAGATGGGCTCACACGATTTGCAAATATAAAAGAAATGCTCATACATTCCTATCATTAACTCTACCCAAATCACAGCCTTGGAAAACTGCTGTCAGAGCACTCAAAACTGAGATGGATTGACTTAGTGTAAAGGGAGATTGATTTCTACACTGTTTTAGCAAAGCCTTGCAACAGCTGCACTCTGCCAGGATTAGATGAGGAAGCCCACATTAGACTTCACTGTCTGATTTGACCCATGCACTCCAAACCAGACACCTATTGGCTTTGTGACCTCCTCCCCCTGCCCCACTGCCACAATTGGGTTCAATTGCATGAGCAGAAGGCGCTTCCATATGTGCAAGGGGGACGCGCCAATTCTTCCAATGCCCTCCCTGGCATCACAGCAGCTCTCCGCACCACATTCCACACAGTTGCTTACGATGCTCCAACCCTCAAAGGACTGCAGCAGGAAGCAAAAGATACAAAGCCCTCTTCTGTGAACAGAATCTTGCTCAGGATCCGACCCGCTGTGTCTCCCTTCTCCCTTGCTCCCACAAGACACGTTCTTCCAGTTCATTTGCTTCTCTCCTGGAAGGTGCAATTAACTGATGATGACTTCAGGAGGGGTTGAACTCATGGAGCACCAAGACTTTGGCAGGTGTCAACAGAAGATGTTCACATGAGGCATGCAGAGCAACAGGATGTTGGGTTGGTTCTCTCATTAGGCCAGGGGGAGGCAGTGAGGTGCCTGTGGGCAACAATGTGCCCCCAGATACCTTCCTTGATGCAAATTGAAGCATCCGCCTCCCAACATTTAATTTAAAAATGTTTGTATATTTTCTTATTGGAAGCTGCGATTGCCTCAAAATGAAGAGAGAGCCTCTGGTTGCTGCTATCTTAATCTCTTATGACCACCTCTGGGAAAGATTGCCCTTTGTCAATAGTCATCATGCTCATCTGGGGCAGCTCAGGGCAGTTTCTCAAATTCCCAGGTGTACCCATGGGCCCCAACGGTTTCCTGCCCCTGCACCAGGCCAAAATAAAGAATGTAAGGATTACCACCAATCCCTACCCCATGCTTCTTTTGGACTTCCTGTCCCACTTCAAGACTGGATACATTTGGCAAATCTGCATGCGGGTTGGATTTTTAAAGAAAAGACAGAGGACTTAGAGGTCATTGTTGAAATGCAAAGACTATTGAACCTCTTGAGATCTATCCCTTATGTGTCCATCTCTGAAGGACCAAGACTTAAGAGCACAAAAATAAAATAAAAATAGAATGTGCTAACAATTTAGTGATATACTGCTCTCGGATCCAGAGATCCTCTTTCTGCTCTTGGGAGGGGGTTTGCCAATTGCCTCCTTGTCTGCATCCCTCCTCCAAAACTGGCTCAACAGTGTAGGGGAGGGATCTTCTGCAGTGGCCTTTATGACATAGCTCTCTTCTTTGAAAAGAGAATCCAGCATCTATCTATCTATCTATCTATCTATCTATCTATCTATCTATCTATCTATCTATCTATCTAAAGGTGCCTTGAAATGGAGGGCTCCTAGCCCTAACAATCAAAAAGCATTGTGGAGCAACTCCCTATTTTTCCCCTTAACAGATTTTTTCCCTGATAAGATAAAAAGACAAAAGAGGACTTGGTAAAGTATAGGAGGGGTACAAATTAAAGATGATGATGTCTGCATCTTCCCCATAAAATTTCACGAATGACGCAGTGTGACTGCACAATAAGAACCTCATCTGGAAACAGCCCTAGTTCCTAGCATGAAAATGGAATGCACAATTTTCGATACGGAATCATACATCAGAGCAATTTTTTCTAAAATGTACTACTTAATTCTCCAAAGATGATTTTCAAATAGCTGCATTACCAGTGCTGCAATTTCTTCTCAAGAAAAAGAATAAGTAATGAATATTTTAACTATACTGCAATTACAGGAATCATCTCTCTCTCTCTCTCTCTCTCTCTCTCTCTCACGCACACCAAGAAGCATGCTCAAGTTGGCATCTGGATTTTCTTTCATCTCTTTTTTCTTTTTGCAGCAAAATAATATTTAATCTTTGCAGAAACTCACAGGTAAAGCAAGCAACAGAAGATGTCCTACCTATGCTAAGCTATTCTGTAACCACACTAAAGCATTGTGTGAACTTTAACAATAACAAAATAATGTTGCAATGTCAATACCTTTAGAAAAAAATGCCAAAATACATAAAGCAAAGAAGGAAAAACCAAGCCAAAGATATTTGCCTGAGTTCCATTAATACATAAAAAATTAACCTCATGTGAATTTGATATATTTAGCATAATGCTTATTTATTACCATTGTTTAAGATATACGGTAGCAGCAAATAAACATATTAGAGTAAAAATACTATAAATAAATAAAATACCAGCAGCTTACCTCTTTTTCCAAATACACTTTCTTATCATCCAATGTGTTATAGAGGGTGAAGAACTGCTTGGTTTCTTTGTGAGTTGCTGATACTGCAAATAATTTTAAAGAATTTAGCCAAGAAAAACACAAACAAAAATATAGTGTACTGTGGGCATGGAAGTGAAAGCCAACTTCCTTGGGGATCTGACAAAGTCATCCAAAGTCAAGTGCAACTCTGTGTATCTTTCAGTAGGACTTGCTTCCCAGAAACTTGTGTTCACAATTCCAGCCTTAGAATTTTTCCTTATGTATGTGTTCTTTTTCCTATACCAGTTCCACCAATGGTCCCATTAATATTCCCCTTGGCTTCCACAATGCCCAAATCTAATTTACCCTGCTGTGCAAATTATTTATTGGTTTATATTGCCTGAATTGATTTTGTCTGTACGCTGCCCTGAGATCCCAATGAGATAAGATTGGATACAAATAGTTTAAGAAAAAATTAAAAATAAACAAAATAATACTCACCAGCCTAACCGCCCTTGCTGGTGGGCAAGTTTGTATCACAAATAAACAGCCATTGGAGCAGGATTTGAATATGGAGGGGGGAACCTACAGACTAAACTTAATAGAAGGGTATAAAAGCCTCGCCATGTGCTCACAACAGTTTTTCAACCCCCTCCTACATATGCCCCTTTCCTCCTATAAAATCACTCCCAATGCTTGGCGGTTTGCTGAGCTGGTATTCCCTGGAAAAGGACAGATTGGCAAAGCATCCTCCAGCTGTGGGGAAGCACTGTCAGAGCACGCACACGCCTCTCTGGATCCCAGCCAAACTGTAGAAAATGACGGTTTTGTCAAGGTTCTTTTAAGTTTCAGCATGTTATAAAAACGTAGGGAGGGAAAGAACGCACTCCCAAGTACTCAGCCAGCCTACAAAAGCCAGGCAATATATCTTAACATAAAACCAACATTCTGTGAATTGTAGCTCACATAAATTTATTGGAAGTGACAGGATTTTAGCTTGTAAAGCAAAAAGGGTTATTCTAAATGATTTGCAATGCTCGTTTAGCATAGATCAGGCAGGCAAAAGGTAGAATTCTCCTAAACCATCAATTTACTACATTAAGCATGGCTGGGACAGTGATACAATGATGGTTCCGGTATAAAGAGAAGTAATGCACTTTCTGACACAGAACACTCTTTATAGCCATTAATGGTACTGAATAGCGGTAAAACCCATATATTATTTTGCTTTAGCTACTGATAAAGCATCAGTATGCATACACACACATACACCAAGTAGATTTTTTGGGAGAAAAATAACAAAATGACAAATTACTATTGTATAATAGTAAAAATTCAGGCTGGGGGTGTAGCAGCAGTGGAAACAATTTGTTCAATACAGAAGAACACATTGCTAAATTTTTGCTGGCACAAATTTAAACATTGTAACTACAAGGACTAGACATTCGTTTTTTAAAAGAAAAAGAAAATAAAAAAACCAAGTGCCAATAGTCCCCCAAATCCTGAAGTCTTCTAGTGAGAATCCTGGAGGTTTTATCACAATTGCAACATGCCTATTCCTTGGGTACAAAATGAAACTTCTATAACAGCAGCAACAACAGAAAGATTAGGTTCGGACAACACAATAACCAAAGGTGGGTTAAATAGTCAGCGGTGGTTTTAATAGTCAACAGTAGGTTATTGTGTCATCTGCTGAGACTTGTTCACACCACAGTTATTCAGCCAAAATAACAGAGCTGATTATTTGAACGATCGTTGGTTATCGTGTCGTGTGTCGGGCACCGTTGACTACTTCATCATACACAGTTGGTTATTTTCAGTGGCTAGAGTAAGAGCAACCAAAGCGGCAGCTGCCACTCTAGTCCAGCCACAAGAACTCACAATGGCTGATGGGATATCAGCGGGAAGACTGGGGGGAGAGAGAGTGGGGGATGTGTCAATCAAACACACTGTGGACTAATAGTCAACTCAACGCTGGCTTTAATCCACACCATGGTTGATTATAATCATGTTGTGTGGGGAGTACCCCCTCAATCATCAACCATGGAGATGACTATTAACCCGCCATTGACTATTGTGTTGTTTGATAGACAAATTCCAGGTCTAAATACCAATGCAGCAGCAGCCTGCACGGGAAAACTTAGTTAATGTCTAACACCCTAGTCCTCATGACTGCATGACAAAAACCTGTAATGACCTAAATTTCCAGAGATAGGTAAAAAAGGGATTGATCCTTTCCTCCCTTTCATAGTGAACAGTATTTCAACCTTAATCGAAGCAAAGAAATTAATGGCAAGAAATAGTTCATCCAAGGCGAGCAGCAGTTACTCAGGAGGGTTTTAAATTTTGTTGTGTGCTACTAAACTTCTGAATTTGTCTACTGGACTTCTCAAATGCACTACAGAGAGTTTTAGAACCCTGGATAAGCTCCTATCTCCTCTTCTTTCCACTCCTCATACTGTAGCGCCCCATCACTCAGCCAACAAACGGAACATCAAGGACAGAACGGGACAGATTTTTAAAAAGTAAGAAAAAAAAATATTTTTAATTTATTATTATTACTACTACTACTACTACTACTACTACTACATTTTTATACCGCCCAATAGCCGAAGCTATCTGGGCAGTTCACAAAAATTAAAATCATGAAGAGCATATAGGTGGTTATTATGAGATTGTGTAATACAGTGGTGAAATCTATTTTTTTGAAACAGTTTACAAATTAAATGATCCTAATTTTATACTCCCAAACACTCGAGGTGTTGACTTGACATACACAGAGTATCAAATCTCCAAAACTGAAGGCTTTAAAACACACAGGGCAAAACTGGTTTTGCAATCCCCTGAAACGTATTGCACACAGACACAATGGGTTGTATCCAATGCTGCAGCGCTTTCTGAAAGAGGCAGTTCTGTCCATGGAACCAGGAAGGGGGTTGATTTCCCCCTTCTCCATGCAAATCCACTGGAGTAGATTTCAGGGCTGCAGGGGGAAAGGGAAAGGGGGGAAGTCCAGTTGCACTGGAGGACATCCTCCCAAGACAGAGTTCAATGCATTCCGCCTTCGGTCCCAATAGAGCCATGCTGCCTTTGCTTTGCCACCTACCCCCATACGCACAAATCGTTTGATGGATTCCCAGCTTTTATGCTTGTTTTTCCTCCATTTTAAAAGTTTGAAAAATGCTGGTATATTGCTGTTCTTGTTGTTGTTGTAATTTGGGCTCACTCTTCTGTATCCGGCCCCACCCTCTTTTGCCTTCCTCCCTGTCTACCACTGGAATAGAACCTCTAAAAGTTCATCTGAAATGGAATCCAGCACTCGGGTTCTCACTCGGGTTCAGAGAGGTTCAGTACCCCTGCGCTAGCATGACTGATTTAACCCAAAGTTCATCCAGGTGACCAACTATCCCAGGGTCCACTGGTCGCCTGTAGCTGCCTTCTATAGTCCTGATCCACAGACAGGTCAAACGGATAAATGAGCTTCCTCACCAGTGCATCCCAGCCTATTCCAAAGAAGATGTAGCAGTATGTCTTTTCACATTTTGTCCTGTAGATATCACCTGTCATAAAGGAACACCTGCTCCCCCATTTTTGGAAATGGGGAGGGAGGGATATCATACATGGCTTCCACAGTAAAGAAGTCAAGTGACAGAAACAGGTGAATGAAACAAGGTGAACAAAGGGAACAAAGGCAGAAGATGGAGGACCAGAACAAAGAGTTCTTTGTTCTTGTTAAATCCATCTCGGGATGGGTTTTCACATGGGTTCCTGAGCCAAGAGGAACCTTACTGAAAGTTCCTCTTTTGATTTCTTCCACGCATGTCATCTGTGTTCTTTCCCCATTTTTATTTGGATGCTGCATCTCATGAGATGGTCCTCCAGGAACAAAAAGCTTCAGCACCTGAGTAACCAGCTTTTGGACAACAACTACAAAGGGCCCCCCTGTCATCTTGCACACTAGTGGTCATTGAATATTGAATAGAGGAGCCTCTCCAAAGATCTGGGTGTTGCTGCTGAAGAGGTCTCCACTAAAGTGGTCAGCCACCACAGT
Source organism: Elgaria multicarinata webbii (assembly GCF_023053635.1). Lineage (NCBI taxonomy): Eukaryota > Metazoa > Chordata > Lepidosauria > Squamata > Anguidae > Elgaria > Elgaria multicarinata. The sequence goes on from NC_086172.1 coordinate 64,664,214, forward strand.
ACATTTGGGGCAGTGGGGCCAGCAAAGCATCCCGAGCTTACCCCCCCACACACACACACATACTGCATGTACGCAAATCGGTATATGCATATATACATCTGTTTGTGTGAGCCTCAATGGGCAGTGTCCAATGCTGCCCCTGGGATCAATGCTGCCATCATGGGCAGTGTCCAATGCTGCTACTCTATCTCTACTGGCTGTGTTGCACCAGTGAGACCTGCTGCCAGTGCAACAGGAAGATAACATTTCCTAGAGCAACCCTGGAAACCAGCTGAAACTCTCCTTTTCAGAACAGGACAGGTCAGCAGAGCTCCCTTCTGCTAGCATTGCTGACCTGCTCCATTCTGGAAATGAGGGGTTTGCCTCATTTCCAGTTGCTTTAGGAAGTGCTATCTTCCCATTGGGCCAGTGATGTGTCAATACGCAAAGGCAGCATTGGATACTGCCCGGTATTCCCTGCTTTTACTAAAGGGGATTGGACACAAGTATGAATGCTCCACATTACATTACCTGATCAGTGGTGGGGGCAGTCCTTATATTCCACTACAAGTAATTTTGCCTAGTGACAGGATAAATAGGCCCTGCTTTAAGAAGCAGTTATTTAATACGGATTGTTTATCTAAGCGGCTTAGCTAACTACACAGATATTAGAAAACATTTCAAAGGATCGCAAGATCTTCAGCCTCACGGGAATTTTTTATAGGCACTTTGTAAAACCTTGCAAGTAGAGGTGTATGATGTGAATGTTAAAGAGCCGTCAATACAACAGCATTAGCAAGGTGCGGTCGTCATGCTCCGTAGGTTTTAAGCACTGAGCTGTGAGGAATACACCTCCACGTGATATACATACCCTGGCTGTAAAGTTCAATAAATCTCTTCTGGTACTGTGTTAACTCAGCTCTGCTGGGCACCTCATCAATCTTGCGTTGTAAAATGGCTATTTCTCTATTTCGTCGGGCCTGCAGGCAGGAGGAGGGAGTTAAAACAAAATACAAGAACTGATGAGGTTTTTAAAAATAAGACTGATGTTCGAAAACAAGCTGATAATGGAACCAATTGCTACAATGCAGCCGCCACCCCGCCAACCCTCTGTTGTAAAAGGTAACAGTTTCATGTAATTACTCAGGAACATCATCTGCGCTTCAAAACATTCATTACAAAAGTAGTTTGATATTCGCACGTTAACCAGAAATTATATTGTACAGGATAGGAATGCATCTGGCAAGGACATCCTCCAACCCCAACTCACCAGAAGCAGCCTGATCTTTTGCAACTTCTCTTTCTCAGATTTGTATTGTTGGTCTATAATTTTAGCAGGTTCCTAGGGTTTGAGACATGAAAAACACATACAAACATTTCTGATCCGTATATACCGACCCAAAAAAGTCAATTAAAATCTATTATTACAATGAACTGAAGTCAATTGTTTCAGTTATGCACAAACGTGACTGAAGAAGATACCAACATTTTAACTTTTTGAATGTTTCCTGTCTTCTACTTAGTGCTTTGCCTTGGGAATTCCTGTTATACATTTCTTCTCAAAACAAGAGTTGCATGCAAAGGCCAACCTGTTACAATTCTGGTAGGATGAGTTTAAAGCGGGAGTGCAGAACTTCCTTCAAACTGAGGGCTGAAGTCTCTTTCGGGGAGGGTCTTGTAAGCCACATTCCAGTGGTGGGTGGGGCCAAAAACACCTGCATATTTTACCTTAAACCTCTCACTCCCAGTAACTGAGTCTTAGGAGACGCATTTCAACCTTTCAGTATGGGGAAAAAATGGCACAAAAGCTGGGAAACCACCAGTCAATCAGTCGTTGGGGGAAAGCAAGGGGGCGTGGTCTTTTGTGACCCACAGAGGGCCTGAGGTTCTGCACCCCTGTTTTAAGGCCTGCTTCTTTTTGGTTTATAATACTTGCTTGCTGTGTAGCTGTTACAAGTCACTGTCAGGAAAAACCCTATCAGAAATATATTGCTCCTGTTCACGTCGTTTTCGAGTTCTGCTTTGCTCTACTTTCTGGACATGAAATATCCTTTTTGTCCACAATCTGGATCATCAAAAAAGAGCTGCAGGCTTACGCCCCCACTTTTCCCTTTCATATGCAGCTTCTTTTTCAGTTTCTCGTTTAATGTTAACCACAGTTTGCTGTGGCATCCTAATAGGCAAGCTATGGCTAGCGCTTGGCCTCCAAATTAGAATCATATGAGGCTTCTTTTTCAGTTTCCTGTTTAGAACTAACCACAGTTTGCTGTGGCAAACAGGCAAACTATGGTTAGCACTTGGCCTCCAAACTAGATTCGGAAACCAGAGTTTGAAAGGGGTTTCTCTGACCACGAACTGTGGTTAGTGCTAAACAAAAAAGCAAAAGACAAGCTGTGTGCAAGCTGTGCGCCGGAGGAAGGGCAAGTTCTGGAGTCCAGGCTCACGGCTACTCCTGTACTTTTAACTGATGAAGGTAACTTCTCAATGAACTATTTAGATATCGTAGCCCAACATGCATGCTATGTCAGTTGTGAAATATGCACCATGTGTATGGTGCCCAGAAAAAGATGTGCCTCTGTGATCTCCAAAGCAATCCCATGCGGAGGGAGAGGGAGAACCAAAGGCAGGAAAACCATCTTTCCTGATGCCCTACCAAGCTTGCATGGGCAGGGCGGAAGACGGTGGACCGGCATTGCTTTCCCTCCCTTCTTCAGTTAAAGAATTAGTTTTTCTTGAATAGTTTCCTTCCCATTGATTCCCAAAGGAAGGGAAATAAAACTACGCCAGCTCCAGGACTGACCTAGTCTCCCCTTTATTCTAGAGGCCCGCTAGAAAAATGGAAGGTATGTGTGTGTTCAAACCGTGTAGATCTACAGCCTCTACTAAAACGTCCCCCTTTTGCCCACATCAACATTGGCATTTTAGCGACAGGGGAGCACTGGCTAGGAACATCTCTGCAGGCTTATGAGGTTAACTCTCCTTCTCCAATGGTGGACCTCTGTCTCCTTTGCGCCTCCCCCATGCATACCTTTCTAAGACACACAGGACTGCAGCCGTAATGTACTTCAAAAGGGACACAGTGTTCCCCACCCCGGGGGGAAAAATACATGCACCCCAGGAACTGACATAGCTTGCATCCACTAAGTACCCATTCTTGTGTAAGACGTTTCTGTGAACATAGTTTTGTTAAAATAAAACAAGGTGTTCCTTTGAAAATGGTTGAGACACAGTTGCATTGTCCATCTACATTCAGTGCCCTGCCATCTAGCAGATTAGCAAGAGAGGAATGCTGTCAGCATTCCAAATGAGAAGGACACTTCACTAGAGTGAGGGGGCTGTGGGTATTTCACAAATCTAACCAATTAGAATTAGAAGAAGACGATTTCACAGCACTGCTTCATAAGAATGCCCAACTATTTGCCATTTACCTTTTCCTCGCCAGTTTCGGCTGCTTCTGCTTTCAAACTTTCAATGTTTTGCTGGAGGCGTCCCATCTCTTCCTTGAAGAGCGAGAAAAATAATAATTGTGTATTTTCATTAGAAAGAACTGTACTCTTTTGTGGAAACAGAAGCCAAAGATGTGCTCTTTTCATAAATTATGCATTCGAAAAAGCCCGAGACGTACATGCGCTGGCAACAAAATTAATTGTGGTCTTCTATGCCCAGAGCACTAGAGGCAAAGGTTCTTCATTATGTAAAACAGGATGCTGAATTGCCAGTGGTTTCATACTAGGATGGTGGGAGGGGGAGGGGAGGGGAATAAACACACAGTCTATTTCGCATGCAAATGAAGCTGGAGAGAAAGGGAAGGCAAGCGTGTGAGCTTTCACATGCCACCATCCCTACACCAATGATAAAACACAGCCAGTGCCACTTCATTTTCCTTTCTTTTATTATATTTCTAAATCGCCCAATAGCCAAAGCTGTCTGGGCGGTTTACAAAGATTAAAAACCATTAAAAACACATTATACATAATATAAAACCCCATTTACATATGTACATGTAAACAGACAGCACACATGCAGGCATACACATATCTAAAGAACGTTAAACGATCAGTAAGAAAAAAACAGTACCTGATTAAAACCTCATCATACGCTGCAATGCCTGAGAGAAGGTCTTAACCCGGCGTCGAAAAGATAACAATGTTGGCACCAGGCAGGTCTCATCAGGGAGATCGTCCCATATTGCGGGGCCACTACTGAGAAGGCCCCCTCCCTTGTTGCCACCTTCTGAACCTCCCTTGGAGGAGGCACCTTGTTGCTGAAATTCAGCGAGAAACCGCCAATCTTTCTGCTATCCCAAATTTGAGCAGCGGAGCCCGCATGGGTGGGGAGGGAAGCACGTGGCCCACGCGTTGCCCACCCCTGATGTACATCCTGCTTTAAAACTACAAGGTCCCCAGAGTGGATTACACATGCCAGGAGTTTAGACTTCAGGCTTGTCAGTTCTACTTCGTTTTTTACTAGAACACTAATATCTATCAATCAGAGGCAAGTGGAAAAGACATACAAATAAAGAATGGGTGTGTCTGATTTAAGTACAGGAGCTGAACTGATCTTAGTCTTTTCACTAAATTAGGCTGCTGTCATTTCAGCAGCCTATTTTAGGTGGAAAAGTCTTTTTTTTTTGTCGCTATTATTAACAACTGGGAGTCAGAAACCATTGCTGATCTACCTTCTGCCCAATGATGGCACAAGTTACCTTTGTGACATGGAGCATTACCATTACTAAGCCAAGAAAAACACACACATACATAACAGATCTTAGAAACAACTGTTCATACAGTGTTCAACTGTGTTTACAGACAAACACAGGAACACATCTGGATCTTCGAAGGAAGGCCTGTGCAGACACAGCTGGGAATCACTTTCTAAAACTTACCCTACAATGCGCTCTAAATTCTTGCTCTTGGCTTTTGAGGTTCTCATTCATGGCCACCAGTGTCCGCAGCTTCTGCAATACACTAAATGAAGATATTATTTATTCTCAGGAATTTAGAAAACATATTCTAAGAAAATGTACATGTTTGGAGGGGGGGAACCCTTCCCAAATATTTTAAACAAGCTATCTAGATTTTGCTACAAAATGTAAGGTAAGAATTGTGCTGAATACAAACCTAGAACTTTGTGGGGAAAAACAATGGTCTTTAGTGCAGCTATTCACATTTTCAGTGTCTCCATTTTATCATCCAATATATTGTATCATTTTCAAATGATTTCTTTAAAACAACAACAACAATGGAGGCAACCAAAATATGGGATCATCCACTTTGAATGACAGGATAGAGTGGGCATGATTAATCTGAACCTAGAAGTACTTAAGTACACTGATTTCAAAGGAGGAAATTAAGTAAATGCTTAATCCTCCTAATCAAAGTTTAGTTGGATCATAGCCACCGTATTTTTAAGGTACACAGATAGCATACATTGGGATGAAAACTTTCAATGGAAATGTGGGGGGGGGGGGCTTTTTTAATTTGGGAAAGTCCTAGTTCAATCAAGTCTCAAAGTTTATTTATTTGTGGCATTTATATACTGCTGAATGTAGTAAAACCTCTCAAAGCCACTTAAATTCCATAAATGAAGATGGTTGATCGCACAATAAAAGCCTCACATGGAAGCACCCTTAGTAAACAAATTTATCTGGAGCCAGGTCTACCTATCTGAGCCATTGCTCAGTCACTAGATTTTGTTTGGAAGCATATCCCCACCCCTTCTCCTCTATTCTCCAATGTTTGAATTTTCCAATGTTTTTTTACTACGTCATTGCATGAGGATACTGTGAAAGGAAACATTTGGATTGAACACACACACACACACAGACACACACACACACACACACACACGACTAAAGAATTAACACAATGCATACAAAGCAAGTTGGTAACCCAAGGAGGAGAGGAAGTGAACACATACGTCGAATCTGCTTGGGATTCCACTATTTCTAATGCCGCCAACTCCTTGTCCAGTTTTTCACTATGGTTCTTAACCTAAAAGATTGGAATCAATAACTGATTATGTAAACGACATTGAGTAGGTCAAAAGTTGACATCAACTTAACCTGAGAGCTAACTCCTCCAAAACGCTCTGTTAAAAAATCTTGGCAAAACCCACCAGCGTTTTCATCTATAACCTGCATGACTCCTAAAGGTGTGGCCAGATATATATTTTTTTCTAAAAGGGATTTTAGTAGTGGCTCTCCAGGCCTAGTGCAAGGCCTCAACACTGGCACAAGTGGACTTAGGAACATAGGAAGCTGCTGTATACTGAGTCAGGCCCTTGGTCCATCTAGCCCAGCATTGTCAACACTGACTGGCAGAGGTTATCCAAAGTTTCTGGCACGAATTTTTCCTGCCCTACCAGAAGAAGCTGGGGATTGAACCTGAGACCTTCTGCATGCAAAGCGGGTGTTCTACTTTATATGCTAACAGCTAGGTCTTGACTGTTTCAGGCAAACTGAATAGGGACCATATTTGGTCATGATGCAGAGTGGTCCTCCTAGATTCTCTGCCTTAGCATTGGCAGCACAAATGCACGCACCCACACAAACGTTCTGACATGACCTGTGACAGTGCAGCCTGCAAAACTGAGCATATGAAATTCAGGAAGCAGCCTCTCCAGTCATTCAAAATGATGCCCTTGTTCAGATAATATGCTAAGACAGTGGTTAAGCATTTTGAGCTAAACATTATGGCATAGCATGTCATGTGAACCATGATTTAGCGTGTCGTGTGAACCATTCCTAACCATGGTGGCTACATAACCATGGTTTAAACATGCTCACTAACCATTTGCTGCAAAAGGGTTAGTGGCCTAACCATGGCTTAGGGCCTTTCTACACCTCTCAGCGTTCGGGGAGGGAGGGGGGAGGATCTTGCGATATTCTGCTCACAAGATCCTCCCCTAAATCCACATGCCGTGAGACATCCCAGGAGGAAGGAGGGATTAAAAAAATGGAGATAAGCGCACATGTGCTCCAACTAAAAGTTTTTTTAAAAAAACTGCTCCCCCCCACCCCTGATGGGCATGGAGCACCCGAAGAGCTCCATGCCCATTTCCCGCCTCATGTTTACTCTTGAGGAGGCGGTACAAAACAGGGGCAAGCAACCACACACCTCTAGCGGTCTCGGGACAATCCCAAGACCGTGGGAAGAATCGAGTTTTCCCAGGGATTATTCAACCCTGGGAAAACCCGTGTTCATGCCCCCCTGCCCCTGGGAGTCCTTGTGTGTAATTTGGACACACAGGGAGTCGGCTGTGACCAGCCCGGATTTTCAGCCTGGTGTAGAAACGGCCTTAGTGTGATGTCTGAACAGGCCCAATGAGGATTCTCATAGAGGTACTGAAGAGGACAACAAACAGCAGCAAGTATCTGGAAGTAACTACTGGGGAGGGACTGTCTCTTCTCTCTCACTGTGGACATGGCCAGTCAGGCAGGGGAGTGCTGCCACATCCACATAAATACACAGACCACCCCTGATTACAGGAGAAAAGTCTATCTGCCATTACACTTGTTTGTTACTGTGAAGTCTAGGAAGCATGAAACGTGAACCAAACATGACACTGATTTTGGCAGGAAACATTTCTACAGTTAAGTGATGCAGTGTATACCCAATCAAGTAGTCCATTAAAAAACTCCAACAGTGGTTGAATGCTAATTCTTTTAGATACAATTACTTCCACTAGCTTAGATATAGAACTGATTGGAAGCACCAACATGTCCCGCACCAAACACAATAGAGCGTGAATTTAAAAAAAGGGGGAATTTTAATTACTATTGAGGTTAACAAGCTATGTTTAGCCTGCAATTCTAAAGATAATTACTTCAAAGTAAATCTAAGCTAAGTACTTGGACCTTCAGAATAAACACAGCTTGGACTGAGCTCTCTGTCACAGTTAATGGGGGAGGTAAGGAAAAGAATCTCTATGAACTGCAGCAATTTATACATCAAGATTCTTTTTGTATTCAAAATAAAAGCTGTATAGTGGGATTCTTCATCAGATGTATTGGACATGCCAGGCACACCATGCTGTAGTTAGTTGCAGGCCATTCACATAGTTGCCTTTACTTAATAGACAACTTATTTAACAGGACCGTATGGTAGGCTATGAATGCAATAGGTCAACCTGGTAAGGCATGACTGCAATCCTATACACACTTAGCTGAGAGTAAGATCCAGCTTGTATAGGATTGCACTGTAAGAGGCATTATGAAAAGTTGCTCCTGTTGAATTTCCCCCTCCCATCCCAGGCAGGAAGAATGTGTACCTGAACAGGGATTTCTACCTGTTCAAAGCTTGTGAGCCTCTGTCAAAAACAAACAAACAAAAAAAGGACCAGCAATCATAAAACCAAGGATATTCTCATAGTATTAAGAGAGTTTGAACACTACCATAAAACATTATGGGAGAGATGCAGTGAATTTGGATAACAGACACAAGGCAATTGATAGTACAGTACTAAAGCATTCTTTAACCTGCGACAATGAAAACCGCAGTGCTACAAGAGTGCTTACTCCTTTTATTTGTGTATGTGACGGCACTCATTTCTCAATTGGCCCTGTTCATTTTTTTCACAGCTCACAGACACTGATCTAAGTAAAAGAAAGTGGGGTGGGCAAAGAAAAAGACTTTACCTCATTTAGTGTTTTCTTGGCCTCCTTACATCCTGATTGCAGGCTGGCACATTTAGCCTGCAACTGTTATCAAAGAGAAAGACGAAAGAAAAGCCAAGTTAAGTGATAACAAATTTGGTTAGTCAGGCTTTTTAATCAAGTACAGCAAACGTTCATGGTAATGGGGTTTATATACATAAGAACCACGCTGGATGTATTCTTACTTAATGGCTCCTCTTAGAAGCAGCATTCAAACAGAACTATTCAGTCAGAAAACTTGTATCAAAACATTTAAAAGTTTATCAAACATAGTCAACATAAAACATAGATAAAAACAAGTAGTCACGCTGTTCTATTATACCAAAGCTCTCAGTAGGATATAACATTTATTAAAGCCAACATCAGCTTTCAAGATACACATAACTATTGTGTTGGTTGGCTGGCTAAGAATTTTTTTAAAAAAATTGAAAGACCCTCAGAAACAACTATTCCCCCCTTTATTTCTTGTACATTCAGTTTGCAAGGAAAGGTTCAGTGTAAAACATTCATACTGTACGTCAAACATTGCGGGGCCATAATAAAAAGGTAGTATTTTCCTACCTCTTTTAGACATGGATACTTCTCAAATTCAGGTTTTACATTCTGAGGTAGCCTTCCTTATACTAGTGCCTCTAGAAGTGTTAGACTACAACTCCCACCAGCCCCAGCCAGCAGGGACAATTGTTGGGGATGATGGGCATTGTAGTCTAAACATCTGGAGGGCACCAGGTTTGAGAAGGCTACAATAGTGGCATCACACTAGCAGAAAGGGCTTCCGCTCACACAAGGCAAAGCACCTTACTTCCACTGATCTCCTTCACCTACTGCAGCCCTCTGTGCTCTATGCAATACCGTTCCAAAGCATTTCCCCAACTCAAAGGAGCAGCTATTCAAGGGTCATGGGGAGGGAGGGCGCCTGCAGCAAGTGTGTGTGACTCAGAGAGTGAGAGATTGGTGAAAATGGGTTGCTCTGCCTTCCACAAGCAGAAGTACTTTCCACTTGTACAAAGCCACTAGCAGATGGCATACAACCCAGTGTCTGCTCACCCCACATCCCATCCCAGACACCCCATGAACTGAAATGAAAAAAGCCGCCAGCATAAATGAATAAATACTGAAGAAGCCCAAGGAAATACCATACACAGAAAATTCATACTGGAAAATCAGGCTGAAAAATTGCATACATTGTGACAGTCACAACAATCATTTTAGCAGTGGGGTAGTGAAGTCCAATATAATATTTTCACAGGAATGGATAGTGAGCTGTCACAGGAGGTCCTCCTAGCATCTGAACAAAGAAACATGATCTTTCTGAAAGAATTTGTATAAACTAGACCAGCTATCCCCAACCTGTGCTCTCTATGTCTTTTTGGACTTCAACTCCCATCAGCCCTTGTTAGCATGGCCAATGGTCAGGAATGCTGGGAGTTGTAGTCAAAAACATCTGGATGGCATCAGGCTGGGGAAGGCTGAACTAGACAATTCTATGCAGCTTTTAAGTCCCAAATATCGTTTATATTCACACTATGCCATTGTTTGTGCATAAACAGCATTGATGGCTTTCATTCAGAATTGCTGGCAATTCTGTGAAGTTCATTATATTAAGGAAGATATGCCCAACCTCTCTACTTATGCATAGGAGTACATAAATCCTTATCAGGACTCCGATTTCTCATCTCTTGATTCTCCTGGATTGAGCATGAAGTTATAAGCTAAGTTTCCTCATCCGTTTGGAATAGTAGAGTGAATATTTTAAAGAACTTTATAAAAAAAATAAAAACCGTACTTCATCCAGCTGTTTAGTTTTCTGCAAGATCTGCTTGTTTAGAGATGCCACTTTCCTTCTGTGTTGCTGGGCTGCTCCGAGTCTTTCTGGACGCTCCTCTGCAGAAAGTTCTGATTGCTGGGGTGGGTGGGTGGGTGGATGGAATGGGGGCGAGGGAAGAAAAAGGGCACACAAACGGATTACCACTCCACACTTTGTCAGATTCCCCAGGATACTTGCTAATCTAATCTTTGCACAGGATGGCCTTATATATCACTAGACAGCCTCATGCAAGAATGCACAGGTTAGGGTTTGGAAGCTGTGTGCCTTTGGTTACAGAGAGCAAGCAAGTGCTAACGTTGGCAAAGCTTTTCTGTTGCAGCCTAGCACTGAGACCCAGAGAGGTCTTTTACCCTGTGAAGAAGTTATTTTGGAGATAATGCCTTTCAAAAGGTCTTTGCATAAGCCATTTGCAATCAATGCTATCAGGAGAGCAAATATTGTGATAATACCCTCTGTATCATTTTTTCTGTGTCTGACTGGTCATTTTGATTACTATGAAGATTGTTCTGAATTTATATATAAAACAGGAAGCCTTTCAAGTCTTTCTCCGACTACAAGCCAGCATTCCACGATTTATTTTTCTTTGGCGCCAGTAAAAACAACAACAAACTGTTGAGAAGTGAATACAGCATCTGACCTGTTATACTAAGTCTTATGCAATTGACCTATGGAATTACAATTTGAATCAAAGCTGTTAACCCTTTAATAGAATCTGTACATGAAGCTTTGTACGTTCTATCCTTGGTCTCCCAAAGTGTGACAATACCTGCTCTCTCGTTGGAAACTGGTCTACTACAGTCTTATCACCTTGAGAGCTTGGTTGAGCGTACGAAAATTTTGGATTCGTTTGTATGGTCCTGGTTCTTTGGGCTATGTCCACAAGATACATAATGACCCATACTTCACTGAGTGGATGAAATTACTCTGGAATAAGATCAACTCTCTGGACTTCTGCCCAGAGTCTCTGTTAACGATGGAAGCAAAACAGGCCCAAGCTCTTCCGTCTCAAAGGGTAACGGACTGTGATCTACAAGTTTTAAGATCTGCAGCGGACAGAACTTGTTCTCCTCGGTCCTTAGGTGTTAACCTGAGTTACAGAATGGCAGAAGCAAAATATTTCTCAATGCTAAACATCCCCAAATATTGGCATGCACTATCTCTGGCAAGATTTAATGTCTTGCCATCTGCTCTCTTACAGAGGAGGTTTCAGAAAATCAGTATTCCTGATCACTTATGCCGAGGTGGAAGCAATGAAATTGAATCGGTCACGTTCTACTCTATTGCTCTTTTTATAGAGAGATTAGAGAGAAATTATTGCTTGACACCACATTAGAAATTAATGCACTCCTTCATTGCTTCAGGGCCACAGAGGACAGAGACATAATCAAGGCTTTTGCTGAATTCTTTCGGAATGCTAGGAAAATAAGGTATCTCCAGAATTCATTTTGTTGCATATTTCTCAAATTTGTATGTAATTTCTCCCTACTCTTTTGTAAGTGTAAAGTCTGGTCGGTGACCATAATAAAGTTGATGATGATAATGGCTGCCAACCAGAACATGGGTTGCCAATACTGTGAAAAAAGCCAGCATGCTAGGACTACAAACTAAAGAAAAACACAGCACCGCAATGGGCCTGCTCAGAAGTCACCTTAAACTCTGCTGGTTAAGGTTTTCGGTTAAGCAGCAGGGTTTAAGGTGTCTTGAGTGATGCATTTTGCTAAACCCTGCTCACTCACTAACTCTGCAGCAAGGTTAGCAGCTCTAACTGTGGTTTAAAGTGTTGTGTGCAACAGCACGGCTTGTGGTTAGTGCTAACCCCAGAGAACCACAGTTTCGCTAACCACAGAGCCTGAAGTCTCCTCTGAACAGACCCACTGGCAGCATTGATTAGCAGGGCATGGGGTCAGTATCTAGAGCCAGAGCTAAACCATAAGTAGCTAACCTGGTGCCCTCCAGATGCTTTGGACTACAACTCCCATTGTATTTTTATTCATTGTTTTAAACTGCCCAAAGAGCAGGCTATGGGGCATATAGAAATCATCATCATCATTATCATCATCACCTAGAAAAATTGCCACAAGCGAGAAAGAGATATAATAATGCAACAGGAAAAGGTTACAATTATTCTGTTAGTCACATCAGTCACCGGAATCACATCAATTCCACCCGCCACGCCCAGAAAACCTTCAGAAATTAGGCCTACCAAAATACATCCACACCAACATCCAGAAAGCAGTCATGCTTAAAACATGCTCAACATTCAAGAAATTCCTGAATTAGTAAAAGCATTACTTGGCAAAGACCATCATGTCCATCAAGAAAAAACGCCACAAGCGAGAAAAGAGATGATAATGAACATCATCATCATCTCCAGGAAACATGGCCAATGGTCAGAGCTGATGGGAGCTGTAGATCAAAATAGCTGAAGGGCCCCTGATTCACTATCCCTTAGCTAAACTACAGGAGGTGGGTGAGTACGAGACTGTATGATTTCTGATGTCTCTGTTCTGAGACCATCTTGCTGCAAAGTCTTGAACTAGAAAGAAATTGAGGAGGATTTTTTATTTTGAAAGAAAGTGGAAAAAAGGGATTTTAAGCCTCATAATTCTATGAAGCACACAAAGTCCAAGTTTAAGACCTAAGAGTGAATGTGACCATCTAACCTATGGTGTCTTCCGGACCACAAATCATTGTTCACAAAAGCTGAATCATGCATCTGGCTTGTGATGGCCTCGACGGCCCCTTCCAACTCTACTATTCTATGATTCTATGAACACATGAAGAGACTGCTTTTTGCTGTAGGGCCAGAAGCATTGACATTTGATAGCAAAATAGATACCTGATCATTTCTGCCCTCTGCCTGCAGCATGAAGGTATCTCTTTCTACTCATTTTTAAAAGTTGTCTTGAGGGCCCTTGCTGGCTTAAACGCAGGGCAAAAAGGGTTAAAAACCACTTACATAAAGCTATCTTTCTTTCTTGACTGCTTTGCTGGACTACATCTTTAGGCTGACTGATGAGGAATACTCTGAAGTTAGGAAATATATTGAGTGATACATCATAAGGCACTGGGGTCGATCCAATAAACTCCAACTCCCTTCCTGTCCTAAGGCTACTAAGATGTTTCTGCTCTATGTGAACACAGAGATTCCCTGATTTTTGCTGGAGCTAGATGACTCTGCAGTTAGTATGGTGCTTTTAAATCCCCAAAGCACTTAATCTTTCCCTTGTTTGCCCCAATAACACTGTTCAAGAACACTGCCCACTCTTGGAACTTTTTATGTTCCATAACATTATCTGATCAATTATGTACTGTCAAAGAGTCCCACATCAGTCCCAAAGGGGTCAATGTCCTTAGATGCAATCCTTGGACAGAATTTTCACTGCATTTTCTTTTCCAGAATCCCTAAGATCCAAAGGGGCCAAGATGCCTCCCACCAGGAAGAGAAGGGCCAAGATTAGAATCATAAAGAACTTAGTTCACTTTAAAGTGCTTTAGAAATTAAACACAATATACTAGCTTCTAATGATGAAGCTTCTGACTCAGGCCCAGATTCCAAATTGTCAGCAAAATTGCTACATTACACAATTCCGGGCTAAATCCAATGTCATGCAAGTCAACCTCCACTCAGGCAATGGGACTTCTGCTTGCTCTCCTCCCTCCTGGGCCTCCCTGTGTGCTCCCCCAACATTTGCTCCCTGGAGTCTCCATAACCTCAGCATAACTGCTACAGTACATACTTCTAGTCTACATCCATCACACAAGTGGACTTCCTCTTGCTCTCCTGCACTCCGCCACCGAACCCTCCAGAGCAGATCCAGGGGACTACAAGGGGCGGGGTGGAGGAGACAACCAGGTCCGTCAACAGCGTCCATTCCGCTGGTAGATAAACACTGTTGGAATGATCCACTATCTTTATTGACGTCCTAAAAGCACGTCCAACATTTTTCCTATTGCCTCTGGTCAGAGGTACGGATGGCTTCATTCATTCATCTCAATTCAAGAAAGACTAAATTTATTCCTATACCTTCTTTCCCAAATGTAGCTTCCACTTCTTTTGATTCAACGATAACCACAAAAGATGGACTTACTTGAATTTAAGGTGTAATGAAGTGACAGCTCTATATTAACCAATGTGCTCAAAGACTTGAAGAAAAGGACAAAACAGAAATTGCAATGTTTTAAACCATCTTCATTACACACTGGCAGGAAATCCATTTTATCAGCCTAAAATAGCAGAGGCAGATTCCTAAAATCTATAACTGCAGAATGATGGGAGGAATGGGCTGGGGAAAGAGATAAAGAGGATGAAATAAGGATGTAACGATCTGTCTTCCTTACAAATAAAACTCGGTATGGCTCCAAACGCTATATTACTGCTGTAAAAAACTTTTGCAGGTAAAAGCAACGGAACTGCTTTATTAAGTAGCCGCATAAGGCCTCTTCTAAATGTGATACTCCACAGGCTACTCTTCTGCCCAAGTCCATAATTAACAGCAGCAGCAGCAGACATCTGCTTTTGACAGCTCCTGTGTTCACTTAATATGCCCCATTGGGTACAAAATATCTCTATGTATTTCTGAAAACTCATGAATACAGACATCTAGAGCAGTATCCTCAGAAGCTGTTCTACATTCCTGGCAATCCAGTAAGGCAGCGTTCCCCAAACTGGTTTCCGAGGCAGTAAGCCTATACATGCCAGTTGTTGGGGAACATGGGAGGGAGAGTGCTGTTACCCAGGTCCCTGGTCAACAGCTGGTTGGCCACTGTGTGAACAGAGTACTGGACTAGATGGATCCTTGCTCTCATCCAGCATGGCTCTTCTTATGTGTCCTCACAATATTCTGGACTTCAACTCCCATCAGTCCCATTTAAAAAAATACCACCCTATTTGCATATTCCTGAGGCACTGGGGAGGGAGGAAGCCAGGGAATAAAAATGGGTAGCAATCAGAACGGGGAAGGAGCCAGGATGAGGAGACCAGATGGGTTCTGCCGTAAAGGCTCCTGGGATATGTACTGGAGCTAGTTGGAGGACTGAGGGAGAAAGAGGGGGAGAACTAGCCACGGCAACTGGACATACCGTGGATAGTTCTGCAAACAAACAACCCACTGTGGCTTATTCGCAGGGTGGCTTAGTGTGCTGTGTGTTGGATCCAGACTATGCTTCCACTGGTGTGGAGAGAGGAAGGCCCTCCAGAACATTATAGGAGTTGGCAATGGGAGAAGGGTGAAATCAGCAGAAGCTGCCCTTCTCCCTCTCCTATGCCAGCAATCAAAAGCTTTCTCTAGACGAAGGAGATTTTTTTTGTCTATGCCAGTTGAGGTCTAGGTCTAACGCACAAGAGCACAGACCTAATGAAGAACCTTTGGTAAACTGAGATCACGCTAAGTAGCACTAGTATTGCAGGAAGCAAGTATTTTTAAAAAGAGAGAACCCAGAAAGCTGAAGCCCCATGCAGTTGAAGACTTTAACAAGCAATTCTTCAAGTACAATTAGCTTAAAACAAAAGCCATAAATCACCTACCTTTTCTGCATACTCAGACACAATCTGCTTGATCTTATCAGACTGAAGTCCAACTATCTGACCTACAGTGCTTGCGGTCAGTCTGCCCTGCAAGGACAACACAAGCCTTATTAGGGCAAGCGAATGGGCCGCTTGCTGAAAACCTGTGCAGTTCAATATAAGAGGCAGTCCTCGTTTCAAAAGAGATTGTCACTAAGTGCATTTTAATTAGACAATTAAAAATGGGGTCCGTAGTGGTTGTGGAACACCAAAAGGATTAAAATGAGCTTATTTGCAAGCAATTTTAAGTTTTGGGTGCTCCGTAGCCACTAGGGGTGACATTCTTTTCTTTTTAAAAACGTTGTTCCTGAATTCAAGGAGCAGCGGAGGCGGTAGCAAAGGGCAGCAGGGACTGTATGCAGCACACATGCGGGCTGCATGTTTCCCAGCCCTGGTTTACAAGAACAGGATGTGGCCACTTTTACATAGCAAAGGTTGTCAAATTTCTTTTAACCTAAGATGTTAAAAGTCAAATTCAGTTTTGGGGAAGCTCTCCAGGGCCAGGTTCCAGTTTGGGATCCCCCCCCCCGCTCCCCGAAATACCACAAATGCAAGTCAATGTTATAGCTTGAAGCTCTTACTCCCAGTAACTAGGCCTCAGGAGAAGCATTTCAACCTTTTCGAATGGGAGGGGGAAAATCATGCAGAAGCTGGGAAACCATCAAACGATTGGTGGCCGGAGGAAAGGAGCATGGCTCTCTGGGGAACTCCACTGGGCCAGACTGGGACCCCAGAGGGCGGAGGATTGGCTCGCAGGCCTGAGGTTGGGCATCCCTGATGAATAACCATGGCAAGGCGTTCCACATCAGTGGTTCAGCTACACCAGGGGACAACAGCTGCTGCCAATTCACTGGACAGGCGTCTCGCTTAAAATATATGCAGAAGGTAATGGACGTTGTGGGCCTTGCACCCCAGGAATGGGTGCAAGGCATGCACATGTACATAGTGACCAGAAGGAGGAATCCCTGTGCCTGTCCCATCTGCTTGTCACTGAAAGCAAAGGGTGCTGGTGTCAGCAAAACATGCTTGCCTAGAAGGAACAGGCGTCAATGCGAATGGATGTGCGACCATCCCAGAGTGCAGGACATGGACTAATGGGCTCAAGTTACAGGAAGCCAAATTCCAACTGGACATCAGGAAAACTTCCTGACTGTTAGAGCAGTATGACAATGGAACCAATTGTAGTGGGCTCTCCCACAATAGAGGCATTCAAGAGGCAGCTGGACAGCCATCTATCAGGTATGCTTTAGGGTGGGTTCCTGCATTGAGCAGGGGGTTGGACTCGATGGCCTTGTAGGCCCCTTCCAACTCAACTACTCTATGATTCTATGAGTATCTTCACAATGCTGAGGCACATGTGCTGAGTAGAGGAGCAGAAGGCCTTGTGCCTGGCTCAGGAAGAAAGCTCTTGAAGAGCAACAGAGGGTGATGGGAATCAGAGTCATTCCACCCCCTCTCCTGATTGGCCAGGTTCTTCTGCTCCCTGAACTGCTTCCATGCCAGCTGATCTTCGTAAGAACTATTTAACTGTAAGAACTGGTGCCAGAGTTGGTTCCCCCCCCCTTCCCTCTCCATCCCTTTTGGGTCACATCTCTTAGATTGAGGGTAGCCAGTGTCTTGTTTTAGTAACGATATGCAAGCCACTCTGGGAGCCTTTTCGGTAGATGAGTGGGATACAAAGGATGATGATGAGTTTGGAAACCTAGAGGATAGGAATTTGCCATTTCCTACTATTCATTTAAAACTTAAGTTTGCCTCTGTAGGGCCACCAGTTGATTCAGAAGCTAAACACTGTATGAGAAACCCCACCTTTTAAGTTTGATAGTTTTTTCCTCATATCAGTTCACACCATAGCTTAATGCCTGTGGTAATCTCACTCCAGTTAACCCTAATTCAAGGGTTGTGTGACAGCTTTCAAGTCAACATGCAGGTGCTGGCAGATACAACAGGGATGTGAATAAGTTATGTATGCTGTGCTACCAAGTTGGTTTAATGGGTACAGAGTGCAACTTGACAGACTTCCTTCACCAAGTTCCAAATGATCTCAGTTCATAGCCCCATGAAGGAGGAATGTGTATTGCAAAAGTACTTAAAAATTAAAAACAGAGCTATGACTAACAAACCAAGAACTGCTTACCTCTTCTGTTCCCATAGCAGCCATCTCAGTCATCAATGTTTTAATACGAAGCTGATGAAAAATAAATGACAAGATCAGAAAAACTGATTTCTAAAGTCCATGCTTATTAGATAATAATTCTTATGTGACAGCCTTTCCAGTGTGATGTATGAAGCTTAGCAAATTGACACGGTCTATTGAAATGTGCACAGGATTTCCAAACAGGTTTTTAAACTAAAGTAAAAGCTATGCAATTGTTGAATTCCACTGTCAACAGTCCTTGGGAGCAAGGTATACATTACATTATTTATAATTATTCTTTTTTTATTTGCAGCATTACTGCCTTGGACCATTGGTTCATCCAGCCCAGTACTGTCGACATGGACTGGCAGCAGCTCACCAGGGTTTTACATAGGATTCTGGGAATTGAAGTCCAAAGCTTCTAGAGATCTCCTTTCTTCTCACCCCCACCCTAATCTACCAGATTTCCTTTATCGAGTGCAGGGGTTGGCAATATGCAGCCATTTTTATGTATTTATTTTACAAAATTTATAAATTGCCCTAAATTTAAGAAGATTCCTAAGCGTTGAACAGTAAAGCAAAACCCGTCAGAATATAAAAGAATACAAATTTTTAAAATCCAGTTATGGCAATAAAATCATGTTATGGCAATAAAATCATGCCTTAGCAGAATTGCTGTGATTTCAGCAGCATCCACCACTTTGGCTACCAGCCACTTCCAGCAGTGATGGGGAGCAGTGTGAGCCTGTAGGGTTCCCAGGGGGTTAATGCAGCCTCCCCAACCCTATGGCGAGTAAATGTCCCTGGGTTAAGCCTGTCCCAATGTATTAGTTTTGTGCACCTCTTCCGCAGCTTGAAGGTCATCTTCAGTATAGGCCTCAGTTTTCCCTACTGGTAAGAGCCCAGCAGGTAGCGCCATTTTCTTGTCTTCAGCCTATTAAAAAGAAGAAGAAAAAGATGTCTATAAGATTAAGATGGAAAAGTGTGGAATATGATGTCTATAAATCAGAAGGGTGGGGAGATACAAACAGTGAACAACCAATATACTGTACAACACATATGTATGTACCAAATACATTAGAGATATGAGGCTGGATTCAGAAAAGGGTGAATGATGTTACTTCATATGGAATGTGGCTTTCCCACAAGCATAATTTACAAATATATTAAAGAGGCACCACAGAAACAATCCACAGAGTAAAAAAACACAAACAGCAGCATATGGTACCGAATGATCTGCCTGCACAGGATTCTGAACCCCCTTTCCCTTACAGGGGCTTAGTTTGGATGACAAGGTTTTGACTGTCTGAGGTACAAGTGTACAGCATCAACGAGATGTAAGTTGTCAAGAACTCCGTTTTCTTTTTGTGTCTTATCAATCTGTAAGTTTCCATTTCACAAGGCTGAAACTGCACATAGCGATAAAACACCTACGTGTGGGTTATGTCAGGATGTCTCTATCCGCAACTTCAGAACGGGACCCAGTTAATTGAAGTCAGTGATGGGAACTCGTGTTCCTGTGGTTACTCTCACACCACTTCCTTATTGGGCCTGAGAAAACTGTTCCAGCCAGCCCATGATTCGCTAACAGGCATCACCTCAGAATTAGAAAGGACTTGAGCATATAACGGGGTGGGTGGGTTGCAGCTGCCCATTGACTTCATCTTTGCCTTCCATTTGCCTTCACTTTGGACTCCAAGTATTTTTGTCTGGGCCATGTTCTATCTGAAGACCCATGCCCAGGTACGTATAGACAGCTTTAGGTAGCTTTGTGATTTTTCCCCCTTTGAAGTATTGTTTCCCAATGTACTCTGGCTGTTGCGTACCTTTTATTTCCATTTCCCCTTTCCCAATAAACTTACTGTCTCTTATTGTTGGTTGTCTGTGTGCTTCATTCCTTACTAAATCCAGAACTTTCATCTTGGTTAATGCTAATGTTTAAGGTTAAAGGCCTGGGCCTTAAAAACAGAAGGGGCTGGTTTACTTCCCCCTCCACTCCATTTCCTAAGCCTTTTGTCCCTGCCTAGACTACTACAATCTAGGCCAACCCCCTTCCACCCTTCACAGTTGCAAAGAATTGTGGCCACATTTTATAGAACTTAACAAAGGGAGTGGGATACGGCTCTAGGAACAGGTTTTTTTTGCTACCTGGGACTATAGCCCCTTTCACAACATTGTTGGACTTGGACCTTCTGCACATGTAAAACATAATGCAACTTGTTTTATTCTCAGCTGGATCAAAGGCCAGAAGCGAAAAAGGGAGAACACACATGCACAAAAAGATTCATTCACTTTAATTACCTAACGGTCATAAGGCAACCTTCCCCAACCTGCCCTATATTTTGGACAACTCCTAGCATTCCTGCCAATTGAGGGCTGATGAGTTGGAGTCCAAAACACCTGAAAAACACTAAGTTGGGAAGGCCATTCTAGGCTAAAGAGCTCTTCATTTTCCAAATCCCCATTGTTTCACCTAGATCAAGAAACAAGCTTACCTTTTCCATTTTTCCTTGTCTGCTGAACCCATACCTCCTATAGCATACAAGGGGGGTGGTTGGGTGGGGGCAGGAGGAAGAGAGAAAGAAAGAGAGAGAGAGAAACAAAACAAGATTTTGTGGCTGGATTCACTTCAAGTTCATAAAACGTCCCTTTTCCGCACATGCACGTGAGAACTTTCAATTGTTTTTAGAGAAAACAAACACAAACCAAAAACCAGCTCAGGGTTAGTCGTATGCTCAAAATAAAGCTGTGAAAAAGTATCATAATATTGATACACAATAACAAAACATGATTTTTCTGTTGCACTGCCTTTCATCATCATAGGAAAGCCTTATGGTGCTTTCCAAACTTCTGCAGGGTGCCAAAAAAGAAGGAAGTGCCTCAAGACTCCTGGGATTTTAATACAACGCAGCTCAGAGGCCTGTTGCTGATTTGCTAATGAAAGCCCATTTTCTTTCCCAGAGCTTTTAACTTTTGCCCTCTAGGGCACTAATTACCCAATTTTTATCTCTACCTCTGTAATTGACAGACTCAGGCAATCCAGGTGTTAATATGTTGCAACACTACAAAGCAAAGTGTTTCTCTCCTACCCACTCAGCCATCCCTCAGAGTGGTTTCATTTTCAGGCTGCTCTTGGTGGGCACCTCTGTTTCAGGGCAGACAGCAGTGCAAATAAGCCAAGGATAAACCATGGTGCTGGGTTCAGCCATCATGACAAGCCATGGTTTGAAGAAGCCAGTCGCATCGCACTGCTGGCTCCTGTTCAATTTAGATTAACTAAGAGACCTAGATCCTTTTCATACGGACTGCTGCCATGCCAGGTCTCCCCATCCCAAATTGGTGCCTTTGATTCTTTGTACCTAAGTTCAGGACTGCACATTCATCTGCTGAATTTCATCTTGTTGGTTTCAGTCCAGAGTTCCAGCCTGTGAAGCTCAATTAACAGCTTGCATCACGGGTACGGATGTCATGAGTGCCCGACTGGGTTCGCGAATCCTGCAGACCTCCCCCCCCCCATTTGCCACCCAGTCAGGCACTCCTGGCATGAGCACATACTCCGATCGAGAGGCCGAGAGGCCCCTAGCACATACGGCAGCTGCCCGTCCTCGTGCCAAAATTGCACACTTTCTCCAGTTACGTCAATGGCAGCTGCCATTGAAGCAGGGGGCAAATGTGCAATTTTGGCGTGAGGGTGGGTGGCTGCCGAGCACACGCCAGGCCAAGCCGAGCCTCACACGGCCCAGCGAGCAGGGGGCAGACAGTGGCGCTGAGGCTAGCGCCCTCCGAGGCAGGCACGGGTGAGTTCGCCCACCCCTAATTATGGACAAGGTAAACTGATGGGAAAGGGTGTCATATTAAGTGCATTTTAATATGTACATTGATGGTGCTATATAAATAAATAATAATAAATAATAATAATTAAAAGCCCAGATTTGCGCTTAAATGCAAATGTAAGTGCAGCTGAATAATTGGATACGTTCTTTCCAATTTATTTCTGAATACACATGACTGCGAGCTTCAGAAGGAAGGCAATGCAGGTTTGTTTGCCTTTACTGGCAAGCCACACACTGAAGTCAAATCCCTTTGGTTCCATGCTAGTATTACATTTCCTATGTGATGCAGAAACAGATCAGGGTAATAGTTGTAAACTGATTCCCAGCTCACTGCTCCAAAAAAGGTGTAGAAATTGGAATACTTTGCACTCTCTGCCCCACCTCCCATAGCAACGTTTGCATTGAAAACCTGAATCACCATGAACTTTCATTTCATTGCACTATTTAATGCCAAGCATAAAGACGTGTAAACAAGAAAAATTGCAAAACTCAAGTGCCACAGCCAACTGCAAGGAAAAAGCGCACACGCACGCAAAGGAAAAATACTCACAAGAAATCAGTGAAACTAAGAGAAGGGATAACAAATCAAACACAAAAAGATGAAGCAGATGAAAATATGGTTAAGAAGACTGTAGTGGAAAAGCTATTAAGGGTGCAATCCTACAGACGTTTAGACAGAAAAAAGTCCTACAATTCCCAGCGTGCCCCAGACAGCAATGCTTTTCTATCTAAACATGCATAGGACTGCACCCTAAGACAAAACATTGATAGTTTCTCCCCCCCCCAAAAAAAAATGACAGAAAAATAATTAAAAATCCTAAAAATACTTGCTAAATTAACTTGGTCTTTGACACAACACTTACATTTTTTGCAGGAAATTGGAATTTTCTAGGAAAACATTTGACACAAGTGTACTACATATGCCTGTTCGGCTCTTCACCTTCAACAAACCCTAAAGAAGCTTCTCACCATATCCATGGCTTAAGTTTCCTTAAGGGCCAAGTAGAGCCACCATTTTGAACCAATGCCACCATCATCGTCACTGCACACGATTCTCTAAACAGTCAGTAAACGCGTACTCACTGGTTGTGTATATGTATGGGCAGTGAATGCATCCCAACAGCAACAACAACAACAACAAAAAACAGGGAAAAACTATTGTGGAATCAGGCCTATCTGTATACTGCCTAGATCCTACACCATGGGGGGATCTACACTACTGCTTTAAAGCACTTTATAACAGTTTTTACAACTGTTGGGGCCCAGGACACACTGCATATTCAGTTTTCAAAACGTTTTCAAAGTGCTTTAAAGCGCTTTAAAAGCAGTAGTGTAGATCCCCCCATGTCACAGATACAGTTGTGTAAACCAATGGTCCTGTTCATGAGCCACTAATGGCCCATTGTACAAATAGCCAAGTGGGTATTGTTGGGCAAGCCTGAGAGGCCAGGGATCTTTACATGAGGCTCTCTGATAACAATGAAGGAAAACAGTACATAAAAAACCTAAAATATCACTTGTACATCACCAGTTGTTTTTTGAGGCCTTGAAAATGAATATAAAATAAATAACCTCTTTGGGAAGGGACTGGAAAAAAGACAGGTAAGATGAAATGGGCACACCACCTTTCTCTCATCCTACATTTCTCACTTATCTGCATTGTTTTATATTTGTTGAAACATTTTCTTGTCCTACAACCATTTATGGAAAGGAACAGGCTGTTCTACTCACCACCTGGATTATTCTAGAAAAGTATCTAATTTAGTCTGTTGTTCCAAACCAATGCCCCTTGACACCCTGAATGTGTCATAGCATGAGTTGGCTTGCAAGAGCCCGATCAGTATGCAATACTAAATAAACAACCTTTCTATCCCAATTTTCTTGAAAGCTCAGGGCTACATACACGGTTCTCCTTGCCCTCTGCCCCAGTTTTATCCTCACAACCTAGTGAAGTAGTTCAGCAAAGATATCCTACGAAAACCAAGGTCACACAGTGAGCTTCGTGGCTGGAACATCCAACAAACCTGGAGGGCACCAGGTTAGGGAGGGATTCTCTAAGCACTATGCCACACTGGGACCCACATTTGATAAAGTATGTTCTTCTCTCTGAAAGCTCATACTGTGGCAGATTCATAAGCATTCATAATTCCACAGAACTGTTTGCTGTTTTACCTAGAATGTGTAAGGTGAACATTTTGGTAGGAAGAATTCTACTTCAATGCAGGGATTAGATTACTTTCAGTCTCTAAAGTTCTATAGATATGAAAAGGCTTACAACACTTGTAGTTAGTTAGTTAGTTTGCATTGTTTATTGTTTGTAGCCAATGGCCATCACAACATCATAAAACATTAAAACATTTAAACATTAAAAACATTAAAACATTAATCTGATTAAAACTGTTGAAACGGTAGGGCAAGTTAACACATTAAGCAAAATAGAGCAGCAATAAAACACGTTATCTTAAATCAATGCCATACTCTTTGCGTTATTGTCTGCCTTACCCAAGGTCAGAATCCAGACCTGCCACAAAAGCTCTCCTTAACTTTAATGCTGCTAGGGCAAATAGGGCCACCCTGTAGCTTGCAAAGTTGTCTGTGTCTGCCAGCAACCACCTGATTTTGAACTCTTCCATGTGGCCTTCAAGGAAGTTTAGAAAGGGGAGGATGAATTTGGTCCGTGGTGATTTATAAAGGTGGCAGTGAAGAACATAATGAGCCAAGTCCTCAACTAGGCCTGCTCCACATATGCATAAATGCTCATTTATGGGACAGTTACCATATCTCCCCTTCAGGAGTTCCGTAGGCATCTGTTGAAATCTTAATTGAGTGAACGCTCGCCTGACAGGGAAAAAGGTTAATTCCTTGAGATATGAAGCCATTTTGTGGTCCTGCTTGAACTTAGGATACCAGATGGCCAACTTACATTTCCTAACCTGTTCAAGGTCGATCCCAATATCATTACTGAATATTATATCACAGATTTGGTGAACAGGTAGGGTGTGTAAGGTTGTGACTAAGAGAGGTGAATAGGATGACATCAGACTTCTACCAGTATGCACCCATCCCTCCCTATCCTGTAGGTCCAAAAAGCACATTTTTGCCAGGTGATGCTCAGGCATCAGGCAGAGCTTTTTCATATAAAGAATGACAGATTTATGTACACGAGCTCTCAGGGAGGGGATGCCTATTTCTGTTCTTAATAGTGCTCCAGGCATATTATGTGCCACTGCCAAGAGAGTGCGTAGAAAGTTATTCTGAATAGGTTCTAATTCATTTTTGTAGTAGGCGCCCCGTATGGGTGCACCGTACAAAAGATGTGCTATTATTTTGGCAACATAGACCTTTACCGTGGGTTCGACTAAGTGGTGTCCCTTTGTATAATACAGCTTTTTAATAGGGCCCAAGAGGCGACTGTTAGAGGTTGAAATTGCTTTAATGTGGGCATGCCACAGGGTGTTCTCCGAGAAGTGAAGACCCAGGTATTTGAAAGAGCGTGTCTGCTCGATAACTTGTCCATCTAAGATCCATCTGTGATGAACGTGTCTCTTACCACCACCTTAGTCTTGTTGTAATTGAAAGTTAGGCCCTCCTGTTTGCAATACCCTCCAAGTTGTGTAAGTAATCTCCTCATACCCATTTACCTGCCATATTCCAAAAGTGTAGCATGAACTTTAGACTCCTCATCTACTAACTTCTCTGCTCCTGCTTGTCGTTGATATTTCCTTTGTGGCTTATAGACCTCCTGAAAGACAACAAATGAACATAATGGTTTAAACTTCTAATGACCATAAGAGAGCATGACTGCCATTGAGTGCCATTTTTTGTAGAAAGGCGAAGTACAGATCAAGTACCAATCAATAAAGTAACAGACCAGTCTCAACAGCCTTTCTCCACAGAAACCTTTGGACCTTCCCAGAGGGCTTGAGGCTCATTATAGCCAACCCCCACAGCTGACAAGCAACTTAAAGGTTATGGGCAAAAACTAATTTTGAGTAAGTGGGCGTCCATTCCTGTAATAGGGGTGCCATTTCCAATACAAACATCACCTTCACTGTCTGGCTACTGATCTAGACTTCCATACCTCTCACACAGAATTTACAGTTAATAATAATAATAATAAAAAGATGGTTAATCCAGAATTCATTCAACACGGTCTCAGACATATCTGCAAGACATCTAAAAACAGCAAGAAAAAATGAACTTTGCATAATTAAACAGGTAAGTCTTAATTTTGAGTCACTGAAATTAAGTGCTCATTAATTTTACTTCGAGCTTCTTCTTGAATAATTATGCTAATTACCAGCCACTTAATTATGGCTGCTGCAACCAGTCACATCATCAAGAAAAAATTATTTTAGCACAACTGGGGTGGGGGAATGAAGAAAAATGATTCTAGCATGTCATTAGCTATCAAAAGCATTTGAAGAAAGTGGGAATATTTCAATTTAATACAAAATATTCAAATTGGAACCAGTATGGCCAATACATGAATCCCATGCATCTACTCCCCCCCCCCCCAGATTATAGTTTGCAGCCTGACACAACAGCATAACTCTTGGAATTGCCCCGTCTTCTACACTTTACTGTTTCAACCCCACATTCCTTCAAAGGCTCTGGATTATGGACCCCAGCCAGAAAAACAATCTTTCCCTGTGCAATTATTCAGCATTCCTGGATCTTCCTAGCCTCCCATTCCCTTTTTTTTTTAATGAAGGAAAGAATGCTTTGTATCAGTAAACAACAGAACTGGCGGTCAGAATTGGTTTGAGATAAGCAAACATGTACAGGACAAAGTCTCATGATTCAAAGTCTCTGGGGAGGTTGTGGTGGGGGAGCACAGAAATACTCCAAAAAATTATAAGAATAATTTCAAGTAGATCCTTTAAAAAAAAAATTCCTGTTTCCATACAGCCAACAGTTCTTGTACAGTGCACCAAGAAAAAACACCATCAATGCCAGGCACCCTTTGTAAGGAAGACAACAGTAGAACTGGAGCGTCTGATTCCCTTCCAGTGACATTCCACACTTCCTTCCAGACACAATGACAAAGGCAGTTTACTTTCTCCAAGATACAATGACAAACGAGAGCATTGTTTCCACAACTTGGCTTCCCTACTCTGTTGACTCTGCCCGAGGAAGATATGTCAAGCGCTGCTTTACTTCCTCCCGCCTGCTTTTTCTTTTTTTCTTTTCTTGAAGGTTTTGATCAATGTTGGCAGTTTCACAAGTGGGAAATCTTTTTAAACAATAGCCTATCAGTGGAGATGCAAAAGCCATTCGAAATCCTGCATTTCCAAGTTCACAGCAGCATAATGTGCTATTTCGTGTGGTATTTTAAACTGACATCACTTCATACAAACAGAGACAAGAGGGAAACATACATACAAAGAGACAAGAAATAAAATACATTTAGCTGGAATTTAAAGAATCAGTACAACGGGATTTCAATTTACAGGAGTCAAAAACAAAAACCCAAACATCACGTTTTAATACAAATACTTTAAAAAAAAACCACAGGTGCGAAGCAGCCTCTTAGGAACAAAGGAAGCCAAGTCAAACCATTGGTTCATCTAATTTTGTATTGCCTACACTGTCTGGCAGCAGCCCTCCTGGGTTTCAACAAGAAAGGCTGATTTTTCTCAGCCCTACTTGGAAATTCCAGTAATTGAACTTGGGACCTTCTGTATGCAGGGATTGTGCTCTACCAATGATCTCCTACCTTAAAAGAGGCATTCCCCCTTTTCCTGTCACACTGGAGTGAACGCCTCTAAAGTTATGCCTGCTATGACATGTGTCATCGGCTCAGTTCAGACAACACATTTCTCAATGGTGGTTTTAGATCTCTACGGTGGAGTTTTTACACCACTATTGAGAAACGTGTTGCCTGGCAGGAAAACTCCATGCAATGGTGGAGGTTTTTTTGGAAAACACTCCACACTGAATATACACGCTGTGCAGAGGAGAGTTCCTGCACAACCGTTGTGTTGTGTGGTGGGCTCTGTGTTTTCTGTTGTGTGGAGTTGACTTTTCCAACTGGCTACAGAGTTCTGTGGCAAAAGGAGGGAGTGCCGCTCTAGGATTGGGGGTGATCTTTTCAGCAATGGCTGATGGGTTACCATCTGGAAGACCAGGGCAGGGGAGAGGGCAGAGGAACTGTCAATCAAATGTTGAGATGGATTTTACTCAACTCTACGGTAGCCCACAGTGACACAATAATGGAGTCAGAACATGTTGTATGGGGAGTACCCCCCAAAACTCAACCCTTGAGTGGAGTTTTCACATTACGTTGACTGTGTTGTCTGAACAGAGCCATTAACTATAAATATAGCACACTTCATACTTCAGAAATATTTTTAGCCCTATTGTAATAAATAATAGATTTTTAACGGCAGTTGTTGTTTTTTGCAGTTGTCTCAGAAAAGTAAGAGCCAGTGTCTTCAGTGGGACTTACTCCCAGGTAAACTTGCACAGGAATGCAGCCTACGACAACAATCCAAAACACAGCTTCCAAACCAGTAGTTTACTTTTCCTCCTTTACAGTTGAGTTTTTTATTCAAAAGCAAAGATGTCAGAGAAATCTGCAATAGAATCAAATGGGTTAGGATTTCTGTGAGTCCAACCTACATGGATCCTGCAGACTTGCAGATTGATTTTTTTTTTTTTACTTTCTGGAATTTTAAGCAGTTTTAATTGTAGAAATATACATTTTAAAAAAACCAGCAGCTAAATATGCCTATTTCCCCCATAGGATAAAGCATGAAAATGTGCATTTGGGAGGATTTGCACATTGGAAGGGCATCTGAGCGAATTTGCACAAATGTAAATTTTCAGAGATTCTGGAAATTGGAGGAAATTCAATTGCACCAATGAGCGGGTGACAGAATGAAAGGCACCTGACAATCCATGGAACATAGAGAGAACCGATTTTACAAAATGCGCACAACCCTGCTCAAAAGTAAGTCCCGCTGTGTTCAGTGGGGCCTACTCCCTAATAAATGTTTAGAATTGCAGACTTACAGTGAAATACTGTACATGTCTATTCAAAGGTAAGTCTAATTGAGTTCAATGGGGCTTACACCCAAATAAGTGGGTGCAGCCTTTTGGTCGTACATTTCCAATAAATTGTCTGACATCTGCCGCAAATCAAGATATTGCACACAGCATCTAAATGAGGCTGCATTGTGTTCTAACCTAGAAGGAGTACCCATTGGAAGGCTGTATTTTAATTACTGTTAATGAGTGCTGGGATTCTCTTCAGCATTCCATAACTTTGCCAATGATGTGGGATGTAAGATTTTCCACCGTCTGCGAAAAGAGACACTTCTAAATAATGCAGTCTTCCATAAAATTAATTAGGACATAATGAATGGATACAATACCAGTCAAATTGGGCAGTTTCAAAGTTGTAATTCACCTGAAAAGAGTTACCGTTCGTAGGAAATAGAAAGTCTGATATATCATACACACACAGCCTATTTAACTGTAAAAGTGAGGGGGTGGATACACATATTCGAAACAGACAAAATCAGATTTCGATCAATTTAGAGAATACTTTTCGGAGGGGAATCTTCCAGAAAACCGACATCAGTGTATGTTATACTTACAGAGATCTCAGTAACTGCTTTGACAGCCTTCTCTTTCCTTTGCATGAAGTCATCATCCTACAAAACAATTAAGGTAACTTTAAGCAGCAGCGACACACATATATACAGTCAGAGACTGAACCTTGACAGTGCTAACAAAGATAGGTCAATGTGCTCATAACTGTGATGCTCAGATATACAAAGAATGAAGATGTGTCAATTCTGTACACTCACAATGAGACTCACACTTAGCTGGGTGTAAGCCCCACTGAACCCAAAGGGACTTACTTCTGAGTAGACATGTATATGACTGCAATGTCAATGTTTGCTTTCTACACTAGATAAACGGGGCTCATAGAAAAACATCAGAAGCTACTTGGTCCAACAGTTAAACTCTAGACTCAGACTGTGAAAACAGTCTGTAAGGGAAAAAGCCACTCCATCTCAGTTAGTACTTGTGATGTTTTACCATTTATTGCTAATTATATATGGTGTGTTTGTAATGTTTTACTGATTATTGCTATTTAGGACGTAAGTACTCTTTGGAGGGGGAGCGAGTGAATAGAATGTTGGAGTGAGTGCTGATTGGCTGTTGGATTCAAATGGTTTGAATGACAGCAGTTGGAGGCAGGAGTTAAGAGAAGCAGTTGGGAGTTGTATGTGGAGAGAGTGGGAGAGAGTCTGGCTTTGTCTGCCAAAGAGGTTAAAACCGAGGAGGATCAACGTCTTTTATTATTTTGCGTGGAGAAGTGAATGGGAGGAGATAGTGTAGACCAGTGGGTAAAGTAGGCAGGGTTACATAGGATACTGTATTGAAACAAACAAGTATTGTGATAAATGAAGCCACAAGATTTGTAAACTGCATGAACTTATTCTTAAATAAAAGTTATTTCAGTTTCATAAACTGGATTGGATTCTTGAAGTACCTGAGGGTAAGGTACAGTGTTATATGGTGGAAGCGGTGAAAGAAAAGGGTGAATAAAGAGTGCTGGGCTGGTTGCTGTGAGGCCAAAAAAGGGTCAGTGAGTCACAGAATTAGCAAGCAGCATTCTGATAACTTGTTCTACTGTTGGGATCCTTTCAGCATAGAGAGAAATAAAGGAGGCTCAAAGGGGAAGGCATCACAGTACTCAATAGAGTGCTGCCTTAAAAGGCTTGGAATCCCAGATTATTATTTATTATTATTATTTATTGCATTTTTATACCGCCCAATAGCCGAAGCTCCCTGGGCGGTTCACAAAAACTTAAACAATTCAAAGTGTAAAACAAACAGTATAAAAACATGAGATAAAATACACATTAAAACGAATTAAAACATACCATACATGATTAAAACATCCTGAAAACATTCTAAAATTTCGCTGGATAGGCCTGCCGGAATAGATCAGTCTTTATTGCTTTTTTAAATTCTAAAAGACTGTCAAGTTGACGAATCTCCTCCGGCAGGCCATTCCACAGTCTGGGAGCAGCAGAAGAGAAGGTCCTCTGGGTAACAGTTGTTAATCTAGCTTTTGCTAGCTGAAGTGGATTCTTCCCAGATCATCCTATGAATGCACTTGGATGCACTGTAAAATTCATCCACCCTCATGATATACACAACTGGACATTTAAAGAATTCACTGAATTACTCGACAAATGTTTTCGGCTCCAATACCAGCTCATAAAGTTTGATCCATTAGCCAATGTCCTAAAACCCATGAACCAAATCAAGTGAGGCAGGTTTGCATCAATCCCATCCAATTTAAAGATGCTGAAGAGAATCAGTTTTGTCTCTAGTTTTTAATGACAGAAGATAAAGCCGGACGTTTACCTCGGGTAGTCGGTGTGTCTTTTGAAACTGAGATATGGAATATGAGCGAATATAATCTCCCATTTCTTCCCGGGTTTCTATTGCACGTTTCACCAGCCACTGGGAAGGAAAAGTGGGAAAGAAAGGAATGACAGGCATTAAAGGAATGAATTACACATATACACGGAATATATTGCATCTATCAAAAAGGCCATTTTAAAAAGGAAAACCAACCATTGCCATAAAAGAAAATGCTCCAAAGGAATTCTCTGAGAAACCAGTGCCCTGCCAGGCTAATGCCGGCAGGGCGGGAGGAGCGACAGAGAGCCTCACGGTCCTCCTTTTACGAAATTACTCTGTAGATGGGCTTCTAGAGACAGCTTGCTGGCAGGTTTGGTTACAGGGAAGAAAAACACCACTGAATGGATAGTGGATGCAAGCTCTGATGCTGCTGAAAACAGTTAAAATCTTTAATAGTTCTTTTTATATAAGGCTCGACGTTTCGGATTTAACAAAATCCTTCCTCAGGACTTGACGCTAGATACAGGCTGCTGAGAAACAAACTGTTCTTGTGTATTGAAAAATCTTAAGCTTTCCTTTCTTCTAGGTGTTCTTTAACGAACTGCATTTTGCCAAAGAATTCTTTGTCACAAAAAAGTGAATGTTGCAAGGCTACAAGACAGGTAAACTCCTAAGTCTTAATGGAAACATTTGTTTGCCTTTAGGGAAATACATCCTACTTCATTCTACTCACACCCTTTCACCAAAAGAATCACTCCCTACAGGCTACTAATTGTAGGTACCTCTTATTTTCAGTATGGTACTTCTTTTCATCAGCTGCGTACTACAGCAGGGGAGAAATCCTTACAGCCTACCTGCACAACAGGAAATATATGAATGAAGTCCAACCCCTGTATCTGATGAGGCTCCAGACGATGTGGGCACTTCATTCTGGGCAAGACTGATACAATTTTCTCAGTTAAGGCACTGGAAACAAGTAAAATATGAAAATAAAGTCAGAGTGGGCAAATAAAGCTGTTACTAGCCTGAAAGTGCCCTCTAGTGGTCAAAACCAAATAATAGGTTAAAAAAAGAAGTGAAAAGAACAGTTTTTAAAGTACCATATTTCTTCGATTCTAAGGCGCCATCGATTCTAAGGCGCACCCCATTTTTAGACCTGTTTATTTAGGGAAAAAAGTGAAGAATCTATTTCTTCTTAGAATCGAAGAAATATGGTAGTCCTTCAGGTAGGGACATAACCTACACAAAAGCCTGCACACTCTTAGTGAATACATACACCCCGAAAACATTCAAGGGTTTAAAATTATTGTTCCTTGGGGTGTTCTGGGATCACCCAACACTGAAACATTCATGGAGATAAGCGGGTGTGAGCCAGTGCTTGGATGGCAGACAAATGGGAGCCCTTTGTGGAATCCATTCGGAGCTTTCCAAGGTAGAACCATGGTTTTATGGTTCTATAGAGCTGGCAAGGAGCTATTTGGATGTACGTCCACTCCAACCCCCTTGTTGATGCAGGGAATCCACGGCTACAGCACTCCTGATCAGTGGCCGTCCAGCCTCAGCTTTAAAACTGCTAATGAAGGTTCCCCAGCAGTCTGTTTGACTCTCACGGAGCTCTTTTACCCCCTAAAAAGGCTAAGAAACACACATTGTAATGTAACTATAAAATATATGCAATTCCTTTTTTCAATTATTTAATATGGTCTTTTAATTTTTAATTGCATATTTTCTGTTCACCACTCCAGGATCTGTATAGATATGGAGTGATTCACAAATGTGTAAGTAATAAATAAATAAAATTCATTACACAAAAGGTGAAAATGTGCAAAAGCAGCACTAAAAAGCCCACATACAAAGAACAATAGATAGATGGCAGCATCTGACACGTGTAGTCTTCTACATATTCTTACAGTGCTAGTTAAAAGTTCATCTTATTTTCATGGCTACTTTCAAGTTCGGAGGAGGAGAAGCTTTTTAACTGGGGCAGAGGGGTGGGGTCATTTAGAAGACCAAGAGGCAGAAGACAGAATAGACTGAGACAGAACATTCTTAAGACAGGAGAGTTCTAGAACTTCAGGTGACTTCTCACAAAGTTCTGCTGCTAAACATGTCATCACACAACTCAAGAAAATGCATTCCCAACAGGTTCCCTGCCAACTTACATTTTTTGACCAATGGTCGAATTTTCTTGGAACAATAAGTCGACATCAATGTCGAAATTACATGTTGTGATACACCACGTCATGCCGCCAACCACCTAGAAAAAGGCAAAAACACATTTTAATACAAACAGATGTCAGAGGGAAGAGTGGAAAAAGCTCTATGAAGAGAGACTGAAACAACTGGGCATGTTTAGCCT
The DNA here is from genome assembly GCF_023053635.1 of Elgaria multicarinata webbii. Taxonomy (NCBI): domain Eukaryota; kingdom Metazoa; phylum Chordata; class Lepidosauria; order Squamata; family Anguidae; genus Elgaria; species Elgaria multicarinata. The sequence goes on from NC_086172.1 coordinate 64,697,965, forward strand.
GGAGAAGAGAAGATTGAGGGGAGACATGATAGCACTCTTCAAATACTTAAAAGGTTGTCACACAGAGGAGGGCCAGGATCTCTTCTCGATCATCCCAGAGTGCAGGACACGGAATAACAGGCTCAAGTTAAAAGAAGCCAGATTCCTGCTGGACATCAGGAAGAACTTTCTCACTGTTAGAGCAGTACGACCATGGAACCAGTTACCTAGGGAGGTTGTGGGCTCTCCCACACTAGAGGCCTTCAAGAGGCAGCTGGACAACCATCTGTCAGGGATGCTTTAGGGTGGATTCCTGCATTGAGCAGGGGGTTGGACTCGATGGCCTTGTAGGCCCCTTCCAACTCCGCTATTCTATGATTTCCATATCTTCAGTCTAATTTTTCCAGGCACATGATCACTACACTCACACAGGGATGCACTATGCAAACAAAGGAAGAAAACACAGAATAGCAGCACAACGCCTTTTGATTGTTCATGTTAGGAGCCCTCCATCTGGAAGCACCTCTAGTGAGTACAGTTAGAACTGTCTTCAACTTAATTTCTTAATTCCCTCAATTCATTTCCTAATACACTATTGAGCAACCCTGTTTAAGATTCATGTATGCCCGTGGAATAACACAAGTTGCTTAGAGAGTGAGCACTGGTCTACATATTACAGCCACTACATGTAGCATTACACCACAGAATACAAATATGGGACGAAAGAGTGGGAAATTTACTCCAGAACAAGAACATGGTTTCTGAAAGTGGGTCTCAATCAACAAACTGGCTCAGTTCAGACTACACATTAGTCAATGCAGTGTGAAAACTCCATTCAACAGTTGAGTTTTTAGGGGTTACTCCCCATATAACATGTTTTAATTCCACCGTTGTGTGACTGTGCGCTACCGTGGAGTTGAGTAAAACCATTGTGACATTTGATTGACAATTCCTCCACGCTCTCTCTTCCCCCAGTCCTCCTGATGGTATCCCATCAGCCATTGCTAGGGGGAAAAAAACAATCCTGGTGGCTCTCCCTCCTTTCGCTGCTCTTGCCAGAAAACTCTGTAGCCAGTGGGAAAAGTCAACTCAACCCAGCTACTCCTCAGTACTGGGTATCTTTTTGAGGTAATACATTCCTCTTAATAAACAAAATCTTCCACCTTTTGCTACAACAAAAGGGCAATTTTAATGTTTTGTTTTATATTTTCAGAGATGGCCCAGGACGTTTTGATGCCTGAAGCAGAAAATCTAATTGGTGCCCTGTTACTTCCCACCGGCCACAGTGGTAAAAATGTAATGGAATGCTCTTTAATGGTACCTCAGAATCTGATACCCAAGGAAGGTTGCCTTGCCCTGCCTCATACTAGGGCGGCCCTGCTCATTCCCCAACACTCCAGAGAACAAACATGAAACAACTGCACTCTTAACCCACAACTCCACTGATTGACATTTGCAGTCATCAGTTAAAATTGCCCCCTACTGATGAATCATATTTAGTTGACTAATTTACTGATCAAAGCATGCAGTCTTGTGCCCAATAACATATTAGCAATACATGATTATAGACTTACTTTATCAAAGGGAGACAGCCCTTTAATTCTTGCCCTGAAGTATCCAGCTGCCACTAGCAGCTCTAAAATTTCACTCAGTTTAATATTCTGCTCTTCATCTTCTCGGGTTTCAACCTAAAAAAGGTAACAAAATTATTCTTCTAGAGCATGGGTGGGCAACTTGTAGCTCTCTAGCTGTTTTGGCCTACAGCCAATGGGGATTGGTGGCACCAACATCAGTGAAGCAGTAAATCCACACTGGGTTTCAGTCAGTACCAGGCACAACCTTGAAGGAGCTATCCAAAGTGCTGGACATGTTTTGGGGGCAGCATTCAACTTCTGACTGAAACCCAGAGAGGATTTACTGCCCCATAACATCAGAGCTATCAGCCTCCACTTCCTAAATTTCCCATCATCCCTCACCACTGGCTATGCTGGCTAGGGCTGGGTGGAGTTGCAGGTCAAACATCTAGAGGGCACCAAGTTGCCCACCCATGTAATGCACACAATATTAATACGTTGTTGGAAGACATTTCCTGAGAGCAGACACATTACAGATTCACATCAAAAAACTGTGTAATATTATCATAACCAGTTCTACCCAATTAGAAATTCAGTATATGTTAACTTTAACTGCACATACATCAGAATTATCAGCAAAGCAAGGTGGTAGAAGTCAATTGCCCCCCCCCCCCCCAACCATTTCTATATATCAGAATTGTTCAGGCATTGCAGTGTTTTCTTCCACTACTTGAAATGTCTATCCATTTTTGCCAACACCACAAAAAATTGAAGAAATCAGTTTTCCTCAACAGAATGACTATAGACTTAAAATCATGTGTCTGTTATAAAGACTACAGAACTAAGTTCCCTTAAAAATAAATAAATAAAGCATTTAAAAGGTTTTAACAGCTTATTTATTTACAATCTTGATATACTCCGGCTATTGGGCGGTATAGAAATGTAATAAATAAATAAATAAATAAATACCGCGCCCCATTGAAAATTTCAGAGCGGTGTACAAGATCCCAATTGTTAAATTTCTATCAAAAATATCACCACTGTGATGCAAGCACATTTTTGTTTCTAAAAAAAGTAAACAGATTTCATGCATTTTGATGTTTGCTGTCCAAGAATTTAAAATTGGAACTAGGTCTTTGGCACATAATAGGGGTAGGTTAGGATGAGAGATGGCAACTGGCCAGAACCACCCCATGAGCTTTGTATCTCAATGAGGGAGTTGGACACAGGTCTTTCCAGCCCTAGTTTGGCACATTAACGGCTATACCACACTGGATCTCTCTCTGACTCAACTTCCAATATTTTTTAATAAGAAATAGCATGGTTTACCGAATGCAACTCATGATATCATCATCATCATAAATGCTTTTCTTACTCCTTAAGCAGGCTAACAATAGGTGCCAACCATCCCATTCCTAAAGATCTCTGATCTGGCCATGACTTAGGTGCATAGCATTTGGACTACTGCAATGTGCCTTATTTATTTATTTATTACATTTTTATACCAACCAATAGCCGAAGCTCTCTGGGCGGTTCACAAAAACTGGTGGGGCTGCCTTCAAAAACTGTTCAGAAACTTCAGCTGGTCCAAAATGCTGCAGCCAGATTGTTAACTAGGGCTGGTTACAGCAGCTTCACCACTTCTGCCCAGTCTGTTTCTGGGCAGAATTCAAAGTCCTGGTTATGACCTATAAAGCCCTACACAGCTTGGGAACAGGCTACCTGGAAGACCACTTTCTCCATATAAGCCTGCCTGGGTCATAAGATCTTCAGGATAGGCACTTCTTTTGAGACTACCGCCTTCGGAGGCACATCTGGTGGTGATGCTGAAGAGGGCCTTCTCGTGGTGGCTTCTCCCACACTGTGGAACTCCATGCTGAAGAAGGCCAGCTTTGCTCTCTCTCTGCTGTCCTTCCGCCAAAAGGCAAGGACTTTTTTCTTCAAGCCAGCCTTTGGCGTGTAAGCAGGTCTGCTGGGTTGGATTTTATTCTGCTTTTGTTGTGCTTTTAATTGTGTTTTAATGCATTTATTTTATTATTATTGTGATCAAGTTTTGTTTATGCGTGCTATTTTTCTTGGTAGAAAAGCAGGGCACAATTAAAATAAATATAGAAGATCTTCTAATCTTAGTTAGATTTAACAAACACATTGCATCCTCACTGCTCAGAAACCTCCAAACTCGGAGGCTCCCAAGATTCCTATGCCCTACTGGACTGAAGCCGACAGGGCATAAAGGACAGCAGAGGTGATCTTTACACACACCGTGCTCCATCTTTGGTGATTTTCACTAGACAGGCTTTTCACTTTACTTCAGAGTGCACTTCAGAGGGATGGAAGGTGGCTTGAAGTCTCCTCCCCTTCCCACGCACCAGAATGTCCCCTTTCCTCCTCTGAGGTCACTTTTCCAACAGTTCTTTCCGTGGTGGCCAGAGGTGGGAGGATCCCCAACTTCTTATTCCGAGGTCAGAGCACTGTCTCCAACCTCGGAAGTGGGAATCCGAACAATCCTATGGCCCCTGGGACGCTCACCCGGGGATCATAGGATTGCTTTCTAAGAAATTAAAGCAGTACAACACCTCAACTTTTGTTACTGTTATTGCAGTAACAAAAGTACTGTGTATTGTTTTGCCACTTCTGCCAGAACCTTCTGGATTGATGAAGACAGCAATTTCATTCAATTGCCCAATCCTCTGGAAAAAAGCCTCCTTAAAACACACAATTATGTATGTTTATTCAGGTCAAACCTGGAATGTGGTCAACTTCATATCCATCTAGGGCCAATGGTAATGTTCTGTTTTCATACATACTGGTCTACGCTTGAGTGCAATAACACATGTAAATAAATAAATTGCAAAAAGCTATGCTGGCTTGGTTTGTTTTTGTTTTACCAATCCCATTTATGAATTGTAATCCTATATATATGGACAGAGCAAGCCTCAAGCTGCAAACAAACGTTTGAAGATGTAAATAATGTCTGTCTCTCAATCACACACACCCCCTCAAAAAACAAAACAAAACAAAAACCCCTGTGATAGCTTATACACAAAGGTGAACAACAACCATGAGCAAACCATGGGAGCAAACTCCACTGAACACAAATGCATAGGATTGTCACAACACAGAATTTCTACCCCCAGGATTACGAGATGTGATATAACATAGAGAATTGTCATTTCACAATCCTGTCACACAAATGTCCACAGGAAGAACACCACTACCCAGAGTTCTGTGGTACAGCATGATGGATTGCCATTGCACAATCCCTGGTCACACACAACTGTTCTATAGAGAAGGTCCACAGAAAACACACAGCTGCACAGAGTTCTTTAGGACATACATATACGCCAGCTCAGATTTCTGACCAGTAAAGGAAATGTGGTATTCCTCCCCTCCATCCCATAGAGTAACGGGGTATTCAAAGGGCAAGGTATGACATCCATGGAAAAATGCTCTGGAACAGGTCACACCGTATTAAAATAAGTAATCAAGCCAAAACAACTTTATACAATCCCACACTCTGAGCCTCATGATATCTGGGAGGCAGAATTTGAGTCAGGACTTGCCCAACACAAGCTGAAGCATTGTTATTCAGTACTAATCTCCAACCAATGGCACTTGCAATAATAACTAAAAATCCAAAATCCACAGATTAAAATAAAAAATCCAAAATCCACAGTTAGGCAATACCTTTTGGGGGATTCCCCCCCCCCCATTTCTTACTTATAGATCGGCACAGCTATTTTTGGTGTGCGTATTTTTCTAATAATTAAAAAGAGTGCCTTGAGCATGTACAGAGTGACTTTGGTTCAGCAATGAGACCCCCAGGTCAGTTCTCCTCCCCCAGACTCACACCACAGACCAGTGGCAGATTTACAGGCAGCCCTGCGCCCCTGCCAGAGGAATCCTATGCCTTGGGGAGAGGGAAGCTGATTCGGAAGCAAGCCCAAAGGCCACCCGTGGGGGCTCGCCCCAGGCAGCTGCGCGCAGGACGGCAGCCTGCCCCTCGCCTTTTACAAAAGCAAGCGCTGCTCCAAAGGGCGCACCCACTGCAGAACTCTATCGGGAATCCACACGCCCACCGCTCCAATTTTTAAAATTGTGATCGTTTACTTTCCTCTTCCCTCTAATAAGGCATTCTCCACCCCACCCCACCCCAATGCAAGACAAAAAGCAAGCAGAGCGGAGGGCAGCCGGCGCAGGGCCACGCTGCTTTACGAGGGTAGGCTGCAGTCAAGGAAAAGCACCCCCACCCCTGCTGCGAAGCACGATCTCCCCCTTTTACCTCCTGGGGAGGCTGATGCTCCTGGCCCTTCAGGGCACCCATGCCTGCTCTGCCTCTCCGGCAGCCCGGTCACTTCTCCCTCTTCTGTCACACCCGCTCGTTAAAGTGCAAAGAAGATAGATAGACTTAGGTGACGCTTTTCTGCTTCCGCAAAATTATTCTCTCCCCCTTCCGCTCATTGGTTTATCCCTCCTCCTCCGCTGACGCAGCACTCCTGGTTCATTCAGACCGCACCATTCTGTCCAAAAGGGGGGGGAGCGAATGAGCACGGACTGCTCATGTGACTGCTTGCAACGGAAGACGCGGAGGGGGCGGTGTTTGGGTTTAGCAGCGGGCGACTGGTCTGGTCAGAGTAGACGAGAGTTTAAGCGAAGGGCGTGTGGGGAGGATGCAATTAGGATGGGGGGGGCGATTGCCTGTATTTATTTAGCGTAACAGAACATCTGGACCGCTTATCAGAAAGCAGTTTCTAAGTAGGTTCTAAAAGTCAAGACACTCAGTGGGTCACAGGCTAATAAGGCGCCCCTTATTTTCATGCAGGAGTGCACAACGTCTTTCAGATCAAGGCCCAAGTTTTGGAGGCGCCCTTGGCAGTGGTGCATTCTAGACCCTGGACCTATTGACCTTATGGGTCGTTGATCCAGTTGTGAAGCACACAATATTCCCTCTTCTCAACATCGGCTCCACCGGTACACCCCAGCGCCCACGTGTTGATATCGGCCCCATGTGCTGCTGTCCCAACTCCTGCTGTTCTCTGAAGTATCACTGGGGTGCAGAGCCTGCTGGACCTCAGTCCCATTCGCAAGATCCAGCCCTACTCACACCATTAGCGTTCAGAACGGCATTCTAGCAGTGGGTAGGACCAAAGGAGAAATGGGTGGGGCTAAATATTCTAGCCGAAAACCTGCCAGTAACTAAGCCTCAGGAGAGGTATTTCAGACTTTTAGAATGGGAGGAAACCTGAACAAAAGCAAACAATTGGTGGTTAGGAGAAAGAAGGTGGAGCTAGGAGAAGGTGTGGCCTGGCCTTCTGGGAACCATGGAGGGCCAGGTTCAGCCCCCCCTCCCCCGGGCTTGAGGTTTGACACCTATGTTTTAAAGGCTCTTCCTTTATCCAGGAAAGCGGAACTCAATTAGGATTGGCACTGATTTCCACACTGTCCATCAAGGGCTGTTCCCACGATAGCTCTGTAAGTGGCAATTGGTGGACCAGAATTGGCTTCCTTCTCTAGACAGGTTTTGTTCAAGATAGGTCAGATCCTGATGTTTTGCACATGTTAGGACTAATAAAAGTTAAAAACCCACAAGCAGCTTGCAAAAAAGCACAACAATGTATTCCCAAAGGATCTCTTACTTTTTAGATGTCCTCCAGCAATCCATAATAGCCTATTAAATCCTATCTTAGACTTCTCCAACCTGGCACCTCTACAACTCCCATCATCCCCAGTCAGCAAGCTAGCTGGGCCTGATGGAAGGTGTAGGCCAGCGCATCCGAAATGTACCAGGTTGGGGAAGGCTGCCTAGCCTATCTCACTAATTTCAGTTTGGCTTACTCCAAGGATGTATGAAATTGCAATTTTAAAACTTCACTCCTAGAGGAGTGCCTTCCACATATTTTGGACTTCTCCATTGTATATATTTTTCTTAAGTTGTTCTACATGGTGATCTGTGATGGCTGTTTCAACACATACAAGTTAGCATTTGATGTAGCACTCATCAACTGAATAACATGCCTGTGTGAATTCAACTTTTACTTTCCAAGCAGATGCTTTTAGGGCATATAAGTGTATTCACTACCATAACTTATTTTACACAAAGAAGATGCAGGGTGGGGTGGGGAAAGGATTGAGGACATCTGCTGTGTACAGAGTAAATCAGCCCTGAGATCAAGAAACACTGTAGAAATCGTGTTTCTTGATGTCAGGGCAGGCTCACTCTGTATGCAGCAGTTATGCCTGCTGTATGTAAACTGTTGTTTGCCACAGTGAACTCTGGGCACAGAGGTGGTGGGCACTGCAGCCTCTCCTGGTATTTCACTTTACAGTGCCAGGCTGAATACTGCTGGTTGGCTGTCCTATTATAAAAAGGATGGGATGCCTGTCACTGCTCCTGCCTACTACTGCTTAGATTGTAAGCCTATGCGGCAGAGTCTTGCTATTTACTGTTTTACTCTGTACAGCATCATGTACATTGATGGTGCTATATAAATAAATAAATAATAATAATAATAATAATAATAATAATGGTAAGTTTACCGAAGTTTGCGGTTCCTTTATATGATATTGTCAACCTCCAGGGCCTCTCCCGTACTTTTTGAGTTTTATCTCACTTTCAGAAAGTTTGGGGAATACCTGATAAGAAGACTTCAAAGTGCAGTTCTTTCCCTTGAAATTCTGGAGTTGTGCTATAACCAATTTGCCATCTAATGGCTGTAAAATGAAACTTATGGAAAGGTATTCCTCAAATCAAAGCATGTGTCTCTGTGTGTTATTCCCACAAAGAATCTGGAAGCAGAAGCCTCAAGGATGCAGGATTTTAGCCTTGTGTGATGAAACCTTTAGAACCCTCTGTTCACCCTATAGCATGTGTTGGGCCTGTTCAGATGACACACTAAGCTGTGGTTAGGCTGCTAACCCTTTTGTAGCAAGTGTTAGTGAGCAAGTTTAAACCATGGTGATGTACCCACCATGGTTAGGAATTGTTCACATGACATGCTAAGTCATGGTTTACACAACACACTAAAGCATAATGTTTAGCTCAAAATGCTTAACCACCATGGCTTAGCATGTCATCTGAAAAGAAACACCGAAAAACTGGAAGGATGAAAGCCACCGTTTAACCACATTAGTCATACTGGTTGTATTTATTACATATTTATACTGCCCAATAGCCAAGGCTCTCTGGTCAGTTTACAATTAAATACCAGTATGCTGTGAGTACGATAAGGTGGTTAAACAGTTTCAGATATTACTAACCTGCATAGTGATCTTGAGTGTAAATTCTTACATACTTTTTCAACCCAGTCGTAAAATGTAAAGGCTTATTGTCTGAATTGGTACCAAAATTATTAATTTAGGCTACAATCTTACACATACGTATAAGCCCCATTGCCCACAGTAGGACTCCCTTCTGAGTAACTATGTAAAAGATTGTGCCATTAGAATGACATTATAAGAGTGTTAAGGGGATCTAGACCCATTATTTCTCCTACCTAAATAAATCCAATCAGACTACTGCTTGGTATTATCAGTACACAAATTTGTACTAAGGTGCCAACTGCCTTTAAACATTTATCTAAAAGCAGATGGATGCTATTTCAGCATCCCATAGTTCCATATTCATATTTTGCTCATTTTATAAGATGATTTCTAACTACATCCAAAGCAGAAGTCAACCCAGTATCTGAAAATCGAGCTGTGTTCTTGCTGCTTCATAGCTCACCACTTGCTATCAGCAGCACCTGTAATTCTGATTTGAAAATCTGCAACGTGACGGCAATTTCCTTGTTGGTGCATGGAAGAGGCTTGATAAACTATCTCCCACTCTTCTGCAATGATGCTGACTTATGTGCTCTTCAGTAATAATCACTGTTTGTTAGAAAGCCAAGCAGGTCGCAGGAGCTGCTGTGCCACATCCAGCTAGCATCTTGCATCTGGCAGGAGCTGATACCTGATACTTCAAAGGAAAACAGAGAAACAACACACCTAATAAATGTAAGACTTGTTCACACGTGGATTTACCTTTGTGAGTTGCAACCTCAGCTAAGAAATCTTGGGAAACAGCAACATCAGCTATTCTAACTGCAAGCAGAGCAGCCTTCCCCAAGCTGGTGACCTCCAGATGTTTTGGACTACAACTCCCATCACCCTGACCATTGGCCATGCTGGCAGAGCCTGATGGGAACTGTAGTCTGAAACATCATTAGGGAAGGCTGGGGTAGATTATTTGGGAGCATTTACACAGCCATATTTGTGGGTACCTACCACAATGCAAGTGGTCCGAACCTAGAGGGCATTGATGTGGACTCAAATCATTTTCAACAATCTTGCTGTTAGTGAAATTATTAGCAGCTGTAAGGGAATTATTCTGGTGATGGTTCCCCAGCCCTCCCCAATGGATGCGTAAACACTTAATTTTCTTTTTATTGAAAAAGTACACTTATACCCAACATTCCCCCCAAAACAAAAACACTCAGTGTATCATATATGACTTTAAATAAACCCTGATTGATGGATAGAGGAGGAGGAGGAGGAGGAGGAGGAGGAAGAAGAAGAAGAAGAAGAAGAAGAAGAAGAAGAAGAAGAAGAAGAAGAAGAAGAAGAAGAAACAGCAGCAACATTAAATAACAAAATATTAGATAATATGGAAGAAAATGAAACATACAAATATTTAGGATTCCAACAAAACATGAAAATCAACCATTTCACAGTAAAAACTCACCTATCACAAATCCTAAAATCCAAACTCAACACTAATTTTTTTTTTTAAGTCGTCAGCACCTATGCAATACCCGTCCTTACATACTCATTCAGAAACATACACTGGTCACACACTGAACTCAAAGAAATAAACAGACTCAATTGTACCGAACTCACAAAATACCACATGCTCCATCCCAATTAATGCATTGAAAGAATAACAATCAGCAGGAAAGAAGGAGGAATAGGTCTGCTAGACATTGACACAATTCATGCTAAACAGATAAAATCACTCAGAATTATTTCACACTAAAAACACCCCCATGCACAAAGCCATAGTAAAAGCAAATAAAAATTACACCCCACTCAAGCTAGCACTACAAAATGAAGACCAAATACAATCTCTCACACTCATAGAAAAAAAATGGGCGCAAAAAGCACTACGTGGGAAGCACTACAACATAATAAAGAACACACAAATAAACAAAGAACAATTGTACAAATGGCTCAGGAAGGGTGAGCTATTTCCTGAAACAGAAGGATTCCAAATAGCTATATGGGATCAAGTTATAGCAACCAAGAACTACCAAAAATACATCATAAAAGATAACAGTGTAACAACAGATTTATGTAGGAAATGTCATCAATTCCAAGAAACAATAGACCATGTAACAGGCAGATATAAAATTCTGGCAGGAACGGACTACACAGACAGACACAATACAGCAAAAATAATTCAACAACTGGCCATCAAATTCAACCTCATCAAACAACCTACACCATACTATACATACTTACCCGAAACAATCTTGGAAAATGCAGATCATAAAAAATACTGGGACAGAACAATTCATACAGACAAAGACAATACCTTGCAACAGACCAGACATCGCAGTTACAGACAAAAAAGAAAAACACACATACCTCATTGACATCGCATACATAATGACAAAAATGTTGCAGAAACAGAAGAAAAGAGAGGAAAATATACACCACTGAACATAGAAATTAAAAAAACACCTATGGCAACACGAAAAGGTCACAATTATTCTGTTAGTCACATCAGTCACTGGCATCACATTAAAAAAAACCAACAACTATACAGAAAATCTTCAGAAACTGTGCCTACCAAAACACATCCACGCCAACATCCAGAAAGCAGTCATACTTAAAACATGCTCAATTGTCATGAAATTCCTGAATCAGTAAAAGACAGCATGAATTGGCAAAGCCCGTAATGTCCATCTAGAAAAACCGCCACAAGCAAGAAAAGAGATAACAATAATAGCAACAACAGCTTGAGATTCGTGCAATAATTTTTCAAAAAAGTGAACATAGTTTTGAAAAACAAGATTATTTTATGCAGGATGAAGCCCTTTTATGCTTGAGAAATAGAGACATTGATGAAAAATCTTTCAGCATTTTGAAAGTGACAGTTATAGAATCTGGATGAAGGCTTTGTTGATTTGTAAACCAGTGCTCAGAGCAAGTGAAGCTAGAGGATCTAGAATGTTCAGAATGGGAGGAGAGTGTTAATCAGGAAACAATTTGAGACAGTTTTCAGAAACAGATGAGGACGAACAGAAATGGCAAAGCATGCTGTAGATACAGCTGAGCCTCCACCAATTCTGTTTCCACCTTATAGAATTAATAGAAAGGTTGACCCTAGGATATTGAAAAGATGGTAGAGTTGGGATTCACCCAGACATCTTTAAGATTATAGGCATCACCTGTAATTTTAGTATTCTATGTAGAATATGGTCTTGCATGGATTTCGGATCAGTGAATCTGTAGTATAGTATCTTCCATAGATGCTCTGGCTATATCTAGTAAAGAGTGGAACTAGCACCTTAGTGCTGAGTACGATTCAGGAAGTTCACTATCAATATAAGCAAGTGTCAGTTAGCTATACCTAGAGTGGAATTAGGGGACATTACTCAAATATGAAATAAAGTAGAGGCAATAAAGAATTGGGAGCCTCATTCTCTTTGCCAATACTGAAAGCTCTGGACTATGATATCATCTTTTATATAGCTCAGCCTTCCCCAACCTGATACCCTCCAGATGTTTTGGATGACAAGTCCCAACACTTCTGACCATTGGCCATGCTGGCTGGGGCTGATGGAAGTTGGCAACCAAAACATCTGGAGGGCATCAAGTTGGGGAATTCTGATATAGCTACAGATGCCTGTCTTTGCTTCCAGATGATGCTTTTATCCCACCAAGATCCTTCCTTATTTATAGAATTTGTGTGTGTGTGTGTGTGTGTGTGTGTGTGTGCGTGCGTGCGTGCGTGCGTGCGTGTATGTGTGTGAGGGGCAGGGGAGATGATGACGTCTTCCATTAGTAACCCTTCCACATTTCCCGATTGCTTTTTCCATCTTTTTATTTACCACAGAAAAACTGTTAAGAAGAAAAAGAATCATAGAATAGTCAAGATGGAAAGGGCCTATAAGGAATCAATGTAGGAATCCATCTAGTTCAAAACCCTGCTCAATGCAGGAAGAAAAGGATACCTTCTAATTGAGAGTGCAAGGAGGCCTCCATGCCCTAGTAGTATTGGACAACAGGGGGGAAAGTTCCCAGTTACATATCTGATTAGAAAACAGATTCCAAGATATTAAGGAAGGAATCTATCTACAATTCAAGAGGAGTGCATTGAAATTGAATGGGTGCGAGAAAAGCTGACCCAGTGCTTGAGAACAAGCATTCACCATTCAGTCTGAGCCTTTATCGTTGTAATAGGTACAGTTTATGAAAAGCCCTAATATCAAAACTACAGGAATTCAATATGAACATTCAGCATTCAAAAGGAAGCCAAAATGTTACAGCTGATGCATTGTCTAGGAAACATGCTGAGAGGGGCTAATGTGTTCTCCCAGGCAATGACTGACTCATCACAGCAGAATTGTCTATACTCGAATACCAAATTGTGTTGTTGTTTTTGGATTGTTGTACATTATTTACCCAGGTATCCAGTGGAAGATCTTTTTACTCACTATAGAAAGAACGTACTGGGAATAACTTGTCCTTTAGCCCCCAAACAATGTCATTTGAGTTCTTTCAATCTGAGATTCCAAACATTCACCAACCAATCATATCTACTTTGCATACAGCAGCAAAAATGATTACTGCCAAGAACTGGGGGGGGGGGGGAAACCAATTACATGTAAGGAATGGTTTATTAAATTTTAGCACAATTATTGAAAATTAGTGAGGTAGTTAGATTAAGAGATGTTACGTGGAAGAATCCCAAATTTATGGAACAGTGGAAACCTTTTTATTGAATATTGGAAAAATAATTAAAGTATAGAAATTAATATATAGTCCTGCTTTACTATTTCCTAAATAATTGGCATGAAGGCAAGTACTATTTGATGTTTTGTGTTATTTATCCTATTTGGTATTTAACTTAATGATCAATTTATATATGTAGTATTACACAGGTGTTTTTGGCTGAGTAGCTAACATTTCTCAGATAATTTGACGTGATAGATTGATAGTAATTTAGTGTGTATATTGATTGTATTCTATATTTCTCTGTTGTACATTGTTTTGATGTATAAATAAATATTCTACTGGGGGGGGGGAGGATGGAGCTATACTTTTAGAGGAGTAAACTGGAGGGGGAAATGCCCAAGAGATAGAGTAGGTGAGCAGATCCAAAGGACGTAAAAAAGCAAGGTATGTGGGCAACCTGATAGTTCACTTTAAAGGCTACAAAACCTGACTAGGAACTGATGTTTCTCTGTGATATACATTACTTGTGATCACTGTAAGAGACCCATGCAGGGTGAAGTGAAGGCCAGTAGTCATAAGACATGCTGATTCCAGCCTTATGGAATCTGGAGTGCTTTCTTTATAGGGAGAGAGCAAATTTTGGACTGATTGTCCCCTGGACCCTAGCCTCGCGGGCTGTAGCAGAACAGGGAGAGAAGCAGGGAATGCCCCCAAGACAGTGACAGGCATGCATATTTAGGAAGAACATATGGAAAGGAGGATAAGGCTCCTGTATCTTTAACAGCTGTATAGAAAAGGGAATTTCAGCATGTGTTATTTGTATGCATGCAGCACCTGGTGAAATTCTCTCTTCATTACAACAGAGTGACGAGATACAAAAGAGGGCAGAGCTCCTGCAGCTTTAATTGTTCTGATAAAGAGGGAATTTCACCAGGTGCTGCATGCATACAAGTGACACCTACTGAAATTCCCTTTTCTATACAACTGTTAAAGACACAGGAGCCCTGTCCTCCTTTTCATATGGTCACCCTATGGATATTGCATGGAGGTTTCTTGGAGCAGTTGCTTTCAGGGCTGGCAGTTTTGTTTACTGGCCCTGCTTTTATATCTGTACCTTTTATCAGTAGTCTGGCATGTAAAAATTAAGCTAGTGACGCTTTCCCTCTTACTTTGTCTCAGATCCATGAAAACCTTTCTCTTCTAAAGGTCTGTGGGTCAGGCTACTGTTAAAAAGACAGGAGCAGGGCCAATGAATAAGACAAAAACTGTGGCAGCTTTAGGGCAGCTCCGTCTCTTTCACAGAGAAGCATGTTGTTCGGGGTTTTTTTTAGTTGGCATTTATATTCACAGTGGAAAGTTAAAATTAATTTTTCATCATTATTGACGTGGCTTCCGCTAAATTTTTCCAGTGATTTCCTCTGAATCAACAACAGATGGCGCTGAAGTTAAGCAAATGAATGGTCCTGACCCAGCAAAGGAGCAATCCATTCTTGGTACATATTAAGAACAATTGTGTTTGTCTTTGAAACGAAAAATAAAAATAAATAAATCCCAGCGTCTATACTGATCACATAGGAATGAATTTTTTGCCTGTTCATTTCATTCTTTATTATTTATGGTAACACAGAGTCATTTAATATTCTGCTAAGCATATTCCTTGTCCTACAGGCAACAGCACTGTCACTTGTGCTTCCAATGAATGACATAGTCAGAAGATGCAGGCGAAGTGTTAGGACTTGATGACCCTAAAGAATTCATGGAAATTATGAACCTCTCCCTCTCCCTCAGAAGCACTTATGAATCGTCTTGATGGCCCAGGCCATTTGTTTGTATTTGTCCAGCATTTTACGGATCTGATGCCTTTGAGAAGTTCATAAGCAGGGCATGATTAGACTACCTGTCCTCTCAGCACCTGATAATCAGGGGTATGTTGCCCCTGAGAGCAGAAGTTCCACATTTAGCTTTCCTGTCCTCCATGGATTTATCTGATCCTTTTGAAAGCCATCACAGCTCAACATCTGGTTGCAATGATTCTCTGTCATGCACACAAAACACAATGGTACATAAATCCCATTTTTCACACATAACCTAAATTCCCTTCTCTATTAGCAGTATGAGCTTGGTTGGAGCTTCTGCAGAACAACTCCAACCACATGGTTCACATGGGAACGCCCTGCACTCCTGATGGCAGTCTGCAACTGGAAAAACACAGAAAGCATCTTTAGAAAAGGTCATGTCTCTTTTTTCCTACAGAGATCTTCCGCACTCAGAGCAAGAAGCCAGTTGCCTGGAATTTCCATCTTGCCGGCACTGGCGGGGCCTGTTAGCTTTGTAGGCTGTGATGGGAGCAGCATGGATTGATGCTTATGGCACATGTGTACTGTTGGGGCTGGATGCTCTGAAACAGTAGACCTTGTTCCTCAGTATTAGTGGCCTGCAATTTCCCAGGCTTGAGGTATTTTAAAAGGACAACAAGTTTATTTAAGGCTTTTCTATAAGAGGTATTTATCATGTGCTCGGCATTCCCTACTCACAGTTGTTTCACTTCTGTGTCTACCGAGTAAGTTTCAGTAAGTTTTTTTAGATCAAGGAAAATGTGGTATTTACTTGTGAAAATGAAAGGAACTACTTTTCCCCTTGTGTGTTTGCATTAGTCTTCTATACCGCAGTGCCACCTAGTGGTTATGTAGCAGAAAAGCAGAAAAGGAAATGCTTTTCATGGAGTGCTTGGATCTCAGTTCTTCAACGGAACTGAAAGTAGATACAGCAGATTAACAGTCGAGTGTAGAAAAGCTCTTATTTGGGGGGTTGTTTGTTTACCGAATGCAATGGCCCACTTGGCATTTACCGCACATTATCTAATTTCCCTGCAAGTGACCCATTGACCCATCCATCTCCTTTCCCCTGTCACTGCCACTGCTATTGGTCAAGGAGAAGAAAATTAGGGTCTTTCTTTCTTTTCCTTGTATCCATAGCCATACAATGGACTGTAATATTTTGTGCAGCCTATCAGTGCATTGAAACATTTGAATTGGTTTAGCCTGCAACCCTATGCATGTTTAGACGGGGAGTGGGGGTGGAGAGTCCTACAGTTCCCAGCATTCCCTAGCCAGCTATGACTGTACTTGTAAAGGCCCTTTATAGATGATCTCCAAACTGGTTCATGCTAAACAGCTGACCCTACCCTGCTGGAGCTCCCGCCCTGGCAGTATGTGCCCTGCTCCTATTGCTGCTGAGCCAAGGATTTGGATTATTTTTTTACTTCAAAAGGAAGAAATGCACAGTAATATGTTTTAAGGTTGTTGTTTTTTTTTAAAAAAGTAATAGAGCATCAGGGATACTGTCAAGATTTCCTCCCAACCACTGCAGTGAGTGAGGAGAAATTCCTTTGCTGCAGCAGAGAAATTGCCAAGGACTTTCTTTAAGAACCATCTAGCAAAGAAGAGAGGGAGGCAGTGAAGATAACTATGGAGTGGCAGGCAATGACAAGAGGTGGGACTACATACCATCATCAACCGTAGCAAAACCCACACAACTGCAAACCAGGTGAGACAGTAGTGGTACCAGTTCACACCTGAAAGTGCTTTGCTGCTATTGTGATAAGTCTTGCTCAAAACTAGCACTTTTTTTAAAAAAAGGAGATGCCACAGGAATGTGGTGGTTTGGAAAGAATATCATCTGGATTCACAGGAAGAATTGACCGACCAATGGAATTAATAATACTGGTGGGAAACGTTAGTGTGGAAACACTTTTCTTGCTAGTGTATGCACGGCATCCTGTCTCAGAGCAGGGTGTTAAAAACTAAATGATCTTATATCTCTTCATTATTATTGATTTTTTAAAAAATCATTCAAGTACCAGAACATTTTAGACCATTAAACTTCTGAGAAGGATGAGACAACAAGCATTCTTACCCTCATATGGAGCCCTGTATTTATTTATTTGGGAAATTTCTATACTACTCTATATCTATCCCAGAGCAGTTCACAAATTAAGTTAAAGCAACAATAACAGCCCAGTATCTAATAACATGAAATGAATAAAAGCAACATACATTCAACCATCAGTTCAAAGTAATTCAATGATGTGTCATAACAGTATATGACAAAATGCCTTGCCTAGTGTGTTTTTCATTCCTATGTAACTTATTATCTGTGCAATCCTGTACAGCGACACAGAAGCAGGGCCCATTAAGTTAAATGCCACTTACTTAGGGTGACCATATAGAAAGGAGGACAGGGCTCCTGTATCTTTAACAGTTGTGTAGAAAAGGGAATTTCAGCAGGTGTCATTTGTATGCATGCAGCACTTTGTGAAATTCCCTCTTCCTCACAACAGTTAAAGCTGCAGGAGCTCTGCACTTTTTTGTATCTGGTCATGATGGCAAGACTCAGCAGCTTTAACTGTTGTGATGAAGAGGGAATTTCAGCAGGTGCTGCATGGCACCTGCTGAAATTCCCACTTCTATACAACTGTTAAAGAAACAGGAGCCCTGTCCTCCTTTTCATATGGTCTAACTTACTCCCAAGTAAAGGAGAATAAAATATCTTTGAGCTCCATCAGACAAGCATTTTATTGCATGCTCATTACTGGGCACTCATGGATTTTCATGAGTACCATTCAGAGGTGCCTCCCGCCCCTTCTATCCTTCTTCACATTACAAAAAAACACCCCAGTAAGTCTGACTTATTTTTAAAGATGGAAGTTGCCACGATCTCCTGCTGTGTGCAGGAGAAGCAGCGGGATCAAAACAGCCCACTGAATGGGACATGTGCATGTTGTTTACTTCTTCTTTTTCCTCTGGGAAAAATCTACTTAAGCTAGCAAAAACTAGATTAACAACTGTTACCCAGAGGACCTTCTCTTCTGCTGCTCCCAGACTGTGGAATGGGCTGCCGGAGGAGACTCGTCAACTTAACAGTCTACTAGCATTCAAGGAAGCTATAAAGACTGATCTCTTCCAGTAGGCCTATCTAGTGGAATTTTAAGATGTTTTTAAAACGTTTTAAATATTTTTTAGGATGTTTTTAACAATGTATATTATGTTTTAATTGAGTATTATGTATTTTATCATTTATTGTTGTTCTCCCCTCAATCAAAATGGAGAGGTGGGTAAGAAATAAATTTATTAGTAGTAGTATTAGTTATTAGTATTCATATTATTATTCCTCTTTCAAAAGCGGAAGTGATGAGGGACAAACACACGGGTGGAGAAGTGATGATAAGCAAACACAATTTTCCCTGGTGTGATGGTGCTCATAATTTTGTCAATTAAACTTAACAAAATGAAACCTGGCGAGAGGTTGGGTTTTTTCTTTCTGTTGGCCAAAATAGGTAGATGAAAGGAACAAAACAACAATAAAGTATGGTTAACTTATTTATAGGAAATAAAAATTCTAAAGATCCAAGCAAGTTTCTTTCCCTTTTCTCTCTCTTCCTGAAGTTTCCCCATTTAAGTCCCCAATGTGAAAATAATGGTATACCAGACTACATATTTGTCAGTATTTTGGAAAAAAAATCCTGCACAGGGGAAAAGAGAAGCAAAAAAGTCGAACTTCATTTCCTTTTTGAATGTAATTTTAAATATTGATTTGGCAGCCTGTTTAATTCCGATCCCATGTCCAAAGTAAATAGAGGTACATAAAATATATCCATTAGGAACAGGATTTACCATTTCAGATCAAGCTAATTGTCTTTCACATTCATTGTCCTGCTTACAAGAAGGCTGGTATATAAGCCTCAAGAAGAAATGACCTCCCTTCTCCTCGCCCATCCATAATGCATTTAGCCAATGATGCAAGGTTGTACTAGAAACACTTAGCAGATATGCCAGAGATGTGACACCCAGAGCATATCCATTACAATTGGGGGATGGGGGGGGAGGAGGAGGGATCTTATTGAGTTCAACAGGCTTTTGAACAGGCCCTAGAAAACTCTAATAGGGAGTTTCACATGTAGATGAGTAATTGTGCCTGATAGTGCCTGTCTGCACTATCATCTCCAAAATGGATGGAAGTTGATCAATAAAAATGGTTGGTCATCATCCAGAATCCCTTCCTAATTTTATTATCTATATCATAGCATCCTTAAATACGTTTCCCCCTTCTTAGTTCTCTATCTATAGAGATCATATTTCAAAGATGCAATCCTATATATCTTTAGACAGAAAAAGACTTACAACTCTCAGCATCACCCAGCAATCATGCATAGGATTGTGCCTTTAATGTGCTTTTAACCTTGTGGTTATATTATAATCTTCCATTTAAAAAAAGGGTGCATGGCACACTACTTTCCAGAGGGTGCCATTTCAATTACATGTGATGGAGCCAAGCTTTGGGCAGGGTAATCCTATACTCCTATTATGCCATGGTGGGGAAAGATGTAGTGCCACTTTGCTGTGAAGAGAGTTGCTGAATCTGTGCTTAGCCTGGAAGAGAAGGAGGGAAAACATGCAACCAGAAAATACAAAAATGGCATAGAGCTGACACCCCAGTGTCCCTGGAAACACTGTCAGTGGCAACTAATAGGGGATGTTCACATTGTGCCCACACCCTCATCCTGTTCAAGTGTTTCCCTGACCATGTGAGGGCTTAAAGTGAGTAGAGGGTCATCTCTGGGCATGCTAGGAGTGGCCAGGACATGAAACAAGAGCAGCCAGAAGCACACACAGATAGCAGAGGACTTCAATCACTCACTGCATTGGGAAGGGCTTTGGGAAACAGAGCATGGGAGTTTGAGCCTAACCAGTGGAAAGGGGGAAATGCAATCCTGGTGCACACACATAGAATCAGGATGCTCCTCATTTCAAAACCATGCCACAAACAACACAGAGCAGTTCCTTAACCACTGAGCTGCAGCAACAGACAGGAATCACACATATCAAGGGGCTTCCCCTAGACCCAGCACCTAATCATAGATGCCAGGAGCACAGGGGCTACAGCCAAAGGCCAGCTTTGGTGGATCAGCTCACATTTTACATGCTGGAGGCCCCGGTTTGAATCCAGGCTCCAGCCCCACACTTGGAAAGATGGGAGAAGCCCCCACACCCAGGCAAACCCAAGCCAATTAGGAGGAATGCTTTGGGTCTTCCTTTTGGGCCTTTGGACCCACCCTCTCCCCCTGACAACTCATGTGACAAATCCACACCCCCTTACATTTTGCTTGATAGGCCAGCCCGGGGAGCATCCCAGCAGGCTTCATTGCCCCTCCCCCTCATCATTCCTGATAATCCCTCTCTTCGCCCTCCTCTCCAACCCCGGCTGAATGCTTCAAACACCTTGGCTGCGGCACCCATCCAACCTGGACACCCTGAAAGACCTGCCTCCTTATAGGTTAGGGAACCTGAGTGAGGGGCAACTGCCTTTGAGCCCATCAAGCTCCCTCATTCCCATCTTGATACCAGGGGCTGTCTTCATGGCATTAAGTTGGCCCTGCTCTGCCACTAAACCCCACGGTATCGCTGGTGCAGGGTGATGGCAAGTTACGTACTTGGAGGGAGGCAGCCCAGGCTTTCCAGGGGCCATTAGGCCACCAGGCCCTTCCCCTCCTGTGACCAACGAGAGGTCACCTTCCGCCCAGGAACAGCCCCCGACACAGCGCCCGAGTGAGGACATACAGGGAAGACCCACCTTTTGTGCTGTGGGTCTTCAGCTCTTTGTCCTGGGGTGGCTCCGAATTGGCGGCTACATCATATAACCGATGCAGCACGGATTCCGAGCCACCCCGGGGCAAAGAGAGCATATGGACAGCCCTCAGCTGAAACTGGATCATATTTGGGTGAGGGAAAGGATTCCCAGCAACAAAGAAACAATGCATGGACTACTGTTGGAAGGGAGTGGGGTTGAGTTATGGGTATTTGTGTCTGGAGTACCTAGGCAAAGTACCTGTTGGAGTTCTAAATGGAGACGTGCTCAAATGCTCTATGTGCTCAAGTTTCCCTGTGTGTTCTGAGTTAAGGCTGTATGCTGCAAAGTGTAGTTTCTCCATTGTTTCCCATCACCAGAGGTCTTCCTTGTAAGCTCTAGGTATACATGGCATGGGTCCAGAGAGATATAACCCCATACCACATGCCCTATCGTCTGAGATATGTGAGATATGCTGATGGTGGTGTGTTGTGATTAGGTACTTAGTTACAACATACTTTATGATCTGTCATGGCAGAGGAGGAAACTTCTCCCCCTGCCCCGGAGGGAGGGTAAATCTTGCATGCCGGTGGCCTATCTCAGCATAGCACGGCGGCTGCCATATCCAAAGATCCTCAGCCAGCAGATCTTGAGTACAGGATTGTGCCTTTAATTTGTCAATCAGTCCATGTCAAAAAAATAAAATAAAAATGCATGGAGCATCAATTGCTTCTTAGGTTATTTGCTCTGACTGATGTATCTGCCAATAAATCTCAAGTACAGGTCAAAGAATATGTAGCTCAAGTCAATCCATAAATGTAAGTGAAAAGCTTCACTAAGTATCCGAGGTTTGCAAACGATGAGGCCATATTCTTGGGGGATGAGGGTGGGAAATATCAAAGGTCCATTCATTATTTTTAGTTTTGTGGATCAGCAAGGTTACCACGGCACAGAGAACTTAAAAATGCAGGATGTAAAGTCTGGCTTGTTTTTGTTTATGAATCATGTGAGTGTGACTCCAAATACATATTTGTCTTACTTTACATAGCCCTGACCTCACAATTTAGATCCCATCTTAGGAACATGGGAAGCTGCTGTATATACCCAGTCAGACCATTGCTCCACCTATTTCGGTAATGTCTGCACTGCCTGGCAGTGGCTACGCAAGGTTTCAGACAGGAATCTCTCCTGGCTTACCTGGAGATGCTAGGGACTGCACTTTCTTCCCCATTCTACTATATGTGCACATGTTTTCTGTTGCAGACCACCTTCCTCACTGAGGTCAAATGCAGATCCTTCTAAAATATATATCCAGATTTATTTATTATTTGTTTATTTAATTATTGCATATTTACACTGCCCAACAGCCTAGGCTCTCTGGGCCGTTTACAACAATCCAGACTAAAACTTCAAAAAGTCACATTAAACCAGAATAAGTTACAGTCCAAGGAAGGCTTGTCTAAAAATATATGCTTTTAGGAGGCATTTAAAAGATATTACATTTTCCACCTCCCAAACCACATGAGGGAGGGTTTTCCAGAGGGTGGGTGTCCCTACAGAGAAGGCCTGCTGTTGAGGTTCTTCATGACAACATCCTCTTCATCTTGGAATGACGAGCACGGCCTCCTCTGAAGATCGTAAATGACGCCTGGGTGTAGAGTTTGTGTAGTGCACTCAGGAACATGATTCTGCTTCCAAATCAGGTGTGCGCTCCCCGCGCACCTGCCCTGGTCCAACACGCTATTGCTACACCATATTTGGTATCTCATTATTATTATTATTATTATTATTATTATTATTATTATTATTATTATTTATTTATTTATATAGCACCATCAGTGTACATGGTGCTGTACAGAGTAAAACAGTAAATAGCAAGACCCTGCCGCATAGGCTTACAATTGTAGTGCAGCACTAATACCACCACTACACATCTATTTAGCTCCTATCTTGGGCAAGTACTGTAAAGCAAGGATATTTACTAATGCCATTCACATGGTGGAGACAGGTCCTTCCTTAAGAGACCAGAGGGAAGCAGGTAGAGTCAGCCAGGTTCCCCCCAAAATTGTATGAAACACTCCTCCTCCCGCCCCCAGATTTTGTTGGAGACGACCCTTCCAGGAATGGTCGTATGATCCATGATAATGGAATTTGTGACATTCCTTGTCATAAGTCATCCTTTACATCGCTTTAGTTGGCCTCTAATTCTCATACCACCTATGTCACATGTGCCTCACTAAAGCTAATGGGATGATTCTGCATAATCGGCATGCCATTCAACACTTCACAAGGCTGGCCTTTACAGCATACACCCTGAGCACTGTAGTACTGCTGCAAGGGATTGTGACCGTGAGGCTTGGGATGGATGATGTGGGCTTCCCTAAACAAATGTTTTAAAATATATTGGGCACATGAAGAAAGTAGAAAAGAAAAGAAAAGTGAACATTCAGCTGAGAACTTTATAGAAAACACCACTGAATTAACTTACAGTACATTTGTTAAACATGAATAGCTCTAATAATGACATTTCATTTAACAATGCCCTTTGTCTTTTCAGTTCATCAGTTACCTATTTCAGTAATGAACTGCAGTCATACCATTCTGATTTTCTCCTAATGTAAAGGCTGAGATCACTTCGCTGCCAGTGGAGCATGATGCTATTATTCAGTTTGTGGCTTAGGGGGGAAAAAAGCTATAGAATATAGCACTGTTCTAATTGGCTAACAGATACCGACATCTGGGATTGCTAAGGGCAGCTGGTAATTCTGTTTAGCTTCCGATGGGAAGGAATAAAGTAAGCAAAGGAGAGGGAATGGGTGAAAAAGTTGCATATGCAATTGTAAGCAGCGAATCCAGCATAGGGGAGCAAAAAGACCAGGAACCGTATATTAAATGTCATTTCTATTGTTCTTCAGTGAACAAGCTTGGTGTTAATGGGAAAAGTTTTAGCCGGAGTCAAGGAACTGCAGCATAAATGTTTAACCAACTCCAAAAGAGGCTTCATGGACTGCTGATGGAAATATTAGGATTCAAGGGTTCTTAGTAAGTGAAGTCCCATTCTGATTCAATGTAAACGCAAGGCCATCCATCTACATGACATGATCCAGAAAGCTCTGAAGGGGGTAATAAAACCAAATCCAAAGACTGCTGCTGGCCTCTTTTTCAGTCCTTGCATTTCTATGGAGTCTGCCATTGCTCTGGAGCTCAGAAAATGAGACACTTTAAAGTGTAAGCTATTTTCATTTTTCTACCACCAAAAAAAAGGGGCGTGGAGAAGAGCTCCCTTAAAACATCATAATCGGGATAAAGAGTGGTGCTTTCCTTCCTGCTAACCAAAATCCCAGCAATTCAACACAGGCCTTCAGAGAAGAGGGGCGCGCGCACGCACACACACACAAAAGCTCCCCTCCAACTCTCTGTGCCGTGTACTGCTGCATCTATAGATCTCTCTCAATTACCCACAGTAAATTTAGGCATTGTACAAGAGCAAATTTTACAGTCCATGAAGAGATGAAGTGAAATCTAGATGAAATTCATTGTGACAGGTTCTCCGTTACTGCCCTGATGTGTCTGTATTACAGAAGATAGACATTCTATTAGCATGGAAGCTCCCATAATGGACTGTGAATCATTTCAGGTAATAGAGATGCCAAGTGGAATGACTGAAAAAGCACTATTGAATTCCATTAGAGGTCTTTGTTTTTGAATCAGTCATTTCTTTGTGAATAGCCAACTATATACTTCTTGACCCTAACGGGGAGTAATAATTGTGAACTAATATCACAAAACATTAATCTGAGTTACTGTTCAATTAAAGCTACTTTCTCTGGGATTATTTCTGTACGACCAAATGTGAAATAGCCTGTGATGAGTATTGCAAATATGTTTTTTGGACTTGTGCTACTGAAGAATGCACTTTCTTAGTTATCCTTCTCCAAAGTCTCAGTCCATTAGGTATAGGGAAGACCAGTATATTCGTTTTCTTTTTGAAAAACAACAACAACCACAACTTGGAGGAGGAGAAGGCTATCAATGGTTACTAGCTCTGATGGTTATGTGCTACCTCCAGTATCTGAGGGTGTAAGCCTGTGTGCACCAGTTGCTGGGGGACATGGGCGGGAGGGTGCTGTTGCACCATATCCAGCTTTGTTGTTCCCCTGGCCGATGGCTGGTTGGCTACTGTATGAACAGAGTGCTGGACTAGATGGACCCTCGGTCTCATCCAGCAGGGCACTGCTTATGTTCTTAACAACACGCAGCCATATTTGCCAAACAGAAATAAAGGTAAACACTTTTACAAGAAATTCCGTGAATTGCCCATGCATACTACTTGGTTAATTATTACTAAAATCAATAAATAACTCCCCGTCTTACAAGCCAAACAGTACCACCTTATCTATCCATCACGTATGATTTATCCAGCTTCATAATTGCTTGGATAATTAGTACAGGATTTAGGTTCATTTGGCATGCCAAACCCTTTGGGAATGGCTGAATAATTACCATTTGTGGAGGCGATCAAGTTATGAATTATTCTTTCCCGTACAGAAAGGTGGCTGGGGAACTTAGCAGTATGTCTTTCTTCACTCACCAGCCTTAATACAAATAGGAGTTTATGCATCATTCCATGTCAAATGTCCTTCAAATTAAATATATTTTAAGATGATTTTTTTTATAAAAAATGTCTATGAGCTGTCATGCTGTCAAATACATTTTGAGATGGGGTGTACTGAACTAGACAGAGAGGAAGGGGAGCAGCTAGCAGGAAGGGCAGCTGGACAACCATCTGTCAGGGATGCTTTAGGGTGGATTCCTGCATTGAGCAGGGGGTTGGACTCGATGGCCTTGTAGGCCCCTTCCAACTCTGCTATTCTATGATTCTATGACTGTTTATGACCCACACCCTTTATACACTTACGCATTGACACTGTAACTGCTTTTCCTTCTCACTATAAGACAAGTAAGAATGGGCTTCAAGAGTCCCAGATCAAAGTGATCCATGATTTGTGTGTGTGTCTTGAGCAGTGCAAGTCGCACTGGTCCCAGAAAAGGATAAGAACATAAGCAGTCTATTTTAGCCCTGCATATTTCACCTCTTTCATCTATGTTTAAGAGGCTACTTGGAAAGTAGGGAGGCAGAGAAAGGAAGAGAGATGCTTGAATAGGATTCATGAGTGTGTTTTCCTGTTTCCAAGGTATGAATTCTGATCTTCACATTTTGTTTTTAGCTTATTGTTACACCAAATAAATGCTGAAGAACTCTTACAAAATTTCCTAAGCGAAACCCCTCCTGACCTTGGCCTTTGTTCTGTATCATTTGTTAAACAATCATAAAGCTATTAAAATTTAGCAGAAAACATGGCTATATTTTTTTATAATAGGAACCGTCTCTGCTTCTGCAGGGAAATCAGTGATGATAAATAGGTGTCCTATGCAGGATTTCCCACAATGTCCCAGGCATAGTATTGCTCTGTGGCAGGGGTCAGCAATGTAGTGGCCTGGGACACCTGTCTTGGTTCCTGCGAAGACGTCCTACACCTGCCACTTCCCCGTCCCTATATTAACACATTTTCATACTGACATCTGGATTTGCTGTGAAATAGGTTTCTGTTGCTGCTGAAAACTGTGGGTTCAATCAGTTTTTTAATGTGTTTGGACTCAGACTATGCCTTGTACTCATTCGTTTGTGCAGGTTTCTTGTCCTTTGCCATGCCTCCCAAGGCAGCCATTTTGTGGCAGTGACCAGGACAGTTTTCAAATTGCCAAATGTGCCCACGACCCAAAAATGCTGTTTGTCCTTGCTATACAGGCAGGCTTCAAATATCATTAAGCCATCTGTGTTGCCCAACCTTAAGCTTCTGGAGAAAGATCTTGAGGGTTTCCCATTCTCTTTCCTGAAATGAAGCCTTTTTGCAGAATCACTAGAGCAGGAGTAGGCACAGTGCACGCTCGGACATCTTTATCCGCACCTGACAAGGTGCCCAATCCCTCTTCTATCCTTTCTTTTTTAATAACAAAATGTCTTACTAGCAGCTGGGATCACTTCAGAGGAAAGTGAGGGCCTGTAGCTGCTTCCATCTTCTTTTTCCATGGCCGCCTCTGGGCCACACATTGGGTCAGTAACTTTCTTAGGATATGAAAATGGGAAGTGACTGCAGATCGATGCTTTAATCTGCAGTGTGGCCCTTTTGTGGTGGTGCTCAGGACAGTTTTTCAAATTGCCAAATGAGCCCATGGGCTCACAAAGGTTGCCTATCCCTGCTGTAGAGTGCATGAAAACCTTTTTTTGCCATGTTTTATTATGTTCATTAGCAAACCGCCCAGAGAGCTTCGGCTATTGGGCGGTATAAAAATGTAATGAAAGAATGAATGAATGAATAAATAAATAAATAAATAAATAAATAAATGTGGAATGCTCCCGTGCAGATAAAAGTGAATGGGGAATACCTTGCATGCTTCAAAGCCACTAAATTGTAGCTCCCCTCTTTAACAGTAACCTTTCCTAAATGGGATAGCAACAGACAGCACAGCAGACTCGTGGGGGTGGGGTGTCCACATAAGCCCATTGTCACTTCCCTCCTGCAGGGGTGGGGGACCCATTTGCATGGTCTACCCCAGGAGACTGATGGAATCTGATGGGTTTCTGAATGCTTGGGGACTTTCCAGTGGAGAGAGCTGGCGATCCAGCTGAGGCCCTATCATCACTGTGGAACAGTGAGATGCGGAGGGCCATTGACTTGATGGCACCTGAGGGCCCTCTCCAGCGCTGTGGAGCCCTCTCTGCTCCCTGGTACACTGGGGAGCTGCAGACAATGAAACAGGCTGGACAATGGCTAGAGCGCAAATGGTTCAAGACTCGAAGTGAAGATGACAGAATCGTGCCTATTGTGCAGCAGTGAAAGCAGCAAAGAAGGCTTGCTTTGCTGCCTCCATCGTGTCCTCAAGTAGCCATCCAGTGGAGCTCATTTATTTATTTATTTATTTATTTATTTATTTATTTATTTATTACAGTTCTATACCGCCCAATAGCCGAAGCTCTCTGGGCGGTTCACAAAAATTAAAATCATAGTAAAATAATCAACAGGTTAAAAGCACAAATACACAATACAATATAAAAAGCAATACAATATTTGAGTGGTCCGGGGGTTGTTAACACTCTCCACAGCGAATGGGACCCTGGTTCCCTCAAGGACCAACTGTGACCTTTTTGCATCTCACTTTGAGGACAAAATCGCTTGTTTCCACAGCAAACTTGACATTGTTATTAGCGCAGTTCTAGTCGAGGTGTCTGATACCACCATCTGCCCGATTTTATGGGATCAATTTCAGCTGCTGCCGCCTGATAATGTTGACAAGGTACTTGCAGCAATGTGAATGACTATGTGCCCTCTCGATCCTTGCCCCTCCTGGCTAATAAAAGCTAGTCAAAGGGGTTTGACTGGGTGGATCCAGAGTGTGGTGTGAATGCTTCTCTACCTGCCATCCTTAAAGAGGTGGTAGTGTGACCACTCCTGAAGAAGCCCACTCTGGACCCAATGGTATAAGACAACTATTGCCCAGTTGCAAATACCCCTTTCTTAAGGTGGAACAACTGCAGGCACTCTTGGAGGACACTGATTATCTAGACCCATTTCAATCTGGGTTTTGACCTGGTTATGGGACTGAATCAGCCTTGGTCACCCTGATGGATGACTTTTATAGAGAGAGATACAGGAGGAGTGCAACCCTGTTAATTGTGCTCAATCTCCCATTGGCTTTTGATACCATTGACCATTGTATCCTCCTTGATAGATTCCATGGGACGGGCGTTGGAGGCACTGCTTATACCTATGTTCACTGGTCTGGAATCTATGTTAGATAATTGAGCAGTATATAAATATTGTAAATAAATAAATAAATCTTGCCTCATTTCCCTAGCCAGCTTACAGTGCTCCATTGGTAAAAGCCACATTATGTGCCAATGCAGCTATAAGCATAGGTGGGCAACTCCTGGCCCTCCATATGCTTTAGCCTACAACTCCCATCAGCCCAAGCCAAAATAGTCAATGGTTGTGGGCCAGAACATCTGGAGGGCCACAAGTCACCCACCCATGATCTACAAAATTGGGCTAATTGTATTCTCCTGTCTTTGTTTTCTTGACTTATAAGGAAAATAACGAGTCATTTGGGGAGAGGAGGGGAGGGGGAGCACTCGTTATACAGAACTTATTTACATGCTGTTTTGTTTTTTCTTGTCATATATCCCATGAGATACCTTTTTTAAAAAGAGAGAGAGAAAAAGAGGAGAGTCTACATTTTCCAAAGGCAATCATCCATTTTCAAACTTAAACGATCCCCGCTATACCTCCGCACTGGAGTTATCTGTGCCCACGGCTTGAGAATGAGACTTTCCTTACTGTTGTAATGACAGGTGTAAGATTAACTTTGTTAGGTGTTGAACCGCTCATGCAAACTAAATTAAATTAATGGAACAAATTTCTATCATAATTAAGATAAAAATTCATGTCAGCTGTAACCTTGCTGTACACTAATTATGTACAAATGATTTATCATCTGTTTCGCCCAGAATATTAATCCTCACCTCATTGATAACTCCAGCCAGTGTTAAGAGATGAGAGTTGATGAACAATGACAGATTGGGCAGCCACACTGCAGAGAGCCTGCACAACCGGGGAAGCCAATAAGATTTAAATGGCACTTCTTATTTAGAAATCCATCCCCATGGAAACAGATGCATGCTTAATGAGGGGAATGGAGATGATTTCAATAATGATGGATATTGGAACAGTGGGCAGAACCAATCAATAACAATTAACCACTTAGTCTACTAAAGCTATGGTTCTATAAAGCAGGTTATATACACATTAGTCGAAACTCAGTTCAAGATGGCTTTTACAGAATGTCTTCATGCTTTGCTGTGAACGTTATTTACTTTAATAATTGTGGAAGGCAACTGCATAGATTATGCATGCTAACAAGACATTTTTTTATCCCTGTTTTAAAAAGAAAAAATGAATACAGAAAAAGACCGTCACACTTGGAAACTCTTGGAATGGTCCACATGGTCCAGATACGGCATCAAAAAGTGATCGTCACACCTCTCTGCTTACTGATAAATCCTTTGATGATACTCTAGGTTTTTATACCTGTTTGGGTTCTTCAAACAGCTATGGGAAGAAACAGCAGATGTAATCAGCTTTACATCTCATAGGCTTCTTTTTATACACAACAGAGCCTGGGCATGAACAAGGACTCGAGGTCACGATGATGGATTCACACCAGCATTTTGATCTTCCTCCACAAGAAGGAAGAACAGAGGCCACAGCAACAAAATATTCTATAGCATATTTTGGAGCATGAAGAAATATTCCATAATATAACCACAAAAGCACTGTACTCAGGATGGGCCAAGCTCACCTGAGAGCATAGGCTGAAAGAGAGAACCACTATGAGCATATGAAACCTGGCCTGCTTCAGGGGCCAAATGGAAGAAAGACTGTTCTATCTCTCTGTGGTCTTTCAGTGGTGTGGGCAAATCTTACGTTACTGGAGGTTAATAACGGAAAGGCATAAAGAAGGACTACAAATGATCCCTCTTGGCTATAAATCCCTTCCTTTCATTTAAGAGCCATTCTCTCAAGTTTCAGTCCACATTTTTTTTCACTTCATTCCTACTGGTGAGGCCAGTTTTGGGTGCCCCAAAGGCTGAACCACTAATGATGAATGCAAGATCCCTGACAAATGTTGAAAGCTGACAATGGCCCATTGACCTCAAACATTTTAGAAACCTAGCAATGTGTGAATGCCCATACAAAACTAGACTGAAATTTTGGATTCATTTCATTTAAATGATCAAAACAAACCTTGAAGCTGAACAACCAGCCTAGATGCCAAAGTTACAATCTTGAATGAGCCCAAGTAGGCCTTAGCCTATTGACTACTGAAAGACTATGAATTAATGCATGGTTATGCAGTAGAGACTCAGTTAAAGCCTCATTCACCAAACATTGGCCATCATTTCTTCTGGTTATCTGCAACCATTTTCCGCCACTACCGCCACTTTTCCCTTTGAAAGCCAGAAAAGGGATACATAGCCATTTTGTGGTAGAGACTGATATCAATTGCTCTCCATGGTAGTTCTGTTGAGCAACAAACCACTGATGAGAACAGTGTTTCAAAAGTTAGCAGTATTATTAATATAGAGGAAAATCTCTCAATGCCAATGGTAAACCTCTTCATACAAGTAGAAAGAGTGTCCATGAGAAACAATTGCAAGTAGGGTTGCTGCTAGCATTAGGTAGAGTGAGGAAACTATCTCAAGCGGCAAATTGTGGTGGTGGGGCAACAAGGTGTTGGGAGGACAGGGTTGTGTGCTCTGTGTGGCCTGCCCTCAGGTACTGTGGAGAACACGGTCTCACCACCAGCATTGAAGTTAGATTTAACTGCCAATGTAGTTGGCTCTTCTACATGGAATGGGAGGCGGAAGCCATCTTGTCCTTTGTCTCATGCAGCAAAATGTATCGGACCAGCCCTGCCTGCAAAATTGCTGTTTCATGTGTACCAAATTTTAACAAGATCCCAGGGAAACAAGGGTCATGTTATGTATTTTTCTGTTATCAAGATATTCAGATAAATAAGAGTCTACACTAAGCCAATGATAGCCTTATGAGCCATTCGGCTTTGCATTAGCTTTCAGTTTGTTAAAATCCAGCTTAAACTAAGAAAGAAACGGAGTTCTCACACTTCCCAGAGAACAGCATTTCTTTTTCTGCACTTCTAGCAATTTCAGGGCTAATTGCCTTTGAATGCGTAAATGCAGATAATTAGAAGAATCATATGTAGTAAGGATTAGACAGAGTGTATGCAGAACAAGTCAAGTATTTGATTCTCCAATTTAATTCTGGATCTAATATCAACTTTAAATAACAGAAAGAGCCATAAGATTTATCGTCCTCTCTTCTCTAGGGGAAACACATCTGCTCTGAACCTAATCAGCCACATTCTATCTCCAGAGCTGTGCTCTACACAAATGCTAATGGGGGAACGTTTATGTGGCAGAACAAAAATGGATCATAAACACTACAAGTCAGATGTGGCAACTCAAAATTGCCCTACACATTCTCATGAAGATTCAGTGCCTGCATTATGCAATGTCTATTACTTCTCCTCCCCTCTTCTCATGAATAAAAATTAGGAAAGGGAGGGAATCCCAAAGGAAAGTACATTACAAACGAAAATCACATAAGTGTGTGGACACCTATAAACCGCCACACGCTCACCATCAGCATGCAGAATAATAGCTCCTACGGTAGTTTAATATTCTTTACATGTGCTCTACCATTTAGTAATTCGGTGACAGCCCATTGTTCTGAACAGCACCAAGCACAGGTGAAGCTACCTTATATTGAGTCGGAGTCTTGGTCTGTCTCTAGCCCAGCACTATCGCCTTTGACAGGCAGCAGCACTCTGAGATCTCAGGTAAAGGTCTTTCCTGGGCCGGATCTACACTACTGCTTTAAAGCGCTTTATAACAGTTTTGAAAACGGTATATGGAGTGTGTCCTGGGCCCCAACAGTTGTCAAAACTGTTATAAAGCGCTTTAAAGCAGTAGTGTAGATCCTGCTCTAGTCAGAGCAAATTTCCATATTCTCTGACATCCATTTTTAGGACAGGGAGCCTGTCTTGATGAGGGGTTTGCCCCGGAGTGGATTTGGAGTGGCAGCAGGTCATCTATATAATGCAGCTGCCATCCCAAAGCAATCCAGGGGCAAACCCCCTAAGCTCTGCTTTAAAAATGCCAGGCACTTACCCTGACTTTTTAAAAGTGGAGGTGTGCCACAGCCTATGGTGCTCCCTGATTGTTCACCATCAGCTGGAGGAGGGCCAGTTTGGGCACTGTGCGTCCCTCTCTTCCTCCCGCTCTGGCTGCCCCATTGCTTCCCTCCCCCCCATTTTTAATTTTTTTTTTAAAAAAATATCTGTAGATGTGAACCTTCACATCTACAGATTTTAAAAAATGGGGAGGGGGGAGGAACAAGGCAGCCAGAGGGGGACGCACAGCACCCGAATCGGCTCTCCTCCCTCTGGCTGCCCTGTTCCTCTCCCCCACCTTTTTTTTTTTAATTAATCTCTAGATGTGAAGGTTCACATCTAAAGATTAAAAAAGTTTTTTAAAAAGTTGGGGAGAGAGGAACGGGGCAGCCGGAGGCAGGTGAGCTGGCTGTCCCATTCCTCCCCCTTCCGCAGTGTTCAGCCCGGCATCAACACTTCATTGGTGCTCCTTCCTGTGCAGATGCCAGGAAGAAGCACCAATGTGGGAGCCTGAGGCCTTGCGGCGCCAATGCATCGCCGTCAAGATGGGGCCAGGGACTGAACGTGGGATGTTCCACATGCAAAACACATGTTCTACCATTGGATAAATCCTCATGGATATGCTAGGGCCAAAGAGTACCCTTAGAGAATGAGGATCTGATAGTGAACGATCAAGAGTATAATATAGAATTATTGTTCCTGTAAGTCTCAGTACCATTCCCTGTGCTATTGATCTCTGTGCAAGTCAGGATGCTGCTCCAAATGGTTATTTTTGGGATGCAATAAGCAGAGGCTGCTTTTGCAACATAGAAACTATTCTATTCAAGGCATCTCTGGTAAGTCTGGTCTTTCGATCTTGAGTTTTTAGGTTAATTTATCTAGATATGGGAACACAAAGTTCAGTGCAGAATATAACTGCAATGGCTGGCCCAACCCAGATCCATTTAGGACCCCTGTCATGTCTCAATAAGTCCAAAACATGGTCGGACTGCACGCTCAGGATAGATCACTCACTGATGTTTGTGGGTCCTTTACACAATGTCGTCAACCTCCTGTGTGTTTTGACCTTTAACCCACTTTCAAAAAAATAGGGGGGAACCCAATAAATGTTCAAAGGGCAATTCTTTCCAGTGAAATCCTGGAGTCACGCTATAACCACAAGGCCTTCTAGTGGCTGTAAAATGAAACATATAGAAAGGTATTCCGTGAATCAAAGCACATTTCTGCCTGTGTAAGGGCGGCAATCTTATTCCCACAAAGAATCCAGAAACAGAAGCCCAGGTAAGGATGCAGGATTTTAGACATGTGAGGTTTAGCCCATTGGGTAGTCTAAGAAGATTCTTTCTTTCTTTACACTTTGCTTTCTGTTTACACCATAAATTGTCTCTTACCCAGTCATTGGCTAGGCAGGAACCCCGCATGGAATGGGTAAACCTCTTGACAATATAGATGTCATTATTATGGCTCAATATAAATGAACATTCATAATATTCTGTTGTATGGCAAGGTGAATTTTATAATGTATTTGTAACTAGCCAGAAATGTGGAGCAATATGTACTGGCAAAAAGAGGCGTGGTAAATTCTGCCTCATGGTGTGACTAAATGGTATAGCGGCCCACATGATTGAAGTTGCCCCAAAGTGATTTTAGCAGTGGCCACTAGGGTTGCCAACTTTTCAATTGGCCTCTGTAGCCAGGTCTTGAAAAGCAGCTTGTTGCATTGGTGATTGTGTTCATCTCCACACTGTGAAATTTTTTGCCTGAATATCAAACTGTTGTTAAAGGCATAAGAGCAGGCTACACCATTGTTTTCTGGTCAGTTGACAACCCTAGCAGTCCCCATGGGGCAGATATCTGTCTGTACACAACCTAAAGTTGGGTAACAACTTCTCACTGCCAATATCTAAGTTTGGATCGGTTTGGCATAAGAAATAAAACCTTGCGCCTCCTTGCATTCCTTCTTATCCGCTTGCAAACCTTCCCTGCCAGAGATAATTATATGAGTCAGGCAATGCAAACAAACAATGTTATTTTGGGGATGCAATATGCAGAGGCTGCTTTTGTAACACAGAAGCCATTTCTATTCAAGGCATCCTCTGGTCAACAGACATCTTTAAAAGAGGAAATTAGCCCACTGCACAGCTAGGCTTTAATGAGGATTTCAAGACAGGGTCATAGGTGTATTTCTCTCTCCTTTTCCTCTCTGCTAGCCTAATGAGGAAAGTGACAGACACTGAAACACTTCACAGTTGGGTAATTTCCCAGGCATCAACAACTGCAATGTTCCTCGAAGCCCATGCTGGAGAGTCTCCCCCGAAAGGTATACAATAAACATGGACTGGATGTGTTGGCCAGAATAAGTTATCACTAGGATAGAGATCTTGGGGTAGACTCCCCTAGGAGATTTAAACCCAAAGAGTCAATTTAAGGCATTCCAGCAGTGCATTCAATTAAAATTAAATTTGAAAAAAAAGAAAGAAAAAGATTGGGGCGGGGAGGGAAGAGAGATCAGCTGCTGTTTCACTAGACCACCTGCTCAAACAAAAGAAGGCAAGGGGGGGGGGGGAAGACAGGGAATGGCGTTGCGCCATTGGTGTCTGCAAGCTGTTTGCAAATGGCTGAATAATATCCACTTTTCACTACTTTTCACCATTCAGCTTCCATAGAAAGAAAGGAACTAGTTGCAATGAGAGAGAACGGCCTTTCATACTTTTCGAAGACACTTGCAGTCAGGTTTTAGGTACTTCCATAGAGAGAAAGCTCTAGGGTGCAATCCTATGCATGTTTGGAGAGAGAAATGTCCTACAACTCCCAGCATTCCCTGAGCCGGCTGCGGAATGGAACCCTGATGCCAGAGTGTTGCTGGCTGCCTCCACCACAGAATACTTGACTCTCTCTCTCTCTCTCTCTCTCTCTCTCTCTCTCTCTCTCTCTTCTTTCTTCTTCCTATACACTTTCAGCTGTCAAACACCTCAAGGCCTCAAAGATCTGAAGTTTAAGAAATAATTCTAAAACAAGTTGGATACCTCAATGGCCACTTCCTGAGGTCTGCCTCCCTCCCCCCACCTCTCTCAAAATATCAGAAATGGTCCCATCAGAATATAAGATATTGGGTGGAGTGGTGTTTTTAAAATTTATATTAAATTTATAAATGCAATACAATTATTTTTGCATTTATATCCCACCTTTTTTCCTCTTCAAGGAACGCAAGGCGGCTCACATAGTCCTCCTCCTCTCCATTTTATCCTTGCAACAGCCTTGTGAAGTAGCTTAGGTTGAGAGTCAGTGACTGGCCCAAGGCCACTTAGGGAGCATCTATACGGCACCACTGTCCTCACTTATTTCCCCAAACTCTGCTGCTGCGAAGCAACATTGATAGACTTAGGCCTAATCTACACCAAGCAGGATATTGCACTATGAAAGTGGTATATGAAAGGCAGGAGCCACACTACGGCTCTATAGCAGTATTGAAGTGCACTGACAACTGTTGGGACCCATTGACACAGACCATATACTGCTTTCATACCATTATATCCTGCTTGGTGTGGCTCCTACCTTTTATACACCGCTTTCATACTGCTTTCATAGTGTAATATCCTGCTTGGTGTAGATTAGGCCTTATACAACAGGAGGAAGCATGGGCTATCCAGCCAGGAAAACCTACAGGGCCATTGTCAGCAATGGAGTGGGGAAATGGAGGACTAAAAAACTCCCAAAACCATTTGCAGGGGTGGGTGGGTGGAATCCACACAACTTTTGTTTAATTTATTTGGGGAGTGTGTGATATCTGAACTCTCCTTACTTTCCTTCCAAGATCACCATGGCAGCTATTCGGCCTGTCAAGCCCACCACCGCCCCTGCGTTCCCATGTTTGCCCTGCATTGGGATCCACCCTGAGCTACACCCACTTTATTAATCTGAACCCAAGCCACCACTAACAGACAAGAAACAACAGTTGGAGCAATAGGAAACGTTGGGGGAAAGCCACAAGTTGGCGGCTGCGTCATTTAAAAGATGGGGTGCAACTGTGCAGCCACTACAGGCTATTTAGCACATATAGACAAGTCCCACTCACCCCAGTGAGCTTCACAGCCAAGTAGGACTAGAACCCAGATCTCCTGAGTTCCAGTCCATCAGTCTAACCACTACACCACACTGGCTCTCAATAAAGACTTTTTTAAAAAAGAATTATGTAGTTCAACAAAAAGCAGGCTGAATGCCAGGATTTCTGCACACTGACAGTGATTCTCGGGTTTTTTAAAACCAGATTTTGTTTGTTAATCTGGATTTTATTGTTAGCTTCCTTGAGGCAGAATATAAATTAATAAAATAAATAATAAATGTAAAAGCTTGGCCATTCTCTTAAGCACAGGCTATCTGCCCCAGCTACGGATAATGGAGAAATTCAAGACTGACTAAAATGAGTTCGGATTTCTAGGAATCTAACTTGCAGAATCTGCTATGGACTGGCCTCCCCAGGCAAAGAGTTTTTTGTTGTTGTTTTTGCTCGAACATATCGGGAATGTAGATGCAGTTGTGCATCATGGAATGGTGGGGAGAGAAGAAGAGAGGTAATACATATGTTTATCTAAAGGGGGGAGGGGCAAAAGACCATTATGTTCAGGTTCTAAAATTACCTAGCTGCACTATTATTCGAAAATGAATACATATGGTATATAAGCAGCACCTGAGTAGTACCATCCAAGCTGAATCTGAGTGAAAATCCCAATGTGATTCCTGCCTGTGTGTAGTTATCCTGTCTATATCAATTACATTCTGGAAGCTGGAAATGTATGTGAAACGCATCATCCAAAGATATATAGAGAAATAACTTCCACTGTTCTAGGAAAGTCTAATCATTCCTTGTTTAAAAAAATAAAATAAAGGAATGAACAAAATCAATAAAAATGTGCCATGTATCTTATGTGAGTACTATAATTAACATGAAGCCTTTTAAAATTCCTATCTGATCCCATGCTAGTTACAGAACACATTTAATATATGCAAGAGCGACATCTTTCAGAGGTTTCTTTTACTTTATTCAAATTACTAATCATTTAGATCCTATCTGAAAGCCTTTCCTCCCTCGCTCCCCGTGCATGCTTAACCTAATTAACTATAAATGAAAAAAATGCTATTCGCATAAAAGGAAAATGTTAACCTATAAATTATCCAGCTTTCCTGACTGAAGATGGAAACGCCTTCCTTAGAAAAGCTAAAAATTTGGTGCAGTATTGTTGGCACACC
This sequence comes from Elgaria multicarinata webbii, assembly GCF_023053635.1. Classification (NCBI taxonomy): domain Eukaryota; kingdom Metazoa; phylum Chordata; class Lepidosauria; order Squamata; family Anguidae; genus Elgaria; species Elgaria multicarinata. The sequence continues at coordinate 64,736,139 of NC_086172.1, forward strand.
GCATGGCTAGAATTACCAGAAACTGTTACAGAAAAAATCCCAGCCACCGCCATTTTGTATAACTGAAGGCAAATTTTGCTTGTGTCAAATTCTCTCTGCTGTTTTCAAAATCATAACAAGCTCTACATTTTTCTACAAATATTTTCAGTCAGACTGAAAACACCAATCAGTTGGTCAGTATGACGCAGGGCTTACTTTGAGCTACATTTTTTATTTTGGAGACTGATTTCTATGTCAGGGCTTAATTTGCAAACATATGAAGTGTTTTTGAGCATGTGCAAGAGAGTTTGCGGAAGAAACCAGAGCTCAGTAACAGAGCACACACTTTGCGTTCAACCCCTGGCATGCGAGTTAAAGGACCAGGTAGCCAGCTATGGAAAAGACCTCTCCCTGAAACTGTAGACAGCCGCTGCCAGTCAGAAAAGACAATACTGTGCTAGATGGACCAATGGTCTGACCCAATATAAGGCAGCTTTCTATCACTACCAGCGGTCTTATCACTGAGTGATTACTCAGCTCTTGTGATTCCAAGTCCTCCCTCTTTAGTATATAGACATCTCTTTACACCTGAAGAGAGTTTGAATGCTAGGAGCTATCCTCTAAGCTTAATTAGCCTACAAAGCAAGGCAGTTGCCTTTCAACTAAAACTGGACAGTTTCCCTGCAGTGCCCTAAAGGCTTTTTTTCTGAATCCCTCCTTCAGGGAGGGTCCCTCAGTTGAAGCTTCTGCCGAGTGGCCAACCTAGCAGGCTACCTCCCACCTCCTTTCAACTCCACCCACTTGAACCTGCAGCAGATTCTGGGGTCTGGTCACTCCGATGTTTCTTCCCCCTCCGACAAAGACTTAGTTCCCAGGGGGAAGGTGATTTCTGAGCCTGGACAAGGGGATAAAGAACTCGTGGGGCCCCACAAGTTTGCTGAGCACTGCTCGGCTGGCCCTGTTCTGGGAGCTGGCACAGTTGAGCACTCGGCGAACCACACTTTCTGGGGCCTCTGGAAAGCGTGCTTTGCCTCCCTCCCCTACTGTGCCAATTGTGGCCTTAAAGGCCCTCTTAAAAGAGGGCCTTTAAGACCACAATTGATGCGGGGGGCACGGGGGAGAAGCAAAGCATGCTTTCCAGGACCTCTGGAAAGTGTGCAGTTCCTCTGGACATGCCAATGGTTAAACCAAGGTTTTAAGAGGGCCTTTAAGGCCACAATCAGCATGGGGACAACAACATGATTTCCCCAAGGCTGGGGACAAAGAGCTCCCACAGGTCGAGGGCAAAACTTTGCCCTTTGGCAGCATTGGGGCAAAAATTCCCCCAGGCAGATTTTCACCCCATCGCTAGCCTGGGCATCTAGTCTGATATGTTCCTGGGAAGATTCCACCTTGACTCCTGAATAGGGTGACCATATGACCGGATTTGCCCCGGTTTTTGATGGCAAATCCGGGGGGGAAGGGAAATCCGGATTTTTTTCGAAGAGCAGCTTTAATGGGAATTAACAAAAATGCTTATAACTCCGTCATTTTTTAAGATAAAGACATGAAACTTGGCACAATGGTAGCTCTTAGGAAGGGCTTTATTCATGCCAAATTTGAAACATATCCATTCATCCATTGATTTTTTAGGAATTTTTTAAAAATTGAGGTTTTAAAATTATTATTTTTAAAATCGTCATTTTTAAAGATAAAGAGATGAAACTTTGTACCATGATAGGATTTAGGTAGTGCTTTAGCCACACCAAATTTGAAACAGATCTGTTCATCCATTGATTTTTTAGGAATTTTTTTAAAAATGAGGTTTTAAAATTATTATTTTTTAAGCTGTCATTTTTAAAGATAAAGAGCTGAAAGTTGGCACCATGATAGCTTTTAGGTAGAGCTTTAGCCATGCCAAATTTGAAACAGATCTGGGGCCAGTAGCAAACCCTGTTAACAACAACAGCAGCTTGCAATGAGTGAAGATACAGTCAGAAAAGATATTTGAGGGAAGGGGAGACTTCCAAGCACGTCAAAGCTCCAGCACCTCTAGTTTTAGGGAAGACCATGCTACTATAACATATCTACAAAGCCATGATTGGCAAGCTTTACAATATGGATTTTTAAAACAGCTCTGAAATGGAGCTATCAGATTTGATGGCATCCTTGTAAACAATGCATATACAGTTTTGATTCAGTCAAAACTGTACATGAGATGATTTGGCCAGCAATGAATTATTCTAGCGTGTGATTTAGTGAAGAGAACTCTTAATTAAAATATCCTCAAGATATCACCTGCATTGATATATTTCAACATCTATATCAGTCAGTTAACAAGCCATTTAATTGGCTAAAAGCTAAAATGTTAATCAGCTGACAACCTTAATTACTGGCCATGCTGGGTGTGGAGTGGAAGCCAGGAATCAGAAGCCAAGAATCACAAACCAGTAGCCAGAGCTGGGTGTTAAACACAATAATACTATTACTGTCTAAACAAAGTACCAACCTGACCTGACAGCCTTTATAGTCCTTCTAGGTCAAGGGAAGCCAACAACTAGTTTGGGTGAGTGGAGATACTCCAGTGAACACTTCACAGCCCAGGTAACACCCTGGCCAAAAGCTCCAGTGGTAAGTGGTTTATTATATAGAGCATCAGTATTTAGATCTTTGGGTTCCTGGTTCTTGCCCTGGCAGCCACTGACAATGACGGAAACTATAGGTCGCCTCCACACCATAGTTGTGCTACAGTTTTGTTTCCTACTTCCACCCTCTAAAGCAAGGTTGCACAAATTTTTTGGCTCTGAGGGGTCATACACAACATACATCTCTCCTCCCCTCTCTCTCTCTCACACACTCACATCAATCACTTGCTCAAATCCAATTCCTGCCCAATAGCATTACAAAGATATGACATTTACTTCAACCAGGTAAAACCAACACTTCTCTTCCAATAAGCCTCAGTTCTCAAACCACCTGGCCATCCAGGAATCCTGGCTCCTAGCCCTTCTTCTTCCTCTAATCCATTCTCCTACTGAAGGATTCTGACATCCCAAACCCTGTTACTGCCCCCTTTTTCTGGGGGGAGAGGGGACAGAACAAAATGGGGGGAACTAGGAAGAGGGTCTATGGTTCCTACCATAGATGCTCTGGTCCTAGAATAAATTAGAAGACAGGCAGAAGCCTTGGAGAACCGCTTCCTGAGATGCTCCAGGGATGCTCTACATATGAGGCTTCTATGGCAGGAACCAACTGAATTCCTCCTAACATACTTTCTTTTCTCCACTAGGATTTTTCTGGGGTCCTAGGGAGGGTGCCAGAAAAGACAGGGCTTGAGGAGCCATCTGTGGCCCATGGACCACACTTTTTGCAGCCCTGCCCAAAGCATGGCCATTTTTCAATGATGATGATGATGATGGATATGTGTGTCTGTCAGCGCCATAGCTTCCAGACCATAAAACCTAGAGACCTGAAACTTGGCATGCATACTAAGAGGACCCTAGAAGAGTGCACAACAGGGTGATATGGTTTTTACGATGCGTTGATTAATTTTAATTAATTAAAATGTGTCTGAGTTTGAAGACTGCAGTATCATTTTGATCACTAGGTGTCAGACCTCCCTAACCAGAACATAGCTTTACAAGCTGGGGGAGAAGGCGTAGTATGGCCTGGTTCAGACAACACGCTAAACCATGCTGCTTAACCACAAAATAGTTAATGGAATGCATTGCAGCATGGTTTAGCGTGTTGTCTGAACCAGGCCAATGAATTATAAGGCTGCCCCTCCACTTGCTGTGGGGCAGCCTCCCTCAGGGGAATGGAGTTCCCTCTCTCAAGGCAATATAGAAGTGCATTATGGCAGGGGCTGCACCTAGAGCTTCATTCAGACAGGGTGGGCGCAATTTATCCAACTCTGGATAGCTGTGTCACTTTGCTTGAAGGCTTCACTGTATGTAAACGTGTAGTGGAGTTATACCAATCTGTGTTTGTTCCATGGGGTTCGATATAGAGCAATGTTGTGAAATCCATTGTATCCTAAGGTTGTGGGAGTCTGAATTTAAACAGGATATTTGACAGCCCTAATTTGTTACAACATTTTGAATCCAAAATCCACAGTTGGCCAATACCATTGTGAGGACCAACCCAAATTACACAAAAATGTGCAAGCTTTTGGGTTCTTGGCTTGCGCATTGTTGTGAAAATTTGGTTGGTCCTAGTAAAGGTATTGCCCAACTACGGATTTGGGATTTTTCCTCCCTTCCTCAAGTTTCAACACATAGCTCTTTGTTTTTTAAAAAAACACTTTAAATGTAGGCTTTATCAACAAGATACACTCCCCCCCCCCATTGCCAACGAATGTTCAATATCTTGCAAACCCTGCTCCACCACTGGCTCAATCTATAAGCAGAATAACGTGTAAAATTTCCAGCTGCAAGTGAATATCATTTGGCTACCTTGCTATCTGTATAGTAACCAATGAAGAATGCAGTGGAAGTGGATTGCTAAGAGCGCATATTACGCCAGTGATCCAGCACTTGCACTCGCTCCCTGTGTGTTGCATTCCAGGCACAATTCAAGGGGCTTAGATTGCCTTAGAATGATCTAAGCCTCCTTGACCAAACATACCTTAGGGCAGAGTCCAATGGGGCACTTATGGCCCCACCAATTCTTTTCTGCCCCACTGATTCCCTTCCACAAATTGTGGGTCCTGCCAACTTCATTGCACAAGCAAGACCCACCACTTACGCAAGGAGATTTACCACTTCCTAAAGGAAGCCCTGAAATGAGTGGAAGTCGTCATTTATGGAAGGAGGAAGGTTGCCAGAGCTTCCTAATGCAAGCTCCATTGGCCTACCTCCTCCTAGAAATGAGCACTTCTGCTCACTTGGGGTTCCCCCAGAAGTGATAAATTGCCATTGCACAAGCAGTAGGGGCTGTTTGCTCAATGCAATCAGTGGTGTATATGGGAATTAGTGGGGGGGGGCATAAGAGAATTGGCGGGGCATAAGCACCCCATTGGATTCTGCTCTTAGACACCACCTTAAGAACATAAGAAGTGCCAGGCTGGATCAGACCAAGGGTCCATCTAGTCCAGCACTCTGTTCACACAGTGGCCAACTAGACGTTGACCAGGGACCAACAAAGCAGGACATGGTGCAACTTATAAATGAAGAGAAGACCTAATAAACAGCTAATGGTCAAACAGGCTCTGTAATAAAATAATTGTGTTTACTATGAATGAAAGCTTATAAACAAAAGCTTGTAAACAACGAAAGGAGATTGTGTTACCTACTGCAACAGCACACTCCCACCCATGTTCCCCAACAACTGCTGCACATAGGCTTATTGCCTCGAATACTAGAGATAGCACACAACCATCAGGGATAGGAGCCATTGATAGCCTTCACCGCCAGGAATTTATCCCACCCCCCTTTAAAGCCATCTAAATGGGTGGCCATTACTACATCTTGTGGTAGTGAGTTCCATAATTTAACTATGTGCTGTGTGAAGAAGTACTTCCTTTTATTTGTCCTGGAACTCCCACCAATCAGCTTCATGGGATGACCCCGGGTTCTGTTATTTTGAGAGAGGAGAAAAATGTCTCCCTATGCACATTCTCCAGCTTCTTCTCCATCATCTGTTCTAATCTCTATAGCACATTCAGCCCTCGAGCCTGGATGTTAGCCAAAAGAGTGGAGCTCACCCAGGATAGATTGCAGGCCAGACGTTGCTAAAAACAGCTGCATGGTGAAGGCAAAATCCTATTATGCGTTGAGGAGTTGCCACCATTCAGTGGTGGGCATCTGCTTTGCACAGACAAGGTCCTAGGTTCAGTTTGTGGAATTTCCAATTAGAAAAATCAGGTGATGGGAAATACATTTGTGTCGACCTGCTGCCAGTCAGAGCACACAATGTATAACCCAGTATAACCCAGTTTCTTATTATCTTTAAGCTCAGCCAAGGATAACATGACTATGTTATCTTGTATGAAGCCTTTATCGCAAAAGCTCTGAAAACGAACAGTTGTTTTTTAGACAGTTAATGATGGTATGACAGAATACAGTTGTCTGTGCAGTGGACAATTTATTAATTTCTTTATCTCGTGGCTGCCTCTTATCAAACAGGTTTTGCAGGGTTCTGAAGCATTACAAAAACTTGCAAAGCCTGTTCACCAGAGGTGGCAGTAGCTTGACTGCAATCGCCATGAGTAACCATGTCTGCTTCAGCTCTTTGAAAAACTCAGAGCATCATCAGACAAGTATTTTATCACACGCTCATTACTGCCCACGCATGGTTTTCACAGATTGTTTTGATGATGCCATCAGCCTCCCATGTGTCTCCTGCTCCTTCTGGCCTTTCCATCACAAAATAAAATCCCGGGACATCTGATTTATTTTAGAAGCGAAACTTGCCACAGTCTTCTGCTGTGTACAGGAAAATTGGGGTGATAAAAATGGCCCCTGAATGGGCCACATGGTGATCATTACTTACTTCCTCTTTCTTCGCCGTGAAGAAAGAGGAAGTATTGTGCGTCAGAAGCGTGGGGTGGGGAGCGGTGGTAGGGAACCATGATTTCCCCCGTCTGGTGATGAACACAAACACAAAGTTAGCTTTTAGCTGGAAACATAACCTTTTCTTGCTTGTTCACAACTGTGTGATTACCTTTCCTTGCAATTCATTATAGTGCCTATATATTTTGAGAAAGCATTGGGCAGTATCCAACCAGGCTGAACCACTAACATAAACAATGTTGCCCTAGTATAAACTGTGTCTAGCACAATGGCAATAGTGTCAGCTGGCATGCCGTATTTCCCCAGAAAACTCAGTGCACCAGCTGTTGGTGTTGCACTAGACATAGCTCACGCTGGCGCAATGTAATTTTTGTTATCGGTTGCGTCCTTTTAATACTGTCCCTTATCTTTTAATGTCTGGAGTTAAACAGTTATATGATAATTTTAATTCTGAAAATATAATTTAGGGTTGGGTCCAATCATAGTCATACTTAGATGGGATTTAAGTGATATTGCCTAAGAAAGTCTTATTCTGGCTCCAGCCCTTAAGAGTTTAATTTATTGGCTTTATTGAACAATGATTGTAGTGCTGTGTTACCTGCCTTGAGCCCTCAAAGTAGAAATTCAATTCGCTATATAAATGAAATAAGTAATCTTTTCGTAACACTGGTCATTTGCAGTACTTACGACTCTTACTAGTGTGTTTTTTCCTAGAAAGCTGATAGGTCTTATTCACAGACGACACACTCCAGCAGTTTGATAAATACATAACAACTTGAAAAGGAGTTTCTTGGGACATTGCATGTTATTCATCAGGTCTTAGATTCCCTCGCCACCTCCCGATCCATTCTCAAAGTTGTTTTTATTATTTTTATTATTATTATTTGACATTTTGAGCCGACTTCCTTGATCTTCCCCTTTGCCAATGTACACAAAGTAAAAGAGCATCAAGGACAAACAAAACCGCACATACAGTGCGGTGAAAAATATGCTTATATACTTTTACCGTATTATCTCTCAGCCACTATCTGACAAATGAGGGTGAGGGAATATTGTAAAGTCATATTCTATAGCCGGCATAATGCTTATCAGTTTATTTTCCTTTGACCTTCTGCCGTAGAAAATTAATTCACTTGAGCTCTCCTCACACTCAGAACATTAGGAGGGGGGAAAAATAATGTTAGCGCTAGTGAATATAATCTCTGCAGGAAAGCTGTGCAATTATTCAATGGTCTAATCTTATCTCTTGTTTCGTTTTTTTTATGGCAAGTCTCCATTTAAACACATTAGATATACTGGGCTATTGCCCTGCACCTTCAAACCGCAGTAAATAAATGCAGCTAAGTGCCACCAAGAGTGAAAGAGCTGATAATGAGAAGTGTGAATAGACGTCCGTGCCATTCATCATTCTGTTCCGTCCAATATTGGGACTCTTTTTTATCAGCGGGATCCGTAGTAGTGTCATCACCTCTGGTATAAATCTTCTGTCAGTGTCTGTCGTCTCAGTACCCTATTAAACCCATGCTCTCATATAATCACCAAATGACCTTTGGATGTCTTTCATTAACCCCTGACCCAAACCTTGCCAGTGTCTTGTTGGTAGGTAAATCTATGACATGACATTTGCCTATAGCCTTACATTTATCTCCATTTATTAATTTGTGCCTTTTCAGTGATTGCTCCCAAGCTGAAACCTGGCAGGGATTTTAAATAAGCGTGGCTTTAATGCCCTTGAATTTTAAGCATATCATATATACATTTCATTCTCTACAGAATACCCTCAATGAGGCTACTTATATCGCCCCCCACCCTCCAAAATAGATCTCTCTCTTGATAGTAAGTGATCTCAATTATTTCCATTTGTAAAAGCAGGGCTTTTCTCTAGTAAACAAAGGGCACAACCCCGCTGCAATGAATGGGAGTTTTTCAAGAGCACCATCCAATATGTTCCTTTCTTTTCCTTCCGATAGTTCTGCCTTCCTCAGTTCGATTCATTATTATTATTATTATTTATTTATTTATATAGCACCATCAATGTACATGGTGCTGTACAGAGTAAAACAGTAAATAGCAAGACCCTGCCGCATAGGCTTACAATGCAGCCATGACACAGCTGAACCTAGAAACAGAGGCTTTTAGAAGCGCAAATTGACCTTTTGCACCATTTGTTGGATATTTTTTTAAAAGTTGTGACTGCAGAAGGCATGCAGCCTGAACCTGTGCCGAGCTAGGAACACCTAAAACCCGCAGAATACAATGGACTTGGGTGTGCCTAACTTTGCAAAGCATAGGAGCCTAAATGCGGATTTACAGTAGCAGCCACTATTGGGCTAGCAGTAAAAAAAGAAAGAAAAGTGGTTTATAAAATCCATATAGAAGTGACTACATTGTTCCCAATATCCTCAATAAGATCAAGGAAATCTGGGATACCTTGCCATTTAATAAATAAAAATGGCCACATATTATTTTTGTTTATTTTTTTCCTTTCCTAATACATTAGAGACAAAATGGCTTTGAAAAATATATATAAAAGAAGGGTGGCCCTCAGCTTTAGGACAACCCGTTAAAATTAACTATTTACTCTTGGTGCACCACAGGCCTCACAGGACAGTAGTGGCGGTGACTGGAACACCAGACAGCCGGGTCTCTCCAGAGTCTCTGTAAGGCATGTTATTATTAAACATACGTTTATAAGATAGGAATGTAATTATTAAACATGTGTTAGCCCGTACAAAATTGGGGTGAGTTTGTCTTGCCTTTCTGCACTCTAAACCCTTTTCCTGCTGCCTAGCTCTGATACTGGAGCTGAGCTAGGTTAGGTGAACATGGCTTGAAGCATTTTCTAAATGCAGCAAGGTAAGGTGATAGGTGGGAACACCTTTTATTCCTGACTCATTTTGAAATAAAAACAGTAGCCCTCAGCCCTGCTTTATTGGTAAGCGGGCTTAATAGTTAATCAAGCTATTAAGTCATCTCTTGATGTTAGGATAGCTAAGGGCCAAACCAAACATATGCATGTTTATTAGCTGTCCTTCATCAGGTTTTCAAAGAAAGCAGCTGCACCCCAAGGGTGCCTCAGTTTAGCCAACTCTAGCTAAAAATGCAGCTCTCTCAAACTCTACTCCAGATTTGAACCGTAAACCTGAAACACCATTTCTCTACCCCTCCCACTAGCTAAGGGGTGAGCAACTTGGGCCCTCCAGATGTTTTGGACTACAACTCCCATTATCTCTCACCATTGGCTATGCTGGCTAGGGCTGATGGGAGTTGTAGGCCAAAACCTCTGGAAGGCCACAAGTTGCCCACGCATGCACTAGCTGAAACACAACCCTAACCCTAACCCTCAGCAAGCAATTCACTTTGCAAGAATGGTCACCGCCCATTTGTAATAAGATCAACCCAGATAATCTTCCATCATTTATTCTAGGTTGTTTCACGTGAATTCAAGAAAAGCTATAGGTTGATTGGGCATGAAGGCTGAGACATCTGAGTTGCAATGGCATTTCCTTAACACATTGGACACATTTAAGGAATTTAACCATATTAATTCATTTTTTAAATTACTAGTTTCAGCAGCTTTCAGTAAATTCAAAAATACTTTGGTTCAAACTTTGAAAATGTTCACTTCAAAAATTTTAATATGAAAATTTGCACATCACTGTTTAACATGTGTTTAATGTGACACAAATTATTTTCAAGGCATATCTTCATGTCACACATATCATGTGAACCCTGTACCCCAATTACAGTTTAATGTTTAGTAGCAAAAAGATACCATGCGACATCATCACATTGTATGTTTCTCCATCCCTGTTCCACAACATTAGCTGATATTGAGCGGAATTGGGGAGGTGTAGCATGATGAGATGATGTACTAAACAACAGTGGCAAAGAAGAATGTTGGGGTTCTGTTTCCAACATCAGTTCTAGTACCACTCTGTCCTGTCCCGTACCATTGGTGTTCGTCCAATGCTACAAGCTGCATAGCAGTTTGTTACTTGGCTCAGTTCAAAATGTGGTACTGACCTTTATGGCCAAAATGGCCTAAGTTCACGTTCACCAGTACAAATCTGCCCAATTCTTAAAATACTTGTTTGAGCAACCTGCACTATTCCCCAGTGCAGTGGATGAGCACAAAACACTAGGTCTTTTTCTGTGGTGGCCCCAAGGCAGTGGAACATACTGCCAAAATGCACTGGCCTCGCCTCAGCTGCTCACCTTCTGAGGAGCACTCAAGACTTTTTTTTTTCAGAAGGATTTAAAGGAATGGCCTTATGAAACTAATTTTGACTGCTGTTCTTGTTTTATTTGGGTTTTTAAGCTGCAACCCTAAATTCACTTACTTAGGAATGTTCTGTTAATTGTAGCTTTTACTACAATTAACTTTAACCTACTGTTTTACAGTTTGCATTTCTCTTTGCCACTTTGAGTACTTTTTTAAAGGCAGGAGATATATATATATAGTGTGTGTGTGTGTGTGTGTGTGTGTGTGTAATTTATTATTTATTTATTACATTTGTAAAATACATATGTAAAAACAAACAAAAATGGGGATTTGAGAGGATTGAGAATACCAAATCAAATACAGTCTGCATGAGCAGTAAAGTGTGAGGAGATGTACAAGAGACAAATAAAGAACTTTAGTCTTCCCAGCTGACTATCAAGAAATCTTTCATAAATGGTAAAATAAGTCAATGCAACTCAAATTGTGTATTCTGCCTCTATAGCTAGTGATGTGAGCTGATGATTTGATGCTGCAGCTGTTTCTTTATCTTTACTCTCCAACATGTCAACCTTGTTGAAAAACCAATTTTATATGACTTATCTCTTGTAGGTTGTAGTCTTGCCAAGATGCTAGAAATGTTAGCTGTGTGCTGTCACTCCTTATGTACAACAATGTTCCTACACATTGTACATCAGATCTTTGATCATGACGCTTCACATGCTGTTTGCATTAGCTATCCTGCCTCATTTGTGGTTTGCTTAAAATTTGGCAGCAATTAGAGAGGTTAATGGGTCAGGTTACAAAGGTAATGAAAGGCCTGAAAACCAACACTAGACAAGTGAGACTTAATATACCATATGTCAGTCAAGGAATTCAGTCCAGATATAGGAGGAGTATGTGACTTCTTTTTTGTGATATATTTTTAAGTAAGCAAAGACTGCATTTTGTATGTGACATGCCAATGTCTGAAAATACAAATTGGAAGGCCACAGGTTCCTTCCAAACTGTGCTGTTCTCTCTCACTGTTCAAAGTGAAGCTAAAGAACCAAGATAAGTATTTCAGTATTTGCATGCTTTTGGATCAGATCTCTAATTATATGCTAAAAGCAAAATTGGTCAATATATGCTCCCAAGTTTAGATTGGTGCTTTCATTGATGTCTTTTACACAGGTGGTTAAGGCTGCAATCTTATAACATTTACCAAGGAGTAACCCTCATTGAACTCTGAAGAGACATGCATAGAATTACATGGAAAGACTTTTTTTATTCTGCCAGGCTTTTGCTGTATTTTAATTTTTCTCTCTGTTGATTTATTTTAAGTCTATTTAATTGTACAGTTTTCCTAATGTTTAAAATGGACTTGGGAACGCCCTTTAGGCTTAATAGGCAGTATATCATTCAAAATAAATAAATATATACTGAATTTATATTCTGCCTTTCCACTAAAAATAGTGCTGAAGGCAGCTATAGTGCTGAAGGCCACAGTACTATCAAGATGAATGGCATACTCTGCTAGGCTTCGCTGAGTTATCTGGGGCCGGTTTGTGGCCACTGACAGCCTTCTCCTCCATGAATTTGTCTGATCCCCCTTTAAAACCATCCAAATTGGTAACCATTTCTACATTTTGTGGTAGAAAATTCCATTGTTTAACTATGTGAAGAAGTATCTCCTTTTGTCTGTCCTGAAGCTCCCACCAATCAGCTTAATGGGATATCCCCAGATTCTAGTGTCATGAGAGAGGGGGGAAAATGTATCCCTATCCATTATCTCCACGCCATGCACTGTACACCTCTAGCATGACAGCTGTTGCATGGAACTGGAGGAGGGCTTTCTCCGCTGTGGCACCCCGGTTGTGGAATGAGCTCCCCAGAGAGGTCCGCCTGGCGCCTACACTGTACTCCTTTCGTCGCCAGCTGAAGACCTTTTTATTCACTCAGTATTTTAACACTTAATTTTAACTTAAATTTAAATTATACTGTTTTAACTCTGTATTTTAACCTTATATCAATTTTGCTGTATGGTTTTATCCTGGTTGTGCCTTTTATATTGTATTTTGTATTTGTGTTTTTAACTTGTTGGTTGTTTTATGATGGTTTTAATTTTTGTGAACCGCCCAGAGAGCTTCGGCTATTGGGCGGTATAAAAATGTAATAAATAAATAAATAAATAAACTGAGTAGCTAGAGTGATGTCATCCAACAGCGCACTGATTGAGGAGGAAGTGACAACAAGGAGTAGCAGAAAAAGAAAAGTGCTGTCCCCTCCCACTTTTAGTTCTGCTCCCTACCGCCATTGGTTTCAGTCCATCCACTGCCAGAATGAAGCTCCCTGGGAGATCACCAGAGTGAATGTGACCACCAATAGAAAGACAGTTCCCCTACACCCATGTAGAGCCATGTGTGTACAACTATCCATGCTTAGGGTGCTCTGTATACTATTGAAACCCTAGTTTCCTGGGATTCCCAAGTGAGAACCTTAGACATACCCAGCTGAGCATGGATAGGCTCTATGCAAACCTTCAACTGAACATGTAGAGGCTGGAGGCAGGGCACCAGGTGGAACCCTGTTCCCCTTCATCCCAAATGTAAAATTAATGACTGTGTGAGGCTAAAATGCAAGCTCATTAAGCTGGAAAATGAGTTCCCTGGGTTTGCAAAGGAACTGACAATCTGATGAGGTGGGGGTGGGGAGGTGTAGAAGGAGCCATCCAGGATGTGATCAGGTCCTGTCAGACTTGTATTCTGAGGGCAGTGCTGAACTGGAGTGGTTAGGCACCAGTCTGCTGCCCTTAGAAACCTCTACATCTGTGGATTCCAAACATCAGGCCTCTGACATTTCTGAGATAGACCATATGAAATTCCTCTTGCTGAAAGTAGCATAACTTGTTAACTTGTTTACTTCACTCAGCAGTGTGCTTATCTCTTAGGACTAAATCCACTCTAGCCTGTATTGCTATTATTTATTTTGCGACCTGAGTAAAGATACAACCTGTGCTATGGTCTTTGCAATGTCCAAAGCTTACCATGCTGTTTCATTGGCCAAGGCTGGGCAGAGGGTCAGCCAGTGGGGCCAGTAGGTATGGGCCTACGATTTTGAGAGGGCCTACTCCGAGTCCCCCTGGGCAAAGTTGCTTGATTTTTGTTATTGTTGATGAATTTGCCCAAAGAGAATCACGTAAGCATTTCTGAATGTGAAAAAGTGATGTCATATATATATATATATATATATATATATATATATATATATATGCTTGCCATTACCTATTTAATAAATAATTCTAGTTCAGATGTATTTAGAACTGATTAAAAAATACTTGATGATCAGTTTGAAATGGGGCCTACATTTCCTATCTGGCTCGGGCCTACTACCAGCTTTGCCCGGCCCTGTCATTGGCTGTATCACACAGTCGCTCAGAATTAGTGTATTGCTACCTGCGTTGTCCTCATTCAAACTCAGCTATGGGTTTGAGGTTTGCTTGTTTGTTGCTTATTCCACACCTCCTTCTCCACCCCCCACAACTCTTTACATTATTTTACATGGCGTATTTAAAGGATCCAAAACTCAAAGGCAAGATTCTCAGCTCATTTAAATTTGGTGTTTCTCTTTGGCCCTGTTCAGACATTTTCCTTACGTGTAAGCTCTTTACAAAATAAGGGGGAGAGGAGATGACCACACTAGCTCAGCTACCCTCCCTTGCAGTTCTCACTGCCCGGGGCGTACATGGAGGGTGGACCGCCCACAGAAGATAAGCCTCCTCTATCCATGGAGGCTCTCTCCAAAGTTTCAGGACCCTTTAAAATCAGAATTCTAAAATCTTGGGGAAGAGACTCCACAGACAGAGCAGGAGGTTCTCCCCTGCAGACAGATGGTCTCCACATGTAGAGGATGATGAGAACAGGGAGGGAGGGAGCTTGCTCATATCTATTGCCCCTCCTTATTTAGAGAGCTTAAGTAGAATGCCTGAATTTTATCGAGTTCTTTGCAGAACTGGGAAACCTGTTGGACTCAAAAGACCTTCAAATTAGACTTTTGTCATTGTCAGATGATTACTTGTTCAAGATTCCTGTGGATACGGTTGGTGACATATTTCTCCTCTCCCCCCGACCCCTCCATCCCAAATTGATTCTTTGGTTATTAATTCTTATTATACATTAACTTTCTATTCCTTCAACTGTCTCTGACAGCAATTTGCCTCATGGAACAAATCTGGAATCCCTTCAGAAGAGAACAGTGAGAACCAGTGTTTAAGATCATACTATGCACCTTCCAAAAAACATATGCATGCATCTTTGGCATTCACCTGTTAGCCACAGATGGCAGATTTGCAATACTTGTTCTGTGCCAGGGCAAGATAACAAGGAAGCCATTTGCTGGGATTTGTTCTGACAGAAGTACATATGGACAGAACATTTAGTTCAGCCATTCTGTATGTGCATAAACGAGTAGTGAATTTATTGCATGCTATGCCATTCTCACATGCTAAAGACAAATATTTATCATTTTGCCATTGTTGTGTTAGCCCGGTTTCCAGTTGGGCACAGTGTGGTCTAGATTATGAGTCATCAACATCTAGCATCAATCTGACACTTGCTAGTTTCTACCTGTTTTCAGCTGTCAAAAGCAAAAAGACACACTCGGGGGGGGGGGGAGATAGCAACCCTATATGCCAGAGGTGGGGGACCTCTTTCAGTCTGATGGCCAAATTCAATTTTGGAGAAGCTTTCCGGGTTTGCATTCCAGTGGTGGATGAGGTGAAAGACAAAGGGGGAGGAGCCAAAGACATAAGAACATAAGAAGAGTCCTGCTGGATCAGACCAAGGGTCCATCAAGTCCAGCACTCTGTTAACACAGTAGCCAACCAGCTGTCAACCAGGGACCCACATGCAGGACATGAGTGTGACAACACCCTCTCACCCATGTTCCCCAGCAACTAGGGTATACAGGCTTACTGCCTCTGATACTGGAGGTTGCACTAGTAGCCACTAGTAGCCACTGATAGTCTTCTCCTTCAGGAATTCATCCAGTCCCCCTTTTAAAGCCATCCAAATTGGTGGCCATCACATTTTGTGGAAGTGAATTCCATAGTTTAACTATGCGCTGTGTGAAGAAGTGCTTCCTTTAATATGTCCTGAATCTCCCACCAATCAGCTTCATGAGATGTTCTAGTATTATGGGAGAGGGAGAAAAATGTCTCCCTATCCACATTCTCCACACCATACATAATTTTGTGCACCTCTATCAGGTCTCCCCTTTGCCTCCTTTTTCCCATGGTAACAAATCCCAGCAGTTGACCCTTCCCTCATAGGAAAGATGCTCCAGTCCCTTGATCATTTTAGTTGCCCTTTTCTGCATTTTTCCAGCTCTATAAAATCCTTTTTAGGTGTGGTGAACAGAACTGTACGCAGCATTCTAAGTGCAGCTGCACAATAGATTTGTATAAAGGCAATATGATACTGGCAGTTTTGTTCTTAATTCCTTTTCTAATTATGCCTAACATGAAGTTTGCCTTCTTTACAGTGGGTGCACACTGGACTGACATTTTCATCGAGCTCTCCACCACAACCCCAAGATCTCTTTCTTGGTTGGTCACCACCAGTTCATATCCCATCAGGTTATACTTAAAGTTGGGGTTTTTTGTCCCAATGTGCATCACTTTACACTTGCTAACATTGAACTGCATCTGCCATTTTGAGATGGGCAAAAGGGGTGGGAAGAAGCATTTCAACATTTTTAGAATGGGGAAAAAACTGCACAAAAGAAGAGAAAACACCAAACAATTGGTAGTTGGGGAAAGGGATTTGAAGTTCCCCACCCCTGCAATACACCATATTGCCTGTAACAAATTCACATGTACTTGCTGTGACATGAGAGCCAACTCTCCATGGTGCAATCCATGCAGTGTTATGAACTATGCAGGCAGGGGCAATGTGGGGCTTCTTCCCACATAAACATTACCAAGGAAAAAGGGCAACTTTTGCACGGGGAAGAAGTTTTTTCTGGCTCCACCCACATAGACACATTCCTAGAATTATGTAGGATCACACAGCTAGGAAGTGGATCCAACTTTGTTGTGGCTATGTATGAACTGACCTTGAGACAAGCACTGATCCCCTATAAAACCAGAATTAACTGACTGAACAGTACCAGTACCTGGCAGATTAATTCACAAAATGTACACAACTTTCTGAGGTGCAATTATCACATGTGTGACAGCGCCTCGCCTCGGAGAGGACTGATGTCCAAGGAAGCTTATCTTTGCCAGAAAAGGTCACATCACCTTGTGAAAAGAATTTTCTTATCCTGCAATAAATCTACACACAGCAGCTCAAAATAGTGAACACAACTTTAAATGTTACATCTCCACAATTGAAGGCATCCACTGGAAACACAGTTTTAAAATACTATTTTTTTTAATTTGATCAATCTAAATCAATTAAATTTGCAGCTTTAAAAAGAAGATGGGAATACCAAGTACTTGGCCTTTGGGATCGGAAAATATTGTGAAGAACAAAGCATAGCTTGTTTCAAGTTTTTAAAGGGCTATTAGTGGTTAGTGTATTTTGATGGACTGAAAATCTAGCACAATACATCTTTGTGAAACACCCTATGTAGCTTACTTTGAATATTTCTACATATATGGTTGTCATTTTCTTTATGACAATACTCTTAGGTTAACAACTGCATGATAGCTAGCAGAGATTCAGTAGATGAAGTTTTTACTTTCAAGATGATGCGATGGGAAAAGCTTCCTTTTAGAGATCTGTCATACTTCTCAGAGGATCTGCCAAAGAAAAGAAAGCTGGCAACAACCATAGTATAAACTTTGGGTGCAACAGAACCATTAAACCTACCAGAAATTTGCCATTGATTTCAATGGGATTATTGCATAATTAAATATAGGCATTTCCTTCTTGCTTAGTTATTTTGGACTGTAAGGGAAAAAGCATACATGTAGTTGCCTTGGTTTTGCATATTTATTTTTAGTTATTATTTTAATTGCTACTTTTCATGGTTGCTTAGTTTTGATAGTCTATTGATAGGCTCAAACGATTAAATTGTAATAACCAATATTATATGTTGGTTAACATTGTAATTATAACCTGGATGATTGTTATCCTAGTTACTCTTTTTTGTAGCACTTTTGCTGGCTAGTGGCAAGCTCGCGACGGGTATGTTATTGTCTCATCTGTTTGCGAATGGCCCATGCGGCTAATATGCAATGAAGTTATTTTCAATACTTTTTTAATGTATATTTATTTTGAAATGTATCATTTCCCTCTTTTTTGTAAGTCACTCTGCCTACAAGAATAAGATTTGGCTGGATTAGGCATTTATCTGCACATTCCTACTCCACTTAAATCCTAATTCTACATTGGCCAGGCATTAAAAACAATAAAACATTGCCACTTTTTAACATGGCAAAAATAGGTGGTCCAACAAATCCACTGTTGGAGGCAAAATGAGTAGGGCACTAAGAGGCTCAGCGCAACCATGAAGACTCATTACAGGCATCTAATATTAAACTTAGGGCACAATCCCATGCACGTTTATACTGAAAAAAGTCCTACAGTTCTCAGCATGTCCTAACC
This sequence comes from Elgaria multicarinata webbii, assembly GCF_023053635.1. NCBI lineage: Eukaryota > Metazoa > Chordata > Lepidosauria > Squamata > Anguidae > Elgaria > Elgaria multicarinata. The sequence goes on from NC_086172.1 coordinate 64,754,423, forward strand.
AGTCGTGCTGATTGGGCATGCTACGAGTTCAAGCACTTTTTTCTGTATAAACATGCCTAGAATTGCACCTATGGTAATTAAAGCAGCAGTCCTATGCAGATTTCCTAAGGAGCTGCACAAAATGCAAAGATAGCCACGTTGGCCAGAAGCAAAATCCAGAAATCTCTATTAGGATAATACCTTTATTAGGCGAACCAAAAGGCCACAAAAATCGCAGTGAACCCTGTTCTTCAGTGGGACTTATTTCCAATCCTAGCTACAGCTGACTTTCCTGTGTAGCTATTTCAGTTAGCAGTGTGGGCATGACATACAAAATACTATCTATATGTGTATGTATTATATACACACGCGCGCGTATATATACGTGAACCACTCTTTCCTATTTCTAAGCATAGTTGCTGTTGTTCTTTGCCGCCCACAGAAGGCCTCATTTTTGAAACTGGAGGAAGACATTTCTTTTATTACCCGAGAGAGAGAGAGAGAGAGAGAAGGAAGGGAGGAGGCGTCGCCGCGTTTTCTGCTGATTAGAAGTAGCAAAACAGAAATAATCTTCGCCTTCCCACAAGCGCAGCAGGGGTTGGCAGGAGGTGGACTGTCAGGATCCCAGGCGAGATCGACCAGGCCCACACAGTGGGAGCAACGCCTTCGGGAGTGGAGCCAAAGCTCCGGCTCCTCCTCAAAGCTGCCCCTCCGGACGCCCCGGCTTTCCCTGCAGCCTCCGCGGCTCGGCGGAAGCTGCTTTGGCCCGCGTCAGGTGTCCTCGTCGCCAAACCGAGCCCACTGCCGGCTTAGAGGATGCGCGGAAGGCGGAGACTGGCAGCCAGGGGAGGGAGAAGATGGCGGTGTCTGAGTGAGTAGAGAGCCGGGGAAGCTGGCGGCGCGGGCGGGATAGAGAAGCGAAAGAGGCGGGCGTGGGGCTTGGGAGTGGGGCTGGCCAAGTGCGTGCAGGGGCGGGGGGCGGGATGGAGTCGAGGCCCGGGTTTGGGTAGGGCGAGGCAGCCTCGGCGTCGCCGCTGGGTCGGATGCAGCAGCAGCAGCTGGGGTAAGGGCTACGGCTGTGGGGCTCCGTGACAGAGGGGACTGGCCTCCTTCCTTTTCCGGCTTATGGGGCAGGAGTCGAGCAACTCCTAAAGCGAAATTCAGGGGAGTAATTATCATGCCATTGTCTAGACTAGCACTTTTCCAAGTATGCCCCGGGCTTTCTAGCTGTGAGTCACGGCCGCTGCGGCGAAGCAGGAGACAGTATGACTACTTATTTTTTATATTAACATCCCGCCTTTACACCAAGGAGCTCAAAGTGGCATACAGGGTGCCCTGCACCTTTATCCTCATAACAACCCTGTGAGGTAGGTAGGCGGAGAGATAGTGACTAGCCCGAGGTCACCCAGTCAGCTTCGTGGCTGAACAGGGCTTTGAATCTGGGCCTGGTCCAACATTTTAACTACTACGCCACACTGAGCTGCATACCAGACCAACCCTCTTCCAGTAAGACTGTTGAGGCACCTTTAGTTTCACTATCAGTACTTATTAGATCTATTTTACACTGTACATGTTTCCAATGACTTATATGTATTCTCTCATATAGTCAGTATGGGTAATATCTGAAAAACTATAATTACAATTTTGAGAGAGTCAAGCTTGTTTAAAATTATATTTGCAGTCGGCATCCACTTATTGTCACCAATGGACTTATGAAATTGACAATTTTCCATAGAAAAACTCCAATTTGGAAAATTTTCCATGGAAAGTTTTCCACTCCACATCACTAGGTGGAAGCATATTTAAGGAATTCTGCTCAGACAGCCATTGGCCATATGAAAAGGGCTTAAAAACATAATGTACAGCAGATCTGTCAATAAGAACATAGGAAGAGCTATGCTGGAGCAGGCCAAGGGTCCATCTAATCCAGCATTCTGTTCACACAGACAGACTTGTTTTTTGTCATCTGGATTTTGTTAAAACTGTCACTATGTTTACAAATGTGTAATAAAGCATTCTGCATAGAAATAGGAAGGCATGGGGGCAAAACTAGGAAAATCCCAGAAAAAAATGGAAAAACATTTATTTTCCAGAAATCTCTGGGAAAAAGTTTTAATCCGCCCACCCATTTTTTTCTGTCTGCCCAGGGCTTCACATCTCTAATTCTGCATTCCAAATTGAGCATTTCTTTTAAGAATTCCTCCATTTTTCAAGGCCACGAGTTGTACAGTATTTTCACAATGCATCTTCACAATAGTTTTATTAATGCAGTAGATCTCTTCCTCACCTTACTTTGCCCATCTACTATAATATATGTGATACTAGTCCATTGTGCCTATGGATATTAATTTGCTAATGAACTTTTGGATCAGTGTCAATATATGTCTAATAAGCATGCTGTCACAGTGGCATATGAATTTTAATTACTTGGATTTCCTGGTTACCAGACGGTAACATGCAGCCAAGGGAATGGCTCACAAATGTTCATGTGCCACTCTGCTCCTGTGAAAAAGGTTAATGATGCATTTATATCGGGTTAGGCAAGCTTGACCAGCATGCAGTTTTTATGTTCTTTATGGATTTCTGTAGTCCTTTTCAGGAGATGAAGGCTTTATGGTGTTGTGTGTTTGAATTACTTAAGTTGGGGTAACCCTGCTTATATGCAAATACAAACGTACATTACAAATGTTTCTACACAAATGTTACTTTGCTGGTGACTTCCAGACAACCCTCAGAGAGAGCCCTCACAGGAATAGTTCTGTTGTATTGTGATACAATATCCCTTCCAGGATTTGTTGATTTATATGGGAACAGATGAAATATTTTTCCATAGCGCAAATGCTTTGTAGGTTATAGAGTATCCTTCCCCAACCTACTGCCCTCTAGATGTTTTGCGCTGTGACTCCTATTAGCCCAGCCAGCTTGGCCAGTGGTTAGGAATCCTGGGAGTTGTATTCCAAAACTTCTGGAGGGCACCAGGTTGGAGAATGAGCGCTATAGAGCAAAAGAACATCAGGGTCCCAGTCCATATGGTTGACTGCCCGATGCAATGGGCATCATTCTTCATATGCATTCAGAGGTAATCTCTATAAACTGGGGTTCCAGCTCTCATCATCCCCAGCCAGCGGCACAGGAGGATTCCTATAATTAGCAATGGCAGGGTGCATGGAGTATACCTAGCACAATGACAGGAAGCCAGACTAAAGGTTGAGATGCCTCCATTGGATGCCCAATGTTCTGTCCTTGGCACATGAGAGGATCCTGCAAACGTGAACAAAGGATCCTGCCCATTGTTTTTTTTTAAACTGTGGCATTTATATTCTACATAGAAATCACAAGATGTGGTGATGGCCACCAATTTGGATGGCTTTAAAAGGGGGTTGGATAAATTCTGTAGGAGAAGGGTATCAATGGCTGCTAGTCCTGATGGCTAAGTGCAACTTCCAGTATCAGAGGCAGTAAGCCTGTATACAGCAGTTGTTGGGGATCATGGGTGGAGGGTGTTGTTGCACCATGACCTGCTTGTGGTTCCCTGGTCGACAGCTGATTGGCCACTATGTGAACAGAGTGCTGGATTATATGGACCGTTGGTCTGATCTAGCATGGCTTTTCTTATGTTCTGTGCTGTTTGAAATTAACTGTTCATTGAACAAGAAGGCCTTATTCACACACATGAGGAAGTGGGGATGGTTTCAGTAACTACGGAGAGGGGATGGGTAATGGAACCTGGACAAGTGGGCCCGCCACACAACTGGGAACCATATGGCACGGTGTAGTTCTGCTACCTGTAGTTACCTGTAACTCCTCCGCATGGTTTAACCATGCATCCCAGCATCCTTCATGGCATGTCCAGGCTCCCAGCAGCCACACTGTTGTGAAAAAAAATGGCCATGCAGTTATAGAGAAAGTCTATGGATGGTTTTTTTGCCGGCAGAACAGAGCATTCTAACCACAGGAATCCCGTCAGATGACATGGGAACCACCCTAGAAGCCTGCTAACCAACTGCAAAAGTTGATAGTGGCCGTGGGTAGTTGAGCCACCATTGATTGTGTTTTTCAGCTGCCCACGGTGGCTTAGTGTTATGTCTGAACAGGCCCATAGTTGAGATACGAGGGTAGCAAGGCCTGAAATGTATCCTCTTCAGCAGTGTATTATAATGTAAGTTTATCATCACCAGGGTGGGGCAAAGCTTGAATAAACAGCGCATAACTTGGTTACCTAAGACACCCTGATTCCATTTTAAAAAGTTTACTGATCCTCATAGAATCATAGAATAATAGAGTTAGAAGGGGCCTATAAGTCCATCAAGTCCACCCCCCTGCTCAATGCAGGAATCCACCTTAAAGCGTACGTGACAGGTGGTTGTCTATGATTATAGAGATGGGGGAATGAAAACTAGCAAAGTCTGCTAAGACCTTGGCATGGTATAACGTTTGGGTTGATCAATGGATTCAAGTTATCAACTCCTGTCTCTTCTGGCGCACAGCTTTGGCATACATTTGTTTGCTGTCCTTGTTCTCTGCTGTCCTAGCCCTGCCTGCCAGTGAAGCAAACATGCAAATGTTGCAATTCATATGAATTACACAAAGAATGTAACCCTCCCTGCTGCACTCTCCTGGTTTAGAGGTACAGAATTACGTTGGGTAATTGCATTTAGCTGCTGCTGCTGCTTCTCCTTTTGTCTCATTATATATGGAAAGGGCAGAAACATGAAATGCAGCCTTGTTTATATCTGCTTTGGCCCTCAAAAGAAATGTAGTGTTGGTGAAAACGTGGCTTAGATTTCTGACGAGGAGTATTGAAATTGTTAGAATTTCTATATACTTGATTCTTGAGATTCTGTGATACATGACAGAATAGTTTGGATCCAGCCTACTCCTGATTTCCATGGTATTACCAAATCGATCCTAATTGTAGTGGGTTACAAACTGAGATAAATGTGAGTCACTTTCCTTTTTTCTTTCTAACAGAAGAGTAGAAGCTGAAATAAATACAGCTGCATCAGATTATTATCTCAGTGTGTCAGAGCTCACCTTTCAGGTAGGCTTGGATTAGCAGCCTATCTGCTGGTAATAAATGTTCCCGAAGAGAAACTTTAGAAGGCTATTGCCATTCCAGGTTTTTTCTCTTCCTCCTCACCCAAGTTAACTCGTCTTTTCATAAGTAGACAGTATACCCTCTAAGCAGGCTCAAGGCCAGTTTCTAGTTAGGAAGTGAAGGAATTGGGAATAACAATTTGGCAAGGCGTGTTCAGCAACCATATATAAATAAAGTATTAGGATCTTTAAAGCTAGACCAAAAATAATTTGAAATAAATACATGATTAATTTGCACTCATATCTAGAAGAGATACTTTTTATAAAGTGTTGTTTTCTCCCCCTTATCATTGGTGAGTGTGACTTTAAAAACTGGTTTTACATTTTAAAATGTTTTTGTGAAAGGTTTGTGATGTTAGTTGAGGTTTAAGATGTATTTCCTCAACATTCCTTCATACACTTATCACTATAGAAGGGTTAGGCGATCTGGTGTCCTCCAAATGTTTTGAGCTGCAGCACCCATCAGCTCTAGCCAGTGTGACCAATCATAAGAGATAATGGGAGTTGTAGTCCAAAACATCTAGAGATAGCTGCCCTTGGAATATAGCATGAAACTGGAAGCACAGAATATGCATAGGGGGGAAAACACTAAGTTATGCAGCTCCCCATACCCCCACCCCACCCCACCCCAAACTTTGAAAATCAAAAAGCTCTCTGTGCAATAGCATAATTCATGCCTCAAAGCTGCTACCCTCCATGGTAGAATAGAAAGGAAGTATTTCAGTATGTGTGTGCATGCGTACACATACTGTAGGGCTTAAAAGAGTATCAAAAGCACTTCCTAGAACTGACTTTTTGGATCAGACTAAAGATGTAGATATTTCCAACATCCTCTTTCCAACACTGGCTGTCCAGATGCCCTCAAGCGGGGCAGGAGAGGTAACAGCCACCACCACTGCCTCTCTTTTGTGCTCAGTATATGGTTCCAGCCCTTCAGAAAACAAAAGTTGTTGTGAATGTTCAGGTTTATTGTATACAGCTAAAATTTCTTGGCAGTTTTCACAGAGTTTCTAAGCTTAATTCTAACCACCTGCTTTCTTTGTTCTCAAAACCAGGAGAAGTCAGTTATGTGAGCCTCAGCCTGGCCACATAATATTGAAACTTGTATTTTGAAATCCTAAGCCTTCAAAAAGCATTGCTTCTTGCGTATCTTATTCCTCTTTTGTATTTTTCTTTCTTCAGTGCTTCCTTCTTCAAGTCTTTTCCCTCCATTCTCCCCATATTTCTTTCCTCAAGTCTTCCCAATCAATTGACTATAAATGCTCCAAAATGTCATTAGTAATATGTTCATAGTTGCAAGTGAAAGCTGGACTGCGAAAGAAGCCATTGAAAATGTTTTGACAATGGATGCATTCTTTCAGAACCTGCATGCTAGTCTGGCAACACCCATGTCACTCCGCCTATCAGCTCTCACATACATACCTGGTGCACAGAGATTCTAAAAAGATTCAGAGAAATTGTGCAGAGGCTTTCTGGGTTATGGATGGTGGTTGAAGATTATATGAAGCTGCTCTTAGCACAGGCAGATCTCATCTCTGAAGTACATAAATGCAGCCCGCAGAAGGCTGTAGCAGTTGCACTACTGACTGCAAGCTTGTTTGCTTTTTGCTGTGCTCATTTTGCAGTCCTGTTGATTGCGGAAGCGGCAGTGCTCAATAGCTGCAGACAGTTCAATGAGCATCTGCTGAGTAAGAGGAGGTGTAGGGGAAACAAGCAGTCTCTTGCTGCTACATCTCTTCCACTTGCTCATGAATAAGAACTATCAAAAGATGCAAACGATTGTCCGTCCGTCCCCCTTTAACGTTCCAGGTGACTAAGCTGTCAGTCAAAATACTTGTTATACACAATATGGCACTAAATCCATGTAAAACAAGGGTTTTGATTGGCAGGTTGGAAAAGAGGTGTCTGGGAAGGGAATTCTGCCATTCAGATCTAGATGGTGTGTAGGGAGAGCTGGAATTTTCTTGAGTACTTGGTATATCATATAGCCAAACTTGACCTATGGCTATCATGTGATTATTTGGATGGCTTTTTTAAAAAAAATCCCGGTATCCCCACCCTTGCAATTTATATAGGCTATGTTTGTAATTGGCCCAGACTGACCTTGCCATAGCAATTGCTTTTCTGGATAGGTTTTCCATAGTAGATCCTCATAACTTGCAGTTTTCTTCACAATTCAGCAGTCATGTATGCCTAGGTAACCACAGGCATATTGTGCTTCTTTGATATAAAGCCACAAATTGAGTTTTAAGATTGTACTACTGGCTTTTATAAGATTTTGTAGCATGTGGCCCCTGTTTACAATGGCCCCTGATTCTAGAACCTCACACAGTACCCATAGTTCAGAAATTTACGACAACCCAGAGTATGAGTTGAATTCTGGGTTGTTGAATTGTGGGTTTTTATTCCATATGAACCATGCAGTATGGTTTAACTATAGGTTGTTAACCACTAACAACCCTGAGTTCACAACTCCACAACAAACCATGGGTTGTCTTTCTGACCTGGTTTGTATGACATGGGCAGGTCATCATGTATTATTTAAACCATGATGAGCTGCAGTGTATGCCATTCGTGTCCAGCCACTATTTTCAATACACAACATCTGGTTGGAGGTTGCACTGTGTTGGGTGAACTTAAACATTGTTGGTTATTCGAGGGTTAAACTACCCTCATTAAACAACCTTTGCATAATGTTCACTTAGTGGTACAGTTATGTGAACGTTGTTTAACCCTTGAATCACCCATGATGGCTGGATTCACATGACACAGTGCAATCCCCTTTTGCCCCGATCAGGACTTCCATTTTTCAAAATGGCATCTACGCATCTGACATGAACTGACTATGTTGTTCGATTTGCTCCCCCTGCCCACCTACTGGGTTATTTGTGGTTAGCAACCTCTAGTTAAACCATAGTGCAGGATCTGCACGTAACAGCAATCCTCAGTTCAACAAAACCCCTCGATTCAACAACAGCCTATACTTTAGGTTGTCGTAACGTGAAACACACCATTGTCTCTAATTCCTTTTTAAAAATGTGTCATAACTTTGTGCGTGTGTGAAATTTATCATTTTACATAGTGCTCTAAGTGCTAAATACAGTTGTTCTTTTTATGCCTTACATCATTTTTTAAAAATGGTTGCTTTTGAGTTGGATGTTTTTGTTCCCTTGTAGGTGAGGGCTGCTTTTGTTAGACATTTTAAAACTGAACATGAATTCTTGAATGTATTTAGAGCTGTAGAATTTCCAGAATTATATTTTCGCTCTAACTCTGGAAAAAAATGGGAATTTGGGAGAAAATGGAATTCAATACAATATTTACTTCCTTATGAAACCTAATCTTCTTTTAGTACCTTAGAATGTTAAGGCTGCTATTCTATAGCCCCCCTGGGAGGGCAAAGCAGGGACCATGGGATATATCAGACATCCCTCTCTAGAAACGGCCCTTCATCAGAGGAGACTGACCTCAGATACTCCCTCCCAGCCCCTGCTGGAAGTTCTTTACCCCCCCCCCCCCCAATGTTGAAGCTCTAATAAGGCAGCTGGCTCATCTGGATGCTGGGAATAGGGCTAAAATGCTCATCCATGCCCCTTCCTCACATTAGTCCTACTCATGTGCAAGCCAATGCAGAACTAGAAATTTACTGTATTAAAATAAATGAAAATTGGGAATTCTTAGTGTCACAACTAAAGGCTTGTGTGTTGCACACAAGGAAATATAAAGTCACCATTGTCTTAAGTTGGTGCTACACGCATCCTTATATCTTTCTAAGATTATCTAAGGCAGGCGGAGGCAACCTAGTACCCTCCAGATGTTTTGAACTACAATTCCCATAAACTCCACCCAGCATCACCAATAGTCAGGGATTGTGGAAGTTGCAGTTGAAAACAACTGGTAGGTACCAGGTTGCCTACCCTAGCTCTATGAGTTGGTGAGTGAAACACGGATTACCAGGTTGTTAGCAGTATATTCCTAGTCAGCATCTTTAAAAACTGAAACGGGATGAATAGTAACAGAGGGCTGGATCCAGACTCAGTCATATTTAGACGAGACCCACTGTAATCAGTGTGACTTAAGCTAGTCATGAGAACCTCCATGCTGTTTTATTTTTAAGGAACATTTAAATATGTGTTATGTAATTATTACTTTCTTTTTTTGAATAGGATTTGGAGTACATCCTGAAATAAGAGGAATAGGATTGCTTCAACCTTCTTGCTCCTTCTCCTCCTTAGGCTCCAAATATCTGTGCTGAATGTTGCTGGAAGTACGTGAGGCCATGGCAGATGATGATGTGCAACCATCCATACCAAAAAAGTGTGGCCCATACATTTCTTCAGTTACCAGCCACGGCCTGAACTTGTTGCTCCGTGGGGTAGTCCTCTTTTTAATTGGAGTCTTCCTCGCATTAGTATTAAACTTGCTACAGATCCAGAGGAATGTCACCTTGTTTCCACCTGATGTGATTACAAGTATCTTCTCTTCAGCTTGGTGGGTGCCACTTGGCTGTGGAACAGCATCAGGTATGTCAGCAAACCTGGAGGATCATTAGGAAAAACGTTGTGGGCTCGATCAATCCACCAAGGACTTTAGGGCCTATGCACAGAGTCCCCATTCATCGTGTGTGTGTGTATGTGTGTGTGCGTGTATACCAGCAACGTATGTGGTGTGGCACATGCTCTATACCAGGTATTGTCACCCTGTCCTCTCTTTCTACTCAGCCAAGGAGCATGAGCTTGACTGAGAGACCAGGCTGGACACAAACATGGAAGGTGAACAGAGATCTCACATAACAGCCTGATGTGCTGAGAACTTGAACTGCACCTTGGAGGATGGATGGGGATTCCTCCACATGCACATGCTATACCCACAGTGGATTGGATTGGTAGTACTATTCCAGACCCACCCACCCCCCACCCCAATAACTACTGCTACTAGAGAACCCATGAAATCTTGATTGATATGATAGCACAGATTTTTTTCAGAGGAAGGGAAAAGATCTCCAGGCATATTCAGTTGTCACTATTAGTATGGAGCCAACTAGAAATGATGTTAATCACATGATTGGCCCTTGCCTGCTTATTTTTTCTTTACCAAATAGCAGCCACAAAGATTCCCAGTCCTAATGGGGATTGGGGGGAGAGAGCTTTAACACCTTGCTTCTGATCTAGATCCTGCGACTGTAATTCAGTAAAAAAAAAAAAAAAAAGCAAGCAAGGGCCAATCACAAGCTTGGCACATCTAATTTGGTCCTTAACATCTGTAGTTTTGTTGTATGTCAGTAATGAAAGTTCTTTCACTCTGGTTTTTAGATGCATAGTTTTAAAAGAAAGGTGTCCTATAAAAAGGTTAGATTATTGCCAGCCATGTTCATTGCTGGGCAAGCCTTGAACTCACCCACCCCCGCGCCCTAGGAAACAGCTGGATTGACTCTGCTCGATTGAGGAATCTTCATTAGTGAACTCAATTTACATACAATGCTCCAACTTCCATTTTAAATCTGATATGTAGTTAATATGGGTGCAAATCCCTAAATGGTGTGTTGCATTTCTTCTATGAGTGAAAATCATGGTATAATTAATCTCATCTTGTTTGAGGTAAATAGCTGTAAGTCGGTAAAGTAGCACAGGGGGAGGCAAACAACAGGCTTGCAGGATCTACTTGTTTTTTTACTAGAACCCCAAGGTCTACCAAATGGAGCCAGATGTAAAATAGTGTCTCAGGAGGGTAGGGAACATACTTTTAAAATTGAGGAACAAGGGTATTTCTGAGCACATGCTAAGCTCAGGGATTGGCTTTCAGTACCAGAACTGAGCTCACAGGCCAATTACATAAGAATCTAATCTTGTTTTTTCCACCAAGCTTTCTTCCATCTCAGTAGCCTAATTTAAGAGGTGAAGCGGGCCCTTTTTGTTGTGGCTGCTGCTGTTAAAAAAAATGGAAGTCAGAAATTGAAATCAAAGATCTACCAGTAGATCTCAATTTAATGTTAGTGATATATGGCAGAAATTTTAACGGAAAATTCTCCAGGCCTTAATTTTTCCATGGAAAAATGTTCCGTTTCATAAATTTATTAGTAACAATGAATGAATGCCATCTGCACATACAATATAAGGCAACCTTGGCAGTTTCAGAGTTGTATTTAATATTTTTCAGGTGGTTATCCGTAGGAAGTATGTGAGGGAAAACATATATGTCATTGAAATACCTATATGGAACTGATATTCACAGTGAAACTGAAGGTGTCCCAACAACCTCAGTGGGAGAGAGTTGAAGGTTCAGTTCACTCAACACTTTTCTCTACTCAGTGGGGAAAACTCCACTCAATGGTGGAGTTTGTAGGAGGCACTCACCACACAATATGTTTGTTTGTTTATTTATTACATTTATATACTGCCCCAGAGCTGAAGCTCTCTTAGCGGTTTACAAAAGTTAAAAACAGTAAACATTAAAAAGTATACAAAATTTAAAAACCATCAGAAACATAAAAACAACAGTATCCATTTAAAAATAACAGGTCTGGGGTCCGTTAGAAAACAAACATAGCGTTGTTAAATGCCTGAGAAAAGAGAAAAGTCTTGACTTTTCCAACTCCACCGTTGTGTAGGTGTGGCCTTCCATGGAGTGGAGTAAAATCAACGCAAGCATTTAACAGTTCCTCCGCTCTCTCTCCTCCCCCAATCCTCCCAATGGTATCCCATCAGCCATTGCTGAAAAAAACCCAACACCAATCCCAGCAGCTTTCCTATAGCAGTACTCTCTCCTTTCCCTGCTCTTGCCAGGGAACTGTATGGCCACTGGGAAACTCCACTCAAGTCTACAGGAAATTCCACGGAGCCCTCCAGACAACATGGAACACAATGATGGTGCAGGAACTCTCCTCTGCACAGTGTGGAGATTCAGGTTGGAGTGTTTTACCAAAAAAAACCTCCACCATGGGGTGCAGTTTTCCCTCCAGACAACATTTTTCTCTATGGTAGTGTAACAACTCTACAGTGGAGTTGTTACACCACTGTTGAGAAAAGTGTGCGAAATGAGCTGAACTCTGTTGAAGTAGATGAATGGTTGCAAGCAAATCATACACAGCTCTTTGGGTTGTTAAAATGAATTAGTATGTTAACAGTTTTCAGTAACCTTTGTTTTCTAAAATTTGAATAATTTAAGGGAGGTACATGCTTTTGACTGTACAATTTTTTTTACAAGTATTCCAATCAAAATGTATACATAATGTAACATTCAAATCATTTTAAATATGCCTTAATGTTTCCACCTCATTTATTTCAGGTCAAATGTTTGTGATAAAAATACATGGGGTCCTTTTTTAACTTTTGTTTACCAAATAAATTAAACATGTTAAATTCAATAACTCTCTAGGAAATCAAAACTTTCCAATGCAAATTACCCTAATTTGCATAGGAAATTTTTCCAGTTCAAAATTTTCTGGGAAACCCCATCGCTATCTAATATCTGCCCACTCTGAAGATAGGGTACAACCCTCTCCTCCCTTTGCACCCCCAACGAAAAAGAAGCAGCTTTAGCCAATATTTTAATTAATTTAATTGCTATATACAACCTTTTATCAGTAGGAATGAATGTCTTGGCAGTGGAGTCAGGGAATAGCACTGAGGGATAATTCTATTGAAAGTAAACCCGATAATAAGGCAATATTTTCTTTGTCAGGTTCTAGTACAGGTCAATAAGCCAATCTATTGTCTAGCAAACATCTTTTTTATTTTTTGCTATAGATAATCTTTAAGACTCGGTATCTTGCTTTATCTAATTCCTTCCCTTTATGTACCTTTTCATGGAGTTAATACTTCACAGATGTCACAGAGGACTTGGATTTGAAAGGAATTGCCTGCGTAACTTGTCTGAAGGTGTTAGTTTTTCTTTTCTCGTGGGGGTACACTTGGAATATTTTGGTCACAGCTATAGACACATTTCATCTCTAAACTGCCTGTCTATCATAATTCCCTTTTCCTGTAGCCAATCTTTCTTGAGTATACTACCCTGACTTTGCTTCAATTTTTGCTTCAATTTGCAGTTTTAGCAGTTCTTGTGGGTCTAGATTCACATGGTTTGATTGTTTCATGCATGCATCTCTCTCTCAACAAGCTATTAGTGCCAAACAAATGCCATTTCTGTCATGTATTATCTAAACAAAAACTATAAGGAAAGTACAGAGTATGCATACTTTGCTGTGCCCAATTGTAAGCAAATGCCAGCTGTATGACTTCTACGTTCTCGTAGAACATCACTTGACATGGTAGTAAGATTTACAACAGTGGTAATAGGAACCTGTGGCTATGGACACCCTTCCTAGCATTAGTTAATACTATTGTAATCCCCCCCCCAATAAAATGTATAATTAACTACAGTGTTGCTTGATTAGTTAATAGTACTAGTCTTATAACTGTGGTCAAATGATTGTCTATATGAGGCCGCTATGATAGCTGCATGTTCAGAGGTCAAGGAGAGGTAGAGAAAAGGGGAGATGCCCTGTAATGCAGGTTTTGGAGATGTTTGAACTGGAAGTTTCAGGGGGTGAAATCCAGTGCCATAAATTCTGGACCTCTTAAAATGTTTATTTTTAGTAAACAATATTTTAAAAAGTAGTATTAACATCTATAATAATTTGATGTGCTGTACAAATACTCGCTCCCCACAGCCAGAATTAGTTGAAATGAATATTTCATTAGGGGGGGAAATCAATTAAGCTCAATTAATGTGGTTTCAATTTTGTTTTCAAAGAAATTCAAACCTTTACTTAGTAATTATTTTTATTTGAATATTTGTAAATATTTTAAAACATGTCAGTTCAATAGCATACATTTCCCTTACAGTGCTTATATTTCAAGGGGGGAAATGAAAGCACTGAAAACAGTTAACGTACTAATTTTAGCATGCCTAAACTTTTGCCTGTTATTTTTTTAGATTCTTATTTAATTTATTATTCAAGTTTATATACCATTTTCCATAAAGGCATCAAAGTGGTGAGAATAAAATGCAGCATAAAATTACAGCTTTGAACTTTCCCTATATAATTGATTCTGTATTGGAAACCATTCATTACATTGGGCCTGTTCAGACATCACGCTAAGCCATGGTGAGGCCGCTAACTGTTTTGCAGCAAATGGTTAGTGAGTGTGTTTAAGCCATGGGTATATAAACACACTTCGGAATGGTTCACATGGCACACTAAGTCATTGTTCACACGGCACACTAAACCATAATGTTTAGCTCAAAATGCTTAAGCATCGTGGATTAGCTTGCCATCTGAACAGGGTCACAGCTAACTAATATTATGAATCTATGAATTTTTTGAAATGGACAACTTTCTGAAGAAAAATAGTACTGATGTACTTCAGTTCTTATAGGAGTATTTTCACATGGTATATAATTGCAGTGCACAGCTTAAGCTCCTTGCAGAAATAGTTCCCCTGTGGACTGAAAATTGACAGTATTGTAGGGCAACTCTTAGGAAATCCTATACATTTTCATGTGTATACATTTGCATTCCACCACTCCTTCGGGTTTCTCTTCCTGCAGAAAGGCCTGTTCATGTGCCTTTGAGTCCAGTGGAAGCAGTCACCATATGTCAATGGTGGCCAAAACGTGCCTGAAGGAAATTAAACAGCTGTAGAATAAGGATTAAGTCGTAAGGAAAGGGTAGGAATAAATGGACAATGGTAATAGTCAAAAAACAAGGTGGGGGGGCAGGGAGAGAGCGTCAAAAGATTACAGATAGGGGAATAAGTCCCATTAAAGTCAGCAGAATTTGCTTCTTTGTCAACTTGCATCAGATTGCACCATAAGAAAATTCTAAACTGGGAAGTTTAAATCCCTAGCAGACTAAAGAACTTCAGATTTCCCGAAATGATTTCTCCAAACCAGACAATAGCAAATAAAAAGAAAATCAATGTTCATTAAGTGCACCCCCGAAATCAATTTTGAATGACACATTTTGCAGATCTCTAATTGTATCTTTTGTTTGTTTGTTTGTTTTACAGCTGTGATTGGGTTATTGTACCCCTGCATGGATAGACATCTGGGAGAACCACATAAATTTAAGAGGGAATGGTCAAGTGTGATGCGATGTGTAGCGGTCTTTGTGGGTATAAATCATGCCAGTGCTGTATCCTTCTCTACAGTAATGAAGTTAAGGGTAGTATCTGAACTTCATATGATATCAAAAGTAAACAGCAGCTGCCCTACTCATTTTGTTGGTGTTGCACACATGGAGCATTTCCTGATGCGGCAGTAAATGTATTAATTGCTCTTCCATTGTTAACTCAGGGTGATCATATGAGCTGTGCTAAACCAGAGTAAAGGCCTACTAATCCAGCATTCCACAGCAGCCAGTCAGATGCCCATGGGAAGCTCAGAGTAGGATTATGAGCATACATAACACCCTCCTTCTTGCGTTCTCCAGCCACTGGTATATAGAGGCATGCTACCTCTGTTACTGGAGGTAATATATAGCCACCGTGGCTAGTAGCCATTGATAGCTTTATCCTCCATGAATTTTTCTAATCCCCATTTACAAATTGGCAGCCACCACTACATCTTGTAGCTATGTGTTGTGTGAAGAAGTGCTTACTTTTGTCTGTCCTGACAAATACGTAATAAACAATAAAAATGCAACACAGACTGGGACATGTTGGTCATAAATCAACACCCCAGCAATAAAATACTAAGAATTAAAATGCTTGTGAAACAAGAATTCATACTAATAGACTGTAAGCAGAAATAGTTGCTGTGATGTGGGTGTCCCTAGGGAAGCAATTTTACAAAATAAGCACCAACCTTGGATAATTCCATAGCCATTTTTTAAAAATAAATAAATAAATAATAATTATTATTAATAATAATAATACTGAAATGTTGCACTGCTGGTCTAGTCCTGAAAGTTCTGTGAATGGTTGATCAGGTGAGGACATCAGTTAACCTTGAATTATAGAGAGCTGAAGTGTCAGGAAAATCAGTGTTGGATAATGCTTGCTGGCTCACTCTTTTAGGTAAAACACCAAAACCAGTGTTTCACTGATCTTCTGAAACTGATCCTTAACAATACTCACAGAAAGTGGATTTTGCCAACAATATCCAGTTATCCCTCACACTTGCTGCGCTTTCAATTGGGCTATGGTGGACATTCGATAGATCTCGAAGTGGTTTTGGCCTGGGAATAGGAATTGCATTTCTAGCCACATTGGTGACTCAGCTTCTGGTCTACAATGGATTTTATCAGTAAGTGTGTTTTATGTAGAGTAAAATTACGTTTATTTAAATAAGGTATTAAAGGTGGTATCTGATATATAAAAATCTTTCGACCTCTTCTCAAGAATGGTGAAGCAAATATACATCTGATTGGGATGAATGTGAGTTAACTACGTGTAAGATTGCAACCCAGATGGGAGAAAGACATTGCATCTGTCGGTCTGTTGCCTTTGAGGCTGCATGCTTCTATGCTTACCTGCTATGTTTCAAATGGAAAGGAAAAAAGTGGAAGAGTAGTTCAAACACTATGGATAAAGCAGGGTTCCACGGTTTTGCCCCCAACTTTGTAGTTCGTGGGTCAGGATTGATCTTGCAATTGCCCTTTGAAGAAAGAAGCTTGGGAGGAAAGCTGTGCAGTTGTTTTGGAAGTTAAATTGCCAGCGAGCTCAAGAGTGCCTTGGCAGCATCAGTACAAAACAGTGAGCCCCCCCCACCTTAAGAACCTAAACCTTCCCATCTCCAACCTTGGAGCTAGGGAGGGAATCTTCCCTGACCTCACATGGGAGGGCAGGCTTCTAAGCGACCACACATTTTGGGCTGGTTTCCAAGGCTAGCTAAAAATGGTGGACTCCTGGACATAAGGTGTCTTGCACATCCCAACAGAACATCTGCCACTCATTCAGCTATGTTAGTTCTTCCCATCCCAGCCACTGCAGTACAAGTAGAAGCACTGCTTGTATACCATATGATGGATCTTCTGAAAAGCGGCAGTGTGCAATGAACTATGCTCCAATTTCCAGGAATGTGTTTCAGCTGCATTCGCACAAGTTGTTACTTTTATCAGTGTAGTTTTGAGTGAATTAATGGAATCAAGGTGCCGGAGACTTGTTACCACACGTCCTTTTTCACACATGTATATGAACTTGCATGTGTATGCATGTCACAACAAACAGAAGAATGATGTGCACACGGTTTGATGAAGGAGGGGGAAAGCTTCTTTAAGTGGGGGAAATTATTTCAGAATCAACTGTTTAGAGTAAATATTACGTGCTTTAATTGATCACAAATAACTTAACAGAAGAGAAGAACGTTAGTTTACAAACCCTTTAGCACATGAAACAGTACACTAGTTCTAATAGTCCTAACAAAGATGGAGGCAGGGGACTTGTATTTGCCAAATAAGGAGTGAGGAGCGAGCTATGAAAATAGCAAGGCAGGGTTTGGAAGGGAGCTCAGGTGTTGGTGACATGGATTGGGTTTGTACGACACAACAAGCCACCCTGGCAAATAAGCCATGCACTGTAGTTTGTCATCAGAATATTCCACAAAGTCTGACAGACAAATCAGGCTGACCATGGGATCTCCTCCTCCTCTTCCTCCTCTCTCGTTCCTCCTGCCAGCTCCTATAGGTATCCCAGGGGACTTGGCAGCAGAACCCATCTTGTCTGCCAGGGAAATGTGCCCCTGGTAACTGACATACAAGGTAACTGACAAGATGAGATTGTATATAGGCTGATTTGACAGCCTTTGATAGTTGACAGGTGTGGGAAAAGGGTCAAGATCAAGGTGATTCCCAGGGTTTGTAAGTATTGTCCTGATCCTTGGGTTCAAATCCCCCCTTGCACCAGTATCCAGCTAGTCTTTTTCACATAGATCTACAAGCCAAGGCCATTTTCTCACCCATTCGAACTAACAACAGCTATCTTTGACAGCTCTCAAAGGTTTTTGCCATTAGCGCGGAAGGGAGCAAAGAGGAAATGGCGTGTAGATCTCTTTGTTCAGAGGATGCAGTTTCTGTAAGGCACCTAGCTTTGGTGGAACACCTCAATGAGCACCGATAGGTGGCCTATATGGAACCTTGTTGGAGAGAGACGATGGATGCCTTACCAGAGGGTGACGCTCTAGCTGGGTACAAAGCAACATAGCCACAAAGTGATTCAAGTCCGAGAGAGAAGAACTTTAGCCTTGGAAATATGGTAAAGGGACCATAGCAGGAAGAGTGTTGATCTTGGAATGGTGTGATGGAGCAAGAACAAGCTCTGAGCGACCAAGCTCAAGGGCAGTTATAGCCTTCAAAACAAAGTGTACAGAGAGGTCATTGGCTTTGAGGCTGGGTGGGATAGAACAAAGGGATCGGTAGTTTGACTCTGGGGAATGAAAGGAAACCTCTGGCTACTTGATTAAATTCAAACTAGCTGCCTGGGCATCAGAAAAACCATGCCTCTGGCAGACAGGTAGAAGTATACAGAATAAGTGGTGTTACAGGAGGTGGTTTAACCAGCAAATCTATCTTGAGGTCGGAACACTTCAGGATTGCCCAAAGTAATGACTTGGCAGTCAGGTAGGCTTTTGTGTGTATCTGGAGTCCATGGGAATAAGTCCTTTTGATGTAGAGGACATCTGATTTAGCAGACTGCCTGACTTACTATGAAACTCTCTGGGTATTAAGATCTGCGGGAGAGGCCCTTTTGAGGGTGCCATTACCTACAGAGGCCTTTTTGTTGGTCATGCGCAAAAAGGCTTTCTCCTATGTTGCACTCAAAACTATGGAATGTTTCTTATGCATTGTGTCAAGCCTAATAAATAAGACTCTTATCTCTTCCTAGATACACATATCCTGACTTTCTTTACGTGCGTTCCTGGTTACCCTGTATATTTTTTGCTGGTGGAATAACTATGGGAAACATTGGCAGGCAGTTGGCAATGGTAAGGTAGTTTATAGTACTGTGTTTGTTGTGTACTTGTGAATAATTTAGCCTGTTCTTAGGTCCACAACACTTTCTTCATGGGCCATATTCAGATAATTGTATTGCTAGTCAGGAAGCTCAACTTATGATAGCATAAATGGTCTCCACTCCTGTCAAAAGTGTTCTCCAGTTACTTGATGTAATTCATCACTTCATGCAGTAAAAAGCTCAGTGCCTGAAGACAAACCAGCCGAATCTTGAATAACCTCTTGGCTTACTAAAAACTAAGCATGTTCAAAGCATTTCTCATGCATACATAATCCTTTAACAGGAGTGGGGAACCTCCGGCTCGTGTGACCTGCCCAACCAAGCCATGGCTTGGCCTTGCCTCCCTCCCCCATGCAGCAGTTAGGCTTCTTCAAAACAAAACAAAAACAAAAACTTGTTGTGCAGAGATGGGGAGATTTTGGGGGAGGGTCACAGCTGTGGAGCAATGGGTTAACCCTTTCCATTTGCTTTGACCTCTTCCTGTACATTGCAGTGACCTCCCCCTGTTTGGCAATTAGGGCTTCAAATGGGAGGCTTTTTCCCCATATATTTCCTGGGAGGCTACTTCAGTGAGGGCATGCTGGGGGCTGATTTGGGGGGATCTGTATGGCTCCAGTGGGAGGCTTCTTTTGGTAGCATAATTGCTGTATGGGGGAAGACTTAATTATCTTTCCATGTGTGGCGACCCTGCCATTTTTTCTTTAACCCTAATTACTTTTTGCTTTGGCACACATTGGGCCTCCAAAGGTTAGTCAGAAGAGAATGCAGCTATGGGTTGAAAAAGGTTTCCCACCATAATTTTATTTGTACTATTATGAACATCCCTTTCAGAAGTATGTAGTGTGATTTGCCTTTGTTCATGGGAACACATTGTAGGAGCTTTCTCTCCTATGCCACCCTCCTCTTTGCATAATGTTCCCGTGCCAAACCAGACTTATTTTTTTAACCCTTCCCTTCTGGCTGCATTTCTTTCTTTTTTTTGTTTACTTTGACAATTTGAGGAATTTGGTGTCTTAGATTGTCTGAGGTATAATAGCTATTCACTCCATATTCCTGTACAGCACAGGTGGGCAGATTTCAGGTTTGTGGGCGCTAGAGTGAGGTTCGCTAAGCACATGAACTTTCTGAACTAAGCCAGTCCAAACTGTGCTGTTAGATCATGCTCAGCAAAGGAGTGTACATTTAAAATTAAGTAACAGGATGCCTTTGAGCACATACTGTATCCTTTCATACACAAACATCTACTCCTTTAAGTCAGTTCATCTTTACCCCAAGGCCATGACCTGGGGTTCCTAAGCAGTCTCCCATCCAAGCACTGACCAGACCTGAACCTGCTTAGCTGTGGCACAGTGGCTGCAGTGTGTGCCATTACACCATGCTCTGGCATCTTCTTGTCTGCTCCTCCCGCCTCCTGCCAGCCCTTCACAACTTTCTTCTTTTCATCAGCTTAATTTTAGTAAGGGATGGGGCTTTTCTGATATTATTTTTAGACATCCAGGAATTAGAAACTCTTGCTGATCTACTGCAAATTTACTAGTAAATCTGCCTTCTGCCACTTCTGCTGTACAGATTACACATAGGTCGCCTACCAGTTCTAAAGTTCATAGAGGTATTGTTCATAGGAATAATGTGAAGAGCTGGCCTTTTGGAAAAAGGGAAGCTGAGCTGCTCAGCCCATCTATTTGCAATGCTTCACAATTTTACGGTTTTGTGTTCATGTTTGCATATCAATCTCAAAGACACTTATGCTTAATTTCTCTGTTTATTTTGTAGTATGAATGCAAAGTTATTGCAGAAAAGTCTCATCAAGACTGAAAAGAGCAAAGCCTACCTTTCTCACAGAAGGATAAATGACAGACGGGGAAGAGCGCACACCAAGGAGTACTTGATTATAAATTGCCAAACAGCCATCTCCCTTTCCTGTTTCTTCTTCTGCTCTCATCCCTATACCCATGGCCTGTTCAATCTGCAAAAGGCACACTGTTTACTGCAATCTGTGATTGCTTCATCTGTAGGTCACTTGAAAATCTTGGCATCTTAGGATGCGATCAGTGTGAAAGTGCATTAAAATGCAATGTGCTGGACAGGATGCTGGCTTATGGATAGGAGCCTTTACTTTCTGAACTAAGCTAGGGTTGCCCTATGCCACCCTCCTCTTTGCATAATGTTCCCGTGCCAAACCAGACTTTTTTTTTTAACCCTTCCCTTCTGGCTGCATTTCTTTTTTTTTGTTTACTTTGACAATTTGAGGAATTTGGTGTTCTTAGATTGTCACCACGTTATTAGTTTTCTGGCCAGAGTGATGTAGAAGTGGCCTGAAATTAAATTAAATGAAAAATATAATCCCATGCTGCGACTACAGTAGGTAAACAATAAATAAATCCACAGGTCAGTTGCACATTAGGTACAGCCAGCTTGAACTGTCATGGCACACTTGCATCGTGGGTTGATTGCACATTGGATGTAAAACCAACTTGCAATGTCTTTGCCTGCAGTGTGTTAAGGGTGGTGCGCCTCTGTAAATAGGTACATCCTGTTGTAGGACTCTATTCTACACCAGCCTCAATAGAGCTGTGATTGCAAATATGACCTGAATGAAGTGCTAAGTCATTTGTGGATGATATAGCCTCATTCTGAAAATAGGAAATCCAAACTTCTTTAAGTTTGTTGAAATAAGCCTCAATCTATTTGTATCAAGTTTCACTCTTAATCCATACACATAAGCTTGGGTATTTGCATGCATTCTGATGACAGAAGGCACAATCTGTTGTGATGTTCTCCTATATAGGCCCCATGGAAACGAATAAATGGGAGTGTTCTTGTAGAATTGCCATATGAATAAGAGAGGATCTCAGTGGATTATGCGTGGTCAAACAGACTAAGACCAGATTATGATGTGGCCTCAACACACTATTATATAGCTGACTCTTGAGACTGGGGGATCATTGGGTTGAGGTGAGAGGGAATAGCTTCCTGGTGATGAAGCCCAGGAATTGCTGATATAAATAGAAGCATAAGTTGAATCTATTCTAAAATTGGCCAATTTCATTGCATCTATCGTGTTCATTTAGCCCAAGTAAGCTACTGCTTTTCTTTTAAAAACATAATTCCTTTTTATAAAAGATTCTGTGAGATGTTTTAGAAAATATGCTACATTCAGTTGAAGAGGCTGAAGTTGGTCCAAAGAACAAATATGTTTAGATAAACTGTTTTATTTTTCTTTAGTAATGTATATGTTGTGTTCATTTAAAAGTGGAACAGGCAAGCTAAACAGCATTTTTGAGGCTTGCACACTAATACATGAAGAATATGCAATGAAAGATTTCAACAAAAAAGCTTTTAGAAGGAAAATGTGCAATCAGTAAGGCTTAAAAAAGCAAATAATATGCAAAATGCCAGTAGCTCCAACTTTCCACTACCTGTTGAAACAGTGTACCATTGCACTGCAATGTTTCGAACCTGGTTGTAATGTTATTAGACTGAATATTAGAAATCACTTAAGTATTAGTGGGTCTCCTGATATGTCCCTCCCCTCAGTGAAATGCATAGCACAATGTATATGTAGATGGTTTAATTTTAAAACATCTCCTTTAATAGAGTGAATGTCATCTAATGTCACTCCATAAAGCATATGGAGATGCTTTAAAATTAAACAGAACTAAGTATTCTGGTTCTGATTCAGCATAGCTCATAACTATATCTCTGATTCTGCTGATTCATATTTATGAGTCAACCTAATTGTTTAAAGTATTTGTCTGAGCTTATTCAAATTGTAGCTTGAGAATATTTTGGAGGCTTGGATCTGGCAATTTGGCCCTCACACAAGAATTTAGGGATTAAATCAGAGCACTACTGTGAAAAGGACAAATAAAGGTGTATGTGTGTAAAGGTAAAAGAGCTGCACTGGAGATTGCTAACTTACCATTTTCAGGGCATTGATTGTGTCCTCCACGGCCTTCTCATTTGATGGGTAGGGCTTGAAATGAATCATCAAAGAGCTAGTGTGTGAAGTTATAAAAGATACCATCTTCAGCTTTGTGTTTCTAGCGTAGGCAACTCTTGTGGTAGCAAGCTGCTTTAGAGTGAATCAGGCTTCTGATTTGCTCCAGAGTTTACTGGATCTAGTTGGCATGCAATGTGAATGGAATCATGAAGTCAAGAGGGCCGTTGGCAGCTCAGCTTATAGTGTGGCATATCTTAGCTGTGATGATGGCTGCCCATGGTTTTGGTAATTGAAAGTTATGAATACCACTGTATTCTGTAACAGACTCAGTAAACTTTGGGGGACTTGACTGATTGCCATTTCAAGACTGACTTGCTTTTGTATCGCATGGTCTTTGCACCCAATTGTAAAGAAGGGCTTCGTTGATCTTGCTGAAGGAGTCCAAGACAGTTTAAATGTCATGCTAAATCTTAAACACATGAAGACATAGCTCTCAACCTTTGCATATTAACTTGAAGATGGAGATTGACACCTTTGTATATTAATCTACTCACCGGGCATCATTGTGAGCTGTGTTTTGCTGTGCATCAGTGGTAACACATGGTCGTTTTAAAAATGCCACTTAGAATATTCTGTATGACTCTTCAATTTTTAAGTCAATGATGCAAAGTCTATCTATCATTCCAAAGTCATTTTGGTTATCTACTGTTTTCTGTTAAGTTGTTTTTATTTAAGAAAACTTGCGTTGATTTTATGTATCTACCAGCCAGTACTGGAAGCTTGAGAGGAGAGCTTTGTAATGGGAATGCCTTAATTACAGTGGTGGGAAGAGGCAGCTACTGTATAATGTGTAATTATAATATTAGACTGTCTTCAAAATGTTCTATAGAGGATGAATAAGGTATATTTTAGATAAAACTTTATAAGCACTATAAACTCTTCACTAGTTGTGAATTGTAAAGGTTGATGATGTTTACTTCTTCAAATTGCTGTTAAAAGCAAAATATGTATTAAATATAATTATAACATTGAACTGGTTTCTCTTTCATTTTCCAAGGAGCAATATTTCATAATTATATCATAGTGATCCTATTTCAAAGATCAAATTAGAATGTTGGCTGTTGAGCCACATAATGGCCATGGAACACCTGTAAAAATGTTATAAGAAAACAAACCTATTATTACTCATAAATCAGCAATTGCAGTGAGTCAAAATGATTTTGGCAGGACTGAGCTCTTAAGATCTGAATCTTCCATCTACAGATAGGGTAGAGGGCTGGAGAGAGTAAAACCAAAATAAAAACTTGAAAAGGGATATTTTTATTCTTCCCTTCTGAAAGCAGCAGGGGCTGTGATTCAGTTAACTGAATCACTACTTCCTCATGGCATTGGTGCCACTACTCATCCGTGTAGCTCCTACACACCACTTCACTAACTCGGGAAAATGTTATGCTGCTTAAAATATTGATGGCAGTTATAGCCTTATACCTCATTCTCCATATGGAAGTGCCATGATGCCACGTTGGTTGCATGCACCAGTCCTGTTAGCTTAAAGCTCCATGTTATCTACATGTGTCTGGCTGTCTGAAGCAAGCTATGAACTGGCTTTAGTTGCTAATACAGCTAAAAGCGAACAACATTACCATTCTGGCTGATATTGAACTTGAAAGATTGCATATCTCTTTACCAGTGGCCCGTTAGACAATGTTTTTGCATACCTGAAGGCCAGTGCCATTCTGGCACAACATCTTAGTAGGGGTGCTTTTGAGAAATGATTTCCATAATGGAACGGATGTGGAAATAGCACATCAGAATTCAAAATGTGATCCATCCACAATGGCTTCCTTAGTGGCTGCTTCCTGAAGTGAGCATCCACACAGGTGGATGCTATTGGCCTGCCCAGTGTTGGGAAATAGCTGGGTACAACCAGCGGCAGAAAAGGGGAACTAAAATGATCAAGCGGCTGGAACATCTTCCCTGTGACGGAAGTTTACAACAAGGTGGGGTTCTTTAGTTTGGAAAAAAGGAGGCTAAATACACCTTATTAGAGGTGTATGAAATTATGCATGGTGTGGAGAAGGAGACACTTAATACTAGAACCTGGGGTCATCCCATGAAGCTGATTGGTGGGAGATTAAAAACAAAGTACTTCTTCAAACACCGCATAATTAAACAAATTGGACACCACAAGATGTAGTGATGGCCACCAATTTGGATGGATTTAAAGGGGGATTAGATAAATTCTTGGAGGAGAAGGCTCTCAACCGCTGCTATTTATTTATTACATTTCTATACCGCCCAATAGCCGAAGCTCTCTGGGCGGTTCACAAAAGTTAAAACCATAATAAAACAACCAACGTGTTAAAAGCACAATTACAAAATACAGTATAAAAAGCACAACCAGGATAAAACCACGCAACAAAATAGATATAAGATTAAAATAGAGTTAGAACAGTAAAATTGAAATTTAAGTTAAAATTAAGTTTAAAATACTGAGAGAATAAAAAGGTCTTCAGCTGGCGACAAAAGAAGTACAGTGTAGGCGCCAGGCGGATCTCTCTGGGGAGTTCATTCCACAACCCGGGTGCCACAGCGGAGAAAGCCCTCCTAGTAGCCACCTGCCTCACTTCCTTTGGCAGGGGCTCACGGAGAAGGGCTCCTGTAGATGATCTTAAGGTCCGGGCAGGTACATATGGGAGGAGGCGTTCCTTCAAATAACCTGGCCCCAAACCGTTTAGGGCTTTAAACGTCAATACCAGCACTTTGAATCGGAGCTGGACTGGCAGCCAATGAAGCTGGAAAAGGACTGGCGTAATGTGATCTCGCCGGCCGGTCTCTGTTAGTAAACGGGCTGCCCTGTTTTGTACCAGCTGAAGCTTCCAGACCGTTTTCAAAGGCAGCCCCACGTATAACGCATTGCAGTAATCCAAACGAGAGGTTATCAGAGCATGGATAACTAGCTAGGCTATCTCTGTCCAGATAAGGGCGTAGTTGGTATATCAACCTAAGCTGATAAAAGGTGCTCTTTGCCACTGAGTTCACCTGTGCCTGTAGTTGTTAACATCCTCCGGGTCCAGGTTAGGCTTCTTCAGGAGTGGTCTAATTACCACCTCTTTTAAAGAGGCCGGCACCACTCCCTCTCTCAAGGAGGCATTTACAACCTCCTGGAACCAGCTGGTGATACCCTCCTTATTTGATGTAATGAGCCACGAAGGGCAAGGGTCAAGAACACAGATGGTCGACCGGACTTGGCCAAGCACCTTGTCCACATCCTCGGGCCTCAATAATGAAACTCATCTAATAAAACTGAACCGGACAGCGCTCTGAACGCCTCTACTAGAGGAGCTGCATTAAGTGTGGTGTCCAATTCATGACGAATCTGAGCGACTTTATCTTCAAAGTGCTGTGCAAATTCGTCACAGCGTGCTACCAAGGGTTCAACTATCTCATGCCCTGGCCCAGAGTGTAACAGGCTGTGAACCACCCGGAAAAGCTCCGTCGGATGACACTGAGAAGATGCAATGCTGGTGGAAAAGAACTGTCTCTTTGCCACCCTCACCGCCACAGAGTAGGCTCGATAGTGAGCTCTAACCCGTGTTCGATCAGACCCAGCACGAGTTTTCCTCCACCTGTGTTCTAGCCGTCTCCCCTCTTGCTTCATTGCCCTCAGCTCAGGTGTATACCAAGGAGCTGACCGGGATCTGCGTGTTGCCGAGGCGCCGCCTCTGGCCGGCTGGAGCTTTACCTGTAAGCAAGGCAGGGCACTGGTCAGCAGATGTTCAACAGGTGGGAGAAAGAGACTGCAGAGACCAGGGTCCTGCAGCCCCAGGTCTCCTATCCCTAGTCATTGTACTACCTCTAGTATCAGAAATGACAAGCCTATGTACAGTTGTTGGGTAAAATGGGTGGAAGGGTGCTATTGCAGCTGTGTCTTGCTTGTGGGTTCCTGGTCAACAGCTGGTTGACTACTGTGTGAGTGCTGGACTAGATGGACCCTTGGTCTGATCCAGCATGGCTCTGCTTATGTTTTTAAGTCCAGGTGGTGGGGAGGAAAATGATAGCGGTGCAGGAAAAAGAATATGGAGAATTTATCTCACATTTTTGCAGGGTAACAAGAGGATGGAGCAGAGAATTGAGCTTCAGGGAAATGTGCAAACAAGGGAGGGGGTTCAGCCCGTGTTCCAGGCTACAGACAGCAGATGAGACTGGGTAGGGTATGCCTGAAGGCTTAAAATGCATTGGGAGTGAAGGAAAAGCAGAGTCAAAAGACACTCAAACCCTTACCCCATCCCTGTCCCCGCTATTAAGTATGGAGCCTGCAAACACGTCCTGTTCTTCCTCCATGGGCTGTATCCAGCATGCTATACAGTGCATAACCAATTGGAAGATATTTTCTGTGGGGAAGGGATCACTAACAATTCTCTTCCAAATCTTGAAAAACACAGCTCAAAACCAGTCTAATAGTAATTTTTAATGTATTTCTAGTGCTTTTCACTCCTGCAAAATAGGTCAATATCATCACTCCTTGTCGTAGTTTTAAGGCAGAGTGAGGCAACCACCTCAGGAGACAGATGCTGGAGGGCAGCAACATTTTCCTGGTTACTCCTAAATCACCATCACCATCACTATTCCCCTGTGTTGGGAGACAGTTGTCTGTGCCCTGTCCCAATACCTTAAATTTGGCTGCTGCCCTCAGGTGTGGTAAAGGATGCTATTCCCTCAACAGTATTGAAGTAGGATTCAACTGGCAGTCTAGTTAGCTTCTGTATGTGAAGTGGGGGAAGGGAACCTTCTTGTCCTCAAGCATTAAGAGGTCTTCGGCCAGCCTGGGGTGCAGCTGATGACTAAGACCATCTCATGAGTTCATGGCTGAGACAACATTTGCACCCCAGCTGCTTTCTGAGCCATTTAGCTGTTATATTACAGCTCTGTCTTTCTCGAACAGCTCTCGATGAATCTCATGTTGTAGTATACCAGCTAAAGTCACAGCAACTTTTGGCAATCTGCCGGAAGAACATATTCTCTAAGGCTTATATGGCAACAGCTGCAATTGTTTCCATTCTTTAAAGGGTCTGTAAAATTACTGTGCTAGCAAGTTGAGGCAAATTCTACAAACTTATGTTTTTGCCTTCTTTAATCTGAAGGAAAGGTCTGCTTTGTCTGTGATTTACACTGCACAAATACATAGTGGTACCAAGTTGTTAGCAACAGATGTGATTGCAGCTCCTTTTAATAATGTTGAGATCACCAAGAGGAAACTATGGCTTCATCTGCTGTCATAACATATTGGGGGATGTTTGTGCAATATCTTACTACAAGTGAATTCTTTCTGGGAAATAATGCTTGCTTAACCAGGCAGCTTGGATGCGATTTCAGTCAAAGATCTTGGCTGTTCTCACAAACGCTGCTTAAATCAGCTTTTACATTTCTATGTAAGATAATTCACATATAGAGCCTACCTTGTTATAGTTGATTTTTAAAAATCAATCTTTTCTACTGACTCCCTTACACCTTCATGAGTGAAGGATACTACGGTAAAAGACACAGAGAAAGTGAGATCCTAACATCACATGTACAGATGCCCTTTCTCCCCTGAAGTACCATAACTATAACGGGGAGACCATGGTAGAATGAAGCCATGGGAATAGAACCATTAAGAATCCAAAAGAATTAAATAGGTAGTGAATGGCATATTGCCATCTTTAAAATGTATTCCTCTACAGCAGTATATTCTGGTGACAGGGATACCTAATGCTGCCATAAAGTCTGTGAATTCTCAGGGGTAGGAGCTGTTCATGGTAAAAAGTTTTCCTCATGAAACTTCTACAGAGTCTGAGACAGTGTGCAATAAATTATGGTCAAGGAAGAGAAAATTCTCTCGGGATACAAGAAACTGGCATGTAGCTTTGGGCGAAGAAATATTTCTTTGTGTGACTTTGCTCTGAGGCACAGTCTGTTTCTGTGGCATTTTTCATGCTGCTATCGGGGGGGGGGGGGGGGCGGAATTCTTAAGGACAGCTGTCCAAAAGTAAGGAATAATAATTCAGATGTGTTACAGCTCTGTAGCCCACGCAGTATGGGGAATGATAATAGAATTTCTGAAGATATGTTTTGTTAAACTGACCATACTTGTTTAAAATTAAAGATTTGGAAACTTTCAACTACATAAATAAGCTAGTAGTACACAAATAAGCATGAAATGAAATGATATTGTTTCTGATCAATTTTGCTGTCCTATTACCTCATGACACAGAAAACGGTTCAAAGACCGTGTTAAGAAAAAGAAAAAGAAAGGATACTTATTATAGGTCTTCTTAGCTTCTTCCCAAGTGTTGCTTGCTTTCTGGAACTATATAGATGTGTGGAACAGATTTTGTTCTGTATGGTCAGGCAGCTCTGTAATTATTCTTCCCGACTTTTTTAAAAAAATAATTAAATGCATTCATCAGAGTCTGAAATTGGAGGCAGAAGGGCTCTTTTTCCTGCTTTTGGACTGCTCAAAATTGCATTCTCCAGCTGCTTTTTCCCACACAAAGAAAAAAATCGGTATCTTTTATCCCTTGGGTGGAAAAATAGTAAGGAGTCCTTGTGCTGGTCCTATTTCTGGTCTCAGCTTCCTGCAGCTGAGCAAAGAATCAAAACACTATCAAAAACCACTGGAAAGAATCATAACATTGATCCTAGGACCATAGATTTGGAAGGAAACTTGGAGATCTAGTCTTAAGCCCTGTTCAATTCAGGTAGGTTTGTCAGAAAAATCTGCAATGGATTCAAACGTATACGGATTTCTATGAATATGACCTTTGGATTGTGCAGCAGAATGGCTTTTTCTAAGTCACATGGATTCTCGGACTTCTGGACCATTTGGTGGGGGGTGCTAAAAGCTAGGATATAAATATAAAATAAATAGGAAGCATGGATTTATGCAATGGTGTCCATCTGCCATCAGAATAGAAACAATTACAGAGCACGGCCACCCTCTCCTTGCAGCCCCTGTGCACCCCCCCCCCCCCGCGCCAAATCTGCTTCAGAGTGTTGGTGGGTTCTCCAGAGCAGATTTGGGTGTAGGGCAGACAGCAAGGAGAACTCTGGTCACATGACGTTGGATGTAGCTCAAGAAGTCTGAACTGTCAAATCTTTCACAATAAATGAGAAGGGGCATCTTAGTTTCAATAGTTGTAGTGGGTTTGCTGTGGCCTAAAAGGATTATAGCTGCAATCTGATCTGCACTTACTTAGGGAGTAAGTCTCCTTGAACTAAGTGGGAATTACTTCCAAATAAACTGGCATGGATCTGGGCTTCATGGTGGTTTAGATAACAATTCTATAATGAAATAGATTTGTTGTTTAGGTTGTAAATGATGTAAAACAAGTCCCCAAAGGTCACAATATTCTCACTCCTCTTCGATAAACCCTAAAGAAGTGGTTTCTATTCAATGCCGTCTTGCCAACATGACAAGCCCAGTTGCTGTTTGACATTTTAGCTGCTGTTAAACAACAGTCTTGCTTCTGTCACAACCAATGTTCACTTGAAAACAAGCTCGTTTGTTCCTTTTCAACTCATATGTTCAGGCAGATAATTGCCCAGACTTGACAAATGATTTCTTCTATTTGCCCAAAGTATTTTTCTTTTAAAATCCTGTTTATTTCTAAACTGTTTTTGGTAAATCAGAAAGTTAAGGAAACATGACACTTTGTTTCACATAGTAGTGCTATACACTTATTGTAGAAATATCTAAAAACCCAAAAAAGGGGGGAGGAGAAAAAGAGGAAGACCTAGATTTCTGCCCTGCCACCCACAACAATCAGGACCAAACTAAATGTTATGAAAAGTATGTGACCCTATTTGGGGTGGGGAGCTCTCAGTGAAGGTGGTGTGCTAGAAGCGATCATCAACCTTTGTCCCCACAAAATATCCCTCCCCCGTGAACATTGGAGTGCCTTCATAACACATTGAACATGAAAATATGGGATTCAGCACTACCATTTAAAATACTGCGAATAATTAAAATATTGTGTAAACTATGGTATGACTAAATATAATTATGATTTATTATTTGGAATACATTAACTTCTGGTTTTGTTTCTGATAAATTTAATTCCATGAAATTTAATTATGTGTATCTATTATTTAACAATCTAGCTGAAGAGGCTCGCCTGGCACCAACATTGTTAACTTTTCAGCGCCAGGTCAAGACTTTTCTCTTCTCCCAGGCATTTAACAGCATATGTTGAGTGTTTAACTGACCCCTGGATAGTTGGTATGTAGTCTTTTTATGCTTTTAAATTTTGTATATTACTTTTTAATTACTTTTTACAATGTTGAAGCATTGTAAACCACCTAGAGAGCTTCAGCTATGGGGTGGTATAAATGTAATAATAATAATTGTATAGATATAATTGTATATAATAATAATAATAATAATAATAATAATAATAATTTAAAACCCCACTGCCTCCAAATATCTATTTGCTCTGGGAGAGAAGCTGCCATTGTTAGCCTGATACTGAAGATCAGCTATTGGAAATCTCCTTGATTTCTTCATGTTATGCTCCTCCTCCTTAAAGTATAGGAGCAGAGTCTGTGAAGGAGTTGACAATACTATTGTTTAAGGAAATAAAAATGAAACACTCTAAGGGCACAGGACTCCGAAGCTGTCCCAAGAATGAGGCACAGTTGCTTCGTTCTTGAGTTAGGATCATTGTAGCAACATTGTGTACAGCGGGACCCACACAAATTGCCATAGAGAAATGACAGCTGAGTTGTCAGTGAAGTAGCTGCCATTTTTAGGACACTCAGGATCTGGGGCTGTTTTTAACCTTAATAAGCCTGGATTGATTTTGTAAATAAGAATCTCAGTTACTCTGTTTACAATAAAGAAGAAGTTTTATTGCTGCGCTACCAAAGATAATTGCACTCCTGTGCAGCAATATTGAGAGCTAAGCACCATCTGTCCTGGAGAATGTCTTCCCTTTATGAGCAAGACTTTCTCATGGAAATTAACTGAACAGCAGAAACCCCACATATTGTGTCTCAACTGCTTTCTTTAGCTAAAGGATCTGTGTCCTACAATGTGCCCCCCAAATTCACTCATCATAAATTCTAGTTCAGGTTCACACACAGACACACACTGGTTTTTGGTACCTTCTGTGAATTTTGCACAGAACAAGGAACTTTGAAAGCAAACAACCAGAATTTACCCACATGTGGAATTATCGCAAATCATCTGCTTGTGTCGTTTGCTTTCCAGAAAAGTGGAAGTAAATGAGTCATATCCACCTCTTCCCATTCATTACTATGCAAAAGATATGTGGGGGTGGGTAAGGAGATGATGATGATGATATATTTATTTCTTACCTGCCTCTCCCTCTGGATTGGGGCTGGGTAGAACACAAATACAAAACACCAAAAAATACATATAATTGATTAAAAACATATAAAATGAATACATTATTAAAAGGCAGCACATTTTTAAAAGGCATCTTAAAATTCAACTGGGTAGGCCTGCCAGAAGAGATCAGTCTTTATGGCTTTCTTAAATTCTGGAAGAAGTTGACGAATCTCTTCCAGCAGGCCATTCCACACTCGGGGAACAGCAAAAGAGAAGATCCTCTGGGCAATGGTTGTCAGCTTTTTGCTGACTGGAGTAAATTCTTCCCAGAGGTCCTGAGTGCGTGGGGCGGATTGTATGGGAGAAGGTGATCCTGCAGGTAACTTGGACTCAAACCATGTAGGCCTTTAAAGGTAGTAACCAGAACTTTATACTTCACCAGGAAACTAATTGGAAGCCAGTGTAGCGAGTTTAAAGCCGGTGTACCATCAGTCTGGGCATGGCCACACAAGAGCATCCCATGATTCAATGGACACTGTCTGTTTGAAAGGGCGTACAAAGTTCTGCGAGATGCCACCTTGCTC
This sequence comes from Elgaria multicarinata webbii, assembly GCF_023053635.1. Lineage (NCBI taxonomy): Eukaryota > Metazoa > Chordata > Lepidosauria > Squamata > Anguidae > Elgaria > Elgaria multicarinata. The sequence goes on from NC_086172.1 coordinate 64,787,309, forward strand.
TCTGTGGATTACATGGGTTGTGCTGTCAAGAAGAAGAACTGGATGTGGGTAACATATCTGCATCAAAGAGGTTTAAAACATAAACACAGGCAAGATTAGCTAAGAATGTCCATACAGATAAATATGCGAACAGACCAGGCAGGACTCAAGGCAGGCAGATAATAATAATAATAATAATAATAATAATAATAATAATAATAATAATAATAATAATAATTCTTACCCATCTTTCCACTTGGATCGAGGCAGGGAACAACTATGAATATAAAACACATTAAAAACTGATTAAAAACATAACATACATGATTAATATATCCTTAAAACATCCTAAAAACATTTTAAAATTCCACTGGATAGGCCTGCCGGAATAGATCAGTCTTTACTGCTTTTTTAAATACTAAAAGACTTGGGATGGAACAGGGTAGAACAAGAAGAAGGAAACAGAGAAGCAAGAAGGAAAGTATAGGACCATCATAGCCAAGGAGCTCTGAGAACCAGCTAACTAACTTAAGCCAGGGGATCCAGGGAGCAGGCAGGGATGATCCCTCCATTTCCCCAGGTAACTGAGACCTGTATCTTCTGCCCTCCCAGGACTGGTGCCAGGTTTGAGGGGATCCTCCAGTACTCAAACCAAGTGGCTAAATTTCACCCTCAGCGAGCTGACCAATGAGGAGAAGTAGCAGTGCTGAAAGGAGCAAATGTAGTGTCATTTCAGAACACCACTATAGGCCTCTTTCAGTTCCTTTTCCCTCTGCCAACTTAGTGGCTACAAATACTGACAGTAGCCTCAAACCCTGCAGGTCCAAGGAGTGTGATTGCATCAGGCTGCTGTTTAGATCCTCCAGCCTGGTTCTGGCTTTGAGCCATGAAACAAAAACTGTGCCATGAAAAGCTATTGGCGTGAGCAGAGCATCACCAACAACTTTGCACCAAACGATGATTCTAGGAAAATTCATGTTCATGTTATCCTAGAATTTCCTTCTAAGTGTAGCCACTTAGACACCACCCAAAAAGGAGAAAATGTTTCATCGAGAGAGAGGGAGGTCTGCACAAAATATGCATGGGTTAATTTATAGGTATAGAGGCAAATTATTATATAATTTAAATATATTTTAAGTACATCTCTTCCTAGTGGGAAATACTGTGACCAGGTGACTTTCCTGCCTGCTCAGTGTGCTGCCTACGTTCTGTCTGTCCCTTCCCTCCTCTCCGTTGTGATGATTATTTCAAAACTAAACTTGGACTCTATAACCCTTTAAACTAGATCTTGCATGTGCAGGAATCCCTATTCCCCATATAGAAAGCCCTACAGGATTTACTGCTCCCATAAAATAAATCTCTATCTTCTGCCCTCCCAGCTTGGTCATTCTCATCTTAACGATCACAATATTGCACTCCCCCCCCCCGCTTTTTTTTACACTTGGCTGTTTCTTAATTAAGCCAGTAGCTAAAGCTGGTTTGCAAATCAGTTTGAAATCTGGTTTGCTATCTAAGAAGTGCTGCTTCCCAAGAGGTTACTAAATGTGCTTTTTACGAGAGGAAATACAATAAAAACAGAGTTAGCTGGGAAGGATATAATTTGATGCCCTGCATTAGGGAGCCAACAAAAGTTGATATGAGAGCCATTAATATTGAACACACTCAAGGAAGGCCTATCAAATAAGTATCAAGACCCAAGTGAGTTCCACATCTGGTTCCTTTCAGCTTCCCATGCTCTTGTCCTTTCCAGCTGTTAACACCTGCCGTTCTGTCAGATTCAATAATGAAACTTCAGGTGCTCCATAATAACATGAAAGCATTATTAATTTTTCATATGTACAGGCCCTTAGGGAAAACGATTTCAGTGAAAAACATATCTGTGAATGTTTATCAGTGATGCTTTAGAGCAACATGTACTTCTTTTCATTTCGTTTCTTCTGAGCCTCCACCACCAAAACCTCTGGATCAAATTTTAGAGAGATGATTGCAATCTGTTGCAATCATTTTAGGCAATACTCAAATATGTGAGGCACCTGGAAAGCAGCGTGCTACTTCTTGTTTATGTAGAAGCAAGGTTAAACATAGTTGCATTACGCTTGAAGAAATTAGCACATTCACACCAGTAGCATAGTGATTGCTCCTTTAAGATCAACTGTGATCTCTGCGCTCAGGTTGTGCTGCATTTGCAGATATACTGAGGGGTGGGGAATCACAGATCCCTAAGTCCTGCAAAAGAGAAAGGATCAAGTTCCATTGTCCTGCTATCCATAAAAATTAAGGAACTACAGTGCCAGTAAAACCCGACAGAGCAGATGAGTGTGGATATTTTGCACTTACTGGCCAACAAAGTAGTGGTAATCCACAGACTGCTTCCAGTTAGTCTTCTCTGCAGCAAATGAGTCAGTTTGCTGAATTGCTATTGCATAGGAACCTCTGCTCTGTTTTTGCTCCAAGAAGAGACAAACATTTTCCTATCCAATGAGAGAAAGTTTAATATCAGGGGTGGATAATCTTGTTTTCTGTCAAGGGCCACATTTCTTCAGGGGTCACATGTCAGGGCCCAGTGGGCAGGGCTTGTGGCAGTCATAGGAGGGCCAGACCCCCCTCTATCCCTTCCCATCCAGCAGACCATCAGGGCAACGACACATCATTCCTGCCAGAGATCTGAACCATCCCCACCTGCTTGAAATGAGTCCAAGGGCCACAGATTACCTACCCTAGCTCTAGCCACTGCTTTGTGGGAGGAAGTGATTGGGAGGTACAGCTCTAGATGGAGAAGATAAATCTGTTTGTACTTAGCCATAGCTTCCCAAGGGGCTAAAGGCAAGTTATGTCAGCATGTGTGTGCAACAGTGTCCTGGCACTTTCAGAGGAGAGAACTGAAAGCAAAGAAGTGGAAGGAATGGGGGGCTAAACAGGGGATTGCTTAGGGATAATTTGAAGCAGAGTAATGACAAGCAGAATTAACCTGCCTCCCCCTGCCTCTTCTATTTCAGTCCTCCTCTTCCAACACTGCCACTGGATGAGTGCCCTAAACCACAGATCCTTAAAGATACAGAACAAAGTGGGATGGACACAATGTGTAAGGATTCCTATGTGCCAAAGAAATGGCTGGCACTGGATTGTACAGCTCAAAAGGCAGAGTACGTTTAGGAGGGAGGGGGTGATTGTTCCAAACTTTTGAGAAATACTGACATGTGAAAATAGTGCTGGCTCCAGTTTTGTGGAAGCCCTTGGGCAAGACCCTCTATGCCCCCCTCCCTCAGTGAGTGTACCTTTTCTTCTTCATCATCATCATCATCATCATCTTCATCATCTGCTCTTGCTCCTCATCCTTTCTCTCATCCTTGCTACAATTTGCTTGCTTGGCAGGCAGAGAGCCAGTGAGGAAGCAGGCAGTGGCATCTACTCTTTCTCACCACCAGAGCAAGAGGCAGATAAACAAGCAGGTTGCAATAGTGGAGTGGAGGAGTAGGTCCCAGGGACTCTTGCCATTTGGGCGTTACTGAGATGTCGATCTTTGTCAAGCGCCCACCATACAAACACATATGCATACACTCTAAAAGGGTTCTTTCAAGATATGAGAGAGAGAGGGGGGGGATCTTTCCCTATTCAGTAGATCAGGCAGGGAATTCTATCTGGGGGGAAAGGGAAGAAAATAAGCAATAGGAACTTGTAAGTCAGGTAACCTGCTGGGTGTTGTAATATCCTGCAAGCCTGAAGGAAAGCACAGTCACCTCACACTGAAGCATTTTTGTATAATGTTGTGAAATGCCTGCTCATGCTTGGAAATAGCTTGTGAAGTCTTCCTTAGCTTCACTTGCCTAAGGGAGCCTTTCATTAATGATTATATTTCTAACCACAGCCAGAACAGAAGTGTGGTTCCCAGTGATGGAAATAGGGAGATTGAAGACTGGCTGGGATGATTCAGCTTGTCACGTTGCAGCACTGCAAAGAAAGGGAGAAGCTGAACCCGCCAAAACTCCCAGTGCTACATAACTATTTAAAATTGCAGGCATGCCATCTTTTACCTTTCTGAAACCTTACTTTGTTAGTTGTGCAATGACCACAGAGGTAATGCCCAAATTTACTTTCTAGGTTCATTACTTGGGTTTTAAAGCAGCTAATGGATTCAAACATGGTACGTACTTGTGTTTTGATCCTAAATATTGGTGTCCTAATCCCAGATGAGTAGAGACTTACTATGGCTCTTCAAGGGGTCAGGAAAAAACACAATCTGCACATGCTTAAAGGTAACTGTAAACTGATTGACAAAGTGCATATTTTCATTGTGTTTGCATAGGTACTACACAACTTTTGTCCCATTGACATATAGAATGTTATTCCATGTGTAGCTCTATCTGTATAACTATATATCTGGATGCTCTGGTGTTGATATTCAATTGATTTTGTTTTGTGCTAATTATCTTGCTTAGAGTAATATTGGCTGATAATAGCCAATTACTGATTGGAAAGCAGAATTTGAGCATAAGATAAAATGTGAATGTACAGTGATTACTAATGGTTAGCAACTGTGGCACTGGTCTCTGCAAAAAATTAAAAAAGATATTATTTTCCTTTCTCCATTCCAGGGCAGGGTTTCATTTGAATAACCAGGGCTTATACTGAAACTTGTTCTCCATCCCACACAAATGAAACAGTAAAACAAAGCCTGTCTTTAAGCATTGACTAGTCCCAAGTATACATCTAACTTTAGGAGGAAGTTCTTTCAATCTGAAGGGACAATTTCTAGCAGGCTTGAGTCCCATCTCTCAATTTAGACATTAAACAACATTATCTCCTCTTTCTTTCTCCCTTGGTTTCCTGTTTGGGTTGATCATTTATTTCCTAAATCATTTATTTTTTCAGTTAGGTCCAAATTTAGTGAATCATATATTTAATAATTATTTTGTTTATTTGTTGTTTCAACTGCCATAGTCATATCATTTATCAATACATAAACCAAAAATACATAGTTACAATATTTAATAATAGTAGACACAACTTTCATTCTGCAAGCGTAGATGGCTGTCACTGCTGTAATGCCTCTTCCTCCAATCCAACAATTGTTAAACATATGTGGAAGAGGAACTTCCACACACACCTCTCTCCGGACTTATGCAGAGCATGCTCCATTTCCAGACTTGCGTTGTTTGCTGCAAATTCCTCCTTCCACTTATTTGAGGCTACTTGAAAAGTATAAAAACTGAAACTCTTATGGATCAACTATCTTGTCCCATCTGACTGAACCTTCTTACTCAGTGTCATGAGTGCTGGTTATAAGACAGACTTTGTTTCAAGGCAGAAAGTAAAAATGATCCTGTACACAGGTCTTTCTTGTAATTGGGCTGCCTTGGATTTTTACACAACGTATTTCAAGTTTGTCTTTGTTATGATGTAACACAGTAGTTTAGTTGTTAATTATAACAACAGGTGAGTGAGACTAACGATTACAGATTGAGTGACAGATTGATAAATAGTTCCCCATAGGGTTAGCTTTAAAAACAAGGACAAGTTATTCAAAACCAAAGGCCTGAGCATTAAAAAGAAAGATTGTAGAGGCGACTAATATAACTATGGCCATGTCTACACCATGCATATATCCCGGAGTAGTCCTTGGATCGTCCCTGTGCATCCACATGATGCATAGGGGATCCTGGGAGCAACCAGGGACTAGCAAGGACTTACCCCGTGATATCAGGAACCACAGAAAACCTGACTTTTCCACAATTACAGGACCATCCCATGGAGTGCGGCTGTGTGGCCGCTGCTCCTGGGTTGTCCTGTCCTCCCCACAAGTAATGGCGACCATAAAATCAGGCTTATGGGGTGGGGAGCAGGGTCGTGGTTTTTTCCTTACCTTTCGTGCTGGAGTGTGAGTGTGCTCCTCTTGTTGTTGTTGTTTTTTAAAAAATGGCGGCCACGACGTCCTTCTGGACATTGTGCAGCCGTCTAGACACCCAGGGAGTATCATGGAAGCTGGTAAGACCGCAATCCTCCCCCTACACCCTTGGGATGTAGACATGCCCTATATACCTGTCCTTCTGTCTGAGTTCAACTCTGTCATCAAACAAGAAATCGTAATCTATAGCTCAGAGAGCAGAGAGAATTTTTTTGCTGTCCGATCCTAAATCTCTGTCCCCTCAGGTGGAGTGTGATGTTCTTGCCCAGGTTCCACCCTTCCTCAGTTTCTGCCTCAGGAAACAAACCCCCTCAGGAAGGCCTGTTTTCACTTGGATCAGTTGTCCCAACTGACAACCAAGCTTCAGCCCTTTTCTCTCTGTTAGTCTTACCCTACCCAGTGCCTGTTTACCCTACCCTGTGCCTGTTTGCTTTCTCTTCCCCTCCTTATTGTTTTATCATGGTTTTATTAGAATGTAAGCCTATGCGGCAGGGTCTCGCTATTTACTGTTTTACTATGTACAGCACCATGTACATTGATGGTGCTATATAAATAAATAAATAAATAAATAAATAATAATAATAATAATAATAATAGAGACGAGGAAGAGGCGTCCTTGCCAGCGCCGCCAGCACCGCCACCCACCTCCCTCCTCTACGGCTGGGACGGAGAGCTCGGCAGAAGAAGGCAGGGTGGAGAGCGGAAAGCTCTCCACCCCGCCTTCTTCTGCCGAGCTCTCCGAGCCGGCAGGCGAGGAGGGAGGTGGGTGGCGGCGCTGGCAAGGACGCCTCTTCCTCGTCTCTTTTACAGGCAAGTTACACGATCGCTTTGGGGTCGCACTGGGGGCGGATGGAAGTGCCCTGAGTACGCCGTGTGGAAGCGCCCTGGGTTCCAGAGACATCCAATATGCCTTGTTGGTTCCTTCAACCCACTGCAGGAGAAGTAAAAAGGAAATAGATTTAATAATGGTAGCAAAATAAGTCAGTCAACCCGTGGGAGTTTGTATTTTTTAAAACAATAAATAAAGATTTATGTAAAATCCAAAGAGATATTTATTAATATTAATCAATACGTGGTCCTAAGTTCCTTGCTTACTCTATACCTTCTAAAATCCTATACACAACCCCAGTAGCTAGATGTTGCTTCTTCAATCCTATCCATCTGACTAACTGTCAGATATATCCTTAGAATGCGCTCTCTCTCTCTCTCTCTCTCTCTCTCTCTCTCTCTCACACACACACACACACACACACACGTCGCTCCCACCTTTCACTCACTCTCTGACATACTATTAATCCTATCTTACCCGGGTTACACTTAACTATATAAGCATATACATAGCAATAACAGGCATATGTTACATGGATGCTCAAAGTGGCTATTCACTCAGGAAGAAAAAGCACTTTGTACATGCTTAAAAGTATCTTGAAGGAGCATAGTCTCAATATTTTGAAATGGTCTTAGCACTGCATATACATTCTGGGGTCGATGATTTGTAAGTCTTGGCTTAAATTGAGCTCTGATGAGCTCCTAAGATAAGGGAAAAATTACTAATTGAATCTGAGACCGCATTTACCTTAGACTAATAGCCGAGGAATTTGGAATAAATTCTTCCCTGAGAAAAGTGAGATAAATGATGTGGATGTGTCTATCCGGTGAAATATTTGATCACTTACCTTCTTAGTCATCATTGATCTTTAATCACTTATTATGTAACGTTTCACCCCCAATACAGATTGCAAAGGGAGGTTGGAGGGGGGGAAATAACAAGCACGCAGGCTATGGAAGCGAGAAAGTAATTTGTCTGCAACAGGAAGGTTGCTCTTTTCTGCACACTTCGTTTACAGCATCATTTATCATCTGTGAAAATCGCCAGGAGGCTGCAGGAACAAAGATCAGCTCAAGTCGCAAGAGAAAAAACTGTCTTATTAAAGTCTCATATAGTGATAGTAGCCAAATCCTCAGAACTGCCCAGGGCAAAGAAAACAGCAGACACAATGCCAAGGCGATAGTGTTGCTGAGGAGACTTGTAAGACTTATAAATGATAATAATAAAAAAGTCTTGGCCAGAACTGTGCGTACAGATTTGTAACTTCCCATGCTGTATCATACAGCTGTGTCTGCTGTTTTGAAGACATTCCATCTGTGGTGTTGGCAACCTCCACAGGATACTTGTGGCATCTTTAGAGAATTGTCACCATTTTACACAGTGGGGTTTCTTCTAAATATATCCACAAGTCTTTTTCCTATTTATTCCCACTGAAAACATTATTGGCATGCCTCATTTTTTATTTATTTATTATTACATTTACATCCTAGCTTTTTTCCTCTTGCAAGGAACCCAAGGCGGTCCGCATGGTCCTCCTCCTTTCCATTTTATCCTCAAACAACCCTGTGGTGTAGTCAGTGATTGGCTCAAGTATCCAGTGAGCTTCACAGCAGAGAACCCAGATCTCCTGAGTTCGAGTCCAACACTCTAACCACTGCACCACACTAGTTCTCTTAACTGTGCTTCCTCTTTCCAGTTCTTCAGCTAATCAACATTATAGCACCTTTATAGTGAATATATCCTACACATTTCAACAACTTGAAATAGAAGTTGCAATTACATTGCAGAAATCATCTTACGAGCCGTTTGTACAGAGAAAAGGAACCCAGCCACTGCCTCTGTTGGTTTGTTCATCCCTGCCAAGAAGCATTGCAAATACTGCTTAGATGACCTTCCAGGGCAAGGCCTAACTATTCCCACATACTTTTTCCCACAGTGGTCAACCAGATGCCATTTGGAAGCCCACAAGTTCAATAGGGCTGACTCCCAGATAGGTGGGTATCCAATTGCAGCCTTAAAGACCAATCCTTGGATGGTCTGAAGGCACATGATGCAGCAACACTGCTGTAGCTAAGTACAATGAGCCTAAGTACAATGAGTCAGGGCCTAGATGGGAGGCCACCTCAAAATACACTGACAGAAGAAAGGAAGGATAATTGTAATAAATGAATTCATGTTTACCCAGAAGTAAGTCCTATTGATTCCAATGATACTTGTATCAAGTAGGCATTCTTAGAATTACAGCCATCCATACCTCACAGTACATCAATTTGTGGGACTCCGTAGGAGAGGGAACCATGACAATTAAGACACTTGTAATGGAAACATAACCTAAGTTGGACTTCTTGAGAGTGACCAAAGGGAACAGAATTACTGTGTCTCCAGCTGGGCCTAGAGAAGCAGCATTTTTGTAGATGTCAGCTTTTCTGTCAGCTTTTGAATGCATGACATACATCTTGCAGAGATTTCTGCAGGCTGTTTTAATATGTTCCTCAAAGAAGGTCCCAAATAAAACTGGCCCAAAACTTCTTTGGCTTACATTGGAATAAAACAGTCATTTTTCCAGCATTCCAAGAGGTGGATTGTCTTCGTCGTTGTCAAGAGAGTCAGCATTTCGTAGATGTCGGTTTTCCTGTTCCAAAGTACCTGGGGAGAAAAATCTTTACAAAAATGTCAATTATTTTAAAGGCATTTAAGACTCAGCCCAGCAGTACGAGAGGAATAGAAGAGAGCTATCCTTTGATCTGATCCAGCAGGACTCTTGCTATGTTCTGAAAATTGTTGTGTGTGCTTTCACCCGCAAAGGTAAATAGTACTGTTTCATTGTGAGAAGTGGAAGAAGTCTAGCATAACCTTTTATTTTCCCCTCCATTTGTCTTTAACAGCAGCCCTTAAAATATAGAAATTAAACAGGTGATTCCCCCATCCCCATCACAAAGTCAACCTGTAACCTCCCCAGTTCCATTTGTGTACATTTTATGGAAATAGGTGTCACCATTTTGTTCTCTTTATTGGTGATATATTTCCTCTTCTTGGCAATTCACAAGTGGCCACCCTAAAAGATGGCTAAAGTATGAACTCTGGTCCCAAAACAGTTTCCCACTGTGCCATGGGAACTTTAGTTATTTTTAAGGTGTGACCCACTACTACAAATCTATGGATTTCTGCAAAGTCCATTCTGACAGTGTTTACAGGATTGTGAGGTGAATTTTGTTCCATCATCCACCCATGGATGGAAGCAGATTTTTTCAGATTCTGAATTTGTGCAAATTCACAATTGCGCAAATTTGCAAATTCCTCAAATGTGCAAATTCTCCCCAAATGCACATTTCCACACTTCAGCTTATTGGGGGAAATGCACATTTATGTCTGTTTTCTAAATTTTGCATATTTTTCTACAGTGAAATTTGTGCAAAATTCCCAAAGGTTTGGAAAATGGCCCACAAATCTGCAGACTCTGTTTGACAGGGGGAAAACCAGGCCACTGTGAAATCTGTGGGTCTGAGTCATAAAAAATTGAACTCATTTGGTTCCGTTGTAGATTTCCTGAACATCCCTACCCACTACTGAGGATTTTTTTTTTAAAAAAAAATTACAACGACGAACTATTACATTAAATTTAAATCTAATTCTACATTTAATGTTCTTCTCTTTATTTTACAAACAAAAGGGTAGGTGGAATCCATTGGCTACTTGGAAGTTTTCATAATGGTTCTTCATAATGGCATAATCCAGGTACCAGAACCCCCATTCTAAGGTCATAGCAGTGTCTATGACTTCAGAGGAGGGTCTCTGAAAAATCCTATAGTCCCTCCTGGGACCACAGCATTACTCTCTAAGTCAATTTTTCTGCCACAATTATTTGGCACATTTCCCTGTGCTAAGTGACCTACTACTGGGTTATTCCATCCTATTGCTCTTTACCTGACTGGTAGCAGCTCCTTGAGTGGGCAGAGAAGGTCTTTGTTTTTGCAGGTTTATTTGAGCTTCGTGATCTGAAAAAGATGACGATTGAATCTTGGAACTTACGCATGCAAAAAACGATGATGTGCCATTGAGCCATTTCCTTCTATATGAAGCATTTAAAGCTCTTCTGTCACAGTAATTCTCCCCACCCCCTTCCTTTCTTCCTGTGCTAATCCCCATATTTTCTTATTATAAAGGCCATCTTGGACCTTTGTAGATCATAAAACTTTATTTGTTGCATGCCTTGAATGATTTGTCCCCCTACAAACCAACTTTTCTCATACTTGTCGACTCTACTGCAGTCCAATGGTGTGTGTTTCAGCTGTAGCCCTATTATATTACACTGGCCGCACATTACAATCTCTTTTTTAAAAAGACACACACAAAAAAAAACCCAACCATATGGATTTGCTGAGGCAATGAAACTGGAATAAGAATGAACAAATTGGAGCAACTGCCGGGAGATCCTGCTATTGTTCTTGTCAATCATTCTGATTGATTAAATATGGTCGCACACGACATGATTCAAATGGAACACTCCTCCTGAATAAGACCTGGGCTGAGATGTTCAACCAGATTCGCTAAAAACGTTAGCCGTAGGTTTCTGAAACAGCATATGGGCAATGACTTGGAATGAACAAAAGCAGCAGAATTGCACTTAGTTCTGTGAGGAGAAGGACCTATGCTGCTTTGTCTTGCTTTGGCATAGAACAGGTCATGGCTGCCAGATTTGGGAGGTCTGCAGCTAGAGCAAAGACATTACTGTACTCTGTAACTATAACAGAAACTAGCTACTTGAGCCTATTGAATAGAAGATAGATAGATAGATAGATAGATAGATAGATAGATAGATAGATAGATACCTAGAGTTGGAGGAAGCCTCATAAGCCATCTAATCTAACCCTTTGATGTAGAAAATCCAGAGCCCGAGTCAGGGAAGGCTCCTATTTTAGTGGGGCAGTGAATCTGCTCTGGTTTTCTGTCAGAACTCTAATGGAACTGTCCAATGTGCTGAACCCATCCCTCAATATGCTGAACCCCATATGACTGAAACCCAGAGCAGATTCACTGCCCCACTAAAATAGGAGCCACCAGCCTCTGCTGGCTAGAGCATCCCCAACAATTGGCTGTCCAGTCTCTACTTGAAAAGCCTCCATTAGGGAGAGCCCACCAACCAGCTCTCTGGATAATTGGTTCCATTCTATGGAACTGTTAAGATGTTTCTTCTAATGTTCAACCAATCTATATATTATCCATCTATCTATCCGCCGATCTCTACAAACATATGAAACTAACTTATACTGAGTCCAATTATTTGTCCGGGACTCAGGCAGAGAAATCATACCACTGCTACTTAGACAGTTCAAGTAAGGGCTAAACTAGACCCTGTGTTAAATACATAGTGTGCAGCTTATCTCACTATTATTATTTTTTACCTCTAAGTAAGGATGTAGCACTCTGCTCTGGGTCAAGATCATTGCGGTCTTGATCCAAACAGGGAAGGTTTAAACCAACCACTCCCCACCCCTAAATTACCCCCCCCACACACACACACACAAATGGAGGCTTAAAAAAACAAAAAGGAAAACCCTCAATTGGTTAAATGGAGGTTTATCTTCCCTCTCTCTTTAGGTCCTATGGTGGCATGGAGGATTTAGTGGGAAAGTGTCTGGTGGAAAGGTTTAATTCTCCCCTACCCACAGTCAGTGGTCCCAATCTGGATCGGGGCCCTGTAGTATCATTGGCCTAATGTGCCCAATTATACTTACCATCCATATTTATATTGGGTTCTCAATAAATTGGAGAGAAGCTGGAGGGCGATTTAGAAAGAATGTGGATTTAAAGGTCAAGCAATGGATTTCCCACACACATCTCTTAGGCTAGTTCACAGCCCAATACTGCTTCTCTGACTGGCAGCAGCACTCCAGGGTCTAGCTAGAAGTCTTTCACACCACCTGCTACCTGTTCCTTTTAACTGGAAACACCAGGGGCTGAATCTGGGAACATCTGCTGGAAAAGCCTGTCTACCACTAAGCTAAATTGCTGGCCTGCGGTGACTGTCTTGGACCGTCTACTCATCTATGCCTTTGCGGGCATGGAAAGGAGCCTTTGTGCACCCAAAATGGATGGTCAGGAAACAGCCAGAAACCCACAGACTGTACTGCCTACATCTGTCCTGTAGTTTCTTTCTGCATGCCAAGGAAGGCATCCAGCTAGGAGCCAGTGAAATCGTTCTTATGAATATGCTGGCCATAAGAACCAAGTTAGAAGGATATGGGGGAAGTGTCTTGGCCCCTCGCCTATGTGCTACTGCGCCCTAGGTTGGCATGACATCCAACACAGCTGTCAACCAATGTTCTCCAGGAGGAGGAATGGAAAGAGATCTTTTCGACACCACCAGATGGATGCTTCCATATGCATGCCCTTGCAAGATTCACTCCTTTGGCCTCTCTACATGAGCTTCCTCTTGTGGAGAACTTTTAAAAAAGAGTTTGGAGGAAGTTCTCAAGGTTTTACATGACTTTAAAATGAAAAATGGCTTTACTAATGCACACTGTCTGTATAATAAAATGAATTATGAAAGGCTTTAACTCTGGCTATCAGCACTTTAGAGCTTTCTGACCAGCTTTCAGTGACTCTGTGGAATGTAATGAATTATGAAGACTTTAACAGACTGTGTCAGTAACTTTAGTGGTTTGAAGATTGGCTTGCATTGACAAGTTTTGGGGGTTTGCAAAAGTGGGTTTTCTATGAGCTGAAACCCTAGAAAACTGACTGCATTTATTTTCAAGAGACTCTCTCTCTCTCTCTTTCTCTCTCAGTCAAATTTTAGTTCACTTTAATCAAAATGGCAAAACCTTTTAAAGATAGAAAGGATATTATCCTAGGTTTAAATAAAGTTCAACTCATATATAGTATTTAGGTTTGGTTTGGTTTGGTTTGTTCAGCAAACAACTATTTGAAACATGACTGGGAGTCAATTGACACAATCAGTATAAGAACCAGTGTAGTATTATTGGTGAAGCTCACTGGGTGCATTTGGGCCAGTCACTGACTTTCAGCCTAACCTACCTCACAGGGTTGTTCTGAAGATAAAATTGAGAGGGAGAGGATCCTATATGGCTCATTGAAGGAAAATAACAAATAACATAAATAGGGTGACCATCTGGAAAGGAGGACAGGGCTCCTGTATCTTTAACAGTTGGGTAGAAAAGGGAATTCCAGCAGGTGACATTTGTATGCATGCAGCACCTGGTGAAATTCCCTCTTTGTCACAACAGTTAAAGCAGCAGGAGCCCTGCCCTCTTTTGTATGTGGTCAAAAGATGTGCTCCTGCAGCTTTAACCGTTGTAATGAAGAGGGAATTTCACCACGTGCTGCATGCATACAAATGTCACCTGCTGAAATTCCCTTTTCCATAGAAGTGTTAAAGATACAGGAGCCCTGTCCTCCATTCCATACAGACACCCTAAACATAAATCAATGTGCAGGGCTGGCTCCTTTTGCTATGCTGCATAGTTGTAGTAGGGAACTACCAAAGTTGTGAGCCCTTTAAAGTCGAAAGCATCCTCCAAATGGTATAGGGTGGCTTTCTCCAACATGGTACCCTCCAGATGTTTGGGGAAGTCTGGTGCAGGGAACCAAGGCCTTAGCTAGACCTTTACCCCGGGATTGTCCCAGGGTCGTCCGTGCCTGCTCCCGGGATATCCTGTGTGTCATTTACATGAACAGAAATGACCCCGGGGCGATCCTGGGATAAACCTTAGGTCTAGCTAAGGCCCAAGTGGCACTGGAGTGGTAGGTGGTGGTGAAGAGTCAACAAACATAAACTCTCCTTTTTTGTTCTAGCAATTCTAGTGAAGAGGTGATATGAATACTAAGAACTTTTTGCTTTAATTTTTTTAATGCCTGGCTTTTTTTATATGATCAAGATTATGTACTGTTATTATACTTCTCACTATTCTGAAACTATCACCCATACTTACGCTTTGCTCATTATGTAGCTGGCTAAAAATCACAGTCAAAATGTTTATGGACTTGCTCTTAAAACAATCCATAAGCCAGGCTAAGACCACCTGAGTGATAAACAGGTGCCAGTAGTTGAGTAGCTGACAAATTATGCTGATAATTTGAGCATTGTGACATTACATTGGCTCTTTTTCTTAATTCACGCTGTCCTCTCCCAACTGTGATTGATTGCAACCTATTACTTTCTGGCCTCCCCATACATCTCAGGTCTTCCTGTGCTTGAATAGGCCTGCTATTACAACTGCATTTGGTGGCTGCTAGAGAGCTCCAAGTCACAATGCCACCGACTTTGCTCAGCTACTTTTCAACTTGGATCTGATAGGGGGAAGCCTCACATGGAACCATAGTAGCAGCTGCTTCCAAGCCACGGTGGCTGTAGACCAGCCTGGGTGAACATGGCAGGTTCGTACTGAGTCCTTATTTCATGAAGGGCAGAGGGCTTCTCCACATACTGCAAGCTCTGCTCTACAGTAGGAATCCCAGAAATAAAACTCCACAAAACTTCCAACAGGCGTATGAAGAGAGCTTTCCTAGAGCTTATGAAATGTTTGGGTAAATAGAACCCTGTTTTTGCAACATTTCTGTTTGTCAAAAAAAGATTCTCCCTAACACAACACTGCACCTTGGAATAGGTGCCTTGCTTTCTCGTAAATTACCAGTTTCTAATCTTACACAAAGAGGATCAGCTCTCCGTAAAATATTACTTCAATGTTCATTCCATTGTTCGTACACCCCGAGGATGCTTCATTGCTCACCACCCTTCATTTCAATGGATACTGTCTTTCTATTTTGGAAAGAAACATGTTTTGAGGTCTATGACTATCTAGAAAGCTATGTTTGGGCTGGCATAAGTAACTGGCAAAGAGAGCAAGCTTAGGCCCAAAGCATGCCATCCCTGTTGTCTGTCCCAAAGCAGCCTTCAGTCATATTCTAGTAGTGCATGTCCCCCCTTTTTACAGGGAACTAGTCTAGATGCACACACATCCTTGCCCTTTCTCTTCCACCAAACACAAACCGAGTCTGATCCTAATACATGTGTGTGGACGGGGGGCAGTGGATCAGGTTGCTGCTGCTCCCTAGGTTTCCTGTAGCCCTCCAGCTCCTATTAAAACTGCCACCACTTCTACAGTTTACTCTAACCTAGGTAGAAATAAATAATTGGAGTGAGGAGCAAGGAATTCTGGCCTTTGAACCTGGAGGATGCTTGGAGGCTGTAGTACGTGACAGCTAGGCAAGGGAATGGAGGACAAGCCTATACTGACAGAAAAAACAACATGGGACGCTCTAAGAAACACACCATCCAGCTGCCTTTGATGGCTCCAATTCTATTTAGAAAGTGGGAGACAAGATCTGAATTCTCAACTTGGATTGGTACTCAGGTTTACGACTGTTTTCTGAATGTACTCATGCACACACTCAACTTTTCCAGGTAATCCTAGGGTTTTTCTACATGATGGTGTTAATCTGTTGTATCTACTTTTGGTTTTGTCGCAGATTTGAGATCCAAGGAGTGTTTTCTTTCCTGCCTTTCTGCTACATAATGTCTAGGTGGCACTGTGCTATAGTGGAGTAGCACAAATACACAAAGAGTAAATTGTGTTTTATTTCCTGTTCATGACTGAACACTGCATTTTCCCTTCCCTAAAAACTCAACTAAAGTGCTGGTTAGATGCAGAAGCAAAACTAGAGGTTCACAATGTCATTTACAGAACCTGTAAACAACTGTGAGTAGGGTATAAATGCCTCATGTAAAAAAAGTCCCTAAAGTCCCCCCCGCCCCAACTAGATGGCCTGAACCAAGTAATACTTCCTCAGCCACCCCTTCCCACAATATGGGGATAATAATTGGCCTGTTATTGTTTCAAGGATGACAAAATAATGCATATGAAGCACTTTGAATGCTCAGAAGCACTTATACAAATGTTAAGTATTATTATTATTATTTTTTATGTTTCTGGCAATTTAATAACAAAAAGATTGTTCAGCTCCTACTGGAGGAGTTAAAAGAGCAAATTGGGGGTGGGGATGGGATTGAAGTGTTTTAAAAACAGGAACAGAAAGTTGAAAGGTAGCTAGTGCAAGCTCTTGAAATACACAAAGCTGCTGGCCGTGGTATTTCTGTCGAAACTAATCTAGGTGGATTGAGACATTTTCAGCTGAATCTGGCTGAGTTTTGTTCTTCCTTGCTCACACAGAAATAGCTTATTTCTTCAGCAGAAGTAAAGCTCTTTACTTTATTTCTTGCATTTACACGAACAGACCTGTCCACCATACCCTATATGTATGAATAATTTCAAATAATTGTATTTTTACACATTTATTCTTTACTGAATGAAAGATTCTGCATTTCCGCACTGCTTTCTTCATTGACACCCAGTCATGCTAGCGAATTTCTGCCTTGCTGTTATGATAAATTTATCAATGGGCCTAGTCTTAATATGATCGATATTATCTCACAATTTCAGCTTCCCTAGTCTCTGCAAATGACTGAATGTTAGAAGGCGGTCTTCCTCAACATGATGCCTCCAGATCTGTTGGACTACAACTTCCATCATCACCAGACAGGGTGAATTCCCAAGATGGAAGCAATGGGTTTTGTAGTACCATATATTTGGAGGGCACTAGGTTGGGGAGGTCTGTTGGAAGTATCTTATCAATACATCTTATACTGGAGCATAAACATTGTAAACATAATACTACTGTTATAGAAATGCATTTCATAGTGTTTTGAGATAAGTTTTATATTGGAGCTGTTTGCACATAATTGTGGGAAATCATGGGCTAACGTATAATTTTCCATGATGCACACCAGGCGCATTCTGCAGCCTTTTTGAATATTCAATCCCTGATCGGCCAGAACATGGGTTGCAAGCTATGTGATGTCCAAACCTGGACACTACAGGTTAATCTTGGGTTAAACAATCTACAGACAGCTTAACTACTAACTTTAGGTAATCTGTGCATTGTTTAGCTTATGATTAACCTATAGTGTCTGGGTTCAGATGTCATAAAACAATACACCTGGCACATGCTGTGGCAAATCATGGGTTAATTAACTCCCAATTTACCACCATTATGTGTGAACAGGCTCATTGTCTTGAATCTGAAACAACCCACCAAAAGAACAGCTCCCGAGTAGTCAAGAGTAGGTTGAGACAAAAGCAAAGGGGATCTAGGCTATCTGCCCATAGAGAAACAGAGCTGCTAGTTGCTTACATGTGATCAGGCCTAACCTGGAAGCTTTTATAGGGTCCAGGTTGTGTTACTTGCCCCACACTTGCCAATTGGTGCAATGAGGCATTCTTAGTTGCTGCAATCCCATACATACGTACTTGGGCCTAAGTCCCTTTGAACTCATTGAGGCTTATAGTTTTCTTCCTTGGGCAGGGTAGGCTGCTGGTGCATAAGCTGTCTGGCTTTCCTCAAGACCTGCTGTGGCTTTCAAAGACAATCTGTTTTTCATACCACAAGGGGAAAAAATGTATGTGTCTTTTGTTCTTGGATAAACAGCAGCTTGGAGGGGGGAATTTGATGAGAAAAGTAGCCCCACAAGGAAAGGGAGAAATGCCCCCTGCCTTCCATGAAAACTGCTGACGTCTTTATTTATTAAATTCTTCTTAAACTTTCACAAAAGCTTAAAGCATTAAACAGTCAGCGAAATACAAAATAAGGTGTTATTTTAAACTGCTTACCTCATTGCACGCATGAAACGAATCACCTCGGAAGAAAATACAGCATCACTCACACATTTAACAAAACCAAAACATTTTGTCATATAACCCTTGCGGAAGGAGTGTAGAGAGGAAGATTATTTCCTTAACGCTTCTAAGAGGAGCTTCCACCGTTTGAAGGACTATCAATGAAAAGGCCTGACCTCCTAGGCATCACTATCCAAAGACCACACAGAAAGCAGGGCTGCAGGGCCAGCTCCAGGTTTTGGAGGACGCTTGGGCAAGCCATCATCAATGGGCACCCTCTCTCAGTGAGGGTACCTTCTCACCACCATTGCCACCAGCTCCCATTGCTCCTTCTCCCCTTGCTCATCATTGCTCCCACTTCCTTGTTTGACAGGCAGAGAGCCAAGGAGCAAGAAGGCAGTGGCGTCTACTGCTCCTTCTTCTCACTACCACTGCTATGGTTGGGGCCAGAGTGAGAGACAGGCGAAGAAGC
This sequence comes from Elgaria multicarinata webbii, assembly GCF_023053635.1. NCBI lineage: Eukaryota > Metazoa > Chordata > Lepidosauria > Squamata > Anguidae > Elgaria > Elgaria multicarinata. Next base: position 64,806,184 of record NC_086172.1, read on the forward strand.
AGGTTGCAGTGGTGAAGAGGAGGGACAAGTCCAGGCGGTTCTTGTCAGTGGGTCCCTGCTGCACTGAGAGCCCTTGGCCGGGACCCAAGCATGCCTACTTTTGACAACAGCCCTGCAGGGCTGACTGATCTTCTTGCGGCTTCCTGCAGCTACCTTGGGCCAAACCCAAAACAAACCCAAACAAAGAACACTCAGAGGAGCCATCCATGCTACTGAATATCATTTTCAACCTTACGGAATACCATCAGCAGTGTTCTAAACATTTGGCACACAACTTTATGATTGCCCGTTGACTGTACTTAAACAGACACTCAAACATCACAGGTAATGCCAGAGGAGGGGGAGGAATCTGGCCAATCAGGTTTCCTGTGCACCTGAAGGAGCCCTAAATGTGTGCATTAATGCCAAACACTGGGAAGAATGTCTAGAGGGCATGATCTCACTTCCCCCTTAAGCATTTACTGAACAACCCTTCTTGTCTGAACAGCTGATGTTTTGACTACAATTCCCATCAGCCCCAGCCAGGATGGCAGGGGTTATGGGAGTTGTGGTCCAACTCCCTTGGAGAGGGGGCTCATATGTCCCTGGCAGCTGAAAAATCCTTGTGGGGCATGGATGCACAACACAGAAGAGAACTGGAACAGCCTTGTTGAAGCAGTGTTTCACCAAATGGATTATTTATGGAATTAGGAGTCTGCAGTGTTGGCACTAGAAGCCTAGTGGTGGGTCTTATGCTGTGCTGCCATTGCTCAGACCACTGAGATGGTCTTCAATTAACTTGTGGTGTTCTGCGTTGCTCAAGCTGTGGTGATGGCCACTCGCTTAGATTGTTTTTTAAGAACAATTAGACAAATTGAAATTAGGATGTTTCTCTCAATGGCTATTCATCATAATAGCTAGCTGAAACTTTCAAGTCCACAAGCAGTATTCCCCTGCGAATAAAAAACCAAGGGAGGGCTGTTGCAGGAAAGAAATACTATTATTATTATTATTATTATTATTATTATTATTATCATCATCATCATCATCATCATCATCATCATCATCATCATCATCATGCCCTGGTTGTAATGTTCTCAGAGTCAGTGTGGTGTGGTTAAAGTCTTGGACTGGACTGGGAAATCTGGGTTCTAATCTTCATGAAGCTCACTGGGTGACTTTGGGTCAATCACGGACTCTCAGCCCAACCTACCTCACAGGGTTGTTGTTGTGCAGATAAAATGGAGAGGAGGAGGACTATGTAAACCGTCTTGGATTACTTGAAGAGGAAAAAGGGTGGGATAGAAATGTAATAATAAAATAAATAAACAAAAAAATTGTGGGGGGAAATGGATGGACCTTAGGTCTGATTAATCGTGATTCTTACTTCCTGTTCCATATCATTTTGCTAGTGAAACCCAGTGGGGGACTTTAGGGATTAGGCACATATGATCTTCAATGTGGGAGGGGAAATGGCTGGTAGTATCACAGACTACTCTACAAAGAAATAATCAATGAAAATTGATTTTGCCTTTTGTTTTCTGTAAAACACCAAGCCAGCTTCCTGGTAAGAAGAATGTCCTTGAACATTGCAACAGCTGGAGCTTATTGCATCCTATTTATCCAGGCTTTTGAATCCTGAACATCTGTTTGTGCATGTGTCTGATCATTAGGTGAGAATCTAAAGTAAGAAACACCTCATTTGTTATATTCCTGTGCCATAGCTTTTCAGTTTGCAGACAACATAACTAACCCCCTGGAACTGTCGAGCTGATAATCCTATAATCCAGGCTATCATGAGCGAGAAACATTAACCACACGGCACAACACTGCAATGGTTTGGCCTTACTAATTGCTGCTATTAAAAACCTTCAAGAAATGCAGATTTATATGTGCTTAGGGCCTCCTTAAAAGTGCATCACAAACCTTTATAACATCTGTTTCTCCTCTCAGCTTTCTGAAAAGAGATGGTTGCAATTTTTTTCCTTTTGGCTTTTGTTTTTAATTATGTAAAAGATTCTAAGCGTTGATTTATTACGCGTGGAACAAATTGTGTCTTTGGAACATGCTGCACTTCAATTACTTGGCTTAGCACCGTCGATACATATGCAGGGCCCAGCAGTCAATTCTGACTCTGAATAGATAATACACCAACAATGTATTACATTTAATGTAGATTAATGTGAGTTGCTTCCCTCTGCATGTATGTACACGGGTACAAATAATTAAGATTAATTTCCGCTAGATATAATGGCCTTCACTGTGCAGGGTGCCATAAAATTCTTCTTTAATAGCTGTTAATTGGATGTATTTGCTTTCACGGTGAAGTCCTGATTAGTCTTGTTACCTTACAACCTCCCCCCACCAACACCACCAGCAGGCTTTTGTACTTGGAGGAAGATTTACAGCAAGGGAGTTGCAGGCTATACTGCCTGGTAGCCAAAAAATCATTACAGGTATCTGTTCTTACGATGTAGGCGAGTGCCTGCATGTGGCACTCCTTGCCAAGCTATTAAAATGAAGGAGAGGGGCTTCCATGCTGTTTGCACAACATATTTTACCACGGGCAGCCTAATCCTATGGCTTACGCTGCAGCAGCTCAGTTCTCTGCAGGCTGCCAAGCCAACCGGCTGGCGGTGACCTGCTCCCCCCTCTCCCCTCTCTTTGGAATTCCTTCTGATTTCTTCCTAGTGACTTTTAGAAAAGGACCATCCGATATATCACGGAGGAGGCCTGTCAACGGCTATGAGCCACAATGGAACTTCCATGTTTAGAAGCAGTACACCTCTGAATTCCTGAAGCTGGTGACGTAAAGGGGAGGCATGGCTCATACACCTGGCTCATATGTTTTCCAGAAGCCAGAGTTGGAAAAAGAAAGCTGGATGAGTTGGGGCTTTGTCTGATCCAGCCAGGCTCTTCCTGTAGTCTAAAGTAGAATCCAGAGGATGGCAGAGTACATGGGGGGCGGGGGAAGAGAGATGATGTTGCGAACCGCCCAGAGAGCTTCAGCTATTGGGCGGTATAAAAATGAAATAAATAAATCATTTTGTGGCTAACTTTTAATGGATATGATCTTTACAACAAACCAGGCAACTGGAAACTGTTCATCTCTGTCTGACATTCTTTTCAATTGTCGTCTTCCACTTTTTCAGACCACCTACGTTGGTTTATTAAAGCTTGTATCCCTAGAGAAAGTTATACTCAAATGTTCATATCTCACTTGAGAAAATTAGCCCTGCCCTGCCCTGCCCACATGTTCGGTCTGACATCTGAAAAGGGATGCATGCAACTGTACATGCTCAGTCAGGGCTCCTCATTGTGTGAGAGTCCGTGAATATTCAGCTATATGCACATAGCCCCTCTTCAGCCTCAGCAATGGAAACATGTCCTTAAGCCTAACTCCAGGGCAATTCAGTCTGTGTGGTCAGTCTAGATGTGATATTAATTGTGTGAATACAATTAACATGTGCAGCATTATTATTATTATTATTATTATTATTATTATTATTATTATTATTATTATTATTATTACATAATACCAGCTCTAAAGAATCCTGACCAACAGTGATGGGATTAATTGCTATTACTGCTTCCTATTAGAAAGGCAGGTACCAGAGGGGGGGAAAGGAGAACAGAATGAGCATTTACCAGTCCCACATGCACAGAAAAGGCTAAATAAAAGAAGAAGAAAAGATCACATCTTTCTTTAGTGAAGGAAAGAAAACAGCTTTACTCACAAATATTCATGTGCAGATACAGAATAGGGTTTCCAAAGGAGTTTGTTCAACCAATTTCTTTGTGTTCTAGAGAGATGGGGGGGAAAGGGGGGAGAGAGAGCAGGAGGGGCAAGAGAGAGAGTGAGAGAGCACAAGCCACGTGCTCCCAGAAATGGGGGAAGGCGAGGAGGGGGGAGGAAGGGGAGGAGCAGAAAACCACTATAAGCTATAGAGATCCTAAGGCTGGCTATTCCCAAAATACACATGCATTCCCTGGCTAACTGCAATACTGCTCCCTTCCTGTAATTTGCAGATGAGGTTGCAATATTCCCAACACACAGGGGGTTGAGACTCAGAAGAGAGAGCTTTTTGTCAGGTCCACGGTGGCAGTGGTGTTGGTGGCAGTAGCACTGGTGGTAGCAGTGGCAGCAGCAGTAGCGGGGGGGGGGGTGTTGTGAGGAGGGAGGGTTAAATTCTACCACCCCACTCCCTATGGTACCAATGCAGCTCAGGTTCCTCTGGGGGGTGGGCAGCCCCCCTGAAATTTACATAACAAAAAACATTCACCTTAACTGCATTGCACAATAAATGTCACCTTAGCATGGCTTCAACATTGAGCGTCGTCGTGGTTCCCTACCATCATTTCTCCACCCCTGTTCCTGTCCCACTATACTTCCTCTTTCTTCCCTGAGAAGAAAGAGGAAGTAAACAATGACCACGTGTCCCATTCAGTGGCTATTTTTTTTTTATCACGCTACTTTTCCTGCACACAGCAGGAAATGCTGGCACATTCCATTTCCTAAAAAAAAGTCAGATTAAAAGGGGTCCAATTTGTAACGGAAAAAAGGCAAGAAGGAGTGGGAGGCGTGCAGGAGGTGGATGGCGGCATCTAAAGGACACGCGAAAAATCAAGAGTGGGCAGTAGCGAGCATTCGATAAAACACTTGTCTGATGAACCCCATTGATCAAAAAACATTCTTAACTAGACACCGGAAAGCTGTAATGCCAGAAGAGAAGTAAACACACAGATACACTATGCTGTGAACGTAAGCTCCCTGAAACAAATCTAAAGCTGCCCAATAATATCCTCAGTTTGGCGGGAAGTGGAAAGAATCGTTGGTTTTGTGGCATGCCCCTGCTAACATTGCTGTTCCCAACTATATATACACGAATATAGTCATGACGCCCACCGTCTGGAACACCCTGCCCCTCGTGGTTTGGGAAGCAGAACCTGTGGTGAGTCTTAAATGACTCGTAAAAACTTGTTGTTTACACAAGTTTGCCTTGGCTCATAATTGATCATGGAGCTGCTGTTCTGTTTTACTCTTTTTCAAAAGTTATAACTGTTCATTGTTATACTGTAATAGATACATATTTTATCTACCTTCATGTGTTTTTATGTATGCATTTTGTACATAAATCACATAGATATATTACGATATTAAGGGGTATCTAAGTATTATAAATAAATTAATAATATGAAATAGTAACATAAAGTGTATCTGCGGCTGTCCTTGACAAAAATGTATCACGGTGGCTTGGTAGGGGCACTTGGGGAAAATGGAAGGAAGGCCACGATTTCATCTGCATTGGATGAGTGGTGGAAAAATACATGCAGTGATTTAATTATTATTTATATTGATGAGAAGTCTATAAAACACATTCCATAGAACAAGGGACGGAAACCCCCAACTCATGGGTCTTATCTGGTCCATGGAGGTGCCCAGTGCACTCTATGAAGGGTTGGGCACCCTCCATGGGTCCCAGACTCTGTCCTTTCCATGCCCCTCCTCCTCTTTAAGCCCCTCCCTCTCTTCAACCCTGCCCCCAACTTGGAGGCTTGGGGAAGAGGTGGGGGAGAGGAATCCCCATGATATTGGAGATAACAAAGGGGTTCTCTTTGGTGCTGCTCAAACTGGAGGGCAAGTAGCATGGAGCAGAAGCCCTTTATCTCAGAGATTGGAGAGTCCCCCGCATGAGTTGACTGGGGCTTGCAGGACCCAGCTGATTCCCTTCCCACACTGCTTGCACCCCAGTTGGGATGCTCGATGCTAGTGGCATGGGAAGGGCGTGGCTGATTCTGCCAGTGCTTGCAGCTGGCTCCTGCAAGTGCCAGCCAAGTCCATGTGCCTCTCTCTGCATGGAGAGAGAAAAAAGGTGGGCAGGCTGGGCTTGGTGATGTCATGGGAGGGGGAGGAGCTTTGGTGCTGGGCACTGCTGCCCTAGGCATTGCACATCGTACGTTTTAAATCAGGAAAATAATACGATAAAATCTTAACATGCAATAATACAAAAGCTCACGCAATAATACAATTTGTAGAGCTAAAACCACCACCACCATAAATAAATACAGGAGCTAAAACAACAAAAGTGTCAGTGATTAAAATAACAGACATCTTAACATGTCTGGAAGAACAAAAACGTTTTAACATAATGTCAAATAGAAAACAATGGTGGTGCCAGACACGCTTCCCTGGAGGGAGCATTCCATAACCAGGGAGCCACCACTAAAAGGATCCTTTCTTTAGTAGCCACCCTCCAAACTTCAGAATGAGGGGGACAGTTAGTTGACCTTCAGACAATGGTAGGCACATAATGTTCTGTAGGAAGAAACACTGACAAATAAGGGGGGAAAGTAGGTCAGCATATACCTTGACGGAAGTTAGGAGACTCAGAGACCTGTAGTTTGAATGACTGTCTGATGACAAAAGGCTAGTAGCCGGTCTGTCCACCCGCACTATTGCCTTTAAAAATAAAAATCCTACCAACCAACCAAAAATCTCTTTTTTTCTACTTCTTCTTCTGTTGACCTAGTTCAACTCCTATGCCCATATCTTGTCAGTTCCTTTCAGCAGGTTCAGAGGCGTACTATTATACATTTTACCCTATTATAAATAATTAACCTGAGGGCCAGGAAAGAGGGCCTGCATGCCATAGAGGGAAGTTTCTTTCCTCATATTTGTAGAATAATAATAATAATAATAATAATAATAATAATAATAATAATAATAATAATAATAATAATAGAATTAATACAACAGTTAATTAAAAAGTGGTCAAGTAGGGTCAAGTAGCCCATGAAGCTGATCGGATTAGACCATGCAAATCAGCTTTGTTCTTGTTTGTTTGCTTGTTTTTAAATATAAATGCATTAACTCGATGTGTTCCACCTTGGATGATTCAGGAGCAACTACAGTGAGTTTTGTGGTGCAGCCAAGGCATTTTCCACAAACCCCATTTTCTGGCAATATATTTGTTAAGCCCTTATGTCAAGCCATTTTCTCTTCTTGGCAAAGAAAAAAGAGATATCAAACATGTGTTTCACCAACTGCGTGAAAGGAATGGGGGAGAGTAGGACTTAAGCTGAATGAATGAAAAATGACCTATATGATCCCATCAAGAAGTAATAGGGCCGGATGATTTGAAGGAGAGCAGAGGATGAGTATAAAGCAAGTGGATAATGCAACTAGAAGCACTTGGGATGTGTGCTGACAGATACAACTGGAGTACTGACAAGAACTCAGTGTCGAAATCAGGCATGCCATGGGCTAAATATAACATAATGCAGCAATGTCCTTTGTTAGAGAAGTAGCTCATATACAGACAGATAACTCTCACCAGAAAACAGCTGGGGAGTGTCTAAACGACACCACTTTGTATATTGATTCCCTCAAAACCCTGCAGCATCACTGCTGCGAGGTGGAATCGAGAAAGTTAGATGGCAGGAGGGAGCACGGGCTATCCAGCCAGGAGAAACTACAGCGCCAGCAGCCATTTGGCTTGCCAAGCCTGCCCCCTGCTCTGCCCTGCATTCCTGGGCTTCCCCTGCACTGAGATCCACCCCTAGGAACACCCAAAACTGAAGACACTAGAGACAGACAAAAGAAAGAATGGCAAAATGGAAAAGTCACGGTAAAATGAACCCACAAAAAAGCACAGTTTTGGGGGTAAAAGCACACTATGGCTGCAAGTTGGCAGCTGCGTCATGCAAACAACGCGGCACTACAGCACAGCAACAAAAGGGTTAATAGAGCATATAGATACCCTTCCCCCCATCCCGGATGTGCTTTAGAATAAATGCCCATGGAAAATGGAAGAGCCAAATTCAGATGGAGATGCTCAAGTATTGATGCTGCCCCATCAATACTTGGGGGGCAGCACTGTATGTCACATGCTCTGTTGATGAAGGGCCACTTCACACAGTGGGAGTGTGTGACATACAGCAGTGTATACAGGTACGTAACTGCATAGGTTCCTATGAACTGGTAACTGTCTCCATGATCATGGTTGCATTTCCGGAGATGACTACCAGTTTTGCACTGTAATGGCGTGGTTAAGCCTATTCTGTTTGCATGGAGACATGGATCTGAAATCTAGAACTACAGTGGAGAAATTCAGTGGTGTCAAATGGCCACTAGCAGACAAGGGCTATCATATGGCAGGAGGTGTATACTAAATAACTTTCTGTAAAATTAGCAGATGGAAACACTCCTCAATATGGCTCCTATTTAATATGCGTAATAATCACCAACACTATGAAGGCAATATGTCTGTCTCTGGCATATTGATAGTGCTGTAAGTTTAGTAATGGAGTTAACTTGTAAGGCAGGAAATAATAGTTAAAAATAGCAGGGGGCATATCACCTGCAGAGGATATAACAGCTGCATGTCACTTGGTGCAGCTTTGGGCATGTTGATACACAGGGGATCCTGAGGGCAGAGAGGGATTATTTATTATTTATTTATTTAGGGTGACCATATGAAAAGGAGGACAAGGCTCTTATATCTTTAACAGTTGCATAGAAAAGGGAATTTCAGGAGGTGTCATTTGTATATATGGAGAACCTGGTGAAATTCCCTTTTCATCTCAACAGTTAAAGGTGCAGGAGCTATACTAGAGTGCCCAGATTTAAAAGAGGGCAGGGCACCTGCGCCTGTTGTGATGAAGAGGAAATTTCACCAGGTTCTCCATGTATATACAAATGACACCTGCTGGAATTCCCTTTTCAATACAACTGTTAAAGATACAGGAGCCCTTTTCATATGGTCACCCTAATTTATTTAAAACATTTGTATCCCTCCCTATATCATTAAGATCTCAGGGCAATGTACAGATAAAAGCACACAGTATAAAACAATAAATATACAGAGCTAAAAACAAATTAAATCATGAACCAAGTTAAAACAATATATAATTTAAAAGCAGTGAATTATATATTGAATAATCCCTCTATTTCCCTGGGATAATGAGGATGGCTTTTAGCCTGATTTTCCCCACTGTCACAGGATAATCCCAAATAAATGCAAGTAAATGTGAGGAGGCAGGAACAGAGCTCTTCAGGCACTCCATGCCCATGGGGGTGGGTGGATCGGGATCAGTTTTTTTTTTTTTACAAAAATTTACATTGGTGTTGGATCGCATGTGCACTCATCATCTGTTAAAAATATATATGGCGGGACGACATCCCTCATTTCTCCCAGGATGTCACATGAGTGTCTGTCCAAAGGGGAGGATCTCACAAGCAGAATAACACAAGATCCTCCCCACTCACCAGTGAGGCAAGAGGCTCATTCTCTTTTCAGAAAAAAGGTAGCAACAGGGAGCCTAAAGAGAATGAAATGTCTGTGGAAGCATTAAAGGAATGCAGGGGACAGGTTCATTGGTGGTTGAATGGGCATGGCCAAGAAATTCCAGAAATAACAATGTTGCTGATTTAATTGCAAGGTCAACAATGCCACTGAAAGAACTAACAAGGCTATTACTCAGGATATCTGCAAGATAATTTCTCAAGCTCCTATGTGTGCCAGATGTAGAACATATGATCTGAATAAAAGTAGTTATCTGCTCTACCCCTAGCTTGGTAAGCAGATGATGATGAGAATTATATACATGTTGGCTTTACAGGCTCGTGTGAACATCTAGATCAGCCTTCTACAACCTGGCATGCTCCAGATATGTTGGACTACAAGCTCCATCTCTCCCAGTCAGCATTGGCCTAGCTGACTGGGGACTGTGGGAGTTGTAGTGCAACACACCTGGAGTGCACCAGGTTGGAGAAGACTAGTCTATATTGTCCTAACATTCCCCATCTTCTACTGATCAATGAGCTGAAAGTTTATACTAAACTCATTCATAACCATGGAGAAAGCCAATCGACATTTGCATGGCTTTGTATGTGCAGATTTTGACTCTTTTTATTGACCTGAATGGGAATGAGAGAGAGAGAGAGAGAGAGAGAGAGAGAGAGAGAGAGAGAGAGAGAGAGAGAGAGAAGAATTTGTCTGGTTGTCCAAAGGACCCCCCTAAAATCTCATGGTGGATGCATGTCTCACCTACTTCAGAATAGTGGTACTGAAGTAATTGGCATTACTTTGCAATCAGCAGTTTGAGGATAGTAATCTTTAAATGAATTTCCTGGCTGGCTGAAATTTTGTGGCAAAACCCACTTAAAGTCCAAAGTGATCTGGATTGCAGCGTTTGGATTTCCAGCTCTGGATGCCCTAAAATAACTGAGGGTGTCTCTACATTAAGAACCACCCACCAGCCCACATCCTCACTAGGTTTACTTTTTCTCGGGTCTTTCCGCATTCACTACAGGCTGCTTTAGATGACAACCAACAGTGATCACGTGATTTGTAATTGAAAATCCCCCTCTGGGCAATGTTCAATAAAGTTAATTGAAACAGCACCATCTAGCGGCAGCGGAATTCATCCCATGATTATTTTAAATATTGCACTATCTTTGTTTTTTTGAAAAGGTGAGATTACTGAAGAAAAGCATGGGAGACATCCTGGAGGTTGATAAGAGTCATGTAAAGGACCCACAAACTTTTGTGTGTGTCCAGTCACGATTGTGCAATAAATTGTTCATGTAAAGAAGCTCTGAATGGGTGGTACAGCAATATGCTGCTCTGAGTTTCACATGGGGGACACTTTCAGAGAAATGCCTTCTGATAAGAAGATGAGGTGGTATAGTACCTATATGAAGACTGTTACTTTCAGATTAATTATTCATATTTGACCTGGCCTAGGAAGCAGCTTTACAAGTTAAAACATCTCCTAGGTTATAAAATTCCATCCAAGTCCTGAATATCCTCTTTTCAGCCCTGTGAAGAGAATTTGTAAGAAGTGACCCCATGTTTCATTGCTGGGGTTAAGATTGTAACTGGATGAGGTTTTAATACTAATTTTGTGTCATCTGATTTTAATTCATGTTGTATATACTTGTAAAATTTAACCTGCCTTGAACCCTACAGATGAGGGCTCAAATCCCAAATGCATGTATAAATATCGTTTGCATACTTGCCTGTACATGATATTCCATGCAAACCCATTTATAGTAATTATAAAAGCACAAAATGCCAAGAGAAACAAACACAAATGCTATTACCTGCTTTTAGTGATTAAGAAAAGGCCATCCATAAATCCATGTAATTGAGCTGACAATTATTTTAATCATTATCTTCATCATCTTGCCATCCCCACGACTTCAAAATATTCCTCTCGTTCTTGACTGCATTTTCCTTTGGCCGCTCTCGGCACTGGGAGAGTTAAAACCAATATTTGTAGATAAAGAGGTAAACATATTTACATTCAGTTTTTCACACTTTATGCATATGTCATGCAGTGAATAGTTTTAGAGGTGTGTTTGTACTATCTCTCCAGAATTTTTACAGTCTGCAGGACACAAAATCTCTATAAAGTGACTTATTGAAATAGAGGCAGATTGGTAAAACCGTTCCTCTCATATGAACTGTGAAGAATGATCCTCTAAATGAAATCAGGAAGGAACTGGACAGAATCTTGTTTAATGGTGTGACAAAATGAATCACTACTATTCCAAGCATCCATCACTGCTAAAAAGGGACCACAAATGATCTGTGAACTACTATATATTGATTACTCATGTACTACAAGTGTCGGATTTAATGTTCACACACCATGGAAAGGCGGCAGGGACAGATGGTGCCTTAACTCTTCTTTGATAGATTTTAATGGTGAAATATTGATTTCTATCTGGCCAAGGCCTGCTGTTAGGGGCCAAAGTCATTTGTTGGGTATAGCTGGACACCCAGTCTGCGAGGGGTAATCAATCATTTTTGGCAAGGCAGGTGAAATTCTGAAGAGAAGCACCTTGGGCTCCCAAACTGATATCAAGATGCGGTGGAGAGACCAACAGACACACCGTCCAGACGCACACACAAAGAGACTCCCTGAAATTGGGCTTGTAAAGAATTATTAATGATAAGACATGTTTACTGAGGAGAGCCACAGCGAATCAGAGCTGACACGAAATAGGCTGGGAGCCTCAGTGAGAAAATGAGCTTCTCGCTAAAAGGGACTATATTTTATTTAAACATCCGTCTAGGGCTGGAAACGCAGGTAATCTGTTGTGTTACAAGCCACTGGCTGTTCTTGCCATCCAGAGAGATAACACTGAGGAGCTAATAGGAACACATCAATCACAATCAGCCTGCAATTCCAGTGGTGTCTTCTCTTCCTCGCTCCTTTTTAAGTTCCTTAATAACGATGATAACATAGTTCTGGGCTTGTGAGAGGGTTTCTTCCCTCAGAGGGTCGTATTCATAAAGTGAATAGCCTGCAGAGTCAGCATCTCACTCCTATGGAGAAGGTGCTCAGGGCGGAGAGGCAGCTGTGGGAAAAGAAAATGGAGGACGGGGGGTGGGGGGAGAGAAATGGACACAGCCCCATGATTGGTTTGTGCATGCGTGTACGAGCATGTGTGTATGCGCTCCTGCTCTGTAATAAAGGACTGACTTCCAACATTGCTTCTCTCTGTCCTTCTGGGAAAAATATGATGCTTGTTGGCCCCTTCATGCATCTCCAGGAAAGGTGCAATGTATATTCTTAGATTCAAAGCAAAGCAAATGGAAAACCATGTGAACCAGTGAGTCATTAAAGCAATGAAAGGGGATGTGGCTCAAGCCCTTATATCAGGCCAGGCCAGTGGTTCTATCTACTCCGCCTTGCAGCTCATGATCTCACTCAAGGGTCTTCTCCAATTTTGCTAGCTGAGGTTCTTTTTCAAAAAGACAAGAGATGGTGGGAATTGAACCTGGGACCTTTGGCATGCACAGTAGGTGATTTGAGTTATGTCTGCACCTCACTAGCACAAAGCTTCTTGAGCATCACATCCTTTGCCACATAAATGCTCTGCTCTAATCCTAGTATGGGGAATGAATGTGGCTACTACTCTGTGATAAGGAAAAGAGACTATTCACATGCTCAAAGACGTGTTCTAGATAGGGCTGTGTATCGTCTCAGGCTGAATCCCTGAAACCAAGGGAGGTGGGCTGATTTGGCCTGCCTTGGCCCAGATCCCAGTCAGTACCTGGTCAGGCTGAGGCACCCTGAGCCTGAAGCAGATCAGTACCAAAGACTCGGAGCATGTCAGGCCAATTTGAAGTGGTGCTGGGCCACTTGCTGCCTGCTGGCTCATCCAGGAAAGCCAGCGCAAGGCTGGGCATGAGTCCATTGGATTCACTGGACTCACTTCCCTTTCCATCCCTAGTCACCTCCCCTGGCACCACCACTGTCACCTGCTGCTGCAACTTACCTGTAAATTGCATCCTCTTCCCAGAGAGCTGAGCTGCAATTTAAATTTAAGGTCACAGCGGCTCTCTGTTTTTACTATATCAATGGATGTACACTACAGTGTCCATAAAGGGCTATTCCTCTTGGCATTCCATAAATGGGGTGCCACCACTGAAAAGACCCTCTCTCTTGTAGCCTCCACATAGCTACCTTCAGTGGGGGCACCCTGAAGGAGGGCCTTCAAAGATGATCCCAGGGTAGAGATGTTCTTTTAGAAACTCTGGATGGTCTGTGGGGTTTCCTATGCTTCTTTTCCACATCTGTAAAACTGAATGGATAATAAGAATAATAAATGGTGTTTCCTCACACACAGGCTAGTAAAGATGAAAGATTGTAGCACACTTAGCACAATTAAAGTGCTATATAAATAACCCTGATGCTACCTAGTTGTGCAGTTAGCATGGTGCCCCCCGAAATGGGAATGTGGTCAAGGTTGATTTTTCGTTTAGATTATCTTGCTTATCTAATGATTTTTGCTTCACTGCTCAGCTCGATTGTGTTCACTACGTCGGCAGGCTATTAAAATGTCAAGGCACATTGAATTGTTGTTATCAAGGAGAGAGACCTTTCCAATCAACCTGTGTTCTCTAGGTTGCATAAACGGGTAGCTAGCAAGGACGGGGGGGCGGGGGAGGTGGAGGGAGAGGAAAGAAAAGGATAGGGAGGGGGAGAGACAGATTCTCTTTAGGAAGGAGGCAAAAGATCCAGCTTTGTGTGTGTGCATGTAGGCTGATGCGGTGTAGTAATTAAAATGCCATCTTTTAGAACAGGCATTAGACATTTACAGGGCAGGGGGGTTGGGCTGGGGGCTGTGGAGGGGAGGGCAGCAACTTCTCTCCCTCCTGCGATTCACCACCACCACACCACGGTTGTAAAGAAAATGCAATGGGAAGAAAACCTGGGAGCGAGAATCGCTGGCCCTGCATACTAAGGAGCCTGCTGGGTTGAAGGAGAAAAACAAAAAGGCAAATGTCTCCACCAAGTCGACGCCTGCCTTAGGGTTTGATAAGAAAATAAGTTCAGTCTCCTGTAGGAATAAGCACTAGAGACACTCCAGTATCATAATATTGAACCAGGCCTGACAGGATGATACAAATTCAGTTTATTTGGAGACGGGGGAGAGGGGAGAAAGGGGAAAAAAAGGAATCCCTCACCTCTCTCTCCACCACCTTGTTCATATAATTGTAGGACAGTTTATTACACAGAGGTACGTCAGATATTGCCAGGAATCGATCTTTTCTTTTCTTCCCTCGTAAACTACACACTACATCATATCGGAGTAGGACGAGGGGTGTGGGGCGCGGCAGGCAATTCCCTGGATTTACTTCCCTTTTTCTGTTTTGTTTAAATCACTTCATAAATATTTTGCTTCTTTCCACTCAGGTCAGACTCACTCACTTTGGTTTAAAACAGATGGTTTTGTGGCTGATGGTGGTGCCGGGGTTGGCGCTTTTGCATGTTGCATAACTACATTTGCATCAAGGATCATTGACTGCTTGGGACATTATTGTTAGTATGAAATATTCATCATTGTCACCACTTAGAGCTCTCTCTCTCTCTCCTTCTCTCTCTCTCTCTCTCTCTCTCTCTCTCTCTCTCTCACACACACACACACACACACACACACACACACACAGAGGCACACCAGCGCAGCCTCAAGCTACTAGACCTATTTTCCTTGGGTCTGGGACACTCTAGGAGGCCAAGTAAATGCTGCAGCAAAGGCATAAAGAATTTCCAGCAACCCAACGTTCAGATACCTTTAAATCTCCCGATGCAGCAGGAGGTAAGGCAGCCAGGTGGTCAGGTGTCCTTTGAGAGGGATATCAGAGCACTATCCTGTTTTGAAGGCGGCCTCTATTTGACAGACTCTCCAGTCCAAGTCCAGAATTACAGATAAAGAACTCTCAGAAGGTAGAGCTGCCCATCGACAGCACCTGGACCACAGACTGAGCAAGGCAGACACACACAGGATATCTGGTCCCAGTCCTCCACACTATGCCGAGATGTACTGTATTTCTATTTAAATTATAATAATTATTTCAAAATTGTCAGCTATACATATAAATCAGCATATGAAAATTTTATGCAAAACAGTGTCCTCTTTTGTCCTTGTGTGTGTGTGTGTGTGTGTGTGATTGGCAAGTGGCCACCCCAGACCCTCACCTCCCTGGCCTTGCCCTTCATTCCCCTTGCTTGCTGTGTGTGGCATACATGGAGTCCTGATCAATTACAGCAGGTCAGGAAGAGGGTGGATAATAGGACCGAGAAGGGATCAGGCAAGGAAGCCCTGGCTCTCCTACACCCTGCCACATAGGGAGATTTAAAGGTATATGGCTTTGAATCTGGCAACACTCCATGATTTCTGTTGCAAGGTGAGCTGCCATGTTCTATAACAGCTGGAGCTTCCAAGCTCCAGCTGTCAATCCACCAACCACAACATACTGACTCTCCATTAGTGTAACATGTATTTATTTCCTAGCCCTTCCTGCTCTATAATATTTTCCCTTCTTCATTTTTCTCAGGCCTTGGCTTTGCAAGACACTGGGTGGGTCAACAAATGGACCTGCCGACATGCCACTGGTGTTTTGATGAAAAATTGAGGTGATTGCTAATGCTATTGATTAGAAAGGTGGTTTCTTTCCAGAAAGAAGCCCAGGTTCAGGGCCAAACTAGATGCGATAACAATTGCATGAATGTAATTAACAGGCAGTAGTTGTTGTTTTTTTAAAAAATGTAAATAGCAGCTGCAGGAGGGCCTGAGCAGCAGTGGGACTACAGGGCATGGTGGTGGTCCCCCTTGTATGGGCCTGACAAAACTGACCTCCATGAAGCTGTAATTTGTATCTGGAGGGAAGCCTCCATTGGCGCAAATTTGTGCATACTCCATTAAACGATCTGTCCTTCATTAGCATCTCTGGTCCAAACCTCACTTCATTTGGTTTGGACAAATATTATGCTGACTTTTTTTTTCAGGCCATGCACTTTCCCCATGTCCTCCTTATTGATTTCCAGAGTCCCTTTCTTTCCTCAAATTGTTCACGTTAAATTTGTGCCACTCCATCCTTGCACATGTTCACTTTTTTTCCGTCACTTGCTCCATTTAACAGAAGCTCCATCCGAGAGTTTCATGATCTTCGAATCTAACCATGTCAGGATTGAGACTCAGAGTCCTGACTCTTTTTTGGTGCACTGTGTCAACTTTATTGACATATGTATAGGTGAACTTATAATTCTTTATATACACCAAATTTCGATATGTGCATTTGTTCAGAAGATGTGCAAGGATAAGTACTGGGAGAGTGAGGGACACTGAACTGAACTGTGATTTCCTGGAAGTATCCTGAACCTTTCCAGCTTGAGTTTGGAAATCAAGTTATTAGAAGACTGCCATCTGATATGTGTCCAGACAACTGCTGGTATAGGGTTTTTAAAATAGACTTGTCTTGTTCTGGCCTTACTCTTCTTAGTTCCATTGTCCTGCCAACAAAACATCTTCCTGCTATTTTCAGGAAGTGTTTTGATAGCTCTATCTTTTTTTCACATTTGACTAGCCACTGGGCTAATAATGGGTTTATTGGTTATGAAGGATCGTCAACTCCATTATCTCCTTCAGCACTATTTCTCAAACTGGGGTGAGCAGCACTTGTCAAACTTGTCTTGTCCACTATCAGAAGCACCCCTAAATGCTCTCTGGCAAAGCCATCACCAAAACCATGTCCAGGCATTGCATCCTTTCCCCAATGGATAAAGAAGACTGGTTCATTCATTCTCATTCCCCACTTAGCCTTGGAGATCTCATCTGGAGGGATTTGAGAAGAGGAACATAATGAACTAATGAGTTGTCCTAAGAGGGAAGTAATGAATAGTCTGGAGAGAGTGACTCCAGCACTGGATTTCCCCACTGCCAGATGGGACACAAGAACACAAACCACACATGGACAACAAGACAGTATACATTTTGCTGGAGCCTTAGCTCCAGCTTCTTTGTTGTACCATTGTGAGCAGTATCTTGTCACTCATGGCAACAACATATGAAAGAGTAGTCAGGGCATGGCCAGCATTATCATTTGAGGTGGTGGGGAGGGACATAGTGCTTGTATTACAGAAGAGCCAGAGGGAACCTGATCCTATTACTTGCCCTTTTGCAGCTACTATTTTTAGAAGGCTATGAGATGTGTGCGCACCATGATTTGGTTAAAATTAGGAGTCAGTGGGTGTGACTTCCGGATGTTATTATTCCTATCTTTCTCCCCCATAACTTGAACACTGCAGAAAATGTTTGAAAAACTGAGATCACTCCAGTTGCTAGTTGGCATCCAAAAAGTATGGCTCAGAGAACAATCCCATGGTCCCTGGAAAACATCCCAGGAACCATAAGATTCTTCAGAGTCCCTGCTCCGAGGACGTAGACACCAATCTCTCCCCCTCCTTCTCCCCTTTGCAGAAGAACCACCATGGAAAGAACCACACTGGCTTTGGAGGACCTTGGAGAGGTCAGAAAGAAAGTACTGCGGTGGGTGGGGAGGAGAGGCCAGATTATGAAGAACCTTATGGCCCCTCAGCCACTGCCCCACTCCCAAAGCCTCTCTAGATGGGCTTAGAGGCCTGACTAGAAGGAAGAAGAAAAAATAACAAAGGAGGACAGAGAGGTGAAAATTGCCTCTGTTGGTCCTCCCGCCTTGCTGGCAGCCAAGTGGCAGGGCACTGGATAATCAAACACCTCTGAGATCAGAGAGTTCCACCCAATGAGAATGCAACACATAGGATTGTGCCCTTAATTGATGATATGAAAAGTCAAAAATAAAAATAGCTGGGTTGATTTTTCCCACCAGTTGTCCTTCAACCGAACTATGTCTAGTAAAAGAGATGTTTTTCTTTTTAAAAAAGAAAAAGTTAATAGCCTTTTAAAAGTGCAACATCATGCATACAGTGTCTCTGAGGGGGAAGGCATTGCAGCTGAGATGCTACTGTGGAGCACATG
This sequence comes from Elgaria multicarinata webbii, assembly GCF_023053635.1. Taxonomy (NCBI): domain Eukaryota; kingdom Metazoa; phylum Chordata; class Lepidosauria; order Squamata; family Anguidae; genus Elgaria; species Elgaria multicarinata. The sequence goes on from NC_086172.1 coordinate 64,824,479, forward strand.
AGAAATTAAGGAGATGGAACAAATCACAGCTTGAAGCTGACAACCTTCAGATCCCTTTGATGATTGCAGAGTTCTGATGTTCTAACTTGCAGCATGACAAACAGCAATATTCCAGATGCTAATGATTGCAATGGACCAAAATAGGACATGATCTTGACACCCTTGTGTTGATAAGTTGCATAGATGTGGCACTAATTGTCTGTTTCTAAGATAACAGAAATTAATATGAGGGGCAAAGTTCAAATGTGATGAGTTTTATGAATGCTGCAAGGCTCCTGTTGATCTCTGAGGAGTTATCATGTGTCCTGGCCCTTGTAATTATATTGAGCTCCATTAAATGAGTGTCTTATTGCTTGTTACTGGGGACTCACAGATTTTCACTGGACCCTCTTACGACATTGTCTGCCTCCCACACACCTCATGCCTCTTCTTGCCTTCTTCGCATGACAAAAACCCACCCCAGTAAGTCCAATTTATTTTTTGAGACGGAAGTTGCCGCAATCTCCTGCTGTATGCAGGAGAAGCCGCGTGATCAAAATGGCCGACTGAATGGGCCACATGCACGTTGTTTACTTCTTCTTTCAAAAGAGGAAGTAATGGACAAATGCACTGGTGGAAAAGTGACAGTAAGGAAACACGATTTTCCCTTGCGATGACGCTGCAGCACTAACCTAGGTTTGGTTTCCTTTGGAAGGAGGTCCCTGGTGGTTTCTTCGCATTTTGTAGTATTTATATTTATTTGCAACTATTCAAATTGAGTATGGTTGGAGGTCCAGTTGTAATACTCCAACAGAGAACCAAAGTCCATTTCTCCCATCTCAGATCTGCAGGGAGACAACCAGAACCCTAAGATTTTTACAGAGCCCAAACTCTGCTCTTTGTCTCTCTGCCTTTTTGACAGCCAGATCACATAATTCCCACCAGGAATTGGGGAGTGGGTGGAAGAAAGGCATGCATTCCCCCCACCCATCCACAAATGACTTTTTCCAGAACAACCCCCATCTACCTCCTTATCATTGAAGGCCATTACCAATAATTTCTCTAAGAAAGAAGCTATTTGCCTGGACCATTAAGGTAATTTCCAGTAGTCTTACTGGTTTCATTAACTTTCTCCTAGCCAATCCCCCATCTGAAAACAAAAATATTTACCCAGAATGCATTGTGCATTCTTCCTTCAGGTATAGTCCAGTAATCTTTTAGCATCCTAATATTTATTTATTTATTTATTACATTTATATACCGCCCCATAGCCGAAGCTCTCTGGGTGGTTTACAAAAGTTAAAAACAGTAATAATAATAATAATAATAATAATAATAATAATAATAATAATAATAATAATAATATCACCATTTATTATTTCTAAACTCAGGGTTGCTGTGTGGAAAACCTTCAATGGCACTGCAGAGGCCATGGAGATATGTCATCAAAGTAAAGCATAGAATGACTGGGTTCGTACGACACAACAACTTACCATGATGAGAAGCAATGGTGGAACTGAAACTGAAGACTGAAACAAGCTACCTTAATAACCCTCCAACACTTTTTTTTCTAAATGAAAAAGTCACAAATGCCTTTTGTCACTGGTCTGGGACTTGGTCTCTTCACTCATTTGGGTTGCCCTCTTCTGCATCTTTCCAGTTCTGCAATATCCTTTTTGTGACAGGGTAACCAGAACGGTGCCCCTAATTCTGAATGCCACCACACCATTGATTTATATAAGGTATTGTGTTACTGACATTTTTATTTTCAATCCTTTCCCCCATCCCTAACACAGACTTTGCCTTTTTCATTGTTCCTACACACTGAGTTGATGTTTTCATTGAGTTATCCCCATAATCCAAAAGATCTCATTCCAACACAGCCACAGAAGTTCACATCCCAGCAGCGGATATGTGAAATTGGGATTTATTTATTTATTTATAGCAAAACCAACTGGCATGGATCACTTTATATACTTGCAGAAGCTGGACTTTATTCTCCATGTTGTTGCCCATTCACCCAGTCTGGAAATATCTTTCTGGATGGAATCTGCTTATTATTATTATTATTATTTTTATTTATTTATATAGCACCATCAATGTACATGGTGCTGTACAGAGAAAAACAATAAAATAGCAAGACCCTGCCGCATAGGCTTACATTCTAATAAAATCATAATAAAACAATAAGAAGGGGAAGAGAATGCACCAAACAGTAGGGGTGTGCACGGACCCCCCACTCCGCTTCACTTCCAGATCCACGATTTGCGGATCGGGCCGCTCCGCCCTGCCCCCGATCCGCCTATGTCCACTCCGCTCCGAGCTCCGGATCCGGATCGGAGCTCCGTTCCCCCCCCCCATAGGCTTGCATTAAGCTAAAAAAGTATACAACTTTTTTTCTGTTAAAGTTAGAAACCTCAAGTTTGGCACCATGACACCTCATGGAGGTATACACACGCACGCCAAGACTCAAGGCAATCCCATCATCCCCTGATTTTTGGGGAATTTATGAAAATCGGGCAACCCATTCACACCCCTTTCCATAGCTCCGTCAATTTGCACTTTAGAAACCTCAAACTCGCCACCATGATAGCTTGTCCAGGGATACATACGCACGCCAAGACTCAAGGCAGTCCCAGCGGCAGAGCCCGGTAAAGGACCAAGGGAGAGGGGGACCTTACCAGCCTCCGTCCGTGGTCCGTCGCCGTCTTCAATTGAGCCCGCGGTTCCACCAGGAAGTCTGGGCCGCAAGCGGCCCAGGCTTCCTGGTGGAACCGCGGGCTCAATTGAAGACGCTGACGGACCGCGGACGGAGGCAGGTAAGGGAGAGGAGGGCGGGGGGGGGTTACCGGGCCCTGCCGCCGTCGCCGCATGGGCGACAGCGACAGCGGCAGGGCCCAGTAAACCCAACTTACCTTTCCAGCAGAGCTCCGGATCGAGGCGAAGGATCCGCCTTCTCCTCAATCCTCTTCGCCACGCTCCGCCGGCCCCCCAATCCTCTTCGCCTCCGCCTTAAGGTCAGGCGAAGCCCCCCGCTCTGCTCCTGCTTCTCCGGTCCGATTAGAAGCGGAGCACATCCCTACCAAACAGGCACAGGGTAGAGTAAAACTAACAGTATAAATGTCAGAATAAAATCAAGTTTTGTTTCAGCTCAGACCTGGGTTCTAGTCCCCACTTGGCCATGAAGCTCACTGGGTGCTTTGGGCAAGTCACAGACTGTCAGCCTAACCTACCCCACAGAGTTCTTGTAAGAATAAATTGGAGAGGAAGAAGGTTATGTAAACCACTTTGGACTCGTTGGAGGAAAATAGGCAGGATATGAAAGAAAGAAAGAAAGAAAGAAAGAAAGAAAGAAAGAAAGAAAGAAAGAAAGATGCCCCAAATTTTAATCCAGAAGAAAACTCTGCCTCATTTAAAAATAGTTTAGGAAACATTACTTTGGAACTGAATTTTCAAAATGGGAGGGAAGGAGGTTGTTCTCAAACTCAAATGTCTTTTCCACTGATAGATAATGTGGCAGGTCAGCATGTTTACCTGGGACATGAAATCTTTTAGTTCCATGAATATAATTTTAACACACATGGAAAAGAATGTCTCCATTCACTTTTATTATAAATCTTTGTGATTTGTCACTGAACTGGGTGTGTGTGGCTTCTTGCTTATTGGATCAGCTTATAGTTCTACACACACAGTGTAAATCAATGGAGTGAAATGTAGCCATTGACAGCCTTTACAATATGGGCAATTCTTAAGAAATCCTCTCTCTTTGAATAGAAAGGGCTTTCTGACCTATTGAAGCATATCACACATAGCCATCAGTGAAGGCTATTGCTTTAATACCATGAAATCTAACAATTATAAAAGGTACCTGTGGCACATATTTCTAGGGATTAGAACAGTGACAGGGTTAGATTTTTCTACCTTTTATTTTTATGCATACTTGTTCTACTTCTAAATGAACATCAATGCTGAAACAGCCCCTCTTTCCTGGTATCAAATTGGCACCAACATGCATGCCCTGCAAAGCTTTTTCTTCTTTGTGCTTCCATTATACTTTGAATATGTCCATATAAGACTTTCCCGGTGCTGCCTGAGGATTTGCTGCCTTATGAAAAGTATGATGTCAAGCAACTACTAGACAGGTGTGAGAGAAGGATATAGATAGAGATCCTCAGTTAGCCTGCAATCCTATGCTTACCTTTTGATGGGGATTCTACTGACCTCAGTAAGGCTCAGTGTTGGATAATACTGCATGACCTTTTGTACTGTATGACCTTTTCGGAGGCCTGAGCCTTGGAATAAAATGTCATCTGGTCAGTCTTTGAAACATGGAGACTAAGGGAGTCATATGTGCAATTGCTCTGCTTCATTTGTGTATTCTTACAGCGGTTCTGGATGCCATTGGCTTCCATTGGTAGCCCTCCCTGTGTTTTCCCACTGCTTCTTCCATCTTTTTTTTTTTTAACCGGACGAAAACCTGTTCAGACAGAAAAGACGGAACATCTGCACAATGCTATTTGATTGCTAGCGCATAGTCAGGAATGTATTGCAGGGATGTTTTAGTGTTGGATATGCAAATAAGGCTGGAGATATGTTTCTTTCTCCCCAGAGAGTCCAAGGAGGTGATTTCTGCTCTTGCTGGGTAAAATCATTCCATGTTTGCTCTGGTAAACGTTTTGCAGGGTTTTGCATTTCTTTATAAATTGGAGAAGCCTCTTTGACTACAGGGAAAAGTGAGACATATACATCCATGTTCATGTCTCACTGTCTCTATGTGCATAATAATAATAATAATAATAATAATAATAATAATAATAATAATAATAATTTTCTTACCCGCCTCTCCACTTGGATCGAGGTGGGGAACAACAGTAATATAAAACATATTAAAAACTGATTTAAAACATAGCATACATGATTAAAACATCCTTAAAACAGCCTAAAAACGTCTCACTATCCATATCCCTAAAAACTGATTTATAACATAGCATACATCCTTAAAACAGCCTAAAAACATGTCTCACTATCCACATCCCTAATGCCTCTTCCAGCTTTAAAAGACATTGGCCGTCTCCAGCTTAAATTTAGTTTTAAGTAAGAAATAAATGGGTATACATAAGGAGACATGGACTGAAGGGCATGAATTGAGTTGAGTTGATACAAGCAAGTGCACCTCCTAAAGCAATACTGAACTTCTAATAATAATGAGGCAGTATCAGGGCTGGCCCAAGACATTTTGCTGCTTAAGGCAAAGATGGTGCCCCTTCCCCACCCCATTCGACATACAGAAGCTGGTGGGACTGGCAGGTGAATTCTACTTCAACCCCAGCGATGTAATAGCGTCCTCCACTGCACCCAAGGGGAGCAGGGTGGGCTGCACAGCACAGAGAGTTCTAGTTTCCAAAAGAGGGGGCAGCTAAGTGAGCTCATGAGGAATGGCCTCACTCTGCCCAATGGTAGAGCTGGCCCTGGACATTATATACATTTAATAAATATATAATTTGACTTCATTTATTTCATTAAGTGTGACATTCGGAGTTCTTGACAGTTCCCTTTTACAAGAGGGACAATCCTACTCTGTTAGAAATCAATGGCAAAAGGATAATCCTGGGTCCAGCTCCAGCTGAGAGCCCCCTCCCTCCTGCTGTCAACTGTCTCTGCAGAGGCCACCAGTGAGGGAGGAAGCAGCAGCCAGGCACCTCTCCACCGTGCCTGGGTCCAGCTCCAGCTGAGAGCCCCCTCCCTCCTGCTACCAACTGTCTCTGGAGAGGCCACCAGTGAGGGAGGAAGCAGCAGCCAGGCACGTCTCCACCGTGCCTGGGTCCAGCTCCAGCTGAGAGCACCCCTCCCTCCTGCTGTCACCTGTAACTGCTAAACTTTCCAACTAAGATTGTAGTGCCTGAATTTGCTTTCCCTTTCCCCCTCCTCCTCCTCCCTCCCAATCCCCTTTCCTTTTGTGTCATGTCTTTTAGATTGTAAGCCTGTGGGCAGGGACTGTCAAGCAATACTTTTGTAAGCCGCCGTGAGAGCCTTTTTTGGCTGAATGGCGGCATAAAAATCCTTAAATAAATAAATAAATAAATAAAATAATTGAATTTGACATAGCAGGATTGTGGCCAAGAATGTAGCCAACTTCAGAATGGGAGAGAAATCATTCTTTCTTTCTTTTTTTAAAAAAATATTTTTTTTTATCCTTGTATCTTTCATTGAGGATCGTTTGCTGATCTTTCTTCCCCTTGAAAATCTCCCCCTGGATTTAAAGACTAGGCTGACAGTTGTTAAGCGGCTAAAATCAAGCAACTTGTTATAAAACTGCCCTGTGTTTTAAGTGTTTTTTTTTAAGGTGAAGAGGCAGTGTTGGGGAAAAGAATCCTAGAATTTAATTAGAAAGCTTTTCCGCATAGGAAAACTGCTTGTAAAGTAGGTTTAGTAGCGGTTTGGGTTCCAACTGAGTATTTCACTAGGATCTACTGGGATTTACTGTCTGTCAGGAATCGTGCAAAAGATTTGTGCACCCAAAGCCAAATTATGAATAAAATGGCTGGCACTTTTCCAGATCAGCAGTGATTGAAAAATGCCTGGCATCCCACCCCCTCCCCACCCGCGCTCTGCAGCTTTTGCAAAAGTAACAGCACAGTTATTAGACTATGACTGAACCATGTGTACTATCACGGTACCTGAGATCTATTGCAATGACATCTCATCCAAATGCATATAAAGCTTAAGTTTCCGACCCCACCTGAAAACTGCTCCTTTGTTTTAGAGCTGAGCCCAAAGTAGCCCCCTATGTTTGAATTTGTTTTCGCTATTGCAGAAAAATTCTGCATTTGTTTGGCAGTCAGCCTGAAATGTCATTTAGACTTATCTGCATTTCCAGGAGCATGCATTATTGGGAAGGCCCTCCTGATCATGTTCACTGATATAATGCTATCATGTGTCACAGTTTTGTCTTGTTGGCTGTGTGAATCCACATGATGCAGTTTATAGAAGCAAATAGAGCCAGAGAAAGAGGTTTCCATGGATGTGGTAACCCACAGAAACTCTAGAGAAAGTAGATTTCCAGATGTTTTGGACAGGGCTAGCATCATGGGTAGGCATGATGATCAGGCACCAGCCAAGGCCCACACCCCAGCAGGGGCATACTTACAGACAAAAGCCTATGGAGTTGCTCCTCTTCTTCACCATGGCAACCTGCCTTTCACTCTGGCCCAGACAATAGTGGTGGTGACAAGGAGGAAGAGTGTATGCCACTGCGTACTTGCTCACTGGCTCTCTGCCAGTCAAGCAAGCATGTGGTAACAATAATAAGAAACAGGATGAGGACCACGAACAGCTGGTGCCCATGGTGGTGAGAAAGTAGACTGACTGAGAGAGGGGGGCCTATTGAATGTATCTTGCCCAAAGGCCCTCAAAAATCTGGACCTCCCAGCCTTCCTGACCACTGGCCATGCTGGCAGGGGTTTCTGGTAGTTGAAGTCCAAATCATCTGGAGATCTACCTTCTGTGCAGCATTGCCCTAGAGGCCCAATGGCAGCTCCGATGGCATCGGCCACATTTTTTGAGAGAATGAGCATAAGAAAAAAACATAGCTCATTTGTGGGAAGAGATACTTCATGATTAGAAATGAGGTAATGCCAATGGGCAGTGGAAACCTAGTGTATTATGGGAAGTGCCATAAAGAAAGATGCACTGAAAACATCTGAATGAAAATTATATATTTTAATAAGAACATTCTCTTACTCAGCGAATAGTTTTTTCTTTCCTTGCAAGGGTGTTTCTATGAAATAAAATATGGACATGCCAAAGCACTATATTAAGAGTCACACCAGTGCAAAGGAAGTGGACTGCTAACTAGGGGTGTGCATGGACCCCCCCCCCCCCGATCTGCTTCTCTTCCAGATTCGCAACTTCCGGATCAGATCCGCTCTGCTCCGCTCTGCCTACGGTCCGCTCTGCTTCGCTACGAAACTCCGGATCCGGATCGGAGCTCCGCTTTCCCCCCCATAGGCTTGCATTGAAATCCCAAAAAGCCTTGCATTGAAATCCAAAACAACTTTTTTTCTGTTAATGTTAGAAACCTCAAACTTGGCACCATGATAGCTTATCCATGTATACACATGCATGCCAAGCCTCAAGCAAATCCAAGCCTCCCCTGATTTTTGGGGAATTTTTGAAAATTGGACACCCCATTTTCAGACATGGGATTTTCTCTGACATTTTGATGGATAAAAAACTTTGAAGTGGGCACCCTCACAGATGCCATCTAGATCCACATTCATGGCAAGTTTCAAGCAAATCCCATCATCCCCTGATTTTTGGCGGGGGTTTAACCTTTTAACTCACCCCAATTCAAGTCCCATGCTAGAACTCCATCAATTTTCACATTAAAAATGTCAAATTAGGCACCATGACACCTGATGCATGTATACACATGCATGCCAAGCCTCAAGCAAATCCAAGCCTCCCCTGATTTTGGGGAATTTTTGAAAATCGGATACCCCAGTATCTCAGGGATTTAAAGCTGCAGATGGCCATTTCAATGGAAATCCCAACATGCCATGAATTGGGGAGTAGATAAACCTAAATATGAATCTTCTTCCACACTTGAAAAACTGATTTGGAACTTCAAAAAGTCTAAGTGAGCGCAGGAAGGGCTTATCCCCTGAGTCAAAGCAAGACACACACAAACCATCCCTGCGAGGCGGGCACAGAGGAAGAGGACTGGGAGCAAGCATGCTGGAGGCTTGTGGGCACGAACCACAAAGCCCATCATGTAGTACAGCTCCCAGGCACCAGGCGGGCAGAGAGGCAGGCAGAGATATGCCATAGATCTATGGGGGAGTCAGTCCCGGCAGATGCCCCACCACAGCAGCACTCAGGGGGAGGAGGGAATGCAGGCAGGCAGGCAGGCAGCAAACATTTCTGGGGGCACAAGGAAATGAGCCAAGGATTGTTTCAAAGCCAGCAGTAATGCAAACCATCCCTGCAAGGTGGGCACAGAGGAGGAGGACTGGGAGCAAGCATGCTGGAGGCTGGTGGGCACGAACCACAAAGCCCATCATGTAGTGCAGCTCCCTGGCACCAGGTGGGCAGAGAGGCAGGCAGAGATATGTCATAGATTATTATGAACCACAATGAAAGCCTGCCTGACTTCACTGAAGAGGAAAAGCCAGGAGAGCTTGGGCTATGGGGTGTATAAATATGTAATAAATAAATAAATAAATAAACAAAGGAGGGGCGGAATTAAAAGCAGCAGCGTTGCTGAATAAACAACAAGAAGATTTTTTTAAAAAAAGGCTATGTCTGTCTTTTACCAGTAAGAGGAAAGTGGACGTGCCCAGGGGGAGGGTGAATTATGCCAATTTGACTGGCCCTAAGTAAGTACCAGTCTTTAAGAAGCTACCTGACACTTCAACTCATGACAGGCATTAGCTTCTAGAAGTTCTTGATTGTTTAAACTTTGGAGTGTTCGGATGACACTCCAAGAGCAGGAGTGTGTGCACTGGGCATGTCCACATGCCCTAGGGGAGCTAATCCCCTTGCACCACATCTATTCAGTTGTTTACCAAGGTTAGGGTGGGTAGCAGTGCTGTGTTTCCTATCTGTTATTTATTTGCTTAGTATATGATTTCAGGTTGTGTTTGTGCATTTGGTGGGGCTACTGTTTAAAAAAAAAACACTGGGAAAAGTCCATTCAGAGACTAAGAAAGAGAAGTTTCCCAGTATCCCAAGTTACTAAGTATCCTGTTTTGCCTATCCCCCCCTCCAACTTTGGGATTGGAGGATGCTTCATCAGGTGATCATGACTGGGAGTTGAATCTGCCTCTCAGCACTTCAGAAAGGTACCTCTCCTGCTTTTTTTACTCTATCTTTTAAAAAATTATAGCAAGCAAACCGCACCATGCAGAGTGCTGAAAATAGGCTCAAAATTACCCCCACCCACGACTCTCTAAGCACACCAAGTTTCAAATAGTTAGCTTGAAAAACAAAAAAGTTATCCACTAATCTTTTCCGCAATGCAATCCTGTGGGCAAAAAAATCCAAAATGGCGGGCGGAGCGCTCCCCAAAAAGAGGAGCGCTCCGCTTATGGTCGCTTCTCTTCGCCATGCTTCTCCAGCCCCCCAATTCGCTTCTCCTCCACCTCAGGAGGAGGCGGATCAACCCAATTCGCTGTTGCTTTTCCGATTCTAAGCAAAGCGGATCACACCCCTACTGCTAACACTCTTATTATGTACTGTGATAAAGCGGTTCTTGTTTCTATTGGAATCAAATGATACATTACAGAAAGAGATGTAGATTGTGTGATGTAAAGTGATGCTGGTTTATATTAGGCATGTGCATTTTTACAGAAATACATTTTTGTTAAAGATATGTCTGTGTTCTGCACATATAGTTTGTACTTCAAAGTGACTCCAGAGTTGTGATAGACCGATAAAAGGGGTATTTAGTAACCAAAACTCCCATTAAGTGCAGAGTTTAGCGTTTATGTGCCAAAGAGCAAGTCGCTGTACAATCCAATTTCTTAATTCCATGCTGCAGCATGAGGTAATAAACATCCCATAAATCATTCATTAACTGAACAGCACATGTAAAGTTCACAAAGGATTAGATAAAATAATGGTTTAGAATTATACAAATTGTTTTTGATTGGTACCCCAACCCAATGTACCCCAATGTACCCCACAGCAATGAATTTTAATCCTGTTGTTATGTTTTTTTTATGTTTTTCAACTTTGTATATTTGTTTTTAATGTTTACTGTTTTTAACTTTTGTAAACCGCCCAGAGAGCTTCGGCTATGGGGCAGTATATAAATGCAATAAATAAATAAATAAATAAATAAATAAATAAATAAATAAATAAGAATGACATGGGTTTTAGCTGATATCTGCACAATGTTCCACATTTCTGTATTTTGCTGGGGGGCGGAGTGTTATTAGATGGCCAATGTGAGGAACAATTTCTTATGTCTATCCTTTTGACTGCAATTGTGATGGCCCAGGCATAGAGAAACATTTTTGCCAAGGGCCAAAAAGTTTTGGGAAGTTAATGGCAGGCATCCCCAAGCTGGTACCCTCCAGTTGTTTTGGCTTCCATCAGCCAACATCGCCAATGGTCAGGAATGCTGGAAGTTGGAGACCTAAACAGGTTGGGGACAGCTGGTTTATGGGCACAAGCTGGTGAAAGTGAATCTCAATTCGAGCCCCTTTCATGTGTTTCAGAAAGGGGCTTTGTGTGATTAAAGGGGAAGCCAAGCTGTGCTGCTGATCTCACCCTTGGGGTCCACATGGATGTTTGCAGGGGGAAAACCCTGCGTATGTAGACCTCTATGTTCACAGGTTTCCCCAGTAGCTGTAACCTTGACTGCAGAATATTTCAGCTCCTAGGGAAGTCTATGCACACAGAGGTCTATGCATGTAGGATTTCCCCTTGAAAACACCCATGCCTAATGTATGGGCATTGTCATGTCTAACCCTACTGCTCCTGTTTTGGAAGAAGGTGTTTCAGGTAATCAATCCCAATCAGATTCAGAAATAGAAGAAGCAGCGCCAAACACTAGCCAGCCTGTACCAATGGGGGAGAAAGCTCTCACGGGCAATTCACCAGCTGGGAGCCAGCCCTCTCCAGAGCTTATCTCCTCAAGGCCAAATCCTACAGAATCGGGGGAAGTGAGGGTGCTTCTGGCAGCGAGAGTTCCGTAACACTAACTGATGCTAGAATCCACCAGAAGCTGAAACGCACGGCCCGAAAAGGAGCCATGAGAAAGTCGGAGAGATTATGCCAGAACCGACACCAGACCAAGTGCTTTGAAGTTACGATCATTTGAGAAGTAACTTCTTTCTCTTCTTGAACAGACAATTGTCTTGCTTAGTTTGCATAGTGTTGCCTCAGGAGTCGTTTCTAAGAGGTAGCCTTTATTCAGGTAGAAGAGACATTTGTTGTTTAATAAAAGCTTTGTAGATTACTTAGCAAGCTTAATCATTTGCTTTTCGTCGAAAGTACAGGCGGTTTGAGAGACACAACAGGCATTGAGGGCAGGGCCAGGGGAAACTGTGTGATTTCAGGGGCAGGGCTAGTAGTGCCCCACCCCAAAGGGGCTTCGTCTATAACACATGAAAGAGGAGGGGCCCTGGCTCAGTGGTAGAGTGTCTGCTTGACCTGCAGAAGGTCCCAGGTTCAGTCCCTGGCATCTCCAGGTAGGAGATGAACTTCTGCCCTTAAAAGAGACACAGGTGTACTTTGGAGTATCAGAGATCTCATAAAAATGTTCTGAACCACTTCCATAGTGGAGACACTTGTATTTCTCCATACCTCTGCAACACACATCAATTGCAGAAACTACCTTGTTCAGAAACACCTCAACTGCAGGTGCAATCAAACTCCCTCCATGGGAGCAAGAGAATTGCATTCAAGATTGAATGGAGTGAGAAGATTTCAGTTTAACTACATCTAAGTATTGCTTCCAAGGAAGTGGGGCATTAAAACATAGCTCCGAATATCTAATATTACGCAGCTGTTCAACGAGCTTGTTGTCCATTTTTCATGTATGAGTATTTCTCTCCCCCTGCCCTGCCCCCAAATTACTATTTTGGTCTTTAGTATATAGAAATGCTCTTCTATATAAAACTTATATATATCATCCTTCACCAAATCAGATTCCAGGGGTGACGCAGTTACAACAATGTAGATAATAAATTATTTTAAACCCAAAACAATTCAATAAAACACTAATCTCAAGCAACCATAAGAAAAGACATCCTATCTATCTATCTATCTATCTATCTATCTATCTATCTATCTATTCTTTACATTAGGAACAAATGACTTCACTTTTGTGTCATCAACAAAGGCTCTGTTCAGAAGACACCTTAAACGATGGCTTTAACCACGGTGAATAAGCCATTTTGCCTTATTCACCATGGTTAAACCTGTAGCTCAAGGTGACTTTTGAACAGGGCAAGAACCTTCTCTAGTGCACTGAAGAGAATTTATTCCTTATATCACAGAAGACTGGACCAATAATATTACTACTGTCCACAGAGAATCAACCTCTTTCCCCTCCTCATTTTGTAGTTTCCACAGTCAAAAAGAAACTCTTGCTTCAACTAGCCTTCCCCAACTTGATTCCTTCTAGATGTTTTGGTCTTCAGTTCACATCAGCCCCAAACAGCATGGCCAGTATGCTGGGCACTGTAGTCCAATATTTATGGAGGGCATCAGGTTGGGGACTGCACACCCACCCTTCCACCCACCATGTTTAAAAAGAGATGGGAAAGGAAGCTAACAGTTCTGACACGCTATAAAGTTGCATATGGCTAGCTAGATACATTTTTCTTAATACATGGATATAAAAAAATTGGTTCACTCTGGGTATACTTAAATGCTAAAGCATAGCCTTTTCTTTTTTAACGTAGGATTAGTGTAAACAATTAGTTCTAGAGTAGCTCCAGCTACTACAGTGGGACTAATCTGAATGAAACAGCTTTGGAATCACATTCACTGGCTTCTAACCATAATCCTATCATGCCTCTGTGACGATAGCATCCTCCTGATCTGTGTACGTACCCACGCAAGCAACATGAAACTAGTCACAGTAGAAGAGGCCCTTACTGTAGGCTGGATGGCTGAATAAGGTTTTCTAAAATTGCAGTATTTACGGAATTGTACATGGCGCTTATAGAAATGCTATTAGCACGAATGGCATTCACTATGGATTGGATACAAATATATTTATTTGGACTCATTGTCTACACTATGGGCCAGGGGCAGGTAATAATATTGTTATTTTTCTTACCCTGTCCTTGACCACCAAATACCAGTAACGGCTTACCCTAATTCTGGAAGATGCAAGATTATGAATCTTGTGACTCCATTCAGTTCCAGTGAAGTCAATTGAAGTATAGTGGCTGAAATCCAAATGCTTCAGTTTAGCTCATTTAGGTATTTCAGGATGTTTATGTCTTGTGCTTCCCAGGCATTTGCAATATTTTGGAGCCTGGGAAATCAACGACAACTCCAAGGAGACCGTTTATATTGGGATTGTGGTATGGCGGGGAGGTTTAAACCCATTCACATATACTGCAGTCCCAGTAACAGACCCAATGCCTAGCATGTAGAAGCTACCTTGGTCAGCTCCAGGTAGGGCTGGAAAAGATGGGCCAGATCTATACCAAGCAGGATATAACACTTTGAAAGCAGTTTGAAAATGGTATATGGAATGTGTCATGGGCCCCAACAGTTGTCAGTGCACTTCATTCTGGGCTCAATTCAAGGTGTTGGTCTTAACATTTAAACCACCAGTTTAGATGTCAAGACTGTCTAAAGAACCACCAGTCTCATTATCAACCTGCCCAAGTATTAAGATCATCAGGAGAAGCCCTTTTGAAGGCACAGAAGCCCATTAGTCAGGCACACATAAAAGGCCTTTCTCCTGTTGCCCTCAAATTGCCTATCCGCCACGCCCTGGCACATGGACGTGCGGGGGCCGTTGCGGGTGGGGGCGGAGAGACGCGGCGCTGGGGGCAAGCTATTGGCGCGCCCTCAGTGGGACCACTCGGGGGAGGAGGCAGCGCAGGATTTAAAGCGTTTTGCCCCTCCCAGCGCCCTCTTCGGCGCGAGTCTCCCTCCCTCCCTCCCTTGTAGGCAGTGTGGGTTCTCCGGTTGCCCGTTTGGGGGCCAAGTAGGAATTTTTTGCTCATATCCTAAGTTGGCTATGAGTTTTTTCGCCTACTTCACACTGTGAGACAAAGAGGGAGTAATAATTAAGTTAATCTGGCGTTACTGGTCACAATTTTGATTCGGCGGTTATTTGCGGGCATTGTGGGCGAGCATAGGAATGGTGAGCATTCTTTGGCACCGTTAGTGGTGAGGGGTAACGTCTGAGGCTCACAGCTGGGAGCCTTGTGGCAACAGCTGGTGAGATAGGGCTTACCTCTGAGGCCAACCTTTCTCACTCACCCGGAGTTTTGTAACACGGGGGGAGCGACACCGGAAGGCCTACCAACCCCATCCTGGGGAAGCCAGAGGGGGGGGTGGAATACAGGCCACACCTCTCTGGCTACGAATGACTCGCCCGATCCCTTTAAGGCCAGATGGATGGCCAAGATAGGATGCCCGCTTAGGCCTCCACCTCTTGCGGAATTTTCAATAAAAGTGGCCCTTATTTTAAATCCATTTTATGTTTGTCGTCTCTTTATTTACGCACTCCACTCACGCAACTATGGAATGTGCTTCCTCAAGAACTCTGTTGGCCTTCAGAAAGGGTATAAAGACACATCTCTTCAAGTTAGCCTTTTAAAATGTATAGTTTTGTATGTTTAATGTTTTAAATGTTCCCATTTTTATTGTTTTAAATTGTTATACACAATTGTTGTATAGAAAGGGTGTAAAGATGCATCTTTTCAATTTAGCCATTTAAAATGTGTAGTTTGTAATGTTTGAATATTCTCACTGTTTTTAACATTCTTATTTTTATTGTTGCAGGGTTTTATTGTTTCAAATTGTTGTACACTGCCTTGATGGCTTTTTAGCAGATGAGGCGCTATATAAATGTTAATAATAAATACATGTGCCTGTCACCCACCCCAGCTGCTATGAACACCAACAGATGTGTTAAATGCAAACATGGCTAAACATACTCTGGCCCTTAAGCCTTGTAGCTATACCAAAAGCACAAAACAATGACTGCATTATGTTTTAGTCTTTCCCTGGTCAAGCAGTTAACACAGTGTATAATTCTGTTTTTAGCAAAGGCACTATAATACTAATGACGGATCCACAGTAGGGCAGGGCAACGAATGAATAAAAATAAAAATAAACAGCATCAAAAATAAACACACGCACATACAGAACATAAAAGCAGAGGGTTGTGTATTGATAAATCAGTTTTGCATCCTTCAGAACATAATGTGTGAGGAATTGCAACCTACAGAGAGCCAAGTGTTTGCACGGCTAGCCAGATCCTAGCTAAAGCCCTGAATAC
Source organism: Elgaria multicarinata webbii (assembly GCF_023053635.1). Taxonomy (NCBI): domain Eukaryota; kingdom Metazoa; phylum Chordata; class Lepidosauria; order Squamata; family Anguidae; genus Elgaria; species Elgaria multicarinata. The sequence goes on from NC_086172.1 coordinate 64,840,440, forward strand.
AATGCGTCATTATGATTAATTGCGGGTAATGAGTGTTTTATGAACCTCAGAAAGAGAAGCATTTGTTTCCTGGGTCCTCCAGCTGCAGCCTCTTGTTTTTGTTTTAAAGCTTTAGCTGAACAAAGCCAAATAGATTATGAACCAACCAACCCCCCCCCCCCCTCTATTCTGCTACTATAGAACAATCCCTATCAGGATTGCTGGATCCTTTCCTACTTACACTTGTATACATTCACTGGCTTCTTTACATGAGTAAGCAATGAGAGCTGAATTTGGTCCACTGTAACAGTTTGTAGTTTTCTTTTCTTTTTGGGCAGTGAGGTGATAGAAAAAGGAAATCCACTCAAAAATAAAAGGACCAAGCCACATCTTTATAGATGTGGATTTATGCTGCTTTCTATGCCAGTGTATTCAGTTGCTTCGCTCTCCAGACAGGAAGTGACAGTGTAATGTGTGAACACCCTTACAGTCAGACAAAATCAAGCCTAGTTTGTGACGGCTGCTGAGATTGACGAGGCCTTCACAGCACCATTGCCCTCCCTCTTTCGTGGAAGTTTAAAGAGGGTCCAGATGATGTTTTCTTCTATTCTTGACCTTCTTGGGTTTTCTTACTGTTTCTTCCATCTTTTTCCTTAATACAGAAAATCTGTTAAGGAGAAGAAGATGGAACAGCTGTGCAAAGGCCTTCTGACTAAGAGGGCTAGAGGAGCCCTCTGTCTGGAAGCACGCGGTATCTCTAAATTAGAGATACTAAAAAAAATGTTATCACAACAAATGTCCTTTTTTTTTTTAGTAATTTAATCATCTTGGGTATATCCAATTGCAAGCCATAAAGTCTTATTTATTCACATTTTTCTCTCATCCTTCAAGGACCTCAGGGGAGTAAAACTTTTATCCTCACAACAGCCCTGTGAGGTACATTAGGCTGAGAGTGGTTGGCCTGAGGTCACCCAGTGAGCTTTATGGGTGAAAGGAAATTTGAACTGAGATCTTACCAGTCATAATCCAATACTTTAACCACTATGCCACAATGACTCGCGTTGTGAACCTTGTCCCCATAGGCGTGCACAGCACATTTCATTAGGTGGCTCGGCCAGGGATTTTTTTAAAAGGGTTTCACAGCACATAATTAAGACAAACCTGTTCTACATAACATCTTAATGTTAAAATCACTGAAATAAAGAAAAGGAGACATTCAATGTATCTGAAATTAACACCACTGGCTATGGAAGTTAGAGAACTATGGCAATAGGGGAAAGTTACATGTATTCCATTAGTCACCAGCAACACATCATTTTTTAAAATTCTTTTACAGAAAACATTCAAAAATTAGGCCTACTAATTGGTTTCATGAAGGAAGGACTTCTTCACACAGCACATAGTTAAGTTATGGAACTCACTACCACAGGATGTGGTGATGACCACCAATCTGGATGGCTTTAAAAGGGGGTTGGATAAGTTCCTGGAGGCAAAGCCTATCAATGGCTACTAGCCCTGATGGTTGTGTGCTATCTCCAGTATTTGAGGCAGTAAGCCTGCGTGCACCAGTTGCTGGGGAACATGGGTGGGAGGGTGCTGTTGCACCACGTCCTGCCTTGTTGGTCCCTGGCCGATGGCTGGTTGGCCACTGTGTGAACAGAGTGCTGGACTAGATGGACCCTTGGTCTGATCTAGCATCAGGGCATTTCTTATGTTCTTAAAATACATCCACACCAATATCAGGAAAGCTGTCACACTTAAAACATGTTCAATAGTCAGGAAATTTCTGAATCAGTAAAAGACAGCATGAGTTGGTAAAGCCCATCATGTTCATCTAGAAAGACCACCACTCGTAAGAAAAAAGAGATGATGATAAATAGTAATGGCAAACCTGTTAATTTTTAAAAACAAATTTTTTAAGAGGGATGAACAGTTATCAGCAATTGTTTAAAAACATACAACATCCCATTTATATCAAACAAATTGGAGAGGAAGGTCTATGGGTCAAAATGCATTATTTAAAAATGAATTACTGTTTTCTAGCACCAACAAGTTCCACTTCTTCCTTTGCACTACTCAAGCAAGCGAGCCAAACCACATACCACAGAGGATGACTAAAAACAACTATCTATATCTATGTTGAGAAAGAATTTCCTTCATGACTCAAAATTCCTGATCCCACCCAGCAAAAGTTTTGGGAAATTCACTCATATTGGCATAGGTTGAGATATTTTGCTGGTCAAATTTACCATCAGTAGAATTCCAATGGAAATACCTTAATGGAAATGTCTTTGTGACTTTTAACAATTTTACTTTGGGCTTTCAGTCTAGAGAAACTGCAGGTGGATGATATGAAATAACTAACAATTACAGGAGAAGTGAAAAACCCTTCTCCATCCAACACCCCACCATTAGGCTGACCACATGAAAAGGAGGACAAGGCTCCTGTAAATTTAACAGTTGTATTGAAAAGAGAATTTCAGCAGGTGTCATTTGTATATATGGGGAACCTGGTGAAATTTCCTCTTCATCAGAACAGTTAAAGCTGCAGGTGCCCTGCCCTCTTTTAAATCTGGTCACTCTAGTATAGTTCCTGCACTTTAACTGTTGTGATGAAGACGGAATTTCACCAGGTTCTCCATATACACAAATGACATTCCCTTTTCTATGCAACTGTTAAAGATACAGGAACCTTGTCCTCCTTTTCATATGGTCACCCTACCCACCATGCCTATTGGCACAAGATCCAATAGTTAAATAAAAAAAAAATCAGTGAATTTGTTGGAAAACCTTAGGAAAATTTAAAGCAGTTCTGTGATTTGTATCACTGCTTCAGTGTGCTGAACTATCCTTGTCATTTTATGAACGGGGTATGACTTTATTTATTTATAGTTTCTTCTATTTTATTTCTATGGGGAAAATAAATGTAATGAAGTCCAGAACACAGATGCAAGAAATGGAAGGGGGGAAATCAAGTCAGGGATTTGGATTTTTAAATTGTTGAGGGGGGAATTTACACACTTTTTGGCACCAGGGACAGGTTTTGTGGAAGACAATTTTTCCATGGATGGGGGGTGGGGTTTGTTGAGGGGATGGTTTTGGGATGATTCATGCACATTACATTTATTGTACACTTTGTTTCTATTATCATTACATTGTAATATATAATGAAATAATTATACAACTTACCATAATGCAGAATCAGTGGGAGCCCTGAGCTTGTTTTCCTGCAACTAGGTGGGTTAGGCTGAGAGACTGTAACTGGCCCAAAGTCACCCAGTGGGTTTCAATGGCCAAGTGGGGACTAGAACCTGGATCTGGCAAGTCACAGTCCAACACTCAAACCACTATGCCACACTGGATTAGATAATGGCAGGGCCTGCCCCATAGAAAATGAATGGAGAACCTCCAGCCCACAGGCTGGATGCAGCCCCTGGGGGTTTCCATCCCTGTGCAAGCAAGCTTCTTTTACTGTTAACTCTGATCACTGATTGCGGATAAGAGGATATTTAAAAGCATTTATCCTTTAAATATCCTGCAAAGAATGGGATAGTTGCAAAGATTTTGAGCAGTGCCTTTTGCAGGCAAGAGAGCTGCTGCCCAGAATTAAGGTGTGCATTTTACAGACCAGAGACCTGCTTACTTGTGAGTAGACATGCAGAGACTTTGAATTTGGGATGCTCTTTAAAAGTGTTGCGGAGTAATTCATTCAGAAGTCTTGTCCTGCTTGCTTCTGAGTAGGGCTAGACACACAGAGAGACGCGCGGGCAGGCAGGTAGAGCGTGCTCGCCCAGAGCCCCCTGCCACGACACAGGCTCTGAACAACAGACCGGGCCGAGGCTACTCCCTGCTCAAGCCAAACACCACTGCTTGATACGCCTGAGGCAAGTGATAAAACCCACCTTCCTCCAAACTATGTGGAGAAAGGGGTTTAAATGGAGAAGGATTTTAATATATAAAATAAAACACTGTGAGTTATATGTGCTGAGGTGAATGATTATCAGAGTGGGTGCTAAATGTGTAAATTTCAAATGATAAATGCCAAACAGACACATGGGATTTTTGTGGTAGTTTAAAAACAAAACAATCAAAATTTATTTTTAAAAGTTCACAAGTTTTGTTTCAAATAAACCATTTAAAAACCTTTTTGAAACCTTTCATACAATCCTTTCACTCAATCACATACGCGCTTTCCTTTTTCTCACACAATCACTCTTGAACTTTCTTTATACTGTTAGTTTTACCCTACCCTGTGCCTGCTTACCCTACCCTGTGCCTGTTTGCATTCTCTTCCCCTCCTTATTGTTTTACTATGATTTTATTGGATTGTAAGCCTATGCGGCAGGGTCTTGCTATTTACTATTTTACTCTGTACAGCACCATGTACATTGATGGTGCTATATAAATAAATAATAATAATAATAATTCTTTATTATCAGTATTGATTAATATACATCAACTACGTGCACACCACACTCCAAAGACACCACTCTCTACACTGACCCTCAAATTTCCCAGAACTTAAGTACCCTAAATACAGAGAGCACTAAAGACTGTAAGAGTACCTAACAAGTCCCCCTCAATCCCCTCAGTCATTCCCTTATATATATCACTCCTCCCCCTCCCAAGACATTCTAACTCCGCCCACTCAGGCCAACATTCTAAAAACCACAGACTTACACACTGCAGACATACATTTGGGAACTGACTTGTGGGGTGTAATGCCACACCCCCTTCCTCCTCCTCAGCAGCAGGAAAGGAGGCGCCGCCCCGCCCGCTACACTTGCGCACATGAGGAGGAGCAAGCAGGAGGAGGAGCAGGAGAAAGAAGGCAGGGGCAGCCACGGCTCAGTTTCCCTGCAGTTGAGCTCTGTGCAGCCGCCTTTGGCCTGCGTTTTCCCCACACACACATTGCAACGGGAAGTTTCCCGGCTTCAGATTCGGCGGTTACCTCGTTCCTCCTCAGTTGATGGCCCTGGAAGAGAGGCTTGCCCAAACACATTTGAAGAGTGGGCGGGGCTTAGCAGCAGATTAGGGGGTTCAGTTGAACCTGTTGTCTGCACGCCAATGCTTGTCCCCTACTGATATTTCTTCTCCCCCACCTTACCAGCACCATTGATCATGAGAAGCTCAGCAAACTCAATAGCTAAACATGGATTTGAGGCAATACATATTTTTCTCCATTAGTTCTCCCCCACTTTGTGTTATGATTTTAAACCTGAACAACTTGTCCTGAATTCTCAAATGACAGTTTTAAAGAGAGAGAGAGAGAGAGAAAGAGAGAGAGAGAGAGAGATGACTGCTTATTAGAGGGGAAAAGGCCAGACAACAACTTGGCATTCTAAAACTGCAGTAGATTTATTTTTAATTTGGTGATTGTGATGCTGATGCTGTGGGGTGTTTGGTGCTTTACCAAGTACGAGAGGACAGGTTTCTGGCCCAAGGAGCTTCAGCACAGGGGAAATAAATAGAAGGAGAAGGAAATGGAGGCAGAAGATAAAACAGGGAAGCAAGATGCCATTGCTTCAGTTGCTTCTTGGAGACTCTTCTGGACGTTCGTCTACCTTTATCATCTATTAGAGATAAGGAATGGGTTATTGTCCAGATGTTCTTGGACTGTAACTCCTATCATCCTCCACCATTAGCTATGCTGGCAATGGCTGCTGGCAGCTGCTGTCTACCAACGACTGGAGGAACACACATCTGCCACCCTTGAATACAAGCTTCTCATTTGGTGGTGTCCTGGTTATGGTTTAAAAAGCCTTATGGAAATTCCAGGGGGCCTTCTAGTATGAGTCCCTCATATTTCCCTTGATGTAAATGTTTCTTAAAGAACTTTGCCTTATTCCAGAGTGCTATAACACCACAAAAACACTGGATGATTTCCAAACTTTCTGTAGACTCATTGTAGTTTATACAACAGACACAAACTGTTCCTGTTTGTGAGATTTTGATCTGCGATTCCTTTCTTTGACTCCGTCAATAGCAGCTTTTATTTCAGGAAATAGAATTTATTAAGAATAAGCCATGACTTAATTAAAAGTCTTTGGGGCCCTTTAAATGTGCCCAAGCCACATGGAAGTTACTTTTTTGTGAAATGGAAACTGGTGCAATGTTTAAATGACTGAACTATGTGGGTGGGATCCAATAGTACAATCCTGACCACAAAATTGGCACTCTACTGGTTGCAGATGGAAAGGTACTGATTCTTGGGAAAGACCCATACAACAACAGGCCTATGTCAACATGGCTGGGTCATTTAAACATTACTCCAGGTGTATGAAAAAGTTGCTCCCAATTGAGAAGGAGAGTAATAAAGTACAATACTTAGAGCTTAATTGGCATCAGAGCTCATCCTTGGTACTTTTTTCAGTGTAAGTATCAATCTCTGAAGCTTGTGAGACAGCAATAGTAACTTTGACTGCACTTTCCTCACCACTGAGTAACCAAAGCCAGCCCTCACACACCTTGGAATAGCAAAAGAGCTTCTAGGTCAGCCAGAAGCAGCATAATTCCTTTGCAGGCCTGAGGCCCTGCACCCATTTTGTCACAGCTGCCATATGACTCTGTAGTTTGTAGGTTGGTTGGGAATCAGCCGATCCATATGTAGGACATTTCCCCCGTAACCAAGATGTGCTACAGACATGATGTAGAGGCCACCTGGAATTACCCTTGCATGGCAGCCTCTCCGCACAGTGTCCTTCTGTGTTATCTTAACATCCCAATGATCACATCCCTGTGACAAAAGCTGGGGTGAACACCCTCCAACCACAAACAAGAAAAATGAATAGTCACAAACTGTTTAAATAAATGTATATATCTTGTGGATTATTCTGCCATTAGATAGTTTAAGTCATTGCCACTGCAAAGAACGTTTGGTGGTGCAACTGAAGGAGTGTTGTGGGGCAAGGATGTTTTGCTCATCACATAAGCACCGTCCAAATTGGGGCTACACATGAATCACTAAAAAAGAGGACACATATATGCATTTAGAAATAATTCTGACAATTATTCAGGAATAATTCAGACAATTTCAATAGATATCCAGAACAGCTCACCCTAGTGTGGAAGAGTATGAACACATGGCCGGTGTGCCTTGCTCAGTCTACTGACCACGTTCTTTTGATGGGCAACTTCAGTCTCTCCCTTCTGACATTGTTTTCCTTTAAAATGGACTTGGACAGGAGGACTTCATATAGCAGATGCCTTCACAACAGAAGAAACTTCTATGGCAGCCCTTTAAACAGAGAACTGTCTTCTGTAAAAGAGGACACCTGCCCCCCCTCCTAGCCTCTTCTCCCTAATCTATGCTGAATAAAATCATGACAGATATTTAGAAACCAGAGTTCAATCAGAGCAGATTACTAGAGATGTGTTAAGGCCAAAAGAGAAAAAAAAGAAAAGAAAAGAAAATCTCTGCATAGCACTCTGCTCTTGGCCAGCCGACTTTGCTGCTTCCTCCTCCCAACATGAAAGTGTACATTACAGGTTGGTAGGGAATTTATCCATGTGCACAATAATATAACTAATCATCATGCAAGGGGATACCAGAAGAGTAAAATGTATCACAAAAGATTTTACTGAAAAAACACCTGCTCTTTCACCTCCTCACCCCAAAAGAGGGCCATTTTGCCAAATAGTCTCTGAATATTCTCATCCCTTTTATGTGTGGCGCCTGTCATTTTGCCCCAAGAATGCCCTGGAATGATGCCAGGTCTGGGAGATTGTGGGGAATACAAAATGGCGCCCATGGTGTCCTGGGCAGCTCCTGCTCCTGGCAGCAGTAGCAAACCACTCACACAGCCATTAGGAAAGGAAAAGAAAGACGACATGCTGCTGTTGATGGGCAGCCTCACCTGCAAGGAACTGTTGGAGAATTTATTTTCCTTTTGGCAAATATTTGGTAGAATGCCCCCCCCCCTCCACTCAATTTTGCTGCCTATGAATAAGGTCGAGAATTTGAGGAGCTGTTTGCACTCAGCTCTAGGAGATAACTTATAGGAGTGGGAAATGGAAAGTGCGAATTGGCCTTACCTCTCCAAAATTGTTGCCTAAGTGTTTCTGCTTAAGGCAATAAAAACATTGCTCCCTGTTAAAAACCTTGGCTGCTGTAATATCGCATTGTGCCAGAAGGTGGTGCAAACTCACTGCTCTTTCCTCAAGTGGAAATGATATAACCGCATTTCGAGTTAGCTTCTCTATGGCAGGCCTGAAAAAAAAGTGAGGTGGGCGGGGAGACACCAAACGTGATAAGTTTTAACCTTAACGGTTTTTATAACTCCATGAAACAAAGCAAATTCCCTAAGAACAAACAGTGAGGGATAAGATAGCTAAATGGAGTGGAAATGTCACAATTTTAATGATGTTGCTTTAATGCAAGAAGAGAACCCCGAAGGGTAATCAAAAACTGTGGAAGGTATTATCTTATTGTGTTCTGAGGGCAGGAAAAGGTTTCTTATTAGCACTGGAAGATGTTTTTAACTAACTTAGCTTTCTGCTCTGTATCAGTACATTTTCCTTTTTTTGATAAATGCAATAAATGCAATGGGTGTGGGGGGGGAAACAGCTTTAAAAAGATGTACAGACAATATAGTGAACTTCCTTTAGCCATATATCTTGGGAAACTGGCATGGCACACAGTTTAGAAGTAACAGTGTTCAGAAACAACAGCAACACTAAGACTAAGGCATGTGATAAATGGGGACATAATAAAATCAGATATTGCGATGTATTGATAAAGGAATTACATTGATTCCTGTAAATTGTTTGAAATAAAATGAAACCATAAACTGATATATCCTTACACAAAGTAGATATAAGCAGAGCAATGAAGAATAAGTAACAATTTTTAAATTTCAGAAACATACTGAAAACAACATTTGTCCAAATGCACTTTTTCGTTATTTAAGATTAATTTGAACTAAGATTTCCAGTTCTTGCAAGAAATAATGTTGAATTAGCTCAAATTAAAACAACAATAACAAATCCTTCCAGCTAAGCTTTTTATTCTGTAAAACTTTTGCAAGTCTACAAAGGGCCAACTATATACTTTTTAATTTTTTTTTAATGGCGAGGAAAATCCCATTGGAGTCCTGTATACATTGATTAAAGTCAATGTATCAATTGTTGTAAAGTTTATAAACTGCAATAAACATGAAAGAAACATTAATGAACAATTCGTACTTTAAGTTTATGGCTTATGGTTTTAATAACGTTGCATGGTCTGTGTCTTTTTCTTCTAGAAGAAAAGGAAAATTCTGTAATAATTTGTCAAAGATTTAATACAGAACAATGCATTTTGTCTGGCTTTCTTCCTCATTTCCTTTTCTTGTCCAACACAGTTTATGCTATACATTTGATGAATACTTTTGTTTAATGGTTTGTCTTTTGTTGTAACACCATCGTAAAAGAATCTGAAGAGAATGTGTAACTTCTTTTGTTTTTAAGCTCAAAAAAAGGATGATGTGGAAAGGAGGCAACAACAGTCTCTTAAAATGCATTGTTTTAAAACTACTGGGGAATTTTTATTTTTGTATAATATGCATTGGGTATTTTATTTCATATTCTCCTTCTTTGGGATAGGGGGAGTAGAGAAAGAGAAATTTAAATATTAGAATCCAAAAAGTTATCAAAATAATTGTAGGGATAGTTCTATTACATTTCTGAAATTTACATTGCACTTACATGGTCAGGATCTCCAATCGATAAGAACAAGAATATTAAAGTTAATAATGTCTTACCAATTTGGATCATTCTGGATGTGCATCTCTCTCATTATTTTGTATTTCTGCTGAGAACTACAAGAACTGAAGATCTGGTATACAATTAATGCAACTGCAACAATGAAAAACTTGTTTCTTTTTTATTCCAAAAGATCAGTTTTCTGAAAATGTGTAACTTAAATCTCTAAGACACATATCTAACTCCACTGAAAGCAAATTAATATCTCCCACAAGTTTTAGTTCTTACACCAATTGTGTTTTGCCCTTAAAAATGTTCACATTTTGATACTTTCTCTCATTATAGAACAACTCTTCGTTTGCCACAGTAACTTTTCACATGGTTCCCCTCGCTTTTTTTATTTTATTTTTTACAACACTCAGAATATTTCTCACATCAACAGTCTGAAATATTGGATTCTGCATGAATATTTGATCAAACATCTTTGAAACCCTGTGCTGGAAAGTAAGTAAATGACTTCATAAGAAATTCAGCTTGAAACTTCCTTTTTAGGAAGAGCAGTGAAGTTTCTGACTTTCGTGCCACTGGAAAATATATATTAACATGAAAAAGAAGCAAAACTTCACAGGTTTTTTTTTTATATAATCCAATGTGAAAAAAACTGCTTGTGATTTGGAATTTCACATCATAATGAAATAACAATTATGATAATGCCAGATGAAAATTGCTGCTTCTTTTGAACTCAACAATTAGGAATCCCAAAGCCAATTTCTTCATCATCATCATCATCATCATCATTTTGTAAACAATTTTTTTATTTTTGGCAATTCTTGATTACAACAAATCAAGGCACCCAATGACAAAACCGGCACTATTTTTGGGGGTGGTGGGGGTGGGCAAGGAGGTGTTATCTGGATTTCTGAATTCTTACTATTTAGAGAATGCAAAGTTTTCTATCCTGTTTGCTGCAGCTCCCATGTGTTTAGATGTTGCACCCAAAAAGGCAGATAAAAGCCCACCACCACATCTCATAACCACCACTGCTAGAAATCTGTCACTGCTACCAAGAAAAACAAAAGCAAATCTGAAACAGAAAGGCTATTATTTATAGCCATCAAGATACAGTATGGCGCCATATGGTGGGATTTATCAAATTCCTTCCTTTCTCATGCAGGGCAAACAGGGCCGCATACAATTCCCTTCTTTGCTAGCTTCTCATTCATTTACACCGGGGGCCAAAAGCTGCTCATCTTACCCAAAGATCAGCGCTTCTAACTTCAGCAGGAGTCCTTGTGTGTGTAAGGCAAAACAGAATTTTAGCCCTAAGATCTTTTTTCCCACTCTTGCTCAGTCAAATACAAGCCAGCTCGTTTGCATTCCAAGCATTTCTAAATAAATGCTAATCATCTCTTTAGACTTGTTTTCTCTCTCCCTCCCTCCTTTAGCTGACGCCAAAACACTACTTTAGTCTAGCCACTGGAAGCTTTGCGTTTAGATGGTGACATTTACCGAGTGTAAGGTTCTGTAAGGTTAAGAAGCATCAAACCTATAATAAGAGCCTCACTTCCTCTTCATTTTGTTTTCCTTTGTGTTACATACTAGGGCAAGGAAGGTCTGCCAATCACTATCACTTCTTTTTCTTGTTCTATAAAGACTAGGTAGTCACAGCAACAGTGCGGTGACAGCCTGGTATCCATTTAGAACTCCAGGGGGGTCCTAATAGGATTGAGGCAAAGATCAAGTGAATGGTTTCCTATCTGAGATTTGTAATAACTCTGAACTGCTTGCATATACATGGCTATATACAGTGTTATGAGGTGGCTTTTAACCAGAGAAAAGATCAGCTTTGTGGTACAAGAGACCACATTTTAGAGAGGGTGTCTCCCCTCCTCCCTTTGGAAAAGGAGCAGGGGTGGGAGAAATACCCCACACCAACCACAATAAATTAAACTCATTTCCGTCTCATGCGCCCAAACACAGGGAAAATTTGAATGTGTCATTTCCTTTCATTAATTCATTTGACCAGATCAAAGTAAATACTCTGTTTATGGAGAACAAAGAAGCCCCTTTTTGGTATTCTGCTGCACACGCTATCAGATTCAGAAGTTTACTCATCTTTCTGAAATCTGGCAGCAGCAGCACATACGCTGCCTAGAGATCATAGCCAAGCGACTCATGCAAAACGACCTGATAATTTCAACACAAAACAAATTTTTAGCATAATAAAGGAAAAAAGGGGTGGGGGAGAGATGGATATGTTATGAATTTAGTGGGGGGGGAGGAATGTTTTGTTTTAGGCTGAAGTTGAGAAGAAGTTTGTTTTTGGCAAATTTCTGATGTACTTAACTAAAGTAGAGCCTCTTAAAAAGAAGGAGGGGGAGGGGAGGGGAAGGGGGAGGAAAGATGGGAAATTAACTAAAGAAGTTCCAATCAAAAGGAACTTATTAGAATAGAAAAAGGCAGTTTCAATTATTATTTTAAAAACTCAATGCAGGGTTGCTGGAACCCTTTCACACCCCTAATCCAAGACAGTGTAAGATATCCTAAGCCTGCTGGTCTCACGGAGGAAGTTTGTCGAAGCATATCCTTGAAGGGGCTGCAGGACCTTCCGATTCAGCCAGGCATTTGAGAGTTGAGGTCAGTTCAGATGGGTACAGTTTGGGATGTTTCATTTGTTTGCAATATTTTCTTAAATTTTTTTTAAAAAAATATTTTGATTGTGATACTGATTTCAATTATAGCTATAAGCAACCCCTTGTGGAGGATGAGGTGAGATGTAAATATTTTAAATAAATAAATGTAATTTAACTGAAAAGTCTAGTATAACATTCTAAAGTGTGTGTGTGTGAGAGAGAGGGGGGCCCTGTATAATAAAGATACCTTGAAATAAAATAGGAATATGTAACATATGACAAATACCCCAAATACTACAGCCCACTTCCTGAATGAGGTAGCCCTAGTTTCCTCAAACCAGGCCAAAACACAAGGTGCTTCTCCATGAGACACAAACTCAAATTTTGGCATATCTTCTGAAGAAAATATTCCCATAATTATGGGCCAGGATTCGAGAGAGTCTCTTCATATGATACTTTTCGGCACATAGATGTCATAGTTCAGAGGATGCTGTCAGTTGACCAGGACTGTTAATGGGCAAGGTGATCTCTTTGATTATTTGTTTCTTCTGAATGAACTAAGAACCTATATACTTTCAAGGGCCAGATTTTGCCACCCCCTTTGTTTATTGTGAGAGTATCTTAACTACACTATGAACTATGAGGTCCCAGACAGAGCAAAGGAATGACCAGGAAAGGAGCTATCAGAGTACACTTCTTAGAAACTCTTCCAGCAAATCTTTAGAAATATGAATACAATACTTGTGGGGGATTATCAAAATGTTGCAGTGGGGGAAGGATGTGTCAAAAGGAGAATAATTTATGGGTTCCCTCTCCCCAGACCTGTGATGGAAGGCTTATAGGTGAAATTAATTCTGCAGATGCTCACAGCTAAACCTGTCTGTACCATTACTTCACTTTTTCAGCACCAGGACACCCACCCACCCCTTCAAAGTAAGAGGCCAAGACAGGTGGTTGCTAAGTGTGGATAGACACCCCAGGTTTTCTGCACTAGTTGTTGACAACCAACCACTGTGTGATTCTGATCCGTGTGTGTGTGTGTGTGTGTGTGTGTGTGTGTGTGTGTGTGTGTAGGTAGGTATTAAACACAGCCGTCATGAAGTCAGCCTCAAAGTTGTGTGGTTTTTCTTAGAACAGGTAATCATTTCAGGTTTCAGTAGTAAGCGGGTAAAGAAGATACTTCCATATAAGGGGCATTTGGCAAATAGGTGTCCCTGCTACTTCGCAGAAAAATAATAATAATTATAGTGGTTATTTTTTTAAAAAAAAACAAAACACTTTGTAACAATAGCCAGAGATATCAATGCTTTCAAGAAATAATCACACATGATCTGAAAGGCAACGGAGAGGGGAAGTGACTGCACCCTGATCTTTGTAAATAACAACCCTGATTCTTAGCTCTTGAAGTGGCTAGTTTATGTGAACACAAGAGCCCTTTACTCGCTTGAGGTATTTTGCTCTTCATAATTTGGTTTTGCTTTCCTTTCCTTTTCTTTTTTCTTTTGCTCATTCCTTGACTACTGCAAATAATGAAGCCATCATGGACGTCGGATAAATTGCAGTTTTGACTAAAAGCAAATCTTTCTATGATTTTATTAAAAGTCTCAGGCAGCCAAAGAAGTCATGAGAACAACATGCTGAAACCTTACTCACTTTAGTCAGACCAGAATGGGCCTTAGAGTTTTTTATACTTCCGCTCCTTTCAGTTTTCCGTCTTTACTCTCCCCACCCCTGTTAGCCATCGACAACACACAGTTTGTGTGAATGGCATAGGATGATCTGGTTTGCATGATTAAAATAGCCCACTGTGGCTTATTTAAATGGTATATTTAACTCATGATGGCCTGTGACACATACTGGCACATACCAGGCAAGATTTGAATATTTAGCACCTGGCTGCAGCTTGTCATGTCATCCGAACCCAGGCAGCAGGAGTTATGTGAGGGTTAAACAACCCTCCCATAACCCATGGTCTATTGCTGTGTCACACAACCCCCACCACTCAGGTTTGCATGATACGACAAGCCACAGCAAGGTATTTAATTTTATCTATTTATTTCATTTCTATGCTGCCCCATATCCAAAGCTCTCTGAGCAGTTTACAACAATTCATAAAAATACAAAATACAACATTAAAATAGTCTTAAAAATTTAATGTAGAAAAATTAAAACAATGTCAACAGCTAAAACCAATGTAAGTAAACAATATTTTTCCTAACATACCTGGGAAATATCTTGACATTGTCTTTGCCCCAGGGTGGCTCCAAAAATGCACTGTTTTGCAGCCACAGATTCAAAGCCACCCTGAGGCAAAGATGTGCAGCTGAAAAATTGGGGACTTACTCCAACTTTTCCAGCCAGAGCAAGGTCAGCCTGGCTCTTCTGCTGGCCTGTCTTTGCTCAGAGCCACTCTGGGGGTGTTCCCAGGTGGAAGGCAACCTCCTTTTGGTTGCTGGAAGCTGTGGGAGGGGGAAGGGATAGGACTGGCCAGCTTAATGGCCGCTGGAAAGCCCATCCTGCCTCCCCTTGTAAGGATAATTTGCTGCCACTGTGCACCAACAATAGTTTGGCAGCAGAGCGGTGCCAACCTGGTGCTGTGAAGACAGCCCTCTGTTCTAAAATAGCAGGCATAAATGCCTCATCATGTACCATTAGATGTCTGGTATTAGAGGGTGGACTTTACCTGGTGCCAAAAAGATGACAGTGTCGGCGCCAGGTGGGCCTCAGTGGGGAGTTCATTCCATAGTCAGGGGGCCACCACTGAGAAGGCCCTTGTCACCTTCTGAAGTGTCAACAGAGGAGGCACTCAGAGGAAAGCCCCAGGTGTTGTTCGTAGTGTCTGGGTATGTTTAGGTTGGGAGAGGCATTCTGTCAGGTTTTGCAGTCCCAAGCTGTGCATTCAAAATGGCTGCACATATGCACTGCCCCCCCACCCCCATGGCTTAAATAAAGCACAGTGGGCTGTTCAATTGTGCAAACTAGTCCAATGTGTGATCTGTTATTTCTGTTTTCTCTTGATTGCTGATTTGCATTGAATGAGCATCCTTTCAGGGTAGTGCCTTTGCCAAAATCTTTTGTAAGAATAATCTGTTGGCTATATGCAAAGACTAGGAATAACAACTTTGGAATTCAAAAAATTCTGCTGTCTGTGCCTGGCCAGGGGCTGGATTATGCAGGTGTGAAAACCACATAGCCAGGTTGCTGTCCTATCCTAACACAACTCTAGGTGCTGCATGGGCATAGAGGAAGTATATATTGTATACATTCTTAACAGACACCCATTCAGCAGCATGTGAAAAAAATGCCCTGGGTCACCCTAATGCCAAGATAGCCCTCTAATGCAGACATGTGAGCTGCAGATGAGGTGTTGTTGCTGCTGCTGCTGCTGCAAATTTTACTTGGAACATTCTTAAATCCCAGCAATCAGACCAAATTTCTGACTCCCCCACTATAAACCTCTGGCAACTAAGCCTCATTGTTATAACCAGTCCAGGTCCCCCCACATCCCAGATGGTTGGCAGTTCTTAGAACGGATAATACTAGACTGGAGATTTGAAATCTTATATAGAGTTCAAGAACCTTAAACTACAGCGATAGTTGTATAATAGCTGGAAAATGTATAGATTGGAGCCATATTGATATTGATATTGATTGATTGATTGATTACATTTATATACAGCCCCATAGCCAAAGCTCTCTGGGCGGTTTACAAAAGTTAAAAACAACCAACGTTAAAAAAAAGTATACAAAATTTAAAACCATCATGGATATCTGGTGTTATGCAACAGTATTATACAATTGATGAAATATTGAAACAACAAATTCAAAGGAGATAAGAAGAGGCGATCTAAAGACTAACCAACTGTCAACCAAGCGCACCAACTATGTGGGATGCGAATGGGGAAAGGATGCTGATATTTATCATCTGAAATGGAAGATGGCATTTTCCTGACGAATCCTGCATTTGAGGCAAATCTTCCATTTGTTCAAAAAACAAAGCCCAAAACAAAACCAACTCCACTTCCCAAAGGTGCATCTCATTACATGATGAACAAAGAGCAAAGTTATCACCTTGGATGATGGATCCTTACAATCTTCCTAATCAGAACATCTGGGCTTCAGATATTATGGAAAGAAAAGATTATATTGGAAAACCTTCTCTTTCACCCACTTTTTCGTCCTTTCTCTTGCTGCTTGCTCCTCATAATGCTTTGGTTCTTCTTTTATCATCATGAAACAATGATTGGAAAGAGAGAAAGAAAGAACAGTTGTGTTTTATCAGTTGCCAGATTAATATTTCAGTAGAAAATAGTATTTTTCTTTTGGAATTCTTTTTGAGTAGAATTAAAATATGGCTATTTTCCTCTGGCAGTTGAGGAGCCAGTTCAGTGAGCTTTTACAGAGCTTTCAGGGAGTAAAAAAACTTGCTATCTAAGTAGCCATTCTAGTAGTGGCTTGAGCTGAGTCACGACCCATAAAAATGGACACTTGAAAATCATGTCTGAATTCCAGAAAACTATGTACATTCATGACATCTATAATAATAAAAGAGGATGTGTGTTTGTGTGTGTCTGTCCTGTTTGTCTGCTGTTGTGGCTTGCTGTGTCATATGAACCCAGATGGCAGGGGTTGTTTGAAGGTAAGATAACCCATGGCTTGTTGTAGGGTTATTTGAGGGTTGTCTAAGCCTTAATCCCTGCTGCCTGGGTTTGCACAACATGAAAAGCCATGGCAACCCAGGGTGCCTGTGGATGCCATGCAAAAATGCCCCCATGGGCTCCCAGCACAATATGACAGCTCTCACAAGTAAATTAAGCCACAGTGGGCTGTCATGACATGCAAACGGCAAGTATATGATTGCCACCAAAATAAATAAAGGACAGTGTGCACAGCCAAGGCACAACATTAGCAAGCAACCAGAAACTGTCCAATGGAAAAACTCAATTTGCATAATCACTCTTGCTGAAATAATAGGTCTGCCAAACAGTAGAATCATGCATAGGAGACAGATGAATTTGGAGTCCACACATATGCAATGCAGTCCTATGCATATCTACTCAAAAGTAAGTCCCACTGAGCACAATGGAACTTACTCCCAGGTAAGTGTATATAGGATTGCTGCCTTAGGAGAGCAGCATGGCAATAAACTATGGAATTGGGAAAATGCATTTGTTTGGAATATTTTTATCCTGCTTCTCCACACATTTGAGGCAGCTTATAATAAATAAAAATGAAATTATGAAATTCAAAATATATAAAAAAGAGAACTATACAAACAAAATTAAATAGCACCAATTAAAATAAGTCCCAACCACCACTCATTCACCATAGCAGAAATGGAAACAGAGTCTTCCAACAGCCAACCTCTGCACCCGAAAACAGCCAGGCAAAATTAAATACATCCATTAACTGTTGTCCAGCTATAGCTGTAAAAGGTCTGCTTTGACTGAGAAGTTTT
This sequence comes from Elgaria multicarinata webbii, assembly GCF_023053635.1. NCBI lineage: Eukaryota > Metazoa > Chordata > Lepidosauria > Squamata > Anguidae > Elgaria > Elgaria multicarinata. The sequence continues at coordinate 64,858,191 of NC_086172.1, forward strand.
ACATTTACAGCAAGGCCCTGGAGGGGAGGAAAGGGACTCATAGGCAGAAACCTGTACCTTATAGGCCATTGGGGCAAGGGTACTAAGTAAGGTTAGCATCTAATGGCAGGTTCAATGCAGAAATGGAAGGAAGGAAAGACATAGGGCACAATGACAAGCACATTCATCTATTGGGTGAAGAGGCTGTAGGTCAGTGACAGAGAAGATGGTTTTGCATGTAGAAGGTCTGAGGATCAATCCCTGGCATCTCCAGGTAGAACTGTGGGGGGCGGGGAGGGAGGGAAATCCTGTCAGAAACTCTGGAGAGATGCTGCCAGTCAGTCTAGATTTTCCCCAATCTGACACCATTCTTGATTACTAGCCATGGTGGCTGGGGATGATGGGAACTGTAGTCCAACAACACCTCTAGACCCAAGGTTGGGAAAGGCTGGGCAATACTGAGCCAGATGGACCAATGGTCTCAATTTATATAAGGCAGTTTCCTATGTTCCAGTGGAGGGAAACACATTTGCTCAAGGGGAGGGAGCCACCCCTTAGGACACCATGGTTTCATTAATCCCCATGCTGGCAGGATCTGCTGTGGACATGGTGGACATTCAAGGTGTGCAGGCAGTGAGAAGCAAAAAACAAAAACAAAAAAGAAAACAGGCATATTATTTATTTATTTAAAACATTTATATTATTAAAACCTGTTGTTTTTATACTGTTTTTATGTTTTTAAAATTTCTGTATACTTTTAATGTTTACTATTTTTAATTGTTGTAAACCGCCCAGAGAGCTTCGGCTGTGGGGCGGTATATAAATGTAATAAAATAAATAAATAAATAAATAAATAAATAAATTATATTCCGCCCTATATCAATAAGATCTCAGGGCAGTGTACAGATAAAAGCATACAGTATAAAACAGTAAATATACTGATCTGATGTTCAATGCACACAAGGTGAGCAGCAAACATGTGTTTCCTGGACTGTGTGCCTGGACTGTGGGATGGGAAACTTTGATTATTTATTTATTTATCACATTTTTATACTGCCCAATAGCTGAGTCTATTACTTTAGAATACTTCTAAAAGAAGTGTTTTCAGGAGGCATTTAAAGGATGTTACATTTTCTGCCTCCCAAACTGCATGAGGGAGGGTTTTCCAGAGTGTGAGTGTGGCTACAGAGAAATTGTACATCAGACATGTATTATAATACTTAATACACTTTAGGTACAGAGTTTAATCTAATTGTTCTATCTAGCTTCTTCATACTAAGGAAGATGGGAAAGAAAAAGAGACCCTGCAGTTGCCCTCCCCAACCTGGAGCCCTCCAGATGTTTTGAACAACAACTTCCATCAACCTTGACCATTGACTCTACTAGCTGGGGCTGATGGGAGTTTTTGTCAAGAACATTTGAAGGGAAGACAACAGAATATCAGCCATCACAGAACTCCACTACTCCTGTTCAAAACATGACAGCCACCCCACCCCACCCCACCCCCACACCTCCCAAAGATGTTAAGTGCAAAAGGTCCACATTTATGTGCTGGCTGACATTACTTTCTGGCCTTCGCTGACGATGTCTCCATTTTTACTTGTTAGGAAATGTTGTCTGAAAGGATTCTATTGTGAAATATTTCATGGACTCAGGGGGAAGTATTTGAATGGGATTTTTGTCCCCACAATTTATGGCAACCATATTTAATGACTAGGCAATGCTTTCATCAAGCTTCTGTCTTAATTAGGAAGAATATGGGAGGCAGGGTTCTCTAACTTTGTGCAAATCCTCCCATTGATTGTTTGTCTTATGGGAGAAAGGTTGCACAAGAGGACGATCTATAACAAGGCTGGGTTCTTCTACGTGTTCTCGTTGAGGGTAACTTTCATATCTGACTACACATACTGACCAGAACAGTAATGACAAAAAAATTATCCCCATTGCAAAAGATATAGGGTGGGATCCAGGCTAAGTGAGGCACACTTTAGCCCCATTGAAATCAATGGAGAGAGCCGCCAGTGGCATTTGCTTCAGCAAGAGTGACTGGCAGAGCTCCCCACCTCATTGTTCACCTTCACCTTTCCTGTTGCGTGGCTGGAAAAAGCAGGGAAGAGGTAGAGCTGGAGCTGTGCCAAAATCTGTCCCCCAATTTCCTGAAAGTTTTCTTCCTCCGTTCTTCTGCTTCATTCTCAGGTATCCTTTAACATATTTTAGTGGTATTTTTAAGTTTGCTTAATCACAGTGAGGCAGCCAAGGGGTCTGTGTGTGTTTTCTTTCTCATTCACATCCCTCCATTGCTCTGCAGCCTCCCAGCTGCCTGCACTTCCTAAACTGAAAAAGCCCTCTGGGTCAAATTACCTCACGATGTCTTCCCCTGGGCTTTAACTAAAGTCTGGGAAGCCAAGAGAGCGGTCTATACATTTTAGAAGCCTCGAGGTGCCTGCGTGGTGGCTCTGCATTGGCTATACGATGCAGCACCCACCTCATAGCCACAGCAGGACTTTCCCGCAAAGCTGCATATTTTAAAAATACCGTCCTTCCGCTGTCTGACCTTGCTCCAGTGTCAAGGTGGAGACATTCCCAGGCGAATAGCAATCCCTGATTGGTCACCAAAAGCCTGGGCAGAGGGTAGGACCTTGGTCCAGCAACCCAAATGGCTGCCAGAAAGCCCGCACTGCCTCCTGCAGCAACGGGATTTCCCATCGCCACCCCACAGCAGCAAAAGCGCATTTGTTTCCCAAAAGCAGCGGCAACCTGGCACCGTCAAGGCAGCCTCAAGGAGGCTACAGGCTGCTGAAGAGATGTTTGTACACTGAAAGACAGGACACCAGAGCATACGTCTTCAGTAAGTTGAAACATGAACAAGAAACCTGAACCCAACCCATAAGAATTTCTCTGAAAAAAAAATCTCCTTTGAATTTCTTCTCGAAAGCAATTTTTTTCTTTCGAGAAAAAAGCAAGTGTATGGCCGCTGTAAAGAAGGCAAACTCCATGTTAGGCATTATAAGAAAAGGAATTGAGGATAAAACGACCAGTATAATACTGCCTTTATACACATCTATGGTGCAACCACACTTAGAATACTGTGTACAGTTCTGGTCACCACACCTAAAAAAAGGATATTATAGAACTGGAAAAAGTGCAGAAAAGGGCAACTAAAATGATTAAAGGTCTGGAACATCTCACCTACGAGGGAAGGTTACATCAAATGGGATTGTTTAGCTTGGAAAAAAGGCTAAGGGGAGACATGATAGAGGTGTACAAAATTATGCATGGTGTGTGGAGAATGTGGCTAGGGAGACATTTTTCTCCCACTCTCAAAATAGTAGAACCCGGGGTCATCCCATGAAGTTGATTGGTGGGAGATCCAGGACAAATAAAAGGAAGTACTCCTTCACACAGCGCATAGTTAAATTATGGAACTCACTACCACAAGATGTAGTGATGGCCACCAATCTGGATGGCTTTAAAAGGGGGTTGGATAAATTCCTGGAGGCAAAGGCTATCAATGGCTACTGGCCTTGATGGCTGTGTGCTACCTCCAGTATTCGAGGCAGTAAGCCTGTGTGCAGCAGTTGCTGGGGAGCACAGGCGGGAAGGTGGTGTTGCACCATGACCTGCTTGTTCATCCCTGGCCAATGGCTGGCTGGCCACTGTGTGAACAGAGTGCTGGACTAGATGGAGCCTTGGTCTGATCCAGCAGGGCACTTATTATGTTCTTATTCTATCAAAATAAATGAGAATGGTTAAAAAAGATGGGGAAACTTTTTGGCACTAGTGATTCCCCCTCCCTCTTCCTTTGTGCCAATGTAAAATTTCTCGCGTGCCACCCTTCTCCTGGGTTTGGATGCCACACTTCATTCCCCATGCCTAGTTCTTCTCTTCTCTGCTTTTTGGCTCAGGGAGCTGGACTCTTACGGTGCCTGTGATGCAAACAGCCCTGCAGAAGTTGGAGCAATTGAGGGCTAAGAACTATAATAGCATGATTGGCTTCGCATTGGTCATAAACTGATTCCGTAGATTGGGCTGTGAATGGCTTGGAGCTGTAATATAGACGGACGCTTTCACCCTGAGCAATACCTGGGGCGCGTTTCACATTATAGCGAGAACTGGAGGTTGGCAGGTTGCATATTTATATACAGGAAATGGGGGGGGGGAATCTCTTTGAACATCTGTGCACATTAAACGACGTTGGTAGTTTGTTTTATTACTCAGTAGCTTCTGTTTAAAAAATTATTTTAAAGCATTCCAAGCTCTATTGAGAATGTTTGGTTTGGGAGCTATTAATAAAACATGCATTCAAGGTTTAACTTCAGCAGTCCTGGGAACAATATTGTGTAATACTTCTGAAATGTCAGAATTCTGGCCGGTGTTTCTGCAAAAAAAAAAAAAAGGAAGCTGAGCTGCGGAAAGGATAGTGCCCTGAAACACAAATCCTTTCTGAACTCTCTGATTTTTAATCTCCTTGGGCCTCTGCTTCCCATTTTGGTACCCTGGAGAGGAGACTTGTCCTCCCTCAACCTTGGCATGAGATGTAATTCATTAATGCCTTTTGAGGCCAACTATGAACACCACAGAAAATGCCTTGATATATACTCCCTTTGAATTCAGAATTCAATAGAGGCGCAATTCTGCTCATACTGGAGTCAGTGGCAAAAAAATAATCCATTGACTTTCCTAGTCAGTGCAGCTGCTCTGAGTGCCTAGAGCAGAAAACTGTGCAGCAGCATTAGCACACATATTACCAAGATGATGATGATGATGATGATGATGATGATGATGATGATGATATTATATTGATGCAATCCCCAGCATGGTTCCCAGACTGTTAGTCCCACTGAGCTCATGTGTTTAGGATCGAGGTGATGTGCTATTGAACAGGTTGCAGGCTGGCTCCACAGGAAGGCATTAGAGGCCGTTATTGTTGCTCTCTCTTTGGTATTGACTCAGATGCTGCTATATAAATGCCTACATGGCACAATTGTGACTGATTATGTTTTCCTGTTGTTGTTGCTTCTGATGCTGCTGTTGTTAGGAATAGAAATTTGGCCAGTGTGTTGTACTCGGGCACAACTATGTCCAGTTTCCTGCAGTACAGTCCAGCCTCTAGACTTTCCTCTGTATCTGTTGTCTTTACTTCTTCAGACAGTATGCTAAGCCATGGTTAGGCTGCTTTTTTGCAGCAAATGGGCAGTGAGCATGTTTAAACCAGGGTTATGTAGCCACCGTGTTTAGGAATGGTTCACACGGCAAGCTAAGTCATGGTTCACACGACACACTAACAATGCTTAACGACCATGGCTTATCGTGACATCTGAACAGGACCATAGTTTAAACTATGGAATTTGCTACTATCAATTTGGATGGCTTTAAAAGAGAATTAGGAAAAAATCATGGAGGCTAAGGTTACCGATGGCTATGTGTTACCTCCAGTATCAGAGACTGTATGCTTATGTATAGCAGTGGCTGGGGAACCTGAGCAGGAGGGTGCTATTGCACTCACGTCCTGCTTGTGGGTTTCCCACCAGCAGCTGGTTGGCCACTGAGTGAACAGAATGCTAGACTTGATGGACCCTTGCTCTGATCCAGTATGATTCTTATTATGTCTTGGACTAGGTTGGAGAAACTCTGATGCAGCACGTGTGTCTTTAGACCCCCTGTCAAGGAGCTGCATATAACCCTGATGAATAAACCCATTACATTGCCAAGATTTGTGTGGGGTCTGAATGAGTCATTAAGGTTCAATGGAAGTCAGCCATGCCTTAGCCCCGCTCTACTGTTCATTTCCTCCCCACTCGCGTAAACTTTCAAATAACAGAGCAGCTACCAAGATTGCTTGGTGGACACACCAAAGGCCTGAGAGATGTCCCATTATCATAGAAAGTTATTTTGTGCTACTCAAGCCAACAGAAGGACTCTCTGCCTTTATGAAGTTGTCTGCCCTAATTGCCTAACTTGTCCAGTACAGTTGTTTGTGGCCTAAATCAGCAGTGAGCAAAACTGTCTTCATGCCTAGGTACTACTACAACGTTCTTCTCTATGGAATAATATGTGCTAGAAGGGATACTATATCTTTAAGCATGACCTTTGGTTGTTCTCTGATATGAACAACTTGCAGGATCTGCTGTAGAACTGAGGCCTGCTATACTGTGTTTTTTGCAGCTGTCCTTTCCCCTCTTGTCCTTAGGTTGTTGTTGTTTTGATAATATCCCTTATTCTAAATAAAGCTTTGTTGGAGTTCATGATGCCTCTTATGTGAAGTTTGAATATAATGCTCTTTTGCATTCATGCAGTCCAATTTCCAGTTCTGAGAATTTTCTCCCATTCACTATAGGACACTAGCACAATCAAAACGTTATGGGGCTTCCAAAATGTAAAAATGGAGTGGATATTATGATACAGACAATATTTTTATCAGTGTATCTTAACCCAAATTGTCAAAACCTTCAACAGTTTTTTGCTATCCCCAGTGGTGTAATATTTTGATAAAATGCTGTTCTCATCTATATCTGTATCTGTGTATATCTATATCTATCTATTTGGCCCAAGAACACTCTCATATTGGTCTGAAGTACTCTCTTGGTGGGGACTTGAGAAGTTTTATAAACATCGGTAAAGGGATACTTTATGTGCTATATATAACATATGGTTTTGGTGTTGTTCTTTGATTTGTAGTTGCAAACAGACACATCCTCATAACCTTTGCGTGCTTTCGATTTCTGCAGTGCTGAAACTTCTTTTTTGGGGGCCCCATTCTTAGCTGGAGGAAAATGCTTCCTTTATGAAGAACATGCTAAATATGACCAGAATTTCAGCATCCGTTTTATATTTCAGGCCCTGTGATTTGGCATGTTTCAAAGGTGACAGCTCAGCACTTTAAAGTTATTATTTAATTTAGGATTTTGAAATTAAAAAGCAGCTATTCCTCTGTGAGAAATGTGAGATGACTATAATAGACTTTATGAAAAAACCCAACCCAATATATTCTTGTGTATCCTAACACCAGAATAAACTGCCCTAAAATATAAGGGGCATATCGTTGTCTAACTCTGGTAGAGGAAACATTTCTAAGGGCACAATCCTATGCATGTTTAGTGAATAGGTAACCAGTGCAGTTCTTTTTTAAGACTGGAGTGATGCGAACAGAACTGGCTGTACCAGTTAAAATTCTGGCAGGCAAATTCAGCAGTAATTAAAGCTTCCGAGTTATTTTCAAGGACAGACATATAGCGAATTACAGTAATCCAACTGGGAGGCAATCCAACCAGGTAATCCCAACAGAGCATGAATCACTGTGGCCAGACTATACCTGCTCTAAAATGGCTGCAGCTGAAACCAGCTGAAACTGGTAATGTACTCCAGGCCATCAAGGCCATTTGGGTCTTCAGTGACAAAGTTATATCAAGGAACGGCCCCCAAGTTGCAATCATGCTCTTTCAAGGGAACTACAATGGCATGCAGAATTGGTAGAACACTACCAACTCCCAGACATGGAAACTATCCACAGTGTCTGCGGCAGTTTATTAACCCTCATCCATCCAGCCCATTACCAAGTCCATGAGATAACTCCTCTGCACTTGCACAGCCTTACCTCATTCAGATTAAAAAGAAAAATAAACACTTAGGACAAACAAAAGCAACTGCATTACCGCCACTGTTAATGGTGAGCCCAGCCGTGACAAACTGTTGGAGAGTTTCTCTTTCCTCTGGATAAATGGGATGAAATGGCCCACCCAATGTCTCTTCCCATAAAAGGGTGGAGAAGTTTGAGAGGCAATTTGTGAACCACTCTGGCCTTTCTCTCCCAGGCTGACCAGATCAGCCCATGCCAATCAGAAGATGGAATGGGATACCCTTTTCCTTCCACCTGCACGTAGAGTGTTTGGCTGACTGGTGTTTTGAATCAGTTTAATGACCATCTTCCCTAGAACTGGAGGATGTACCTGACAGAAAAGGTTGGTCCAGGTTCCAATCAGGTGTGATCTGAATGAGATGATGCATTGGGCAAAATACTTACCTGTGTAGGCACGCCACATGGCTGATGTCACATTTAAAGACAAAGGCCTTAGCTAGACCTAAGGTTTATCCCGGGATCGTCATGGGGTCATCCCTGTTCATGTAAATGACACACAGGGGATCCCGGGAGTAGGCAGGGATGACTCCAGGACGATCCCGGGATAAACCTTAGGTCTAGCTAAGGCCAAAGTGTGCATGCCGGCACAACGTTGCCCAGGGTTGCCTAATGCTGGAGTGCAGATTCTCCATAGACAGGGCCTCCACAGTCATTTGAAAAGGACACCATATGAGTCAATGCATTGCCTGCACCCATGCCAACTTTAAAGTGGGCGTCAGGATGATGGGGATCTGGGAGGAGAATAAGGGCAGGTGTCAGGCAAAAGACCTTACAGATTTACAAACCTTTCAGATTAAAACCTTGCAGCTTTGAGGATTTACAGTAAAAGCATTTATCTCGTCTTCTTACCCATGTGAATGACCTACATTTCATAAGACTGTATTGAAGGTTGTAAGCTGAGTCATCATTTATTTTATAGTATAAACTGGATGTCCAAGCAGTCTTGGAATAACTTCTTTATTGCATCAGGGTTTCATTTGACGCAGAGGTTTTAAAACTGAATTAGGGACTATTATTAGCATCTTTATAAAACACATTCATAATTATTAACAGCCTTCTTGAGCAGGAATCTGAAGGGAAAGTCACTTAATTATAAAGTTCCCAGTGAAGATTTATTGTCAGTTGCAAAGAGCTTGCTAAGAAATGTTTGGTAATAGGCCTGCTTGATTATCAGGTTTCCTCCAATTCTTCCCTTCCAACTTGTCCATATCACATATTATAGCAATATCATTTGTGCTACTGAAGTTGAGTTCTGTCAGCATTTCCATGATAAGTGCCTACCTTTGAAATTTACAAGACAATAATAATAACAAAAAGTTTAGCTCTTGTTATAATTGTGTCTTGGGTGAAAAGTTGGTTTTTGAAAACTACCTTGATTCTACCGACATGGGAAAGTGAAAAGTACAGCCACCATCTCAATCTGCACATGCACGGGTTCTGAGAGCTGAGATGAAATATTAATCATAGAACCATAGAATAGCGGAGTTGGGAGGGGCCTATGAGGCCACCAAATCCAACCCCCTGCTCAAAGCAGGAATCATTACGTGCATATCCATTCATTTCAATGGAGAGAAATGATCCATGCATGCAAAGGGCTTTGTGCACGGATGGAAATAAATGGGGAAACCATTCTGGGAGGTGGAACATCATATTTGCATTGGTGTTTCCTCACCTAGAACAGATATAGGACCAGGACAAATGGGCACAAACAGGCATACTTAAGAAGCTTAAAATCACAGTGATTTTATGGTAGCCATTAGCCAAGAATGCCTAACTTTTCCTAAATTGTGCAATCTAGGCAGGATCTATACTACTACTTTAAAATCCTGCCTAGATTGCAGTTTTGACAACTGTTAAGGCCCAGGACACACTCCAAATACAGTTTTCAAAACATTTTCAAAGTGCTTTATCCTGCTTGGTGTAGATCTGGCCCTAGAGATAATGCAATTCTATCATCATTATCCCCACCATCATCTAATGTATTTATATCCCACTCTTCTAGTAAAAGAATGCAGAGTGGTGTATAGCATAGCTATGAAACCATATAACAGAGCTAGGGAAACCTGGCCTGGAAGCCAAATCTGTCCCTTCAGGATGTCCCAGATGGCCCCACCCCTTCCCCATGCTCCACCCCTTCCTCTTTCCTTTTTCACTAACAACCAATAGTATAGTAATTTCCTGGCTTTTGTGTATTTTTCCCTATTCTAAAAGGTTGAAATGGTGCTCCTAAGGCTTAGTTACTGGCAGTGACAGCTTTAAGCTACACTATGATGGTCTTTTTTTTTAAAAAAAAAAAATCTGTTTATTGTGGCCCCACCCCCTTTGCCTCCACCCACCACTGGAATGTGGCCCCCAAGGACCTTCTCCAAAACTGAATTTTCCTTCAGGTTGAAAGAGATTCCCTACCTCCACCCTATAATATAACCAATAAAAAGTACTGAAGGAGGGTCCCTATCTTAACAAAGGGCAAAAAGGAGGAACGTGGGAACTACAGACCAGTTAGTCTGACATCCATCCCTGGGAAAATTTTGGAGCAGATAATAGAGAAGTCAATCTGTATGCACCTTGAAAATAATGAAGTGATTACTAGAAGCCAGCATGGATTTGTCAAGAACAAACCCTGCCAGACTAATTTGATCATTTTTTGATAGGATAACCTCCCTTGTGGACTGTGGGAATGCTGTGGACATAATATATCTTCACTTCAGCAAAGCTTTTGACAAAGTTCCCCATGATATTCTGCTAAGCAAACTAGCTAAAAGTGGGTTAGATGGAACAACTATTAGGTGGATCCATAGTTGGCTACAGAATCAGACTCAAAGAGTGCTTATCAATGGTAACTTCTTAAACTGGGGGGAGGCAACGAGTGGGGTACCGCAGGGCTCAGTTCTGGGCCCAGTGCTCTTCAACATTTTTATTAATGATTTGGATGAGGAGGTACAAGGAATATTTATCAAATTTGCAGATGACACAAAATTGGGTGGGATAGCTAATACCCTGGAAGACAGAAACAAACTTTAAAGTGATCTTGATAGGCTGGTGCTCTGGGCTGAAAACAACAGAATGAAATTGAATAGAGATAAATGCTAAGTTCTACACCTAGGAAAAAGAAACTAAATACCCAGTTACAAGATGGGGAATACTTGGCTCAGCAATACTACAAGCGAGAAGGATCTTGGAATTGTTGTAGATCGCAAGCTGAGTATGAGCCAACAGTGTGATATGGCTGCCCCCCCCCAAAAAAAGCAAATACTATTTTGGGCTGCATTAATAGAAATATAGCTTCCAAATCATGTGAGGTACTGGTTCCCCTCTATTTGGCACTGTTTGGGCCTCATCTTGAGTATTGTGTCCAGTTCTGGACACCAAACTTCAAGAAGGAAGCAGGCAAGCTAGAGGGTGTTCAGAGGAGGCCAACGAGGGTGATCAGGGGTCTGGAAACAAAGTCATATGAGGAGAGACTGAAAGAACTGTGCATGTTTAGCCTTGAGAAGAGAAGACTGAGGGGAGACATGATAGCACTCTTCAAATACTTGAAAGGTTGTCACACAGAGGAGGGTCAGGATTTCTTCTCGATCATCCCAGAGTGCAGGACATGGAATAATGGGCTTAAGTTCCAGGAAGCCAGATTCTGGCTGGACATCAGAAAAAACTTCCTGACTGTCAGAGCAGTGCAACACTAGAACCAATTACCTAGGGAAGTCGTGGGTTTTCCCACACTAGAGGCCTTCAAGATGTAGCTGGACAGCCATCTTTCAGGTATGCTTTAAGATGGATTCCTGAATTGACCAGAGGGTTGAACTTGATGGCCTTATTGGCCCCTTCCAGCTCTACTATTCTATGATTCTATGATTCTACCGATACAACCACCCATTAGTAAAAGCAATGAGAGAAAATAATAAAGCCAATATTGGAAAACAAAAACAAACAAACCTCACACCAGGAAGGGAAAAGATGTTCCACACCAAAACTGGCAAGAAATAAAACTAGGTGTTACACATTAAAAGCCCGTTAAAGTAGAAGTGCCTTCAGTTTCTGCCAGAAGAAATGCAAAGAGGGAGTCCATCAAATTTCAGTTAGTAAAGCATTCTGGAGTTGTGGCACCATCACAGGAAACCCACCCACCCCAATCGTTCTCAATACTAGCCTGAAATAGCACCAAGAACAAGGCCTCTGACATTGACCTTAATTCCTGGAAAAGGCCTATATAGGAGAAAGTGGCCCCTAAAGTAATTGTGGCCTAAGCCATTTAAAGCTGTAAAGGCTAGAACTGACACTTTGAATTGAGTTCAGAAGCAAATAGGAAGCCTCTGGAACTGACATATGATTGGAGTTATGTGGTCTGTCCTGGGAACACCAGACAAAGTCTAACTGCCACATTTTAAACCAATTAAAGTTTTTGGACTGTTTTCAAAGGCAGCCCCATATAGAGAGCATTACTGTAATCCAGTTGGGAGGTAACAGAAGCATGGATAACTGGAGCCAAGTCCAACATCTCTAGGAAAGGCAGCAGCTGGTGTATCAGTTGAAGCTGATAAAAGATACTCCTACCAACTGATCAAAGCAAGAGTAAAAATGATATACCTTTGCTTTCAAGGGAATGCAACCATATTCTATGAAAATTAACTCTAGTTCATGGTGCTCACCCCTAGGTAAGTGAGCATAGAATAGGAGCCCAAGAGGCTTTTAAGGGGAACAAACCATCTTCCATTTTGTATGGCTGTCTGAAGGGTGCCAATAATACATCTTGAGAAGCTTTAACATTTTCTGCATCTTTTATATTGGAAACAATATCCAGCAACCTCTATCTCAAGTGCATAGGAAAATGTCTATGGGACATCTTAATGGGCTTGATTCTTGCAAGTGCAAGGATGAGGGAAAACACTCCATGATGGCATGGAGCTTAGTGACAAAACATACACTCACCTTGACATCAATGCAACTAATAAAAACATAAGAAGGGCCATGCTGGATCATCAGACCAAGGGTCCATCTAGTCCAGCACTCTGTTCACAATGTCCAACCAGCTGTTGACCGGATGCAGTGCAACAGCATCCTCCCACCCATGTTCCCCAGCAACTGGTATATATAAGACTTAGCCTGCTCAGTTACTTATGATATCTACTCAAGAAAGTCCCATTGGGTCCAGTAGGGCTTATTCCTAGATAAATGGTTATAGGATGACTTTCTAAGGGGAGAGAAGGAGTTTCCTAATGGGAAATTCACGGCTGGTTAGACGCTATGCTCAGCATTCCAGCAAATCTATTTGCAGAATCTCTTAGTGAGAGAATTTTAGGAATATTGAGCCTGAAGAGAGACATGATTAACACATTTGGTAGCTTTGCAATATGGGGTGTGTGTGTGGGGGGGGAATGGGCTAAATAAGTAATTCTGATGGTCCTTGAAATCTAAATGCCACATAACTCTACATCCTTGTTAGAACTTCTGAAAGAGGTAAGTAAATAAGGATAGACTCCAGGTTCCTCCCCACCCCCCAGGGTTATTTGTGGGATAGAGATACAGTATGATCCCGTTGGAGGAAGAGTGAGATAAAATGTACTAAATGTGCATTACATAATGACAGCTTTATGGGGAGGGTCTTTTTAGATCAGTGGTCCCAGTTTCAGTTCCCAGTATCTCCCATTAATATGATCTTAAGCAAGAGGTTTGGTGAAAACCTTGGTCTGAGATCTTTGAGAGTGAAGTCAGAGTCAACAATACTGGATTGGAGGATCTGACCAAATATTTCTTATGTTCAGTTTTATGGTAGCACTCGTAATTTCCTTTGCAATTCAGGAAAGAATTGGGTTTGGGCATGAATATATATATTTAAATGACATTATATACACATTCAAGGATGAGAAGCACTCAGTACTTGGGGCTGGGACATTGATGTAACATAAGGCAACTCTTGTTTGATTGGGTATTAGTAGAGCCCTGTGTAGATAGAGCCCTGTGTAGTCAGTTAAGTGTGTGAGTGTGTGTGTGTATGTGTGTGTATCAGGGCAGGGGATAGGATGATGCCTTTTGGCTCCACCCTCAACCACAATCCCCCCAAAACAAAGACCTGACATAGATATTCACTTTCAGCCTCCAAGCATTTTCTTTTGGCCCCAGAACCACATAACCTTGAGTTTTGAGCATTGCATGTTGGCAAAGGGTAGCAGCTACAGTTCTGAATTTATTGCCCATCTAATATACCATTCATGCTTAGATTTTTGGCTGGAACATTAATTGGCCAATTGGCACACACTATTATATGTCTATCTCAGGTAAGGAATCTATTCGGCTACCTTGGGTATTAGTCGCAACCCAAAGGCAAAAGGAGAAAGAGGGAAGTAGTTGAATAACTTATGTAAGCATATTTTGCATAATATCTGCATGAATGTGGCGGATGTCAGGTGTTGTATGTGGAGTGGGGGGATCCATAGTATTCTTTAGGGGTAAATACTTAAAATTCCAAGAAACTGCTACAACAAAACACGGATGAATTTAAAAAGCATGAATTTTCAAAGTAGAGTACAAGTGTGGGCTATTCAATTGGCATTCTGCTTTGAGATGCCATAAGCTCCCTCACCTTTTCTTTCAGAAGTCAGCTTGGGGCCAGGGATACCCCTCCCTCCAAATTTAAGTCAAGCGGGCAATAAAAAGCTCTCTATTCCATGGAGGGAATTGTGTATTGCAGCACGATAGGCCAGAAGGATATGGTGGTATTTTTTTCTGTAAAGATCATCCCAGGACGCTGGTAAAGCCAGTGATGTATAGTGTTATGTGTTGGGCAAATGCCAATAATGCAATTTAAAACTGTGTAGGGTGCAAATCTCTCTCTTATTCCCAAATTTCCTATGCACAGTGTTCCTGAATTCATGCCACTTAATAACTCAATCCCCATCTTTCAAACTTTTGCATTCCCTGTCTCATTTTGGAGGTTCACACACATTCCCTCTTCTCCAAACACCCTGTTGCATACCAGAGGGTGTAACCTTATCCACTGGCGAACGTCCAGGTGGCTGGACACTGATTCTGCATACATTAGATGGTAAAGCTCCATTCTACGTTTGCAATCCTCCAAAATTGCACACAATTAAATTTATAGGCTGTAAAGCCACGAAGAAGGAAGTAGATATCATATCGCATATCCTTCTAGATTTGTACCGGGCTATATATTTTGCAGCGCTCTCATGCACAGCAAAACTGAAGAATGGAATCTGTAACTCACCTGCTTCTTTCTCTAACATTTTGCTCTATATTTTGCCTCTCAGCCTGCACTGAGGAGCAAGAAATTCAAAAAAGCATGTAAAAAAAAAATGCTATTATTGGTTTGCAGTTGTATTATATATATAAAAAAAAACTTTAGTGCACTCACAAATGAAACTTTTTTAAAAAAACTTCAGCCCATTCACAAATTCAATATTATTTCCACCAGTAAGATATCCCCAAAATGGTGAGGATTTATATGGTGATATGGCTTATAGATGGCTGAATGCTGGCATACTGGGCAATATTGGGTTTTCCCTGTTGTTTAGCCTCAAGGTTGGTTCCGGCTTCCTCAAGCCCTGCACTATTTCATGAGTCAGGTACCATTGATGAAAAACACAGATGTAATGTTGTGGTTTGGGACATTTGTTAGTTCTCAAAAAAATTCTAGCAATGGGCCATTAATTGTACAGGTCTAAGTTTTGCAGTAAATATACAAATCGAGTCTAATTTTCCCATAGTATATACAAGCAGAATTAAATTAATTTTCCATGGATACATTTTTTCCCCATCAACTTAAAGAAAATGTGGCCAGGACTAGCCTGAAGTGGTGCCCAAGCAGAGTGGGGGTTTTCTGCATCACTAGCTCTGGATAATAGTAGTTGAATATCTAGGGTGACCATCTGGAAAAGAGGACAGGGCTCCTGCATCTTTAACAGTTGCATAGAAAAGGGAATTTCAGCAGGTGTCATTTGTATGTATACAGCACCTGGTGAAATTCCTTCTTCATCACAACAGTTAAAACTGCAGGAGCCCTGTCATCTTTTGTATCTGGTCGCTCTATATAGCTAGAGAGGGCTCCTGCAGCTTTAACTGTTGTAATGAAGAGGGAATTTCACCAGGTGTTTCATGCATACAAATGACAGCTGCTGAAATTCCCTTTTCTATGCAGCCCTGTCCTCCTTTCCATATGGTCACCCTATGAATATCATACATGTTCATTGCTCAATGACTACGTTAAGTGATGACTTGCCTATCACTTGAAAAAAAAAAAGCCATTGCAGATGAAATGCCAGAGACCAAACTTGCATATGTATCACACACTGCTTCAAACACAAAGCTTTTCAGACGAACTTCAAGTTCCTTTGTGAGTTGAGTGAATTTATGAAATGATAACCCAAGTGATGATTATATGTGAATTGGACCTTCATTTTGAGGGTCAATTCAGGATTTGTGTTGGTATGTGTATGAAAAACTTTTTATTATTATTATGCCCAATGCATTTGGGAAAACTTCCTTTCCCCAGGTATGTTCACAAAGAATCTTTCCAGTGCTTCTTCTGTTTTAAAATGCTAAAAAATGTGTGAATATTTTAAAACAGAGGAAGCATTCAAAATATTCTTTGTGACAGATTTGGAGAAAGTTAAGTGGCCCTTGAGGAAGGAAAGGCCTTTCCAAACGCACTGGGTATAATAGGATTCCCCCCCCCCCAAGACTCCTGAGAATATCTTGTCTTCTGTTTTGGGACATATATATGACTTCCCTTCTTGCTGTTTCCATCAGTCTGTGTGTAGCCATAACAGAGAGGCAGAGATTAGAACAGGAGGCTACACAAAGTGGACCTTTGTTGAGTTCCAACAACACTCTTCTTACAGCCTAATAGATTCATGCTCAATAAAGCTTTTCTTCTATGTTGATTTAGTGAACAGCAACTAATATTTTAAGGCTGCAGTCCTATGGACTGTGTCCTCACTGCTTGAAAGCTTCCGAAATCAGAACCTTCCAAGATTCCTATGGCCTGCCAGGCTGAAGCCCACAGAACAAGAGGAACAGCGGAGGCAATCTTCGTTTCCCTGTCCTCTGCATTTTCACTAGATGGGCTTTTCAGCCTAATAATGGTGCTTCAGAGGGGGAGGGATGGAGACTGGAAGAGGTTCAGGATAACTCATATCCTGGCCTGTCCTGTCTCCTCCTCTCCCAGCCCACCAAACATGCTCCTTTCCTCCTTCTCTGAGATAGAATTTGGAGTTGGATCTCAGGCCCCCACTTCTGAGGTTGGTGCACTGTCTCTGACCTTGGAAGAATTTTACAAGCTATCCCATGGTCCCTTTGGAGAGCGTCCCAGCGACCATAGAATTGCTGTCTCCAAGAAGTAATAGATTCAACAAACGGTCCAAGCATGTAGAATGAGGAAAGGTACAGAGTACAGAAATTAGTTTTTTTTTTAAGTATTTTTTGTTTTGTTTTGTTTTTATGTGGAGGAAAGGGAGAGAAATTGGATCAGGGAATTCCATCCACTTGCAGAATAAAAGCAAGGGGCTTTGCATAAGATACTGTAATGTAATTGAGTATAATAATCATAACAAGATGTAACATGTGTATGGAAACTGAGTATATATAAGATACAAGGCTCATAAAGATTTATTTAAAAAATAAAGTTAAACAAAAAAATGAGGATTTTAGTTATATCTATTGCTTTAAAAATGTTAAATTTTGCCTTTGCTACCCTCATTTTTAACGGAATGAAGAGTGGTGACATAATAACAGTCCAATCTATGTGCTTTGTAATGAATAATAAAGTGTTTTAACCTCTTTAGGGACTTAACACCACATTAATCCTTTAATCCCTGGGAAAACCAATTTTGTTGACATGTAAAGGGGATATTTAACTTCATCCAATTAATTTTCTACTTTAGAGATAACCATGATTATGAAGATCAGATTGAATAGATTCATTAGAGCTCCCTTATTGTGTACAAAGTGATAGCTTTGCCACCAGATATTTGTATCAGAAAAGAAATTTACATCTTGCAATTATGTTTTATTTTCCCCTTTTCCTATTTTTAAGAAAATAAATGCCAGAACTTTTGAAATCCTGAATGCTTTCCCACTTGCTACTTCTGGAATAGTTGAGATACCACAGAGCTATTAAATACGGCCACCATCACTGCCATGATTTGGTTTAATTAGCATTGTTCTTGTGACATGTTTTAACTATGTGTTTCTGAAATATTTCCTAACGACAAGCAAAATGCTTTGGTATGAACCAAGCTGATAAATGTATGGGCCTGCATGAAAGAAAGGCTCTTTCGAAAAATGAATTGGATCTGGCTATAGAAGATTGCAAAGGAAAAGCTAGTCTTTTGGCATCCTTGTGTGCTATTTGGAAATGTTTCCTAAACTGGAGAAAACCCATAGTACAAAAGAAAGTTGGGGCTGCAGTTCTTTTCAATTTTATCCCTCACTGTCATAAAAATGCTTTCCCCATATTACATATGTGTTTCCTTCTTGTAGAGTCGGGTGCTTGGTTTTTTAATCCTCCTTCCAAAAGCTGGATTTGCATAGCTGCAGCCTTACAAATTCTAGTACCTTTGATACTATATGCTTTTCTTTTTTTTAAAAAAAGAAGCTGGTGTTCGTGAACTCTGAGATACAGTCATAAAATACTTGTCCATGAGAAGGCCAGCAAGATGTCTATAGTGACTGAATAAAGAGGTGCATCAGTGCGCATAGCATTTCAGAAAGCTCTAGTAATAAAGGAAGTTGTAGCTCAGCTTTGCATGTAGAAGGCTCCAAATTTGATTGCTAGCATCTCTAGATAAGGCAGGAAAAAAACCTGCATGAAACTGGAGAGCTGCTGCCAGTCAGTGTTGACAATACTGGGCGAGATGGACCAATGGCCTGACTCAGAAGAAAGCAGCTTCCCATGTTCCTAAGGAGGTGGAATGGGAAAATAGGCAGGAAGAGGAAGAGGACAGAATTTTATCTAGAGTCCAGAGCAAAGGCCTACAGGCAAAATCTGAGCTTGCCCAGATGGTCCCAGCCCAGATTGGTGGTTCCTCAGCCTTTGAGCATTCTTTCCCCTCCCCTCTGCAGTTCTAGTATGCTGGTATTTGGTCCCACCTCTTTTGACTTCGGATCCACCGAACACTAGAATGTGACACCCACCCAAGAGCTTTTCTGAAATGTGAATGCAGACCTTGGGTTGAAGGTGTTTGACACATGTCGTCTAGGCCAATCTTCAGCTTCTACCTGTTTAGCCAGTCTGCCTTATCTGCCACACATGGCCTTTTTTCTTTACCCCACCTGCCCCCTGAAGGGGATTTTTTGGGGAAATGGTGGTGGGAAAGGTTTAATTCTCCCCTATTGGAGAGTGACTCCTGATCCAAATGAGGACCATGTATGCTTACACTTAGGGTGACCATATTTGGGAAACCAAAAAAGAGGACACCTAGTGTGTGTGTGGGAAAGCAGCTTTCTGAGTCCTGCAGAAAGTACGTTATTCCCCCGCCACCTTAAAGAACCCGATTGGAGTGGAGGAGGGGAAAGGATTTCATTCTGCACCACCACCATCCACTCCAATTGGGGCCTTTTCTATAATGTCCACGAATGACCCACTTTCCCCTTTAAGACCTCAATTGGAGCTCAGGGTGGGGGAATGATGTGCCTCAAGAAAGCATGTCACTCCCTCCTGCCATGTTAATGGCAGCCTTAAAGAGGAAGGTGTGTCATTCCAGGACATAATTGAAAATTATAGAAAATCCCCCCTGACACCATGGAAAGAAAAAAAACCAGGACAAAGCCGGGGAAATCCCGACAGTTGGTCACCCTACTTACACTAGAGTAAATGAAAAGCTAACTGTCAGCTACACACTATGTGATTAGCATAATGTGTACTTTGGCTTTAAGGATATCTGACTCTAAAGGATTAGAATGGCTATCAACTGCCCCCTTGTAAACTAGTTAGTTGTATCTACTGGCTGGTTCACACAATGATCCAACGGTGTAGTATCAATGTGTGGTAGTGGAGAAGGATCCTGTTGACTGCACCAACACACTGAGTATGCCTCTCTTGCCTCTGGATGCAACCTTTGAATAGGCTTGTGTGTGAAGGACTGAGTCTCTAATTTTGATAAGTAATGGTCACATGGACCAGGCTTTCACATGCTAATCCCTGTATATGGACAGGCCCTAAGCTAGGCCATCATTACACTAGAATCACAGGTTTCAGGAAACCCAAGAGAGAGAACAGGTACACTCCGGTGGGCTTCTTCTTTTTAGCACAGAAAAGCTTGGCACAGTTGAAAATATTGCGTGAAATGGCTCTATGTGCTAGAGACTTAAGTATGGGTGATTATAATAACCTTCCACTGATAAATCTTTTCTGCTGAGATCAGCACCCTAGATGATATTTCCTCTGCTTTCTCTTGGCATGGACAAGCGTCCTTAAAAATATTGCGAACACATGGCAGCATTTAGAGGATGGTGAATATAACACATAATGACCTAAAATTACAGAAATGCAGTAACACGCTTCTGCCCATCTGTGATACTGATCATTCTAAACACTTTCTTTTGCTATTGGCATTGATAGAGAGAAACAGTTTTGTCTCGTTAAAGGAAACTATGCTATAAAATAGTAGGTCCCTGATGTAAGACTTGATATGTTTTTAGTAGCTCAGATAGAGTGAGTGGTTATATATATTTAGGAAAGCAAGCAAGAAGTAATATTATGCCACTGCGTGAATACTGTTAAATCTTATATTTGATGGAACAGAAGGGTTTGAAGTCACTGAAGTGATATACACAATTTATGCCTTGAAACTGAGAAATCTGAAGTTACTAATTTTTTTTTATTGAAAACAGAAGTAATATTTGAAGAGGCAGTCAACATTCCACTAAAGGCAAAAGCAAAACTCAAACAGCATTTAGAATGGGTCAAAGCTGCACTCTTATTTATAGTGGCCACTTACTCACTGTGAAAAAAGGGGACTTACATCACCAAAAAAAGAGGACAAAAGAAGACATAAATTTGCATATGATAATTTGTAATAGATGCAAATTTAGAAATAATTACTATAGTTTAAGTAGATATATAAATAGGGCCAAAGATATAGGGCTTCCACACCAAAAGAACGGAGGGAGGTCCAGCTGTAAATACTTACCTCAAATTGCAGTATATCCTATGGGTCTATAATACTTTCCAGCACCACCCAAGCTCACAGCCTTCCTTGCTTTCATTCTTCCTCACCTCCATTCTCTCTCTCTCTCTCTCTCTCTCTCTCTCTCTCTCTCTCTCTCTCTCTCTCTCACACACACACACACACACACACACACACACACACACGTACATCCCAACCATCCATCCTCCACACATGCAGGCATGAACACTTGGATCCAGAACTGTCACTTGAGGCACAGGTGAACTCAGTGGCAAAGAGCACCTTTTATCAGCTTAGGTTGATATACCAACTACAGAGATAGCCTAGCTACAGTGATCCATGCTCTGATAACCTCTCGTTTAGATTACTGCAATGCGTTATACGTGGGGCTGCCTTTGAAAATGGTCCGGAAGCTTCAGCTGGTACAAAATAGGGCAGCCCGTATACTAACAGGGACGGGACGGCGAGATCACATTATGCCAGTCCTTTTCCAGCTTCATTGGCTGCCAGTCCAGGTCCGGGCCCAATTCAAAGTGCTGGTATTGACATTTAAAGCCCTAAACGGTTTGGGGCCAGGTTATCTGAAGGAACGCCTCCTCCCATATGTACCTACCCGGACCTTAAGATCATCTACAGGGGCCCTTCTCCGTGAGCCCCTGCCAAAGGAAGTGAGGCAGGTGGCTACTAGGAGGAGGGCTTTCTCCGCTGTGGCACCCCGGTTGTGGAACGAGCTCCCCAGAGAGGTCCGCCTGGCGCCTACACTGTACTGCTTTCGTCGCCAGCTGAAGACCTTTTTATTCACTAAGTATTTTAACACTTAATTTTAACTTAAATTTAAATTTTACTGTTCTAACTCTGTATTTTAATCTTATAATCAACTTTGCTGTGTGGTTTTATCCTGGTTGCGCTTTTTATACTGTATTTCGTAATTGTGTTTTTTACCTGTTGGGTGTTTTATTGTGGTTTTAATTTTTGTGAACCGCCCAGAGAGCTTCGGCTATTGGGCGGTATAAAAATGTAATGAATAAATAAATAAATAAATGAACACAGAGACATCCCTGCTTCTCTCCTTGTGTAACAGTATGATGCCACTTCTTCTGGCTATGGTTGCCACTGTGTATGCCTGTCATGCAACCCAGCACACACACACAGAAAGAAACACAGAGACCTTCTCTACACAAGTGATTGATTACACGCTCATGATAGGTCACTCACAAAAGTTTACGATATCACTTTGCTGATATGATATCAGCAAACTCCAGGATGTATTCCGTGCTTTTCCCCCTTTATCCACTTTCAAAAAGTTTGGAGATAAGCTTTAATAACAATTAATGGCACCATATCAGCAGTGTGAAATGCTGGTTTTGTACTACAATTCAGCCACTAGATGGCACTGTTTTATTGAACTCAATTCCAAATCATGTGTTCACTGTCTAAAAGAGCATTGCAAACCCAGAAAGACATTGTAAGAAGAAAGCCTAGTAAGGGTGCAAGATTTTTGCTTAATGTAGAGAAGCTCACAGCCACAAAGAAAGTAATCTGAGTGCACAGATTCACAGGCAAGGAAATGATCCATGCTGCCATTGGGTAGACTGAGCCCTGTAGCGGCCCTCCCAGTTCTTGCCTCCTTCTGGAGAGAAATAACAAAAGGGGCAGCCAAGACAATGTCTCATCAATTGAATAGCTATTTTAGGTTATCTGATAGCCTTCTCGTCTCTAGACACCTTTTCATCGGTTGGGCAATCACACCATCTGACTGATGTAAGCACCTCCAGAGGGAAAGTTCTGGTTGTTGTTTTTAAATAGAAGCAAGCAAAGGCTGCTGCTATGCTTGTCCCAGACTGGACCAAAGTACACATTATGCTAATTGTGTAGTGCATAGCTGTGCATAGTAATTTGACTTACTCCTGTGTAAGACAAAAAGCTTCACAGCCACAATGGAAATACCAGAATCTTACCAGGCAAATAAAGGCACTGGATGTCAAGGTGGACTGAAAATTAAAAAGAAAGTTGTTTAGTAATAAATTGTTGTGTTTTATTGTATATTTTAGCATGAAAATGTAATAAAAATAATTTACAAATAAAATAATAATAGACCTGTCTGGTATGAAAGGGGCATCTGTTCACCTTACCCTTATTGCATATTGGATGTTGATTGTGCAACTGTCCAAGCAGAATATACACTATGATTTCTTAGTATGAAATATAGTGTTCAATGACAAGGTCTTATAGAATGAAGAACTTTGCATTGCTTCATTTTTGAAGACCCTTTATGAAATAGTTTCCAGGAATAGCAGTTCCACCTCTTTTGAAGAGTCAGGAAAATGTCTCTTTATGTGCCTTCCCCCTTCACGGCAATTCCTTCTACTGCTTTCTAGGTTGGTTTCGAAAGGATTAAAGGATGGACGCTGGGGATTAGAGAATGTAAGGTTACAATTGAATGGAAGAACACAGCAGGCCAAGCTGACAAGAGAAAAGGAAGAGGAATATTTGCATTATCCTTGCATCCTTAACAAATATTGATGATTACATTTCCATAGGATTTTCATATACGGTCAATATATTACCTTATCATATATCACCCCTTATTTGTTGTCTTTTGCAATGTAATCAAATTAAAAGACAGTGAAAAGTCAAATTATGATCCAGAGTTGTGCATTCTTCAGAGCAAAACAAGGCCAGCATTTTACTAACACGTTAAGCCCTCTTCAGCTATTCCTCCCTGATGTGTTTTCTGAGTGCAGGTCTGGTCTCAGCACACAGTATTTCTAGGCAGCTGCAAGAGTCCCAGCACCTGGGCAGGGGCTACTGCAGATGCCTGCCTTCGGCATCTCTTTTAAAGAACATTTTCTATCTGGCACTCCAAGCTGGTGACTATGCTGGCTGTTTGCCATCATAAACTTGATTGATTGAAGCTGGTAACTAGAAGCTCCATCCAATGAGCGTTTTATTGCACGCTCATTACTGGACACTCATGGAGTTTGCTCAGGTCCCTCGCATGACATCGTCTGCCTCTCACGTTCCTTCCGCCCCTTCTGGCCTTCCATGCGTGACAAAAAGAATCCTCGTTAAGTCTGATTTTTTAAAAACTTGGAATCGCTGCTCTCTCCTGCTGTGTGCAGCAGAAGCAGCGCCATTAGAACAGCGGACTCAATGGGCCTCGTGCTCATCCTGTACTTCCTCTATTGAAAGAGGAAGTAACTGAGGAACGAAAACACAGGCGGAGAAGCGACGGTAGGGAGCGAGTTTCCCCCCCGGTGTGATGGAGCTCTAGATCTAGCCATTATTTTCACACAATGCTTCAGAGGAATGCTACATTACAAAACATGTAAATGGAAGCTACCCCCAGCTGCCTGAAGCTGCTTGGGTTGTTGTTGCTGCTGCTGCTACCAGGTAAATCTGCCAGGACCCACTGACGAAAGAGAGGGTCCACCAGAGAGGACAGTTTGCCCAGGGCCCTTTCAAACCTGAAACCAGCCCTGATTGAGAGTGCCATCAGATGAGTGTTATATCACACGCTCATTACTCCCCTTTTGATGACGTTGTCTGCCTCCCATGCACCTCCTGTTCCTTCTTACCTTCTTTCCATCACAAAATAGACTCCTTTAAATCAGATTTTTTAAAGAAACAGCAGCGCAATAAAAATGGCCACTGATTGGGCCATGTGGTCATTGTTTACTTCCTCTTTCTTTCTAAGTGTGAAGAAAGAGGAAGTATCATGTGACAGAAGTGGGGGGGGGAAGTGATGGTAAGGAAATGTGACCCCCCCCACATCCGATGATGCTCTGTGGAACACCATTTTGTTTTTTTCACCATGTATCCCAGACTGATACAAAATCCATTATATGAAAAACAAAAGGGTGGACACCAGAAGAATGTATTCCAAAGGAGCTCTACGGGAGAAAAATAAAAATCCTGCCCACTGTCATGCTACAAGAATTGGAGGGAGGCTCCCCCACATAGGGAGGAGCCCACTGGACAGCAGTTTGCCAAGGCTCCTCTCAACCTTTCAGTCTGCCCTCTCCTTTACTTCCATGTTTAAATTTTTTTGTGGTATACTACAACCTCTCTTGTGGTGCACTAATGCGCCATGGCACACCATTTTGGAGTTACTAACCTAAGAGAACATTTGCTTCATTATGGATTACTGGAGATATGCCTTATTTCCTCAGCTCAGAAGCTGTCACTTCATATATCCTATGGTTTGGTTTGCCTGCTTCCTTCAAAATATGAGTGTCATTCAACCATTAAAAAAAATTAAATACATTTCTCCAAAGGAAAATTAATCTTTTCTCTACTGACTCCACTTTCCTGGATGTGTATTTTGTGCAAGGAACAACTAACCAATCTGTTACCCTATAATTAAATTGGATTACAGAATAATCACAACCTTGCTTGCTTTCTTCAGATTACATGGCAATTAAGTTTGGTCTTACCATGAAAAACCAAGAATTTCTAATGATGTCATTACATGGTTATTTGTACAATACAATGCAATCATTTAATTACACAGGCAGCTTTTTTCCTTCAATGGGAAAAATGATTAAAATAATGCTAATGCTGTGGTGTCTTGACTAAGTGCCAGCATATTTTAAAACTTCAAAATATCAACACGTTTTGGTGGCCCTGAGGTTTCCTCTGTAGGAAAAAGGGGGGGGGGACTTCAGGGAGTTCATGAAATTGTCCCTCCTTTTTTTTGAATTTGCTAGATATTTTGCACCCAAATTCCACTGGACCCAACTTTTCAGCCCCACATCCCCTCCTCTCACACTCCACTTTGCTGCTCCTCTACCCACTCAGCTTCCATACTGCCTCTCAACTGCTTCAGACCAATCCTTATTTCCCCGCCCATGCCCTTTACTCCCTGGAGTAATTAATCTAATCCAATATTTGTCTGGGATGCAGAACCGTAGGCCCATGGGCCAAAACTGACCCTCTTGGGGTTCCCATCTGGCCACACCCCTTCCCCTGCCTCACCCCCTTTCCCCGACTGCTGTTCCTGCCTTTAAGCTAAATTCTACTAGCGTTTTTCACTTCATCCCTTATTGTCATTAGTCCTGCCCAGCACTGGAATGTGGTCCCTGAAAGCTTCTCCAGAATGGAATTTAGCCTTTGGGCTGTAAGAGGTAAAGAACCATTGATCTAAGGCCAAAAGAGGGAGTCTGGCCACTTTATAAAATTGGTTGATGGTGGAGAAAAGGGCAGCTAAAATGATCAAGGGACTGGAGCATCTCCCCTATGTGGGAAAGTTCCAACAGCTGGGATTGTTCAGCTTGGCAAAAAAGGAGCCTGAGGGGAGACCTGATAAAGGTGTACAAAATTATGCATGGTGCGGAGGATGTGGATAGGGAGACATTTTTCCCTCTGCATCATAATATTAGAACCCGTACTGATTGTACTGATTGGTGGGAGATTCAGAACAGATAAAACGAAGTATCTCTTGACACAGTGCAGAGTTAAATTATGGAATTCACTACAGCAATTTGTGGTGAAAGCCACCAATTTGGATGGCTTTAAAAGGGCGTTGGATGAATTCCTGGGGGAGAAGGCTATCAATGGCTACTAGTCCTGATGGCTCTGTGCTACCTCCAGTATCAAAGGCAGTAAGACTTTACACTGGTTGCTGGGCAATATGGTTGTTGCACTTGTGTCCTACTTGTGGATTCCCATTCGACAGCTGTTTGGCCACTGTGTGCTGGACTAGATAGACCCTTGGTCTGATCCAGCATGGCTCTCCTTTTATTCTTATGCTAGGAAATGAACTTAGGGTCTTACATGTGCAAAAGGTATCTTTTCCCATTGAGCTGTGGCATTCCCTGATCTCCCTTTCTCCTTGTACTGTTACATCTCTTGCCCGAGGCAACTGGCTGAAAGCAGCTAAGAACTTACGGCCCTTTCAGAGAGCTTATTTGGGTTGTGACCACTCAGTCTGCTGCAGGGGCTAAATTATTCTAGATGATGTTCATTTTATTTAACTGTATACCTTCCCTAATTCTGTCCAGCGGAGCCGTACCAGGACATTTTGCTGCCTGAAGAGAAGGCAACCTAATTCCATATACAAAACCCAACTGATTCTTACTTCAGCACTGTCATTGGGACAACATCTTTCAGGGCAGCAGGCTAGCTTAGAAGGCACAGGACAGGCTATGCAGCATATTCAGGTTTTGTCTCCTGTTCACCCCTCATCAACTGCTGCTTGAGGCACCTGCTTCACTCTGCCTAATGGTAAGACCAGCTCTTGCTATCCATAGTGAAGCCAGCCCAGTATAGCTGTGCATGGATGAGATATCATTCCTAATTAGATAAAATTAGCCCAACTTTTCAGGAGCACTAGTATCTGAGAACCGCAGTGAGGCTAACAGGCTTAAAGTGAGCCCAGACCTTTCAGACAAGACTGCTGTTGTAGTTGATGGTCCATTGAATTCAGACAAGGGGAGTGATTTGGTTATTGATGGCTTCCCTTAGGTTGATTGCATGAGAATATTAGTTGTTTTAGGAACTTCCTAATGCTCAGGTGGTGACTGTGGCTATCAGCTCTATTGGATAACGTCATGCTTTTGCAGAACTAGTGAACAGAATTAAGATGAAGTAAGGGACAAACTATACATTACTTTGTAGTTGTAACTACCTGCTACATTGATTTTTCTTTGAAGTAAGCACAGGAGACCTGATACAGATCAAGACCTTAGCATAGGGGATAGGAAGATGGTGACCATATGAAAAGGAGGACAGGGCTCCTGTATCTTTAACAGTTGTATAGAAAAGGGTGATTTGTATGCATGCAGGTGTCATTTGTATGCATGCAGCACCTAGTGAAATTCCCTCTTCATCACACCAGTTAAAGTTGCAGAAGCCCTGCCCTCTTTTTGTATCTGGTCACTCTAGTATAGCTCCTGCAGCTTTAACTGTTGTGATAAAGAAGGAATTTCACCAGGTGCTGCATGCATGCAAATGACACCTGCTGAAATTCCCCTTTCAATACAAAGATACCGTTTCATATGGTAACCCTACTTTAACCCTTTGCCTGATCTGAATCGAGCTCCCTGTGCCTACAGTTTACTTTACCAAAAAGTGATGAATTTGTTTTCATTAATCCCTTTTTGGTAATGCAAATTGCAGGCATGGACCACCCAATAAGGATCAGGACCACAGTGGGGGCAAATATCGCCCCAACCGCATGTTAGGATTTATATCCAGATTGGGCCCCTGCACTTACTTTAGAGTAAAAAAAGAAAGAAAAAGAAAAGACAACACTACTATATAGCTCGTAAAAGGAATGTGTAGTTTGTGTCTTCGCAAACTCCAGCATCAAATTAGAAAGGGTGTGCTGCAGCCTCACACAAGACCCTTTCTGAACATTGCAAACAAGCAATTCCAGACAATTTCTGATGCAGAAGGTTCTGATTAATTCCTGCTTGCTGTGTAGGGCTTGCAGAACATGGGTGGAGGGAAAGGGCTGGGAAACATGCCAATTACACCGCCCCTCCTAGTCTAATGCCCCCGGGAAAAGGCCCTAGAGTGAAACACATTAATGCCCCCCTTCCGAGGTGAGGCTTGCAGAACATGAGGGAAGGTCCCATAGCATGGGTCTATCTGCTGTAAGGACCCCAACCGTTGTCAAAACTGTTATAAAGCGCTTTAAAGCAGTAGTGTAGATCCTGCTCTAGACAGAGCAAATCATATTGGGCCAGATGGATCCATATAACGTAGCTCCATACCTTCACGTGATCCATCTAGACCAGCCTTCCTCAACCTGGGGCGCTCCAGATGTGTTGGACTACAACTCCCAGAATGCCCCAGATGCAGTCCAACACATCTGGAGCGCCCCAGGTTGAGGAAGGCTGATCTAGACCAATGGTTCTTAACCTTTTTTGAGTCACGGACCCCTTTGAAAATCTGGTGAAAGCTATGGACCCCCTCCCTAGAAAAATGCACATAAGCACAACTTTGCATGCAATGAATATACTTTATTTTATTGAAAATTGATTGCCTCATACAATGTATGACATACACAAAGTATGAATAAATTTATTTAACTTTCACAGATCCCCTGAAGCCCATCCATGGACTCCAGGTTAAGAACTCCTGATCTAGACTTTCCTTTGAACCAAGCAAGGCATGAACCCGGTTCTGCCTCCACTCAAAGGGGTCCTGGCACATTTGGAATTCTAAGAGAGTGTTGTGGGTGTTCTCACAAAATGGCTCCTAGGCGAGGGTGTTTGTTTTTGTTTTGCCAATTCCAAACATGGTTGCCACGGTTTTGCCAATTCCAAACACGGTTGCCACGGTTTTGCCAATTCCAAACACGGTTGTCACAAAATACCCATTTCCCAGAAGGCAAACAGGTAAGGCTAAAAGAAAAATAACCTGTCCAAAAACCTAAATATAAGGAAGAGGTGGAGTCTGAGCTTGAAAACACAAAGCCATTCTTTGGAACTAAAAGAAAGATGAAGCTGGAGGGCATCGCTTCACTTTGCAGCATGCCAGCCTTCCAGTTCAAACGTTTTTGTTCAATTAAACAAATTCTTAAGAAATAAAATAAACATCAGGAGGGGAAGGAAGGTGTATATGGGGCAGTTCCATAGATGCATGAACCAGTCTTGGGAGTAATGTATTGCAATGTTTCAATGGAAGTATGCACATATATTCTCATGTTTCCCAATGCAGCTGCTTTTCACGCTTACTCATAATGGAAAGAAGCACATCATAAATATGGGCAGGAAGTAGCAATGATGATTGCCTATAACAGAGAAGAGATGAAATGCTGACATTTCTTTACATGACTGTCTTTTTGCAACCCAGGGATCTCTTTAGAAGTCTTTGAAGTGATGGAGAAACAGCTCAAAAGCTGCCTCCCTCTAGAACTATTATGCACTGAGCTTAAACATTTTGTTACTTTGATGTTGACAGACATGCCACTTTCCAGGTAAGCATAGCTAGTAAATACAATATAGCTTTAGCCTATGTGTGAAAATATAGTCATTATGCTTCTCTAATGAGTGGGAAAAGGAACAATTATTTGCTGTCATTATGCACTGTTTGCTAATTATGCTCATCAGGTGATAAAAATGAAGAAGTTAATTTAGGTTTTTAATTATTCTTTTGGGGAAACCATTTGAGAATCTTAGTGAAATAATTCTTTCTTTTTGTTCTCTTTTGTTCATTGCTGCCCCACCCCATCCCTGGAACTGATTTTCTTGAATGATGGGAACATGGGTTCAACTTTGGAGTAAATACTAATGATACTAGGGGAATATAAAACCTTCAGAGAAGAATAAGTGTTGCAGTAGTCCATGCATTGGCTATGGCATTCCTGGAGCCAAAGGGTCATCAAGGCCACAGTTGGTTAAAAGGTAGATCTCCAGAGGTTTTAGACTCCCAGAAGCCCCTGCCAGCATGACCAATGATTAGGAATGCTGAGAGTTGAAGTCCCAAACATCTGGAAATCTATTTTCTTCCCACCCCCGGTCTATGCCAGGGGCAGGCAACTTATGTCCCTACAGATGTTGGCCTACAACTGCTGGCAGCCCTAGAGAGCATAACCAATGGTCAGAGCTGATGGGAGTTGAAGTCCAACAACATGTTGTCCACCCCTGGTCTAGTCCAATAACTGGTGTGAGGAATATAAGGGTCACTTGGACCGAATCCAAGCACTCACTGCTACAACTCTGCCTAATGGAACTCTGGCCTGGTCTAGACTCTACATATGCAGCAAAATGAAGGGGAATTACATTCTGAGGAGGTAGAATGTACTATAGCAGTTTACACTGCAAGAGGGGATGAGGACAGTGATTTTTAAAATATTCCTCCATGTAACACCCCTAACTGCCTGACATTTTCCGAAAAACAGAAAATCTGTTTGGGAAAAAGATTAAAACCCCAACACTCACACCCTGCTGTCACAACAGCATTTGTGAACCACCCAGGGAGCTTCAGCTATTGGGCGGTATAAAAATGCAATAAATAAATAAATAAATTCAAAACATGGATTCCTTACCTCAGTGCCCTGAAATGGTGCAGTTCATTCTACTGCTTCAAAACACCGCCACCTCATTCTGTTGCTGCATGTGTAGCCTGGGTTCCTCAATGTGCTAATTTGATCTGAGGTTGCTGAAATGGCACTAAGAAGGAAAGTTTTGATAAACGGCCAAACAATGGATAAATATCCCAAGAGCACGAATGTTCCTCTTTAGAAGCTTCTCTTTCCATTGAAAAGCAAAGCAGGAAAAAGATAATGATTGTTCTCTTTACAAACAGTAACAATTGTTCATCTCCCCCAGCCTGATGCCCGTCAGATGTTGGACCAGAACTCCCATGACCCCAGCCAATGGGCCCATTAGTTATGCTGGTTGAGATGATGGGAGTTGTAGTCCAATACCTGCAATAGCACAACATTGCAGTATTTATTACATTTATATACCACCCCATAGCCGAAGCTCTCTGGGTGGTTTACAAAGCACAGAGCAACAAATGTGGATATACATGTATATCCAAATTTGGCTGTTGACACTTCTTTAGATTCTTTCAAGGTATTTTCTTAGTCAAAATCTTTTCATAGCAAACTTGCATTTATACTGGGGAACTCTCTCTCTCTCTTTCTCTCTCTCTCTCTCTCGCTCGCTCGCTCACAGCATATCAGAATGCTTCAGTTTAAATTGCCAGCTCAATTCTAGGCAATTATATGTTGTACTTTTCTTTTTGTTAACTGATCTCTCATTTTGTGGGTAATACACATTTCTCTATGGGTTAAAATCTATAACTCCCAGAACTGATAGACAATTCCAAAGGCTTAACAGTCTTCATGCCTGGTTTGCTGTTGAAACTGTATAGCTAGAGGAAAACGAATATATTGACCTTCAAAGAGACTTTACAGTTATTTGGAATAAGGCGATTGCTTGAAAGCCTAACTATAATCTAATTTTTTATCATTAAAGTTAAGGCACAAATTCTATGTGTGTCTGATTCCTTACAGCCTACATATAAATACCTCAAATTATCTATATCTAAAGATTATTCCCATGTGAGTTACAAAGAAAGTTATTGTATTTAAAGTATGAATAAAGAAAGTTATGCCTCTGAATGAACGTGTCCCCAGTAGAATATAATGTTTCTCACTCCCAAGCCGTGGGAGGTTAGTAGTGGGAAGTCATGGGAGGGAAAAGCCGCAGGTACTGCCAACTCTTTAGTGGAGAATTAGGTGGCCTAAGTGTTTCAAGCTGGTGCCCCTCTTCATAGAGCAAAATAAAATCTTGAAGAAAAGCTTTCATCAGAACTCTATAATAAATAGAGATGAGAAGGTCAAAGAAGAAGAAAATGGGGAAATGAGCTTTCCCCTGGTTTCCCCCCTCCAAGGACCTTGGATAGAGCTACACTGAGCAGGATATTACACTATGAAAGTGGTATGAAAGAGGCAGGAGCCACACTACTGCTTTCTAGCAGTATTGAAGCGCAATGACAACTGTTGGGGCCCATTGACACATGCCATATATGGCTTTCATAGTGCTATATCCTGCTTGGTGTGGCTCTTGCCCATGTTTGGGTGTTTCTCAATAAATAAGTAAATATGGAATCAAAGAATTTTGGATTATTATTTTTTAATGGCTTTTATGTGTTCATGCCTTTGATGCACAATTCACATGCATTGTTACAAGGAGAAAGGGTGGGGTTTTTTTGGGGGGGGGGTTATATATGGACCTGATCACAATAACTTATACAACCCATGGCTTGTTGTTGGGTTGTTTTCAAAGTGGCTTGTCATGATGTGTGAACCCGGCATGATGGTATGTGTGTGGCTTCTTAGAGCCACCTGGCAAGTGCAATGAAAAACCGGGTTGCTCCTCTCTGTACATTTTGAAATGACACTACTCAGTTTACTCCTCCACTTAGTCACCTGCTTAGACATCAACACTTTTCATGTTATTTTTTTCACCTTCAAGGCGAATTGTGCAAATTTAGCTTTTTAAAAAATCTTTGGGGGAGATTTATACAAATTCACTAAAGCATAGTTACTGCTCTTTAGCAAATTTGCGCAAATCTACAAAATAAACTTTACTCTGCTAATGAGCACATCTGTACTCATTAAAGTAGAGGAGTAGATTGTTGAGGTTGTGCTGCAAAGGCCCATGGGATATGTGCTGGGAGAGGGTGGGAGGACAAAGGGGGAAACAAGCCATGACAAGCCACAGAGTGCCTGATCGTTTGCCAAGAGTAATCTGGTTCATGAGCACACAAGCAACCCACTGAAGCTTATTTTCAGGGCAGCTTATTGTGACTTGTGAACCAGCCCAGTGAGATTTTCTAGGAGCCAGCTTGAGGGTCAGAGAGGTTCAGTTGTCAGTCTTAAGGTCCAGGCAGATCTTTGATGGTTTCATGTGTCAGAGATTCAACAACAACTTTCCAAAAGATGTTTCATGTAACCCCACTCCTCCACAAAAAAGCACAAGAACATGACAATTTGAGCCTCAACATCTTTAATTTTGTTTAGCCTTGGAACCAGGTGGTTCTGCACTCTTAAGTTTCATCTCTCACTATTATTAGATCCTAAGCTGCCACTAGCAAAGTCAGAATTATTGATAACTTTTCTCTTCCTCTGCTTTAATGAAAAATGCTCTGAGCTCCAGTGCTCTCAGTTTCCAAAGAACTTAACTTCAGCTCTTTATGATGTTTTAGTGAGCTTGGTCAGTTCCTGGTTTATGTCTGGCTGGACTGTTCAACTATTGTAGGAAAAGGCCTGTGGAATCTGCTATGAAAAAGATATCCCTTTGCCAAGGTTGAGAAAAGTCAGCTCTACAGTTTCAGAGCAATAGTTAAAAATGCAGTTATTAAAGGCAAAGAGCAGGCTGGGCGGAGCGGGGCGGGGGGGAAGGAGGACTCTTTCCAGGCTACAACCTGTAATGTACATCTAGTTGTCCAAGTAGCAAATCATATTCCACACCCATTTGCCATTCATGACAGGTCTGGTAAGCACTTAGGAACAACCAAGCTTGCATTTCATTTAATCATTGTTCCTCATTGTCCGACAACCGATTCTAATGTACGCATGTTTCCTCTTTCTGGGGTGGCAGGAGATTACAATTTGATTCCTTTATAAAAGCTGAATTTGTAGAAAGTCACCCCTGCACACGTCAGCAATGTATGTCAAGGAAGTTTATTGGTGGGAATGCAGATGTGGCACCATAAAATACCCAGCTGATTAAGTAAACAAGTCTTCTATGGTGTATGAGAATCCAGACATAACTTGGGGTAAATTCATCATACAAAGAGACAACAAAGGTTCCAATAACAAAGGAGAACAGATGGAACAAACTACACATTGTTCCTCTAGAGTGACATACATGCTTTTTGATACAAATCAGGAAGCCTGGGCATCATGGCTGGGTCTTTATTATATCCTGGGACTGACTGATCACCACAACTGAGATTGCAATGGAATTTTCACAGGTTTAAACATCTAAAATTGCAGAAAGCCTCATCCTCTCGTGAAGTATCAGATTGGAATGGCAGCTTCACTTTCTTCCTTAAGCCTTTCTGGAGCTATTTGTTCTTCAGGAACTTTTGTCTATCGTGGGTCTAGATTGTGATGGTTTATTGGTGGGGATACACTGACTTTGGGTCAAGGTTTGGAGTTGGGCTAAATGACCTATGGGCTCTTTCTGTACTATAATTCTGACATGTCAAAATTACCATCAAGCTGATGTCCTTTGGGGAGGAGGTCATAATATGGATAAACTATGCATTGGAACAGCCTTTAATATCAAATGATGTCCATCTTCTCCTAAACTATTTACCAGTTTCTTGGTAGTTAATATATGGTCAGTGCAAATAATTTTTTTGACCCTCACAACAGCCCAAAGACTGATATTACAATATTGGAAGAATAAATGTTCACCTCCCATAATACAATTTAATGAGGACTTAACAGTGCTATCAATATTTGAACTAGTGGTATACAGGCGCCACTCACAAGTGGATAAATATATGGATATTCGGTCTTTCTTTCTTGAAATTTACGCATAATCTCTTCCCTTTTTTCTTTTCTTTTTTTAAAGAATATTGTACTTGATGGAATATTGTTATTACTGTGCACGTAATTTCTTGTTCTTTTTTTCATTTCTTTTCATGATTTGATTTCTGTTTTGTTAAATTCACAATAAAAAGAGAGAGAAACAACATTTTTGTGAACCGCCCAGAGAGCTCTGGCTATTGGGCGGTATAGAAATGTAATAAATAAATAAAAAAGGCCTATGCTTCTATCCTAAATAAGAGCATAGGAAGAGCCCTGCTGGACCTGGCTAAAATCCTATCTAATCCATCATCCTGTTTCCAACAGTGGCCAGGTGTGATTATCCTGGGGATCCCACAGCCAGGACATGATGGCAGCAGCCCACTCCTACTGGTTGGTTGTTAATTTTATTCCCCCCTTTTCTTTATAAAATGATTCCAAAGTGGGGTACATAACCAACTAAGCACAGTCAAATCATACAAGCAACTGATAGAACAGTAAAATAGTAGAGAATAGAAATAAGAAGCAGCAACACAGGTTTAATCAAATGACTGGTTGAACAACTAAGTCCTTAGCTGGTGCTGAAAGCTGGTGGTGGTGGTGAGAAGGAATTCCACAATTGAAGCACACACTCTCCTGTGGGTTGCTGCCTATATCTAACCCTAGGCAAGTGCAGCGCTGTCAAGAGATTATCCCTACTAGACCTAAATATTCAGGCAGGCACATAAGGGAGAAGGAGCTCCATCTGGTGTCCAGGTGCTAAGCCATGTCGGGCTTTAAAGGTCAGCTTGAACTTGGATTGCGAGCTTACTGGAAGTCAGTGCAACTCTTGCAGACCCGGAGTAGTATGTTCCTGGTAGGCTGTCCTACTCAGCAGGCTAGCCACAGCATTTTGCACTAGCTGCAGCTTCAAAGGCAGCCCCGCATAAAGTGAATTCCAATAGTCCAATCTTGAGGTTGCCAGTGCACAGATCACTATGGCCAGCCCGGCTATCCTTGTCTGTATCTGGTGAACCAACTGAAGTTGGAACAAGGCACTCTCACCATAGAGAACACATGTGCCTTACTCCATTGGCAATGATGGATCCAGGAATACCACCAACCTATGCACCTGCTCCTTCAGAGGGAGTGAAACCCCATCCGGAACAGGCAACTTTCCTAATCCCTGGGCAAGGGTACCATTATCTCCACAGTGCCTCTGTCTTGTCAGGATTCAGCCTCAACATATTGGTAGTCATCTAAACTACCATTGAATCCAGGCATTGGGTCCAGGGCCTGCACAGCCTCTCCTGAGTCACATGCTATCGAGAAACAGAGTTGGGTATCATCAGCGTACTGCTGACACTTTTCTCCTGATTTCTAAATGACCACTCCTATAGATGGATTTATATAGATATTGAATTGCATTGGGACAGAAAAGCCATGCAGGAACTGTTTAATTGCCATAGGCCTGAGGTATGGGCTCCCAAAGCAATCCTCTGGACATGACCCTACAGATAGGAACAGAACCATTGTAGCACAGTGCCCATCAGTCCCAATCCACACAGCCAGTCTAGAGGTTATTGTGGTCCACAGTATTCAATGTTATTGAGAGAGCAAGTAGATTCTAAATGGTTGCACCCGCCACCTCATATTTCTCCTGATAAAAGTGTTCTGTCAGGGTGTCCAAGGCTGATTCCCCAAACCCAGACTGAAAGGGATCTAAATAATATTGTGTTTCTTCCAAGAGTGTCTGAACCTGTGCAGCTGTCAACCTCTGAGCACCTTCCCTAAGAAGGGGTATTAGTGTCTGGGCAAGAACTGGTTCACAGTGCAGGTGTAGCATTTCGGCCATGTAGGAATTGTTTGCCTGTCAACCAGATTGGCTGCAATTCTCAGGTTTTCTCCCCTTTACCAACTGTTCTCAGTGGGGTGGGGTGGGGGTAGGTAATAGATAGGACACAGGCTCAAAGTGACACCAGAGAAGAAGATAGGTGAGCACTTGGAGGCACCTATAAGGTGACTTGGGATTCTTGAAACTCACCATTCAGGATTGTGAGATCCAGGTGTGGGACTACCGATCCTTTTTAGGGACAACCTAGCTTATCCAACCAGAATCATGGCACCTAGAGTAAGGAGTGACTTAGGAAGGCCTCTCTCAACACTAATTACTTATTTTTTGTTACTGTCCATATTTATGCTATTTTTGGGAAGTTGGGGGGTGGGGTGAGAATGGGAAGCAATGGGTGGAATACCACCAATCCCGGGCCATGGCTGGCTAACCCTCACACTAGGTAAGTATAATTGCTAGGCAGCTGCTGCATTTGAATGCAGCACTAGGTTGTTGCAGAAGTTGTTTGTAATTGAGTTAAGAAGTTTAATAATGTTGTGGCCCTCGTTCCTCCAATGATTTGCATTTCATCTCTTTATTCCTGAGTGCAACTGTTATTCAGGCAATGCACCTATGCTCTAAGCAGTAGCATATAACTATCATGATTATTAGCCATTGATAGCCTAAATTAATTCTAATAAGCACACCTTTGGGGAGTGGGGTGAGAGTTACAGACAAGTGGGCAACATCTGAGCATCTGTACATAGTTTGACCCTATCTCCTCTAGCATCTGCTATAAACGGACGTTCCTAATGCTTGCTCAGTAAAGCTTGCACTCATACAGGAAACATTTTGGATGATCTCACTAGTACAATGAGCAACTTTCCTCACCAGTATGTGCAGTAAATTTTCATTAATTTCATATGCACTGATTTTCCACTGAGGTGTAACTTAATCTTATTAATTTCTCAAGGAGGTTTTGCTTCCAATAAGGACAATGCACTAGCCGCATCATTGTCTGGAGGTAGAAGAAACCTTGAAGGAAAATTGCAGAATGGTGTGTGTGTGTGTGTGTGTGTGTAAAATCCTGAATTATATATTTTATTTCTAACCCCCCCCCCCACCAAAACTGGAACCCAATGTTTGCACGTTTGGGCACACAAAAGGCACACAAATGTCAAAATGAAGACTTTTATTTAAGTATGAAAACAGATGAAACAAACATTGCTTTGGAAGACACAAATGGCAAGGTTGCATGACTTGTGAGCCGCCAAGCCAAATGCATCCTTCTAATCATATATTGTGGCACCCCTCTTTTTTCTGTGGAAGCAGGCAGCAAACACAGAATATTTCCTGATCAGGTCGCCACCATACATACTGCTGGGTTGTATTCAGCTTGGTGGGACCTAAGTTGTGCAGGATATGGGTTATATATTAATCCCAGTAGCTCAGAAATATGTCTCCCAAATCCTGGGTGTCCAGGGAAATAAAAGCATCCCTCCTTCTCTCTGTTAGTTCTCTCTATCTCTCCTCTCTCCTCTCACACTATTGCCCCGCTCGTGCTCTCCGCTCCTCTGATGCCATGCTTCTCGCCTACCCAAGGACCTCTACTTCCCTTACTCGGCTTCGTCCTTTTTCTTCTGCTGCCCCTTACGCCTGGAACGCTCTTCCAGAACACTTGAGAACTACAAACTCAATCACAGCTTTTAAAACTCAGCTAAAAACTTTTCTGTTCCCTATAGCTTTTAAATATTGAGTTTGTTCTGACTCTATACTGTTTAGCTTCACCCTACCCAGTGCCTGTTTACACTTCCCTGTGCCTGTTTGCATTCTCTTTCCCTCCTTATTGTTTACTACAACTTTAATAAAGTTGTAAGCCTATGCGGCAGGGTCTTGCTATTTACTGTGTAATCTGTACAGCACCATGTACATTGATGGTGCTATATAAATAAATAATAATAATAATGTCAAATTCCTGAGAGAGCAGCTACCACACGTCCAGTGCCTCTTCTTCTGCCCAATTTCCATTGGAAAGTTGGCCAGCTTCAGGGAAGTTCTGATGCAGGGAAGATCAACCATTTTGCCCAGGGTAGTTGGTCTCCAAAGTGAATTTTGGGCTCAACCTAGACTGATGATTGTAACCAGAGAGCACTGGCAGTGTCCATGGTGGTGGCAGTGGTGATAGTAATAGTAGCTGTCGTCATCATAATCAGCATTTTAATAGTCTCTTTTCCTCTTTTTTTCAGTCTAGGAGTCTGCTCATTTTCAGCTAGTAAGCCTTCTAGGAGGCCTTCTAGGAGGCCACAAGATCCAGCTTCATGCAGCCACTACCCCAGGACTTGGGAGAATGTGAACCTTCCTTTTCACCTCATGACCTATCAATCCCATTCCAGTTAACAATCAAAGCTAAAGCAAGCCCTCTCTTTCCCTGATAGCTGAAGCAAATCTGTCAGCACCACATCATATCTCGAGCTGTAAATGTGACCAGCCTGTCGTCTATTTCCTGAGCCTATACAGTTAAAACATGCTGATAACTCTTGCCCGGCCCTGCTGATCAGAAGACCTGGCATCACTTTTGCAAGCATGGAGTCTTCTCATCACTAGAGGGCAGGATTCTGGGGCTTTCAAAAGTGTCTTGAAGGCTTACATATATTCACATGTGTTTGCTTTTATTTTTCATGTTTACTGTAGTAAATTTGGCAGGACCTGAAATATTTTATGCTCTGAAATTGTGGTTACTGTGATCCATATCATTTGAGGGGGTATTCGTAAGATCAACAGTTGACATGCCAGTTAAATTTAATATTACAGCCACAATGTGATGTGGGTAGGTATCTTGGAAAGTATATTTAGAAAACATTGTATATTTTCAGAAATAATGAATGTTACATGGAGATAAAACCAAGATAATGAGGGATCTGTGCCAGTTATTCCTATACTTTTGGGTCAACAACACACTCTTACTCATATTTGATATGGTATTCAAATCCAACAAGCTAGAGATGCAAACTGGCAGTGATAGTAATTTACTTATGTTCCCCTACAAAGAGAAGGATGAATTGCATCATTTTTGAAAGGGTGTTAGATAAAGCAAGATGCTTTGAAGGAACCCCAACTTAGTTGTATTTTTCTTTTTCATATTGGAATAAAAATATTAATTTTGACATTCTTTTCCCCCCCATGTTGTGTACCCAGACATACTAATTTGGGGCTTCATGGTTCTCCGGCTGGGGATTTAATCCAGGAACTTATTTCATTTTAATTTTGGATTATTTACTCTACTCTTTAACCAACATGGTTCCCACAGTGGTTTGGGGGTGGAAAATCAATCCCATCCATAAAATCAATTATAGTCAATAAAACAATGAAAGCGGATCAAGTTAATCTCAACAAAGAACAACATTACAGCTAAAATCTAAAGCAGGGGTGGGGAAGGTCTGTCCCTCCAGATGTTTTTACACTGCAACTCCCATCATCCCTCATCATGGTCTATTCTGGCTTTGGCTGATGACAGTAGCAGTCCAACAACATCTGGAGAGACACACGTTTCCCACCCCTGTTCTTAAAATCCAGCATAGGACAAATACAGCATTAAAAGGCCTTGGCAAAGGAAAATGTTGTGTTACAAGAGTGGAGTTCCACCTGTACAAAGGGACTTTATCTTCTCCTCGTCTTCTCTGTAGTCCCTGCATGCCCCCAAATCTGCTCCAGAGGGTCTCTCAATCCCCTGGAACAGATTTAGAGGGATCGAGGAGGAGCAACCTATTCCACCAACGATGTATTTTCTTCTGACAGATGGGCACCATTGAATACAATCCTTCATGCTCAAACAAAAATAAAAGCAATGCCAGATAAGTCTCTTTGGAAAGGAGTTCCATAAAATGGTGGTACACTGGGAAGTCCCATGCCTTCAGTTATCACTTCATGTGGTTACCACCACAGAAGGGTTACTACTCTTTCTGTGTGCATGTGTGTGTGGGGGGGGGAGGTCCACTGTAGGAGTACACAGAAAAGAGCCTCTGGGGCCAATCTTAATGGGTGGTCAAGTTCATGCAGGAGAAGATGGTCCTTTGGTTTGGATGAGAGGTGACTGACAAGCTGTAGATGCTGAAACTTGGCCCTTGGTGCTCTTTCTATCACCCCTTTGAAATGTCAATGATTCTTTGTCCAGTCTGTGGTTCCCATTATTCCTCTCATGACTAAGACATTTAAACCTTTGCCTTTCTTATTCTGGCTGGGAAGGAATAGCCCGTGACCAGTTTCCATAGAAACTAAGACCAATTATGGATCAAAGGTTTTCGATTGCTAATATTACTTCATTCAGAAACAATTATATATGAGAAAATTAACTTTCCTATGATTATCACAGCATTCAGGTGAAAACAACAACACCCACCCCTTGTTCCTCACTTCCCTGATTCATACACAGTTTCCCCATTTCCTTATAGTCCTTTTGTTCATTGGTACTCATATTTCAGAATACAGGGACACAGAAATTGTATGCAAGGTGGTGCCATGGAACTTTCCCATAAAAGAATGGGCAGCACATTTTTTTATTAAAATAAAATATTGAATTCATATGCTTGACTCTCCTGAGGGACAACACTTGCAGCAATCTGCTTGTCCATTGACAAGATGAAGAGAAGCGTAATTTGCAATGGCGGGTTTGCAAGAAGTTATCGTTGACTGTGGCCTCTCCTTAAGCGCCAGCAGGGAAGATATAGTGTTTCTAATTAAACCCAAGTATGTTTAAACACATTCTTATTGGTCACTAGTCTCATCCCACTGCTTTGTTTCAGGGGAAAGGGAAGGGAGGGCAGTGGTTCAGAAGGGTGCCTATGGGATCGGTTGGAAAGATTTGTTGTTCTTTTATCAATTCCCATTCAATGGACTCAATACATTGTTGAACTTGGCTGAATTGGGAACAAGTTGAAAACTAATATGAGAACCACCTACACGTATTCTTCATCCAACCAAAACAAGCTCAACATCTCTTTTTCTATACGACTTTTTTTCAGCTGGAAGCAGCCACAAAATAATTGAAAAAACTAAACAGGAGCATAAGAACAGTGAGAGAGCTGTTGCATATTAACAATTTTGGAGACTACAGAGACTTCGAGAGGCTTTGGGTCACACAAGATGCTGAAGATCCAGAAGGTATGCTCATATTATCCACCATTACTGGGGCAGGGGATGGGAAAGAATAATCTCAGGGTAAAAAAAGATGGTTGCATGTTATAGTTTTGAATTCAAAACTAGGTGCTGGAATCTCAGCGGTGGGGCGAGTCGAAAGGCTTTATGAGTTTGACAGCCAAATTACCGGCTGTATTTACCTACAGCTACCCCATTTCCTTGAAGGTAGGATTGTTACATTCCGGCCCAAAACATGTTCACCCTGATCCAGTAGCTTTGACCTACATATTGACATGTAGAAGCAAAGCTTCACATGAACTGCACCTTCACACTCCTCAGGGTTAGGAAACATTTTGCATAGGCAGCAACAATGCATATGCAGAGTATTTCCCAACAGTGAAGGGATTAACACAGGTCTTGCTCCCATGGCATTATGTGGGTCTGTTAGAGCCCAAGGATGGAACATATTTCTGCATAAGCCATCACAGGATTGCAGCTTTAGGATTCTAACAAGAGCCCATAGGAACCACAAAAATGCTTTGAGGAAAGTGTCTTACCAACCTTTCTTTATTGGCTTGGTCATTCTTCAGATATGTGTATGTGTGAGAGAGACAGAGAGACAGAGAATGACAGAACTTGGCATTAGCAAAATGCAAAAAAAGGAAAACAACCTCCCCCCAATGTTTTGCATTTAATTTCATTGTGTGTTTTTCTATTTGAAGCTCATTTATGAACACTGACACTTTTCTGAGAAACAGCCATAAGCAGGGGGTGTACTACAAATGGGACAATTTTTTATTTTAAATTATTTCGAGCTGTTGGATTATAATTTGTTAAAACAAACAATAGCTTACTGCTCTGCAATTGAATGCAAAGATATTACCGAACTCAGCTAAAATCAAGTAATCTTTTAGTTTCCATTCTCTCCAAAGTGCACTACACAGCAATGTCACCAAATGACAAATTGCAGGATGAACATAAAAGCAGTGCCTTCAAAAATACAATAGTTATACAAGCCATCTATTGTTAATGAAGAATATAATGCAATTTGTCTGTCTGTAACACAATTATGCAAATCAAAGCTGGGACTATCCTTAAATCTCTCCACATTCCAAGTGATTAAAATGAGATAATTTATCACAAAGAATATTACTGATCATGTTTATGAGTTGCACATTAATCCTATTACTATAATGTATCTTTCTCATAATGTAATGGATTTGTGCAATCTAACAGAAAATGACTTTTATACTACCCACAATTACAAAAATATCCAAAGCATATCCATTGCACCATAATAGCATATGTCTGCAACTGTACAACAAACCTATTAAAATAAACAAAGTTTATGAATGTAACCTTCATACCAATAGAGACAATGGTAAATTTAATTTTATGGTGCTCATTATTTCAACAACTCCATATGTGATAAACATGGCAAGTAAATTACTTTTGTCTCCTGTACTTTATAAAAAGAAGTGGTTTAACAAACATTCCCATGATGTGGGACACTGATTAGCTTTACTCTAACCTGAAACTTTGCATAATAAAATTTGGGGATACATCTCTGGGACCTAAAGTATTTTAAAGGTGTTGACAATTCAGTGTGTTTTTCTAATACTAGAGGGATTTGTGCAAATTCGTTTTGCCTTTGGCAATTAACCCATTGTGCTCAGTACTTCATCAAGCCCCCTTAGCTTTTGTGATGGGCCCCTAACTTTATGTCTTAGAAGGCTATGGAAGGGTCGCATGGAAGGGCAGATGCCATGCTACTTCTCATTAGAAAAGGAACCGATAATAAAACTGCTATATCGTAATGCCCTTACAAATCTATGGTGCAACCACACTTGGAGTAATGCATACATTTCTGATCACTGTATCTTCAAAAATAATATTTTAGAGCTGAAAAATGTGTAGGAAAGGGCAATCAAAATGATCAGAGGGTTGGAGCAACTATGAGGACCAGTTACAACATTTAGGGATTTCTAGTTGTTGTTTTTTAAATTGCGTAGGGGAGGACATGACAGAGATGTACAACATCATACTAAAACCATGGTCTATCAAATGAAGCTGAATGGTGGGAGATACAGGACAGGCAAAAAGGAACTACATCTTTACACAGTGTGTGGTTAAGAGATGGAATTTGCTGCTACAAGATGTGGTGATGGCCACCAACGTAGGTGACTTAAAAAGGGGTAAGACAAATATATGGAGCATAAGGCAGCAGCAGGCCTCTGAATACCAGTTACTGGTGAACAACAGCAGGAAGCTGGTACTGTGCTCACGTCCTGCTTGTGGTTTTCCCAGAGGCGTCTGGTTGGTCACTGTAGAAAACAGCATGATGGATTAGCTAGGCCTTTGTCTGAGGCTGAGCCAGCATGACTGTTCTTATGCTTGCCTGTTCCACCATGTTCAACATGTGTGGGGAAATGTCTTTAGTGTGTTGTGTGAACCTTTCCTAACCATGGTGGATACATAGCCACAGTTTAAACACACTCACTAATCATTTGCTGCAAAGGGGTTAGCAGCCTAATCATGGCTTAGTGGTTTGTCTGAACAGGCCCTAAACCTGTAAGGTATCTAGTTGCTGAGCACCTAGATCTGTAAGCATGTATACTTTCCTATCTCATAAAATTTGCCCAGTATACTCATCATTGTACTAAACAAAATATTTTCTGGATAATCTCATGTTACCATACTTTTACCATCTTCGGTTGGTTCGCCAACTACGGCCTCTCCTGGACAGGGATAGCTTGACCACGGTGGTACAGGCATAGGTAACCTCAAGATTGGAGTACTGCAACACG
The DNA here is from genome assembly GCF_023053635.1 of Elgaria multicarinata webbii. Taxonomy (NCBI): domain Eukaryota; kingdom Metazoa; phylum Chordata; class Lepidosauria; order Squamata; family Anguidae; genus Elgaria; species Elgaria multicarinata. The sequence continues at coordinate 64,902,697 of NC_086172.1, forward strand.
CTCTATGTGGGGCTGCCCTTGAAGCTGCTCCGGAAGCTGGAGCTAGTGCAGAATGCTGCAGCTCGGCTGTTGTCTGGAGCTGCCCCTTTCCAGCATGTAACTCCTCTGCTGAGGGAACTGCACTGGCTGCCTATTCGCTACCGGGCCAGGTTTAAGGTTCTTGTACTTGTGTACAAAGCCCTAAACAACTTGGGACCAGTAGACCTCAGAGAGCGCCTTCTCCCTTAACAACCTGCCCAGTCACTGAGGTCATCCGAGGGCCTGCTCCTGGTGGTTCCACATAGACCCATCCTCCGATTGGAATCCACCAGGGGGAGAGCCTTCAGCGTGGTGGTGCCCCTCCTGTAGAATTCCCTGCCTCTGGGGGTCAGGCAGGCGCCAACCTTGTACTCCTTTCGGCGCCTCCTGAAAACATCTTTATTCCAAGAAGCCTTTCTTTAACATGCAGCCTTGGATTTCTGTGTTGTTGTTGTTTTGCTTCTTTTTAAATTTTGTTTTAACTGTTTTATTCTGTTTTTATTTTCATTTTACCTTGTACACCACTCCGAAATTTTTTCAATGAGGAGCGGTATATAAATATTCTAAATAAATAAATAAAATAAATATATGTTGGATATTATTGACCCAAGTGAACATAGAGTGGTGGACTGACTGATCCTAAGCAGCCACTCAGGGAAAACGTAGAATGATGTCCAGGATTGACTAAGTCAGCTCTATGAGTTTATGAAAGAGTTCTTGGTCTGCATAGCTCTCACTCCCTCTAGTTCCAAAGTTCAAAGGTAACCAATACTGCACCATCTACTGTATGTAGTGATCCAGCTAGGTAATTTTAGAACCTGGACTTCATGGTCTTGAGGGTTAGGAAAGGTTCACATGACACACTAAGCTACAATGTTTAACTCAAAAAGATTAACTACTGTGGCTTAGTGTGTTGTGTGAACAGGGTCTTTGGCTGCAGTTCTAATCACACATTCTTGTTAATAAGCTCCTTTCAGAAGTGTGTAGGCTTACTTCTGAGTAAACATGCATAGGGTTGTGCTGCTAGCCTTTAAATGTCACCTGAAGCATTTTGGTTACAGAATTGAATGATGGCCATCAAAGCATTTTCTGTTGCTCACAATCGTTGTCCTATAGTCTGCAAGCTGGAATATATCAAAAAGCTTTGGCTTTATCAAGGGGCTCATAATGCAGACTAAATGGAGAGCTAGAATAGCTGCCACAGAAATGTATGTACAGAAGATATAGGCATGTTAGGGTTATCAGTGTTCCCCCTGGTAGGATTTGTGTGCCCTTATGTGTGTGCTTGTGTGTATACACACACAGTCATACAGAAACACACACACACACATCTTATATGGATGGACTTTTCAACATACCCTGTCAACATGGCTCATTAGCACCATATCAAAATAAAACATCAGATCTATCAAATACATGCAACCGCACAGTGAGAAGCAGAAATTCAGCAGTTCTTCAATTGCTTCTCAACTGTTAAAGGCACAAAAACTGTTCCGGGATGCAGGATGTGGAGTGAAATCCTCAACCATATGTCAGTCCAAAGCCATAATGTGTATTCTGTACCTGTTCCTTTGTACTGCAAAAGAACCAGTTTCATCACAACTACTCATAGAAAATTATGAGCAAACAGAAATAAACTAGCGTGCTGGCTCCTGCCCACCCACTGCTGCAGAGCTAAACAACCCAGGGACTCAAGAACAAACTATGGGTTACAATTCTAGGTTGTCTTTTCCCCAACGACACACAATTTCAGGTTCGGATGTCATTATCAACAATCAATGGTGGGGGGCATGGGACATCTCCCATTGTTTAGCTCTACCAACTATGGGTTATGTGAGAGTTGTTTAACTCTCATATAACCCACCTCACCAGGTCCACAAAACACATTCCCCCCCAGCAGGATTTATTTATTTATTTATTTATTACATTTTTATACCACCCAATAGCCGAAGCTCTTTTGAATTTCTGTATTCAAAAACCCCTGAGCAGGACTGCATGCCCCACAGCCTCACCATGGGTTAAATAACCCATGGTGGGCTGTCATGTGAACAGCCCCAATGTCATATATACCATGCCGAATCATCTGGGGAACAGCTGTGGCCTTCAGAGGTAGGGACATGAGCAGAGGACAGGGATGTCTCCAAGGGTTATCAGGGACTCATCCAATATCTCCCACTCCACCATTTATTCCCACAGCTTCCTGTCACAGTACATTTGTATTTAACACGTATTTTTGTGAACTGCCCAGAGAGCTTTGGCTATTGGGCGGTATAAAAATGCAATAAATAAATGAATAAATATTTGTTCCCCTACTTCTGTCTGTGCTACTTCTGTGCTTCCCAAACTAGTTTTCTTGGAGTCACCCCAGTGGAAGGCTAGAATAAGGGGGGGAGGGATTTCTGCCATGGGACAGGAGAATGCCTTCTGGTAAGATATTTGTTTTATTTTCTAAAATTTATTAATCACCCTATAGCTGAAAGCTCTCAGGGCAACGTACAATAAAAACAAAGATAAAATCCAACATTCATGTTAAAAAATAACAACCCAAAACAGAAACAGAACAGTAAACCATCAGTTAAAAACAGCAGAGGTTAGAAACAAACATCACAAGAACTAAAAGAATGGAGATTAAGGGTCCAATCTTATGTGTATTTGGGCATGCTAGGAGATGTAGAACTTTTTCTACTGTCTAAGGGCATCTTCAGATGGGCTTTTTTGTGCAATCAGCATGGTTTGGTACTGGTTTTCCTGTGGCTTTACATAGGGTGACCCTATGGAAAGGGAGACAGAGCTCCTGTATCTTTAACAGTGGTATAGAAAAGGGAATTTCTATAGGTGTCATTTGCATGCATGCAGCACCTGGTGAAATTCCCTCTTCATCACAACAGTTAAAGCTGCAGGAGCCCTGCCTCTTTTGTATTTGGTCACTGAAAGGATAACAAAGTAGGTGTCGGGGGGGGCACTCTAGGGGTAGTTTTCCATAATTGATGTGCTACTACTGAAAAGACCTGTTCCAGAGTATCCATCTACCGGATCTCAGCATGGGAGGGCAGTTGGATCAGGGTTTCAACAACTATCTCAGGGTTTTGATAGGAAAAGATGTGTTGGACTGTAACTCCCATAACTGACATAACTGACAATTATGGGAGTTGCAGTCCAACAGATCTGGGGGGAACCAGGTTGGGGAAGTCACTGTAGGCTGGTAGCTCCAATTCTGGTGGGGCTATGAATCCATTCTGGGTTTCAGTTAGGACCAGCCAGACCTCTAAAGGAGCTATCCAAGGGACTGAACCTTTTTTGGGGCTAGGGTTCAGTGCTTTCAATAGCTCTTTTAGAGTTCTGGCTGGTTCTGATTGAAATCCAGAATGGATTCGCAACCCCAGTGAAATTGAGGCCATCATCCCCCAGTGGATTAGAGAGTGAGATGATGGAAAGCCAGTACTTCCTTTGGCCAAATTCAAGGTCAACACACCATCTGAGATCCATTTCACTTGGCACAATGTACTGGGTGAGACTTCAGCCATGTTTTAATATAGTGGTTGGTATATGGCCAAGAATTATACCATCTTTATAAATGGTTATTTTGCACTTCAAATGCCCAGCAGGTTGTGGCATTATCTAACTGGTGGATCTCAAATTAGAGAGATGTCAATTCCAAAACACTCCCTTGCTGATGGCCCTGGCAGGCCTGTTTTCCATCTAGGGCATAGAACCTGAAATAAAGATATTGGTGCTTATCTGTCTATATTTTGTGTGTGAATACCATGTCACTGCATTTTTCATGCCCCCAAATTGGCCACACAAGGATTTCTCCTGAGAGGGTGGAACATATACTTCATATTATCTGATGATTACAATAAATACATTTTTAAAAGCTCAAGGATCCCATGCTTTCAACATACATTAGAAGCTCTCTGATATAATGCCCCCAAAGTAGAATCTTGCAATATTTGGCAGCTATCAGAATGTAAAAGGGTTAAATGATAGTGCAGATCAGCATTTTAGTGTAAGCCTTCTGCAACTGAGCAGATACTCTTAGAAAAGGAGCAGGCACAACATAAATATTTCCTATTATGGATAAACTAAAGTCACAATGGAATCTGTCATGCTTGTGCTATGAGAGATGGACATTATTTCTAAGCTGCTGCCATGCTGGCACCTGAATGGAGTTTATATTTTGTTTATGGAGCTGAATCAGAAATTGCAGCTTCTTCTGCTTTTTTTTTTTTTTGGTATTTTATTTTCATTCTTAGGAGGGAGGGAAAGGAGGGGGAGAAGAAGAGAGGCCCAGCATGTATAATTCTTTTCCGTGGAAGCTTGAAATGGCCGCAGAGGCAGCTCAATATTCCATTTATTTTATTTATAAAAGAAATTCAAAGCCTGAAAAGATGAAGTAATTGACTTACTGGGATGACAGTTAAACCCACTAAATTTAATCTTATCCTCTCAAGTACAACATATCGCGCTTACAAATTATCACCCAGCACCAGACAGCCTTGCTCTCTTCACCTAATCCAAATGGAAATGAAGCCCTCTGTTATTGTATTATCTGACTTCACTATCAGCATTAATCCGGCTTAACTCACTTAATGATGCCACTTGTGGCACTATGAAGGCAGCAAAGAAGTCTATAAACTACTTCCATTAAAATGCAAATCTGGCCCACAGAGAAAATAAGTGACACAAAAGTCAGTGAATTCGGCCTTACGCTGTATTACCCGCTTGCCTCGCAGAACTGATACAAGTATAATAACTGATGCTGTGATTATTATTCCGGCTGTGGATTTCCAATGAAAGGGAGCCAGTCTACCACAGAACATCACAAAAGTGCTTCAACAAGCCTGGGTATTTAATTTCTGAAGAGATTTCTATTTTTTTGTTGTCAGGAAATGAACAAATACTTATCAATGTACAAAAATGACAGGGGTGGGGGTCGGGGAGAAACCCTTCTGCTATCTTAAATCTTCCTGCCAGGTTTTTCATACTGATATTATTTGCACCCTTATAACACAGGAAATGAAAATTTTCTATGCCTTTTGCATCGTTACTGCATCTTAAAATCCTCTCTGGCAACAGTCTTGCTTCATGCCCTCTGTTTGCCAACCCTGCCACTCCCCACCCCCCGCCTTTTGAACCATCGGAATACTTTTGCAGACTAACAGACTGGACCAGGGCCATGTTGTTTGCACAAAGGGGAAGTACTCACTTAATGCAAGGGATAGGTCACCCTTTCCCAACCTAGGGTAGTATCCAATGTTAGTCCTATGTAGAGTAGACCCATTGAAATGAATGAGTCTTAACATTAGTGGATCTACACTTCATTGGACTAACTTCCCCTCTAGTATCCTCCATATGTTTGGAATTCAGCTCTCACCAGCCGCAACCTCCATGGCCAATGGTCAGGAACCTTGGGAACTGTATGTCAAAATATCAGGAGGGCAACAGGTTGGGGAAGGCTGATTTAGGTAGACAGAAAGACCTGCCTTAAGCCTGCATTAGACCAATGGTTCTAGCGACTGCCACCTTCCCTAACATGCTACCCTCCAGATGTTTTAGATGAAAGCTGCTATCCTCCCTGGCCATTGGCCATGCTGGCTGGGGCTGATGGCAGTTGACATAACAAACATCTGGAAAATACCAGGTTGGGGGAGGCTGAACTAGCCAATTCTTATCTGCTTTGATGGGCAGGAGCTTGTCAAGCTATCAGGCAGAGGATCTTCCCAGCTCTGAGACCTGGGATCTTTTGTAACTGCAGATGTCAGGATAGTGCAGGCTGGTGCCACTGATTTTGGTGGGGGTGTAAATCTATTCTGGGATTTAGTCAGAACCAGCCAGCACTTTAAAAGAGAATCCAAAGTGCTGAACCATGTCCCCACAAGAGTTCTGGCTGGCTCTGACTAAACCCGTGAATGGATTCACGGCCCCACCAAAATAGGAGCCATCGGGCTCCACTGTGTCAGGAATTGGATCTTGTCCCTGCAAAGCCTATGCTGTACCACTGAGTCAGAGCCTCTTGCCTCATGGTGACACTCAAACTAGCCTTCCTGAACTCCTTGCCCAGGCATAGCTCCTGGATCCCAGCCCCCCTTTGGGGTGCCATATAAGCACAGCCACAGGGATGGCTGCCAACCTTTGCACCAACGGAGCAATGAGCAGCTGGTAACATTCAGCTCCATGCAGGTCAAACTTCTGTTAGAGATCCAGGGAACTATGTTTTCATCACTCCAGTGCATTTACAGGGTGGGCGGATAACTGGCTTATGTTGTTCGTATTGATGCTTCCCATTTATGCATGCCAGGTTGATGAAACTAAAGAGCAAATTAATGCATGCACCACTATGCTGTGGTATCTATCGGCATCAGATGTGTTTGAGAGATTAGTGATGATGGTCTGCATATGGACTGCAGCTAAGTTCCCAGAAGTCTTTGGAGCCCTTTTTTTTGAATTTTGAAAGTAGAGCTGAAACCAGTTTCCCCCACAAACATTTTCCTCCACAGGTGGTGATGGCCAGTTTTCTCCAGATATTCACTGCATGCATAAATATTTGAAATGCCATATCCATATCTGATATCCTAGCATATTTGATTATTATTATTATTTATTTATATAGCGCCATCAATGTACATGGTGCTGTACAGAGTAAAACAATAAAATAGCAATGATTTCCATATCTCCTCATTTACAGTTGATATTTAACATGATTTGATTGCTGGCAGCTTATGAGATTTATATGTGATGCCTTCCCAAACAATCAAGAGCTACCAAGTCTAAAATGTTTAAATTTTGAGTAGGACGGAGACTAAACAGCTCACCCTTTTTTGTATTTGTATTTATGCCTTCATACTGATGGGAAGAACTCCCCCAGGTCGATTTGGATTGAGTTTGGAAAAAATAAATTATTTCTCTCAAACTCAGCTTTATTCTGTTCTGAAACCAGTTTGAATCTGGTTGCTCCCCTGATCATTTCAAGGAGAGCACAAGCGGGCCTGTTTCCTCTAAAGCCTTCTCCTTCCCACCCATCTACCATTTGTATGTTTGCTTTTACCTCCCCTCCTTTTCCACCTCCCATTTCCCTTTGTTGTTGCTCTTGTGGTGGTAACTAGGGGTGTGCATGGACCCCCCGCTCCGTTTCACTTCCAGATCCGCGATTTTCGGATCGGGCCGCTTCACCCCGCCCCCGCTCCACCCATTTCCGCTCCGCTCCGCTCGGAGCTCCGGATCTGGATCGGAGCTCCGTTTTCCCCCCCATAGGGTTGCATTGAAAGCTAAAAAAGTAAACAACTTTTTTTCTGTTCAAGTTAGAAACCTCATGTTTGGCACCATGACACCTCATGGATGTATACACACGCACGCCAAGTTTCAAGGCAATCCCATCATCCCCTGATTTTTGGGGAATTTATGAAAATCAGGCACCCCATTCAGACCCCTTTCCATAGCTCCGTCAATTTGCACGTTAGAAACCTCAAACTCGCCACCATGACAGCTTATTCATGTGTCCACATGGACGCCCAGACTCAAGGCAGTCCCATCATCCCCTGATTTTTGGTGGGGCTCCAACCTCTAACGCACCACCCATAACCCTAAGTCACACCCCTTTCGATAGCTATGTCAATTTGCACGTTAGAAACCTCAAACTCGGCACCATGATAGCTTATCCATGTGTCCACAAAGACACCAAGTTTCAAGGCAATCCCATCATCCCCTGATTTTTGGGGAATTTTTGAAAATCGGTCACCCCATTTCAGACCCCTTTCGATAGCTCCGTCAATTTGCACGTTAGAAACCTCAAACTCGCCACCATGAAAGCTTATCCAGGGATACATATGCACGCCGAGACTCAAGGTAGTCCCATCTTCCCCTGATTTTTGGGGAATTTATGAAAATCCAACACCCATTCACACCCCTTTCCAATAGCTCTGTCAACTTGCACGTTAAAAAAAACCCTCAAACTCACCACCGTGACAGCTTATCCAGGGATACATACACCGCACACCGAGACTCAACGCAGTCCCATCATCCCCTGTTTTTTGGCGGGGCTTAAACCTGCAGACATCTCAATGGGGCCATTTCAAAGAAAATCCCAACATGCCATGAATTGGGGAGAAGATTCATTCACCTATATGAATCTTCTTCCACACTTGAAAAATGGATTTGGAACTTCCAAAACTCCAAGTGAGCGCAGGAAGGACTTCTCCCCTGAGTCAAAGCCAGACACACACAACATCCCTGCGAGGTGGGCAGGGGAGGAGAGAGGGAAGGCAGGCAGGCAGGCAGCAGACATTTCTGGGGGCATAAGGAAGTGAGCCAAGGATAAACCAGTAATGCATATAAAATGGAATAAATAAATAAATAAATAAATAAATAAACAAAGGAGGGGTGGAATTAAAAGCAGCAGTGTTGCTGAATAAACAGCAAGAAGAACTTTTTTAAAAAGGCTATATCTGTCTTTTACCAGCAATAGGGGGACGTGCCCGGGGGAGGGGGAAGCAGCAGCTGCCAATTTGACTGGTGGTTAACCAGTCTTTTAAGAAGCAAGGCTGTCAGTTCAACTCATGAAAGCCATTGCTCCACCGCTAAGAAGTAGAACTGTCACTTCAACTCATGATGGGCATCGCTCCACCACTAAGAGAAGTAGACCGCTCACTTCAACTCATGATAGGCATTGCTCCACCGGGTTACTCTCTTTGGAAGGCTCTGATGGCCTTCCAAGTACAGGAGAGAGTGGGGGCACATCCACAATGAGATGCCCTAGGGGAGCTCATCCCCTTGCACCACATCTTTTCAGTTGTTCCCCAAAGTTAGGGTGGGTAGCAGTGCTGTGTTTCTATCTCTTATTATTGGCTTAGTATATGATTTCACAGGTTGTGTTTGTGCATTTGGTGGGGCTACTGTTTTAAAAAACGCTGGGAAAAGTCTGTTCAGACTAAGAAAGAGAAGTTCCCAGAATCCCAAGTTACCCATTTTGCCTATCCCCTCCTCCAACTTTAGGATCATGGGATCATGACCGGAAGTTGACTCTGCCCCTCAGCAATCGAAAAGGTAATCTTTTTCCCGCCTTTACCCTACTTTTTAAAAAATTCTAGTGCACGACCCGCACGACGCAGAGAGGTGAGAGTAGTCTCAAAATGACCCCCATCCACGACTGTCTAAGCACAAGAATTTTCAGAACGATAGCTTAAAAAACAACCCAGTTATCCCCGATTCTTTTCCGCAATGCAATCCTATGGGCGAAAACCGCCGTTTGACCTGCGCTGTCCGTTTGTTGACCCGATTTTTTAAAAAATATAGCACGCGACCCACACGACGCAGAGAGGTGAGAGTAGTCTCAAAATGACCCCCATCCACGACTCTCTGAGCACAAGAATTTTCAGAACGATAGCTTCAAAAACAACCCAGTTATCCATGGGCGAAATGTTTCAAGATGACGATCGGAGCGCTCCGTGGAAAGAGAAGCGCTCCGAAAATGGGCGCTTCTCTTCGCCTTGCTTCTAGGGGTCCATGGTCCGCTTCTACTCCGCCTCTGGGCAAGGCGGAGCAGGCCAATTCGCTCCTGCTTCTGCGCTTCTAATAGGAGCGGAGCACATGCCTAGTGGTAACAAGGAAATGAAGGACAGGAAGGAGCTCTCTCCCCCTTCTTTGACATTTGGTGCACTGCTGTGGCTCTTTGCACCTAGTATCGCTCTCTCCCTTTCTCAATTTCCCCACCCCACCCCACCCCACCCCACCCTGCTCCACTGGAACAGCAACAAAAGTAAGTAAGGGGTGGGGGGAAGTTGGAGAAAAGTTTGAATAGGAGGCAGCAAGCCGGGAAGACTAAAAGCCTTCTAAAATACAAGTACGAAGGTTTGAGGCCTACAGAGGCAAGGTAATAAAATCAGGCTTAGAGGCCTGAAGTTTTTCTTTTGGGAGGGGGTATCCCTTAGAGGGGTAGTTTCATTTCTCTGGTCAAGTTTTATCCCCTGCTTAAATTTTATTTCTCCAGTTAAATATTATTTCTTTTAGATTGAAAAAAAGTGCTTTCAGTTTTGGGGAAAGAGGGGATAAATGGAGAGAGCCAGCCAGAGAGAGAGAACCAGAAAAAGGATGAGAGAATGAGGAAGGAGCAGAAAGAAGCAGTTTGAAGAAGTCTATGTGCAACTTCGGATAAAAGAACTTGTGTTTGTGCAACTTTTTTTTTTTAATGCCTTTTGTACCACTCAGTTATATTGACTAAATATGTTTAATTGTAATTTGCTCATTTTAATATATTAATAAACTGTTGTGTTAAACTTAAAGTGTCTGGAGTGCCAATCACCTCATGTCTACAGCCTAAATCCCATGTTACTGGGAAGGGAAAGCTTAAAAGAAAGAAGGCGGGATTCTTAAAGCGGCAGGGATCCTTAAGGAGTTGCTCAGGGGGTCCAAGTCAGAGAAGAACCTTGATACCAAGCTATAAGAGAAGAACTTCTAGTTCCATAATGGAACTTGTTTCTGAAGTGAGCCTTAACAGCTGGCAAAAGCTATTATTCTAACTCTGGAAATTGAATTTCACCACCATCAATTATTAACATGTTCATGTAGCTTTGATACATTTTCTTCTCTGAGCCATTTTCTCTTTGTTGCCCAAATTCTCTACTTCATTTTGCCAACAATTGCTGTTTAATATTATTGGCATGGGATTTTGTTGATGACATCAACACTTCTAGGGTGACCATATGAAAAGGAGGACAGGGCTCCTGTATCTTTAACAGTTGCATAGAAAAGGGAATTTCAGCAGGTGTCTTTTGTATATATGGAGAGCCTGGTGAAATTTCCTCTTCATCACAGCAGTTAAAGCTTCAGGAGCTATACTAGAGTGACCAGATTTAAAAGAGGGCAGGGTACCTGCAGCTTTAACTGTTGTGATGAAGAGGAAATTTCACCAGGTTCCCCATATATACAAATGACACCTGCTGAAATTTCCTTTTCAATACAACTGTTAAAGATACAGGAGCCCTGTCCTTCTTTTCGTATGGTCACCCTAAACACTTCACATTACATACCAGCGACAACATAAATGGTGAGAAGGACTCCATTAGAGGCCTGAAGGTTGCAGAAGAGTTCAGGACCTCAAATACTGTCATGCATGCTGGGAAAGCTGAGGATCTTGGAAACTATTGTTCCCACTTTCAACTTGGCACAGTTTGCTACAATTTGTCTTATCTGAACCTGCAAGAAAGCAGGACATTTCTAGTTCTGCAGCCCCAGAGTTTTTCCTAAATGCCAATAGGAGAGGGCAAGGTCACAAGGTCTCATGGATGTTCAAGAAGTGCTCCTGGGTTGGAGAAGCCTCTCTGAACAGTTTCTGGAGCTGGGGGTGTTTTTCAAGGAAAGAGAACAACAACACCATCAACAAGATAATCTTTCAGCTACTTCCCCAATGTAAAAAGGTATGTGGAAACCCTTTCTCACTCCCCAAGGGGAAAATTCTTCAAAACTCTCCCCCACCCTGCAAAAGCGGCAGAAAAAACAATGCCTCTTTCACAGGGAGAGAAAAAAATAGAGGGCAGGATTTGGTACAAAGCTAGTTGCCACACTTTTTTTTTTTATTGTTAAGACGTAATGTTTTTAAATGTTCTTAATATTTTAATTATGTATTATTTAATCTTGTTTCCATATTATATTCTATTTTAATGTGATCCGCTTGGGGATTTTAATATATTAAAGGAGAAATCCTATGTTGATAGTCAGGAGCCTCCAAAGTTGGAGGCTGCTGAGTATCCTAATATGATCCTTACCTTCATGCTCCAGCCACCCTGCATTTTTGCTAGATGGGCAATTTCACCTGTCTAGCCTGTCTAGCACTTGGGAACAGGAGGGAAAGAGCCTGGGATGAGCATAGTAAGCTGTGTAATGCAACTTCCTGAGTCTCCTCCACTCCCTGTCCCAGGACCAACACCTTTTCCCTGTCTCAGTGCTCCATTTTGTGAGTGCCAAGAGGTAGCCGGCAGGGTTCTTTCCATGCCAGCTACAAGGGAGAAGGGGCAGGGAGTGTCGTTTACTGCTGCCGAGGTCAGAGTCTTGTCTTCAATTTTGGAGCCAGTAAACTGAACAATCCTGTGCCCCCCCCCCCCCGCGATACTGTTTAGGGGCTATAGGATTGCTCTCTAAGTGGCAATAACAGTATTATAAACTATACGTAAATTATATATTATTTATAAATGTGCACCTATGCATATAAGCTAGCATATGCAAATTTCATGGAAACCTTGGTCCTTTTATAGGTGGTGTGTAAGTGACCATCCTTTGTGTATTTAATCAGTACTTAGAGTATCCTGAGGGTGGTAGTTTGTTTTCATTTTTGAAATCAGAAAGTAGCTATCTTCTATGCAGTTTCATGAAGAGGAAAGAAGCTCAATAAAAATATTCCCAGCAATATTCCCATAACAGTGTCAGTATTTGGTCATGAATATGTGTATACAATGCAGCTTATGGAAGGGCAAGGGCACAAGGGGATAATTATGAAACACACTCCCTGGGATGTTTATGTTACAAATATCCATAGGTTATTTTTGTGAATTTGAACAAGGCTTTACATTCATAACGCTTAAAAAAGAATAAATGTTTTTATGCCTTGCCTGAAGGAGAAGAAAAATCTCAGTTTAGGCTCAATTACAAATATGCATCAATTATGTAGCAGAGCCAGGGAGACAGTTTTGCGCCTTTCCTTGAATATATGATGTTATTCATAATCATGCTAGTTTTCTCTTCAAGATGAACACTAATGACGAAAATAACGCGGCTAAGCATATATGGCAGGAATAAAGGCCCACTCAACTCAGCGCAACTTACTTCCAATTAAGTGTTACTAGGATGAGGTTGTTAACTTGATCAATTTTGATGGCTAAATTTATTCTTCTCTTAACTCTTTTTGCAACATGGAGCCATGGTGGAGCAAGAACGTGGTCCTCCACCAATAATAACTATGCGAAATACTATGCATTTGCAGTAGTCATATAATCCAAAATCTGAAACAGTTATATTAGTTTGACCCCCAAAATCTGCTCTTTTATATCCTAGTGCTGTTGTGTGTTTAAATTGTCCTTAGCATCAATTTTAGTAATTATTGCTCCAATATGTAGTTACATTTATTCTCCAAGAGCGATCTGCATGCAGAAACAAGTTCCTGGATGCCTTCTGGAAATCCAATGCTTACCAATGCTACTTCAGCTATTGGATTGCTGCAATACCCAGAGTTCCCAGCCCTTTGGATTGAGAGAGGCGGTTTCTTTCTCCCTCTCCCCTGCAGTGTTAGCTAAGATTGTATCTATGCATATACCAACATAGTTCCAGGAGGGGTCTTGCTGGGCATTTAAAAGATTCTGGGCCAAGGCCAATAAAACATAAATCTGCATAAATTTAGCTTATGCTTATTTATATCGGTGTATACACGTTTAGAAAGTATTACTAGAATTAATTTACATTTCACAGAAGGCAAAGCCAGCCAGTTCATTTTTCATCCAAATCAGCCAAAATAAAATAAATTCTTCAGTTAATTTGTACCTTACCCCAGATCATCCCAAATCAATAGTTCTTCAATTACACTTAATTTGCAATGATGTAAAGAAATACAGGAGGAGGAGGAGGGACTTGGTTTGCCCAATCATTGTCATATCTAGTTGCTTAAAAAAAGCACCATGATTTGCAGCACATATTCAATACCCATAGGTGCCTGTTCTGTAACCCATTCATCACTTGTAGGATGTTGTTTATCCAAACCTGCTGAGAGTGAGGTGTTCATGTGGTTAACAAGCCACCCACAACTCTAAAGCAGCCCATGGGTTCTGGGTGGTTTGTTATACATGCGAAGAACCCACCCTCTCACTTTGTTCAGACAACATGCCAACCTATAAGCTTGGATTGGGTTACAGAAGTGGCGCCCAGCATTATAGGTGACAATGATCATGTGGACCCAGCCAGTGTCTGGTAATTTACCATGATCCCTTTCTCTCACTAGATGGTGCTGTCTCATTGAAGTGAGCAGAGGGGAAGTACTCAATTCAAAGCATGTGTTCACCCTCTCTGCCCATGTAATGAATCCTGCAACTATCGTGACAAAAAGCAGGAAGCACAAAAGTCCCAGGTAAGCAATGTGATTTCCCTTAATGTAGAGATACTAAGTTCCATCTCTCTATACACTGCAATACAGCACAGAAGACACACAAAGATCAAGAGGAGCCATATCACAAACAGGATCTGTTGTAGGGGGACTGCCTAAATCGTTTAAACCTTTAGGAGGGCAATAATCACATCCATTCTCCACATTTATCTGTGGAGGCTCTCCATGTGAGCCAGACTGCTGGAAAATCTGACTTCTGTATCACATGAAAAACAGCCATGAATACAGGAGGCTCTCCTCTTCAGACAGTTGCCCTTCATGAGTACAGACCACCAAAAAGCAACAAGGGAGAAGGGTAGTGCAGGGTGGGGTTGGAATGCTCTCTCTCATCATGTGTCTACCCTATTCAGATACTGATAACCTGAATTAGGCTACAGAGGATATACTATAGATGTGAAAGGATTGCCTCATTCACAGGATTTTACCAGTGACTTTAGATGACAGTGGCTTTGTTCAGAAGACACTGTAAACCATGACTTTAACCATAGTGAATAAGGCTTTTTTGTAGGGCTGTGATCCGCTTCACTTCGGTTCAGAGAAGCAACAGTGAAGCGGAGTGATCCGCCTCCGGTACAGGCAGAGGAGAAGTGGATCGGGGGTCTAGCGGAGCATGGCGAAGAGAAGCGACCACAAGCGAATAGCTCCTCTTTTCGCAGAATGCTCTGCCTGCCATTTTGGATATTTTTCCCCATAGGATTGCATTGCGGAAAAGATTAGCAGATAACTTTTTTGTTTTTCAAGCTACCTCCTTGAAACTGAATGTGCTTAGAGAGTCATGGGTGGGGGTCATTTGTGCCTATTTTCAGCACTTTGCGTGCTGCGGTTTGCTTGATATTTTTTTAAAAAATAGGGTAAAAAAAGCAGGAGGGGTACTTTTTTTGAAGCGCTGAGAGGTAGATTCAACTCCCAATGATGAAGCAACCTCCAATCCCAAAGTTGGAAGGGGGGGAATAAGCAAAACGGGATACTTAATAACTTGGGATATTGGGAAACTTTTCTTTCTTAGTCTCTGAACGGACTTTTCCCAGTGTTTTTTGAAACAGTAGCCCCACCAAATGCACAAACACAACTTGAAATCATATACTAAGCAAATAAATAACAGATAGGAAACACAGCAGCCTAACCTTGGTGAACAAATGAATAGATGTGGTGCAAGGGGATGAGGTCCCCTAGGGCATGTGGACGCGCCCAGTGCACACTCCTGCCCTTGGAGGGTCATCAGAACCCTCCAAAGATTAACCAGTGGAAGAAGCTACTATGCTTGTCATGAGTTGAAGTGTAAGTTAGCGTCTTAAAGACTGGTCCCTAGACAGGGCCAGTCAAATGGGCACAGTTCCTCCTCCTCCAGTCAAATGGGCACGTCCACTTTCCTCTTACTGGTAAAAGACAGACATAGCTTTAAAAAAAAAAAAAAAAAACCTTCTTGTTGTTGTGATTCAGCAATAGTGTTGCTTTTAATTCAACCCCTCCTTTGTTTATTTATTTATTTATTTATTACATTTATTATTAGGGATGTGCTCCGCTCTGATTAGAAGCGGAGAATCAGAAGCAAATTGGCTTGCTCCGCCTTGCCCAGAGGCGGTGTAGAAGTGGACCGGGGACCTGTAGAAGCACGGCAAAGAGAAGCAGCCATATGCGGAGCGCTTCTCTTTTCGCGGACCGATCCGATCGCCCATAGGATTTTGCCCATAGGATTGCATTGCGGAAAAGAAAAGGGGATAACTGTGTTGTTTTTGAAGTTATCTTTCTGAAACTTCTTGTGCTTAGAGAGTCATGGCTGGGGGTCATTTTGAGCCTACTCTCAGCTCTCTGCGTGCAGCGGTTCGCTTGCTAGAATTTTTGGAAAAATCGGGTAAAACAGCGGGAAAATACCTTTTTTGAAGGGCTGAGGGGCAGAGTCAACTCCCGGTCATGATCACATGATCCCAAAGTTGGAGGAGGGGATAGGCAAAACGGGTAACTTGGGATTCTGGGAATTTCTCTTTCTTAGTCTGAACGGACTTTTCCCAGTGTTTTTTAAAACAGTAGCCCCACCAAATGCGCAAACACAACCTGTGAAATCATATACTAAGCCAATAATAAGAGATAGAAAAAATACAGCACTGCTACCCACCCTAACTTTGGGGAACAACTGAATAGATGTGGTGCAAGGGGATGAGCTCCCCTAGGGCATGTGGACATGCCCTCACTCTCCTGTACTTGGAGGGCCATCACAGCCCTCCAAAGAGTAACCCAGTGGAGCAATGCCTATCATGAGTAGAAGTGAGCGTTTGCTTCTTAAAAGACTGGTACCTAGACAGGACCAGTCAAATTGGCAGATGATTCCCCCTTTGGGCACGTCCACCACCACCCCCATTACTGGTAAAAGACAGATATAGCCTTTTTTTAAAAAGTTCTTCTTCTTGTTTATTCAGCAACACTGCTGCTTTTAATTCCACCCCTCCTTTGTTTGTTTATTTATTTATTTATTCCATTTTATATGCATTACTGGCTTATCCTTGGCTCACTTCCTTATGCCCCCAGAAATGTCTGCTGCCTGCCTGCCTTCCCTCCCTCCTCCCCTGCCCGCCTCGCAGGGATGGTTTGTGTCTGGCTTTGACTCAGGGGAGAAGTCCTTCCTGCGCTCAATTAGACTTTTGGAAGTTCCAAATCCATTTTTCAAGTGTGGAAGAAGATTCATATTTAGGTTGATCTCTACTCCCCAATTCATGGCATCTTGGGATTTCCTTTGAAATGGCCCCATTGAGCTGTCTGCAGGTTTAAGCTCCGCCAAAAATCAGGGGATGATGGGATTGCCTTGTACCTTGGCATGATTGTGGGTCTAGATGGCATCTGTGAGTGTGCCCACTTCCCTTTTTTTATCTGTCCAAATGTCAGAGAACAGTCCACGTCTGCAAATGGGGTGCCCGATTTTCATAAATTCCCCAAAAATCAGGGGATGATGGGACTGCCTTGAGTCTTGGCATGCATGTGTATCCCTGGATAAGCTATCATGGTGGTGAGTTTGAGGTTTTTAACGTGCAAATTGACGGAGCTATCGAAAGGGGTGTGAATGGGGTGCCCGATTTTCATAAATTCCCCAAAAATCAGGGGATGATGGGACTGCCTTGAGTCTTGGTGTGCATGTGTATCCCTGGATAAGCTATCATGGTGGCGAGTTTGAGGGTTTTAACATGCAAATTGACGGAGCTATCGAAAGGGGTGTGAATGGGGTGCCCGATTTTCATAAATTCCCCAAAATTCAGGGGATGATGGGACTGCCTTGAGTCTTGGCGTGCGTGTGTATCCCTGGATAATCTATCATGGTGGTGAGTTTGAGGTTTCTAACGTGCAAATTGATGGAGCTATCGAATGGGGTGCCCGATCTTCATAAATTCCCCCAAAATCAGGGGATGATGGGATTGCCTTGAGACTTGGCGTGTGTGTGTATACATCCATGAAGTGTCATGCTGCCAAACTTGAGGTTTCTAACTTTAACAGAAAAAAAGTTGCATACTTTTTTAGCTTAATGCAAGCCTATGGGGGGGGGGAAACGGAGCTCCGATCCAGATCCGGAGCTCCGCAGCAGAGCGGAGCGGACATAGGCGGAGCGGGGGCGGAGCGAAGCGGCCCAATCCGCAAATCGCAGATCTGGAAGAGAAGCGGAGCGGGGGGTCCGTGCACACCCCTATTTATTATACACCCCATAGCCCAAGCTCTCCTGGCTTTCCCTCTTCAGTGAAGTCAGGCAGGCTTTCATTGTGGTTCAACTCCTTGTTGTTGTTGTTATTATTAATTAGTACTGCTATTATTAACATTATTAATGGCTGTGTTCACAGTGCAGTCAATCAACTCTGAATCAAGGATCACAAAGCTTTACTCTTATCCTACTAGTCCCCTAGTTATGGGATGCAAAAGAAAAGGCATCTCTCTGTGCTGCTCCCGCCTCACAGGGATGGTTTGCATTACTGGCTTTGAAACAATCCTTGGCTCACTTCCTTGTGCCCCCAGAAATGTCTGCTGCATGCCTGCCTTTCCGCCTCCGCCTGGGTGCTGTTGTTTTGTGATATCTGCTGGGACTTACTTCCCCATAGATCTATGTCATAGTTGTATATCTCTGCCTGCCTCTCTGCCCACCTGGTGCCTGGGAGATGTACTACATGATGGGCTTTGTGGTTCAATCCCACAAGCCTCTGGCATGCTAGCTCCCAGTGTTGCCTGTCCTCCTCTGTGCCCGCCTCGCAGGGATGGTTTGTGCGTGTCTTGCTTTGACTCAGGGAGGGTATCCTTCCATGTGTTAAAAGGCAGCTGCATTGCCCGCTCTTGGTGTGTGTGTGTGCATTTTTGGAAGTGTTTCACCTGAGATGAAGATCCTTATTTAGAAAAAAACCTTTATTGCCCCAAATCATCTGTGCTATTGATTGCTATGGGTAAGCACTTTGTAATTGATCCCTATGGGCAGGTCTGGTTTCCTTATGGGCATACTGTTCTTTGTGGGGGATTTTTCATTCATTTCCCCAAAATCAGGGGAGGCTTGGATTTCCTTCCAACTGGGCACAAAGGTGGATACATGGATAAGCTGTCATGGTGGCGATTTTGAGGTTTCTAACATGAAAACTGATGGAGTTCTAGCATGGGACTTAAATTGGGGTGAGTTAAAAGGAGAACCCCCGCTAAAAATCACGGGATGATGGGATTTGCTTGAAGCTTGCCATGCATGTGGATCTAGATGGCATCTGTGAGGGTGCCCACTTCCAAGTTTGTATCTGTAAAAATGTCAGAGTAAATCCCATTTCTGAAAATGGGGTGTCAGATTTTCAAAAATTCCCCCAAAATTAGGGGAGGCTTGGATTGACTTCCAACTGGGCAGGAAGGTGGATACATGGATAAGGTCTTATGATGTTGATTTTGAGGTTTCTAACATCAACAGAAAAAAAGTTATAGGTGTTTGGATTTCAATGCAAGTCTATGGGGGGGGGAATGGAGCTCCAATTCAGATCTGGAGCTCCGCAGCGAAGCGGAGTGGACCACGGGTGGATTGCTGCAGAGCGGACCTGTTCTGGAAGTTGCAGATCAGGATCTGAAGCAGATCGGGGGTCCGTGCACAGCCCTAGATTTTTGCCTTATTCACTGTGGTTAAAGCCATGGTTTATGGTGTCTTCTGAACAGGCCCAGTATCTTCTACTCATTACACCTCAATGTTCTCCTACCACTTCTTCTGTCTTTTTTTGTTGTTGTTGTTTCTGTGGAAAATCCATTAAAGAAGAAAAGATGCCTTCTGATTGTTAGCTATAGGACCCATCCGCCTGGAAACACGCTAACTGAAACAGCAGCACAAAACATTTAAAACAGCAATAAAAACCTCACATATATAAAATAAAAATGCATGTGCATTCTTTAAAAAACAGGTGGTTTTTAAATTCAGGTTTTTAAGGCCCATTTAAAAACAATCAGGAAGGGAGTCACACACACATCTTGTGGTAGGAATTATCCATGGAGGACACACATTTATTAATTTGATTTATACTCCCACCTTTCCACCAAGGAAATGGTGCTCAAGGTGCCCAGCAATAATAGGGACAAAACCAACAAATGCATTAAAAACACAAAAGATGCAGCAGTAAGAGAATCAAAACAGCACTCAACCCAACAGGCCCACTTACATGCCAAAAGTTTGCTCGAAGAAAAATGTATTTGCTGGCCAGTGGAAAACCAGCAGAAAGGAAGCAAAACTAGCCTCCCTCAGTAAGGAGTTCCAAAGACTTGGAGCAGCCACCAAGAAGGCCCTCTTGTGTGTCACCACCAAACATGGCACTGGTATCGAGGAGGGTCTCCTCTACTGAATGTACAGGGCAAGGGAGTTTTTCATGTAGCCTGACCCAAAGCCATATAGGGCTATTGGGTCGTAACTAGTACTTTGAATTGTGCCTGGAAACACACCAGTGAAGCTGTTGTAACAATGGAGTCATGTGCTCCCTGTAACTGTTCCTGGTCAACAGTCTGGCCACAGCATTCTGGACCAGCTGAATTTTACTTAACGCTTTAGGAAGCAGCCCCACACACAGCATGTTACAGTAGTCCAAGGCATGCCTGACTGTGGCCAGATCACACATCTCCAGAAACAGTCACAGTTGGCATATTAGCCTCAGTTGTGCAAACATAGTCCTGGTTATTGCTGAAACTTGGGCATCCAGGTTCAGGGCAGAGTCCAGGAGTATACCCAAAGCATGAGTCTTCAGGAGTGTGTGTGTAACCCCATCCAGCATACATTGATTCAATATTCCCTGATCTGCCTTTTGACTAACTAGGAGCACCACTGACTTGTCTGGATTAATCTTCACTTTGTTCCCCCTCCTCCAGTGCAGTCCATGACCAACATCAAACACTGATTTAGAACTAGAATGGCCTCCTTGGATTTAGATGGAAAGGAGAGGTACAGTTGGGTGTCATTAGCATATTGGTGGCACCAAACCACAAAACTCCAGACAACCCCCTCCCCTGTGGTTTCATGTATATGTTAAATAGCTTAGGAGACAAGATGGTTCCCTGAGGTACACCACAGCCAACATGACTCCCCCAGCACCACCTTCTGAAATTGCCCCTACCAAAAAAAAAGCCACCAGCAGAGCCTCTATAGAGCAGTAAACAGGGAAGACTGTGCACTTGTTCCAGTTATAAGTGCTTAAACTTGCTTCGTGTTCCATCAGGGAATCTGTCATCAAGGTGGGGAGATCTTCTGGGAAGTCACTATGGACTAACTCATCCCTGATGAGAGCTGCCAGCCCTTCCTGGAACTGATCAATGAGTACTGCCTTGTTCCTGTCCAGTTCTTGGGTGCATAGGGGAAAGGCATTGGCATAATTCAAGTCAGAGCCCGATCCTTGTTGAAGTTGATGGATCTGTCAACTGACAGCCTCTGTGTCCTGCAGATCTTCAAAGTCTCTTTTGAACTCAGAAAACATATAATCCCCCAGCAAGGGGCTGGATTGACACAGATATGGCATGGCCCAGCAGGCAGCAATCCCTTTTAAGAACCTTATCACAAAATAAGTCTTAACTCAATTTGTAATGGGGAGGCTTCTGGGCCAAATTAAGACTGTCAATTTCTGCTGCAGCTTGAAGCAATTGGGTCTTCAGCTGCCGTTAGACCTTCCAACTCACCTGGTTAGGGCTTGAGTAGCATGTCATGCTCCATTAGGGAATCCATCATCTGTCCTGTGTGATGACTCGGGCAAGGAGACATGCCGTGATCAAGGTAGCTGAATCACATCTAGAACTAGGGTTAGTTTCAGGACCTTGGTCAGCATTCATGGAGCTAGAGAACTAACATGTAATTGCAAGATCTGGGAGTAACAGGAAGACTCAGATCAGGAGAGTCTCTCTGGAAACTCCACCCCCTGAGGTGCTGCAACTGGTTGTTAAAGGGCCAGTGGCCTTTTCTAGAAGGCATTGGCTTCTTCTGGGAAATGAATGTTGGAGAAGGGAGAAGCCATTAGGGGACTTTCCATTAGGGTCTCACTGCTCAGTAGAAGAGTCTGAGGGCCACTCCCCAGAGTTTGTGGATAGTGGCACCTCCTGAAGGTCCAAGGCAGGGAACCTCATTTCAGAAGGGCTAGGAACTGGTTCTGGTTCAGCAGGCTTAAGTCACTCAGAGCTCCCCATCCTGCACAATGACAACTTGGTTACAGGCTTATTTGCAACACAGCTGGATGTTGACCCTTTCAGTCTGAGGGGTAAATTCAATTCTGGAGAAGTTCCCAGGGTGTATTCTACAAGAAGAAGTACATATGCATAGGAAGAAGTACATATACACTACCAGAGGACCTTAGAGAAAGGTTGAACCAGGGCATGTCTACATGAAGGGTTTGCCCCGGGGTGGCTTCGTAGTAGCGGCACATCATCTACATGTTGCAGCCACCATTGCAAAGCCATCCCGGGTGGGGTGGGGTGGGGCAAACCCTGGAAACTCCACTCTCAAAAAAATCAGGCACTTACCCTGACTTTTTTTGTCAGTGGAGCCCATGGCACCCCCTGATTGGTCTAACCCTACACTTGTAAAAGTGGCGTAGAGGAATGGGGCTGTTCCTCTCCCCTTTTCAATTTTATTATCTGTATCTCCACAGCTGTGCAGATACAGATAATAAAAATAAAAAGAAATGGGGGGAGGAACAGGCAGCCAGAGGGAGGGGAGATTGTTTGCCCCGAGTCCCTGCCCCTCTCCTTGCACCCTCTGCCTCGTTTCTTCCCCCCCCACCCCATGTGCAGATACAGACAATAAAATAAAATAAAAAGTGGGGGGGGGAGAGGAATGGCCCGTTCCTCTCCTCCCCTTCCTCGGGTGTTTTGTTTTGTTTTACTTTTAAAGACCGGGAAAGTTTACACTTGTGTTCCTTCCCATTCCTTCACCTGGACTCCTGTACAGGCAGGGAAGGAGGCAGGACAATAGGAAGGGAGTTCCACAGAGAGACATCTGAACATTCCCACTCCAAATGCTGAATGTGGTATTGAAATTTACAAAAGAAATGTCCCAATTTAAGAAGTCAATATTTTCAATACACGTTGCCAACTATTTTCCGGACACTTGAACCAGGCTGCAGCTTCTCTACCCCGTCCTGCTTTTGCATGTGCTTTGTAGGAGCTCGTGTTTAATCGCTCATTTGTGAGCAAACAGCTGCTTAAAAAGCATCATGGCTCACATAAGAAGATCACTCTCCTGGAAGCAATGCCAAAATTGTCGCCACTGGGCAATTTCCATGAAAATAGAATAGCCTTTGTTGCCTTTATTTTAATGTAGGAATAAAATGGAACAAAAAGAGGCAAAAGAGCATATAAAATGCAATGGGAAATCACAAGGTGAGACACTAAGGGAGGATTCTGTCTTTTGCAAGTGACACAAACTTAGAAGATGCAGCAACAAAAAGTCGGCTTCACACCTACTGCTGAAAACCTTGGAAGCTTCCATTGCATTCCTACCCCTTTGAAAGACTGAGGGAGAAATCTTGGCAGATTGCCACTTAGTTCTTTCAGTTCATCTTATTACGGCCATTGTTCGCTTCGTCATTTTATTTTATTTTGCCACCTTGCATGTCGGAACACTCAGTCATTATTATTTCATTTAGGAGGAAAATGTATTATGCATTCAGAAACCCTGGAAGAAAACTCTTCCCGAATGCATAAGGGTTTTTGTGTGTTTTTTGGTATTAAAAACCCACTTCAAACATTTAATTCCCCCCTTCCATTGGCATCTTTTCGGTTGCCGAGTCAAAATAAAAGTCTTTCCCCTTCTTTGTGTCACTCATTGTTTTTTCCAAGTGTTTGATTGAATGGGATGCTGGGTTCAGTGAACTTGGGTTTGGCTGGTTCTTCACCCAGAAACAACGTTGCCTTCCATGAAGATTACCATATGAAAGCAGCGGCTGTTGCCTTACAGCAGCTCGGCACGGTATTCCAGAATTGTAAGCGGCATCATGCAGGCTCCGGTTCCTTACTTATCCTGTTCTTTCCCCCAGTCCCATCACACATTTCTATAGGATGGTCAACCTACTTCCTGCCGCTTGCCAGCATCCCATCTCCATATCAAGAAGCAGAACTTCCTAACAATTAGAAATGGCAACATTTTCTCCCTTGGAATTCTGGCATGGAAAGAAAACAGCATTAGATTGGATCATATGTGGCGGTCACAAACCCTCAGGATGGGGGGGGGGAATGAGGTGGAGGGCTGGCTCCTGGAATTGCCAAAAAATTCTCCCACGTTTTTTCAACCATTCTCATGCAATGTAATTTCAAAAAAGACAGAGTTAATTTTACTTATTTTATTTATTTATTACATTTATATCCCACCTATTTTCCTCCGAGGAACCCAAGGCAGTGTACATGATCCTTCTCCTTCCCCTCCTCTCCTTTTTATCCTCACAACAAAAGCCCTGTGAGGTCGGTTGGGCTGAGAGTCTGTGACTCACCAAAAGTCACCCAGTGAGCTTCCATGGCTGAGTGGGGACTAGAACCCCGATCTCCTGACTCCCAGTCTAACACCCTAACCACTACACCACACTGGTTGAAGAAAATTTCAGAGAAATTCATATAGGTTGGGTTCAGGTTTCCTGTAATTACTTTACTTAGGAGTGTGTACAAGTGTCCTGTCCTTCATTGTACTATGATGTCTCCAGCAGCCTGTAGCCTCCTTGACTTCCCACACTTCAATTAAAGCCAAAAACATAATGAGGCTATTCCTCTCATAGGTCTTTTTCAGCTCAGGAAGCACAGGCAGCCTCGGAAGCTGCAATACAATAGAGAGAAGTGTAATAGAAAGAAAATACACACATAGAGAGCACCCTTAGCTGCCTCACTGGGGGTAAGCTCAAAAACACTACCAAAATAAATTAAAGGACTCCCTGAGTATAAGGTAGAACAATGGAAGCCTCTTTCATGGAGGAAGATAAACTTCTAGGAAATTGGAGGACAGTTTCCGGCACAGCAATTGCATAGCTTTCCAATGAAATACATCTTGTCGTTTGAGATAGGAAACTGAAAACTGGACCGCATCAAAGTCATATAAATTATTTTAAAGTATGTAATTTATTCCAGGAGAGTTAAAGTTAATAAAATATTAAAAGCAGTCAAGTGAAAAGCGTGATTGAACTGCATAGATTAAAGTTAATATAGATTATATATAAATCCTACTGGTCAGTGACGGTGCTCTGTGTGGATTTCCCCCCATGCAGATCCTATGCACCAGGCTGCTTTGTGTATAAAACCACCACCATTAGCAGCAGCCCCAAACCCAGATCCATCAAACTGCATGGACTTTGCCTCCTGAGGCCACTTCATTTGGACTTCACACGTAACTAGATGACCAGCAGAAGCACGGAAGCACCTTGAAGAGGCTGCTGGATATGAGGAGGGCTTTAAACTGAATCTTACGGGGGTGGGAGACGTAAATTTTGAGGCAACAATGGATGAAGGCCAAGGCACCACAGTACAGAGAACAGCTCCAATAGTGCCCCAAAATAGTGTCCGCAACAATGTAGGAACAAAGCCAGACTATAAAACACATGGTCTTCGATGTCTATATACTAATGCCCAGAGCATGGGAAACAAACAGAATGAACTTGAACTCTTATTACATGAAGGCAAATATGACTTGATAGGTATAACTGAAACTTGGTGGGATGACTCCCATGACTGGAATATAGCAATTGAAGGATATAACTTGTTCAAAAAGAACAGAAGAAATAGAAAGGGAGGTGGAGTTGCACTATATGTTAAAAATACCTATCCCTGCACAGAAATACAGGCAGATGAGATTGGGAGCCCCGTCGAGAGCGTCTGGATTAAAATAAATGGGGCTAGGAATAAAAAGAATATGATAATCGGAGTCTACTACCGACCACCCAATCAAGGAGAAGACGAGGACGAAACTTTTGAGAAACAAATTGCCAGTGTTTCAAGGAAGAGTGATGTACTAGTGATGGGGGACTTCAATTACCCTGATATCTGTTGGGAGACCATTACTGCCAAAAGCGGCCCTTCCAAGAAATTCCTGACATGTATGGGTGATAACTTTCTCCTACAGAAAGTGGTGGAAGGAACTAGAGGATCGGCAATCCTTGACTTGTTATTGACCAATAGGGATGACTTAGTGGATAAAGTGGCAGTTACGGGAACTCTGGGGGAAAGTGACCACGTCATACTTGAATTCTTGATTATGAAGGAGACAAAAGTCGAGCGTAGCCATACACGTACTCTGGATTTTAGGAAAGCTGATTTTAATAAACTCAGAACTATAATAAGTAAGGTCCCGTGGCAAGGGAGCCTAATGAGAAAAGGAGTGCAGGATGGGTGGGAGTATTTTAAAAATGAAATTTTAAAGGCACAGTTACAAACAATTCTAACAAGGAGAAAAGATAGAAGACAACAGAGGAAACCAATGTGGCTCCACAAAAAGCTTATTGATGACCTGAAAACAAAAAGGGATACATATAGGAAGTGGAAGGAAGGCCAGGCTACAAAAGAAGAGTACAGACAAGTGGCGCAGAAGTGCCGAAGTGGCGTCAGGAAGGCTAAAGCTCAGAATGAGCTGAGATTAGCGAGGGATGCTAAAAGCAATAAAAAGGCTTTCTTCAGATATGTGAGTAGTAAAAGACAGAGGAAAGAAATGGTGGTTCAACTGCTTAACGAGAATGGCAAATTGATAACAGACGACAAAGAAAAGGCTGAAGTGCTCAATTCCTACTTTGCCTCGGTCTTCTCCCAAAAGCGGGTCTATGACCCCCCTGGAAAAAGTGAAGCAGAAGTTGAGGGGGCAGGATTGCAGTTTGAGATTGATAAACAAATGGTCAAAGAACACCTAATTTCCTTGAATGAGTTTAAATCTCCAGGGCCCGATGAACTGCATCCTAGAGTAATGAAGGAGCTAGCAGAAGAACTCTCAAAACCTTTGTCTATTATCTTTGCAAAATCATGGAAGACGGGTGAGGTGCCGGACGACTGGAGGAGGGCTAACGTTGTCCCTATCTTCAAAAAGGGCAAAAAGGAGGAACCTGGGAACTACAGACCAGTCAGTCTGACATCCATCCCTGGGAAAATTCTGGAGCAGATTATAAAGAAGTCAATCTGTAAACACCTTGAAATCAATGCAGTGATTACTAGAAGCCAAAATGGATTTGTCAGGAACAAATCCTGTCAGACTAATTTGATCTCATTTTTTGATAGGACAACCTCCCTTGTGGACTGTGGGAATGCTGTGGACGTCATATATCTTGACTTCAGCAAAGCTTTTGACAAAGTACCACATGACATTCTGATTAACAAACTAGCTAAAAGTGGGCTAGATAGAATAACTATTAGGTGGATTCACAGTGGCTACAGTGAATTGGCTACAGAATCAGACTCAAAGAGTACTTGTCAATGGAACCTTCTCAAACTGGGGAGAGGCAACGAGTGGGGTGCCGCAGGGCTCAGTCCTGGGCCCAGTGCTCTTCAACATTTTTATTAATGATTTGGATGAGGCGGTGCAGGGAACGCTGATCAGATTTGCAGATGACACAAAATTGGGTGGGATAGCTAATACCCTGGAAGACAGAAACAAACTTCAAAGTGATCTTGATAGGCTGGAGTGCTGGGCTGAAAACAACAGGATGAAATTTAATAGGGATAAATGCCAAGTTCTACATTTAGGGAATAGAAACCAAATGCACAGTTACAAGATGGGGGACACTTGGCTCAGCAATACTACAAACGAGAAAGATCTTGGAATTGTTGTAGATCGCAAGCTGAATATGAGCCAACAGTGCGATATGGCTGCAAGAAAGGCAAATGCTATTTTGTGCTGCATTAATAGAAGTATAGCTTCCAAATCACGTGAGGTACTGGTTCCTCTCTATTTGGCCCTGGTTAGGCCTCATCTAGAGTACTGTGTCCAGTTCTGGGCTCCACAATTCAAGAAGGATGCAGACAAGCTGGAGCGTGTTCAGAAGAGGGCAACCAGGATGATCAGGGGTCTGGAAACAAAGCCCTATGAAGAGAGACTGAAAGAACTGGGCATGTTTAGCCTGGAGAAGAGAAGATTGAGGGGAGACATGATAGCACTCTTCAAATACTTGAAAGGTTGTCACACAGAGGAGGGCCAGGATCTCTTCTCGAACCTCCCAGAGTGCAGGACACGGAATAACGGGCTCAAGTTAAAGGAAGCCAGATTCCAGCTGGACATCAGGAAAAACTTCCTGACTGTTAGAGCAGTGCGGCGGTGGAATCAGTTACCTAGGGAGGTTGTGGGCTCTCCCACACTAGAGGCATTCAAGAGGCAGCTGGACAAGCATCTGTCAGGGATGCTTTAGGGTGGATTCCTGCATTGAGCAGGGGGTTGGACTCGATGGCCTTGTAGGCCCCTTCCAACTCTGCTATTCTATGATTCTATGATTCTATGAATATTAATACAGACCTAACCTACGTGCAATGTCCGTGGCTGAGGCTGTCCTGGAAATGCTGCCTTCGGCTCTGTCACACCTTCTGTGGAAAGTTGGTGCTTCTAAATTGCAAACTCAGTTCTCTGCCGTAGGTGGATTCTTTAGAACACCTCCTGATTTGGCTAGCCTCTATGCAACCTGTACAAGAGCAGCCAGCAGGGCACAGTCTTGGTATCTCCAGTAGCTTAGATGCACTGTGAGGTGCTCCCGAGGGAAAGTTAGGCAGCATAAGAGGAGGGAGAAACTGAAATGGCTGAGGTTGTCCAATTCTCCCCAATGTTCCTTCCCATTCATTTCATGTTGCCAATCTTATCTTCAGGCTGCCTGAGAGGACTTTCAGACAGGGGGAAATCACGTTTCCTTACCGTCGCTCTGCTTCCTGCTTCTATTTTGCATTCAAAATGAGCTGCATTACATGGGAAGAGAGCAGCAACCACATGGCCCATAATGTAAAACCTCCCAGCCCATACAGTTTAATGGGACAGCACACCCTAATGGACATTTTATAGTGCAGCTTTGTCTGCAAATGGCAGGAAATTCCTACAAATCCCAACATATTTCAAAAGAACTGGGTTTTCTAAGGTTGCTTTTTTTTTTTAATGAAAAGACCAGGAAAAGGAGCAGGAGACATGCAGGAGGCTCATAGCATTGTCAAAATGACCTGTGAACATCCTTGAGTAGGCAGTCACAAGTGTCCTATAAATCGTTCGTTTAAAGAACCCCTGAATTTGGAATGCCCATTACCCATCTCCTACTCTTGGCATGATGAAAGGTGTCTGCTTTCCCTCTTCCAACAAAGCATAGCTTTAAGCACTAGGTCTTCTGCTCTACTTGCAGTTCTCTAAACTGAAACCAGGATTAGTTGCAACAAGTGGTTGACATAAACATCTCCATTCATATTTCCAGCAAGGAAAAAGAAAATAGGCCTGCTTCAAACCAGTGTTAGAATCATAGAATAGTAGACTTGGAAGGGGCCTACAAGGCCATCGAGTCCAACCCCCTGCTCAATGCAAGAATCCACCTTAAAGCACACCTGACAGATGGCTATCCAGCTGCCTCTTGAATGCCTCTAGTGTGGGACAGCCCACCACATCCCCACATGATTGCTCACAAGAATGGAAAGGCCACCAATGGGGCTCATGTCCCCATGAGTCAGCACTTCCATGAGTCTTACATGGCTCAGGACCACAATATCTGATAGAGCACCTCTCCTGGCATGAATCTACTCACATACTACACTCTTAATCTAAGGCACCACTTTTAAGTGGTGCCTCCGATTATGGAATTGTCTCCCTAGTGAGGCCTGCCTGGTGCCAACATTGTCATCTTGTCCGTGCCAGAATAAGACTTTCTTCAGCATATGATTTTTAATTGTAATTTGAATCAAATGTGGAAATTGGACGTGAGGCTGCTGTAATTTGCAGAATCATGGTACCTCTGAAGGGATGCCCTCAATCTTACACACTGAAGAGGACGCGTGTCCATCTTTATGGCATCTCCAGATGATCTTGTCTGGTAGAGATCTGCACCAACAGCCTGCATGTGCCTGCAAGAGATTATGCTGGGCCAAGATCCTCTGAGCTGGGCCATTCTATACAGCAGCTACTTTACACTAAAGTTTGCATCCTTATGCTCAGTCAAAATATATGTTAAATTGTACTAACACGACTGCAAGGTGTAATTTTGTAATGCTAAAAGGAGCCCCTGTTACGTTGGAACCTGCACATCTTAATATCCTGCTTAGACATTTTTCATAGTTCAGTACTTCTCTGACGAGCCAATATGAAGATGATCTCATTTCACTGTACTGGTAGAGAAAGGGAAATGCTGATATTCAGAACAAAGTCTTTTGCTCAGTTTGGGAACTGGTGTGGGTGTGTATGTGTATCTGTGTGTAAACCAACCACTTGAAACTTAAAACGGCTGTTGTTATTTGCACAATGCATGTGATACAATGTAACATAGTTACTAATTTTACATATACATACTTTGTTTGTGTATTTAGTCAAAACTTTCGATTTTCTGGGCTTTATTATCTACTAAACAACAACTTTCTCATTGCAGGAATACATGTTCTGATTTGCTGCTGTGCAGTTGCCACTGAAACCCTTCCTAAGTGTGTATGTGCGTAAAAGCCTTCATCCCAAAGAGCTCACACTGTATTGCAAGCAGAAAAAAAGAGCTGCCCAATTTCCTTTGTTACAGTCTGTCTCCCTATGGAGGAAAGCTTTTCAGGCTGCACTTCAAGGGCCAAGATGCTCTTCTAAAAAGATAAAATATTAAACTGTGCACTCTGCAGGGTTCTGCTTACTTCGCTCCCCAAGAAACAACTGTAACATCATTTCAGATTTTAGTAAACTTAAAAACAATATGAATCCCTACCCTCCTCATTTGTCTCTGGCAGGGCTTTTTTTAAAAATGTGAACATTGTGTGTGTGTGTGCGTGTGTGTGTGTGTGCGCGCGCATGCATTTTAACTTGGCTTCACAACAATACAATGTCTTAATAGGCATGCAAGATTTGGTATCTTATTGCTATATATATATTTGAAGGCTGTTAATGCTTTCTTGGTAACAACCACAGGCAAAGTGCCCTTACTGCAGTATATCTTTCTCTATTTAACCACGTAAAAGATCTTACATGAACCTCATCTTGTCAGGATCAGAGATTTCTATAGCAGCTGGGGTTACTTAGCTTCCCAGGGCCAAGTGTCAGTACCAGTGATGTAGTGGAACAGGGATGCAGGAGAGCACTGGTCCAGTACTATTTCCACAGCAGAAGCAATGACAGCATTTGCTGGAGCGGTATTTATTAGTGTTGCAATCTGGGGTGGTGTGTGCGTTGGTGAACAGGTTAGGGCTTTCACATGACCCCTTTGTTATGTAAACTAGTGTGGCACAAAGTTACCCAATGAATGTCATGACTTGGGTGTCCACTGTGAATCACAAAAAAGGGGACATGCACCACAAAAAAGGATGACCCAAAAGAACACTTCTTTGTATAAAATTTGAATCTTCGTGTGTGTGTATAAATTTAGAGTTAATTATAATTTTAATAGAAATACCTCACCATAGTGTGGAGGACTGTAACCAGGTGACTCGTATGTCTTGCTGAGACTGTTGTCCTGGTGCTGTTGGGAAATTTCAAGGCTCCAGCTCCTCCTTTTGATGTGTTTTTTCTCTTAATGTCAGACCTGGACTGGACTTGGACCGTTCAA
The DNA here is from genome assembly GCF_023053635.1 of Elgaria multicarinata webbii. Taxonomy (NCBI): domain Eukaryota; kingdom Metazoa; phylum Chordata; class Lepidosauria; order Squamata; family Anguidae; genus Elgaria; species Elgaria multicarinata. Next base: position 64,934,011 of record NC_086172.1, read on the forward strand.
ACATAGGGATGTGTGCTCTGCTCAGCAAATCCGAGGCTCCGTTAGAGGTCCATTGGAGGTCCAATCTTGCAGAGCAGATATTGGAGAGTTTTAAAACCATCGGATCCCTGTGGTGTGGAGCGAAGGTCATTCAGAGATCCAGAGGTATCCAAAGTATCCGAAGTCTTTTTAGGCTTTGTGAGGGGTCGTTTTAACTTGATGGACTAACTGAACACTTTTCCATTTTAGCAAGATGCTGATGGGTGAGGGAGGGGTAGATGTGAGATTGACATCTGTGGCTAACCAATAGTCACAGTGTCCTTCCTGTCTGGCCTCTCCAATGCCCTTATTGTAGTATATTGCTCTCTGTTTGACCATTAGTATAACTTTCTCTGTTTGATCATTTGCAGTCCCTTAGAGGGAGGGATTGCAAATGATATAACCCATTTTGGCTGAAAGGAATAATTTAGGAAAAATGCCTCACATTATGAAAATAATGAAAACCATTCCATGTAAATGAGTTGTCCCAGGAAGTCATGATGACTGGCATGCAGTGTAGATCCACACAGACTCACAAGCCAATATTAAGATACCGGGGGTGGTGGGTGGTGGACTTGTACCAAAGGCTGATCTGTGTACCGCAAGTATGGACACAACTCAGCTGGGCATAAAGTCAAGAGAGGAAGGGGTGGTGAGATAAAAGTTTGCTAGTACTAGTATATCTCCTGTTTTGAAGACAGGAGTCATGTTTATATGCTTTGAATACATAGATATAGACGTAGATATTTATATTTATGTTTGTTTGTTCTTGTCTGACCTCTCATTATTGTTTGTAATACATTGCCGGCTGGCTGGCTTTTTATTTTTAAATTTCATTTTTTTAAAAAACTTGTGTTGCTCAAGGCCCTAGACCCCAAAGAGGAGGTTTCACAACCTGAATTTGAACTTTAAAAAAATACTAAAAATCAAGATCTGCTTCCAACTTGGCATGGCTAAATACCTACTGAAGAGCTATCAAGGTGCCAAGTTTCATCTCTTTATCTTTAAAAATGACAGCGTTGTTTTTGTTTTTTAAATTGATTTTAAAACCTCATTTTTTAAAAAAGAACCTAAAACTCAAAGCATAAACAAATCTGTTTCCAACTTGGTATGGCTAAAGCCCCACTTAAGAGCTATCATGGTGCCAAGTTTCATCTCTTTATCTTTAAAAATGAGGGAGCTGTAAGCTTTTGTTTAATTTCCATTGACTATAATAGGGTGTTTATCCAAAAACTGAGTGTTTCTTTGACTGACAATCTGATGGGGTAGAGCCTCTCCGAAAATTGGAGTGGAGAGCATGATCCTTGGAGTTCCACTCTGAATTTAGGAGCAGAGCAGACCTACTCTGCACACCCCTGGTCAAACAGAGGACACTTTCAAAGTAGAGGATAGTCCTTTAGCCAGCCCTTCAATGGGAAGAGTGTCCTCCTTAAAACAGGACACACGGCCACCCTAGCATGGCTGATCAGGGATATGAACCAAGCTCTCCTCAACCAAAGTCCAACTTGATAAACACTAGATTGTCACCCTTTGCCAATTCATTATTGTATGACTGTCCACTGATCCTAATAATTTGGGTACCGTGATATGTACTTTTGCTCAACACAGTTTCCTGGGTTTTCGTCTCTTTTTGGGAGCATGGCTATGAGAGTTGTCACAATGAGGTCTTGCACTTCAAAATTTGCCACTAAACCACTGGTCAGCACAGAGTTCCATCAGACTGCCCACCATCCTCCTCAGGGCACACCACTGATGGAGACAATCCTTCCCCCCTCCCCAGAATTATGGTGAGCAGTGGGAGTGAAGGCCAGGCTGGTGAAAGTCAAAGTGTCTGAGATACTTGCTTGTTGCAGCTAGGTCAGGGTTTTGAGGCCTAGTGGAGGGCATGTGGAAGCTCACAGGGCAGTTTGAGGTAGCACCAGGGACACCTAGACTTTGGGTGCTGAAGGACTGTGTGACATGAGCACAAGCAAGATGAAGGGCCCACACCATGTTTGAGGGAGCCTTTGGCAAAGTGCCTCTTGTGGGCTCAACTGACAGTGAGCAGTGGTTCCTAGCAGTATCAGTGCCCTGTTGAATGACAGTTAGCTGGCCCTGGGACTATTGCCGCTATTTAAATTTTCCACAAAAAAGCTGAAGCGATTTTACATCGTGGGCAGTGTAGGAATGCCACCCAATGAATATTGGTTACACGCCAGCCCCAAGTTTCTGGATGACTTCTCCCAGGATATGAGACAAGAAGGAATCTTGTGGCACCCTGTTAGCCATGAGATGGAACAGAAGTTTCCCAGCACCACCATCTGAGACTGCACTACCAGAAGGGGCTGGAACTACTTTAACGCCATGCCTCTTAGGCTCGGCCCAGACAAACAATCCTGAAGCATGCATATTACTTCTGTAGACGATGGCACAGCCCAAAGTAGTCTAGTCTGCCTCCGTTCCTTCCTCATTCCATAAGTAGCAACACTTCCAGTGCTGTTAGAATAAATCTAAGGAAGACTTTGGTTAGGGAAAGTTGTATGAGAAATCGTAAGAAGTAAAACTAGAAAACAGTTTTTTGCTGCGCTAGACTGGTTCCTAGGCTAGAGAGATTTAAAATGCCTTCTTGGCTCACTGACCTATGTGACTTAGGCTGCCCCACAGCTTGTAGCACCTGCCTTGTCCTCAGCTTCCACTTTAAAAGAACATCCATTTCCTTTCTGTCTTTTGTTCTATATTCCCACGAGATCTATGGGTCTTCCCTGCCTTCTGGATCGTCCAGAGGGAATATCTATGGAACTAATTTGTCCATTTCCCCCTTTATTTCAGGAGAGACACAAAGGCAATTTCAGCCCTCCTTTTGTCATATTGAATGCCCAACTGGAGTCATATTTCTCAGGCAGAAAGAATGAACTGAATGTAGAGAATGACCATGTTAAACCAGCCCTGTTGAACTGGGGATAAATTCCTGGCCCTTGAATATTCTTGAGGAAGAGTGGGAGCTAATGGGCATCACAAATTGGCACTTCTCCTTGCTAACTGTAAGAGGAAAGTAATTTTGACAGTAAGTGTCAGCTCTCAGCTAGGGTGACCATATGAAAAGGAGGACAGGGATCCTGTATCCTTAACAGTTGCATAGAAAAGGGAATTTCAGCAGGTGTCATTTGTATATGTGGAGAACCTGGTGAAATTTCCTCTTCATCACAACAGTTTATTTATTTATTTATTTATTACATTTTTATACTGCCCAATAGCCGAAGCTCTCTGGGTGGTTCACAAAAATTAAAACCACAATAAAACACCCAACAGGTTAAAAACACAATTACAAAATACAGTATAAAAAGCGCAACCAGGATAAAACCACACAGCAAAATTGATATAAAATTAAAATACAGAGTTAAAACAGTAAAATTTAAATTTAAGTTAAAATTAAGTGTTAAAATACTGAGTGAATAAAAAGGTCTTCAGCTGGCGACGAAAGCAGTACAGTGTAGGCGCCAGGCGGGCCTCTCTGGGGAGCTCGTTCCACAACCAGGGTGCCACAGCGGAGAAAGCCCTTCTCCTAGTAGCCACCTGCCTCACTTCCTTTGGCAGGGGCTCACAGAGAAGGGCCCCTGTATATGATCTTAAGGTCCGGGTAGGTACATATGGGAGGAGGCGTTCCTTCAAATAACCTGGCCCCAAACCATTTAGGGCTTTAAATGTCAATACCAGCACTTTGAATCGGGCCCGGACCTGGACTGGCAGCCAATGAAGCTGGAAAAGGACTGGCGTAATGTGATCTCGCTGGCCAGTCCCTGTTAGTAAACGGGCTGCCCTGTTTTGTACCAGCTGAAGCTTCCGGACCGTTTTCAAAGGCAGCCCCACGTATAACGCATTGCAGTTAAAGTGCAGGAGCTATACTAGAGTGACCAGATTTAAAAGAGGGCAGGGCACCTGCAGCTTTAACTGTTGTGATGAAGAGGAAATTTCACCAGGTTCCCCATATATACAAATGACACCTGTTGAAATTCCCTTTTCTATGCAACTGTTAAAGATACAGGAGCCCTGTCCTCCTTTTCATATGGTCACCCTATCTCAGCCATCTTGCCAAGTGCCACATAACTGAAAGCCAAGGGATGGATGAAGGAGAAAAGCAAATACTCAGCCAGTACCATCAGCCCAGCCAAAGCACAATGCTGGTTCTGTGATGACATTTCAGTCGGAGTCAGGGGCAGCCCAAAACTTTTTGGTGCCTGACGAAAAGGACTGGATGGCCCCAAACAGGTGCTGGTCAGACAGGCAGGTGAATCCTACTTCAATCCTGGCAATGGGTCAGTGTCCTCTACCACACCTGAGGGCAGTAGGCTAGCTTAGGGGGTGGGCACAGGGCAAGCTGTGTGTTACATACAGATTTATCCTCCAACATCTCACTGCTGTTCTCCACTTTGTAAGGCCATCCTAGGTGAAAGTTGTATGCCACCAAAAGTGTTGCTTGAAGTGAAATTCAGAGTGAACTTAAAGGTTGCTCCTCAGAAATTTGGGGAATAGGTTTCAGAATCTTGGATATCTCCTTCAGAGATCTAGCTGGTTCTGACTGAAATCCAGAATAGATTCACACTCCACTGAAATTTGAGCCACCAGTCTCCCCTGGTTACTAACCATCATTGTTTTTGTTCACTGGTGTCATCGCCATTCTAAAATGCCATAAATGGGTGCCATGAGAGGCAAGACACCCATTCACATGTTCAATGATTGCACGGGCAGGTTCCAAGGCCACATAGACTATGGTGTGTGTGTGTGTGTGTGTGTGTGTGTGTGTGTGTGTGTGTGTGTAAAGTTGCCATTCCTGGTTTCTGCAGCTCAGCTATGTCTATTTTCCCTTTTCTCAAGGCATTCACTTTAGGAGGTTTCATATGTTCAAGATAGTGGCAAGAGCAAATCGCAGCACTAGTGGCAGATGACAGCAACACGGGGTGGGGGCGGGCAGTAAACTAGAGCAGCAGCAGATAGTGGATAGAGGCAACAATCAGCCAGAGTTGGGATGTTTCTGGTCTTACCTAGAGCTATATCTTCAGTCCTACTCAGTACAGTGATGCAGTTATGTTTCTTTAGTATAATATAAGCAGTTGCCCTGTAGTAAGTATGTGTGATTCAAATCTGAGTTGGCTGACTTGGCCTTAGTGAATTTGCCCTTTGGCACATGCACGATCACTTCCAAATAACTATATGTTGCAAACACCATCTGGTTTGGTTTATTAGCAATTTATGACAGTGTTCTGGATGCTGGTTTATTGTGCGCTGTGCTTGTTCTGATGATTTGCGGTGATCATGGGTAAAACTAGTGGCACATTGGTTTCTGTCACTGAACGAGTACCACAAAATAGCAGCCCCAAATTGTTAGTCACCTGACAACACTAACATTGATTAGTTTGGTGATGTAGTGTTGTGGTTAGTTATTGAGCATGACCTATAAGCTAGGCAGTCTTGGATCAGATTTTATCTTCACCTTGGATGCCTTTAAGGCAAACTACAGCATTTTAAACCTCCTTCCACCATCCCTGATATTGGGTTAATAACACTTGCCTACTTGAAATTCTTATGGTCCTAATGATGGCAAGGAAGTCTGCACCACGACAAATGTGGATATGGATTTACTACAGACAACATCATATCCTTCTCTCAAACTTAAATTAGCAGGCAATTGTAAACCTAGTCAGGGTGGATGGAAGCTGAAGCAACATACTCTCCAAGTATAAATTAGATAAAAATGAATACCATTGTGAGTAAAGATGGAAGGTGGTTCCAAAAACGGGAGGGCACTGCTTAGAAAGGTAGCAGATTCTCAGTTAATTAAACAGACCTGCCAGCTTTCTAAAATATATGCGTTTGCTCAGGGCTTACCTTGGGGAGGCATGACAAGATGGTCATCGGGTCCTTTCTGCCTTAAAAATATTATTTATAGCGATATTAAGGTCTAACGAGGGCACAGGGAAGAGATGCCTTAAACATTTATGAACTACCTAGGAATAAGGAAACAGCATGGCCTGTAAGCATGATCTGAAGTAGCCACTCATTTTTCAAGCAAGATTTGATGCTGAACTTTTGGGCGAGCTTTCATAATTAGTTGTGGAGGCATATTTAGGGCCAGATTAGATGTGACCCTAAATGCCCTTCAAACTGCCCTGGTGGTGGTGGTGGTGGTTGTAATATACGTTGTGCAGAGGTTCCCAAACTTTTGGAGTCAGTGAGCATATCTGGAATTTTAAGTGTTGTGAGTGCTCTCACAAAATGACTGCTATGGGGGGAGTTTTACCCAATCATAAAAAGACTGCAATGGTGGCCATGGCCCAGGGTCACTCTTCCCAGGGTTTGCATGCTCAGAGTGGATAGATGAATAGGCAGCGACAGTTAGGAGTAGCAAGAGGTTCTCGGGGTTTGCACTGCGACCCTTGCAGGGGTGGAGGAGTCAGCAAGTGGCCAACAATGCTAACCATTGACACTAGTCCTGGATATCCATTCGAAGTCCCAACCTTTGCCACACACATAAATAGTTCCCATTCATGCCAATGAAGGGTGCAGTTCCTCATGCACTTTCTTTGGGTGTACAGTGCTGCCCCTTCCATTCAGAGGAGTGGGGAGAGGTGTACATGCCCAAACAAGGAATGGACAAATCTGACACTTTTGGTTTCTTCCACTTTCTCATTTCTTCCCATCTTAAACTTGGTTCATCCAGAAGTTTGGGAATTTATTTTAAAGCTCACATGAAAATTTGTATGGTTTTTTATGTGCATTTCTCCTAATGCTTGCATTTTTGTACATAATTTTGCCTATATACACATTGGCGGCTAGCAATTTCCCCATTATTGCATTTCTGAACATTGTTTTCACTAATGTGTAGACATTTGTGTGCACGTTCTCCTAATATACCCATTTTTGCACACATTTGTTTAAAATTGGAGTACTCCTTTGCATAATTTGGAAAAGTGTGAATTTCAAAGAATAACTGAGTTTCAGTTAATGTATTGCAGGGTCAGGCAATCCCTTTGGGCCTGTGAGCACATGCGACATTTTGAGAAATTGCCCTGGGCACCATCACAAAATGGCTGCTTTGGGAGGCGGGGCTAGTGGCAAAGGACAAATAACCTGTCCAAAAGACTGAATACAAGGCAAAGTTGGGGTATAAGCCCTAACATAGTGAACAACTCACAGTTTGCAGTGCCAACAGAAACCTAACCCCCACCCCAGCCAACCAATTTCTTTTTCTCTGAATAACCACCCATATTCTCTCTTTCTCAGCCTAATTCACCACCGATAGGTGTTCTCTCTCTCTCTCTCTCTCTCTCTCTCTCTCTCTCTCTCTCTCTCTCTCTCTCTCTCTCTCTCTCTCTCTCACACACACACACACACACACACACACACACACACACACACACACACACACCACATGTGCATGATCCTCCCAACCCCAACTCTTCCCTGCTGGCTTCCTGCAAGCTTCCCTCCTCCCCCTCCCTCTGGCTTATTCCACTACTCTCTTTAGTTCCTTCCTCCAATTCACTATACGGAAGTAAAAGGTGTCCATTTTTCTTGGTGGTTGTGTGCAATGCAGAGGAAAGCATTGACCAGCAGCTGCCCACCATCTTCATTTCCTAAGAATATCTCTGAGCCTCAAGTGTGGGAAAAGAAGATGGCAGTGGTTCTTTGGGATTTCAGGTAGGATTCTTTTCTTAGCCCTACCTGGAGATGCCTGGGATCAAACTTGAGGCCTGCTGCATGCAAAGCAGGAGCTATACCAGTGAGCCACTAGGGGAGATTGGCCACTTCTAAACCCATCGTTAATATCAGAGCGGAGATGTGCCAAATCGGAGCTCCTAATGTCTCCGAAATTATCCTACTGTTCTGTGTGTGTGGTGTGCCTAATTGAAAATCTCCCAATAAGGAAAATGTGGTGGGGTAGTTTTGATAATTGATATTGACACCTGTGGCTAACCAATTAGGAATTGCCACAGCACTCTTCTTCCTTGTTCTGTTCTCCTCCAATCACAGTGATTGGGGGAGGGAATGTCAATTAGTGAGATTAGGGGGTAGTCTGCAAAGTGAGATTTAGAGAAGGTGTGTGTGTGTGTGTGTGTGTGTGTGTGTGTGTGTGTGTGTGTGTGTGAGAGAGAGAGAGAGAGAGAGAGAGAGAGAGAGAGAGAGAGAGAGAGAGAGAGATCTGGTTGGCTTGGACTCATAGAAGTCACCCACAGTGTGAAAGTGCTGCTGGGCTGAGTGAGAAAGCTTCTACACCGGAGTCAGGCAGGCTGATTTTCAGTTAGACTATTACTCCTATTGGCTGGCTGGACTTCCAGTGTAGGAGGAGGGGTCCTTGTTGTCGTTCTCCTTCTCCTCCAAGCTGTGCATAGCCTCCTATGGGGAAGCTGTTGTTGCATTGATTCAACTTGCTCCAATGCCCGACTGACAGTGGGGGAGGGGCCCCTCCTCCTCCTTGTCCTGCAAGCCTCCTGTCCTCTCTGAGGATGGGCAAGCAGTGTGCTGCTGTTGTGGTATTTTATTAATATATATTCACTTAATTATTAATGCGCTAAGCGCTTTCCTGCTGCTTTGTTCCCCCTCCCTGGCCATATAGTTTAAGGCACAAGAGGTGCCTGAGAGGACATTTGAGCTTTGATTTTAAAAATTCCCAATAAATCACTGCATGCAGGGATCTGACCCACAGTTGGCATGCCTAAAGCCCTCTTTAAAAACTGCCATGGTGCCAATCTTCATGAGTTTATCTTTAAAACTGAGGGAGCTGTCAGCATTTCTGTTAATTCCCATTGTCCAGAATGTACTAGTTACCTGAAGACAGAGCAGTTTTTTCATCGAATTATCTATCAGAGCAGAGAGAGGGACCGGCTCTTGAAATTGGGGCAAAGAATTACCTCTACAGAGCTCTGGCTCTAATTTTGAGGTGGTGAAGACCCACTTTGCACACTCCTATGAGCTACAGCCAACCCATGATGAATCCATCAGTCACATGCAACAAATATAACAGCTTCTGGGTGGGCTGCAGGATAGACCTGTGGAGGACCCAGAGTGAAGCAAATAAGAAAAAGAGAAGACTGTAATTGTCTCATCGGAATGGGTCACACTCACTGCTGATGCATTCTGCACATTCCACCTCAGCTGAGCTCTTCTCCCACTCTATCTAGCAGAATCAAAGAGTCAACACATTATGATGGATTAGAATAGCCTGGGGGGAGGGGCAGCCAAGAAACTTTTCTCAGGGTGATTTGCTTCTTTTTGTATTCATTCAGAGAGTACTTCTCCAGATCTTTAACTAGAGCCAAGAAAATTTATTGCCATATATATATATATATATATATATATATATATATATATATATATGGGTCAAACAAGTGATGGGGAAAGAGAAGGAAGAAATCTTATTGCAATACAATATCATCTTGGAATACAATAATACATCTATAGCAAACTTCTCGCTGATCAATTTTCCACCCAGTTTGTTATAGTTCATAAATCAACATTTCCGAGGGACTATTTCTCCCCTGCTCTAAGTTATCCTAGCAGGTTCCTGGGGAGATTATCATAAGGCAAAGTAAATTATTATAGATATAGATAGGAGCCATGTATAGGTATGCATGTGTGTATATTATGTGTATGTTTTTGTATATACGCACACACAAGATAATTATTTTTCTGTGAATACACATGTTCTTGGCTGACTACTAGTTAGCCCCATTCTGAGGACCCTATGTGACAAGGGGAAGTTCACACATACATAGATTGCCCCATTTTCAGATACATATTTCTGGCCAAGATAATGAGTGCAGGGATGGCAAATTGACCCTGCCCCAATCTGAGCCTGCCTTGAGTGCATGAAGGGGGAATTCCCACAGCCCAACTTGCTATCCCTTCTCTATTTTGACTGTTTTGCATTGACATGTTGGATTCTGTTATGAGGCAGACTTCAGGTCCTCAGTTTGGAACCAGAGAGGTAGAGTGCCATTTCTCAGATTCCCTCCACCCCTAGTGTCCAGGATGTGTCAACCCTCAGTCTGATGTGGAGGCTCTTTGCAGGGTGGCCACTTACAAATCACCACAGAGAGAGATAGAGAGAGAGAGGGAGGGAGGGAGGGAGGGAATGCATACCCCCAAAAGAGGACATAGTGAACAGTGATTTACATAAAATCTGCATGTGCTAATTTATGTGTTGATGAAAATTTGGAAATTATTATTATAATTTAAATAGTAATGCAGTACAGCTCACCACAGTGTGGAGGACTGTGATTTGGGTGCGTCTCGCTCAGTCTGCTGCCAGGTGCTGTTGATGGACAATCTCAAAGCCCACAGCAGCATCCTTCTGATGGTTCTTTCCATACTTGGATTAGATAGCCTTCAAACAGAGGACTGTCCTTTGTAAAAGAGGGCCCATGGCCACCCTAGTTTCTTAACACTTTAGGATCCTTTACATCTTATTACTCACATGAGTGAGTGAATCAGTAATGCCCAAAGGTGAAATCCTTTTCTCCATGGACAGACGGCAAGGTGGAGAATCTCCTGCGAAGTGTGTGGCAATGCAACAAGCCATGGTGAGGCACCATGAGGTCCTCTTCTTCTTCCTTTGGAGCATGTAGCCTCCAACATCCAAAATGTTCATACTATGCCTGCCAAATGCACAAATAATCACTGCACTCAGTGAGGTCTTCAGCTCTTGATCCCTCAAGAGAAAATGTGGAGGCTGTGAATCCAAGCTTCCAGTGAGAAGGATAGGGATCTAGTGGAGGGAGTAGGATGGGAAAGTGAGATCATGTAAAGCATATTATAGCACATGAGTCAGTGATGTGCCAGGGATGTTTAGTACTGGGGGTGGATGGTATAAGCATGATTCTGCTGGAACATAGCACATGTTTCCCATGCACACCTTGTTTCCTGGCTAAATCAACATTGCCATTTTGCCACTGCAGTCCCAGCAAATTCAGAAGAAAGTTTGGTAGTGGTGGTGGTGGCAAATTCAGCAGTTGGGGGTGGGTGCAGCTCCCAGTAGGTTCTGGGAGGCCTATGTCGCCCATCTCTGATCTAACATAAGCTGCTGTCGAAATACAACCATGTACCTGTGGGTTTAAATATATGTAAATCTAAAAAAAAAATGAAATCGAATTGATTTCATTAAACTCTGTTAAGAAGACACTAGTGTCTAGTTATGTTGGGTGTCCAAGGTTGTGGTCTTCAGGGTGCTTATTTGGATTGGGGGCTTGATAGTCCAGATTTTTGGAAGAGGGTCTTGAGCGGCTTGAGCTTGGGAAGATGTTTCAAGATGTGCTTTTTTAAACATTATTATGATGAACATCCTTCATTTGAGAGGCTAGTCTAACAGAGAGTTTCCCTTTTATGTGCTACCTGCTGTTAAAGCATCAGACAAGGCAGCGAAATGATTATCTATAGATTCTTAGCCAACGTGGTTCCAGATGCCAGATAACTTTACCTCTGAGATTGCTTTGTACATTATGCCTTATGTTTGATGGGAATGTTTTTGTTTTTTCATGTCAGATGAAAACATACCTGACAGTTGGAAGACTAAAGAGCAACTTTCTGCTGAACAATGCATCGAACAGGTAGATTAGTCTACACACTTTGGGGATGTTGACAGTAAGTCATCCTGTCTAGTTGCTTGAAACTGAACACTTTTACAGTTAAAATGTTGCCAGGGAAAAAAGGGGGGAAATCAGCTCTTGAGATTCATTATCTCTTTTCAAGATTGTCCTGGGGGCACTTACATTCATTATTCTGGCATAAAACAAGTGAAGGATTTCTTTTTTAAAAAAAATATTGTTCAATCTATTTGGAATCCCTGGAGCTGATGGTTTTACATTTTTGTGGCTTGAGACAATAACAGTAGCAATTAGTTCACATTGACTTATATTTTATGGTTCCTTCCTTCCCTTTGCCGCACTGGAACCCTGATGGATTAACTTCCCCATGACTGCAGCATAATCATAATGAGCTTTTGAAAATCATGAATGAAAATAGAAGCACATGTGATCACTGACGACTACTAATGAAGATAAATCAGACTCTTTGTTGTCAGCCATTTTTGTAGTCTTTGACCATTTGTGTGAAGATAAATTGCCATCCTTGCGCCCTTCCTCCTTGCAGAATTTCCTCCAGTTGAGACCTTTCATACAGACAAAACCAACTAAGGAACTAGCTAAGAAAGAGAAGCTCCCCCCCCCCCAATTCTTGATGATGACTGGAAACTCCCTGCAAGGAAGGACAATAAAATGGCATGTGACACAACAAGTAGCTGAAACAAACCTAGTGAGTTAATCCACAACTGGGTAATAGCTTTATTAGGACCAGCCAAAATTCCACAAAACTGGGCAGGCTTTCAAATTCCCCAGAATGTTTCATCAGCTTTTTTTAACCTGATGAAATGTTCTGGGAAACTTGAAAGCTTGAATGACGTTGTGGAATTTTACTTGGTACTAATAAAGTTATTACCCAATTGTGGATTTGGGATTTTTTCACCTCATGAACCAATATGGCTACTTTTTCTTTTCTTTTCTTTTTTTTTAAAAAAAATCTGGTTAGTTGAAATAGCTTCCAAAAGAAGAGTTCTGACATAACATTTTGAAGTCACTGGCCTCGGGTGATTACCATGGATGCAAAGATGTAAACAGTATGTGCCTGAAGGCTCATTATTCTAGATAATCTTGGGAGCTGAGACTGAACTCCAGAACAGGGCTAGAAGGTGAGTGGTATCTAGAGAGGATGAATGAAAGTGGATAGAGTCTGTCATAGGACTGAAGTGAGAAAATAATACATAGAGTCCCGGCTTTGTGGGAGAATGGGGTCTCTGAATGGAGGAGCGAAGAAGAAAGAGGGCCTTGGGGAAACTCCCTACAGCAACACAAGGAACAAAGAGCAGGCGGTGGCGGGCGGGGAAGGGAGCTTGAAAGGAGAAGGAGCAAAAGGCACAGAAAGGCGAAAGATGTAGATGGGAAACAAAGAATGAACTCTTATTTTATTATATTGATTGCATTTTTATACCACCCAATAGCCAAAGCGCTCTCGGCGGTTTACAAAAAATGAAAGCATGGAAACCATTCAAAATATAAAACAAACAGCATAAAAGCATGATATAAAATAAAATATAAAAACACAACCAGGATAAAATCGAGCAACAATGCAGAATTTAATAGAGATTTAAAATACAATTTAAAACAGCAAACTTAAAATTAAGTTAACAGGCTGTTAAAATGCTGAGAAAATAAAAAGGTCTTCAACTAGTGTCTAAAAGCGTATAGTGTAGATGCCAGGCAAACCTCTTTAGGGAGCTCATTCCACAGCCGGGGTGTCACAGCAGAGAAGGCCCTCTCCAATGTGGTGCCCCCATCAGATATTTTCGACCACAACTCCCATCCACCCCAGTTATCAGAGATTGTGGGAGTTGTGGTGTGGAACATCCAGAGGCCAGCAGGTTGGGGAAGAGTGAACAAAACAGACACTTTTTGAGCTGCAGGAATTCCGAAATGCTTTGCCCCTGCTTTGGATTATTCAGTGTGAGCAAACTGTTCCCTTCAATTGAAACCCCCGGTAGCTTTTGGCCGGGTTTGCTAATTCCATTCCTAAAGTTACTACGTCTTATATCTCTGCCTGTGTCATCACCCTGGTACTTTACATTTAGATAGAACTCTTCCTCCTGTGAACGGAGCCTAAAATGAGAGACTTGTACTGAACATGTCCTGTTTTCATGCTGGACTGAAGATCTGTGATCTGAGCAGGTTATTTCTTTTGTTTGTTTTTCGTTTCTTTAAGGAAGTAGAACAGTCCATTTTACCCCCAAACAAACACATCTACTTGTGAATATAGATTTTGTTCAAAATAGCCGTTCCAGTGCCACTGTTACAGTAACAACATCACTCTTCCAAAGTTAATATCCCCTAACCTGGTGCTCTCCAGAAGTAGAATCATAGAATCATGTGTTGTACTACAACTCCCAGCATTCTCCCAGAGCAGGGGAGGGGAACCCCAGGCTGAGGGGTGCAATCCAGCCTGCCTGGTGTCCCAATTTGGCCTCCTGGGTTCCCCAGAGCCACATTCCCTTCTCAACGGTCCCACTCGCTTGAAGAAATTCCAAACTTTTGAGCAGTTTTCTCCATTCTAATTTTTTTCTTCTTCTCCCATAACACTAGAACCCAGGGTCGTCCCATGAAGCTGATTGGTGGGAGATTCATGACAGATAAAAGGAAGGACTTCTTCAAACAGGACATAGTTAAACTATGGAATCCACTACCACAATATGTGGTGATGGCCACCAATTTAGATGGCTTTAAAAGGGGGTTGAATAAATTCCTGGCGGAGAAGGCTATTAGTGGCTATTAGTCCTGATGGCTATGTGCTACCTCCAGTATCAGAGGCAGTAAGCCTGTATACACTAGTTGCTGAGGAACGTGGGCAGGAGGCTGCTGCTGCACTTGTGTTGTGGGTCCCTGGTCAGCAACTGGTCAGCCACTGTGTGAACAGAGTGCTGGATTAGATGGGACCTTGGTCTGATCCAGCACGGCTCTTCTTATGTTCTTAAGAGGTTGAAAACATCTAAGAATTAGTTACTGGTGGGAAGAGCTTTAAGCTACAATATGCTGGTATTTTTAATAATAATAATAATAATAATAATAATAATAATAATAATAATAATAATAATTGGCCCCACCCCTTTGCCTTTGGACATGCCCTTTTTTATTTAGGTCCTACCCACCACTGGAATGTGGCCCCAAAGGGCTTCTCTGAAATTGAATTTGGCCCTTGAGTTGAAGAAGCTTCCCCATCCCTGCCCCAGAGGATCCTGGGAGTTATAGTCCAACACAGTCTTGAAGTCTGGTATATCAGAGTACAACATTTATATACATTTAGTCTGCCTTTCTATTAAAAACATCCAATGTGGCTCACAAAAAAGTTAGTTTTAATGGGGAAAGCATCAGTATTTGACCATATTTATGTGCCCTTTATTGTCAGTAAACCTCAGATTGTGCCAGGCTCCAAGCATAAACCTCCACGTTCCACACTAGCTCCACAATGATGCATCAGATTCTGCCCAGGCTTTTCCCTTGACCTACCAGACCCCACCCTGGCTCCATTCGCAGTATATTGCATCTTCAGGCAGATGTTATGGCTCCAGTGCCCTGGCATTACCCATCTCTGATGCTTTTATTGAGTTCCTCTTTAAAGGTTTTCTCCTCTCCACTACTCCAATTGGCACCAGGCAGCTGAATCTGGGAGTTGCCATCTTAATTTCCCACAATGCCCTGAACCAAAACTCAGGTATCAGCAATGGCAGGTAGCTAACTGGATGCATGTGAGCTTCAACTTCATGTTCCACTTTCTCAGTGGATTCATAGACATGTAAGACTCCTAAGACCTTACAGAAAAAGAAGCTGCCATGTATGAGAATCTTCCCTGAGTGTAAAGCCCCTCTTTAGTATCTGTTTCTTGAGTATAGATTTATAGGTATAGGGACAGTTGTTACTGCAATAATATCCACACTTAATGCACAACTTCAGTGTTTTGCTGTTCCCTCTGCCTTGGGCTTTTGGATCAAAGGTGGATTTTAGTTATGTATTTCATCCTGTTCACTCAATATTATTTTCTCCAGTTCACATTGTTTTCTTGCCACTATATTACCTTGGGCAGCCCAACTACTTGAACATTTACTCAGGAGTAAGCTCCAGGGCATCAGCATTCAAACATGCAAAGACAGCTCAATATAAAGGTATTTAATTTTAAATACTTAACAAAGTATTTAAAGTTTAAAGACTCGGCAGGGTATTTGACATTAATTCACTGTTATCTCCAGTCACTGATCAGACATAAGAGTCAGGATGCCATGAATTGTGCTGAAGAAAGGTTGTCTTTCCTGGGAAATTTAAACTCTTATCTCCAATCAGTGATTGGAGATAAGAGCAGAAGAGGGTTCCTTCATGGAGTTCAAGGGAGAAGGAGCAGGCTGAATGGGAAATCTCTATAGCCCAGATCTGGCCTGTGGCCTAGATATTCACCATCCATGGTGATAAAAATTTATCCATGGATAAAATTACTGAGATAAATAGAGGCAAGACTCTCTCTTTCTCTCTTTGTCTCTCTCCACACACCCACACGCACACACACCCACACCAGTTTTTTGTAGAGTGAACCAAGAATTTAGAACATACCAGTTGATTAGATTTATGGAAAGGATAGTCTGTTTATCCCTTGCAGAATTAGGGGTGGTGAGTGATTGCATCATTGTCAAGATTAGGATCACTTTATTTTTTCCAAACTAGTTTGTGAGTGAATCTCATTGAAACACATTTATGTGTCTATTTAGGAATTTAGCTGCCTTCTAAATTTGTGGAAGAAAATGCTAGGGTGGAAATACTGGAAATGAATGAATGAACAAACAAATGAAAAAATAAATAATGAATGTTTTGGGTGGAAAAATTAAGGGAATCCAGTAGCAATATTGATATTTGAGATTAGTAGGTAGTGGGACTAGTCTGCTAAGAGTTTTCTCAAACGCCATCCTTACATGTGGGATTTTGAAGAAAACAGACATGCTCTTTTATCTAAGTTATTGCAATGTGATTCACTCGAGTATAGTTTAAAACAGGGCTGAGCAAAAGCACCCTCCTCTAAATTCACCCCCTTTAGCAGGTGGTAAATGTGTGTGTGTGTGTGTGTGTGTGTGTGTGTGTGTGTGTGTGTGTGGCATGCATGTACCATTGTGGATGATTTTTCAGCAGGATTAAATTCATGGTGGAGTGGAATTCACTGCTCCTGCCATGGAGGCTGATGGGTCTGATTTTGGTGGGACTGTGAATCCATACTGGGTTTCAGTCAGAACCACCCAGAACTATAAAGGAAAAAAGGGGGGGTAATTCAAACCCACCCACCCCAGTGCTGCCATTAGCCACAGGGGAAGAGGGAATGAAGGAAGACAGATACTGTATCACCCACTCCCCCAATTATGCTAATAGCAGTTTCATGTTATGTGATTTAGAGCAAGGAGACAACATTGGGGCAGTGTTAATGTTCTTCTCCCCCAGCACAATTGCTCCAATAAAAATTAGACCTCCCCCTCCCACATCACATGTGATTTGGCTCTTATTATTCCTATTATTGTGAACCGCCCAGAGAGCTCTGGCTATTGGGCGGTGTAGAAATGTAATAAATAAATAAATAAAAATAAATAAATATTATACAGGAGGAAAAATTGAGGCTGCGAAATAATGACTTGCCCAAAGGCCCATTAGACAGAAATGGATTTGAACTCATGCATCTCAGATCCACACCCTAGTCAGAATCAAATTGTCTTTTTAGTGTGTGTGCAAAGATAAAGATGTTGATGCGGATGGTTAGATCCAGACTTAGTCATGCTTAGAGTAGCCCAGTTGTAATCAATAGGGCAAGTTAGTCATAACTGACCTAAGTCCCATTGATTTAAACAGGTGTACTGTAGGCATGACCAAGTCTGGATCCATTATTATTATTATTATTATTATTATTATTATTATTATTATTATTATTATTATTCAGATAATACTAAAATGATTACAGTATTATTTCTCATCCAGAAAATGCATTAGCCTACATAACCCTAACAGGAAAATAATAGAAATGTCTTTAACAAAGATCTAACCCTTTTCAATGAGAAAGTGGAAAGAATACATTCTTGGAAGGGTCTCTAACTCCCCACCCCCACTTTCCAAGCCAGAGCTTTATAACCACATTGAGAAATTTGTATAATCAAACTGTACTAAAGAAACATCCAGTTAAATTTACTTCTGCATCTCTGCAAATGAGGATTTGAGAAGAATCATTTTCAATGCATTTTCACAATCGGTTGCCTCTGAAAACTATTTAGTACTAAGTAATATAACATCTACCATTAAGGGAGAAAATTATCTGGTGCCTGGATGCAGAATTAACAAAAGGGATGCTGTTTTCTGGCTGTTGTCATCTTGCTGTGTACACCACCATTTTTTAAAAAAAATATTACATCTTCTCCTTTCCCCATTCAGCCGCAGGCTCTTAGAAAGAGGCTGAGTAATAGCAGTGTAAGAGTTGCTATTCTGGGCTGTAGCCACTAGCAAGTGCTCTTGAATAGTTTTTCAAGGGACCGAGTCCTTGAACCCCCTATGAAGTGCAAGGTCTGAATCTCTGGTTTTAATTTGTTCGGAGAAATAGAAAGAATGCAGCTTAGGGGACAGAGGGAAGAGCTTTGTTGCCACTGAAGCAGACAGAGGGCACAATCTACTGGGAAGTTGGAATGGGCCAGCTCCTTGGAATGAATGGGAGCAGGGCAGGCGCTTGGCTTTTGCACAACTCCACCCCCCCACCCCATTCCATTCAATGGGACTTCTGCCGAGAACTTCCCAACAGGTTGTTTGCAGATCAAGCCACTGAAGAAGCACAAGGAATTAGTTTGATTTCATGTTTGCTTGTTTGTTTTGTTTTTTTAAAAAAAAACTTCTTAAATTTGTGTTGGCTTAAGAACATTAAAAATAGTCTGTTTTGACATCCTTACTTCCAGTTCTATTTGCTGGTTCACATCTGTCACAACACTCAAAAAGGGTAAGGGTTAGGGCATTGAGCGGGGGGGGGGGGGGAGGGGGGGTTGGACTCGATGGCCTTATAGTCCCCTTCCAATTATTCTATGATTTTGTGAGCTGTGTATGAGCCCTTGATGACTTTTCCTTTATGTATCTTAGAGCTCCATCACACCGGGGGTTAACATACTCTGTCTTTGGTGTGACAAAATTTTAGGTGCTTGAACAGTGCAACCATATCCCCCCTCAGTGTACTCTTCTCAAAATCAGACTTCCCACTTTTGTTTTTTATGCAATTGGAACATCTATGGATTTAAACATGCAGATCTCATGCCATCGTAGGGTGACCATATGAAAAGGAGGACAGGGCTCCTGTATCTTTAACAGTTGCGTAGAAAAGGGAATTTCAGCAGGTGTCATTTGGATTTATTTATTTATTTATTTATTACATTTTTATACCGCCCAATAGCCGAAGCTCTCTGGGTGGTTCATATGGAGAACCTGGTGAAATTCCCTCTTCATCACAACAGTTAAAGGTGCAGGAGCTGTACTAGAGTGACCAGATTTAAAAGAAGGCAGAGCACATGCAGCTTTAACTGTTATGATGAAGAGGAAATTTCACCATATATACAAATGACACCTGCTGAGATTTCCTTTTCAATACAACAGGAGCCCTGTCCTCCTTTTCATATGGTCACCCTATGCCATTGCATCGTCTGTCTCTAAGCAATACCCCTTTTATTGCTTTGTAGGCACTAAAATCTAGAATAGCTTAGTTATTGTTAAGTAAAATCAGCTGTCCACAGTAGGCTCATATGCGTGAGCACAGTTCATTGCATCTATCATCCTGGAGGTGTCTATATGCCGCCTTCTTGAAGGGTGTCAGCTCAAAAGCCCACAGCATTGTTGCTGTGAAGCTAAACCAATACAGCTAGATGGGGCAGGAAAGAGTGCAGGCTATGTGGCTGGAAAAGCCTGTCCCACCGCCTTGCATTCCCACGCTTTCCCATCAACCACAACAAAAGTTAGCTTCTCTCTCTCCAGTAGCCAATCGGAGCTTTTTTGCAATGTCCAAGGGATAACCCAGAACAAAGGTAAAAGTCACCGTAAATTGGCAATTTGAAACCATGCAGATTTGGCGGGGAGTGGAATCCTGACATGGCTGCATGTTGGTGGCTGTGTCATTGAAACAATGCAGCGCCACTGTGCAGTCACTAAAGGGTTAATAGAATGTATAGATACACACACCCTGACATTGTAAGAAGCAATTTCTAGATGCCTTTGCAATGTGCTCAGATAGGCATGCCTCTATCCATTCAACCTACTTTTTTTTAACATGCCAATTTGCACATATATCTTGGCCTTAACATTATTTCTTAATGATGCTATGAAGCTTTTATGACCAGCTTTATGCTGCAGACAAGCAGAGCCAGAGCCATAAGCAAACAGATGCAGAGGAAGCCTGTCCCAGGAACCAAAAGAAATAGATATGTATTGACTTGCCATGTAATTCAAGTAGCAGTAGAGGCGGAACAACTTCCTGTGGGTTGCTGGTATTGGCATGGTGGCTTCCTGTTTGATTTCTTTCCACCCACCACTGCATGTTGTTTCCTGCTTTGTAAGTCATAAGCATAGCATGGGATAGAGCCACAGGGCCATGGAACTATGATACTTATAAGAACATATAAAACTGGAGGCTTACATATTCCTAACGGCTGTATCCTACATTGTCCATGTGTCAGTGAGACCTACTATTTTTGCAATGGGGACCTAGCAGTTTTAAAGCAACCAGAAATTAGTGGAAATGTTCATTTTTCCGATGACTTGTCTTGATCCAGAGATGAGCATTTCCAATTGTTTCTGGGGTTGCTTTAGGCAGTGCTAACTCCCCATTGGGCTAGCTGTGGGCCCTGTTGGCAAAACAGAATAAGTAGGAGTGCAACAGCCACATTGGATACTGCTCAATGACTCCATTTCTAAGCATAATTAATCAGAGCGTATATCATTATAATCAGAGTGTAAGTCCAACAGAAATGAATGAAGCCAGCAATTCAATCCTGTTTACACAGAAACAAGTCCCAACGTATTTGATCAGGCTTACTCCCAAGTAAGTGGGTATAGGATTACACTGCAAATGGCACCGTTAAATCCTTATCCCATTGATTCCAGCAGTTGGTGTTCAGGTACCCCAATACTCACAAGTTCCCTTAATTTAGGATTTCACATACATTTCTGATTCAGAAATGCAGTGGGAACAGTTTGTTTTCATTCCAGCCATTTATTTGCTATTAATGTCATAACTTAAACCCCTAAACTCTTTTTTATATATATAAAATCCATCTCCTTCCTCAATTCCCACATATTGTAATTAATTTTATGACCTTCTTAGAAAGGGGAGACCACTACATTTTATGCTACACTGCACAAGCAATTGAAAGTTGCATATAAAAGAGAAAGAGAGAGAGAAAAGACCAGCACCAAATGTTTAGCAGGTTTTTATTCTATCTGAAATGAGCAATCTATTTAAATCAATTATCAGCTTAAAATGAGCAGCCTGATCTAATTAGTCAGAGTCCCTAGAGGGGTTAATGAATGAAAGGGAGATCCTGGGCAGATGTGTTGTCCCTTGGGATACCTTTCTACTGACCACAATGAATAAGAATCCCTCAAGGATGGCTGGAACTATCAGGCACCAATGGCTGAAGACAAGCAATGCAGTGTGCAGGAGCATTTGTTTCAGCAGCAGCAGCAGCATTCAGCATTGGATGGCAATTTTATCTCATTTTTATTCCCACTCCTGTTTGATTTGTAATGTAAGCATAAGATTCATCATTGGTAGGACAGCATGATCAGTTTGTCACTGAGAAAGGTCTGAAGAGCAGGGACTGGAGATTATGGGGCAGGATGCGTTGCAAAGTTATAGACCTCTTGGCTTGACACATCAAACATTTGAAAGGCAGCAGGGGCAGAGGAGCAAAAAACAACAACACCCCGGTGCCTTTGTCTTAAAGCGGAGTAAAACGTACGAAGGACAAAGAGTAGTCAAATCAGAGTCAGTTCAGTCATGTTGGCTAGTGGGCAAAACCCTAGAGACCTTGTTCTGTGTTTGCCTGGCTGGCTTCATCCTTCCTCCCCAAATACAGAAAAAACATGTATGAGGACAATAGTTCCGGATGATTAGAGCTAATTCATCCTGTGCAAGGGAAGAAAGCAAAATGGCTCTTAACTTTCCTGCAGGAATAGATGATCTTCCATTAAAAACAAGCACATGTTTATAGTCTCCCCAGGAAACTTTTTTAAAAAGATTAAAATCAGAAAAAGCACCATGGTTGTACACAACAAGCCTTTAATGATCTGAAACAAATGTAGAAATATTTTAAAAATCCATTCATTTTGCAAAAGCAGGTGAGACTCAATATATTTTATAACTTCAACATACAGTGGCAAAGCAACCTTGTGCCTGGGCCCTTACATTTGGTAAAACCAGGGACAAAAATTGTGCTGGTATGCCTAGAGGCTTTTATTGAGCAATCTCGCTGCTGTATTCATGGAGTTTTACAGTATGTGTGTGTCCGGATCCTGTTGTCTTCCATTGGAATTTTACAGTGTGTGTGCAGACGCTGTTGTCTTCCATGTGTAAACTTCCCATGTCTTCCTTTGTTTCTTCCATCTTTTTTCTTACCAGAAAGAAAATATGTGAAGGAAGAAAGGGTGGAAGACATAGGTGTGCCCAGCACATTTCATTAAGGTGTGCACCCAGGGATTTATTTATTTTTTAAAAAATGAACTCTCAATCATAACAGACATTATTTTTATTCATTTATTGAACACTGCAGACACTGATGCCCTACTCCACATTCAGCTTGCCTGACCTCAGGAAGGCCATTGCAGGTAAGGTGAGGGGAATGAGGAGGCGCTTTGTGGACTTATAAGGCGATATTAGCCTTCAGGTTCCTCCTCCTGTCCTCTTTGAGGTGCAGCTCCTGGCACAGAGGCTCCCAGCAGAATGATTCCTTTTTGTTTCTGCTGCCAGGAGCAGCGCTGCTCTCTCAGAGGCAGTGGTTATTTGGCATGGTGGCAGAGCAGCTGGAGTGAAGCCAGAGCACAGTTCCCATGGTGTCTGGATCCCACTATAGATCCCTACTCAATGCCCCTCTCAATTCGGCACTTACTACTTGAGACATTAGGGTGTGCCTGGGCACACCGGGCACACCCCTTGCACACCCCTATAATGGAAGAGTTGCATGGTGCCTTTTGATTGGTAGCACCAGGAGCACTCCATCAGGAAGCAGCCTATAGGGGTATTTTAAGGTAAAAGGTACAGTTTGAAATCAGGAACTTCATGGCTGTAAACATTACTTAAGTACAAAAATGACAGTATTTTCGTAGGACCAAAACAGATCCTACAATTAGGTGGTAGATATGTGTGGACCTTTTGTTGCTGCCCCCAAATCTGTAATGAATCTATCTCCTAACATTGATCTCCTGGTAGCCATTTTTTAATTTTTCTTGTGTTGTTGTTATGTTTTTATTGTGTTTTAACATATTATTTTATTGTATCAATCAATTTTAATTGGGCCTCTAAGCTACTTTGAGGGGCATTTTTGGGTAGAAAGGTGAGGTGAAAAGTAAATTAAATAAATATGTGAGCAATTGCCTGTCAGAACTGATATAAATTGACACTGTTGCTTGTGCAAGAGCATCCATAGGATAGAATATGTGAAGTTGATACGGCTAGTATATATTAGGGGTCAGCAACCGGAGATGCCAATGTGAAATCTGGCCCTCTGAGGAGAATGAGCTGCTGTCCCCACACCCACAGTTCCCAACCCAGAAGCAAGAGATATGTGGATGGACAGCTTATGGCTATGACCACATACCTTGGTGACAGTCTACTTGGAAGAATGGAGGGGCAGTCTGGCCCACCACGCTATATCCCTTCCTCAAAGTGGCTGTCTTGTAAAATTAGTAAATGGCAAGGGTTATGTTTTGGATCATATAAATAAGTTACACATGCCTCGAATGTGCTTCTAACGGTGCTGGAGGAAGCTACCTTCTCCTGTATCCATGCAAGACCGGCACCATCTTTAAAAGTGGTGCTAGCATGACATTTACTTTTCTTTTCAAGAGGAAGAAACTGGTCTAGGTGGGGGAGAGGGAGGGGGAGGGAAGAAGAAATAATTTGGATTCCCCTGACCACCCCCACCACCCCACCCCTTAGCCATGGAATTGGAACCTGGTAATCAGTTTCACCATGGGTTATTACAATTATTTATTCAATTAATCTTGAGAATGTGAGATCCTTCATTAACTAAGCTAAATGTGAGGGCAACAATTACAACTTTTGCTAACTAGAAGCTGTGTTACTTACGTATTAAGTGTTTAACTGTACCAATATTGCGGCACGATAATTTTTAAACATAATTACCTCTTTTATTATACTTTGATTAGATTAAAATTAATGCATTATTAAGCCATGATATGTTTTACCATCTAGACCTCTGTATAGGCTCAGATATGAAAGCTCTCTTTCTTTCTTTCCCCTTTTTCTAAGTTAATTAAATTCCCTTTAATTATAATTTACTAAAAAGCTCCACTTTTACCACCATTATGCCTTTTGAACTTTGAAATTCGAGAGAAGAAAGAAGGGGGTGGGGGGAAAAGGCCTCTTAAAATGGTCTTTTGCAGGGAGAACTGAACTGTCAGCGAATTCAGGCAAAATTAATTATTTCAGCTTGATAAACCTTTTCATCTATTTGACTCCTTATACAGAAAAGCCAATTAATAATGTCAAACATGCTTTGCCTCTAGGGACCAGCAAGTTCTAATGAGTCTGTTTACTGCAGAGTGGCTAGCGGAATGAGCCTCGTGTAGAAATTTTCTAATCGCGCCACACCTGTCAAGCACACTCTCATTATCTGTGTACCAAGGGCAAACCTCATTTTGTCAAGAGTGGTTTTCGAAGAACTAACAACTGCCTGGGGAAGCATACAGGACTGTCGGCCACTAGATGAGTCACTTAATTACCAATCAGAGCCGTGGAAGTGAATGCTTAATGTCCTTTAATACCAGCCCGGCTCGCCTCTGCGCTCTGCCACCTCCCGCCTTATCAGAAGATCCAGAACTCAACAAGCGTCCTGGCTTCGCAAGGAGCAGGGATCCCACATCCACATGCGCTTGAGTCCCTCATGATTGATGACGCGACGTAGGCGACGGCTATTAATCAAATCCTCGTTACAATGCGAGGGGACTCTCCTCGGCCAATCTGCTTGCCGGCGTCCGAATCTGATTACCTGCTGATAATCCTGCAACTCGACTGGACAGCAACGGCAACACTTCTATGCGGTGACCTCGAGGGACCCCAGCGGTTTCCCCCCCTCACTTCCTCTCCGATTTGCATAGGTTAAAGCCATCTGCATACAACCCGGTCAGCTTCGGTATCTAAACAAAGCGTAAGCCTGGATTAAGCACTCATGTAAATGGCTTGTGCTCTGCAAGTAACTCATTTTTCGCCATTGTCCCTCGAGGTAAATATTATTATCTCGGTTTCCCAGATATGGCAATAGAGACGAACTGCTGGTTTGTCTCATGCAAAAACAGCCCCTCTCTCTTACCATTCTCACCTCCCCCCCCTCTGCAACCATGGGGGCTGCATGGTTAGACCCTGACCTATGGGAATTCACCATGCATTCATAACATATAGGAACCTGTCACCTTCACGGGATCTTGTTTTACTGATGCGCCTCACCTGTTTCCTTGCAGAGCCTCAGGCAGGCAGGGTCAGTAGGGCTTTGCTCCTCGCCATGGCACAGGGAGCGTGGGCAGCCTCCCTCCTTCTCCTTGGCAATCGCTGAGGCCCTACTGCCTCAAGGTGGCCAGGGGAAGCTGAGCTGAGCTGCCTGCCTTTAGATTGGCCACCCACATCTGCTGAGTTTATGGCTGGAATGTGGGATTTACAGATTCCATGCATCTGATACAGTCATTTTCTGCATTTTACTAATCTTACTACCTTCTCCAACAGTGGCTGTCTAGTACAGCAGGCCACCCATACTCAAGACCTGCAGAGTGTGTGTGTGTGTGTGTCTGTATATACACATATATGTAGCAGCTGATGGGAGCAGGGAAATGCATTACGCTGCCACCTATGGTTTTCTCTCTCACACTCACATTCTGTCTTTGACAGGGATGCTGCTCATTTAGTCAAATGAAAATGTCTAAATAAACAAATATCCTGCCCTTCTAATGTATATTCATCACTCAGGGCAGATTACCACAAAAAAAATCACCATACCCTAAAACGTTATCAGCAAGATACGGTAGAGGTAAGCAGGACAAATGTAAAACAAGCCAGCCAACAAACCAACCTCAGCTGCAAACATTCTACACCTGAAAGGACAGAGAAGCCTGGTGCAGCAGGAATAAGAAAATCTTTCCTGTCAGGTGGAAGATGGTGAAAGAGGGGGGCATTCAAGCCTCGCCGGTGGCACAGTGTTGAAAAGCTTGGGGGCAGCCACTGAGATAGCGCTCTCTCTTGCGTTGCTTCCCAAAGGCATTACATTGCTCCTTGCAATAATTAATACAAAATGAACCAATCAATAAAATCCAGCATTTATGTGGGCATGTGGCTGACTTGCGGCATTTGGCATGACAGACAAGGAACAAATGAATTCTTTCATTTCTTGCCAATGAACTTGCACTGCAGCTCTATACCTTCCATGTGGGTATATGCAAAACTGGTTAAACTAGCAGACCCACACCCACAAAACACACTCACAATTTTTTATTGTATACGGTTAGCATTACGTTTGTATCCCACCTTTTTTTCCTCCAAGGAACCATGAAGGTGGCTTTCATAATACTCCTCCTCGCCATTTTATCTTCACAACGCTTGGCGCAAAGTCACCCAGCTTCATGGTCAGATGGGGACTTGAACTCAGATTTCTCAGATTTCTATGAATTTAGAAATAAAACTAATAGAAAGAGCTCTGAGTGCAGGACACGGAATAATGGGCTTCAGTTACAAGAAGCCAGATTCAGGCTAGACATCAGGACAAAGTTCCACTGTGGCGCCCTGGCTGTGGAATGAGCTCCCCGGAGAGGTCCACCTGGCGCCTACACTGTACTCTGTTCATCGCCAGCTGAAGACCTTTTTATTCACTCAGTATTTTAACACTTAATTTTAACTTAAATTTAAATTTTACTGTTCTAACTCAGTATTTTAATCTTATATCAATTTTGCTGCGTGGTTTTTATCCTGGTTGTGCTTTTTATACTGTATTTTGTATTTGTGCTTTTAACCTGCTGGTAGTTTTATTATGGTTTTAATTTTTGTGAACCGCCCAGAGAGCTTCGGCTATTGGGCGGTATAGAAATGTAATAAATAAATGTATTTACTGTTTTCCATGAAGTTATCAAAGTAGTGAACATACAATGTAATTACTGCTAAAATAAGACAATAAGACACAAAAATAAAGCAATACAATAATAAATAATTTCTAATTAGCAATAAAAATGTTCACTCTGCTGTATACTACAGATTATTCAATGATCAAACAACCTGCCATTGATGGTGCTATATAAATAAATAAAATAATAATAATAATAATAATAATAATAATAATAATAATAATAATAATACCACAGTTAAGGCTATCTCATGTTGGCTCAAGCTCCATAAAGCCAGGAAATTAGAAGCTAAGGCCTAATCTACACCAAGCGGGATATTGCACTATGAAAGCAGTGTGTAAAAGGCAGGAGCCACACCAAGCAGGATATAGCGGTATGAAACCTGAATCATGATTGAAATAGAAAGCAACACAGATCCAGTTAGAGGGTACCAACAATCCCTATGCTGCCAAAAGTTGACTTATACCAGTCGAATTGTTCATCTCATCCAATATTGTCTATTTTCACTGGTAGCCACTCTTCAGATTTTCAGGCCGATCTCCTTCCCATCACTTTTTTTAAAAAAAAAACCCCGGAGATACCAGGAAGTGAATCTGGGACTTGTGTTTCCTCCTAGACCCCCAAAAACACCCGGCGATGGCATATTCCCTGGCCATTTGCTCTGAAGCTGAAGACAAACCCTAAGCGCTGCCAGGCCATCTGTCTTTGTTTTGTCGCGGTTCCATTTGGGGAGGCCTCGTCTGTCTCTTTCTCTCCTTCTCTTTCACTAGCATACAAACACCTGTTTGTTTCTGATGTATTCAAGAGGACCGCACATGCTTTTGTACTGAATCACTTTGGAAAGGAGTAACTCCTCCATGTTCACAAGGTGGGGTCCGTTGCTGTGTGGTGTGACTCAACACTCAGCCTCCACCACGTGCCAAATTGCCATCTTTGGCAAAAGACTCTAGCCAAAATCAGTGCACTCCGATTTTTACTGGATTTCTCCCACACACACACACTTAAGATGGCATTAAAGACCTAATCACAAGGGGCAAATGGGATTCATGGGATTTGCTCCTCACCTGCCTCTACACACGATGCTGGACCGCTGAATGCATCTGTGGCAGCCTGGGGTTCCCCAGATAATGAATGGCAAATATGGGTAGTGCCTGGGAAGAGAACTCTCTTGCATAGAGCTGTGGCGTAGCTTGTTGCCCCAGAGCCAACAAATACCCTTCACGAGCCAAGGGGTGTCACTTGAAGGACGGCCTGGAGGAATGCTGTGGGAACCTGGCTCCATGGAGGCCTGCCTTGCAAGGGTGGCTTCAAACTTCTGCCCGATTCTTGAGCAGAATGCAGTCTCTGTAGGGAAAGGTTTTATCCTATCAGAAAGTTTAAGGGCAAAACTAAACTGTAGAGCTAGTGAGGTTTACTAGGTGCCCAGGGCTTAGTCAAGACAAGAACCAGAACGTAAAGCCTTGGTTCAGAGGTCGGGTTCCCAAGTGGAGTTGAATCAATGGACGTTCCATTTTCTTGGCAACTGTTGAGGGATCCTGGAATTTGCAGGTAAAGAATGGCAGCTGCAGCTGCATTTCTGCATCCCCAACACTGCATAGCTGTGGAAGAGTCTTGCCAAAGATAAAGCAGTCTGAAAGCCAGGGCATTGTGGCCGCGGTTGCTCCACTTCTCCTTGGTTCATTCTAGACATGTTCTGCAAGAAGAAAGATGCTTTAACCCTCTGGACCTTGAAGTCCTGCCCCCTCCCAGGCCCTTGCTTCCAGCCCTCATTCCAGCTGTTGGTACTTTCCCCAGTGCCTGTTTTTAATTGTGGGGCAATGTGGCATCCCTGGGAGAGGTCAGCACATCTTCAGCCCCAGACTTGGCATGTGATGCTTTGCAGAGCTGTCGGGCTCTGCCGGAACCCAGGTGAATGGCAGCACAAGATGCTTATACAGGGGTGGAGCCAGTCGGAGTCTGGGGCCCTTTCTACTCCTAAGGATTATCCCAGGAAAATGGAGGGATCGTCCCTGCCTGCTCCCAGGATCCCGTGTGTCATTTGAGTGCACAGAGATGATCCTGGGACGATCCTGGGGGAAAAGGCAGGTGTAGAAACAGCCTGGGTTGCACATGAGGCTGCCAATGCAGAGAGATGGTGCAACTCTCGGTGCATGAAGGTATGAAGATTTATTTATTTATTGCATTTATATACCGCCCCATAGATGAAGCTCTCTGGGCAGTTTACAAAAAGATGCATCATACATCATTTTGCTGAAGTGAAGCAGGTGCAGGTCAAGTCAGTGTCTGGCTGGTAGAACACCTGGGAACCTCATGTGATACCACCTTGAGGGGAATGCCCAGGCTCAGTGATGGGGCACTTGAACTACATGCAGAAGGTCTTTTGTATTTCCATTTCAAAGGATCAAGTAAGAGGTGATGTGAATCTGTCCAAGCCCCTTGAGAGCAGTAGACATCACTGGGATAGATGGATAAATGTTTGGACCTGCTATAAGGTAGCTTCCAGTGTTCTTCTAATGGAAGAGAGGCAGATAGAAACATAATAAATAAGTTAAAGCCAGACTCTAGCCAGTGCCTTTTAGAGCTGCCCAAACCTAAGAGAAAGGAAACCTCAAATTAACAGGCTTGTTTGTTTGCCAAAATAATAATAAAAAAAAATGGGGACAGGAATTGCATCAGAAGGAAGAGGATACAGACTTAAATAAGCTGTGTGTATATGTATAGATGCAAAACTAGAAATAATTATTATAATTTAAGCAAAAACATCTCACCAGAATGGTGGAGACTGTGACCAGAAGACCTGCCTGCCTGCTCAGTCTGCTACCCAGGTGCTAAGTGTGGATGGTCCCTTTCAAACCCTGTGTTCTCCCTTCTTATGGTCCTTTACCTTTAAACCAGACCTGCACTGGACAGCCCTTCAAATAAAGGAGGCCAATGACGTAGGACAAATGGCCACCTTGCTATTTAGGCAAGATCCAAAGAATCACGTTGCTTGTTCACCTGAAAGGGCTGCAGACACTGGGGCCACAGCTAGACCTAAGGTTTATCCTGGGATCATCCAGGGTTCGCTCCTGCCTGAGCACTGGATTCCCTGTGTGTCACCTAGATGAACAGGATTGACCCCTGGACAATCCAGGGATAAACCTTAGGTCTAGCTATGGCCAAAGATTGTCTTCCATGGTAAATGAAGGGAGTTTCAAAAGCAATTTGAGATATGTCATGGGCAATCTGCTGATACACACACACACACACACACACACACACACACACACACACACATGCAAGTTGAAAAATCCACCCTGGACTTGCCCAAGACTTGTACACTGGACTTGCCTTATTTTAGGCTATGCCTAAAATACGTTTGTCCTACTCCCTGCAGTGCAGGGGAACCCATAATGGGCCTATTCAGGCAACACATTAAACCATGGGTAGGCCTCTCACTAACCATTTGCAGCAAATGGTTGGTGAGCATGTTTAGACCATGTTTAAGTAGCCACCATGGTTAGGAGTGGTAACAAAACGCTAAGTCATAGCTCACACGGCACACTACGCCATAATGTTTGGCTCAAAATGCTTAACCATTGTGGCTTAGTGTGTTGTCTGAACAGGGTCCTAGTCATCTCAAGTACAGTGAAACTCATTTACTCTAGAAACATCCAAAATAATGTGTCAAATTTGAGAATACAAGCTACTTGTTCCACCTTTTAAAATTTTAAGTCAGGACTTGGACTTCCCTCACCAAAACAATAAATAAAAATGCTTTCATATATTTCTAAACTGTTCATATGGCTCAAAATTATTGTGGGGGGTGGGAAGGCTGGCCAATTCCCAAAGAACAATGGTTTTCAAGATTTGCAAAACCTTGAATGAAGCCAGGAAAACCTGTTTTTACTCCGTGGCTGGGACAAAAAGAAACAGAAGAGGTGGAGAGCTTAGTGAATGACCAGAAGAATGGCAGGAGGGAGAGAATTTCTAACTTTTTTTTGGTTCATGTTTCTGATTATGTAAGGAACATATGGAAACAGGATAGAAATTTCTTATGAACCTGGCTATAAAATCTAATCCTGGCCATCATTTATCCAGAGTTCTCCCCTCCCTCTCTTTCTATCTTTGATAGAAAAGAGCAGACCTGAGAATGGTGCTTTTTACCCCCCTCTTCCCTTTTCAAGGGCTTTGCTTTCTCTTTCATGTTAACAAAAAGAGAGATTATGTTACCAAACAAGCCGGCCTCCTAATGAATACAAACTATTGTCAACTGTGCAGATAAAAAATAGACCAAGGTTAAGTAGCTAACTATAGCGCATTACCTTTAAGCGCGGTAATGACAATTGTGACTTATTGGGAGCACTTACACAGCACTGGCTGTGTATTGTACAGGGGTTTTGCCGACCTGATAATTTTTATAGCTTGGGACTGCCCCACTGCTACAGTTACCACCTCTTTATACGAGTCTGATGAATTAGTCTGGGTAGGTAAGAGACATCTTCTGGCATTCATTACATCTCAGTGTATAATTCTGCTACTGTTTGCTGATGCTTGTGGGTCACATCCACCATCCTTGCCCCCTACTTTATGAGTAGCAAAATCAGATTAATTCTCTACATAAAATTGCTAAAAATGGTAGAATAAATGACGAAACACACAGACACACACACACACAGACACACACACACACACACACACACACACACACACACACAGAGAGAGAGAGAGAGAGAGAGAGAGAGAGAGAGAGAGAGAGAGAGAGAGTTTATAGGGCCCACACCAAAACTTTATCTAGATCTCTGTCTGAATTGGTATCTTAAACTGGTCACACTTTGTGTCTTTCACCACTTGAAAGCTATATGTTTTATCTCTCTCTCAGTTACAGATGTGACTTACTGCAGATAAATGTTATGACCCCTGATGTGTCTGGATATAGGGACTTTCATTGTGGATCCAATCTATAGCCGAGAGAGAGAGAAAGAGAGAGAGAGAGAGAGAGAGAGAGAGAGAGAGAGAGAGAGAGAGAGATGTTATAAAACCGGGACAGAATCCACAACACTGTAAAGTTGGGGTTGTTGCTTTAAAAATATTTCTTTAGTATAGTCTAAGGATTTAATGGCACTATTTGGTTTGATATTTTGTACATGTCAGGAACAGACTAGGAAGGTGGTCTGATGGGGAAGACATCTGGATCCTTTGTTGTTTATTAGGTCTTTTCACCTCTGCTGTGAAAAGGCCTTCTCTGCTGCGGCACCCCGGCTGTGGAATGAGCTCCCCAAGGGGGTTCGCTTGGCACCTACATTATATGCTTTTAGACGCCAGGTGAAGACCTTTTTATTCTCCCAGCATTTTAACAGTCTATAAATAAATTTTAACTTGGTGTTTTAAATTTGTAATTTTGCATTGCTGCTGTTTTTATCTGGTTGAGCTTTTATATTGTATTTTATATTATGATTTTATACTGTTGTTTTATACTTTGAATGTTTTTAATTTTTCTGAACTGCCCGGAGAGCTCCAGCTGTTGGGCGGTATAGAAAGGTAATAAATAAATAAATAAATAAATAAATAAATAATATTTAAAAAAAACTCAGATAAAACTCAAGCTTCATCACCTGGGCCATCCAAATTTGGTGCCAAAAATGTGAATTCTGTGGCTGGTGTAAATTATGCAATCTTTGTATTTGGCATAATCTACTCAGGTTTTACACACACACAAAACACCACCTTTTTTTTGCACCACATATCCTAGTTTTGCTGGTTATGGTAAAGGACAAGGAATTATATAGGGTACCAATGCTCTGCCCTAGCCACTGGGAATCATGTTCAGCTTCTTCAAATTTATTTAGGAATTTCCCACATATTTTCAAACATATATTTGCAGCCATAAGGGCTAGAAACTTGTTTTTTAAAAAAAAAAAAGATAGAAAAAAGTAGAACTTCTCAAGAAAATGAATATTGTACCCAATATCACAGGCTGCTCTTCTTCTGCATTCCTGTGGATTTATAGCATGCCCTTTATAATAGTTTAAGCAATCATTTTTACAGGGAAAGGTCATCACAAAGTGAGGAATTCTTGTGCTTCTTCCATGGTTACTCTTTCATATAAATTCACCCATAATTTCTATATCTATGGGCAATATAGAGATATAGCCATTGATAATGTTTCGTTAATTTTAGTTGGAGGCGTTTATATGGGATCTCTGGAGGTCTTTGAAAGTTATGTGTGCCTATAGGAACACACACACTTGAGATCCATACACATGGGAAAGAGACTCATAGCTCAGTGGTAGGGCACAGTTTTAAAGCCCCACATGGTTTGGGTCCAGGCTACCTGCGGGATCGTCTTCTCCCGTACAATCCACCCTGCATACTTAGGTCCTCTGGGAAGAATTTACTCCAGCCAACAAAAACAAGGCTGACAACTATTACCCAGAGGACCTTTTCTTCTGCCGCTCCCAGTTTGTGGAATGGCTTGCCAGGAAAGATTCGTCAACTTAACAGTCTTCCAGAATTTAAGAAAGCCATAAAGACTGATCTCTTCCGGCAGGCCTACCCAATTGAATTTTAAGATGCCTTTTGTAATGGTGTGCTGCTTTTAATGATGCACTGGTTTGAAACGTTTGAATTAGTTGTATGTATTTGATGTTATTTTTATTTGTGTTTTACCTTGCCTCGATCCAGAGGGAGAGGCAATATATATGTGTGTGTGCGTGTATGTGTGTGTGTGTGTGTGTTTCACATACTTCCAGGTTTAATCCTTAGCATTTCCAAAAGAACCATAGATAGCAAAATAAGCAACCTAGGGCCTTTAGCACTGCCAATCATTGTTCTTCTGCTGTATGTTAACATGGAATTCCCATTTACTGTTGGCTCTTGTGGTGGGAAGCGTCCAGTGCATTTTTGGTTTGTGCATCTCACTATAGTGGGTGCAACATGGTCAGGGGGGCAGTGTTGTTCCTTAACTTTCTTGACCCCTGATAGTCATCACCTCTTCCTGACATTTCCAGGCAGGTGCTTCTCAGCACTAGTTCAGCACCCTGGTGTGTGTGTGTGTGTGTGTGTGTGTGTGTGTGTGTGTGTGTGAATGCCTGCAGCATAGGGCAAGCAAACTGCAGCCTTACTTCTGAATGAACATGGTTATGGTTGGGCTGTAAATCCTGACTTTTTCAGGTCAGCATCACAACCTGGCTAGGAAAGTAGCACCTTACTTCTTTTAGTCAATTTCAAACCCACCCATGATTTTTTTCTGATCAATTTCAAAACCAGGCTGGAAGATTGCAGAACTTTGTTACATCATCAACAGGCACACTTCCCAACATTTGGAGGGGCTTCTTTGGATCACTGTTTGCAAAAGCTGTTTTTGTTTTTGTTTTGGAAAGCAAAAAATGGAAGGCAGCAGTTGTAATTGACAAGCTGCATGTCAGTTTCACCTCCCACTCTCCTTTCAATAAATAAATAATAATAAGCAGCTGTTGCACAATTTCCGGGTGTTCCTATTCCTGTATAGTGACACTATGATTAAAAATATGATTAAAAATTAAAATTTGAGCTCCAGTAAAGATTGCAGCCTCACAGCCAGATCTTACACACATTTATGCAGAAGTAAAAACTGCTGTATTCAACAAGATTTCTCTGTACTTTCTGAGCTTGGAGAAGCTTTGGGAAAGGGGAAAGGATGTGCTTTGTAGGACATGAAATGCACAGGAAATAATATAGAAAGAAGGAAATCCCAACCCCCAAACATCATCCATCTCCCCAGGAACAACTCCTTCTACCCTGCCTCAATGGCATAGTTTACCATCTAAACCTGCTGAAAAATTGCACTACACTTTCAGCATTATCAGATGAGCATTTTATAGCATGCTTGTTACTGGCCACTTACGGATGTCCGTGGGTCCTTTGGATAATGCCATCTGCCTCCCATTAATCCCCTGCTCCTTCTGCTCTTTTTCTGTGATGGAATTAGATCTGGTAAATCTGAGTTTTTTGATTGAAGTGAAGCTTCTGTATGCAGGAAAAGCAACTTGATAAAGATGCCCACTGAATGGGCCATGTGGTCACTGCTTGCTTTCTCTTTCTTCCCCATGTGAAGAAAGAAGAAGCTGCTCATCCCTATTGCGGGACAGAAAAGCGATGACAGGGAAACACGGTTTATTGCTCTTTCTCTCCTTATCAATTTTTTTGTATTTAGATTGTGCAATAAAAGTCTCATCTGGAAGCACCACTGATTTAGTATATCACTGATTCACTGATTCTCTCTCTCTCTCTCTCTCTCTCTCTCTCTCTCTCTCTCTGTGTGTGTGTGTGTGTGTGTGAGAGAGAGAGAGAGAGAGAGAGAGAGAGTCATATTGCAGCTATTTACCCTCAGATGGAAATCTATGAGCTCATTTTGTCTAGGTATATAATATTTAACCTTAGGCAGGTTAAAAAAGAGTTATCTTCAAAGGATGAGACTGCTTTGATTGCACTTTATGCAACTCTTGGTTATATCAGTAATGTTTACCTATTGGTGTCAATTCTCACGCAAGATGCCCATTATAATAAAGAGAAGGAAACTCTGAGCAAAGAAAGAATGGCTGAACACATCCCATTCACAAGCAAATCATTCTAATTCCTTTATCTCAGATATTGAATCTGATCTAGGATCAACTCTGGGATACTGTTATTCATTTGTAAGAAAGTACCGAGACGGATGACTACATTAGATCATCTTCTGGAAGCCTGACTTGAATGCATTACATCTTTTTAGATTGATATATCAAACAATCTAAAGCAGCTTAGCATGTCTCTTCTCTCCTCCTAAAGTCCACAGAATGGAATCCACCATAGGATGTTAAGGCTTTTTATTAGAGCTAAAATTTCCGGTGTCAGATTTCCTGTAATTTCAGAGTTATTTCCCTTCTGTCCTGTAACTTGCAAATAGCAGTTCCCAAAGCCAGAATGCTCATAGTCATCTCATAAAGGTTATAATGCCTTTTTATAGAAACAGATTTTTCCTCCTGTGATAATCCCAAAGCAGTCCATAAAGCTGAAATTTAAACTGTACTGTACATCCAGTGCAATAAAAAAATAAAATACAGTTGACCTATGAAAGGGGTCAGTTTGCTCATACTCTTTTTGGTTAGACAAAGTAGCATTCATGATAGAATTTTTTCAGCCACCTCAGTGTTTGCCAGGAGATCTGAATTAGAAGATAAGAATACGCATAAGATCAAGCATGAAGATCTTATTCAAATCTTTTTGTCTTGGCTTGTGCAGACAAGATGGCTCTCCATGGAGTAGAACTCTGGAATTTTCTATACTTTAAGACTATCTTCACTGGTACCCATTCTTGCTTAGGATGGTATTCCTCTTAAATGGCTAAATTTCACAAACTATTTCCATGCACATTCGTTTGTGATTAGAGAGAGAGAGAGAATGAACGAACGAACAGGCATTTGAGTTATTTTCTGATGGAGTTCTTGCTGTTGGAGAAGAGGGTTTATGAAGAATAATGAGGTCTACAAGTTCATGGAAATAAAGGGAGGATGGAGGAGTACAGAACAAGGGAAGAAAGATTGGGCTGAAGAGGGGAACTAGGATGGGATATTATTTTTGGATAATATCCTCCTCCTCCTCCTCCTCCTCTTCCTCCTCCTTCTCCTCCTCCTCCTCCTCCTCCTCCTCCTCCTCCTCCTCCTCCTCCTTTTCCTCTTCTCCCAAGTCCATCTCAACAGCATATAAGGACAAGAAATGGGAATACAAGCTCTAGGTTCTTGTTTGCTTTTGACCAATTGGACTGCCATGTTCCCCTTCTCTGGGCTAGAGACTTGCTCCTTTTCCATGCAGAATGTCCTTCTTGTTCTGCACTCTTTAAGCAAGGATTGGGCAGATTTTGTCTTACATGATCTTTTCTTCTTCTTCAATAGAATCCTGAAGTCCACCAACTAGACCCAGGTGTGAAGGAGAACATCATATTGGAGAATGAAGTGCTTCTGAGCACATGCTCAACCCAAGAATTTGTCTTCAGTACCAGTACCACAATAAATCTGCTCCTGTTTCCCCCCTCTTCCCAAGCTTTCTTGATTTCAGCAGCAAAATTCAGGAAAGAAACCATGCCTTTTTGATGTTGCTATTGCTAAATCATTGGGAGTTGGAAACCCTTGCTGATCTACCATGAATCACCTGGACTTCTATCAATAAATGTTGATCTGCTTGGCCCTGCTTTAAGCCACAATTACTACCTGCCTCCTGAGCACTGGTGGAGCAGTGTGGAGGGTAGGTTAAGGATTGGGCCAACCCCTTTCACAAAACAGGGGCCCTGGAAGCCATCTACTTTTACTGGGTTCTGCTGTTGACCATGTATTCAGCTGGCATCAGAAAACTATCAAATGTGGGGAGAGAGATCAGATATCTGGGAACTCACAATATAAAACAATTTAGTTACAGAAAAGGGGGACTATTTGAGGGGGGCAGCTGTCATCACCAATCAAATAAAACCCAGGTTTGGATACCTTTCCATGAAATATAAAGCTCCATCACACTTACTCCCCCCCCCTTTTGAATCTACGTTTTCCCCCTCCATTTCCTTAGCAAGTCGAGCGCTGAGCACTTCCATGTCTGTGCGTTGTTGCGCTATTTCAGCTCATGCATCTTTTCCCCTGTATCGCTACTATGCCAGCGAAATATCCTGCCCTGCCCCCTATGTTCTCCTTCCCCCTGCAGATATATATATATATATATATATATATATATATATATATATATATGTGTGTGTGTGTGTGTGTGTGTGTGTGTGTGTGTGTGTGTGTGCAAATGCAATAGTATGGCAGCCTAAAACTGTGCAATTATGGTAAAACAACACACCATGCTTTCCCCTAAGATTATATTAAATAATATAAGTGAAGAGAAAGTATTGCCATTAGTTTTTGTAGAAGTTTATGGTCAATGTTGGCATGGCAATGGGAAGCCGACATTGTTGTGGTCAGGAAACCTAGACATGCCTACTCAGGAGTAAGAACCATAGAATTGAATGGAATGGAGTCCTGGGCACAGGCAGTGGTAGCCTTGCTGTTTGGGCGCCCACTCTCTCTTCCCCTTCATCACTGAGCAGAGAACCACCCTGCCCTCCTCTTTTGTTAGCGAGACTGCCCTTCGACACTCACACACACCCCTTACAAAAAATGTGGTGGTCTGATATAGCACAAGGACAGCAACACATGGTGAGAAGTGGCTTTATTGCACATGGAGGGGGGGGGAAATAGATTTTCCCCACTCCAAAATAAGACAGAAAAGGGAGGGGAAGAAGTGACATGAGCGCAGGACAGGGATGATGTCATGTGAGTACTGTGCTGCAAAAACACATACCAGGCATGGCGAGAGTGCATTAAATCACTGGTGTGATGGAGCTCATAGTATCTACCTATCCTCCAGATCTTGTGTTCTTTTTCAAGGGTTAGCCCACCACATACAAGATACTAATTTCAAGAGTAAAATCTTAGCTTGTGTGTTTGTGTGTCAAACATTTTTATACCTTTTCCTCACCTGCCAGTGTGTTGAATCACCTCCCACTCCAGCAACAACTAAAGTGAAGCAGCAAGCATATAAATCAACTCAGATTCATTCTCTTATGACAGTATCTGCTAGCTCTGCTAGCTAACCAAAATGGCTGCCTGTGGAGTGGAGCTTTTGAGAGCTGGGTTGAGTTGGGTTTTTTTTTTCCCCTTTTCATTTTCTTCTTGCTCGTCAGCAGTCCTGCTATTAATGATCCTAGAACTCTTACACAGACATGGATGCTATTAATACATTTCACGATGGGGAAGGAAAACTTAAACAGATGCTTAAAAGCTTGTTGTATAATTTAAAAATAAAATAAGGGGGAAAGCTATATTTCATGCTCGAAGCATTTTAAGACTCCCAAGAATGCATCCCTCCCCCCTGCACAAGCGTAGCATTGAAAAAGAACACTGGTTTGCATTCATCACTTATAGCAAGATTGTGCTTGGTATCCAAGCTCCTGTGGAGATCGCTTTGGCTTGGACTGTTTCTGCCAACTTTCATTTTTCATAGCACTCATATATCACTATTTAATATACCACTGGGAAAATGCTGAAGGAACAATCTTTTTCAAGTGTGTGTACATGCATGTGTGTACTCACACTCACTCCTATCCAGTGCTGGAATGCATTCATGTAGGATTTGAATAAAGCAGCATCATTTAGTGGTTTAAAAAATATCATTTGTGAAGAAGCAAGAGGTAAACAATAATTGAATGGCATAACTGATCTGTCTCTTATGATATGACCAAATGTAGTCAAAGGTTTCAGTTGTGGTCAACTGAAATCAGAAGAACACTCTCGTTGCCTTTTTAAATCAATCAATCTGAATATAAGCTACTGTTCCTCGTTTGTAATATCCTCATGGAAATTGTAAAATACATAGTTGGTCCATCCTTGGAAACTAATGGAACCAACTGGTTTCCAGAATTGTCTGGAGGGTTTTTCCATTGATCTTACTTATTACATTTAAATCCTGCCTTCCATTATGGTACCGAAAACAAAATACATTAGGTACTCAGGAGGTTTCCGACTGAGGACTGGACTGCTTGGCTTTAGTAATGTTGATGCATCATAAGCCTTCAAGGTTGCACCTTGGGATCTTTGACTGGCACCTTTGTCAATGGCTCGTTGACGATCAAGCGGAATTTCCAAGGATCTTCCCCTGTTGCTTCAGCAGCATTCCTTCCTTCCTTCCTTCCTTCCTTCCTTCCTTCCTTCCTTCCTTTCTTTACAGTGGGTTGGATCCAGATTTAGTAATACACAGAGCAAAGAACATAGCATTAAAATGAATTTTAAAACAGCGCCAGAGTAAAACTGACAGAAAACCAGCAACACAGAGAACAATAATGCTAGAACCTAAAAACACACACAAAAATGTGAAGACTCTAAATGCCAAGAATCTAATCTCAAGACTCTAAAAACACACAAAATATATATCTGAAATAAAAAAAGCCTTGGAAAATAAAAAAAGGTCTTTACCTGGCACTGAAAAGACTATGGTGTATGACCAGGTGAGTGAGTGTGTGTGGGTTTGTGTGTGTGTGTGTGTGTGTGTGTGTGTGCAATTCCGTCACCAGGGTGCCACCATTGAAAAGGCCCTTTCTCTAGTAGTCACCCATCTCACCACATTTGACAGGGCTATCCAGAGAAGGGCCTCTGAAGTTGATCATAGGAACTGGGCAGGCACAAACGGGAGGAGATGATCCTTCAAGTCCCTAATTAATGGAGGATCTGAGGCTTAGGGAGTGGGAGTGAAAACAGCTATGAATAAATGGCTGTAACCAACACATTGTGGAAGAGTTCATTTTACAAGGTTGGGCTGGCTCAATTATGCATGCACGTCACCTGATTCCTTCTCGCCTTACTATTCAACACTTGACACACAGCTGACTGTATGAGCTGACTCCATTGAAAAGCACTGGGTTAGGTGACGACGTGAACATACCACCTATGGGTATTTGTGATCTGCGGTGGTGTTTCGTTTGCACATGGAATCCATGAATCAAGTGATAAAACACATAAATGGCCCTCAGCCATAGCGGCGGTGGCAGAGGTATAAGTTGCCGATGCATCTGCAAACTGCAGTCCAGCAGAGATGCTTCTGAAGATCAATTGTTCTGTCAGTCTCTGGGCTGTCTCCTGCCAGAAATTGAGCAACTGTCTGCTGTGACGAATTTGCCACCTACTTTGCTGACAAAATTACTCATGTTCAATTTGACCTGGACTTCTACTGTCAATGCAGAGGCTGGGGTTCAGTGTTATCAGAGGTTCAGCCTTGTCCTGTTGATTGGGATCAGTTTCCTTCCAACTTGCAAGGGATTCTCGGCTAGAGATGGGCTGGGCCAGGATTGGGACCTCAGACAGGGTTCTAAAGTGTGAGAGAGAGCCTCCATGAGTAGAAAAAGCTACCTGCTGCAATTTGCCTTATGGAGAGTAAGGAGGAGGGTGATGGAAGGAGAAGAGTTAGTGTGTGTGTGTGTGTGTGTGTGTGTGTGTGTGTGTGTGTGCATTCCTGTTACATATTATTGTACTGATTGATGCACAATTGCCTAAGAATATAAAGGCAATCCTGACTGTATATTGGCTCAGCCAGGAAAAGGCAGCAGTGAGTTTATTGAATCTAATTTAGGATCCAGCGAGACGCTCCAGTAATGGCAGTCTTACAATCATAAGTATGTGTGCTAGTCCTATGAAACACTGTAGGGAAATAAGAACTGCATGTGTAGGATAAGCAGCAAGCAAGCTAATTCTGACTCCTGTGTGACCTTTGTGCCACCTTCATTTACCGTTTATTCAATTTTCTTTATCTGGAGTCTCCTGAGTGTTAGCATTACTGACACCTGCTGGGAAAGATAGGCTGGTGAAAACAACAACAGTAACATATTAACCAGTGATCTCTGCCTGTCAGGGTCTGTACTGGGTCATATGTGCATATGCCAATGACAATAGCGCAGGATGACACACGTCGTTTCTCCCCTCTTGCTCAAGGACATCCATTCTTTGCCTTCACTGAAATCACCGGCTCCTCCCGAAAGTAGCAAAATCGATACTGAGGAATGCACAGCATTCTCTCCTTGAATATAAGCCTCCTTTGGGATGTGGGATGGTCAATTTTTTTAAGGTCAGCTCAGCAGAGTGAAAAAGTAGCTGTGCTGCCTGATTTCTTTTCTTTCTTTTTTACTGCGCTGCAGTGTTTTGGTTCTACCTTTTCATAGCACCTACTTTTATAAACACTGAACTCTTTGCTGCTAAGGGCTATTAAAATAACTGACCTCCATCATCTAACTATTTATCTATCTACTTAATTTCTATCTAATTATATTCCAAGTGTATTATTCAAAAATAATAATACAATTAAAATGTGAACACAAGAATAAAACAAGCGAAAAGCTGCAACATTATAAAAGCAGCATAAAGCAGGCAGCTGGATTAAAATGACATCTAAAATGCTTGGGATTTTATTTTTTAAAAAGAGGGGTCTTTGGTACCAAAAGGAAAATAAATTAGGTGCCAGGTGAACCTCTCCTGTAAGAGTGTTCCACAACTGGTACACCATCCCCAAGCACAATTATAAATAATAATACTTGTGGTTGGTAACCATCATCATCATCAGTCAATCTATACACCACAGGGATGTACGGATTTGGCTAAATCCATCCCATTGGCAGATTGTAAGGTGTCTTTCATTCCATCATCAACTCATTGACAGGATTGGATTTTTTAGAGATGTATGAGAATTTAATTCCTGTTTACAAACATGCATTTGCATTATTTCACATTAGCACGCAGGTGCACTTCTGCAAATGTACATTCATGAAATAACCCCAATTTTTAATTTAATTTAATTTTTTTAAAAAACTGGTCCACAAATCTGCAGTATCCAAGCAATCTGGAAAAAGCTGGTCTATTGCAGAATCAGCAGGTTGGTTTCATAGAAATGCTGAACCCATTTGAACCCATTGTGGATTTCTCCAATGTCCCTAATATACCACCCATCCATAAGAATACAATCTAAAAACCAATATGGTTAAATCATTAAAAACAAAAACAAAAAGGCCAATAAAAGCTCTGATGTCACAGCAAAAACCACTAAAATATAGCAAAGTTCTAAGAAACTAAGAAGAGCCTTGCTGGATCAGACCATGGGTCCATCTAATGCAGCATTCTGTTAACACTGTGGCCAACCAGCTTTCTGTAGAAACTATAAAATGCTAAAAATTTCTATAAAACTTGCTGGAAATTCCAGGCCAAAAAGACAAAAAAGACATCATGCTAGTTACCAGGAGAGCTTCTCTGAGCTCCAGGAAGGATTCAGACATGGTCATAGAGAAGAAAAGCAGTCCGTAAACATCTTGCTTCTTTTCTTAATAAGTACAAGGCTCAAACTGAATGTCTTCCACCTGCCTCTGATCTAAGCAATATCTGGATATTCCCTTGGGCATTCCGAGTATCTGATTCCAAGGTTTCATGTAGTCCATGCAACAAGCTGAAGCCACCAACCTGGTGAGGTTTCTTCCTCCAGGCTTCTAATCCAGGTTGCTTTGTTTTGGTAGGGCGTGAAATGCCAGTCCAGGGGCATTGCTAAGCACTGAAGTGATTCAGGGACCAGGGCCATCAGACATAAACCTGAATAAAATTTGCATATTCTAGTTTATATCTATATATGCAAATACAGAAATAATTACTAGGTTTCATTTAAATGTCGCAGAAGGCAAAGCCAGCCAATCAATGTCTCATCTCAAATATAGCAAATTATTCAAGTACTTTGCACTCCATCCCAGATCATTTCAAGTCAGTAATTCCTCTTCAGTTACAATTTATTTGCAACATCTCCCTGTCTAATTCTCAATTCTCTCTCCCTTTCCACCTCTTTCTTTCTTTCTTTATTTTATTTCTATACCACCCAATGGCCGAAGCTCTCCAGATGACTTCCCCCCCTTCCTGAAGGAAAATTCTCCCACTCCATGTAATTAAGCTCAAAAGAAAATCTTCCATTGACATGAATGGACATTCAGGGCCCAGGGGAATAGATTCAGGGGAGGGGCCCCATGGAGCCAGGCCTCCCAGTGCCCCTGAGGCCAGTGCATCAGCACTCATCAATGATTGCCTCAGGAACCTCAGTCCCAGAAGAGCCCCTGGGATCCACCTCCTGCTTCCAGAGAAAGGTCACATTGCCATTCTCAAATACTGGTTCTGAAACCCTCACACCCCAGTTGCCTCCACACCGTCTTATTCAAGGCTGAGGCTGAGCTTGCTAATTGTTGGAAAAACAAGTGAGTTTATCTGGCTTCCAGCCCAG
This sequence comes from Elgaria multicarinata webbii, assembly GCF_023053635.1. NCBI lineage: Eukaryota > Metazoa > Chordata > Lepidosauria > Squamata > Anguidae > Elgaria > Elgaria multicarinata. The sequence goes on from NC_086172.1 coordinate 64,977,801, forward strand.
GCCCACTTGGAGCTCTCCATGGTGCTCTCCACTCTTTTGATTTCTCTTTGGTATCTGACTTTGGCCTTGGACTCCCTGCCATGTTGATCATCCTGGAGTTCAAACTTTTCTGCTCCTTTTCTTCTTTGTTGATTGCATCCCTGTGTGCAGCAGTGCTTCCGACTGGGCTAAACCCTGTACTCAGCAGATCCTGTTTCAGGCCACAGGATCTGCTGAGTACAGAGTAAAGAGCTCCTGAATAAAGAGCTCCTTCGCCTTCAGTGCCTTTGAATAAAAGGGGAAGCTACTGACATAGGGCTGGTGATCACTCAAGCCATAGTGCTACATGAGGACAATCAGGGGTGCATAAAGCTGGCATCGAGTGAGAAGCTGAGACCACAGATGAAGCACATCGACGTGAAGCATCACCTGATAAGAGACCTAGTAGAGCAAAGAGTGATTGAGCTAAAGTACTGTCCAACCGAAGAGATGGTGGCAGATGTGCTGACAAAACCCCTACCAGGGGAACTGCACCAGTGGCACCTGATGGGCATAGGACTGATGCAACGACCTATTTAGACTGGCGCAGTGCCCTGTGGCCTTCGAGAAGGGGTGTTAGCAGAACTCAGGCTACAGGTCACTGACCTGAGGCTAAAGGGTTAACAAACACCTACAGGGTGGGAGGGGATTGCTACAATGCTTGTCTTGCTACTTCCTGTCTCCTCCCTCCTTCTTCCTTCTTCTCATTCTGCTGTTTCACCCACCTGCATGGTGTGCTGACCACGATGGGGGAACCAAGCCATAGCATCGTAGGATATGTTAAATGTTGCTAAGTAAAGTTTTCTTTCAAACCACCTGGAGTGTTTTATATTGTCTGTACTCACAGGGAGCTGATTCGGTCGACAACAAAAGTTACCCTCTTTGAAACTGCCTCCCAGAACACCTGTGTATGAGGTGCTATTTCTCTGTTACTGCCTTCGGCTCCCTCCTCAAAACCCAGCTTTTCCATGACGCCTTTGGCAAAATGCCCTGGTCATAGAATCATAGAATAGTAGAGTTGGAAGGGGCCTATAAGGCCATTGAGTCCAACCCCCTGCTCCATGCAGGTCCCCAGGCCTTACTGCAATGTAGTCTAAGTATGTGCAACTGAAACAATCACATATTGCTTCCCCCATTCTCACCATCCCTCTTTTCTCATGTTGTTTCTGAGTGTCAAATTTTAGATTGTGAGGCCATCAGGGCAGGGAGCTGCTCTCTTGCACTCTGGAAGGCACCACATGTGCTGATGGAGCTATATAAACAAACAAACGAACCATAAAATACTTTGCCCGAAGACATACCTGTTTACTCAGGCTTTCCCTGTCTTTAACGTAGCTGGTTTTATATTGCCTTTTATACTTTTTAATGTTTTAAATTAATATTTGTATTTTATGTTTTTTAATTGTACACTGCCCGGAGATCTTCAGCTGATGGGCAGTATAAAAATGTAATAAATAAATAAATAAATATATAAAAATAAGCTAGTTAGCTTAAGGGTTTCCAGACCATGTCCCCCAAAGTCCCTATACCCAAACATTCTCCAACTCTCTGTAATGAGCTGGGCTTCAGGTGTGCAAGTCAGGTTGGTGAGGTGTGTGTGTGTGTGTGTGTGTGTGTGTGTGTAAAAGAGTGAGGCAGGAGGATCTCTGCGCTGCAACCTGGCAGTTCTAGTTAACCTGATTTTAAATTCTGCATTCAAAGAAGAGTCCTAGGAGCTAATTGTATTGTACGTAACGGATTTAGGGTAAACCTGAGTACTGCTGTTAAACAGCCAGGAAGCAGCAAACCTAAGCCACCCCTGATGCAATGTGACATATTAATTGAAATGTACTTTCCAGTGCAACCACTTAGCAATTTATATAAGTATCAAAGCTTTTGGTTTTACTGTCAATCTTTGCTTCTGAAGCAAGAATTTATCAAAAACATGTGTTTCAAACTGCCACTGAAGGAATGCATTTTGAAAATGGGGCCAGGGAACTCTATTAGGCGGGCTTTCCTCTGTGAAATTGCTGGATGAACTTGCTAAGAAGCCTGTTAAATGCGTCCTTTCGGCAGCAACGGTGCTCTCACTGGGTGTTTGTGTTGCTGTTTTGAAATTAGTATTAACGAAGGTCAGGTATAGGAGAAAATATATAAAGTAAGTGACAGCAATGGAAAAAAAGTATGACAGCAAGAGATACACAGAACATAGTTCAAAGAGTCCACAATCCTTTATATCTGGCTATCATATCCCGCAAGAATCAACTATATGTATTTATCTTTTTGCTTGTCCTCAGCTTTGTGCTCAGGTAAGGTTTGGGTTTTCTAATTTTCAAAAATAACTTTCAGTAAACAAAAGGCTTTCAGCAGACCAATTGGACGACAAGAAGGAAAATGTGTAATTGCTAACATATTAAAATTTAATTATTTATTACATTTATTCATTTATTTATTTCATAGCTGATGCTCTCTGGGTGGTTCACACCAATTACAACCACAAAATACTATATATTTTTAAATTTCAAATTCTGGTATAAAACCAAAGGAAAAAGCAACAACCCAGCAACACCTGATTTGAACTGAGATAACATTAGGTTTTCCTATTTAAATATCTTTTTTAAATTTTATAGATGAAAAACAGGAGGGTAGAGGAGAAAAAGAGCTCGTCCAACAGCCATTGTTGAAGCCAAGATGTCTAGAGTCAAATCCAATATCTTCTCGGTGTGATAGACTAATATGTCTATACATAATATTTGGACGTTTTCTTGTACTAAAAAAAAGCACCCTGCTCTAGAAGAAAACTGTCATTGACACTGAGTGAGACCATCTGGGCCCTCTGAACCTCACAGTATGGAGCTGAAGAAAGTGAAGTACAATCCTCGATGGGGAAAGTGGAAGGCATGTTCTGATGGCAGAAAAGATGAGTTCCGGAAATGGACTCCTGGTTGTCAGGAGACCAGGCCGCACTGGGAGGACTAATGTACCCTTAAGAGTCACACAGAAGGGAGAATTCTGTTAGGTGTCTCTGACAAGCCTAAGAGGAACAGCAAAGCCCAAAAGGCAGACATTGCCATTCCCCAGGACAATCTAGGGGAGATCAAGATGGTTGACTCCATGGGCCCATATACTTCCTTTTGACAATGCAATTGTACTGTGCCCATAGCATCAGCCATCCTTTTCCCTCCAATCATGCCACTGGGAACGATCTATATTGTCACATATCATTGTTCTCAGGGGCATTCTGTCCAGGAACAGAATGCAGCTCTATCACTGTTTTGCTTAACAAAACAAAACAAAAGTTTTAATTCTTGACCATCTCATTGAAAATAGGTACACCCTCACCCCAAAGTCCTATGACCTCGTTATTATTATTTTTTACAATTTTTAGGGAGGAATTTTGCCTACACCACAAAAAGGTGCTCCTCACAAAGCTGGCCCAAGTGGTTTGGCCCATCACTAGTTTGAACTGACCAGCCATTGGTTTCTAGCCATTTCTAGAGTACCATAAGAATGGCACAGTTATATTCCCCAGTCTTCCCTCCATACCCATTTTCTGGCATTTTGTGCAGCAGCCATGGGACCCAATCATATTTGTTAATGGAGTAGTTCGTAGGTTTGGGATATACATGACTGCCCAAAAAGCCCAAACCAAAATTTTTGTTGCAGATGAAGTGCTAGGAATAATGAGCTTGACCTTCTACTGTGTGGTTGCAGAACAGTAGTGGAGAAAGACGTGATTATTGCACCATCTTAACATTTTTTGAAAACCATACTAAATTGATTCAAAATGGCAACAGCAAAAAAGCTGGATGTGTTGTTGATTTCAGCTTAAATGAAAAGTTAATGTAATTTAGAATTCAGGAATATTTATTGAAAAGAATGTTCATTCCTTTCAAAAAAAAGAAAAAAAGAGAAAGAATCATGAAAATATCACTTGTGGGGGAGGGAGGAATAGCCTCTTCTGCTTCCCTCATGGGCGGAGCAACAATATACCACACACTTTACTACAAGAGGTGCAGAACCTCTTTCAGCTTGAGGGATGAATTCCATTTCAGAGAAGCTCTGGGGGCTGCATTCCAATGGCGTGTGGGACTGAAGGCAAGAGGGCTGGGGCCAACACCAAAAAGTACCAGCATAGTTCAGTGTAAAGCTGTTACTACCAGGAACTGAGTCTTCAGAGAGGCTTTTCAATGTCAGAGTGGTGGGAAATGCATAAAACCTTGGAAACCACCAAATGATTTGAGGGCTGGTAGAAAGGGGTGGGGGAAGGGGAGGGGCCTTCCTGCTTTACTTGATACAAAAAAGTTGGCAAGTTCTGTCTGTGCTTCTCCCATCATCAACAGTCCCTAATAGTCCTAGATCCTTTCTGCCATATTTCTTTTTCCATTAGCAGCCCCGCTTTTTGCCTCCCTGTTCTTTCTTCTGAAAACAAATTTAGGGAAAACTTTGGATTTCCTTTGCTGGTGCAAATGCCATCATAGGTGATCTTCTGCAAAGGTGACTGGACTACTCAGGAGTCATTACTTTGAAGTTTATAGCTGAATACAGCGGCTTGAACTAGATGTTACTAGATGGGTGGCTGCTTGTTCCTCCTCATTCTCTTTTCTCCAGTAATGTGTAGTAAATTAAAAAGTGTGACATCATCTTGCTCCCAATTCCCTGTCCCATGCACTTTATTGGCTGTCAGTTACATCACACGTTTTTTCACTGCACGTTACTGAAGGAGAGAGGAAGAGGCAACCTCAGAAGGCTATGGCAGCCACACATTTCAAGTAACATTTAGTTCCATCCAGAGGTACCCACTGATACTTGAAAATTCAGGTGTGTTCTCTCAACCACTTCAGCATATGGCGGCCTACATTAATTACAGCTTCTTCAAACCCAAAGCAACCCCAGAATCCAGCTCTATGTGGGATTCAATTCCGGGCACAGTGCCCCAAACCATTTAAATTTCGGTGAGTCATGATTGCCAGATGTTGAATCGTACGTGCAGGTGATGCATCACTGGTGGAGTGGCAACCTTAGGCAGGTTCCCTCAAACTCCTGCCACCATGCATTGAAGTGATGATGAGATTAGGTCCTTAAAGTATTCCACAAATTTATCTTTGCAAAGCTCTGCTAGTACTAGCTGTGATTCCAAATATATGAATTTTGATTCCAAATATATGAATATGAGCACCGATACCATAGCGAAAAAACCCAACTTGTCTCAGATATTCCTGCTCTTTTATATTGCGCAGGGGGGTGGATCACATGCAGGAATAGTTCCCTTTGGAAATGTACATGATCAAGATGTATTAAGTCAGAGCTTGTTCTAAGAAAGAAATATTTACAATATAAAAAACATCTCTCTCTTTTTTTGGCTAGAAAAGCGTTTAAGCCTGCAATCCTATTCATGCTTACCTGGAAGTAAATCGCATTGAACTCAGTAGACACGCACGGGATTAGCAACAGATTTCATAATTTATTATTACAATGAGAAGAATAGAAAGAATGAACTCACTCATTCACACACTCTCACACACAATGTGATTCCTAAATTATAGTTTTGATATTCAATCACTCCAAATCCTAAAGGAACCTTCTAGTCAGCCACCTCATTGGGCTATGTTAAGAAAGATGTATGTAGGAAATCACAATGCTTTGGAGATAAATTTAGCAACCCTATCTATAGCAAAATGAAAGATTGGCGTTGCTTTTTCTTTATTGCTTTCTTTCTTTTTTTAGAGGGTTAATCTTAGGTAGTTTGCCCCTTGTTTGCCTTTAAATCAATACATAATGTTCTTATTCTTACAATGATGTAACTGAATCCTAAAGCATGCAACACAAGCAAATGAAAACCTAGTGTGGATGTTATTAATAGTTGTGTCAGCTTCTGTGAGGAAGGGGGAAATTGTCAGTTTGGATGGGATTAAAACTTCCTTCATATACTCTTGGGTTATGTAGACTATTGTAAATTAGGAGGCTGAAGACTGGAAAGCTAAAGTAGGGAAAGGTTTGAGAAGACTTGGATCCAGACTAAGCCCCATTGAAATCAATGCAATCAATTAGTCAGGAATAAATTAAGTCCTATTGATTTCAATGAGACTGAAGCATGACTAATCTACAGTGCAATCCTATGCATGAATACAATTGCTCCCAGGAGAGTGTGTATAGGATTGTAGCTTAGCGTAGATCGAAATCATGAATGCTACATCACCAGGAGCCCAGAGGCAGGAAGGCTGAAAGAATGAGAAAGGTTAGCTATTGCAGTGAGGTTGGCTCACTGGTTTGCACAATGGGAAAAATCTGTCTAAGAAAGAGGTTGAGTAAAAACAGCCACTCTAATGAGACTTTGGCACCTTCACACAAGGAAAACCCTATCTTTTGATAATCCATTGCTCTGTTAAATCTGGATTCTGGAGCATATCCAAGTTGGATCAGACTTGCAGAGCTTTCCTATCCAGCCAACATGTCTTCCTACTTCCCTTCCATAACTTACTTGGAGAGTCACCAAGAGGTGGGTTTTGTTTGGTCTTTTTCTTTCTTTAGGCACTCCTCCCCCCCCCCCCCAAAAAAAGCCTCATGCGACCTCTTGCAGAGGTGCAAGGCTGTCTGATACTGCCCTCCCAGTAGGCCACACTTACTGTCCTCCAAGTATTCCATGAAGTGGGGCTCGCTGGGAGACTGCATTGGACAGCCAGTCACCTCTTCAGTTTATTCCAGCTGAGCTGTCCCTGCATATGGCTGTTCCTGCCCTCCCACCATCCCTCCCTCAGCCCTGCTTCCATGGCTTTCTCCAATCCCTAGCATAGGGTAGGCTGACCATATGAAAAGGAGGACAGGGCTCCTGTATCTTTAACAGTTGTATTGAAAAGGAAATTTCAGCAGGTTTCATTTGTATATATGGGGAACCTGGTGAAATTTCCTCTTCATCACACCAGTGAAAGCTGCAGGTGCCCTGCCCTCTTTTAAATCTGGTCACTCTAGTATAGCTCCTGCACTTTTAACTGTTGTGATGAAGACAGAATTTCACCGGGTTCCCCATAAATACAAATGACATCTGCTGAAATTTCCTTTTCTATGCAACTGTTAAAGATACGGAAGCCTTGTCCTCCTTTTCATATGGTCATCTTAACATAGGGGAAACTTCCTACATTTGATAGACTTAAAACGCTTTTCACCTAGATGGCTTCCTAGACGGCTTCACAGCATCTGCAATTGCAGTACCTGCAAGACCATGGGCTCATCTACACCAAGCACCATATCCCACTATGAAAGTGGTATGGAAGTGGTATATAAAAGGCAGGAGCCACACTACTGCTTTATAGTGGTATTGAAGTGAACTGACAACTGTTGGGCCCATTGACACAGACCATATACTGCTTTCATAACACTTTCATAGTGTTATATCCTTCTTGGTGTAGATGTGTCATGGGCCCCAACAGTTATCAGTGCACTTCAGTTCCACTCTAAAGCAGTAGTGTAGATCCTGCAGTGCACTTCAATACCGCTATAAAGCAGTAGTGTGGCTCCTACCTTTTATATACCACTTTCATAGTGCAATATCCTACTTGGTGTAGATAAGCCCTATATTGGCCAGAAATCTGCAGATTGTGAGCCTCCCAACCACTCCGTGTATACTCCAGGATGCAAAAGAGACCACCCAAACACTGGCATACAGATATCTGTATCTTTAACTGATCATTGGAATAAAGCAGGGGTGTTGAACCTCTTCCAGCTCAGCAGCCAAATTCAATTTCCGAGAAGTTCCTGGGAGAAATACTCCAATGCAGAGCAGGGCAGAAAGCAGTGGGGTGGGCCCAAATTATTATTATTTATTTATATAGCACCAGCAGTGTACATGGTGCTGTACAGAGTAAAACAATAAAATAGCAAAACCCTGCCGCATAGGCTTACATTCTAATAGAATCATAATAAAACAATAAGAAGGGGAAGAGAATGCACCAAACAGGCACAGGGTAGAACAACAGTGCCAGCACAGTGTAATTCAAAGCTCTGACTGCTAGTAACTGGGCCTTAGGACAAGGCATTTCAACTCTTTAGAATGGCAGAAAACTCCACAAAAGTCAGGAAACCACTAAAAGCCTGGTGCCCCCACTGTCATCTCTTCTCTCAGGCACTTGGCAGCATATCATGCGTCTTAGGCAGGATCTACACTACTGCTAATGGTTTATAATGGTCTTGACAACTGTTCAGGCCCAGGACACATTACATATACAGTTTTCATACCGTTTTAAAAGTGTTATATCCTGCTTGGTGTAGATCGGCCCCTGCTTGGAGTAGATCGGGCCTTAATTATCCCTGGGACTGTCTTTGCCTGATTGTTTAAAAAGTGTTTTTAGATATAAGTTCTCTCTCTGTGTGTGATATCTGTTTATATGTTTTCACGCAAATGCTTTTTTGTTCTTTGTGTAATGTATTAATAGCTTCAGCTATATAGAAATATAATAAATGAAATGCATGAAATAAAATGAAATGATCCGTGGTCAGGGAAAAGGGGTGGGTGGGACAACGTGAAGGGGACATGGACATCTAGGGAATGCTGGAGGGATGGATTGGGACCCAGGAGGCAGGATTTGGCCCATGGGTCTGAGGTTCAGTTCCCTGGAATAAAGAATTCAGAATGACAATAGCAAGAGGACTTAAAAACTTTAGTTTGAACTGCACTTGACCTATGCCTGAGGTTGTTTTAACTGAAGATCATGTTGGAACTCCAGTGTACACTGCAAAGGTTTGTAAAAATGGGGTGGGGTGGGGTGGGGTGAATGACCATGACCTGAGAGACGCAACGTGTTTTGGTCTTATCCTGTCATCTTTGGCAATTCTAACCTGAAGACGTCAAGACACGTATCTCCAGTGGAGCTGAGAATACCACAATGCGAGCAAAACAGTTGTATGCTTTCATGGCTCATTCACTTCGTACCAGCTTGGTCAATCATGTGCGCAGAAAGCTCATGGTGCTTGACTGTGGGTGCTAAATAAATATGAAATGATACTAGCAGTAGTAGCACATCTACATTAATCCATGCGACATTGCATGCTTCATGCAACCTTAAGTAATTAGTCTCACATTCAAAGTAAATGAGTCTCCACTTCCAGACCTATAAAAACACAAATGGAGACGAGGAGATACAAATTGTGACAGTGATTATGCTTCATGGAATTAATACTTCTAAATGTTATAATGGGATGATAGTGATGGAGAACTTGCTGGGGGAATACTGTTTTTGACAGCGTCTTTGTGGCATATCTAACATGTGCTTTTGGGCTCCACTTTTGGTGACAGCACTTTCCACATCAAACAGCCAGAGTCAGTGGTACCCATTTGACCTGGCAGTGTAGAAATGCAATTTTGAGCAGTCACATGTGGAGTGCTTCATCCCTCTTTACATGACCCTTTGAGCACAGGGCAGCTGTCAAGCTATAATACCCACTCTGCTATGGGGCTGGCTCAATCGGGCGCATGCTGACTACCATGCATTGTGTCCAGACTGATTTTGGGTGCATGAGCGCAAGTGCAGCTTCTTTATCTGCTAGGTAAGCTAGCATTGTGCATCCGTTAAAAATGCATCACAGAGACACAAAAGCCACTTTTATTCCTTATTGTATCCCAGTTGTGCTTAAAAGCAAAAACAATACAACAAAACAAAACAATACAATAAAACAAAAACAATACAACCCCCTCCCCCCAAAAAACAGCTGTGTAACAGCAGCACAAGTGCTTCTTAGAAATCTCTATACAGCAACCGACGGTGTAACCTCCAGGTCATGCGCCGAGGAGCTCAGTTTACATCTCATCTGCTAAGTGAATATGATGTGAAAATAGTTTCCGGTGTCTCTTAGATGTCAGAGCCCTGAGTGGATGCCAGGTAATGAAAGAAGATTGTCCACACATTAGTTTTCATGGGTTCATCTCGGTCATCTCACTCTCAGAATAATAGAAATAAGAGCATCTAAAAATACGCTGTCACTGCAGCAGAGCTGCTGAGCATTGGGATGACGGATACTGCTGCTGCCTGGAGCTGTTTTACAGTAGTCACCACGACTGGTGGGATTTCCTAGCACTACTTTTTTTAAAATAAAAAGTAAAAAATACCCCTTCTACAAATACAAATACTATTAGTAATACAAGTTTAAATTCAAGGAGTCGTTTTTAAGATGAGGGACAAAGTCTTTTTTGAAAATCACACTATATGTGTCAGTCAGCTCACTGATGTCTGCTTTGTCACCCCAAAACAATTTTGTGAATGGCCACTGTTAATGGAATTATCACTGGCTGTACTTTTTGCATTTCAGTTCCTTCCAACCTGTTTAAAATCACCACCACCACCACCACCACCACCACATCTAGACACCACTGTGTTTAACTTCTGTAAACCGCCCAGAGAGCTTCGGCTATGGGGTGGTATATAAATGCAATAAATGAATAAATGAGTGAATTATGAAAGACAGCAGTGGCGTCTTCCCAAAGTGCCCAGAAATCTATTCTTTTCTTTATTGAAAGATTAAACAACAAAAAAGGACTGGCATTGCTTCCAATGAGTATTTGCCTTCACTTAACTGGCATTTGAACAAAGAGTTGGGATGATTTTTATGAGGACCATAAATATCTATCAAATCACTGTCATATATACCATCCCAACAGGCATTAGTGCCTACTTTTGTTTCTAAGATTATGTACAAGTCAGGGCAGTATCAAATGGAAAATATGACATATCTATGCACTTTCCTCTTGCAACCCCATTTTTTTTATTTTTAAATTTGTAAACTTTTTTATTGTTAATATCAACAAACGAAACAGAAAATATACCATGAAAATGGGGGGGGGAACTATACATTGTCTATATAGAATTATTATCATTTCTATCATTATGAACTGTTCAAAAAAAAAGGGAGAGTTATACAAATGTTTAAAGAAAAGCACAGCAAATATCCGTATATTTATCCACTTGCAAGTTGCATCTATTTAACACTCATTCAAAAGTTGATAATGTTATTAGGTCCTTGATCCATTGCACTATGGGAAGTGTGAATTTGTCCTTCCAATGTGATAATATAAGTCTTTTGGCTGTTATAAGGGCTCTGAAGATCCATCTGTGCTGACCATGTGTTAACTTCTAAGAAGCCAGTAGGTAATTTAGGAAGAGATGTACATTATTCCATATTATAGATTGTTTCTGTACAAAGTTCATCCTTATTATAACCTCCTCCCAAAAGGGACAACTACTGGGCATTGCCAAAACATATGAGTTAAAGAAGCATTAGATGCATTACATCTCCAACAGTTATGCAAATTAGACAAGCCCTTATTGAAAAGGCGTTGTGCCTTCACTGAACTGGCATTTGCACAAAGAGTTGGGCTGATTTTTATGAGGACCATAAATATCTATCAAATCACCATCATATTCCATCCCCAACAGGCATTAGTGCTTACTTTTGTTTCTAAGATTTCGTACATGTCAGGGCAGTATCAAATGGAAAATATGGCATATTTATGCACCTTCCTCTTGCAACCCCATCATGAGTGCCAGCAACGTTACCTGACATTGTTGCTGATTTATGTCAGCTGAAATTGGTATGTCCGTTGGACAGAAGCTATGTGCCAGGTCTCAACCAGCTTCTGGATCAACCAGCTGTGCCACGTTCAGCTGAGACAGCTGATTGAAAGGCATGATCAGACCGTGGTCTGTACTGGATCCATAGCAGTGTAGTGTAGGCATTTGGCCTTCTCATACACACCATGGAGCCATCAGAACTACAATAGGCCTTGTTGGCCCTGTTCCTGATTCATCATGCCACCTGAAAGTACAGACACAACTTGTAAAATGCTCATCAGAAAAGTAGCCTTATAGGGTACATCAACACACATGCAATAATTCTTGTCAATCAATCAATTATTTATTATGGTCGCAGACCAGCAAAATCAATATAAAACATACAAAAGATAGATAAAAAGTGACATAAAAACAAAATGCAGCTTTGTGAAGTTCCTAATATTTATTTATTTATTTATTTATTTATTATTAATTACATTTTTAATAATTCTTGTGGTATATTAGCCCCAGTATACATTGCTGCGGGCCAGGCCAAAATTTGTAAGATGGAAGAATTGTATGCAGTCTTTCCCCCATCCCACAGATAACTCCACATGGGGACTGGATGCTCCATAAAAATAGTCAATCATGGAGAGGGTCCATTTTCCCCTCCCTTATTGGAGGCCAAAGAACCATGCAAACTGGGTCTTGCTGCAAGCAAGAATTTCACACTAGAACCCTTGCTGGATCAGACCAGTTAAGAAAGGGCTGTAGCCCGATGGTAGAGATCCTGCTTTGCATGCAGAAAGTCCCTGGTTTGATCCCCAGCATCTCCAGATAGGACTGGAAAAATCCTGCCTGAAATCCTGGAGAGCTGCTGCCAGTCAGTGTCAACAATACTGAGATAGATGGACCAATGGTCTGACTCGGTATAAGGAAGCTTCCCATGCTTCTGTGACCAAAGGCCTATCTAGACCAGCATATTTATTTATTTATTTATTTATTTATTGCATTTCTATACCGCCCAATAGCCGGAGCACTGTTCACACAGTGGCCAACTAGATGTCCATGGGAAGTCCACAACAGGATATGAATGCAACAATATACTCCCATTCATACAAAGGCATGATGTCCCTGATACTGGAGTTAATATATAGCCATCATGACTAGTAGACATTGACCCCATTCAGACAACATGCTAAGCCATGGTTGTTAAGCACTTTGAGCTAAACATTATGGCTTAGAATATCTTGTGAACCATGATTTAGCATGTCGTGTGAGCCATTCCTAACCATGGTGGCTACATAACCATGGTTTAATCATGCTCACTAACCATTTGTGGAAAAGGGTTAGCGCCCTAACCACAGTTTATTGTGTTGTCTGAACATGGGATTTTTTGTATAATGGCAACAGAAGCACAGAGTAAAATAGTTGGACTCTTGGATTTCAGCATCTAGTCCAAGATGGATCCTGATTAAGATGGGCAATTGCCCCAGACTGCTTCTGCTCCAAGCCCCCTAGAGTGCCACCCCACTGTTCCTCCTCTTCCCCTTCTTGAAAGTAACTCTGCCCTCAAATCCCTTACCATGGAGAAGGGGATGGGGGCAGCAGAGGTGGTGGGAGGTGCTTCCATAGGCAAGTGAAGAACTGTCTTTTCCTGCCAGGACAGTGACTTCACTATAAAGATGCTCTGTGAGTCATTTGCAAGCTAGGAGAAGGCCCCAGATGGCCTCCTTTTCTGCAGGGGCTGATGGATGGGAAATCTTATCCCACCAGAGTTCCAACTCCCAGTCCCCAGCAGGAACGATGGCACTCCATGGGGCTATGGAAGCACCCACCACCTCGCTCTTCTCCTTTCCCATGGTAAAGTTCTTTTTCTGCCAGGGGAAAGGGATGAGGAAAGGGCAGCAAATGCTCCCAGATGTGCAAGTAGATAGGGGGGGCAGGGTGTTCACAGCATGTGCTAATCTGGTCACAAGAATTCAAGCAAGGGAGTTTGCATAGTCTAGCATCCTGTCTATCAATTTCTCACCCCAACACTAACCATAATTGAACCCTGCTCTCACCCTCATGTCTTTATGCCAGGACCCAGAGGCCAAGACCTGTTTTCAGATATTGTGCAGAGACAGAGCGGTCAACAGATAGGACTTGATTAGTGGTCAATCCTGATTATTTCCAGAGTGCACGGACAAGATGTCCACGCATCCTGATTCATACTCAGGTACAGGTACCCTGGCACAAAACACACAAAGTGTATCAGGCATACAGGATGCACATGTGTAAGGGAACGACAGCTGTTACTCCTTTTCCACTGCCGCTTGGAATATTTTGAAAGAAGAAGTCAGTTGATACAAAAGCCTGCCTTGTTTACAACCTACGTCACTAAATGCAGTAAGTGAACTGAGGACTTAAATTGGTAGGTGGAATAAGTACACATGCGTCAGTGCGCACCAGGAGACAAATTGCATTAACAAGGCCACCACTTAGTGATAATGGCTGCAATCCAAAGGCTTGTGCCTGTACGTTCTGCATGGGCCCCGGAATATTTTTTTTATTAAGAGTTCTTCTCCTATAGAGAACCAAAGAACCACTGCTCTTTCAGCTTTGCCAGGTTCAGACAGCCGTTGAGGGATTTTGTGCAAGAGGTTCTTAAAAGGGACATGGCAGGGACTGGGAACTGCATGCACACACCGGTGTCATTTCCCTTTCATAAAGCTCTCAGCGAAGAAGAACAAAGCTTAAAAGTTTGGTAACATTTCCATTGATGATTTAAACCGAATCACAGTTTTGAAGGGTTTATATCTGCAGAATTTACGCCTAGAAACCTACCCCCTCCCTCAATTTTATAATGATCTCCTTTTAGTAGGGAGCATGGGAAATGCACAAATGGTGGTGCGGGGAGAGAGGCCTTTTCAAAAGGATTTGTTAAATCAAATACAATAAATTCCCCTGTAATCTGATTCATGAGAATTAGAGATCAAACTATTACAAGGGATTTATTGAAATGAAATCATACTTACCCCCCCCCCCCCCCCGGATGGTAACATCATACAATGCTGTGTTCTTCTGGAGATTAGGTATGAAGTGATGAAAGTGTTCCCCCAATCTAGACTCTTCAAACATGAAACTGGGGAGAAGATGTCAGTAGGAATCAATTTGTTCTTCTCTGATGTTTGCCTTCATATTTCAATGTGGTCACACTCCTTACTCACCAATTCGGGCCACATGCTTAGCAATGCAGGGTGCATTTGAATATAAATGAGTATATTTCAAAGGTGCCCATGGCAGCTGCATGCCAAATTCCAACTAGAAACCTCCTGCAGTGTGGTAGAATGATCAATGTATTATCCCTTCATTTATCCTCACAAAAAGCAAAGGTAGCTGTGTGGACCATAAGTAAAATCCCCAAACCCACATTAGCGGGTAATACTGAGCTAGAGAGACCCATGTGCAATGGGTCTGTCAAGCCTTAGAACCTCTTAGAACTACATTTTTCTAATAGCCCTGCTGTGACCTGTGTGTCGCTGGGCCAGGATCTGCACTACTGCTTTAAAATGGTTTATAACAGTAGTGACAACTGTTGGGGCCCAGGACACACTTCAAATACAGTTTTCAAACCGTTTTCAAAGTGTCACATCCTGCTTGGTGTAGATCTGGCCCTGGCCTGCTGGGAGGAAAGAGGGGTCAGGAGTGGGAGAGACATTGACACACCGACAAAAAAAAGGAGTACAGATTGGGAGCAGGTTTTGGGGGAAATCTGGGGCAAAGAAGAAGATCCTTTTCAGCAGTTTGGAAGAAAAGCAAACTCTGGACTGTTGGAGAAAAGCCTTGGAATAGGATGGAAGGCCTGGCATACTGTTAAAGCTCTGTGGGCCTACAGTTTAACAGGCAAAGAGTTACACTGTGGATCCATTCCTTTTGTGTGCGGCGCTGTCGAAGTGACTGAACACCTTTCCCATAAAAGCAGAGTGATTGCTGGAACCCACGAGGGTTCTTATGGAGCTTCCTAGCACTGACATGTATTTAGCCCTTACCTTCAGTCCATAATGATTACCCAGGCATGCTACTAATATATAAATCATTCCAAATGTTTTGACTTGGTATTAGGCAGCTTCCTCTGTTTCTATCATGATCTTCCCGTGTCAGAAGCAGCTGCACATGCTTGTATTTCTGCCTTTCATGCAATATGGCATCACTATGAATGGTGGTTTTCTTGATTTGGGTTTGAGTGAGGGATCACCAGCTTTTTACCAGAAAAGTAATCCCCTGTCTTAGAGCTAGCTCAGCATTCATGAATCTAAGGCCTGCTTCATGTAATATGTGGAGGACTTCTCAATGGCAAAAGGAGCCCAGACACCAGCCTACACCTTTGTTGTATCCATCTCCACAACCTTGTTTAAGGTCCCAGGACCTGCCAACTATCAACACTTCTGTACTTTTGTGTGTCTTTTTCCTTCATAAATATGTCTTTATAATATATAGAGGAACAAAACATGAATATCCTGCCACTTCAGGATCTTGCCCTGTTTTTCTTCTCATGGGAGGCTTTTCCCCATCTTCACAGGGAAAAACAGCTGAGTTTTATCATGTTGCATAACAGAAGGGTGCAAGATATGAAGATATGACAGCAAAAAGAAAAGAAAAAGATTCTCTAGTGAAAGAAGTCACATGAATAATATTATAATTCATATTTCAGTTGGCAGAACATGCTTGTGCAGAAAAGGCCATTAATAACTCCCTGCTTATTTAAAAAAATTACTTAAGGTCAAATGAGTCCATCAGATTTAATTTATTGAGGCGTGTCAGGACATTAGTCCAATACGAACGAGACCTGCAACAAAATGTT